>NC_136067.1:1803075906-1804446739 GCF_964261635.1 Lissotriton helveticus | reverse complement strand
TGATACCTGTACAAATGGGAAACAAGAGGCAGAGTTAAAGTTGTGCCCTACAATATAAATGCACAACTGGAATGGGGTACAATTGAATCGTCAAGACATGCATTTTAAGCAAATGGTGTGAAACAATAACATGAAGCATCTTTAAGACCCAGGCACAGAAGGACTTTAGCACCGAAACATTATTATTACTATGCTGATTGCAAGTTCAATGCAAGTTATGCCTTCTATGGTGATTGTTTGCATCAGAATAACACCAGCATGAGAAAGCAGCACAAAAGGTGTGCATCAATAGTGCCAAAATGTACCTGAGACTCTAATGCCCGGTTTTTGAGTGATGATCAGGTGCAAAGCCTTGGCCCTAACCAGGTCTAAATATAAATCGTCCCAAGAAGGAACAAGTTTGGCCATAGTACCATCATACACTAAAGTGTAATATGTAATTACAAATATTACATGACCATCCATACATGCACAGAGTGAGCTCCAGCAAAGTTTGAAGTAGTCTGAAACCGCACCTTTACAAGATGTGCTAAATCCCGCTTACGCCCCCAAAAGATCTGGTATGAGTGCACGCATGAAAAACTCCAATTAGGCTGGCATGCTAGCTACAATTTGTATGTGGAACCCTGGTCATTCTTTTGAAAAGAACCATGATCAGCTCTCGGGGGAGGGAGGTAGACTCGCTCAAACTACCCCTTATGGGAGCCATGTAGCAACCCTAGTACCGTCTGTACAACATCACAAAATGTATCACTTAAGTGGTTTACATGTCCATTACTTGATATATGACAGATAATATGCATGTTTTGAGTCTGTGCAAATTACACTACAAATGTTCCAGGTTTAGAAACAAATTCCCCTGGTTTGCCTTTTGAAAGAGAGAATCACAAATTCAATGTTTGGTCTTCAAATTCAACTTGGATTGGTTCATCTCCCAGCTGATACCAAAAGCAAATCCTGCAGTCACCCATATCTTTGCAAAACACACACAGAACTTGTCTTTAGAAGTTCAAAACTTGTGCCCCAAATGTGGCCACTTTTTTAGCTAATAGATTCGCAAATAGGGGCTACTTTAATTTTGATGCTCAGGGCTATTTTATATCCCAGTATGATCCTGCTCTGAGAAATTAACTTCAGAGCAATAGTCTATGGGACTTATTATGAGTTCCCGGTGGCAGTGGTCTGACAGCGGTGAGCTGTCTGCCATATTACGAGTTGGGCAGATTGGCTGTGCAAAGACTGTGGCTGGACTGCCGCCACTTCCAGCACACTGCCGACTGTTGGGGTCTCGTTGTGTGGAAGGAATCCTCCATTGGGCGGTACAGAGGTGCAACACCGCCATTCGTATTATGAGTTGACCTCCTGATGAGCCGACTGTGGTGGTCGGACCGCCGCCTAAAAGTCAGTGGAAACAAAGGAATTGGGGTGCATGCTTATCCCTTTCCAGTTGTTCCGAACAGATTCTGACTTGGGTCCCTTTCTCTAGGTCCCCCCTACACAGAAGCATCTTCACCCCAAGAAATACGACACCATCTTAGGTGAAATACAGGCAAGTGCTTTGGTACCATGTACCCATTACCGGAACTTCCAACATGTGGGTCTGACTCCGGCAATGGGTAGGTGGCAATTTTCCACAAATATAATGCATTTGTTGTGTATTCAACACATATGCAGTCGGAATGTACACACAGGCATCGATATATATTGAAATACATTGCCCACCGCTGCAAGACTACCACTGCCATACCTCTGCCCCTCTGGAAACTCATAATACACCATTCGGAAAACCACAGGCGCAGTGGTCTCTTAGCGGGCATGGACATTGTCCTTTGGTGGTCAGACTCCTGAACTTGTAATAAGGCCCCGAGCCTCTCACACTTTAGTGTGGCAAGGCCCTACTCTATGGTCTTCCTAAAATGAAGCTACAATCGCTTTCCCCATCTGAGAGCCACTCGAATAACAGATAGAGGAACACTAGGGTTGCAACATTTTCAAGTAAACTGGTAACTGTTGTAGGATAGGCATCTCTTTCAGATAAATCTCGGCCTTGAACGAATTAAAAGTCTTGGTAACCTGCACTTTTGCAACTCTGAGGCCTACATTTGCTCAGAATACTGGTATGGCACTGCTATTGGAATAATAATGTTTACCAGAACACACTTGATATTGAATCTCCTACACTTGAACCCTTGTGGATGCATATCTAGCCAGTAAAGAACCCTTAATGACACAAAAGCCTGGAACCCCTACTGTAAAAGAGTAACAACAATATTTGAGTTCCCAATCAATATTTATCTAAAGGACTTAAAACTGAATGCTTAGACCCCCTGTATAAACACATTTATGTCACAATACACAATCCCTAAGTGTATTTTCGAAATCTTCTATTTCTCCAATGGATTTTTTTTTTGCTTACCAATGGTTACCTTTTGCCCATTTGCTGCCATGGACAATTCTCAGGTGGAATACATCTCCCCGAATGATATGTTATTTGATATCTTTATATGACTTATACCAAACACACACGCAAGCACGCACACACAGACATGCGCACATACACTTACTGGTTAACTTGAACAATCTGAATTTATTGCACACTGTCAAAGACCTCACTTGCAGCTCAAACATATATATGCACATGTACATATTATAAGTTGCTAGGGACCTAATTCTTGCTAATAACATTAAAGTTGAACTATGTAACTTGATACTACCTTTAACAAATAAATATGTTTTTAAAAGTGAGAACGTTTAATGAATATACTAGAATATTAGCACTTTATTATTAGCATTTGAGAAATATGTTTTCATTGCTTGATTTTAATTTTTTTAAGCAGCAAGTGGATCGTTTTTTTGTTTTCTGCATCTAGCCTGGGCAATAATTGTCTGTGGTTCTCCGAATTTGTATTTCCTTGTATTCCAAGCACTCTATTACCGTTTTGTAGAGGCAGATATGAATAGAGGAATGGAGTTTTAAAAAAACCATAAATAGAAGTAAATATGATTCTAAAGTGGCCTACAAAGTTGATCATGCTCGACCACTTGTTAAATGGTCATTATAGAGCAAAGGTGGTACATCAGGGAATGGGATAGAAGAATTCCAGAAAAGCTATCTCAGCAGCAGAGCCTCAGCCTGGATAGCACCAAATCGTCCGGATTGCCTCGTCACACAGCTTTCAATGTACACATTGACTGATGTGAAACCATCCTGGGACGTGACAACACATGTTGAGTTACTTTTTGGTTGTCTGTCAATGGGTGAGACAATGGTGCAGGTGAGTGTAAATGATTAAACTGTGCACATTGAAGACAGGATTGAAATAAACGTGAAAGGCAGTCTTGAGTGTTTCCCAGCATGTCATCATGTGGAAAGATAACCACTGGATATTCTCATATGGAAGTGGGATTAATGGAAAGGTCAGGTAGCAGCAGTCAATATGGGCCTGCTTCATAGCCAGTTGTAAGAGTACTTACTGTGGCTCTCAGAGGTACTGAAACCCAGGTTGGGATTCCGCTGAAACAAGGAACCAAATAATGGAACCATTAGTGGTTCTCAACTTCAGGAACTGAAGGAAATAGACCGTGGCCAGAAACTGAGGGGCCCACTCTAAGCAAAAACATGTCAGTTGGGTGGCCCTCTACTGATTGGAGAGTGACTTTAGCCTGCAAGACATAGCTCAAGTCTTTGCCAAGTCAAGGAACTTCTGTTTTCTAAGGGTCCAAAGGCAGATGACAATGATGAAAGAAGATCATCTTGAGTTATATGATTGTGGAAATACTATGCCAGAACTAGATGATTCATAATTAACTATATTATAAAGAATAAGGAGAAATGCAGTGATGCTGGCAAAGATAAGAGACATCATTATGAAGTGCCAGAAAGGTTCTGTAAAATTTAGGGGAGACATGTAGATTGACTCTGGTGAGGGGGTGGATAGCTTTTAGGAGGATCTAATTATGAAACTCCCGCAGGATAGGAAACTGTGAGTAACCAGAATACTGAATGACAGAGAGGGGGTGGTTTGGATATGCAGGTGGTGAAATTAGTCTGCCTGATTTCAAGGAGTCTAATGTAAATGTTGTCCTTTGTAATAGAAGGTGGGGAAAATGTAAGTTCAAATCAAGATATACCATATGTCTGCAGCTTTTGAGACAAGATACTGATTAAACACATTCAAGAGAAGGATAGAAAAGCTAAGTACGAACTTCAATTTCAGTGCTTAGAAATATTTTAGTTCCTTATCTAATTGGGGCTGCCAAGAAAGGAGAGCAGAGATGTGTGAGAATTGTGGTGTGGTATACAGTATGGTTGTGAGACCTCACATGTAACACGCTCACAAAACCTTCTTGGGTCCAGTGAGGCCTGTTTGTGAAATGTCTAGCTCATCGCTGTGTAGCTGTGGTCTTGAGCAGCAAGACTTAAACACGTGTAAAATATTTAGCCACAATATACAACAAAATAAGAAAGAAATCTGACACCAATTTATAAAAATAGATTATATTTTATGAATTTTTAGACACCAAGACTAAAAAATCCACTGGAGGGTATACATAAATCTTTGTCTTTTACTTAAAAACACAAACAAGCATTGGTAAACCTAAAATTAGGAAACTTTCTAAAACTTTTAAAGTGTTATGTTTGACTATTCAGTCCGGACTGGGTCACCAGTTCCAACAGAGAGAAAGCTAGAGGGGTCAATAAGGAGTACTAGGACAGTTCCATGGTTATTAAAGAAGTCTGAAACCCAGTTCCACACTTTATGTATGAACCACTATAGACTTCAATGGAGTGGTCCTGATGCTGAGGATACAGGATGCTGTGGGTGCAGTGCGATTGACACGGGGTTTTCAGAGGTTATTACTCAGTCCACGGTTCAGGTGGCTCGACAATTGCCACAGGTATTGGTATTTCTCAAAGTCCTCTTTGTCCAGTTATGACTGAACTATACGTTTTCAGTCACAATAGGTCCAGGGCTTTCCTTTGGTGAGGGCTAGTATCCATGTTTTGCTACCAAACTGAACTCTGGTGACTCCACCGGGTCCGGCAGACTTGGATGCAACTTTTGAGTATCAAGGAGTGGTCTTCTTGGCTGCACATCGCTGGTCAGAGGTGATTCGATTAATGAGGCTATTGACTGACCAGTAATTGGCTACGTCCGCTTTTACAGCCCTGGTGCTGAAACAGGGAGTTCACCTTTTCTGTCTGGGGGTCTGGAGTGACTTTTCCATGAGCCAGGCACCACAGACACAGTCCTTTCTCTGCTAGCCCAAGGAGCAACAGGTGCATTCCAGCAGTTGGTTCAGCCTCCTTTGCAAGGTCCAGGTATCAGAAGGGCGGTCTGAGGTCTAGGTGCCATATTTATATCCCAAACAGCTAGGGCAGTTGACCTTGAATCTGGTGAACCGGGTCCGAGTCTCGGTAGCGAATGCTCAACATCTCATGATTCTGGGCAAATCACTTAATATCCCTGTGCCTAATAAAAATGAATGTGCCCATCTGTAACACAACTGGTGCTCATGTAAAGTGCTCTGATACCTATGGGTCGAGTTTGCGCTATATAAAACTCTGAAGAAAAAAAAAGGTCAATAGCTAATAGGTTACCAGGTTCCCTTCCACCTTATGATGATTTCCGGCTATGTGGGGTAACCAGCTATCCCAGAATGCCCTATTCTGCCCACTCCCAACATTTTTGAACCCTTCTCTTTGCGTGAGGAGCTTGGTAGTCCATCCTACAGGTGGGCTACAAGCCCACGGACAAACCGGTTCAGCAACTGATTTCCCATCTTTGTTCTCGCCACCAGCACATCTACCTAAACAAAGGAGAAGCCCTTCTCCAGTTTGGTTGCCATTTGCCCATCAAAGGTGGCTTCTCTTTGGAAGCTTGCCTTTTGGGCCATCACCCTCTGTGACTTCATGTGAAGACCTCTCTCTGCAGCAGGCATCCATTATTGTTCTTGTACTTGGGAGTCATTCAAGCTCCTCACCAGGAGGGCGAAGGATGTCTGGTGGTCATCATCTGTGAATGGCCACTGGAGAAACTGGGAAACAGTGTGGCAAATTTCCAAAAGTTGCATTTCCTCATAAGTGACATTAAGTTTGAGCTGGGCATTAACCTGGGTTTGAAGTCATGATTAATGAGATACCCACTTTAGTAGTCTCATTCAATAGCTAACAGGACTGAGATGCCAGCCTGTAACTCTGTACTTGTCAATGGGGCTACTAGCCTTTCCACAGTAAAAATGATGATATGGGGTTTTTACTGTTAGGACATATCAAAGTATATCTTCTACTTTTTTTTCTTCTTTTTTTTCATATTTGGTGTTAGACCTGGCTTCCTTGGTGTGGTTTCAACTAACTTTTTGCCTCTACCACCTGTATTTTTGATTCTGTGCTGGATTTCGTTTTTGCTGGCCAGATGCTTTGGGCACTGTGCCACTGCTGATCAGTGTCAAAGTGCAAGTGCTACCTGTGTAAATTGTTACTATAATTGGTACTCCCTGATTGGCATATTTGATTTACTAGTAGGACCCTAGTAAAGTACACTAAGTGTGCCAGGGCTGGTAAATTTAATGCTACTTGTGGGCCTGTAATAATAAACAACCAAGGGCCTTGACGCACCTCAGTAAGGCTGAGTCTATGCAATATACCAAACACTACAATTGCCAATACTGAAAAAAAATTACCAACATTGCTTAGAGCTTATGCTATATGAATCAAACATATAGATACATCCGGAATTTTAATCCACCAATGTCTGATTTATTCATTTACAAACTCCTTTGGATATAATTCGAAAAAAAACACAAACACTTTACAAATATGTGTGAAACAAGAAACAAATCAAAGAAACATAAAACAAATTCAGCAGAGCAAAATGCGAACTTCACTTAGACACCTTCATTCACTCTTTCACCTCATTCACTCAAATACTACCCTTCCGTTTCAACATCCCAAAGCACAACCAAAACAGTTACTCCTGACACAATCACCAAACACACTGGATCCCACGTCAAAATAGTAAATATATTAATTTCAAGAAAAAAAGTACAGGTAAAGTTCTATTTACAAGTTTTTCCGTACAGAAACAACAAGAAATGAACCACACGTCGTATTAGTGAATTTTCACAAAACCTTTTTTGTTTTTTTGACAGGGAAACACACAACAAGGTCGACGCATTTCAAACCGGACCCTTTGTCCGGTTCTCATCAGGACCACAAATATTCTGAAAGGAAAAAATATATATACCTTAGTAAATCCACCACTTTTAACTAAGTAAAGATATTTGAACAAAACACCAATGCCTGGCGTCTGCCGCCTACCTTGATTCAATAGAATACACTTGTGTGATATTCTGGCTGTTTAAAATACACATCTAAAAGGAAAACAACATTGGACAATTCAAACAATTAGCCCAGTGCGTCCTAACAGAAAGTTACAAGTCAGTTTCTTGAAAGCAAAGGGACTGTTCTTACCCATTCATGGGTCTCCTAAATAATGATGGCCGGTACACATCCGAAGTGTCCGGTCAAGAACGTGAAGGGTTTTATTGAGCCACCGCTCTTTGGCGCTGTATATGACACTGCACTATGCAGTGATGCAAATTTCACCGTGACCTTTAGTCTAAAAAGGGGGGGGGACAGAAAAAACGGGCAACTGCATTAGAAGTGGGCTGAGGTGGATGCCAAATAGCGTATTAGATGCGCTGCGGAGTAGCCCTTACCTAGGAAATAAATCGGAGCTTCTTCAAACGGTCGCGCACACTGCCAACAACTCTGGCGTGTGACGCACGAAACCCGGAAATGACTCGGGAGTGCCTGGGCTGCTGGGAATTGTGGTTTTTAAACAAAATCCAATCATGCCGCTCCTTTGTATACCACGAGATGGAAACAAAGCGTGGTTTTACTAACAATACTTGGGGATTGAAAATCAAGGTTCCACATGATAAAACTTTGAAAAATAATTTTAATTTTGAAAAATAGTTCAGGTGTGTAGATGCTGACTGTATCGTGTCCCAATGTTAATTGTTGTAAACAAGATAGTATTACGTATAGGGCATAGGAGATAGATGGCTTGTTATTCATCATTTGGCTGGCACTGCACTGTATAACAAGTAGCATAAAATGAAAATATCTTTGCCGAACCAACTCGCAGATGGAATCGCTGGCTTAAAGGTGGACTAGACCCGAATTGTCGTATGTAAAGCAACAGGTTGGACTGCTCCTCGATGGAAATTGCCAGAAGGTCCAAACGAATAGCTGATGCACATATTTATTAGATGCGGAACATTTCTGACACCTCATTCAGTCCAGACATGGCTGTGTTAAATTTCATAATGAGTAGTGCCTCACGGTGGCTTAATCTGACATCCATGTCCCCTCCTTTGATGTCTGTTTCAATTTTGGACAACACGGTCCATTTTAAATCTTTTTCTTTGAGCCCTTTATTCTGCCAATGATTGACCAGAGGGGCATTCATCACTGTTCTTCTTACTCTCGATTTTTGTTGGGTGATACGCTGACGTATCTCCTGCGAGGTTTTGCCAATGTATAACTTAGGGCACGGGCAAAGGATCCCATAGATAACATTCCGAGTTTTACAGTTAGAAAATGTGTTGTGCTTCCCAAAAATGCCTTCATCAGTGAACACTTCCCTTTCAATTGTCTGATCACAGCAGGCACATGTGCCACATTTGTGGTGACCTATGACTGGTTGCAACCCCACGATGCTTCGTAATGTAGCCACTTCCTTTCTTGGCAACGCCGCTCGTACCACATAGTTGGCAATGCTCTTCTCTTTCTTGAAAGCAAAGAGGGGTGGTTGTCACAAACCTTCATCCAAATTCTTAACAAGATGCCAGTTTTGATTAATTATTCTTTTTAACTGGTTGGCATTGGGGCAAAACCTGGTGACACAGACCATTCTTTGCATCTCCTATTTAGTTCTTTTTTCCAATAATGTTTAACTTGGGACCCACCAGGCCCGGCGAAGGGCATGTTTAAGCTGTTTTTTAGGATATCCTCGATCCATTAGTCGATTCACTAGGTTTCTTGCATGTTGGAAATACTCATCTTTAAGCGTACAATTACGCCGCATTCTCAAAAATTGTCCAAAGGGGAGGTTTTGGCGAAGGTTACATGGATGGTTGCTAGAAAAATGTAGTGCCTTATTTCGATCTGTTTCTTTTCTGAACAACGTAGTAGCAAGTGTCCCTTCTGATGCATATACCTGGACATCAAGAAATGTAATCTGAACTCTAGAAAAATTACATGTAAATTGTATATCTTCCGTTCTTCTGTCTAGCCAATTGCAGAAGTCAAATAATTGTTCCTCTGACCCAGATCAAATCAGGAATGCGTCATCAATGTAACGCATCCAATTCGTAATGAATTCTGAAAACGGATTGTTGTTGAAAATGAATCTTTCTTCAAAAAGGCCCATGAAAAGGACTGCCAGTTCTGGTGCAAACGGACAGCCCATTGCCACCCCTTTGATTTGGTGGAAAAAATCTGTTCCGAATGAAAAATAATTTTTTTGAAGGGCAAACTTGGCAAGCTCACTGATAAAACTTGTGGGGACCCTTGCATGTTGGGCCCGTGTATCCAGAAAAAATGACAAAGTCTCAAGGGCCTCCTACTGTGGGATTTGCGTGTACAATGACACTACGTCCATTGTTACCATGAGATGTTTAGAGACTTCGTATTCGATTTGTGCCAGTCTGTTAATAAAAGCTGTTGTGTCCTGTAGATGTGCAGGGACTAATTGAATTAGAGGTTTTAAGGAAAAATCAATATATTTGGAAATTGGTTCCAAAAGGGAATCACAACCAGACACGATAGGTCTTCCAGGTGGGTTTGTCTCACTTTTGTGGACTTTGGGAAGGACGTAAAAAACCGGGATGCGCTGGTTTTTGTTTTGCAGGAATGCATACTCCTTAGGTCCTAGAATACCCAGATCAAATCGATTCTGAAAGATGGCAAACAGCTGGCCCTGTAGTTCCACTGTGGGGTTCTTTCTAATCTTTCTGAAGCAATTGGGGTCGTCAAGTTGTCTCATAACTTCTGTTTTGTATTTACCTATGTCCCAAAGGACCACTGCTCCTCCTTTGTCTGCTTGCTTTATGACTAATGATGGGTCATTTTTAAGGGATATAATCGCATCCTTTTGATCTTTAGGGAGATTAAATTGGACATATTCAGCCAGATTCATCAACGGAAAATCGGCTCGCAAAGGGCCAGATTCTGAGAATCTGGCCCTTTGCGAGCGTAATTTTTGCATTTGGGATTCATCACCCAAAATGCAAAAATCGCAAATTGCGAAATCGCTAAATTCTAAATTGCGCGGAATTGCTCTTAAGGAATCTCTATTTGAGATTCCTTAAATGCTATTCATGAAACATTTTTGAATTGCGAAATCGCTATTTTTGGCCGCTATTTACCGCAAAGTCTGACTTCGTGGTAATAGCGAAAACTAAGTTGTATGTTACACACACACATGTCCTTTGAACATGTGTGTGCGCAACATCAGTCTACATTTACATTTCAGGGGTGCTACAGGGTGTCCTTTGGACACCCCTGGCACCCTTGAAATCGCATTCTTATTTGCGATTAGCAAATTGCTAATCGCAAATAAGGAATGACTCCCCATTCATTCCTATGGGCCTTTAGGAATGAATGGGGAGTCATTCCTTATTTGCGATTAGCAATTTGCTAATCGCAAATAAGGAAGCTGTAGAAATCGCAAATAATATTGCAATTTCTACATGAATCCCGTTTTGCGAGTCTTTAATAGCGATTCCTTAATAATCGCTATTAAGGACTCGCAAAAGAGGACAATGATGAATCTGGGGGAAAGTCTTTTGGACTCCATTTGTACAATAGCTGATAGAATAGTTTTTTCGAAGGTAATGACTTCTTTGGGAATTGTGTTGCCTGGAGGGCAAAAGCTGGATTTTTTCTTTAGGCCTGTGACTTCTTCATTACTAATCTCAACTTGATCCTTGAAAAACATCTTAAGCCGGATTTTCCGACAAAGTTCCAAAGCTTCTAACTTCATTTTTACAAAATCAGTTTTCCTGGATGGAACAAAGGAGAGACCTTTTTCCAGAACCGATCTTTCTGTCTCCGTCAATACTCGTTCAGATAGATTAAATAGAGGTCATATTTTTAGTTCTTGTAGAATTGGCGTCCCGTTGTCATTTCCCATGGTTGAGTGTGGTAACGGGATCGACATCTTGCTCTTCGTTGACCTCTGCCTAAAAAAGGTTGGGGATTCTTTTGTTGTTGCTGATTGTATTGATTCCCTATTCTGTTGCTACTAGGTCCTGCTTCACTTGAGTCAGTTTCTGTCCCCGATGAGGACGAGGTTTTCAGAGAAAGTCAAGAATTTGTTCCTCGATCTTCCTTGTGAGTTTTGAAGATACCTCATTGAATCCGATCATGTGTAGAAATCCTTTTGGAGATAAGGATACACGTTTTCCAATGCAAAGTTGTTTTTATCTGTTTCAAATATATTTGTCTTTTGAGACACTGTGTAATCCTTAAACTCTAAGATTTCCTTTTCTACTTTGTCTAACAAAGTTTTAACATCTGTAATCAGTTGGTTGTTTTTTATTTCTGTTTCAAGGACTTCTATTTCTTCTAACTGCTTGAGAGATAGCCGGAGATCTGTTTCAACTGTCAGAACCATCAAATCACGGCTGCATTTAGTTTCAATACAGCTGAAGCCCTTTTTGTATTCAGGGTCATCGATGAATACCATAGGGATATTGCGAATTTGGAGCCCGCTTGGAATTGTTCCCGCACGTAGGTGTTCGACGAAAAAATGCCCGTGCAAATCCATCCTAATTTGTTTTTTCTTAAGTCGGATTAATTTATCAGACTCATTTTGAGTCTTTGCAGTTAAACTCAAGGTTGCTGAAGCGAACGCCGGTGGGGCGTTGATGAGTCGTTGTATATGTTCTTCGCTGTAGACAAAGATGTCACTTTCAGTCATAGTCAAAGTACAACACACAAATAGATGTAGACAAGTGATTGACAGACAAACAAATGACACATATAATGGGAAAAATCCCCTCCTTCAAAAAACGGCAGAACTCCTGGCTGCCTTAATCTACCCGGACACTTATTATTCCGACATGTAGAGCCTCGCGAGTAGCTACCCGCACATTCAATAATTAACAACCAAGGGCCTTGACTCACCTCAGTAAGGCTGAGTCTATGCAATATACCAAACACTACAATTGCCAATACTGAGAAAAATTACCAACATTGCTTAGAGCTTATGCTATATGAATCAAACATTTAGATACATCCGGAATTTTAATCCACCAATGTCCGATTTATTTATTTACAAACCCCTTTGGATATAATTCGAAAAAAACAGTATTGGCACTTGCGGGCCTGTAGCACTGACTGTGCCACTCGGATTCGTAGTCTTTTCTTTGTGTTTTTTTTTTTTTTCTTTGCCCAGGTGGGCGTCGGCGTCACACCCCCTTTGGGTGTATTTCCGGTGACGTCGGCATGCTTCCTGCGGAAGCTCCCACTCTTGGGCGCCATCTTCGGGTTCTTTTTTTCCGTGTTTCTTTCGTTTCCGAAGTAATGGCAATGTTCTTCTTAGTTTGTATTTACCGCTTTGTACTTTCAAAGTCTATTCTTTAGTTAACCACCTCTTCTCTCTCCAGCCTCATCTTTCTGGCGGAGGTGGGTGGGTTCGCTAGTGAATCCAGAAAGATCTTCAAGCTGCAAAACTACACCGACAGGTAAGAAAACTATTCGTTTTGCAGCGTGAATCTTTCTGGATTCACTATGCTGTGCATAGATTTTGTAGCGGTTTCTCATCTCTGTGGCGGCTGGGTGGAAGATGAGCGTTGGGTGTTGAATATGTGCTGTAGCACCTTCTGTCCCACTTGAGCTTCCTTGTTCATTTGTATGTCCACACAGTAGTGCTTCGTGAACGTGTGCACCGAAGCCCATGTTGCCGCCAGGCATATGTCCTCTATGGGTGTGTTAGCCAGGAAGGCTATTGTAGCGCCCTTCTTCCTGGTGGAGTGGGCACGTGTCCCCTCAGCCAGTTCCTGTCCTGCCCGTTTGTGGCAGAGTTGGATTGTTTGTGCGATCCATCGTGCAATGGTCCTTTTGGTTACTGCTTTGCCCATGAAGCTGTTTGCGAAGGACACAAAAAACTGTTTCGTTTTCCTGTGCCCCTTTGTCCTTTCAATGTAGTGCATGACTGCCCTTCTGGCGTCCAGGGTGTGCAGAGCTCTCTCTGCGCTGGTTGTGGGTTTTTGGAAAAAACTCGGTATCTGTATAGACTGGTTCATGTGAAAATTGGATACCACCTTCGGCATGAAGTGTGGGTCAGTCCTCATCACAACTCTATCGTTGTGTATTTGTATGTATGGTTCTTGTAGCGTCAGCGCTTGAAGCTCGCTTACTCTGCGTAAGGACGTTATCGCAACCAGGAAGGCTGTTTTCATAGTTAGCATCTTTAGGGAGGCCTTGTGAAGTGGTTCAAAGGGCTCTTTCATGAGTTCCGTTAGGACTGTGTTCAAGTTCCATGCAGGTGGCGGCACCCGCTTGGGTGGCGCGATCCTTTTCGCTCCTTCTAGGAATCTCTTCACCACCTGTGATGTGAAGAAGCTCCTGCACGTTTCTCCCCTTGTGTAGGCTACTATCGCTGCCAAGTGAACTCTTAACGAGGATGAGCTAAGGTTCTTCTCCAGTAAGTGCGTCAGGTACCTTAGCACTGTGGAGTCCCTCTTCATCTTATTGTGGAGTCTTTCCTGTCTGCACCATATTGTGAATCTTTTCCATTTCGCAACGTAGCACTTTCGAGTGCTGGGCCTTCGTGCCTCCCGAAGTACCCTCAGGGTGCTTTCTGGTAGTCTCAAATGTGCGAACTCTATGTCCTCAGGAGCCACGCTACTAGGCTCATGCTCTCTGGCTCTGGATGCAGTACCTCTCCGTTCTGCATGGACAGTAGATCTTTCCTCCTGCTGAATCTGTGGGGTGCACACTGTGTCATCTCCATGATCTGCGAGTACCAGGTCTGCCTCGCCCACTGCGGTGCGACCAGTATCAGTGTCATGTTGCTCGCTCTGCACTTGCTCAGTACTCTGTGCATCAGTGGTATCGGGGGAAAGGCGTAGGCAAATGTCCTTGACCAATCTATCCATAGGGCATTCCCCAGTGTCCCCTCCTCGGGATGCCTGGATGCGAAGTTTTGGCATTTTGCATTCTGGCGTGTGGCAAACAGGTCCACCGATGGTGTCCCCCACCTGTCGAACAGGTATCTTGTCTCCTGAGCATTGAGCTCCCACTCGTGGGATGCCGATGTCTGCCTGCTGAGCCAATCGGCTTGTATGTTGTCCTTCCCTGGTAGGTGTATGGCTAGCAGGTCTATCTTGAGAGGGATGGCCCATCTCCATATCTCCTGCGCCAGCGTTGAAAGCGGTGCGGACTGTGTGCCCCCCTGCTTGTTGATGTAGAACATCGCAGTGGTGTTGTCTGTTTGTATCAATACCTTGTGCTTGTACAGTCTTGTTTGAAAGGCCTTCAGTGCAAGGAAGATTGTCTTCAATTCTAAGTAATTGATGTGCTTTGTGGCATCCGTCGGTGTCCACAGTCCCCTCACCTTGAGCTCCTCCATGTGAGCGCCCCATCCCTTCAGGGATGCGTCTGTGGTGATGGTCACTGTTGGCGTTGGGGGCGTTAGAGGCTTTCCCCTTGCTATGTTCTCCATGGTCCACCATGTCATCTCCTTCTGCACTGCGTGCGTTACAACCACTAGATCCTCCCAACTGCCTGTAGCTTGTGACCATTGCTCCTGTAGCCATTCTTGAATGGGTCTCATGTGGAGTCGTACATTCGGTACCAGGTGGATGCATGATGCCATCATCCCCATGATCTTGCTCGCCGTCCTCACTGTCCGAGCTTGTCCCTTCCGGTAGAGGCGAGTTTCCTTCACCAGCGCCCTCGCCCTCTTCTCGCTGGGGAACACCTTGCCCTGTAAGGTGTTGATCTGTGCTCCCAGGAAGATCTTCACTTGTTCCGGCTCCATTGATGATTTCTTCCAATGGATGGAGAACCCCAGGTTTATGAGCGTGCTGGTCACTGTATGTGCGTGCAGCTTGCATTTCTGGTATGAGTTTGCTTTCACCAGCCAGTCGTCCAGGTAAGGGTATACATGTATTCCCTGCCTTCTTAGGTGCGCTGCGACTGCTGCGAGGCACTTTGTGAAAACTCTTGGTGCCGATTTTAGACCGAAGGCCAGTGTCGTGAACTGGTAGTGGCTTTCTCCGACGGTGAACCTGAGCATGTGCTTGTGCTTCCTGTTCATTGGGATGTGCAGGTATGCGTCTTTGAGGTCTATAGTGACCATGAAGTCCCCGGTCTGCAACTGTGGGAGCACCTCTTGCAGGGAGGTCATTTTGAATTTTTGCGTTCTTATGAATTTGTTCACGAACCGTAAATCGAGAATGGGCCTCATTGTCTCGTCTACTTTTGGTACCAGGAAGTATGTTGAGTATACTCCTGTGTTTCTTTCCTTGAAGGGTACCCTTTCTATGGCCTGCTTCCGCAGGAGTTCTTTTGCTTCTTCCTGAAGGCACTGCAGCTGCTTGCTTGCTAGCGGCTTTCTTCTTGGTTTTCTGCTTGTTGGCCTCGCCTCCAACTCTATGCAGTATCCGAATTGGATAATGTTGAGGATCCATTTGTCTGATGTGATTCCTCTCCACTCCTGGAGGTGGAATCTTAATCTTCCTCCCACTGGTGTCCTGTGGTCGTAGGTGTCTAGTTTGTCTTGACCCATCTGTACGTGCTGCCCCCTGGGATCTTTTTTGTGGGTGGGCACACGGATTTTTTTGAAGTCACTTGGAGGTGGGCTGCTGGCCCCCTCTCCTATTTTGTCCCCGTCCATTTCTCCCTCGAAAGGACTGGCCTCTTTGTTGGTACTGCCAGGCTGTTTCTGATGGCCCTGCTGACCCTGCGAGTCTGCCTGGTGCGTTTGCTGGAAAGCCTGGTGTGATGTACCTGGCTGGTTTCCGCCTCTTCCGCCGGGCCTCCGTGACGGGGTGCCCCTCTTGTTCCCTCTGAACTGCAATGCTCCCATGGATCTTGCTGTTTCGTTATCCTTCTTAAGTTGGCTGAGTTGCTCATCAACTGTTTGTCCGAAAAGCGTACTGCCGTTGAACGGTGTGTTCAGGATGCTGTGTTGCACCTCCGGTTTGAAACCGGATATCCTGAGCCAGGCGTGTCTCCTTTCCGTGACGCCCATCATCATGAGCCTGCTGGCGGTGTCTGCCCCATCCAGGGCCGTCTTAAGGCAAGAATTTGCAGCATTCTTCCCCTCTTCAATTAGCTTTTCGGCTTTCTGCTTGGCATCCTGGGGCAAGTCCTTCACCAACTGCCCCAGTCCCTCCATGATTTGGTACATGTGTCTGTTTACCAGGGCGTTGGAATTAGCCATGCGCCAGTGGGTCGCGGCATTCCGTTCGATCCTTCTGCCCACCAGATCCATCCTTTTGCTCTCTTTATCCGGTGGCGGGCCCGAGGTAGTGGGTACGTTAGCCCTCCTCCTTGCTGTGGCCGTGATAATGGAGTGTGCGGAGACCGTGCCCTGAATGTAGGCCGGGTCCTTTGCGGCATGCTTGTACTTCTTCTCAGTTCTGGGAGTTACTGCCTTGCATGTTGCGGGCTCCCTGAAAGCTTCCTTCCCCTGAGCCAAGACGCTCTCGAGCATCGGGAGGAACTGGCTCCTCGTTTGTGTTGGGAGCAATGTTTCCAGAAGGAAGTCTGCTTTCTGCTTCTCTTCGTCGAGCTTGAGCTTGAAAGCTGCTGCGGCAGATTGTATCACCGCGTTGTAGGCCCCGATGTCGTCCGGCGGCGAGGGCCTCGAGGGGTAGGTGTCGACCACCTCCTCCGGGCTGTCGGTGTCGACATCGATGTAATCTACCTCCTGAAGGTCATAGGGCGCCGACTCTGTGTCTGTCCTGCCCTCATCTTCCTCCCCATAGCTGTAGCTCTCGTGGGGATTCTCGTACTCCTCCTGGTCGTCGAACACCTCGACGTCCTGGTCTTGCTCGGTGACTTCGGCGACCTCTTCTTCTTCCTCCTCGACCGCCTCCAGCACTGGTGGCTTGGTCTTGTGAGGGATCGTGAAGGCCTTCATCCTTGCGTCGAAATCTTTTTTCCGCTGCATGAAGTTCTCCATTTCTGCCTCGAGGCGCCTTCTTTTCTTTTCCATCTCGGCCGCGTGTTCCGCGTCGGATGGTTCCGCCGCTCTCTTCGACGGATGGCTCGTCGCCGTGCCTCTCGGAGTCGAAGTTTTCGACGTCGAACCGGATATCGGGTCTCTGGTCGTCGTCGACAGTTTCGGGTCTTTCTCCCTCGTCGATCGATCCTTTTCGGGGACGATTTTCGACGTCTTCTGCTGATCAGCAGCTCTCGGCGCCGGGGACTCCTTCTCTGAGGATCCGCTGGGCCTGGGAGTAGTCGCGGACGCCGCCTTTTTTGGCGTCGGCGCTTTCGGGGTCTTGCCCTCGATTTTTCGAGACTCAGAGTCTCTCGGGTTCTTGGGGGCCGAAGAGTCTCCTACCTTGTCAGAAGTCTTCGTGTAATCGGTCTCTACGACCGTGTAGCTGTCGTCTTCGGCGGCAGCGTTGTCTTCTTCCTCGGAGGACATCCCCAGCTCGTAGAGCGACGGGGTCGGGGCCTTCCCCTGCAGGGCGGCGTGTGCTACCCTCTGCCTCTCTCTCACACGAAGGGTCTTCGGGGTGAAGGCGGAACAGGCGTTGCAGTCTCCGCTTTCGTGGTCCACCGGTAGGCAAAGGTTGCATACCGGGTGCTGGTCCTTCTGCGCGTCTTGTGGTGGCAGTTACGGCAGAACTTGAACGGCGTGTTGTCCATCCTCGAGCGTCCAGGGCCTCTCTGGTCGCGTGTTCGTCGACGGTCGTCGAAGATCTGGATGGAAAACGCCTTATCTTTGCTTGTCTTTCGTCGGTGAAGTCCCCTGGAGTCTTCAGATGACTTCTCCTCGTCTTTTCTGTATTTTCTTTCTTCTTTCTCCAAAAATGTCTGGAGCCCAAACGGGAACGATCCAGACCCGACCGCGGAAAAAAAGAATCTGAAGATGGCGCCCAAGAGTGGGAGCTTCCGCAGGAAGCATGCCGACGTCACCGGAAATACACCCAAAGGGGGTGTGACGCCGACGCCCACCTGCCATTTTTGTTTTTCACAATTGCAAGGCTACCTGTTCCCATAGCATGGAATAGGGAGTTTGCTTATAACATCTTATAGGCATAACTACCCCTGGGAACAAGGTAAGAAAATAAAGTTTAGTAGTGTGCAGGAAGGCAAACCTTCCTGCACAAAACAATCACAAGAAGCTTTTTCCTCTTTCTACGTGTGCTGCAGAAGCCGCACACATAGAAAAAGGAAAAAAGAGGAGAAATAAAAATATTTCTCCTCGTTGTGCCTCCCCATGGGAGGTGTACATTTTTGGCGCTGCCTCAGACTTACGATTTCTCGTAAATCTGGGGCAGTGTCAAGAAGCCATGGATGTTGCTGGGAACACCCCCAGCAACATCCATTGTATGCCCCTTTAATGCAGAAAACTGTGTTAAATGGAACAATATTTATGAGGCAGCATTAGGCCAAAAAAAGTGGCTTAGTGCTGCCTGGTAAATATGGAGCAGGCTCCTGCGCCACCGGAGACTCACAAAAAGTGATGCACTGGCGGCGCAAGGGGCTTAAAAATAAGCCCCTCAGTGTTGAAAAACCAGCAGCATCAGTCCAAAACTTTGGGGGTGATCATGCAAAAGGAGTAATTTCCTTACATGAAGAACTTGGCAGAATCCCTGACACTGCTGAGCAGTTGTTTGAACAACTCAGTAACAAACATGGCTTGAAGCCGGCCTAGGACGGACATGTATGGCATGGGGACAATGTTAACCTGTGTTAATTGTAGGTGAGAAGACAGCCCAATAGAGCTTGGCACACTGGAATTGACAAAGGCCCACAAGTAGAAGCTTTGCAACTACCTAAGACTGGCGCTCCGTCAGGCAGTGGGTTATGTGCATGGAAGCCGTTAGGAGTAAGAGCGACATGGCAACAAATGTTGAGCCATTGCTGTCAATGTTAGTGTAACCATAGACCAGACTGAAAATTGTTTCAACAATGAGTGGTGACGTAAGATTCACAACCAGACACTAGCCTTAATGCAGTAGATGGTCAATAAGGGAAGTATAGCAACTAGTTTAGACTCAATCCACGGAACAGATTATCAAAGATCGTGGACACTGAGGGCACAATGGATTGTAAGCATATGTAAAAATCCTGGGCAAAAAAATTTAGGAACTTATTTATGAGCCCCTTGAAACACTTTTGCGCCGCCATTGCGTCACTTTTCATGATGCTGCGGCGGCATAAACATTGTGCCACATTGCACAATATTTGTAAAGTGACGCACCTAGGCAGATGCATCATTTTGTAAACCCCTGCGCCACATTATACCTGCGTCAGGTATAATGTATGCAGTGTGGGCATTCCGTCACAAGAAAGTCTCAAAGAAGTGGCGCAGTTACATTTATTAGATTTCACTGCACAACTTCTAGGACGCCACTGTGTCAAAACCTTACGCCTGCCTCAGGCGTAAAGGTGACGCAGTTTAATGTGTATAGGCCTCCCCATGCATTGTTGGAGTTGCATCATGCTTACGACACAACTCCAGCAATGTGTGAGTTTTGTGCCGACAGATACGTCAGGATTCCTGACGCATCTTTCATTCCTTGTGACATGGAGCACCGTACAGTAAATAGGGCACATCCATGTTATCGCAAGGAGGGCACAGTGAAAAATGTTGCATCGCTGTTTTATCGCAGCAATGCCACACTCTTCATAAATGAGGCCCGTAGTGAATAAACATCTTTAATTCACTGATGCCTTATTAGTTTGGAGGTTAACAAACCATAGCACTACAAATAAGGGAAAGATGCATGGAAATTATCTTTTTCATCTAGAACTACACTGTGAAATTTGTTCTGACAGAGGATGTTTAGCCATAGAGATCAGTTGTGGGTAGTTGCCCTGTTATACTGCCCGGATAATTGCATGTTTGGAGGATGATTAATGGTTATGATCAAAAGGGGGGGAAAGGATCACTTGTCCTGCTTAAACCTTGGGTTTCACAAGTCGAGGAACTGGTATCTCCCAAACAAATATAACTCTCATACACGTGTATTTTGGATGTTTCTTTCTTAGCGGTATATACTGGGTACCCGCTTTTCTACACGTGCGTGCATAATCATCGAGTTATTTTTTGTATTGTGCACCCTCCACCAGGAGGTTTTGCCTTTGGTTTAAGGCAGTAGTGATCGTGAATAGTCGGGGAGGGGTTGTGGTGATGGTATAGTTAAAAAATCCGGACAGCCAGACTAAGACAGTTTTAATAGGTCTGGATTCGGACTCGGTTTAAAAAGTTAGAGGTGCACTTTTTGAATTTGTAAGGGGTTCAAGTGCATTTCGTATCTAAAAAGAGGTCAACATGTTTCAGCCTTTGGTAGTCTGAGGATCTTAGGCTTTCGTCAGGACCAATAGGGGTGAATAAATAGTGATTAAAGCAAACGTTGTGAGAAGAGAAAAGGTAAATTGACCTGATCCTTCGTGATTCAAGGTTTCATTGTACCTGAAAAAATGAAGAAAAACACACACAAACGACAACAAATAGGGAGACAGGGTGCGGGAAAACACATATTATGTACAATAGTGCCTTTCAATTATTAAGGAACTCATGAATGGCAATGCTTTACCTCATACTCAATTCAGGCGTCAACTCTTCCTTTGTCATGCTTCGATAGGAGGGAGGGCTAGTACTGTATTATGGTGCCCATAGTTTTACCATAGTACTTTCTCAGTGCGTGGTTTATAGTGAGGACTATTGTTGTGATTGGTTCATAGTTACATTCATACTTCATTCACACCATGCTTTCTGTCGCATATCAATCGTGTGGTAATAATTTCAAAATAACATGCCCATTGGATGGTCAGAACAATGTCTAGAAATCAATGTTGCGAAGTGCGTTGTGCGTGACGACTGATGTTTGCTTATCAATCGTGTGATTCTAAATTCAAAACTCATGCTCTTTTGATGGTCAAAAAATAAGTCTACGAAACTTAGTTGCAAAGTGCATTGTGCGTGACTGTAATTATGCCCAATTCGCTGCGAGCGCTTATGCATACCTTGTCTTGGATGAAGAAATACTTATCGGGGAATGAGGCTGCTCGAGAGAGGTTACTGAGGAATTATTGAGAACAGATTGTTACAAGGGGTCGTTAATACTTGCGGTTTTGGTTCTCGTGTTCCAGGCTGAATGCGCGTCGCTTCACCTGAGTGCCTTCTAGCTCGGTCTATGCCGCATGTGCTGGCTCTGCCTCTCGTCCCCCGGAACTACAGGGAGATGCTGTTCCGGGTGGACTTTAACACTCTGTGACTAGAAAGGGAAGAGTTACTTCCCGCTATACTTGGAACTTGTTATGAAATGTTAATAATTTTATTTTGTTTAAATGGAAATAATTCTCAACATGGTTTGTGATCCAGTAATTCAATAAAGCGAGTTTAGGTTGGATAAGGAGAATTTAGAAACCAGATGGCCAGATTGGTTCTATAGGTGTATAGAACCGGCTGGTTAGCAGAAATAACGTCAGGGTAATCCCAATCGGTGTCATCTCGTGACGTTATCCAAATAGAACCAGGGGACATAAATTGGTGTTGCATTCACTCATTCTTTGGTAGATTCTGCAGTTGGCTATTTTGGGGAGAGTTGTATTTAAATAAGGAGCATGAGTGTGGCCAGTGTTGGTCGAGACATCTGAGTGTGTACTCTTTTGGCAAAAGTCAAAAGGCAATGAATGTGTTGGATTGGGGCAACCATTTTAGTTCTCACTTGGGGTACTATGATACAATGGGGCTTAGGTTGTATTTCATTTGTTCAGGGACAACCACGGAACAGAATCGTTAAGGCCCTGGGTATCCGTTTTGAGCCTATGGACCCAACGTTGTTCCTTTTCGAATAGTATTCTTGTAGCGTTTCTATCTACTGTGTCAAGGCTTTCTAAGATTACCCAGTGCAAGTCATTCACTGTGTGTTGCTTTTCCTTGTAATGTGATGACATCTTTGTCGTGGTTCTTTTGCAGTTCACATTACTCCTGTGTTCACACAGTCTCTGTTTTGCTTTTCGGCAGCTCATCCCAATATATCGCATGTCACAGGGACATGTGATCATGTACACGACATGGCTAGTATTGCAATTCGTGTGTTTTCTTAGTTTCCATAAAAAATTTGGGAGTAATTGCAATTCTTTTGTAGGTTCTGTGGTTGCACACATTACACAGGTCCCACATGGGTAGTGCCCGGTGATTGGGGGATTGTTCCAGAGTCCTGGTTGTTGTTTTTTCTTTCTTGGAGGTGGTCGTGTGTGGACCAAGAGGTCTTTTATGTTGCTGCACCTCTTGTTTGCGAATCTGGGTTTGGACCAGGTCAGGGTGTTAGATGTTATAATCCTCCAGTTTCGGTTGATGATTTTTTTCACCTGGTTTGTGATTGGGCTATATGTACTAACGCAGGTGGTTCTTTCATCGGTCTGTTTTGGGTGGCTTTCAAGGAGAGATTCTCTCGGTTGGTTTCTTGCTCGTTTGGCACAGGAATTAATGATTCTTTTGGGGTAATCTCTGGCTGTTAGTTTTACACAGAGATCATTTGCTTGCAGTTTGTAATCTTTTATGGAGCTGCAATTTCTCCTCAGTCGCAGAAATTGACTGTATGGGAGATTCTCTCTCAACGGGTGTGGGTGGAAACTGTTGAAGGACAGTAAACTGTTTTTGGCGGTAGGTTTAAAGTATGTTCTTGTTTTTAGGGTGTTTCCTTCAGCGAATACAGTTATGTCTAGGAAATCGAGGCTTTGTGCATGGGATGTGTAGGTGAAGTTGAGACATTCATCTTGAGTGTTCAGCCACCTATGGAAATCCATCAGAGATTCCGTGTCTCCTTCCCAAATTAGCAGAATGTCGTCGATATACCTTTTCCAAAAGAGTATATGACGAAGGTAGGGATTATGTGCATTGTGGACGTAAGTCTGTTCGAAAGTACTCACGTAGAGTCCCGCCACGCTGGGAGCAAAGACACTGCCCATAGATGTCCCATGTTGCTGGAGATAGAGAGTGTCTTTATATTGAAAAAAGTTTTCCATCAGGGCCATTCTGCAGCACTCCAGTACGAAGTGTCTTGGTGTTCGATGGTGCCATTCATTATTGAACAATATGGATTCTAGAGTCTCTAACGTCTTCTGTTGTGGTAGGCTTGTGTAGAGGCTCTCCACGTCTAAACCTACTAAGAGCATGCTGGTTATTGAGTACTCAAAGTTCTCCAACTTATTGATTAGGTCTCGTTTGCTTTAATCACTATTTATTCACCCCTATTGGTCCTGACGAAAGCCTAAGATCCTCAGACTACCAAAGGCTGAAACATGTTGACCTCTTTTTAGATACGAAATGCACTTGAACCCCTTACAAATTCAAAAAGTGCACCTCTAACTTTTTAAACCGAGTCCGAATCCAGACCTATTAACACTGTCTTAGTCTGGCTGTCCGGATTTTTTAACTATACCATCACCACAACCCCTCCCCGACTATTCACGATCACTACTGCCTTAAACCAAAGGCAAAACCTCCTGGTGGAGGGTGCACAATACAAAAAATAACTCGATGATTACGCACGCACGTGTAGAAAAGCGGGTACCCAGTATATACCGCTAAGAAAGAAACATCCAAAATACACGTGTATGAGAGTTATATTTGTTTGGGAGATACCAGTTCCTCGACTTGTGAAACCCAAGGTTTAAGCAGGACAAGTGATCCTTTCCCCCCCTTTTGATCATAATGAGTTAACTCCGGAGACTGAAAGGATCTTCTCTCTACCTCCCTACCCTCCTGATTATACGTATTAAGCAGCGTGCAGCTGTGGGAGCTACATCTCATAGGCACTACTAGCCTGTGACATCATACTGCCTAGCAAGAATTGCAATAATGGCAGGAAGCTTTGGTCTCAGTTACACAACTGAGGACATCGATGAAATCCTGGCAAGACCGCCTCTACTCATGGAAGGTGACCTCAACCAGACTCTATCTTCGACAGCAGAATGGGACGAACTAACAGAGGTCAAGAAGGAACAAGTACGAACAGCAGTACATGGCATAATCATGACCGAGTATCTCCGAGTCAACGCTGCACCCAAAGGCCTTTGGGTGACGAATGCACCACGCATTTTTTTGAAAGATCTTGCGTTCAGAAAGGATTGGTCCTCCATATCATGGAAGTGTACCAGAGACTATCTAGTACTTATAATTAAAACCGCAACTAGACTTACGGATGAACTCGCAATCAAGATCGAAATTCTGGAAACAAAAATGAACAATACAATCAATATCACTATCTACAAAACCCGCCTTGATGAGATAAACAAAGAAATGAAAGACACCCAAGAATATCTAACCCAGACAA
The DNA here is from genome assembly GCF_964261635.1 of Lissotriton helveticus. Classification (NCBI taxonomy): domain Eukaryota; kingdom Metazoa; phylum Chordata; class Amphibia; order Caudata; family Salamandridae; genus Lissotriton; species Lissotriton helveticus. The sequence continues at coordinate 1,804,422,187 of NC_136067.1, read as the reverse complement.
AACTACAGAAACTTGCTAAAGAATTAAAGAGATTCTCCCTGGAACGCATTCACCCATACAGTAGTAAAGACTACAAATCAAATGACAATTCTGACACCAACAGCATGTCTTCAGACAACAGCTCAAACCAGAGTGGGGATGATACCACACCACGAGGCCGTGGCAATTTTAGGAACAAAAGGGGACAACAAAGAGGTCGTAGCAACCAATGGCGCCCCCCTTTTTACCACAACAGTGGACAAGGGATACCTTTTCACCCATTCAACCCCCAGTTTCAAGGGTGGCCGAACCCATATTTTCCGATACCCATGAACCACCAAATGCCCCCACAGGGTGTTCAAAATTACCAACAAGGCCGTCCTTTTTTAGGGAATGGCCAGAACAACCGAAGGTCCAGACAGAAAGGAATAACCTGGTCCGACCAGACACGACAGGTCCAAACACGAAGTGTCACCAAAGCCAACACAAACCAAGGCCCGACAGTCTGATAGTCAATTTAACAGGACAAGAATTGACAGAGAACCAAACCAGCGTACTTAACAAAGGACTAGGCTATGTACCGACACCAAAAACAGACATTGCACAATGCACATAATCCCTACCTTCGTCATATACTCTTTTGGAAAAGGTATATCGACGACATTCTGCTAATTTGGGAAGGAGACACGGAATCTCTGATGGATTTCCATAGGTGGCTGAACACTCAAGATGAATGTCTCAACTTCACCTACACATCCCATGCACAAAGCCTCGATTTCCTAGACATAACTGTATTCGCTGAAGGAAACACCCTAAAAACAAGAACATACTTTAAACCTACCGCCAAAAACAGTTTACTGTCCTTCAACAGTTTCCACCCACGCCCGTTGAGAGAGAATCTCCCATACAGTCAATTTCTGCGACTGAGGAGAAATTGCAGCTCCATAAAAGATTACAAACTGCAAGCAAATGATCTCTGTGTAAAACTAACAGCCAGAGATTACCCCAAAAGAATCATTAATTCCTGTGCCAAACGAGCAAGAAACCAACCGAGAAAATCTCTCCTTGAAAGCCACCCAAAACAGACCGATGAAAGAACCACCTGCGTTACTACATATAGCCCAATCACAAACCAGGTGAAAAAAATCATCAACCGAAACTGGAGGATTATAACATCTAACACCCTGACCTGGTCCAAACCCAGATTCGCAAACAAGAGGACCAGCAACATAAAAGACCTCTTGGTCCACACACGACCACCTCCAAGAAAGAAAAAACAACAACCAAGACTCTGGAACAATCCCCCAATCACCGGGCACTACCCATGTGGGACCTGTGTAATGTGTGCAACCACAGAACCTACAAAAGAATTGCAATTACTCCCAAATTTTTTATGGAAACTAAGAAAACACACGAATTGCAATACTAGCCATGTCGTGTACATGATCACATGTCCCTGTGACATGCGATATATTGGGATGAGCTGCCGAAAAGCAAAACAGAGACTGTGTGAACACAGGAGTAATGTGAACTGCAAAAGAACCACGACAAAGATGTCATCACATTACAAGGAAAAGCAACACACAGTGAATGACTTGCACTGGGTAATCTTAGAAAGCCTTGACACAGTAGATAGAAACGCTACAAGAATACTATTCGAAAAGGAACAACGTTGGGTCCATAGGCTCAAAACGGATACCCAGGGCCTTAACGATTCTGTTCTGTGGTTGTCCCTGAACAAATGAAATACAACCTAAGCCCCATTGTATCATAGTACCCCAAGTGAGAACTAAAATGGTTGCCCCAATCCAACACATTCATTGCCTTTTGACTTTTGCCAAAAGAGTACACACTCAGATGTCTCGGCCAACACTGGCCACACTCATGCTCCTTATTTAAATACAACTCTCCCCAAAATAGCCAACTGCAGAATCTACCAAAGAATGAGTGAATGCAACACCAATTTATGTCCCCTGGTTCTATTTGGATAACGTCACGAGATGACACCGATTGGGATTACCCTGACGGTATTTCTGCTAACCAGCCGGTTCTATACACCTATAGAACCAATCTGGCCATCTGGTTTCTAAATTCTCCTTATCCAACCTAAACTCGCTTTATTGAATTACTGGATCACAAACCATGTTGAGAATTATTTCCATTTAAACAAAATAAAATTATTAACATTTCATAACAAGTTCCAAGTATAGCGGGAAGTAACTCTTCCCTTTCTAGTCACAGAGTGTTAAAGTCCACCCGGAACAGCATCTCCCTGTAGTTCCGGGGGACGAGAGGCAGAGCCAGCACATGCGGCATAGACCGAGCTAGAAGGCACTCAGGTGAAGCGACGCGCATTCAGCCTGGAACACGAGAACCAAAACCGCAAGTATTAACGACCCCTTGTAACAATCTGTTCTCAATACTTCCTCAGTAACCTCTCTCGAGCAGCCTCATTCCCCGATGAAGTATTTCTTCATCCAAGACAAGGTATGCATAAGCGCTCGCAGCGAATTGGGCATAATTACAGTCACGCACAATGCACTTTGCAACTAAGTTTCGTAGACTTATTTTTTGACCATCAAAAGAGCATGAGTTTTGAATTTAGAATCACACGATTGATAAGCAAACATCAGTCGTCACGCACAACGCACTTCGCAACATTGATTTCTAGACATTGTTCTGACCATCCAATGGGCATGTTATTTTGAAATTATTACCACACGATTGATATGCGACAGAAAGCATGGTGTGAATGAAGTATGAATGTAACTATGAACCAATCACAACAATAGTCCTCACTATAAACCACGCACTGAGAAAGTACTATGGTAAAACTATGGGCACCATAATACAGTACTAGCCCTCCCTCCTATCGAAGCATGACAAAGGAAGAGTTGACGCCTGAATTGAGTATGAGGTAAAGCATTGCCATTCATGAGTTCCTTAATAATTGAAAGGCACTATTGTACATAATATGTGTTTTCCCGCACCCTGTCTCCCTATTTGTTGTCGTTTGTGTGTGTTTTTCTTCATTTTTTCAGGTACAATGAAACCTTGAATCACGAAGGATCAGGTCAATTTACCTTTTCTCTTCTCACAACGTTTGCTTTAATCACTATTTATTCACCCCTATTGGTCCTGACGAAAGCCTAAGATCCTCAGACTACCAAAGGCTGAAACATGTTGACCTCTTTTTAGATACGAAATGCACTTGAACCCCTTACAAATTCAAAAAGTGCACCTCTAACTTTTTAAACCGAGTCCGAATCCAGACCTATTAAAACTGTCTTAGTCTGGCTGTCCGGATTTTTTAACTATACCATCACCACAACCCCTCCCCGACTATTCACGATCACTACTGCCTTAAACCAAAGGCAAAACCTCCTGGTGGAGGGTGCACAATACAAAAAATAACTCGATGATTACGCACGCACGTGTAGAAAAGCGGGTACCCAGTATATACCGCTAAGAAAGAAACATCCAAAATACACGTGTATGAGAGTTATATTTGTTTGGGAGATACCAGTTCCTCGACTTGTGAAACCCAAGGTTTAAGCAGGACAAGTGATCCTTTCCCCCCCTTTTGATCATAATGAGTTAACTCCGGAGACTGAAAGGATCTTCTCTCTACCTCCCTACCCTCCTGATTATACGGATGATTAATGGTGACAGTCTCGCGCAAATTATGATACTGTCTGATGTTAGGAATGTGGGCAGAATGATTTATCATTTGATGGCTGCCAGGTACTTTCTTAGCACAGAGGAACATCTACGGGGGGCATGTGAACAAGTCATAAGTCGATTGATCCTTCAGCCTAAAATGTACAGCCTACATTTGAATAACGTGTCCAGAATGATTTTAACTTGGGTGTAGATTTTGAAGATACAAGTTTGATCTTATATTTTGTGTGCTATATAATGCAATGCTCGACACTGAAATACTAGGATGAGTTTCAATTGAACAACAATTTAGAGGGCAGCAATAATGATGATAATTGCATTACTGATAAACTATGAAGGGATGTGGAGTCTCTCCACTTAGAGACTCCATAGTTAGAGACTCACAATTTCGAGGCAACTTAGAGACTCATAGCTACAGTTGTTTTGAATGAACAATAGACAGTAGGGACAAGAAATTAGCCTGCTTATGCCAGGGTGTGTTTGGCGCTTGAAGGAAAAGAACTCTAGAACTGCTTAACTTATCTTACACTGGGTGCCTGTTCGAGGTAGTTACCCATACAAGCATATGTTATTAAGCAATGTGTGCTGAAGCAAGTCCTAAATTGTGAAGGTGGGGGATGATCATTCTACTTTTTAAGAAATAGCTTTGAGAAGACAGAAACTGTTTTTAGCAAATCATGCCAGCAGATGTGGCAGACAATCTCCATACTATATGGATCCATTGTCTTCTGATAAATTGGCCTGTCGCCAAGTATATTCTTACAGCGATGCGGGATTAATTTTTACCCCGCTCATGCACAAATTATCTTTTCTCTGTACTGGTGTATGATAAGGCTATGCCAGTGAACTCAGGCCATTTAATTGTGAAATTTGTTGACCTGGCACATGCATTTATTATGGCTGACACATCCAAAAATTGGATTCTCTTGGTGCTACATCTGGCCTTTTGGGATTGATACAGACTGGCATGGACACATGCATGATAGTAAGTTGCAGAGAAATCTCAGAACAAATTAAGTTAACTAGATTACTGTTACCCACTCCGTTACTGAACTGTATTCTTGCACACCTACCACATGCATTTCTCTGAAGAAAGCACTGCTTCTTGAGCCTGCTACCAAAACTGAGACAGGTATTCCGCAGTCTAGAACACCTGTGCAACCCTGGCTGAGCTTTGTATGAGTCTTAATAATTTTTCTTTTGATGCTATTCACTATTGATGATGTTTGACATCAACAAGGGAACTGAAACACAAATCTAATATCAACTTTGAATAACAAATATTTTAAATACCTAGGGCCAGATGTAGGTAGGCCAATACCGGTCGGTAACGGCCGAATTTACCGATTTTCGGCCGTTACCGGCCTTCGGGCATTCGGGATGTAGGGGACCCTAAAACATCCGAATCGGTAAATTTACCGAATCGGTAAAGTTTCTGAATCGGAAACCTTACCGAATCGGAAAAAATACCGAATCGGAAAAAATACCGAATCTGTAAAGTTTCCGAATCGGTATATTTACCGAATCGGTAACTTTACCAAATCGGAAAATATACCGATTTGGAAACATTACCGAATCGGTAAATTTACCGAATCGGAAAATAACAAATGGTAAAATGAGTTTTTGAGATGTAGGAAACCTCTTAAATACCGAATTTGCATGAAATTCGGTATTTAAGAGTCGGTATTTACCATGGATTCATATCAGGTGGTAAACAGGTGCATGGTATAAAAAAGGCCCCAAAATGCAACATTTTCACCAGAATGGCGGCATTCTATGTCATTACGAGGCGGATACGTCTACAGGCAGAAGGAGAGAGGGTCTGGAGGAGGGAGGAGCAGGTATACAGGCAGAGGATCACTCTATTCCAGCTTACTGAGCCTGAGATCCTCCAAAGGTACAGGCTGGCTCCCCAAACTATCCTGGACCTAAGCAGGGACCTTCACCCACTATTGGAACATGCAACCACAAGGGCACATGCCATCCCACCCCATGTGCAGGTGCTGTGCAGCCTACACCTGCTTGCTTCTGGGAGTTACCAGAGTGTGGTTGCTGTGGTAGGTGGGGTGTCCCAGAGCTGTCTGTCACGTTTCTTTAAAAAATTCCTTGATGCCATTTTGCAGAGAATGCATTTCCACATCAGCTTCCCTGCAACGCATGCAGAACTGCTAAGGACAAAGACAGACTTTTATCAGATGGCACATTTCCCAAACATAATTGGATGTATTGATGGTACCCACATACCAATATGCCCACCTGCTGCCACAGAGTACATTTATCTGAACTGTAAGTCCACCCACACCATAAATGTACAGGTGATCTGTGATTTCAAGTACATGATCACTGACCTAGTAGCCAAATTCCCCGGGAGTACCCACGACTCCTACATCTTCCAAAACAGTGGGATCTACGCACGCCTGACAGCGGGGGGATTTGGCGAAGGATACTTGCTAGGTAACACACTGTGTGAAACTCCCTTGATACGTATTACAGGTGGATGTGTGTGTGTGCATGTGAGTAATGTTTTTTCTCTTGCCATTAGGGGACAGTGCATATGCCCTCCGGTCCTTCATCCTCACTCCCTACCTCAACCCTACAACACCAAGTCAGAGGAGATATAACAGGGCACACAAGACAACCCGAAACATTGTGGAGCTCACCTTTGGCATGTGGAAGAGCAGGTTTCACTGCCTCCACAAGAGTGGAGGTGCCCGCCAGTACACACCAATCATCTGCTGCAAGATGATTGTAGCCTGTGCTATGCTGCACAACCTTGCGGTCAAGAAGGACACAGCAGTGGAACTCTCAGATTACGAGGACCATGATGATGAGGAAGCAGTGCCTGAACCACACGCATCTGGAGTTGCAACACCTACTGATGGCAGACACAGACGGGATGTGATCACACGCAACTACTTTTAAGTGAGTTAAGATACACAGACAGGTGGAGTATGCACCAAATGTAGTTTAATTTGGTAAAGAGGTAGATTTTTAAAGCACAACTGTGCAACAAAAAGTATTTAAGTGCAATGATGTCAGTCCTGGTTCACATCACCATGAACTTTTAAAGTCATTTCCTTCCTCGCTTCCCTGTAACACCTGTAGGTTGCTCACCCTGCTCACTGTCTTGCTGGCCTGTGGCCTCAGCGTGGCGCCTGCTCCTCCTTGTTTCAGGGACAATGGTGCTTCTTATGCTGCTCCTGCTTGTGCTCTCCTCACTGACAGGCACATCCAGAGCAGCTGTATGTGCAGTTTGGGCATTTAACAGCGCCTCAAGAGCACTGGTCATCCTGCCCATGCCCCTAGTGACCTCATTGGTGTTTTGGGTCATGGCCTCCTGCATGTTACTGCTTCTCCTGCATGACAGGTATGTGGCAGTGGCCAGGTGGTTGATGGCTTTATTTAGTCCATGACCACGCTGCCTTTCTCTGCGCCTTGCCTCGAAATCAGTGTCTAGTTTGGTGCATAGCAGTTGCACCGAGTTGCCAATTACGAGCATCCCTGCTGACATCTCTTTGTTGACTTGTACCAGCTCACTGATGCCCTTTCCTATTTCTCCAATGTTGCTGTTCAGGGACCTAATTTGACGTTGGCGTGCCTGGATGGCTCTTCCCTGCATCCTCTGTATCCTCACCATGCTCCCCTCCAGACCACGGAACACACTTGGACCCTCAACTGGTGCATCTGCTGGCCTCTCTTGGACTCTGCGGCGTCTTGCACCACTATGGCCCACCCCTGCACTGGAGTGCCTTGTACCAGTGCTGACATCTGCAGGCAAGTTGTGTGTTTCATCGCCCTCACTGTCAGCTGCTGCAGTCTCCATTTCTAGGAGTGGGGCCACAACATGCCTCCTGCTGGGTTGTGATGCAGGTGTGGACTCATGCTGTGATGCTGGCATTTCTGGGGATGACAGCAACAGAGGGGATTGTGCTCTGTCAGGGGACGCCAGGAAGTCTTGAGGCATCTCTGAGTCTTGTGCAGGAGGATGGCTACTTGATGCACCTGTGTCCTGTGGTACGGTGTGAGTAGTTGGACCTGCTTCCTGACTGTCCTCCCTCTCAGGTGGTGTGCCTTCAGTCTCCTGCGAGCGCCTGCAAGACGTTTCACCTGTGGACATATGAGCGTAAATTAGCTAAGCGCTACTGTCTCACAGTCACTACAATTAAATATGTATCACATTGGCTATATTCTCTATGCAGTCATTTCCTTCACTAGTTGGTTGTTGTGCTGTATGACATGTTATTGCATCTCTTGACTACATATTGCATCATGAATTGGCCCTGTATAGTGCTAGCAGTACTGGACTGGGGTTCACTTGTTCACAAAGGGTAAAGGTAAGGATGATGGTATGGGGAGAATGCTGTGCATGTCTCTTACCTTTTTTGATTGCAGCTCTGGCTGAGCTGTCTACTTCTCCCAGTCCGCAGACGCTGTCCGGTTCGATGGTTGAGGCCACCATCTCCTCCAGGTCAGTAAGGGGGGATGCTGGGTTCTTGCCTCCACCAGTTTTGGATGCCTGCTTGTGATATTCAGCCATTTTCTTTTTGGTTTGGCTCCTGAGGTCATAAAATCTTTTTTTCAGGTCCTCTGTGTCTCTGGTGGTCACCCCAACTGCATTAACTTTGTCCAAAATGTCAAGCCGTTTTTTTCTTTTGGCTGATTCTGCCACAGTGAGGGACTGCCTGCCAAACAGTTTGTGGTGCACCTTCACCACCTCCTCCACAAGGACCTGCAACTCCATGCTGCTGAATTTGAGTTTCCTCCTCCTCTCAGGCTGCTCTTTTTCCTTGCTGCTTGCCATTTTACACTTTTAAAAGTGCACCAAACCCTTTCTGCGGCTCAGTGACTCAGCTCAGCTCCAACTGCCTTTCCTTCTAATTAGTTGCAGCTGCCTGTGTAGCCACTTCTTGGGAGGGAGAGGGAGGGTGGTAGCACCTGATTGGCTGCCTGCCTAAGTTTCACTTTTGTTTGCTTACCGATTCTGTATTTACCGATTCAGTATTTACCGATTCGGTATTCCCAATGCATTCCTATGCGGCGAAAGGCCCATAGGAATGCATGGGGGATACCGATTCGGTAAATACAGAATCGGTAAATACAGAATCGGTAAATACAGATTCGGTATTTTCCGAATGTCCGATACCGATTTTTATCGATTCGGTATTTTTTACCGATTTTTTATCTACATACCATTTACCGATTCTAAAATACCGAATCGCTAAAATTCAGTATTTTAGAATCGGTAAAATCGGTTTACCTACATCTGGGCCCTAGTGGCTTATTGTGTTGCTGCTTGCTTGCAATCAACTGACATGTTGTTGAGCTATGTGTTATTTGCATGTATTCAGAGGGGAGGGACACCCACATTGATAGAAATGGGATTCTTGATTGGTTGAGCTATGCACCCAGGCCAGACAGGTACCATCACTTGGGTAAGCTAGATGCACACTATGATAACCTGTGCTCACCCTTTGGTAGCTTGGCAGAGAGCAGTCAGACTTATCTACAAAGGTAATGTGTAAAGTATTTGTGCAACACACACACAAACAGTAATAAAATGAATACACCACAAAAAGACTCCACACAGGGATCTGTTTATATTTGCAAAATCAAGTAGTAATCCCCCTGCCAGTGTTTGTGGTATTGATGGTGTTATTGGGATCATCTTCCGATAATCGTGTTGTCTAGGAAGCAATTCTGTGGTTTGCTTGACTGGACTAAAGGACTCGCCACTTTACTGATTATGCTTAATCAGCCTTTATGGACATGGCCAATATGAACATCTGTGCTTTACCATGTGCTTACCTCTAATCCACATATTCTCGAAAGCCAGAAAAGTCCCTGGGAGATTTTGAAAATTTGATAAAGAGAGTATTTGGATTTTAGGTAACATTTTAAAATTTCCCATAAAATGTATAGTTGAAAATATCACCAGATAAACGGCCAATGCGGTAATTTACCCTCAAATAACTCACACCTTACAAATGTCATACATTATTTAATATCATCGGGGAGATGTAAATTTATACTACAATTGAAAGAAGAGACTAATACTTTGGCATTCTGGCATAATGTAACCTCATGTTCGCAAGGCTTAGAACAGTTGCAGAAATCACAAAAGCTGAGGATAAGTTAATATTCCTTTTTTTTAAAAGATTATTTTATTAGAGTTTTAGGTATAACTAGTAAGAGGTACACATCTTCAGCATAGTATATTGTACAAAAAGTGTGCATTACAAATCTCACAGGTGCAACATCTCCAACAGCTTGGAATCGATTTCCCAAAGCTAAAAATCCTGCTATAGTCTTCTTCCATCCTATATATATAGCTTTGGTACCGTCCCTTAATCCTGCCCATAACGCTCCACCTGATCAAACGTTCAGTAGGTGATTATGTACTTATAGTATCAACCCGGCTCAGCATCCAGCAGTAGATGGCTTACCGCTGCCACCCTTCTGCTGTTAGAGCCCATGCTTTCTACTCCAGCTATCCTCAGAGGATTAGCTAGGAGGTCATACACAGAGGATCCCATACATCCTTTGGCTTGAAGGTAGGCAGGAGTAAGTCTGCATACGTCAGGGACTGTTCTTGCCAATATACAGGATCTTGGAGACAATTTTTGAATTTGTGGGCCTGTCCCCTAACCCATCTGCAAGCCACTTTCGTTTAGCCAACAGGAGCCCCAGTGCCATATACTTCCTGTGAGTAGTCTTTAGCCCTTCCGTATAGCCTAACAATGCCATAATTGGGGAAGCAGGTAGGGAGTCTCTATCATTAGTTCCAGCACTTATATCACTTGCTGCCAGTATTGCTCGATGGTGGAGCACTCCCATGCCAGATGCATGAATTCAGCAACATAGCGCAACGTCACATTTGTCATGTTCACGTACCTGAAACCTGTGCATTTTGGCTGGCATGTAACACAAGTGATGGAGGTATTATACGTAAGCGGGTTCTGGCAGAAATACGTCCAATCTGGTGACAACAAAATTCCCATTGTCTGTCCGATAGGGATGTACCGAGCTCCATCTCTGTGCATGAGTGGGCTAGTAGGGGCATCCCCCAGGGATGCTTGTGTGTTATGATAGAGGAGAGACCCCGCATAAGCAGGGGAGGTGCATTGAAGGAAGATATGTCGTGGATTTAGGGTGGATGGTTTTTTGGGAAATGTCGGTGTGGCCACTTTAACACTTTGCCTTATTCGTACATGCAGGAAGAGTTTCATAGGCTGGGCTCAATTCCTTGAAAGAGGTGTTCACAGTTGCAAAAGGTACCATTAGTGTACAGGTCCCGCAGGTCTTCACGTTCGCTTTCTGTAACAGTTGTCAGCAACTCGAGTCCTGTGGCACCTGAAGGTCTGAATGGCTTGAAAGGTTTAGTAAAGGCGAGTACAATATTGGGTTGGCCAGCTTCTTGGCTATGTCACTCTAAGATGCTGCAGTACAGCTTCAGTAGTGGGGTCTACCTCTCTATCCTTAGGTCGTGTTGTGATTAACCCATGTCAACCGAGTCAGTTCGATGTAACCCTTCAGAGCTTTGAAACAAATGTCATCCTGGGTTATATGTCATGTTTATAGAGTAACTTGGTTTGGATGACCATCTTGATTGGGGAGAATCTCCCTAATCAGATCATAGACAGGGGCATAGAGATCCAACTAGTGATTGAGTCCCTTAGGGTCGCTAGAGCTGTCCCATAGTTGGCACGTATTAACTCTGCCTTGTCTCTCGAAACTGTTATCCCCAAGTACTTCACTTACAATGCACACCATTTTAGAGGGAAATCCATGTCATAGAGTCGGACTGTCTCAGTGAGGGGAAATATCTGGGACTTCTCCCAGTTAATAATGATCCCCGAGATTACCCTGGTGATGTGATGTCATCTGCATAGAGAGACACAAATATATGTCTAGTAGGATAATGGATTGCATGTTCTCAGTGGCTCAACGGTTAGCCCGAATAGGAGGGGGGACAGTGAGCACCCCTGTCTCATGCTGTGAGATACCCGGAACAGGGTTGATCACTTACCATTAATTAGTGTCCTCACTTGTGACTGATAATAGAGTAGTTTTATCTAGGAGAGGAAGCCAGGGAGCACACCCATGCGTCCTAGTGCCCCTCAAGGTAATCCCACTCCACAGAGTCAAAAGCTTTGGTAGTGTTTAAAAATACCACCACTGTGGCCGTCTCCGGGTCTATATCCTACATCAGTAAGAAGAGGGTGCGAGGGTTGTGAGATGTTGAGCATCCAGGGATAAAGCCAGCCTGGTCGGGCAGCATGAGGGAATCCATGAGGATCCTCAAGCGGTTGGCCTGCACCGTGGTCAGGATTTTAAAATCACAATTTATTAGGGAAAGCGGTCTAAACCATTCGCATTTATCACCTGGCTATCCAGGCTTTAATAAGGAATTGATCACTGCATCCTGCATGGTCGGGGGAAGGATGCCTGTTTCTTTGGCCTCCTTGTACACCTTTTTAAGTATTAGGATCAAGAAGTCTAGGTATGTTTTGTAAAATTCAGCCAGGAGGCCATCTGTGCCCGGAGGACGACCAGATCTTATCAGCAGTTCTGATCTTATCCTACTCAATTAGGTGGGTAGAAATTCTCTTTGTGCCACTCCCAGCCAGCCCAGTGATATCTCTTCCAGATATGGGACAAGTGTAGGTGGTTGTTGCCGTCGTGTATTGTAAAGAGAGGAATAGAATGACTTGAATGTTTAAAGAATATCGTGTGTATCCCTTTGTGTTATGCCATGCGAGTCCTGAATTTAAGCACACAGTTGGTGAAACTGGGCTTGCAGATCTGATCTGCCAGCACTTTCCTGTGCCTCTCCCCTTCAGCGTATCTATGGGCACAAAAGAATTTGCCCCGAAACAAACATTTGTGTTCTGCAGTATCTCAATATTTGGTCATTTTATCCCTAAGGGTGGCTTGCTCATGCCCTGTGGGGATGTCTACTAAATCTTTCTCAAGGCATTTGAGTTCAACCTCTATCCGACTAAGGGTACTTCCAATGATGTGTGTCACTCCTCCTTTCGCAATGCAAATCCCCTATACTGTTGCTAGTTGTGGAACTGAACACAAGTTGTGTTAAAAAAAGTTTTTCTATCTCCTGCCCAACCTCTTCTCTAAATGGGGCATCCAACTGTGTCATTGGAAAAAGCCATAAAACTAAATAAGGTGTGTTGTTAGTAGTAGGTGTCAATATCATCGTCACAGGGGAGTGATCGGAGTATCTGCAAGTCAAATGCTGGACCTGACACACCCAGGGGCCCAAGCCTATGGATACAATCAAACAGTCGAGCCTCAACCATGTGGAATGCACCATTGAGTAATGAGTGCCTCCTTTAGGGTATGAGGAAGGTGTCTCCATGATGCTCTGCACCCAGCACTGGCGGTGGTGTAATTATGGGATTGGGGATGTGATCTATCGCAGGTTGGTTCTATCACTATGTTGAGATCCCCTCCCCATATCACATGTGTAGACCCTATGTCCAACACTTTACCGCATCGAGTGTTGAAGAAAGCCGGGTTATCAGTGTTAGGACCATAGCAGGAAACCAAGGTAACAGAATGTGTTGCTAGTTTTCCCCACATAATGCTGAAGTGGCCGAGAGTGTCTTGGAGGGACCCCACAGTCACATACTGTGTGTTTTTTTAATCAGGATTGCTGTGCCTCTGGCATATGTTGAGTAGGAAGCAAAACATCTGTGTTCTACCCAGAGGAAAGCGAAGGCAGGAGACGCTAGTGGGCTGAGATGTGTCTCCTGCAACATAGTGATGTGTATAGTATATCTGTCTAAATAAGCTAAAATCTGTCTGCATTTACATGGATTTCCCAGCCCTCAGACGTACCAAGTAATGAAATGAACTCCTGATCTCTCCTGGAGCCCCGTCATGGGATTCCCAAACTTGTCGGAGTCAAAGTACCACCCCACCCCAATGAATATAACCAACAAATGTTGAGACATTGCTGTCAATGTCAGTGTAACCAGATACTAGACTGAAAATTGTTTCAACAATGAGCGGTGACGTAAGATTCACAACCAGACACTAGCCTTACTGCAGTAGATGGTCGATAAGGGAAGTATAGCAACTAGTTTAGACTCAATCCACAGAACAGATTATCAAAGATTGTGGACACTGATGGCACAATGGATGGTAAGCATATGTAAAAATCCTGGGCAAAAAAATGTAGGGGCTTATTTATGAGCCCCTTGCAACACTTTTGCGCCGCCATTGCGTCACTTTTCTAAAATATCAATCACTTACAGGAGTGTCTCTCCAGTAAACACTGTGCAGTATCCCCCCTCCTCCTACCATCCTAACAGAAGAGCAAAGCGAGTGAGAGAGATAAAGATAGAAGTGTAAAGAAATATCAAAAGACGGAATCCAGAAGAAGGCCCTCGACTGGACCACGTCCTTCCTCTCCGTCAGAACCCAGAGAGTCCGCCTCCTTCCCTTCCGTTCCGATGCCACTGAAATCATCTGCGGTGTACCCCAGGACTCTTCCCTCAGCCCAACCCTGTTCAACGTCTACATGGCCCCCTCGCACAAGTGGTCCGCCAGCACGACCTGAATATCATCTCTTACGCCGATGACACCCAGCTCATCCTCTCCCTGACCAAGGACCCACACTCCGCCAAAACCAACCTCCACGAGGGAATGAAAGCAGTCGCCAACTGGATGACGAACAGCCGCCTGAAGCTAAACTCGGACAAGATGGAAGTCCTCATCCTCGGCGCCAAACCCTCCGCATGGGACAACTCCTGGTGGCCGACCACACTGGGAAAAGCTCCAACACCCACGGACCACGCATGCAACCTAGGATTCATCCTCGACTCCTCCCTCTAATGTCTAAACAGGTCAACGCCGTCTCCTCCTCCTGCTACAACACCCTCTGCATGCTTCGCAGGATATACAAGTGGATCCCGACCGAAACCAGAAGAACAGTGACCCAAGCCCTCGTCAGCAGCAGACTGGACTACGGAAACTCCCTCTACGCAGGAATCCCAGCCAAACACCAGCAACGATTACAACGCATCCAAAACGCCTCTGCACGACTGATTCTCAACGTCCCCAACCGCAGCCACAACACCCCCCACCTCAGAGATCTGCACTGGCTCCCCGTCAACAAGAGGATCACCTTCAAGCTCCTCAACACGCCCACAAAGCACTCCACAACACTGGTCCAGCCTACCTGAACACCAGACTCAACTTCTACACCCCCACTTGCCAGCTACGCTCCGCCAGCCTCGCCCTCGCTGCCGTCCCACGCATCCAACGGACATCCTCCTGCGGCAGATCCTTCTCTTTCCTTGCCACCAAGACCTGGAACTCCATCCCCACCCACCTGCGACTGACCCAAGACCTGCTCACCTTCAGAAGGCTCCTGAAGACCTGGCTCTTCGAGCAGTAGCAGCACCCCCACCACCCCCCACAGTACCTTGAGACCCTCACGGGTAGGTAGCGCGCTTTACAAATGCAGTGATTGATTAATTGAAAAGGAAATAGATATTAAGGGGAATATAGAACATTAAGTAAATTAGTAGGGATCTCCTCATGGGGTAGCACCAGAAGGCACAACAGTGCTCCGCCCTCTGTAAATGGAGGGGATGCCTGGGTGTGGTCTTATAGTGGTCTCAGTGAACCATCGCAAGGATCTATGCCTCCATTAACCGCCTGTACACACCAAGTAATGTCATTCAGTTTGTTTTCCACCGGGGCGATGGAGAGTAAAACCAACACCAGTCATCAATAGTGCCATGGTGCAAAGCTTGTCACGGAAGCCAAGGCCTCCCTTCTATGGCCAAATCACAGGGCTCTGCTATGCCGGCTCTGACTTCGGAAATGAGCGCATGCCCGGGCGAGTGCGCCTCATCCCATCGGACCACGGTGGGCACATTTCAAGAAGCCCTCCACGTGCTGCAGGACTGTGAAAACGTTTTGTTTTTCCAGATGAGTGATCCAAAGACGTGCGAGTACAGTATAGCATAGTCGCTGTACACCTGTTGCAGCTTCCTATTCACCAGTGCGAATTTCCTCCTGGCATCCTGGACTGCCATAGTGAAGTCGGGATATATTGCAATGGTGTAACCTTTAAACACAAGTTGTCGCTTTTCCCTTGCTAGGCGGAGGGCGGCATCTCAATCACTGTAATTGAGGAGTCTGGTGATGATGGGCCTAGGAGTTGCACCCGGTGGAGACCGGGTCCCCAGGGAGCATTGGCTCTGAAAACTGCACTCAGCATACGTTCGGTGTCTTCCATCCGCCCATGTTTGCTCTCTCCGGTACACCTAAAATGCGTGTTATTGCGCCTTGACCGTGCTTCTAAATCTTAGATTTTGGTGGCGATAACTTTCATGGGGTGCTCCATATGCATTTACTGCTCCTTCCTGCTAGCAGATGTACCCTCCAGTTCTGAGATTATGTGTTCCGCTTCCTCAATCCGACTGTCGTGCTTTTCCAGCTTCTGGGCAAAGAAATCCATGTGGGTACACATAGAGTCCATTTTGGTCTCAATTGAGGTAAGACTCTGCTTCATGGTCATCAGGAAGGATTTTACCTGTGCGGTATTGCTGAGGTATTGATGGATTGTTCTGCCATGTTTTGATTCTTGTCTTCTTGTTGTGATCTTGGGCTTTTACAGGGTACGGATTGCAGCCTGGCTTGTTTTCCCTTGGTTCTGCCCATAGCCAAACACCAATGGCGCTGCAGAGCTTCCAGTGATTTCAACACAATCTGTTAGCTGCTCCCAGATACACTTCCTCCTTACTTACAGACTCTAACATGTATCTGTAGTCTGCACAGGAGGGAGGGCCAGGTCAAGGTATCCACTCCCAGAGTCAAAGCAGATGGTCTCTATCGGCAGTTGGTGACCGCCGCCTTCTGTTGTCCTAAAGACTCTAGCTACCAGTGTCACTGGGAACCTCTACTCCCTACACGAGGCACAGTTAACCACGTGTGTAAGTGTCATACAGTAGGGATAGGCCTCTGATATACTCTATTGACTGTGCCCCCCTTGGATCGCTCACTCAGTCCCACATTGCACAGTCCTGAGCCCAGTGGTTCTCAGCAGATAACATGAGCCTCAATTCGTACACTGGTCCAGAATGCAGTATATGTTGCGCGGCGCTGCCCACGCACCGCCTGCCTCCAAGGCACCCCATGCTTAGGCCACAGGCAGCTCGATTTTCAGCTCTCCTCTGCCGGGACAGCCTGTCTCCAGTTCCAGGTCTTTCTCACTCATGGCGCCAGCAACTTAGATCACCAGTGGGTGCTGCTGCTCAGCGTCACAGGCCTTACTCCCCACCTCTTCTAGCCCAATGGTCGGTCACGACACCAGCACACGATCTCAGCAGCCACAGGCCCCTTCATCACCGTGGTCTCGCAGCATTGTCTTGGGCCACGACTCGTAGTCTCTGTCCAGGGAGGCCCTCGGCTCTCGCAGCCAGCATGGATGACAAGGCAGCCCTCGAGGTCGGTCCTGGCAGGCCACTGTTATTCAGGGTGATGCGGCCAATATTAGGGTCTAGCACGGCTGGTCATGGGACAGGTTAATGATCTTTCTTGCTCCTGTGCTGCCAGAGCCTCATAGCAGTGCAGCCATCTTGTGTATGTGCCCTCTAGCACGCCCGAGGATAAATTTACATTTCTATCCACCCTATCCTAAAAATAGCGTATCGTTTTGCAGCATCTGGAAGCTCACAACCAACAAACACAGTAAACAGGTGTACTTTTAGTAAACAATAGGCTTTCTTGTAAACATCAGACGTCATGACGCATCAGCAGTCATTTCTACTACCAGTATGATCTGAATGACGTGGTCACAGCAGGGGACAATATCCTCACTGTGCGCAGGCTGTGGGCCCCTGGGCTGACAGCTCCTGACTGGATCTAGGGCAAGGGGGGCCCCCTCCATGTACTTTGCTGGGGGCCCGCACAAGTTTTGTTACACCACCGCGTGGAGAGTTTAAGTAATTTTACAATGTCAGCCGAGGGCTGACACAGGAATGTAGGACTCACTGAAGTTCTAAAGCAGGGTGCCCAAAAGGTAAACAATGAGGATATCTTAAGTGTATAGGTATACATAGTTTCCATGGCCTTGCCTACATGAATACAAATGTAGGTTTTTCTAGAAAATCTACTTTTGCACTCCAGATATTCTGTCTGTAAACGAGTCTTTCTAATACCTGTTTTAAACTTTCAGGGGCCTTTTAATGAGCCGGTTTTCAGCACTCCTGCACCACATTCAGCACTCTTGCACCACGCAATGTGGTGCAAGAGTGACGCATGAGATTTACGAAGCCAAGTAAGGCAACTTTGCGTGGCCATGAGGGGCTCCAAAAAACTGGAGTAAGGCAACACAGTGCAAATCACTGACTTGGGACGGCTTTCATGGGCATTGCGTGGGTCTTCCCATGCAACTCCCATGTTTTTTGATGCATTCCAGGATTTACCAAAAGTGGTAGACCTGGGAAGTCGTCAAAAAGATACACCTTCTCAGGTGAGGCATAATGAGGAGAAATATCTGTACTTCTCCTTGTTACTTCCTCTTTTTATATGTGCTACATTCTGCAGCACACATAGAAGGATTGAATTTTTTTGTGCAAGAAGGTGGCTCTTTCTGCACAAAAAACAATCCTGCATGCAATGCAGGCGACTGTGTTGGATCTAGGCTTCCAAAAGAACGTCAGTGCAAGGGAAAAGGCAGGAATGCGCAGTATTGCCTTAAATATGGTGCATTCCTGCCCTTTGTTAAATATGATAGTTATAGAAAATATGACAAATGGTAAATACGTAGTCTAATATGGTTGAAAAATGAAAAAAAATAAGATTCTGTTTTATTCAGCCAATAAGTACCTCAAAAGGGCAAACTGATCGATTGAATGAAAAAAGAAAAAATTAAAACCAGGCATGGAAACACTTCGGATCCTCAAGAGGATTTTAAAACTGAAACAACATAGAAGTTAATGAAGATTGGGCCTGTGGTAGATGAAAACTTTCTTTTCTTTTCATCGGGACCCCGTTAAGGGATTAAATATATGTATAGTTGTGTTGTTGCCGCTGTCTATCTTGTTTTCACCTCAATGTTTTCATCTATAATGCACACCATTTAAAATGTTGCCAGTGATGTGTCCAATAAGATTTGTCTTAATTTACACCATTGAGGCATTGCTCAAGTAACCTTGGCTTCAATTAATGCAGACAGGAAGGACCAAATTTCCTGAGGGCTTGCGTTGCCCTTGCTTCACACAAGATGACGCAAGGCCACGCAAGCTCTTAACTAGAATCCACTAAGCCAGGCAAAGCCACCTTGCATGGCTCTGCGCAGTCTTGCAAATCCAAGGCAAAGCAATACAGCGCATTTTGCTTCCTCACGTTACCTTGCGGCAGGTAGGCATTCCATGGCTGAAGTGTCGGATTTTCCATGGATCCATCCATGAATTTTGGTGCATTCACAGATTTACGAAGAGTTGTAAACCTGGGAATGTGTCAAAATAGTATGCCTCCCGACCCAGGCGTAACAAGGAGAAATTGCTTTATTTCTCCTCGTTACTTCCTTTACCTATGTGTGAAGCATTCCGCATCACACACAGAAAAAGGTAAATGACTTTAAGTATTGTTTTTGTGCATGCAGGCATCCCTCCCTGCATGAAAACAATAATGCTTGTAACGCTGGCACCATGCACCACAATGCTCCAGCGCAAGGAAGCAGCAGAAATGCACCATATCTTTGTAAATATGCCACATTTCCGATAACTCCCTTTCTCCCAGTGCAGCAACTTTCCCTACTGCGCTGTGTTCCGTGAAATGTTAGTAAATCTGCATATAAGTGAATAATGGTGTTGGAATTGATTTCAAGAGAGAGGGAGAAACCCACTTAGCTAATTTTTTTAATTTTTTATACAGTCCTAAACTGTAAGTTAAATTCAAGCTTCAAAGCACAACATCAACAAAACATAGAATCTGCCAGATGATGAATGATTACTCTAGTGGGTTAGCGGTCCAGTTCTCCAAGGCCATAATACTCACCTTAGGCCAGATGCGGCATCAGGTATAAATAAAGGGACTGCCAACTACTCATGGTGGAGTCTATACTCTGTATCCAGTGTGACAGTGTCCTGTCCCCGGCTGCTCCTGCAGTGCGTTTCTTGCGGCAGGCACCACAAACGCACTCACATTACATTGGCAGCAAAGGTCCTCTCCCATGCACCCTCACCAAGGGCTGCCTTGGCGCCTGACATCTCACACTGGACTCACTCACTGGTCAGGTGGGCAGTTTTACCTGCAGCAGCTCAGTGACAGGTAAGCCTCACCCAGAAAGATCATGCCGCCACTCCTGCAGGCAACGCGGCTGACTATCTTTCTCCTGCATTGCTTGCGAGGCGTGGGGTTTGCCACCAACACACCACTGGTCCAGGAGCGCCTCCTGTCTGCCCATGTGCTCTCTCCACATGGCACCTCCAGCCACACTACACGGAGTGGACAAGGCCTACACACAACATATGCCCGGGAGGGTACATCATACTGCGCACAGAGCGCTGTGCCTGCAAGCTCATTTTCTATTTGGCCTGCCTTCCCTTCAGTGTAGGTGAGTGTGGTGCTGGTCTCCACCTACGCTGGCAGCCTTCACCTGTTCTGCAGTGCATCCTTGGTGCCAGCTTAGGCCATGCATCACCTCGCCTCAAAGAGCAGCCTAGAATGATGTTGCAGGCTTAGGCAGGGCCCAGCCACACTGCTACACTTCCTGTAAATTATACATCACCGGCTGTTTCTCCAGCTCCAGCACATGGCACCCAGGTTTACCTCAGGGCTGGCCTCCCTTCAATAGACTTGTTGACACTGGGTCTGCCACTGCCTGCTGGAAGACGTGGCTGATCCCGGCTGACCAACTACTTCTGCACCACATGAGAAAGAGAACCAGGTGTTAAACAATCTCAGCTGTTACGCTATGCGGGGAAAGGGACCTTTAAATTATTTTTGAACCGGCCAAACACGGGGGATGTCAATGACTATGAGGAGACCGTGGTGACCCTGACTGCACACTTTGATCCTCAGATCAATCCAGACTTTGAAAGATTCACACTACGACAAGCCAGACAACATAATAATTAATCCATTTATGTTTTCTAAGGGAAACATCCTTAACATCTCAGTCAGTACACTGCGATGCTGTTACATCGCAGTCGTTACAACGACCGCAATGTAACCAATAGGCCTGGGCGAAGCACTATGCTACGCTCGCGTAGTTTGAGAAGTTTACGCAACTTCGCACTATGCGTACTGCACGTAGCACAGTGCAAACGAACAAGTTACTTACCTTCGGTAACGCTTTTTCTGGTAGATACTATATCTGCCTGTGGATTCCTCACCTTGTGAATATCCCCTTGCGTCAGCAACATTCGGAAATTCTTTTGTAGCCTCGCGCCGACGTGGACTAGGACGTCATAGAGACACGACCTCACTCGCGACTCCGCTGACGTCACCAACGCCTACAATAGGCCCACGCCGGCGTGATGACATCAGTTCCGCCCTTTTTTCCGTGCCATCGAGGCACACGGACGGACCAATGACAGTAGATATATACATAGTATACACAGTACACAATAGTCAAGGCAAAACACACAGTGTAAAGCAAATGCAGGAAAGCAGCTGAAACATTTCCTTGACAACAAAATAATTACATTACAGTAACTCTGGCATAGAAGAGTGGACAACGGGGAGGCGGGTGGGTCAGTGAGGAATCCACAGGCAGATATAGTATCTACCAGAAAAAGCGTTACCGAAGGTAAGTAACTTGTTCTTCTGATAGATACATCTGCCGTGTGGATTCCTCACCTTGTGAATAGAATCCCACAGCAGTCCCCACTCCCGGAGGAGGGTGTCCACTCTTCTAAACCAGGAAATCCTGAAGGACAGAGCGTGCAAAGTGACCGTCCCTCCTCACCTCGGAATCCAAGCAGTAATGCTTCGCGAAAGTGTGGAGGGAAGACCAAGTTGCCGCTCTACAAATATCCTCTACAGGCACACCTCTAGCCAATGCAGAGGTCGAAGACTTAGCCCTTGTAGAATGAGCCCTTATACCCTCTGGTGGTTCCTTACCGGCCAAAGAGTAGCAGATCTTTATGCAGAGGACAATCCATCTTGACAAGGTTCTTTTATGGACAGCTCTTCCTTTCTTGCAGCCAGCAAACCCAATGAAGAGCTGGTCTTCCAAACGAAAGTCCTTGGATCTGTCCAAGTAAAAGGACACCGCCCTCTTAGGGTCCAGACGGTGCAGTCTCTCTTCCTCCTTAGAAGGGTGAGGGGGAGGATAGAAGGTAGGTAAGGTAATGGACTGCCCCAGATGGAAGGGAGTTACCACCTTAGGCAGAAAAGCAGCCCTGGTCCTGAGAACCATTCGATCAGCATGAATGGTCAAGAAAGGGGGCTTATGACTAAGAGCTTGAAGCTCACTTACCCTCCTTGCCGAGGTTATTGCAACGAGGAAGACTGTTTTAAAGGTTAAAAGCCTCATGGGACATTTGTGAAGAGGCTCAAAAGGAGCACCCATCAAAAAAGTCAAGACAAGATTTAAGTCCCACTGAGGCACAATAAAAGGAGAAGGAGGGAACATATTTATGAGGCCCTTCAAAAATCTTAACACCACAGGAGACTTAAAAAGAGATGGCTGGTCAGGCAAGCAGAGAAAAGCCGACAGCGCAGAAAGATAACCCTTCACTGTGGCAACAGCAAGCCCCTGTTGCGCCAGAGAAAGGGCAAACTGGAGAACATCAGACAAATGTGCTCTCACAGGGTCAAGAGACTTTTCCCCACACCACGTGACAAATTTCGACCATCTATAAGAATAAATGGACTTAGTGGAGTCACGCCTGGCTGACAAGATGACATCCACAACGTCAGGCGGAAGGGAAAAGGAATTCAGGTTGCCCCGTTCAATCTCCAGGCATGAAGGTGTAATGTCTGGAGGTGGGGGTGTAGAACCTGCCCCTCCATCTGAGAGAGGAGGTCTGCCCTGAGAGGGAGACGGAGCGGTGGGTGAGAGGAGAGGTGGAGGAGATCTATATACCACACCCTTCTTGGCCAGTCCGGGGCGACCAATATGACTTGGGCCCGGTCTTGACGAATCTTCCTCAGAACCCGAGGAATCAAAGGTATGGGAGGAAACGCGTAAAGGAGTTGATTTCCCCAACTCAACTGAAACGCGTCCCCCAAAGCTCCTTGCATCGGAAACTGGAGACTGCAGAACGACAGGCAGTGAGCATTCTCGTGAGTGGCGAACAGATCCACCCGAGGAGTTCCCCACATCTGAAAGATGTCGTGAACCACCTCCGGGTGAAGCCTCCACTCGTGGTCGGCAGGGAACTGCCGACTGAGACTGTCTGCACGAACGTTCAACACTCCGGCCAGATGATTTGCCATCAGACAAATCCGATAGTCCTGAACCCAGGACCAGAGGCGCAGAGCCTCTCTGCAGAGACACTGCGACCCCACTCCTCCCTGCTTGTTGACGTACCACATCGCGGTCGTGTTGTCCGTCAGTACTTGAACTGACTGACCGCGAAGGGAAGGGAGGAAGGCCTTGAGTGCCAAACGTATCGCCCGCAATTCTAGAAGGTTGATGTGAAGCAACCTTTCCTCTGGAGACCAAAGCCCTTTGACCTCCAGATCCCCCAGATGAGCACCCCACCCTAGAGTGGATGCATCCGTTATCACTGTGGCCACCGATGGAGGCAGCTGGAAAGGCTTTCCTTGAGAAAGATTGCCTTCCACGCTCCACCAAGACAGATCCGCTGCAGCTTCTTTGGAGATCTTCACTGACTCCCTGAGATCTCCGTTGTGCTGATACCACTGCCTGCGGAGGCACCACTGGAGTGCCCTCATGTGCCAGCGTGCATGGTTGACCAACAGAATGCAAGAAGCCATCAGACCGGGCAGGCGAAGGACCTTCAGGACTGGAACGACCGCTCCATTGTCAAATAAAGGAATCATCCCCTGTATGTCGCGAGGGGGAGGGAATGCACGACATACAGTAGTGTCCAGTACCGCACCTATGAACAGGTTGCGCTGGGAGGGCACCAGGTGAGACTTGGGTACATTTATTGAAAAACCCAACCTGTACAACAACTGGGTTGTCTCCTGTAGATGCTGGAGCACTCTCTCTGACGACTCTGCTTTGATCAGCCAGTCGTCCAGATACGGGAATACAGGTATCCCCGATCTTCTGAGATGTGCTGCCACCACCGCCATCACCTTGGTGAAGACTCGAGGCGCAGTAGTAAGTCCAAACGGAAGGACCGCAAACTGGTAGTGCTGCGATCCCACCGTAAAACGGAGATACCTCCTGTGCGACTTCAGGATTGGAATATGAAAATACGCATCCTGCAACTCGAGTGACACCATCCAGTCTTCTTCCAGCAGAGCCTGAAGAACCTGAGCAAGGGTGAGCATCTTGAATTTCTCCTGCTTCAGATAAAAATTCAAGATCCTGAGATCCAGGATTGGACAAAGTCTGCCATCCTTCTTGGGAATCAGGAAATACCGGGAGTAGCATCCCTGACCCCTTTCCTGCTCTGGGACCACCTATATCGCACCTTTTCTCAATAGAGTTTGGACTTCCTCCTGGAGAAGTAACAGACGTTCCTCTGAGCAATACCCCTGGCAAGGAGGGTAATTGGGAGGGAATTCCCGAAAGGGAAGGGCATACCCAGTTTCTACGAGATTGAGAACCCAAAGATCTGATGTAACCGATTCCCAATCCCGTAGAAAGTGGGTAAGCCGACCCCCCACTGGGCCTACATGATCCTGAATGGAGGATCTAGGGCTGCTTCTCTGTGGCTGGGGGGTTGGAGGAAGCGGAGGAGGAGGAGGCTTGACGCCCTCGAGGACGTGGCCTCTGTTTTCCCCTGT
The DNA here is from genome assembly GCF_964261635.1 of Lissotriton helveticus. NCBI lineage: Eukaryota > Metazoa > Chordata > Amphibia > Caudata > Salamandridae > Lissotriton > Lissotriton helveticus. Next base: position 1,804,397,614 of record NC_136067.1, on the reverse strand, counting down.
ATGACCTATACAAGGTATTCTGCTGCTGCTGTTGTTGTTGCTGCTGCTGACCTTGTCTATAAGAACGAAAGGACGAGCGGCCAAATCCTCTAAATTTCCTGACCGTAGAGCCTCTGACCTGAAGGCCAAGAGATCTAGCAGTCGCCCTGCTGTCCTTGAATCTCTCCAAGGCCGTATCTGCCTTCCTTCCAAAGAGCCCCTCACCATCGAAAGGCAAATCCAACAAAGCCGACTGCACATCAGCCGAAAAATCAGACGACTTCAACCAGGCTGAGCGCCTCGTGGCAACTACCGTGCCCATGATCCTTGCCACAGAATCCGTAGTATCAAGCCCACTTTGGATGACCTGACGGGCTGCCGCTTGAGAATCAGACAAAGCTTCCTCAAAGTCTTTTCTGCTATCCTCAGGGACCTTAGGGATTAATGAGCGCATAGAGTCCATAAGAGCATGAATATATCTGCCCATAAGGCAAGTGGCATTAGAAGACTTCAACGCCATACTAGCCGAAGAGAAAGTCTTTTTTGCAATTTGGTCCTGTCTCTTGGCCTCTTTGTCGCCAGGCACCTGTGGAAAAGCACCCACTGATTTTTTAGAACAAGCGGCCTGAATAACCAAACTCTCAGGAGAGGGATGTGAAGATAAAAAAGCAGGATCCTCAGGAGCCACTCTATACCTCCTAGCCACACTTTTTGAAACTGCAGGAGCAGAAAAGGGTTTTTTCCATACCTCCATAATGGGATCTTTCAAAGCATCATTAAACGGTAGTATCGGCTCCACTGCCGAGCTTGGAGAATGGAGAACCTCAGTCAATAAATTCGACTTAAATTCGACAGTAGGCAATGTCAAACCCAAAAGTCCTGCTGCCGTCTTCATGACAACATGATATGGTTGCACATCCCTGGAGGGTGCATCAGGTCCTGAAGGCAAAGACCACTCCGGAGAAAATTCGAGACCACTCGCCTCTGCTAGGTCCTCAAAACAACTCCCATCCAGCTCGCCCTCCTCCACTTCAGAAGAAGACTCATCAACCCTCTGCTCATCAAGAAGACGTTGAGCTTCTCTCCGAGATCTCATTTTAACTTGAAGTGCAGTCGAATCCAACGACAAATTCGACGGCGTCGGAGCCGACTTCGGAATCGAATCCGAGGGCTTGGAAGGATGCTCCATAGATTTGCTAGGAGTCGGTGAGGCCGGAACCAGAGTCATCGACTTCGGCCGAGCCGGCGTCGATATCGGCGTCGACCTCGGTGGAGCTTGGAACTGCCACAACGGAGTCGGGGCTGGCATATACGGCATAAAAGGTGCCGGAGCATATGAGTGAGGAACACCCAAATTAAAAGCCATGGGACCCATGGGACCCGAAGGTGCTCCAGAGGGGTACCATGATCTCGAGAAGACACCATACATCGCGTTTAAAAATGCAGAGGGGTCCTGACCTGGAGTCGGGAATGGAGGATGCTCAGGCCGATCTCGAGACAGGTTTGAATCTGTCTCCTCAACAGGATTCGAAACCTCTTCCTCAACAGGAACTCCATCGGTGCCATCTGGAGTCGGAGATGGAGCCGGAGACGGAGCCGGAGTCGGATCCGGAACCGGAGTCGGAGAATGGACCATCGACTCGGAAGGCGAAGCCTCACCTTCTCGATCCGACACTTGCGGAGGAATTACTTTTGACTTCATCCTCTTGGGAGATCTCGATCTAGAACCAGACTTATCACCTGAATGATGACGGGATCCATGCCTCCTCTTCTTATGTTTTTTATGAGAACCGGAAACGTGATCAGACGAAGACTTCGAGGCCGACGCCTCTCGAGACCTCGACCTGGATCTTGACTTCGATCTCTTCGAGTGCTTCGAGGATCTTTTAATTTTACTCGCCTTTAATTTGGCCACAAGAAGTTTAGATTCTCTTTCGCGAAGAGCCTTCAGATTCATCTTCTGACATGAAGAACATCCCTCCACGTCGTGATCCGAACTCAAGCACCAGATACAGTCCTGGTGGGGGTCCGTAACGGACATCATCTTCCCACATTCTCTACAAGGCTTAAACCCTGTCTTCTTTGTCGACATGACAACGGTAGCAAAGGGTCAGAGAATGGAGAATCGAAGAAATATTAAGTAACAATAAGCTATAAGCTACAGAGTATCCCGAAACCGTTAGCGTCGACGACGCGGAAAAAAGGGAACTGATGTCATCACGCCGGCGTGGGCCTATTGCAGGCGTCGGTGACGTTAGCGGAGTCACGAGTGAGGTCTTGTCTCTATGACGTCCTAGTCCACATCGGCGCGAGGCTACAAAAGAATTTCTTTCCCCATTGAGAAAGCTGCCACTCGAGTAAAAATCTCCTCGAGCGGCACAAAACTACAGCTCGCACTGTGCAAGATGCCATTTTCAATGATTGCACAGTGCCGGATTCTTGTCCGGACTGTGCAATCATTGAAAACGGCATCTTCGATAGTGCAAACCTGCTACTACGCAGTTCGCATAGTGCTACGCATAGCTCGCGTAGTGCGAAGTGCACATCGCGTAGCTTCGAGAAGCGCTACTTCGCAAACTACGCCCAGCCCTAGTAACCACTCTATACCATTACAACGCAAGTCTTTACAATGACTTGCGCTAGATGGCATGCTAACATTACAAATAGTGTAGTTTACTATCCCAACACCTTCCCTACTGTTAAGTGGAATGGAGTTGGAATAGTAAATTACACTTTTCTAATGTTAGCATGCCATCTAGCGCAAGTCGATGTAAAAACTTGTATAGTAATGACATAGCGTGGTAACATCGCAGTCGTTGTAACGACCGCGATGTAACAGCATGCGTTGTACTGGCTCGCGTTGTTAAGTCATACATCCGTTTTCTAAGCGAGGCTTCACAAACTGGCAAGCACCTGTCCCGATAATGACCAGCAGAAAGAGGTCAGGGTTTAGATTATCTAGCGGTGTCAATCCAGTGTCCTATGAGGTCTTATCCTAAGGGAACGTGGTATCACACTAGACTACATCCTAGTTCTAGCAAGAAACTACAAACTTTTCAAGAGCCGAGCAGAGTGCACACAAAAAGCGTTGGCCAGGACCACAACACCTAAAGACCCTGAACTACACATCAAGACACTAGCCGTTGACCAAACCTTTTGTGCCTGCCCCACAGCCGCCCTACCCAAATATCCTCAAAGGGGCCACACCTGTGATTATTGTGAACGGACAGCTCACCCAGTAACACAGTTACCGCCGGAGAAGCAGCTATTTCGCCTGACTATGCCACAGCATTGCCAAGGTACATCGAGGGATGGCACATACCCCATCATTCAGAGTGACATTCGACCGGAGGGGATGGAAGGACCCATCTCTGCCCCGTGGACGCCCCTAGATTATGGAAGACAGGAAGACACAGATGATGATGAAACTAAGTTTCATTTTTATTCTACTGAATAAGCCAAGAAATGTTAGGCCACAACAGGCCTGTCACATCACTATCAACGGCCAAGCTATACCTGAAATCATTAACACAGGGTCCTCTGTCAATGTAATGGACATAGACCAGTTTCACAGTCTTTGCAATACAGAAATCTTTGTCTACAGTAGAAACACACCTGTTCTGCTTGAAGGGGTTTTAGAGGAACACATCGAGCACAGGGGCCAAGAGGTTAAGGCAACATTCTTTGTCAAAAGAAAGAAAGAGGACATGCTGCTCAGCTGTCACACCGCTGAAGAACTCAGACTCACTGTATTCACCAACCAGATCCATAGAAGTCAAGTGGATCAACTCTTCCAGGAATATAAGCATGTCTTTGAAGGCTTTGGTTTCCTGAAAGACTAAACCATCAAACTTCACATTAACAAGGGCGTCAAGCCCATTGTCCTAAGACACCACCACATCCCATTCTATTTGACAGACAAAGTAGAAGACAACCTGTGACTCAAGCAGGCCAGTTTGATGGCTGCTACAGATCAGTCTCTGGGAACCCAGTATGAGAAAAAGACCCCCTATAACGAGGAATCAGCTGAATTACAGCCGACACTGACCCCACCAGGCATTGATGGTTAACCTCGTTCACCTTCTCCTTCCAGGTAGAACCCCATACCCCAAAAACTTTCAACCCTTGAAGCAGAGGCATCCGAATGTAACACAAGATCCCACCACTGATACTCTCAACCTCCGTATCCTCCACCCATCTACCGATTGAAAGACTTTGTCAGCCAAGAATTTGCTCCTCTTGTCAACAGTGTCAAAGGCGTTAAGTTTGGGAGGGAAGCAGTGGGTTAGCAGTTCAGCATCCCAGGGGTGCAACAAACCCCACGGCTGGGTGAGCCTCAGGTAAAAATAACAGGTTGCCAACCACTCAGGGTGTAGTCTGTACTTTGTATCCAGTGTTTCAGAGCCTTGTGCCTGGCTGCTGCAGCCGTGCAAGTTGTGCAAGCCCTGCAAGGCCCTGCAAGCACACCCACACTAAAGATTACAATAAGTGACTAAATCATAAACGACCCAGTCACCCTACAGAACTCAGCCAATAATATCCGGACAACTAGATAGCTAACTGCCCAACCTCAGCAATGCACTTAAGGAGGATACAATGTTGTGTGAGAGGAGACAGGTTTTCAGTTAGTTAAGCCTCCTGGAAATTGAGCATATTCAACTCGCACCTATCAATAGACATAGGAATGTTAATACGGACAATATGCTATATTTAATCTGGTAACAATATACATTTTTGCCTAAAATGTCCTCCATACTTACAGTGATTCCTCCGGAATGAGAAGACTGTCATTCGCCATCAGTGTCTGGGATTTACCATTAACAGTCACAATGGATTCGCCCTCCTAGAATGAAAGGAATTTGTCTCAAATTACTAGATTTTAAAAAGTATTTTTTCCAAGTCCACTCATACTAGTACTTTGTGGGGCTTTACAAAATTAATCAAAAACGTACAGCAGTACTCATATGGCAGACTTTATGGTGTCATATTTTGCATTTGACATGTTTTGTGTGGGCTACTTTACCCTATAATATATCATACCCTACACGCTATGGTGTAGTAGCTGGTACATATTTAAACAGTGTTTTTTTCGCAAATAGGCATTATTGCCTGTGCATGCGGGCAATACCACCTGTAAATTGTCCTCCCCATAATTATGATTCTTATATTGGATGTTAGAACCAAAACAATGTTAGTAATTTCATCATTCATATGTCAAGTACTAATGTTCTCTTTTGCTGTTTTTCAGTAGCACATTTTGGAAGTCAAATCCACATACACAAGTGTTGACTGATTGTTCTTTCAACAATGCAGGCATTATCATATGAGTCTTAAAAAGTAATTATTATCACAATCTGAAATGCAGCCTCAGCTACGAAAGAAATTAGGGACTGACATAGTTTTGTGTAAGTAGATTAGAATGCCCTTATTTCTAAAATCGGAATTTGACAAGGCACTCTTCCAACCCTTGAAAAGGGACAACGGTGTGCCGAAACTTCAGCCTCCCCCCCAAAGTATATGGAGGGGATCCCCCACGCTATGGACGCAGCCAGTAGCTATCAGGCCAAAGGGACCGACGTCCATGCAAAGTGCCAGATGGGGCCTCCCGGAGCTTGTTACGCCACTGCAGACTAGGACTTGGGGCTCGTCATTGAAATAGGAAGTGTGTGACTAACATGGCTTCCACAACTCCAGGCCAGCTCCGGGCCCAGTGGTTGTCCTGGCTGTACTCTTCCATGCCACATGTCACAGGTGCCAAGCCTGATGCCTCTCCCATATTCTTGCCCATTGAAATCGACAGGGTCTTTGGTGTACTGTGTTGGAGCCCTAAGCCCCCATCTATATAGAATAAGGACACATACACTGGAATATAGTCAGTGGAACTGGCCCATGTCTCGTGCGCCCAGCCCCTTTTATTACCAGGGTCACATGAGCTGTGAAGCCTGTGTTGGATGGGTGTGGGGTGGAGTGTATCCAGCCCTCAGGGAGTGGCTGGCACAGCAAAGACTAGAACAGTGAGCAGCAGGTCACTGCATCTGGTACTACCACTTGGAGTACTGCATTCCCAGGCTGCTCTAGTCCAATGTGAGTGAAGAGCAATAGTTTCTAAATAACAAATAAGCTGGGCGCTGTTCTGCCATTTAGTACATATTCAACCACAGTGTGTGGGGCATACATTTATCAACCATTATACATAGCAAGCAGGGCTACCAAGGCCCATGTCATGTTGTGCACAGATGAATAACGCATAACATACTGCTTTACATGCTATGTGGGTTACAGTAGAACATGATAAAAATAAATCTTCCAGCATGGGAAAGGCGATCAAGCAGGCCTACTAGTGGTGTGGTTGGCACAACGGAGCATCAACAGTAATGGGCACCTTAGGAAAGAGTAGTACAGTGTCTAACAGTTGCCACAGAAAGAGTGTTTTCTTTAGTAATGCTGTGAAAGTGGGGAAGGGCAGTCACACAGCTGTAGATATGTGTCTAGTGCTCTGGCATTGTATTGCAGTTGTTGTAGCACATCGCCTTCAGCATGTATCCAACAATAGGTGTCAAATCTATACGCAGGTATGGGAGATGGAGAAGCCACTCTTCCATTCCTCATAATCGCTTGTTTCTCTAATGCGAGAGCCAGGTCGATTAACTTGCTCCCTACCTTGGCCATCTTGGAGTGGGGCATAAGATCCAGGAAGCTTATCTTTGGGTTCTTAATGTGGCGTCTGCCCGTTATGTATGTGAGATAATCTCAGACTTCGATCCAAAATGACAACAATGTGGAGCATCACCACATCAGGTGATAAAAGTCTGTGTAGTCGAAGTCGTACCTGAGACATTCATCTGAAGCAGTGCCGAACATCCTAGACAGCCATATTTGAGTCGTCAATTTTTATTGTATAAAATTATTAAAAATTATTACAAAATACATTTCCATCATCGTAGAGCCTTAAAAACACATGTGTAAATATTAACTATTAGAATCTGTTGGCAGTATGAAAAATAAAATGTCTAATATTTCAATTTGATGCTATAATTCACTGTTCATCTTGCTGTAGGAGAGATTGTGCTTTCATCATATATTTATCCCCCCCTGCAAGCCAACATAGGAGATGATCCATCTAGCCATCGAATTACAGCTTGGCTACATGTCTGAATGTTCAATTTGTTAAAAATGTTCTTTAAAAGCCGTCTCCTCAAATCCTTAAGGGCCGGGCAAACACATAGTAAGTGAGTTAATGTTTCATTTGGATATCCACATAGACAACAATGAGGGTCAATGTGACAGTTTTTCCAGGATGGTAACAAATCCTTTGAAAACTGTAGGCCTAATCGATGTTTTATATATCTTTGTTTTAGGAACCTATTGAAATGACTTTCCAGATAAGTCTGTGGCTTTATCCCGGAATATGAGTTTATCAAGGTCCACCCGTGTCGTCGTTTTGCGGTACATGTTTTATCTTCCAGATAGGATTCCCATTTGACTGTGTTGTTTGCAATTTTGTCAAAGGTATGTCTATCTGGCATCAAGTCCCAAGTTTATTTGATTCCTATACAGTTCAAGGATTGGGACAAGAAATCTCCCCAACTATTTGGCACGTGCTGTTTCTGCTGGGTATCGATTTCTTTCCAGCACAGGTTGTCCAGTGAGCCTTCTTCTGACATGCAAATTTTATGGCAGAGTTTCACAAAGGTTCCCATACTGCGAAACTACTGATTCAGAAGTCCAAATTCTAGACGAACCTGCGCCAGTGCTGACAATTTTGGGAGGTTTAGGGCTGCCTTATATATCTTTGTTTGTAAACTGTTTAACAGCCCCGCTTCTTTGCCACGCCAGGTGACCAATGCGTATGACAAAGTGGGTAGGGTTTGTGCTTTTATCACTTTCAGCAGGTCTGTATAATTCGATCAGCTTAGTTTTTTTTGTAATTTCCGGTATGCATAGATCAGGGACTGTGCTTTGGCTTTTAGGTCTGTTTTTGTGTTCTTTGTTCGTTTGGCCTCGCCCAAATTTCCAAGAAGTTTGCGGTTTCATGGTCGTGCCCCATACTATTAAAACCATGAACATTCCAGGAACAGAGGCTGATCATATGTGGGTTTGCAGCAATGGATTCCTTCTGGTTACCAACTGTTATCTGTAGATGTAATTTTCTATCTTCTTTTAAATGTCTGGACTTGCTAGGAACGCTTATTGCTCAAAACCGATGTCACCCAGGACCAGTCAGTAATCTGTTCCTGAGCACCTCCTTGCACCACTGCCTTTTCATGTCTCCTTATGTTTTGTGATATTTTTTGCGGGGTTACTGAACAAGCTCCCTTTAAGCATGATTTTTGGGTATTCCCCTCTTCCATTTTCTTTTTACCTATGGTTATGCTTTTTAACTATGTCCTTAGACCACCAGGTGGTTAAAGACTCTTCTACCTCTGATTTATTTTTTGTGCGTTTAAATTCTACAGACAGAAGATCTTGGGATACTATGTCGTCCAGTTCTGGTATTCCTCTTAGCAGCCGCATTATGTTACCTCTGTTCAAGAAGTCTTGTCCCCCTGTTGTCTGGTATTTGGGTATGAATGCCAGTTTATTGTTTGTGTCTGCTTGTGTTTGTGAACTCAATTTCGCTTTTTTTTCTTCCGATTTAGTATCTTGTGTTGTTTCACCAATTACGTTTGTTCTTCTCCCTCGGCTCAGAGTTTTTATTGTTATTTCTTCATTTGAATTGTCTGTTCTTTTAGGGTGGGTGATGGGTTCGTTAATCCTGTCTGTGTTCAGCTTGTAATCCTTGTTATTTATTTTATCTGTGTTTTTGTCAATGTTTGTATTTTGGAATATCTGAGTGCTCGCTGTTTGTTTGTTTGCTTGATGAATACTACAGGTTTGTCCATCTTCGTTTGAATTAATTTTTATTGGTGTTCTTATGTTTCCCTTTTCGTCTACTCTTTTTATGGATTGCCTTTGGTTAGTTTTGTCTATTATATTTTGTTTAGTATCCGCGTTGATTGGGGCATTTTGGGACCTTATGTCTTGGTTTGCTGGTTTGACCTCAGGTATTTGCGTTTTGTCTGTCTGGTGAGTCGTTACTATCCGATTTACACAGGCCTCCTGGACTAAAACCCGTTGTCAACCTCGTCTTGAGTCTTGTCTTTATCCTGAGCTCGTATGTTTTTTTTGGGGGGGTTTTCTGACTATTCAAATGTTTACTCCCTTGTGTGTGTTTTGATTTTGTGGAGGTAGGGCGGGTTGGTGATTCTGTGATCAGGCTATTCCTATTCACTGCACTTGACTGGGCTGATTGGTCTGGGGACTTATCTATATGCTTTGAAATGGTTACTTCAGAAGCTGGTTTCTCTTTCTTAGAGGTGGTATGATGAAAGATGGGATACGTATGAATGTCTGTTGAAGGCTAGAATTTAAGTTGTGCCCTCCTTTTCCTAGCGCGCTTTCTTTGTCTTTTTGTTAACTTGACTTTAGTATGGATTGTTGCGAAATTTACCTCCTCTATTTGGCCTGCTTCATTGTCGGATTTTTCTTCACTTAATTTACTTATCTCTTCCTCTACATAGCTATTTCGAGTAGGGTCTCTTACTATGTGTTGACTCCCAATTTCCACATCAGATTTTATTACCCCAGTATGGCTCGTGGTTTTGATGTTATGTTTTGTATCCACTGATGATTGAACCGCCCTTAGTATGTCATTTAATATGACCGGTAGATTTGACATATTGTCCACTAATTTGCCGCATGCACAGCTTGGCTGGATGGTCTCTGTGTGGAGTCTCTTATCAACCCTCCCTAGAAGCAAGGTTGCCATGTGGTCCAGCCTGGTGTTTATACCTGAAATATGACCCGCAATAAGGTTTATTAGGTCGATTTGAACGTCCATTTTATCTGACTGGAAATTTAGTGCTTTAATTTGCCTGGTCTAAGGTGTTTAATAATGATTTACTCCATGGGGCCTTGTGTTCTGCTCTGGGCGGTATTTCCAGTACATCTGAGTCTTCATCTGACCTACTCATAGATGATATAAAATTGGAGATTCTATGTTTAGATTGTTCATAGACCATCCTTTAGTATTATTTTGGCCTTTGTCCCATTCATGGGGGTTGACGTTTGGATGCAATGGTGTAGATTCCAGCCTTCCGTTACCACCTGGTCCGTTTTACTGATCTTCTTGTGGTTTATAATTGGCTTGCGGACCTTGGCTGATCTTTAGATATGCTTCTAACTGGGATTGGGTGTTTTTTCCATTCCTGTTTGTCTGTCCAAGCTTATGTCGTCAGGTAGGGAGAGGGAGGTTAGCCATGAGTCGTCCTGTGCGGCACTTTGCCCAGCCACCAATTTATTCCCCATTATTGTTTCTTTCACCTTGGTTTTATCCTTGGTCTTTATTTCCTTGTCTCTTTCGTGAGTTTGGGAGTCGTTCTTATTTATTTGGGCTATTACCACAAGGGACTTGCCAAGGCCAATGTTGCTATTTTGCTTAGCAAAAGTCCGAGAGGTTTGTGGCTGGTCTATTGGATTGTTTGTTGGACTGCTCTCACTATGAGTATCTTGTGAATCTTTTTTTTTCTCCTTCTTGCTGTTTGATTGCAGCTGCACATTCTCCTTTACACTTGGTGCCGGTGTGATTGGGCTAGGTTGGAGCGCTTGTTCCTGCGTTTGCCCGTAGATTGCCGCCATGGGGTCCTTTAGGTAAAAGAATTTTTGGATCCCAATATTACTTTGTTTTGGACTTGGAACTGCTAGCTCAGGTGCCGACACTAGTCTCTCTCTTTGTTGTACCATCCTCTTCCTTTTTCTATTTGACTTTTGTGTGTCCTGGTTTCTATCTTCTTCATTTTTTTTTTACCTTACACTTGTGTTCTGCTGCACTTTTCCAGATCTCATTCTTTCCAGTTTGTTTAATAAGATCCGTCTAATTTGCGTGTTCCTGGAACTCCGGCTTCAAGGTTTTGTTTTTTTTTGTTTTTTTTTTCTCTGTCTGACTTCCTTCTGATATGTAGGCTTGTCGTGTGTTTATATATTTACCGGGCCTTCCCAAGCCCTCCACAGCACTAGTATGGCCGAGGTCCTGAGCATCCACTTTTGAGCCCTGCTTTTCCTGCCTATAGTCTCTAGTGCTCCTGGTATCCTGGTATCTGTGCCACCTGTGCCACCCGTTCTCCAATTCCCACTCCACTCCACCTCCACTCCCCCTCCCAAGCCTGTCTGCCCCTCTGAATAGGATCAGCTGCCATCAGGGAGGATAGCGAGGTGTGGTTGCGGTGTGTAGCATATGAGGTGGGGTGACTACTGGTGTTGAAAAAGCACTTGGAAAGACAATTTTACCAGGTATATGATGGAGCCCGATGGAGCACGGTCCCACTTGCGTGAGCTGTTTAACACGCTGTTAGTCTGCTGTTAGTCTGCTGTTAGTCTGCCGCTGCTGTTAAGTAGCTTGTCAGGTGGACTTTCCTTAGTTACATGTTACATGTTTATCAAGATGGGCAGCTTAATGACGCTTATAAAATGCTTAAAAATGCTTGTTAACGCGTTTAAGATGCTGCCAATAATGCAGCCAGTGCTAAAACCTCGCACCCGTGGGGGCCTGATGTAGTCCCGGAATGCTGTAGCTGTAGCTGTAATCCGTAGCCTGGTCTGCTGAGGCTGTCGTTTTGCGGCTTGCGATTTGTACGGCTACTGTCTCTGTCACTGTCGCTCTTTCACTGTTGCTGCGGCTCACTGCGGCTCACTGCTGCGCTCTACTGACCACTGGCAGCAGACATTCATCACTGGTCAATAGATTCAATAGATCGGTCGCCAGCAGTCAAGGTGCCAGCAGGGGATTATTTTTAAACAATGTGGGGTGAAAGTTGACTCGTACCCCACTCATCGGTACTCGCCGCCAATAGTCGGTAATCTGCAGATATCCGTGCAGATATCCGTTATTAACCGCAGTCTGTTATGTCCGTCCGCCAAGGCGCTCCCTCGCCCTCCCCAACTCAATCGCGGGCGGGGGGATTGTGTCCGTGTACCGGGAGGGGCTGGCAGGAGGCTGGAGGCAGAGCGTTCCGAAACGCTGATTCAATGAGCCTCGCCTCGCCTCACTGCCGAACCCGCTGCTATCCGGTTGTCTCGTGATGTCCCGTGGCCCCCCGGCTTAACGTCAGAAGCTCGCTCTAGGGGGGCCGTTTTGCCAGCGGTAGTCAGCGGTCAGCTTAGGCAGCTTGGCAGCTTGGCAGGACCTCAAGCGCCGCACTGCTGAAAATGGCGACGGCGTCCTGCCCGCTACTGCTTCAACTGCTTCTGCTCTCTCCGCTCTCTCTCTGCTCGCTAGCGCCTCCCTCGTAATGGTTAGTGCCTTGAAGTCCGCGCAAGAAGACCAGAGTATCCAAATAAATACACAGTGTTGAGACCTTCACTGAGGCATTTCACTGCCTTATCAGTTAGCACTTTGCATTGTGGGATGTGTAGTTCTTTTCTCATTATATCCATCGACTTAAAATCTCACCCGTTAAAGCGCTTTCTTGAGGAGTGGGAGAAGCACACCTGATTTCTTAATACCTGTCTTGCAGGCTCCACGTTTCAGTCAAATAAGTACAATGGACATAATTAAGGTGAATAGTTTAAGGTGTGCATTTCTTCAAACCTGGGGGATGCGGCTCAGGATTTGGCAGGTCGATCTGTAAGTCCTGCCTCCATCGGAGCTAGAGGCCAGGCAGTGCCAGTCTCACCTCACGACCCACTGCCCTGTGCATATTTGTGATCCTGTGTCTCGTGAAATCAATCAATCAATCAATCAGAGTACTTGTAAAGCGTGCTACTTACCTGTGAGGGTCCCAAGGCGCTGAGGGGAGGGGGGGTGCTGCTACTGCTCAAAGAGCCAGGTCTTGAGGAGCCTTCTGAAGGTGAGTAGGTCTTGGGTCTGCTGTATGTGGGTAGGGAGGGTGTTCCTGGTCTTGGCGGCAAGGTAGGAGAAGGATCTGCTGCCGGAGGTCGTCCGTTGGATACGGGGGACAGTGGCGAGGGCGGGGCTGGCGGCGCGGAGCTGGCGGGTGGGGGTGTGGAAGCTGAGTCTGCTGTTCAGGTAGGCTGGTCCGGCATTGTGGAGTGCTTTGTGTGCGTGGGTGAGGAGCTTGAAGGTGATCCTCTTGTCGACGGGGAGCCAGTGTAGGTCTTTCAGGTGGGGGGTGATGTGGTTGCGGCGGGGGACATTGACGATCAGTCGGGCGGAGGCGTTTTGGATGCGCTGTAGTCGTCGTAGGTGTTTGGCTGGGATTCCTGTGTAGAGTGCGTTGCCATAGTCCAGTCTGCTGCTGACAAGGGCCTGTGTCACTGTTCTTCTTGTTTCGGTCGGGATCCACTTGTAGATCCTGCTGAGCATGCGGAGGGTGTTGTAGCAGGAGGAGGAGACGGTGTTGACCTGTTTAGACATGGAGAGGGAGGAGTCGAGGATGAAGCCTAGGTTGCGTACGTGGTCGGTGGGTGTTGGTGCTGTTCCCAGTGCCGTCGGCCACCAGGAGTCGTCCCAGGCTGAGGGGGTGGGTCCATATCAGCAGTATATGCAAATCAGTGTGGGCGGCGGCTCAACCACCGGGTCACCTCAAACACCGCCATTCAACTCTTGAAGCACCACGTGTGTCAGGAACTGCCACGACCGAAGCACATACATCTCGCAAAGCCCCTCAAATATGAAGGTTGTCCCCAACACAGCTACCCTAGGTACGTGATAGAAGCACGTCTCCACTGCAATTATGAGCTGTTCTCCCAACCTTAGCAAAGTTGAGTAAATAGCAGAGAGGAAGATCTGAGGAGTACGCCACCTTGCAAAGCCTGCAACTGAGATAGCTATTGAGAAGATATCCTTCATGTTTCAGTCAGCCCACTTCATTTTGCGGATCTTTACATTATCACCATTACAATATGCATTGTGATGAGGGAAAAACGTAGTCCCTTACAAACATGCAAATACTGTAGCATTGCTGACATGCAGTCCTTTATAGTGCAAGGAAGGGTGGCAGAAAGAAGCACAGAGGATACTTAGTGATGAAGTTTACTATGCGTTTTTCTATGGTATTCAGAAACACATTACATTTGAAGAGTAAACCCCTCATACAAGATGGTCATCGATTCAGCATGATGATGCAACTGCTAGCTTAAATATAGGGATTCTCTCACTGGATAGTAATTTTAAATTCTAATTTAAATATCCTCTTGTAGGATGCTGCCACTTGAACTTCACAATGCATGAGCCATCTTATTTGAGGGAATTCCATGGCCAGGATCCTGGAGGGTGATCAACTTCTGCAAGAATCGCAGGGAGGCACGACAATAGCTCAGCAGTTGGGCGGGACCAACAGCATGGCATCACAAGCAGCCAGCTGCGCCTGCAGATCCTCTCACCTCCCTGCTCTGTAAAATGTTGTTTGACCTTGCACAGAATGTTCAGTCAAAATCCCAGGAACATGCAGAAAGTGAACACAGGGATGAGTTCTCATGTGAAAAGAGTCATTGAAATATTGCAAAAATAAAGACGTGTAGTAACATGCACAAAACCAGCAGGCAAGCTGCAATGTGCTCATGCTAATTTAATGAAAAACGACAATGTCGCTATGGGCCACGTGACAGGAGTTGAGATTTGTTATGAAGAAATGCCTTCTTACTGTCACCTTTGACCCAGACTATGACGTTTAGCGCTCAGTGTGCGATTTCTATTACATTAAAGACAGCAACATGTTTTTCTTCTATGTCACTAACTGGTCAGAATTCTGACTTTAGAAGCAAAAATCTAAAATTCTAATTCACTTCCTTTCATAGTTTAGTAGGTGGCAGATGCAGCTACACACAGTTATGTGAATCTCTATCAAGAAACCATGTGTGTGAGTCAGTGTGCCTCTCGCTGTACCAGCTGTCCACCTAATCACACTTTGTGTTTTGCAAATCAGCCCACTGGTTTAGAAAAAAAAATGACAACTCATGTCATTCACAATTATATATCCTACAGCTGTTGTCAGACCTTGCTTGTTTTTAGTCCATGAGAGGGACTATTTCCTTTCCCTCTTTATCTCTCGTTTCCATCTGCCCCTTCACCACATTTCACATCCCACCCAACATCTTGGCTCCTTAACCCTTTGTTTATTTTACTTATCTGTTTACTTTATTGGTCCCCACTGACCTATCGGTGGCTGGCCGACTTAAAATAATTATTTGACCATTTCAAGAAATCCACCTGACTGAATCTTTAAATTGTAATGGCTTTTGTTACGTTTTACAAACCAGTTCTAAGATGTCTACTACAGGTCGAAAGGGAAAAATACTGAAGGAAAATATTGTGTGACATGAACATTGTGTCAAAAATATCAGCACTACCAAAACATTGTGAAACGGAATATCTCACATACTGTTTTTCTTTTTCATATATAGTATTGGTTTTAATATTATAATATGTGCTATTGTTTAGTTCAATATAGTTGTATTAGAAATCGCTTTTCATTGACTATATATACATTGACTATATACATCTATGTATATCCAACAAAAAACTCTCCAAGTGACGGGAGCCACCATCCCTGCAGGGAGGCTTCAAAACAGGCATGGAGAGTTTTTAGGTTGGACTTGAATTGGGGAGCATGTCCTCCTTGCCCTCGTGAGATTACAAGGATTTCCCTGATACTGATTCTTGGAGGTGAGAGAGGGAGAGGAAGAGAATTTTTGCTTCCTGACAACTTGGACAGAACTGTGCATTTTAAAGAAATATGGATTGTACATGGCAGCAGGAGCGGAGCAAGAAAGAGAATATAATTTTGAAAATATGCGTGACTCTTACATTTTTACACATGTACAAGCAGAAGACTGTGCGATTTTGAAGCTATCAAGCATAATAATTGAAAGTCACTGTCTTCAATATTACATTGATATTATGGTGCATTGTGGGAATAATAGGATTTATCCTGTGGTCACATGGGTATTGTGATTTAAGTGCATCATAAACTCGCTCAGCTGTGATCATGTCTATTTCATTAGGCGAAATGGATCAGGGAACGTATTGCTGGCAGCTGGATTTGAAAATAAAAAAGATCAGAATCAGATATTATGACTGATGCTGAACAATGAGGAGAGGAAGGTTCAGAACAGACCCCTTCACGTTCCCTTTTTTACGAGGAATTTAAGTTAATGCGACAAACCTGGCAGAGGGGAGAACGAGGCAAACCCCCAGAACGGAGGAACCAACAAAGAAGAGAAAAACAAGACGAGGAGGCTTCAGCAAGTGCGGGTATCTCCTCACAGACAAGAAGCAAGAGGGGTACCAGGAAGTAAGAGATATTGATGAACTAACAATCATACACCTGATGCCTAGGAAACTGTCAAAAACTGAAAAGTTAACATTGAAAAAGGGACTCACGTTTTGTTCCACACATAAGTTTGAATATACTCAATCATGGATTGACCTTTTTTTGTTCACACGGAAACTAAAATTGTTCACATTTTTCAAATTACGAGGCACACCAAATGTATCACAAATGCTATCCTCAGAAATCCTGCAAACGAGGATGGATGAATTAACGGGTGATGACCTACACTTTTTATGGATACTAGCAGATGAGGCATCTGTCTCAGAGGCACAGGCGATTGAAAGCTTTGGGATTAACCAAAAAAATGTGAAATCAAGCCTCAAGCTGAAATCTACATTCATCCCCAATACCCCATTTAATACTATTGATGCTTTTAAAGAAGCAGTGACACTCGAACTGCAACAACTGAGAATGAAAACATCCAAATGGACAAGAGGAAATCACTTCAGTTCTAATTTCTCTGATGAACAAAGGAAGGCAATTAAGAGAATTCAAGAAGACACAACTATTGTATGCAAACTATCAGATAAGGGGGGCAACATTGTCCTGCTGAACAGAGACTACAACGTTATGGAGGCATTGCGCCAATTGTCCGACACAAGAAACTATGCTAAAATCACAAAAGAGAGATATATTGAGAGTATTAATGATCATCATGAACTGATACAAAAGTGGTCTACTCGTAGGATGCTTGATAATGAGGAAACACGCTTTTTGAATTGTGCATATCCAATTTTACCAACAGTTTTATCATTTGCCAAGAATTTATAAGTATGCAAGCAAACCCCCGGGTCGCCCAATTATTTCTCCTATTGGGAGCCTGACCGAGCATTTATCTTAATTTATGGATGTTTTTTCTTGCCCCCCTCGTGAAGACACTGTCGGCCCATGTCCGAGATACTACAGACGTTATTCGAATTATCTCCAATATCAGTTGGGAACCGGACATGCTGATGATAGTCTTGGATATCACAAGTTTATACACAAGTATAGACCATACTCATGGCATTAAGGCAATCGGACACTTTCTTAAGGGCAAATCTCTACACCTAGCTGAACATAGCCAAATCTTGATCGAATTTGCAAAATACTGCCTCTATAACAAAATGTTTCTTTTCTAGCCATAATTGTATATACAACTGAAAGGTACGGCCATGGGAACCTGCTGTGCCCCCAGCTACACACATTTATGTTTGGGCTGTTGGGAGAAGCAGGTGGCCTCGGCAGATGATCACCAGAAATGGGTTTCCTGTATAGTAGGGTGGCACCGCTATATAGATGACCTGTTTATCCAATGAAAAGGATCAAAACAGGAGGCAGAAGAATACATTGCTATCCTTAATAATAACAAGGTGAATTTACACTTTAGTGGGGACATAAGTGCCAAAGAAGTGAACTTTTTAGATCTAAAAGTATTTATAGCAGATGGTACCAGAGGTGACGTGTGCAAACACGCCCTGTGGCGTATTTTAAGTTGGGGAACTAATTCCCCTTCAAACCTGAGGGCCCCTCGGGGCCAACTAGCCCACCAGGTGCTTCCAGTAAGTGTCAATGCGCTGTATTGCAGAGAGGTTGTCCAGGCCGTATCCTTTTTACACCTCTTTGCAACACAGCTCTGTGCCACTTACTGGAGGTACCTAGTGGCGTAGCTGGACCCTAGGGACCCTCAGGATTCAAGGGGACTTAATCTCCCAAATTAAAACAGCCACAGGGCGTGTTTTCACAGTGGTGAAGGGAGGGGACGGGCCTGAGGTGATGTGTGCAAGCACGCTGTGTGGCATGTTTTAAGTTGGGGGACATAATTCCCCTTCAATCCTGAGGGCCCCTGGGGGCCAACTAGCCCACCAGGTGCTTCCAGTAAGCACCACTGCGCAGCGTTGTACAGAGGTGGTCCAGGCCACACCCCTTTTTACACCTCTCTGCAACGCAGTTCTGTGGCGCTTACTGGAGATACCTGGTGGTCTAGTTGGACCCAAGGGATACTCAGGATTCAAGGGGACTTTATTCCCCAAATTAAAACGGCCACAGGGAGTGTTTGCACACATGTCAGGGGGATTAAAACTACCTCTTAAAACGCGCCACCAGTGTACAAACACGCCCTGTGGTGCATTGTAAGAGGTAGTTTTAATCCCCCTGCCCTAACATGTACTAGACTCTTACAAAGGGGGTCATGGTAATTGCAGGGGTACACCAACGCATAGTGTTCCCTAGTGTATGTAGGTGTTTTTACTGTATTCTAAGTGTCTTTTAGCATAGCACTGGCTCTAGGCCTGGTTAGTCAGATTCAGTTACCACCAGTACCTGTCTGAAAAAGTTATGGGCACAGGAGGACTTTCTGCTCCTCTGTTGGTTCTTTCTGTACATCTCTTCTTCTTCCTGCACTTTTCTTCGTCTTTGTGGTCTCTTCTTCTTCCTGCACTTTTCTTCGTCTTTGTGGACTTCTGTTGGTTTTTTCTGCATTTCTTTTTTTTTTTCTTTCTGTGCGTTGTTTCATCATATGTCCTACCTCTGTAGGCATAGTTAGAAACTAGCATTTAAAAAACCTTTCAAATTCACTGAAAAACCATAGGTTTCAGGCACGTTATAGTTAGAAAATAGCATTTAAAAAACCTTAGAAATACACTTAAAAAACCATAGGTTTCAGGCACGTAATAGTTAGAAATTAGCATTTAAAAAACCTTAGAAAGGTTTCAGGGGCGTTATAGTTAGTTTGACATTTCACTCGTACAAAACCATAGAAATTCCCCCGTTATAGTTAGTTCAACTAACTATAACTCGCCCGTCCGCAATGCACTGCTGATGACTTCACATATTACATCACTCATGACATGGTCAGTGACCTCACTCATGACATCACTGATGACACCTCAAATTACATTACTGATTACATCAACTTATGACAGCTTATTTATTTATATTTTGACTGAACTCATGAGATTGTCATGTCATTGTAGTGTGTGCATTTATCACAGCAAGGTGCTTATAATGTTTCCCATGTATTTACAATATTGATATTTTTGCAATGATAACATGGCTGCCTGTAACAACAAATTTGTTTTGGTTGTCCCCCTTATATGTTTGAACAACTCACCATGTTTTAAAAGCTACCTCTCATTTTGTGCACTTTACACGTGAGCAAGGCTGCGGACGCAGTCGAAACGAGTAGTGTAATAAACATTCTTGCGGAATATCATCTGTACGGAGTTTCATTGTCCTGAGAGTGCACAAAATGCAATTTTGGTGATATATCTATATCATCTATATTGTGGCCCACCCGGGTCACGAGGCGACCCCGCCGCGGAACAGCGGACCTTGCACGCCGCTGCTAGCAACATTAGCGGGTGCTTTGGAACAGCGTGACTGTTCTACTGGCCAAAATTGGCTGAGACACGGTGATCAACTCGATCAGCAAACCTATCAGAGGTTCTTAATAATTAGAAAAGGAATGGAAGCACGCTAGAACAGCTTTGAACTTCTTCTACCAGAATGCCAAGTAGCGACGCCCCATAGGGCGAGAACTTACACACAAGCGCTTCAAATACAGCGCGAAAACATGCTGGCTCCATCCAGAAACTAATCCAGTGACCAAGGGCTGCACAAGCCTGAAACGTGTATGGATTGAAATACCTTGCTTCTTGAAGATTCCGTTTCTACTGCCATCCGAATTAATAAAAGGTCGAAAAACGCTGCTGTGGGTGCCTCAATTGAAGGGGAGTTTTATATGGAATATATATATATATATATATCTCGGAAACAAGAAGAAGCAAAACTGCCGTCCCGGGTCCCCAGGAAAGCAGACAACTCCACGAATCCAGTATCCAGGCAAAGGTTTTTATTAAGCAACGCTTCACAGAGAAAGAAAATATATATATATATTACCTACTGGCGGTCGGGGGGATCTGTCAAGCGGGGGCCAAGATAAAAGGGGGGTCCCAAAACGTGTTTTCCCCATGTTAATTTCCATAGGGCGGTTGGACTCACTTTTAGCCCGAACGGCTGAATGGATTTCCACCAAACTTGGCAAAATTGTAGGGACTGGTACCCCGATGTGCCTTTGCTATGTCTCAAGATATATGCTCCAGTGGTTTTTACGAAAATTAACTTTGAAAAAATATATATTGGGCTACATTGGGCTATATATATATGTTAGAGCCCAAATGTAGCCCAATGTAGCCCAATGTAGCCCAAAGATGGCCACCAGAGACAAAAAAAACAAATGTAGCCCAAATATCAGCCAGATGTAGCCCAACTATAGCCCAATGACAGAATGTCCCAGAGTGTTCTAAAGAACAACTAGAGCGCTAACAGTCTTACTTATGACAAAAGCATGGCACACCTGAAGTCATCTTGATTGGAATAAAGTGTTAACACTTAAAACATTTAATTTGCAAAGGAACAAAATGAGGGGATCATTTTGCCATAGAAATTATGATTAGTGCTGAAGAAAGAAAAATTAGGGCACATTTTGAGTGACTTCTCAAATCCTCTTATATTTCATTAAAAAAATTCTGATATGCAGTCTCCCAAGATGGCCACCAGAGACAAAAGAGCCCAAATGTAGCCCAAATATCAGCCAAATGTAGCCCAACTATAGCCCAATGACAGAATGTCCCAGAGTGTTCTAAAGAACAACTAGAACGCTAACAGTCTTACTTATGGCAAAAGTATGGCACACCTGAAGTCATCTTGATTGGAATAAAGTGGTAACACTTAATACATTTAATTTGAAAAGGAACAAAATGAGGGGTTTCATTTTGCCATAGAAATTTTATATATATATATGGACGAGCCCCCGTCATTTTTCCTGCTCTTTCTTCGGAGGTTATGCGGTTCAGGGGACTCGAGGGGACACCTTACGTGGAGCAACAAACAGGACACTAGTGGCAGCAAAGATGTTCATTCCTCGCCGCAACATGCATCTGATCCCCCCGCATCACTCACCTCATTGAAGCGCTGCATTCTGGGGCCTGTAGTTGCGCTGCAGTCACCTAGCTTCAGGTGCAGTAGATTGACCACTTGGGAGGTGGGGTCAGAAGCGAACCAATCGTTGTGCGGCAGGACATTGCATAAACTTTTCTTTTTTGCCCTCACCCTGCTTATTGACTCTGGGCGCTGAGGAAGGCTAAATATTGCCGACATGCATTCGCCACACACACGAGTCGAAGTTTCAATAAAGGTGTTCCCTGTCTCCCCCGACGTGGCCTCTGCTTCTTTTCCTAAAGGAGTGTTCTGCATATTTCACGCGATTGCCAGTATCGCGTCTCAGGGGCCCCCGCATCTCAAGCTGGCCTGGCTTCTACTGGTAACCGCTTCGGCGCCATCTCTCTTCAGGTTACTGAAATTTGCCAGGCTCACCCTCGGATTAAGTTGCAAGGACTTTGGGGGTGTTGGAGGCTTTCATGCACCACGACGGGCAAGTTGGAATTCAGGACGAGCCCCGTCATTTTTCCTGCTCTTTCTTCGGAGGTTATGCGGTTCAGGGGACTCGAGGGGACACCTTACATGGAGCAACAAACAGAACACTAGTGGCAGCAAAGATGTTCATTCCTCGCCGCAACATGCATCTGATCCCCCCGCATCACTCACCTCATTGAAGCGCTGCATTCTGGGGCCTGTAGTTGCGCTGCAGTCACCTAGCTTCAGGTGCAGTAGATTGACCACTTGGGAGGTGGGGTCAGAAGCGAACCAATCGTTGTGCGGCAGGACATTGCATAAACTTTTCTTTTTTGCCCACACCCTGCTTATTGACTCTGGGTGCTGAGGAAGGCTAAATAATGCCGAAATGCATTCGCCACACACACGAGTCGAAGCTTCAATAAAGGTGTTCCCTGTCTCCCCCGACGTGGCCTCTGCTTCTTTTCCTAAAGGAGTGTTGTGCATATTTCACGCGATTGCCAGTATCGCGTCTCAGGGGCCCCCGCATCTCAAGCTGGCCTTGCTTCTACTGGTAACCGCTTCGGCGCCATCTCTCTTCAGGTTACTGAAATTTGCCAGGCTCACCCTCGGATTAAGTTGCAAGGACTTTGGCGGTGTTGGAGGCTTTCATGCACCACGACGGGCAAGTTGGAATTCAGGACGAGCCCCCGTCATTTTTCCTGCTCTTTCTTCAGAGGTTATGCGGTTCAGGGGACTCGAGGGGACACCTTACATGGAGCAACAAACAGGACACTAGTGGCAGCAAAGATGTTCATTCCTCGCCGCAACATGCATCTGATCCCCCCGCATCACTCACCTCATTGAAGCGCTGCATTCTGGGGCCTGTAGTTGCGCTGCAGTCACCTAGCTTCAGGTGCAGTAGATTGACCACTTGGGAGGTGGGGTCAGAAGCGAACCAATCGTTGTGCGGCAGGACATTGCATAAACTTTTCTTTTTTGCCCACACCCTGCTTATTGACTCTGGGCGCTAAGGAAGGCTAAATAATGCCGAAATGCATTCGCCACACACACAAGTCGAATCTTCAATAAAGGTGTTCCCTGTCTCCCCCGACGTGGCCTCTGCTTCTTTTCCTAAAGGAGTGTTCTGCATATTTCACGCGATTGCAAGTATCGCGTCTCAGGGGCCCCCGCATCTCAAGCTGGCCTAGCTTCTACTGGTAACCGCTTCGGCGCCATCTCTCTTCAGGTTACTGAAATTTGCCAGGCTCACCCTCGGATTAAGTTGCAAGGACTTTGGCGGTGTTGGAGGCTTTCATGCACCACGACGGTCAAGTTGGAATTCAGGATGAGCCCCCGTCATTTTTCCTGCTCTTTCTTCGGAGGTTATGCGGTTCAGGGGACTCGAGGGGACACCTTACATGGAGCAACAAACAGGAAACTAGTGGCAGCAAAGATGTTCATTCCTCGCCGCAACATGCATCTGATCCCCCCGCATCACTCACCTCATTGAAGCGCTGCATTCTGGGGCCTGTAGTTGCGCTGCAGTCACCTAGCTTCAGGTGCAGTAGATTGACCACTTGGGAGGTGGGGTCAGAAGCGAACCAATCGTTGTGCGGCAGGACATTGCATAAACTTTTCTTTTTTGCCCACACCCTGCTTATTGACTCTGGGCGCTGAGGAAGGCTAAATAATGCCGAAATGCATTCGCCACACACACGAGTCGAAGCTTCAATAAAGGTGTTCCCTGTCTCCCCCGACGTGGCCTCTGCTTCTTTTCCTAAAGGAGTGTTCTGCATATTTCACGCGATTGCCAGTATCGCGTCTCAGGGGCCCCCGCATCTCAAGCTGGCCTGGCTTCTACTGGTAACCGCTTCGGCGCCATCTCTCTTCAGGTTACTGAAATTTGCCAGGCTCACCCTCGGATTAAGTTGCAAGGACTTAGGCGTTGTTGGAGGCTTTCATGCACCACGACGGGCAAGTTGGAATTCAGGACGAGCCCCCGTCATTTTTCCTGCTCTTTCTTCGGAGGTTATGCGGTTCAGGGGACTCGAGGGGACACCTTACATGGAGCAACAAACAGGACACTAGTGGCAGCAAAGATGTTCATTCCTCGCCGCAACATGCATCTGATCCCCCCGCATCACTCACCTCATTGAAGCGCTGCATTCTCGGGCCTGTAGTTGCGCTGCAGTCACCTAGCTTCAGGTGCAGTAGATTGACCACTTGGGAGGTGGGGTCAGAAGCAAACCAATCGTTGTGCGGCAGGACATTGCATAAACTTTTCTTTTTTGCCCACACCCTGCTTATTGACTCTGGGCGCTGAGGAAGGCTAAATAATGCCGAAATGCATTCGCCACACACACGAGTCGAAGCTTCAATAAAGGTGTTCCCTGTCTCCCCCGACGTGGCCTCTGCTTCTTTTCCTAAAGGAGTGTTCTGCATATTTCACGTGATTGCCAGTATCGCGTCTCAGGGGCCCCCGCATCTCAAGCTGGCCTGGCTTCTACTGGTAACCGCTTCGGCGCCATCTCTCTTCAGGTTACTGAAATTTGCCAGGCTCACCCTCGGATTAAGTTGCAAGGACTTTGGCGGTGTTGGAGGCTTTCATGCACCACGACGGGCAAGTTGGAATTCAGGACGAGCCCCCGTCATTTTTCCTGCTCTTTCTTCGGAGGTTATGCGGTTCAGGGGACTCGAGGGGACACCTTACATGGAGCAACAAACAGGACACTAGTGGCAGCAAAGATGTTCATTCCTCGCAGCAACATGCATCTGATCCCCCCGCATCACTCACCTCATTGAAGCGCTGCATTCTGGGGCCTGTAGTTGCGCTGCAGTCACCTAGCTTCAGGTGCAGTAGATTGACCACTTGGGAGGTGGGGTCAGAAGCGAACCAATCGTTGTGCGGCAGGACATTGCATAAACTTTTCTTTTTTGCCCACACCCTGCTTATTGACTCTGGGCGCTGAGGAAGGCTAAATATTGCCGAAATGCATTCGCCACACACACGAGTCGAAGCTTCAATAAAGGTGTTCCCTGTCTCCCCCGACGTGGCCTCTGCTTCTTTTCCTAAAGGAGTGTTCTGCATATTTCACGCGATTGCCAGTATCGCGTCTCAGGGGCCCCCGCATCTCAAGCTGGCCTGGCTTCTACTGGTAACCGCTTCGGCGCCATCTCTCTTCAGGTTACTGAAATTTGCCAGGCTCACCCTCGGATTAAGTTGCAAGGACTTTGGCGGTGTTGAAGGCTTTCATGCACCACGACGGGCAAGTTGGAATTCAGGATGAGCCCCCGTCATTTTTCCTGCTCTTTCTTCGGAGGTTATGCGGTTCAGGGGACTCGAGGGGACACCTTACATGGAGCAACAAACAGGACACTAGTGGCAGCAAAGATGTTCATTCCTCGCCGCAACATGCATCTGATCCCCCCGCATCACTCACCTCATTGAAGCGCTGCATTCTGGGGCCTGTAGTTGCGCTGCAGTCACCTAGCTTCAGGTGCAGTAGATTGACCACTTGGGAGGTGGGGTCAGAAGCGAACCAATCATTGTGCGGCAGGACATTGCATAAACTTTTCTTTTTTGCCCACACCCTGCTTATTGACTCTGGGCGCTGAGGAAGGCTAAATAATGCCGAAATGCATTCGCCACACACACGAGTCGAAGCTTCAATAAAGGTGTTCCCTGTCTCCCCCGACGTGGCCTCTGCTTCTTTTCCTAAAGGAATTTTCACCATATTTCACGCGATTGCCAGTATCGCGTCTCAGGGGCCCCCGCATCTCAAGCTGGCCTGGCTTCTACTGGTAACCGCTTCGGCGCCATCTCTCTTCAGGTTACTGAAATTTGCCAGGCTCACCCTCGGATTAAGTTGCAAGGACTTTGGCGGTGTTGGAGGCTTTCATGCACCACGACGGGCAAGTTGGAATTCAGGACGAGCCCCCGTCATTTTTCCTGCTCTTTCTTCGGAGGTTATGCGGTTCAGGGGACTCGAGGGGACACCTTATATGGAGCAACAAACAGGACACTAGTGGCAGCAAAGATGTTCATTCCTCGCCGCAACATGCATCTGATCCCCCCGCATCACTCACCTCATTGAAGCGCTGCATTCTGGGGCCTGTAGTTGCGCTGCAGTCACCTAGCTTCAGGTGCAGTAGATTGACCACTTGGGAGGTGGGGTCAGAAGCGAACCAATCGTTGTGCGGCAGGACATTGCATAAACTTTTCTTTTTTGCCCACACCCTGCTTATTGACTCTGGGCGCTGAGGAAGGCTAAATAATGAAGAAATGCATTCGCCACACACACGAGTCGAAGCTTCAATAAAGGTGTTCCCTGTCTCCCCCGACGTGGCCTCTGCTTCTTTTCCTAAAGGAGTGTTCTGCATATTTCACGCGATTGCCAGTATCGCGTCTCAGGGGCCCCCGCATCTCAAGCTGGCCTGGCTTCTACTGGTAACCGCTTCGGCGCCATCTCTCTTCAGGTTACTGAAATTTGCCAGGCTCACCCTCGGATTAAGTTGCAAGGACTTTGGCGGTGTTGGAGGCTTTCATGCACCACGACGGGCAAGTTGGAATTCAGGACGAGCCCCCGTCATTTTTCCTGCTCTTTCTTCGGAGGTTATGCGGTTCAGGGGACTCGAGGGGACACCATACATGGAGCAACAAACAGGACACTAGTGGCAGCAAAGATGTTCATTCCTCGCCGCAACATGCAGCTGATCCCCCCGCATCACTCACCTCATTGAAGCGCTGCATTCTGGGGCCTGTAGTTGCGCTGCAGTCACCTAGCTTCAGGTGCAGTAGATTGACCACTTGGGAGGTGGGGTCAGAAGCGAACCAATCGTTGTGCGGCAGGACATTGCATAAACTTTTCTTTTTTGCCCACACCCTGCTTATTGACTCTGGGCGCTGAGGAAGGCTAAATAATGCCGAAATGCATTCTCCACACACACGAGTCGAAGCTTCAATAAAGGTGTTCCCTGTCTCCCCCGACGTGGCCTCTGCTTCTTTTCCTAAAGGAGTGTTCTGCATATATATATATGTATTAGCGCTTGTGACTCACCTGGGGGAGGAGCATCTGAACACCTATCAGGAGGGGGCTGGGTATTTTAAACCCGCGATTTTGCACCTGCATCCTGATCACACTCTGGGCGCTGAAGAAGGCTATGACGCCGAAATGCATTCGCCATTCCGTGTGAACTGCGATTAAAGCTGGCTCCAAAACTTCCCCTGTGTGGCCTCTGCTCTTTCTTCGAGGGAGCTTGCTTTGACATTCATTCGCGCAGTTCCAGTGCTGCGCTCTAGAGGCTCTCGCAGCTTTAAGTGGCCCTGGTTTGCTGGACACTGCTTCGGCGGATCTTCGTTTTTTCCAGGCTACTGGTTTTGCCAAGGCCCGCCCTCAGGCACGGGAAGACAGGTGGCGGTGTATGCGGTCATTGACTGCACCGTGGCAAGTTGTACCCACATACTTGCTCACGCTGAATCGATTCCTGTTGTCTGGAGGTTGCTGCAGCGTGGGGACCAGAGGAGAAAGCAGAATGCGCACCAACACGGACTTTAGAGTTTTTTGCTGAACTATGTTGCTTTTCCACCCTCGCAATACCCACCCGTCAAGGACAAAGCATTGTGGGTTTTGTAGGCGCCTGCCACTGGGCGGCCCACATAAGGTATTAGCGCTTGTGACTCACCTGGGGGAGGAGCATCTGAACACCTATCAGGAGGGGGCTGGGTATTTTAAACCCGCGATTTTGCACCTGCATCCTGATCACACTCTGGGCGCTGAAGAAGGCTATGACGCCGAAATGCATTCGCCATTCCGTGTTAACTGCGATTAAAGCTGGCTCCAAAACTTCCCCTGTGTGGCCTCTGCTCTTTCTTCGAGGGAGCTTGCTTTGACATATATATATATATATATATATATATATATATATATATATATATATATATTTTCACTGAAAAAACCATAGGTTTCACACCAGTTATAGTTAAGAATTAGCATTTAAAAAACCTATTAAATTCACTGAAAAAACCATAGGTTTCACACCAGTTATAGTTAGGTGGAAATTTTACTCGCATAAAACCATTGAAATTCCCACGTTATAGTTAGTTGGACTCACTATAACTTGCGCGTGCAATGCACTGCTGATGACGTCACATATCACATCACTCATGACATGGTCAGTGACATCACTCATGACATCACTGATGACATCTCAAATGACATCACTGATGACATCATCCAGTGAATGTGTATCTTTCTGAAAAATAAATATTTTTTATATATGTATATCTAAAGGTTGATGGAAGAATAAATGGGTAAATAAATGTCTAAATGGATGTTTTTTTTGTGTAAAATTGATTGGTTAACTGACTTATTAAATGTATCTTAGTGAATACATATATTAGCGAGTAATGTTTAAATATTTAAATATCTGTATCTGTGTCTCACTTTGTGTATAAGTGGCTGCATGGGTTGGTGAGTAGCTACATGAGTGTGTATATGGGTTATTAGTTGTTTTTTTTAAGTATCAGTATCAGTGTCTGTATGGTTCGGTGGGGGATATTACTTAGAGCACAGATGCATGAATGAGTGACTCACTATTTGTATGTATTTTGAAGACAGCATGTGTGCAAGACTGTATGGGTGGATGATTGTGTGTATGGGTGGGTTAGTGAGTATGTGTTTTTATAATTGATTGTTTAAGAGAGTAAATATGTTTCCGTTTCTGTAGAAGTATGTGTAGTGGTGTGTATATAGCAGTATAATCAAGTAAATGGTTTTTTGATAGTTTATTTGCATGTGTGAATTTGTGTGTGAGTAACTATATGGATGAGTATTAGTGTGTAACAGGATGTGTAGGTGTATGAGTACATATGATGAGTAAGTACATGCATGAGTGACTATAAAGAACTGTTGGTGAATGAGTGATGTGTATGTAGATGTTGGAATTACCTAATAAGTTGTTGTAATTGGTATTGGTTTCTCCTTTTTTAAGAAAATGTTAGTTTCTATTTTTGAATGTGTGTGTCAAAGGTTATTTTATCATTTCTTTTGCCGAACTGACATCATACCTGGCCATTTGGATTGCTGCAGTCGCCCAGTGACTCTTTGCAGTGACTCTTTGCAAGGGAGCCTCCAGCGCCTCGCCGGACCCGCTTCGCCGGTCCCGCAGCGCTTTGGTTGTTGAAGCTGCTGATTGTGTGGGACCTTCCCTGGAGGAGCGCGGGCGGGTGACAGCGTCGGCGGGGCTGTGAGCACACAGGCAGGGACTCCAGTGTCCAGGGGTCCCTGCGCGCCCGATTTAACACACCTGGGCTGCTCTCCCCGCTGGCCACGCCCCCCGCCAACGGATTAAAACACAGCCCTCTCTGGAACTCAGTGGGATCATTTCTTTTGCCGAACTGACATCGTACCTGGCCATTTGGATTGCTGCAGTCGCCCAGTGACTCTTTGCAGTGACTCTTTGCAAGGGAGCCTCTCCCCGCTGGCCATGCCCACCCGCCTATCAGCCTATGAGGCTGGAGTACTTTTGTGTATAAAGGTGACCAGTGCAACCGCTTCGCGGGAGCGCGCCGGGAGAAGCCCGGGACAAGGGCGAGCCGTCTGTGGCCGTCAGGGTCCGAGGGAGGCCGGGCTGGGCCAGCCCTCTGACGTTTATATCCACGGTACTTAGCTTTTAACGGAGTTTTATGTAATTTGCATTGTTGTGTAAATTGTTCCCTGGTTCCTGTTCGTGGTAAAAGCCCAGGTGACTTTATATTATGCCCTTATCACTTAATAGCACCACTTTGGTGCCTGAAGCGGGGCCTGCTATCATGGGCCCATTGGATAAATACTTTAATCGATGTACCATAGACATTGACAAGGACATTGCCATGGCGGAAAAACGCGCAGAACGTAGGTTATCCATCGAGCTTTTAAAAACTTCAGTAGAAAAACGTACCCCACAAAGCTTTCCGGCATTGGTTACCCCTCTATCTTCTACAACACTCCCTGTTGTATTGGAAACATCTTACCCCTTCCCTCCAATTATAGAGCCACTGGTCGTTTTGTCTTTGGAACCCGATACTTCCACTTTGCCCGAAATTCCTTTTAATATTTCTACTGATTCACCTATGGGTCAGCCAAATATGGCTCAATCCAGTGTACCATCTCATGCTGCACAAACCAAACCCTGCTCCAAGAGGAAGAGGGGTATGGCTCCTAAGAAAAGTTATGCCCCAAAACCCCCAAGAAAAACTAGAAAGGTGGGAATATGTACCTCCCCCCCGAATTTAGTTGGAAGCAGCCCCGTTAGGGCAGTGACGGGACTAGGGGAAGTTGTTCCAGTAAGTCTAGCCCCCATAGCGATGGTGCCATCAGAGGCACTATCATCCATTCCGCTACTGGTCTCTGAATTAGAGAGACTGCTAAAGTCTCTTCTCGCTCCTTTAGAGGATCGAGTTGCAAAACTAGCGGATCGTCTGGATCATTTTGAGCAGGTTAGTTTGGATAACTTCTTCTCCACAAAATTATTAATTAAGTCTCATTTAAGGACGGGAGAGAGTAGTAATATCCAGCACTCTGCAGGGCAGGATGAAAGTACTCCCAGGGTGGAATTGCATTCTTCCGTGGCTAGCACTGTAACTGGGCCCAAAGAAAAGGGAAAAAGTAGTAAGATTAATATTGAACTGCCATTGCCCCTATGTAGTACCACTGGGGGGAAAGCAAAGCTTCCAAATGTTGTGGCAAAGGGTAGCATGGAATGTCTTAAAAATACCACTCCCCTAAGTGATGGTGCTCAAAGCTTAGCTTGTACCCAGACACTTGTTTCTGGCTCGGTGGCTGATAGTAATAACGGCCACGGAAGAAGCAATGGTGTACTGAATAACTCCCGGGCTGTGCAAAATGTAATAAAACCCCGTCCTGTGGTTCCAGACATTAACCGCCCTACATTCCCAGTGATGAAGCCTCCCCCCAAGATACCCCCTATGAACCTTACCCCAGATTCCTACCCCTATGTGGCTGTCCTAACCAATGTTCCACCTTTATTGTCAGGACAAAGAGAAACCTACCAGATGTTGAAAAACAATGTCATGCACTGGTTGAGGGTCAATAGGCCATTGCCTGGGGAAGTTGATGGTTTGATCATTGGGGTAAGACGGATTAGTTGGATAGGTTGTACCCATAAAAACCTGGGGGGGGAATGTATTGAAATAAATTTCCAAGATCCAAGGGTGGCAAGTTGGATAACAAAGCCAGGTTGGGGCACTAATAGTGGAGGGGTTGGTATTGTGGATCTTACCTTCTTTTATCCAAGATCAATGGAGGTACAACATGTTGTGAATAACGACCAGGGTAGTTTTAGCTACTTTCCTCTGTTAGGGAGTGTTCCAAACCCTGTCCCAATGTTACGCCCTAATTTCTATAACGGTCTAACCTATAACTCCCATGATGAGATAAGAAATCTGGGTTGGGGCAGGTGACCGAAATCGGATTATTCCCTGAGTACCGGGGGAGATATGATACAAAAGGGGGATTTGGGTGGGAACTCAATTGCGCCTAGTTTGAACACAAGAATGTCTCTAAATGAGGTGAACACCGGTGGGAAGACTGTGAATCTGAGGGCAAATTATGGGGCCTGCACGCATAGTATGGGGCGTGAGGAAATATTTTCAGTAGATACTAGCAATTCCCAAGAATCTGTTAATAACTTTGTGGACCTTGGGTTAGTCCA
This sequence comes from Lissotriton helveticus, assembly GCF_964261635.1. Classification (NCBI taxonomy): domain Eukaryota; kingdom Metazoa; phylum Chordata; class Amphibia; order Caudata; family Salamandridae; genus Lissotriton; species Lissotriton helveticus. The sequence continues at coordinate 1,804,366,220 of NC_136067.1, read as the reverse complement.
CGTAGGGAATACTGAAAGCCCAATTAATCTATCCCCCACATTAGTCCCCGGGGCCAGAGCCAGAACTGGCCCAACCCCGGGGAAACTCCTATCATGGAACAACGCGGGATTGTCTAGCCGGATACTGTCCCAAAACTGGATAGATTTTATCAAGGGGTTCGAAGTATGCCTATTTCAGGAAACATGGGCGTGTGAGCCTATTTTTTTACCAGGGTATTTAAACTTTTCAATCCCAGCAAGTAGAGGTGCAAGGGGCCGACCTATGGGAGGTCTAACAGTTTGGGTAAAACAGGGAATACAGGCTAAAATAAAAGTCCTGGACTTGGGTTCCAAGGACATCCAATTGTTAAGAATGACATCGGACAAGAGGGGTGCGGTAGATATCTATAATATTTATGCCAGGGGTACCAACACTGGGAGCTCACCGACCCTAGAGGCCTTGTATACTTTCCTTGAATCAAAGTCCCTGGGAAATCAAGTGGTGGTGGCTGGTGACTTAAATAGGACATTCGAACCGTTGGACAATACTGAGAACCCATTGGGACAGGAGGAGGATAATTTATGGGGTGTTCCACCCGTAAACTTGGTTCCAGTGAAACGGTGGACGAAGGACATACTGTTGTTAAATGCTATGTGTCTGGAATACGGGCTGAGGGCCTTAAATGGAAGAACTAGGGGAGACCAGGAAGGTGCCTGTACATTTGATAACGGCCATAGTAAAAGTCGAATAGACTACGTTATTTGTAGCCTTAATCTATGGCAGGGTGTCTGTGATATGGAAGTTGAGGGTAGATTGGAAAGCGATCACAATCCCCTCTGTGTCACCCACAATTGGTGGACACCCATGACAGGTAGTTACCAACATTATGGTGGAGTGCTGCCCGACATAGCCAACGACACACGTAGACTTAAATGGGCAAGTGTGTTGGCGAATGTGGAGTCCATGGACTTTATAATCTCAGAGGTGGACTCTGCAATTGGCGCCATTGAGGTAGTAAGTCCTATAACTCCAGGGTCTAGGCTAATTGCAGATATACATAATGAGTTCTTCTCCCTTTTAAAACCTCACTTTACTAGACCTCTTAATACAAATAGGAAAGTTGTACCCAAACTAGCTAGGTGGTTTAATAAACAGTGTAGGGCAGCCAGACTAGCATTGGGTAGAGCAATTAGAACTAGGGACAAGGTCGCGATCTCTGCCGCCAGGAAGCAATATAATGGTAGTCTTCGCTTGGCCAAGAAAAAGTGGGATGAGGATCACTGGGAAGAACTGTTAGAGGCCTCGGGGGCCAAAGACTCCAGGTTTTTCTGGAATATTATAAAATGGGGTAGAGGTGGCACCCCTAACAAACCTGATAATAATGTCGATCAGGATGCCTGGGTGGCGTATTTTAAACCCCAGTATGCAGAGGCAAAGGAAGTTATGGTCGTGGAAGAAATTTCACCTGTATATTGCACTGAAAGTCTGTTTACCCCGAAAGAAGCAGAACTGGTAATTAGTAGCTTGCAAGGGGGTAGGGCACCGGGTATAGATGGGATACCCTCCGATGTTTTTAAAAATGACAGAGTACGATGGGCCAGGTATGTGACCCTTCTGGGAAATGCCATTTCAATGGGGGCTGCAATTCCAGAAACATGGAAGGGAGCAATTATTATTCCCATCTTTAAGAAAGGAAATCGGTCACTCCCGGCGAATTACAGGCCAATAAGTTTGATTGCCACTGTCCAAAAAGTGATCGGGAAGATGGTGGTAAACAAACTGATGGACTGGGTCGAGGAGAATAATGCTTTGTCTCCCTACCAGGCAGGCTTCCGGCGGGCGACCAGCACGGTAGACCAGGTATTCCGTTTCACCATGTTGCGGTGGGGGACGGTTTTGCTTGGCGAGGGCAGCCTATATGTCGCGTTTGTCGACTTGCGGGCTGCCTTCGACCTGGTCCCAAGATGTAAGCTTTGGTCAGTCTTGAGCAGAATGGGGGTACCATCTGAGCTGCTCACCTTGATCATGAGGTTGCATGAGTGCAACTTCGCCAGGGTCCAGTGGGGGGTGAATGGGGAGTCCACTGCCAACTTTCCTGTTGAGCGGGGAGTACGAAATGGGTGTGCAATGGCACCCTTGCTGTTCTCTCTATTTATTAATGGAATTGTGGATAGGATGTTGGATGTTAGTGTGGATGCTCCATCGTTAGCGGGCCTCAGGGTTCCGATCCTGATGTTCGCTGACGATACTTTAATTTTGTCCAAGACTCCGGCTGGTTTGCAGCGTGCTCTCAACATATTTGATGGTTTTTCTCAGGAGCACGGCCTTGAACTTAACGTTAGCAAGACCAAGCTGATGGCTTTTACCCCAAGGTGTAGACCTCGCCCTGGGATTTTCCTAAACAATAGTGAGCTTGAGATAGTAAGTGTCTTTACTTATCTTGGGGTTGAGATATCAAGTAAGCCAGGTTGGTCTCAGCATATAGGTAAGGCGGTTCTGAGGCACCAGCAGATTTCGGGGGCACTACGGGTGGAGCACTCAAAATCCAAAACTAAGCCTATAAAACCAGTTCTCCTGGTATATGATGCCAAAGCCATAGGGTCAGCCCTGTACGGGGCAGAAGTGTGGGGATTTGAACACCTTCTCCCCATGCAAATATCTGAGAATAGGTTTTTAAAGGGAATTACGGGGCTCCCACAGAGTGCGCCATTAGTCCCGCTTGGTCTTGACCTAGGGAGGAGATCGGTCAGCGACCGTGCTCGACTACGGCCTATTCTTTACTGGAGACGCCTTTGGACCACCCCTGAGATTCGGCATTATGCCGACGGGTTCTTGGCTTTAATAAAAGCAGATACCTTCCACAAAATACCTTGGTTAAAGAAACTCAGGGCTGCTCTGGGTGAACTAGGCCTCCCTAAACTCTGGGGTAATCCATCTGAGGAAGTATTCCCAAGTAAAAACAACATTAAGTCCCTTTATTGGGACCATATAGATGGTAGACTCTGGAGAAGTACAAAATCCGACACAATGGGGGGTAGATTTCTGGAATTTAAAATGACTCCTGTATTAGAAGAGTACTGGGACAGTATTACCGTCCCCATGGACAGGAAGTTATTCTTTCAATTAAGGTCCGGATCCCTTCCCCTGAGATCCCTGACGGGCAGATGGCGGAGCTCTAATGTTTCATCCTGCCCAATGTGCGGTGCAAGTAATGAAAGTATAGTCCACTTTTTATTCTTGTGCACGGCATATGCCAATCCAAGGAGAGTATGGTTGGCCCCAGTTTGTCGAAACCTTGGGGCATCTAGTGGTGTTGAAGGGTTAAGAATTATCTGTACATCTACCCACATGCCGACTGTCCTGGGAACAGCAAAATATTTAGGGTGGGCATGGTCCATTAGGCGGAGGGTTATATCTTCTCATGCAACTTGACATTGTTTTAAAATTTCTATTAATTTTTCTATTTGATGAAGCTGCACAACTGTTTTTTTAAAAAGAAAACATTTATATGTATGAAATAATGTTTTTTATGTTTTAAATATTTGTTTGTGCTTTTATGAGTATATATATCTCGAATAAAGCTTTATCAAATCAAATCAATTCAAATCGGTTATTTTATGCTGATAGGAGGTCTGCCACTTTGTCACAAGGATGTTGTCATCAGTGATGTCATTTGAGATGTCATGAGTGATGTCATGAGTGATGTCACTGACCATGTCATGAGTGATGTAATATGTGACGTCATCAGCAGTGCATTGCACGCGCAAGTTATAGTGAATCCAACTAACTATAACGTGGGAATTTCAATGGTTTTATTTATTTATTTATTTATTTATTACATTTGTAAAGCGCTCTGTTACCCGGAGGTGTCCTGGCGCTTATTTTATTTATTTATGCGAGTAAAATTTCCACCTAACTATAACTGGTGTGAAACCTATGTTTTTTTCAGTGAATATATATATATATATATAATTCACCAAATGAGATCCAATTACAGCGCGCTCAAAGTTGGTGCCGGCGAGCAGGGCGGTCCGTACCGGCGAGCAGGGCGGAACCATGCCGGCGAGCAGGGCGGAACCGTGCCCTGTAATTATTGTCCACCAAAAGATAAAGGCTGCACTTCACTTCATGTGTTGTTTATGCAGTGATATTTATTGGTGGCCAACCATAGCCATACAATACATCATCATGATGGTGTTTTGTGTGTCCGTGGTTAGCCACTACTAAATACATAATATTTGGATAAACAATATTTTTTAGAGATGTTCATGTCAATTCATATTTGAGTTCTGGATATATTGTCATAGAAACCTACTAAGGATGTCTGCATATTCTCTGCGACTATAGAAGAGAAGAACAAGTATTGAGTCCTATTGGCTTTGCCAGTGTTTGTTACTTCTGCTGCCGATGAATAATGTAGGCCCAAACTGCATTCATGGAGCGAAACAGGGACTATGAAGATTGATGAAGAAATTAACTCAGTAATGCTAAGTGTTCAAATAAGACTGAATACAAATACGATTTGCTTGACCGACACAGAAGGAAGTAGAACACATTTGTAAGTAATTTGTCCCTTTAATTTGAGAAAATCAAGGTAAATAGACTTTTCATTAAAGCAATCAAAACATTCACCACACACCATACAAGCATCCAGGCAAGGCATTGGCACTTTAGGTAATTAGTTAACTATGCACATTACCAAAGTCAATAGGTCAGGCTCACAACTGAAAATACAAGCAAAACCCATTCTCTCTGCCAATGCTCATTGGGTTTTTTGTCTTTTCCACTTCCGTCCAGTCACCCATAGCATACTGTAAGATACTTTAGAAACTTGACAATATTAAAGCAGGACTACTAGTGAATTTCAGCAAACGGCATACTAGTCAATACCTAGCAAATTCGTTCAACTAATATTATATTGACTGTTGCTTGGCATGGCTGATCTATTAAGTGGGAGCATACTGCACTGAATCACTGACTGCCAGACGTGCATCACATCAGTTTATCAGAATCTGCTGGAGCAATACAATTTGTAAAGCCATTACTCTGCCTAATCGCGCTATTTGTGTTCATTAAATTACTTAGCGACACATGCTGTGCTCTGGCCTGCTAACAGTGCTTGCTCACGATTATTTCTCTTGAATGGAGAATGCAAACCATGCCAATACAACCAAAGTAATGGAATACATTTCAGAGAGGGACATGCATGGAATACATGTACGTGTTCAATATGAAGTATGCATGTTTTAATTCAACATGCAAATATAGATGTTTGTGCTGGCTCGCAATCAAATAAATCCACGGTTTGTGGTCAGTACTAAAGAGTTAAGCTTTGTCGGCAGATTATAGGTCGTTATGTGACGCAAATGTCAGCCTAACGTATTTACTATTTCAGAGCTCTCATTATTACCTCACGTTTTTTTTAAAGAATATGCCGCCGAGACTGGGCCGGTTTGGCATGCCATTGTGAGGCGCAATGATTAATACACAAGCAAGACCCGAACGCTAGATACATGCCTAAATACTTGCTTGCCATCTAGTGGCAGTAGTGGTCAACTACAGCGGAATTTCACTGAGCGTATGCTATGCAGCATGCAAGAGAGTGTGTACTGTCTATAGCACACGTGGTACTCCTTTCAATGGCATTAAGCATTACATTGGGCATTAACTAAGCAGTGGTGGCTGGTGAGCTTTGAAAGTGGCAGGGCATATTTTTCCTTGACTTCCAGAAGCGAAGAAGTCCGACTTCTAGTAGGTTTTGCGGGATTCGGGGGGCTTGAGAGCATTCATTCTCCCAATGAGAAATTTTTTAATTAAAAGTCATCAAATACTGCACTTTCAAAGGCATATTTCACACACATTTGCTAAAAAAGCTAGGCTCTAAAAAGGCAGTCATTAAATATTCATGCATTTTCAAAGGGCAAGTCAATAAACCCTGATGTTTACCCTGACTCGACCTCTACTTTTTCAAAATGTGCTATTGGGGCCCACCATATGTAAATAATTACTTCAATTCTTCCAGGTGCAGCATTCGGTCATGCATGCCCTATATGCTAATTGGGACCCCTAACACCACGAGTTATCTACAATATGATAGTAACAAAATGTTGGTGTTGGTGTTGATGCTGGCCATACACTATAGGTGACCCCTCAGTAAACCACTAAGTTTAACCAACCAGGCGAGGTTTTAATGACTTTTATGATTATTGGTTTAATTAAATTGGGTTATTAGTTGAGAAGTCCAGCTCGAGTGATCAACATAATCCTTGTCAGGATAAACCACAAAAGTCACTACATAAACCTCTGGTTGCTTGGCACAAAATCAGTCAGGCTTAACTTGGAGGCACTGTGTAAAGTATTTATGCAGCACTCAAACAGTAATAAAATGAAAACCTCAACAAAATTTCTAAACCAATTTGGAAAAATAAGTTAATTTTCATAAATAAAATAACACCATCATGATAAAAATCCAATCAATAGAGCCAAAGTGATTTTTTAAAATTTCTAGGTAAAAATAGTGACATAAAGCACACAGCAACTATTGCGGTTATCTGGTAGCACTTTAGCGTGTCCAGTCACAAGTTCAGGCAGACTGTGATGGAACGAGGGTTGGATACGGTTAACCAGGTTCATTCCAGTGTAAAGTTTTACCTTCCATGTCTCCTTTTCTGAGCCAAGTTCATGTGGGGAGCTGCAGCCGAGCTTTACGTTGGCGGCCAATGCGAAGAGATGATTATCTGCTTTAGGAGAGGGTCAGGTATTGTGGACAGTTCCTCTTTAGCACATAGGGTAGGCCATTGCTGGAGATTTGCGTAAGTGGACAATGTGGATAGTCGTCGGGCAATGCCATTGAGTACATTGACGGTCATGAGGAGCTGACATTTTTTTTGATCTTCACCTGGACATTGAGGCAGTAGGAGTACACTCTGATGCCAGCCAAGGGTCAAGGACAAAGGGGTCAGCTCTTGGGGATTAGGACACACTTCAGCAGAGGCCAGCAGCAGGGTTCAGGGAAGCCCATGTGGTGCTGGTCAGCTGAGCAGGTAGAGGGAGCCCCCTGTAAAATTGCTGTATCCCTGTAGCTCCGACAGGTAGCCAGCCAACAGACCCTCAGAGCCACTTCTGGGGAGCCTAGGATCAAGGCAAGCAGGTTGAGCCTTCGTTCTTCGACCTGAAGTCCTTCTGAAACTTCTATAGGTCTAAGAGTGATCTGATGAGATGTTCTGGAGGTGCAACTTTGGGTTGATGAATGCCCCCTTTGTCTATCCTTCACTCTTTCCTAGGTTTTGCTCCAGATTGTCTAGTGTAACAAGGGACAAGCAGACCTAGGATTGGGCTGCATTTGTTAGTGGCAGAGCAGGGAGCCTTTCCAAGTGAGGAAGGCTCCCTTTGAAGCTCAGGCAGGCAACAGTACAAGCCCCAGAACATTAAGCTCAGGAGATGAAAACTCTGCCCCACACCCAAGGCTCTTTTGCCCCCATGTCTTGAACGAATACACAAAACACCACATGAGAGCCATTCACAGTCATGCGACCCTAGACACAGGCAGAAAGGCAACTTTTGCTTAGGCAGAAAAATGTCAATTATCTAAAAGTAGCTTTTTCAGAATAGTAACTTAAAATTCGACTTGATCATTGAAGAGGGTTTTAATTACAATTCCACTGCGTGGAAGAAGCATTTCCCTATTTGTTCCCAAACTAAAGTTATCACTTAAGTGTATTAAGGTAACCCAGTGTTAGTCTATGGTACAGACAGCCTTGCAACAGTGAAACAAGACGTTAGGAGCTATTCACTGTCTGGACTTTAAAACGTCCTACTTTTTTAAATGCCATGCACCCTGGCCTTTGAGCCTTTATGACCAATCTTAGGGCTGACTTATAAATATTAAAAACAATCCCTTAGGGCTGGCAAAAGGTTCATTTTGACAGGTTGAAATGGCACTTTAAAATTGCAATACAAACTGCAGTGGCAGACCTGAGACATGCTTTACAGTGATACTTTAATGGGTGGCAAAATGAGTGCTTCAGTCTTATAGTTGCATTTAATTTACAGGCTCTTGGTGCATCTAGTCCATTTACTAGGGACTTATAAGTAAATCAAATGTACCAAACACATGTACACAAGGGGAGGCACAAGCACTTTACTTCTGGTTAGCAGGAGTAAAGCGCCCAAAGTCCTAAAAGCCAACATAAACAGGTTCAGCATAAGAAGGCCAAAATCTGGGGTGGCCCTGCAGAAACATTGGTGTTTCTGCAGGGCCAGAAACACCAATGTTTCTGGCCCAACAATAGAGTCCAACATTGGTGTAAGGAAAGATGGTATTGTTTGCTGACCTTAGTACTACAGATTTGAGTGGGAAGGCCTGTGGGATGCAGGGCACTAACACTCTTGCACATTTCAGCTTCTTGACAGTAAGAAAGTTATTGCAAAAGGTGCGTAATGAAGTTGTACATGACAGGGCTCCACCAGGAGCCCATGGAGAAGGGCACATTTCCTTGAGGTCCTGCCCAGTTGACAGCTGTCCCCGCTCATCCAAGGTTGCTCTGTCTCCCGCCCCTAAAGGATGGACAAAGGAGGAAAAAGATGACCCCACACGAGTTGCAGGGGGTTTGAGCCAGAAGAAGAAACATATTCATTCTTCAGCTCCTGGTACTCCTTTGACACTTGAGAATTGAGGCAAACACACAGCTCCCTCCCAGATTCACCCCACACGTCCTAACTCTGTGTCAAGTTGGGAAATATGGGGTACAAGGCTGATTGGAATATAGTCCCAGGCACTGCAATTTTTAAACCCAAAATGTCCAGTACATCACAAATGGGGAGGGACTGAGGTGTTGCAGGCTGGGGCGGCTCCTCAGATAGGGCAGAGTAGGGTAGCCCCACTGCTTCTCGCAGCATGAGAAGCAGAATCATAAAATGGTAATAACTTTCCGTTATTACCATTTTATGTTTGGTTGCGGGCAGGTGGGTGGCTCTTCTCTGAGAGCAGGGCAGGGGAGGAGTTGAGGGCCTGCTCACTCCTGAGTGCGCAAAGACTGTTTGGTCGGCCCCCTGGGGCCGCCCAAACCAGTCATGAACACTCTGCCCTTCTCCATGCATTCTGCAATGCAGCCTACATGGAGAAAAAGGCCTCCCCATAAGCAGCTGGCTGTGCGGCGTTCCAACCAATCACAACACTGCTTGCTGCATTGTGATTGGCTTAGGGAAGGGAGGGAGCCTGACTGCCTGCTTCTGCTTCCTGTTCCTGGAGAGCAGGAGAGCAGAGAAGACGAAGGACCGGTCCGGCAGGGAAGCTACATTTAATTACATATTTAACCTCATCACTGCAGCGCGAATTCCGCCGCAGTGCTGAACATTCCAATCGCGGGCGTGGTCATGACGCCTCCCGGCCGTCATCAGCACACGCCCACCGTGAAGTCATGAGCATCGAAGAGGTTAAGAAAAAAGATAAATTCCCCCCCCACGACCCACCCTCCCAACCATGAGTCATGCTGGCCGCGACTGGTTGCAGGTCTCCGAGGCGGGGGCTCTGACTTTGCTAGCACTACATGATCGGTTTAATGACTTGTGCAAGCATCACCATGCATGTGCACCAACCATTGCACCAATATCATTGACTGTCTCAGACTGCTGCTTGAATCCTCATTGTGAGAAGAGAGGAGCAGCATTTTTTCATAATACCAATAGGGAATAGTAGCTTAATATTCACTATTTGTATGAATTGAAAAAAAGCAGGCTAAAAACACGTAAGCCGAGATACCTGTTGAATGAGCTACTCCTGGCTGGTTTCGAGCACTACTCCCCTGCTTTTTACAGCATGGAAAAATATTAAGAATGCTAACTGAGACTGGAAAGGTCAGAAAATAACATTTCGCTTGATTAGCATGTGTTAAAAACAAATGATGCAATATCCATACCGATTTTTCCATTATTTTATATCAAATATATTTTTAAGTAGTATATTTGGCGAGGAAAGAAAAGCGCAAATAATCTGCAGAAAGATCAACTGTATTTGAGACAAACCTGCAGTAATTGTTCTTCACAAAGGTGTCAGTACCCGTCCCTTAGCCAAATAGTTACTGGTTGAGAATGAGGGGGCAATGCTAAAATGTCCAATAAAACAAGCTTTCCTAAATTAGATGATCGTCTATGTACTTACAAGTAAAGTTCATAGGCAAAAAATGAAAAAAGTTAAAATTAGATTAAAAAAATATTAAAAGGAAAGATATCTTTTTCAGCAAAACATACTTTCCATCTTTAATGCCAATCACTGGTTGGCCACTCAAATCTGGAAGGCTAGAGGGAACCTAAATTCCTGGACGAATCACAGCAATATTTTTCCAAAATCCTTTTGCTAATGCTTCTAGCATGGTCAGGTAAATTTTTCTGGCCCACCTCAAATGGGCAAGACTGAAGAAGCTGTATTTCTAATGCCCTGTGTTTCAAGGCGCTTGAAAAATTCCCTTGAAGGTGATTTCAGGAGTCCAGGAGAGGAAAGTATTCTATTTTAGGATTGTAGGTCCTCCTACCCAGAGTGAATGATGTTTGCAACTAACACTGCTCAATGAGAATGCTCATTGGATGGCATTAGTTAAGAACTCTGAGTACCTCAACACATGCCACAAGCAGGATGCCGTAAACATCATTTGATCCATGATTTAGTCAACTGAAAGAGGTACTGATTGTGGTACCCCCGCTGCACAGCTACCACTGAAGCCACACTACTCCACCACCTTGACTCAAACATGGGAATCCTTCTTGGGCTGAGACTGTCCAATGACCTGTACTAAGTTGCCCAGTGAAGGATATTCTAAAGAAAAATATGACCTCTGAAGGAGTCTCCTCTCAAATTTCTTCCAAAATTATCTTTCTTATCGAATTCAGTAACCCAAATCAAACCCTTCCTCAGAGTTAGAAATAATGTACGTTTTTTTATTATAATTGCATCTTATGAATGCCCTACTTGACTTTTCCTACTTTTTCCTAGTTTTCTTATGTCAAGTGAACCCGTAGGTGATCCTTGGAACGTGATTCCAAAAAACACTCACAATCTCGAAACCTACAGCTCTCGCATACCTTCTGCAAAGCATGCACATTTTCACTTTCTGACCTGGGAAGTATGGTCTAGGTGTACGAAAACCCAGTGAGGTAAATGTTTTTGAAGGATGGAAACACACATGGCACAGATGCATTAAAAGACTTTGGTCTGAACCATTGTAACTCAGGAAAGTATAACAGTAAATGCTATAACTTCCAAACCAATGAAAAACGGATGCACCACTTTGAACCAAAAACAATTTCCCAGTATGATGTGATCTTGTTCTTAGTGAACAGGGTTGGGAGGCTGCGTAAAATAATTTTTGTGGTTGTTGCTCTTCCCTTGTTTATGTCAATAAAGTATTTGCCCTGCAGCATCTAAGTGGTTGAATGCCCCAGATAAAGGTTTTTTTTTTAAATTAATTTTCTAATTCACACAGTTGCATATTGTAATACTGTTTTTTAAAATCTATTATATATATATATGTGTGTGTATATATATATATATTCACTGAAAAAACCATAGGTTATAGACCATATATAGTTAGGAATTAGCATTTACAAAACCTTGAAAATTCACTGAAAAAACCATAGGTTATAGACCATATATAGTTAGGAATTAGCATTTAGAAAACCTTATTTTACTCACACAAAACCATTGAAATTCCATATATAGTTAGTTGCACTAACTATATATCGCGCACCCGCAATCCACTGCTGATGATGTCACATATTACATCATTCATGACATGGTCAGTGACATCACTGATGACATCACTGATGACATCTCAAATGACATCACTGATGACATCATCTAGTGTCTGTGTGTTTTTGTAAAGTTTAAATACGTTTTACATATTGAAGAATGACTGGATGTATGGAAGACTGAGTGTGTGTGTGGCTGGCTGGGAGGTGTGTGACTCTGTGCATATCAATGTGTACTTGTATCAGTGATTGTATAAGAGAGTAAGTATGTGTTAGTATATGTGTGAAAAGTATGGTGTTCTGTGTTTAACTATAGATGAGGAAATCGAAGTGTGATTGATTCTTCACAGGACTGACTAGGTGTATGAGTGCATATGATAGTGTTCTAATAATAAGTGACTGTATGTATGAGTGATTGTATGGGTGAATGAGTGAATGTGTGTGTAGACGTACGAATCAGTGAGTGCGTATGTAGTAAATGGTATTGGTGTGTCATGATGTCATCAGTGATGTCATTTGAGATGTCATCAGTGATGTCATTTCAGATGTCATTAGTGATGTCATCAGTGATGTCACTGAAGTATGGTGTTCTGTGTTTAACTGTATAGATGAAGAAATGGAAGTGTGATTGATTCTTTACAGGACTGACTTGGTGTGTGAGTAACTCCATGGATGAGTGGCAGTGTGTGACTGTCTGCATAGGTGTATGAGTGCATATGATAGTGTTGTAATAATGAGTGACTGTATGTATGAGTGATTGTATGGGTGAATGAGTGAATGTGTGTGAAGACGTAGGAATCAGTGAGTGCGTATGTAGTAACTGGTATTGGTGTGTCATGATGTCATCAGTGATGTCATTTGAGATGTCATCAGTGATGTCATCAGTGATGTCATTTGAGAAGTCATCAGTGATGTCATCAGTGATGTCACTGACCATGTCATGAATGATGTAATATGTGACATCATCAGCAGTGGATTGCGGGTGCGCGATATATAGTTAGTGCAACTAACTATATATGGAATTTCAATGGTTTTGTGTGAGTAAAATAAGGTTTTCTAAATGCTAATTCCTAACTATATATGGTCTATAACCTATGGTTTTTTCAGTGAATTTTCAAGGTTTTGTAAATGCTAATTCCTAACTATATATGGTCTATAACCTATGGTTTTTTCAGTGAATTTCATTGGTTTTTTAACAGCTAATATCTGTAGCTGTAAAATGTATTCTTCTTTAAATCCAAAAATATATTTTATATGTTTATTAATAACTTTTTTTTTAAATATTTTTTTTTCTTCGTTCCCGCTTCGCGAATCGGGAAGCTTCCCGTTAGCTGACCTTGATGCCGCGAAATAGACCGCGAGCCGGTAAACGTTTCTTTACCGCAACTGCTGCGTTAGAAAACAACATCGTGACGCCTCCCGTCCGCATGACGTTTCGCGTTGTCGCGTGATACGTCATATGACGTGCTACGTTAGCGAACTGGTACGCTTACCGAGTCGCAAAGCACAGGTTTCTGGAAGCAAACTGGGAGGCCCTGCAAAGCGCGTAAAGTAAACACAGCAGGTCATGTGACTTGGTAATAACACTTTTCATTGGTTCATTTCACTTTTGGTTTCCTAATGATGTAAGACTAGGTCATATAATCTAAAATGAACACTTTTCATTGGTTGAGAACTATTGTTTTTCCCAAATGATGAAAATCCCTCCTTCTTTCCTCACTCTGACTTTCATCATTGTGAGAGAAAGACCCTTTGTTACCAGTGAGCAATGGCTTCTTTAGTAGCTTCAGCTGGTGCTTCCCCACCACCTCCACCACATCCAAGGAAGAGTGGACCACCTGCTGAAGTTATAATTCAGCAAGAAGAGGAAGAAGAGGAACAGGACGACGAGCACGAAGAGAGGCACTTTTTGCCTGAGGAGCCCAGGACGTCTCACCGGAAAGAAAACTTCATTTGGCAATTTTTTAAAATTCCCAAAGGTCAGAAAAAAGTAAATGCAAGATACGTAACTTGCCTTATATGTCAAGATAGACTGTCCAGAGGGACCGACAAAAAATACAGTTTCGGAAACTACACAATGCATCGCCATATGACTAGGTGGCATCCTAACAACTACAGTGCTGCACAGTTTCGTAACGACCTAGATAATCTCCCTATTATGGCCAGAAGATCTGTTGTACCGGAAGTAACGGGACCAGAGGGCAGGGAGATGGTGCCAAATATACAAACGAGATTTCGTGAAGTAAAACAAGTCTGCGTACATTGCAGTGGATTCATTTGCTACGGAGAAAGTAGCATCACTCTGATCAACAGAGCTATTGACTATCATATGCAAGTTTGTACGAAACGCCCCAAATAATAAATTCATTTTTTTTGTTTTGTTGCTCCTGTTGAGCCCTTTACAATGAATCGTTTTCGTTGCCCCCTCCGAAAAAACCCCCAAAAAAATATAAAACTGTTCAGAAAAATTCAAAAAAAGTAAAAAAATGTTCAGAAAAATAATAAAAAAAAAATAAAAAAACAAAAACAATAAAAAAAAAGTTCTTTTCAGAACTACCTCCCCGTTATTAAAAAATTGGTACAATATTTGGAACTGTGCCAACCTCTATTTCTCTTAGTTCGCTTCCCAGTTCGCTCCCCGGTACGCGAACCGGAAGCGAACCAAAATTTTTTTTTTTTTAAAAAGAACAGTAAGTATAAGGGAAGGAAACAGACAGTTATGTTAAAAGAAAGACAGCTATAGGGGAGTAAACTAGAGATACTATTACCCGTAATCCACTGCTGATGATGTCACATATTACATCATTCATGACATGCTCAGTGACATCATCAGCAGAGGATTGCGGGTAACAGTATCCCTAGTTTATTCCCTATAGCTGTCTTTCTTTTAACATAACTGTCTGTTTCCTTCCCTTATACTTACTGTTCTTTTAAAAAAAATTTTTTTAGATCAGTCAGAAACAGTGAAAGTAATGAAATATAAAAGACTACGTAGAATATGAGCACTGTATGCAACAACTTTGACACTTACAGAAGCCTCACCTTCTCCATGCCTCCTACACAGTTCTACATGTACATCATAAATGCAAACAGAACAGAATTAATTATACATGTTAAATGGTTTATTTTTGCTGTTCTCAGAATGTATCAAATTTCACTAAAACTGTGACTTGAAGGTATTCATCATATAACAGCGGGGGAAAAAAACCACAATCAAAATGATTGTGTTTAAAAAACCCATACAACATAACAAATCAGAATTCAGAACTCCTTAAAGTTAACTTACTTTCCATGACGGCCAAGGATGTCCTATGAACAGCTTACACTCTGTTGTGCTGTTATTACTTTCAACCCGCCACTTTCTGAAAGAAAACCTCCATCGTTTTCAAAAACATGTTACATACAATAAATGACTTCTCGCTCTCTACCACACGTTTCCACAAGGCCAAATCGTGTCTGAGCCATTTATAACTCTTAGAATTCTTTTAAGCCAATCCCGTCATGTTGTATTTCCGCAACTTTCACAATTAAAATGTTGAAGATCATTTTCACAATCCTGGACTAGTAATATCTTCCCCTTCTTGCTCAATCATGTTCTACATTTCCTATCACACTGATACTGCTTACTATGAAGCAGACTTACACTACCTTTATGACTAGTACAATTATTTAATTCTCTACATCACTTTTAATCACAAAGCAATGTAAAACAGTAGACAGCATTGCAGACTTACATTCCCTCTACTCCATGTTTTGATTGGCTGCTTCAATTAGCTTATAAAAAGAAACAGTTTTTCTGAACTCATTCAAAGTGCACGTATTTCTCCATGACGTCCAGTGTTATGGTAAGAAGTTATGTCTCTGTACTACACTTATCCTCAAGGCCAAATCGTGTAGGAGCCATTAGAACTTCTTGAAATTCCTCAGAGCACATCCCGAGATTCTTTCCCTAAAATTTTGGTTTTAAAAACACCAGGTAAGAGTTTTTAAGGTCATACGGCAATTTTTTTTTGAAAATTAAAACAGAATCATTGCAGAATGACCAGCCATTTCTACACTTTAAATAAGCTGTATAATGTCCTGATGTTATTGAAGGACCATCATGATATATAATTGCTACAGTTACAAAAGTCCTTCCTGATATTGACAACTGTGAAGCCACAAAATTTTTAATTAAAGTTGTCAATTTTGTTCCATCAGGCCTACATCGTTGGAACATTAAAATGACATACTGGCCATATGTTCGTATAAATAATGTGGACATCATTTCAGATTTACATTGGCTACACTCCATGTTGTGATCAGCTGCTTTTACTAGCTTATTAAAAGAGACTGATTTACTGTCTGGCAAAGTTAAATATATAAATCTTTCTGAGTCTACACTAGTAGTGCTTGATACCCTACAGTTCTCGCAGTCATGCTGCCATTGATAAGAAAGCCCAAACAGGTGATCTACATCTACACCTTCATCATGCAATACATCAAGCATATACATTAAAAACTCCTGACAATCTTGCTGACTATTTTGAGAGAATTGTGTTTGGCCTGAACATCTGTCTAACAGATTTCGAATTTCAGACACACTTTCTATGTTTGTTCTATCAGTGCTACATTTCTCTAACACAGAATTTAACAAACTGCAAAATCTTTGATCAAAATTGACCACAATCTCTTCTTTTACATTTTCTAGAGAAAACAAAACATTAACCACTACATTAGCATAGCAGTTGACACCAGAACTCTTTTCAACGTGAAAACCAACAACATCTTCAACAGAATCCTTTTTGTTTCTGCTTATAATTTCAGGTTCATCGACTTTTCGTCTTTTTGCTACAACCTCCCCAGTATTGGTCACATTTCTTCGTTTCCGGCCTACCACACGTTTCTCAAACAAAGGATACTGAGGCAAATGTGGCGCATACTCTCTTCTTAACCTATTGTATTCCTTAACACAATCTAGATCCGCACAAATGTTTGTGACATCACACTCAATCAAGTACAATCCCGATAAAGTTCTAACTCGTGACAATGCCACATATGCCATACCCTCCTTGAACACAGAACTGCCAATATTCACCAATGCACAGTCTACACTTAAACCTTGCGATTTATGGATTGTCACCGCATATGCCAAGCAAACAGGAAACTGCTTACGACGAACATATAAGTCTTTTACAAGCAAAAATCTAGCAGAACAACGAGCAATTAGCTGTACTTCCTCAATGTCATCAAATTTAATTTTTAAAAATTCAATTCCATCTCTATTTCTGTATTTCACAAAATCAACAACATTACCCATTGATCCATTTACCAGACCTCTTTCAACATGTAAATTCCTTCTTAAAATTATACGGCAGTTCAAGCACACATTCAGAGTCTTTTCAAAACCCGCAGTTTTAGATATACTCTTCTCTAATGAATCCAATTTTGTTTTCAGATTCTCAGACAAAATAATTGTTGATCCCATATGCTCTACTCTGTCAATAGCTTCCAGTTTCACAATCTTTTGCTTTTCTAAATGCAACATTTTGTTGTTGAATTTGGCACATTCTGCAAGAGTTGGCATCAAACATATTCCAGATTTTTTCTCAGTAACTTTCTGAAAAATATTCTCAGGCACAACATCTTCGTCTGGATATAAATTTGTCAGTAATCGTGCATGTAAAGCTTCTTTCCCATGCTCGGTCACTTTTCCAATTCTAACATCTTGCAGAATAGTCTTGTAAACTTCGTCCTTTGCCTGACGCATATTTTCATGCAGTTCAGCATAATTGAAGTTTAACCATATATTGACGTTGCCAATGCTCCCTAAGCACTTCCTGGTATCTTCATGCGTGAGCATTTTGAACACAGGTTGCCCTTTCACTGGTGTCAGCTGCAGAAGATCTCCGAAAACAATGATGTGTTTGCCACCAAATAACACATCATACTCTGTTTTGAGAACTTCTTGCATTCTCAAATGCACAAAGGCAAGCATGACATTGGAAACCATGCTTACTTCGTCAATGATAAGAAGTTTCATTTTCCTCAAGACTCTTGAAACTTCAAAACAAGCATCTCCAGATAGCTTGTGATATTCTAATTTGTTGTCATGCTCCACTGGCAGCATCAGTAAACGATGTAAAGTAATCCCTTTAATGTTATGTGCTGCCAGTCCAGTTGGAGCGGTGACAACACAAGACAGCGATGACTCGGTCCTTTCCTGCAAATAACATGAAATTGCTTTAATAAGGAAACTTTTTCCAGTTCCCGCTTCTCCACTCACGTACAGTCGGACAGGCTTCAACGACGTACATGAGCACTCTTTCTTGTCATGACTTAATCCATGATCAATTCGCATGGTAAGTTCGTCATATATTTTCCTCTGCTCAACGTTGAGTTGTCTTTCCAACTCTTCTAAGTTAACCGCATCCTCCTGAGCATGTGCCATGGCTCTTTCCACTTCATTCATAGCAGTGGCAGCTTCATTTTCGATAAGAGGTCCTCCTAGTGGATCCTGACTCAATGAAGCAGAACTCTGACTGTCCTGAGAACTGTCTCTGGCAATCTCGGCTGCAATCGTTGCTTCCTGCTCAATTTCCACATTCAACATTTCTACATATTTGGGAAAAGCAGGACATTCTATGGTCTCCTTGGCAGCATTGAATGAGTCTTCGTAACAAAGGAAATCTCCAAGCAGTTCCTCTTCTGCACGCCAAGGCTTAAAAAGTTGCAAAAGTGCTAAATAGAAAAACTCCTTTTTTTCAGGAGATTCGCCACTCAATTTTCGATGGTTTATCAAGTGGCATTTTCTTTGCTTGACCAGACATCCCTCACTTCCTATTACAGCATACACTCCTTTCTCAGTATCTTCTTTGATGTTCCTCTTGAATATGTAATTTTGCAGAACCTCATACAGACAAACATTCTCGAGGTGACTGCTTCGATTTGGATAATATGTATCCAACATGTTGCTCTTCAAAATGTCGGTACTGTTTGGCTCCTTTTCCGCCAAATACTCAATTTCCCGCACAGGTTTGAGAACTCGATTACGCGTTGCAGCAAGACCAACACTCGCCCAAACGATACTCCTGGACTTGGCATAGAGACTTGCTGAAGACAACCGGTCAGAACATTCGTAAGCTCCGATTTCTCGATGCGACAACATCTTCAGACTGAAACTGTACAACTTCTTGCTGAGGCTCTTTTCATGGGAAATGTCCTCCCACATATCCTTCAATTCTGTCTTCTCTTTTTTGGTGATGTAAGATGTCACATACCGAGCCACAGCCATACAGTTATCAGCCACAAACTGTATATCCATGTTAGCATTCCACATGGACAAAATCACCGGGTTGTAGTCGTTGATGTACTTAGACTCTTCGTTCCTCTTCAAATTGTATGTGTTTTTAGGTGATTTCTTCATCACATTATGTCGCAGCGAAGACATCAAACTGTTCACTCTTCCTTTAGAAATCACCGGTCGTGGAAAGCCGAAACGACATTTGGTGTAGAACTTGTCTTTGTTCCGGAATTTACGACGACAGTACTTTCCACATCGATGGCTTTGGAAACGTAGAACTTTTTCTCTTAGGCTTTTTTTCTCCTTTGCGTTTTGAACAGCACACGTAGAATACTGTTCTATGAAACTCATCACTGAGTCTTCTGCATCCGTTCCAAATTTAGGTGCATCCTTGATCCACAGCAACATATGTATATGAGGAGCACCTCTTGCTTGGTACTCCTTCCTCCAGAAGAAATCCAACACCTCTCCAAGAGGTGGATTCTTCTTATTCATGATGAAAGACATCATACCTTCAAATCTATGATTGAAGTACCTACATACATTGACTGGATCCAAAGAGCACAGTTCTCCGGGTGTCTTGAATTCGATGTTTTCTACGTTAGCATTTGCCTCTCGTAGAAATTCAAGTAAGTCTTCCCAGCCATACTCAGCACAGCTCAAAGTGAGGAACCATGTGGGAGTTCCTAAGTTCCTCAGCATACATTTTAAATCACCATGACGACAGTACCAGTACTCATTAGTACCACGCTGACACGCCATGAGAATAATCAGGTGAGAATCTAAAATACTGTCTTGGACATTGACTTTATCCATAAAGTCACTTGCCGAGATGTTTTGCATGTGTATACCACTTTTCAAGATGTGGTTCACTGCATATGACAGTCCAGACAGATCGCTTTCAAACAGGAGATGAAACAAATAAGGAATGCATTGTCGAAACCTAGGATCTCCTGCATACAATCGCAAAGTCCGGTATTCAGAAGCAGGAATTTGATGAGGTCGCTCATCATATCTTCCTCCCTGACCTGTTGGAAAAAGCTGTGGGAAACACCGAGCTTCCAAACTTTCCTCCCAAACACTAATGGGACTCCCTTTCGCTTGTTTCATTTGAAACAACTCAATAGCATTCCCCATGACTTCCTTGGAATGCAAAGGATGAACACTATAATGTTCATATATTTCTTCACTAGTACAGGGTTCTACTTTCTCAATTTGACCAGCACACAAATCGCTATCCTCTTCCTCACTTACTTCCTCTTCTGCAACATATACATTTTTATAGTATTTATTATATTTTTTCAAATACAATGTTGCCCTTTTGACTTTCCTAACATCTACTAAATCTTGCCATATTTTCTTATTCTTTGTCGGAACCCCATTAACTAAGATAACAAGAGGTTCCTCTTCCACTTTTTCTACTCCAATTGTGTTAATGTTTTTCTTCAAATCTAGAGGCAAATAAACAACTCTTCCCTTTAATCCTCTCTGTAAATCTGATGGAGGCAATTTCCCTGTCTTTGGCTCCATTCTTACAATAGCCTGAAAGGGATGGATACTTTGAATCAAAATAGATTCATAAGTATTTAAATCCTTCAATTCAGAAGGAATCTCAACCAATTCCAGATTATTATGAACTGCTCTAGCAGGCATCTGGTTTTGATTTAATTTGTTACAACAATAAGTACACACACGTTGATCCAATCCCAAATCAAAACAATTTTCTACCATCAAGTATGTTGTAAAATCCTTCCATTCACTATTATTTTCCCTTTCACTTTTTCCATATAAATCCACTAACTTAGTCTGATTCTTATAATAAGTGCGTCGACAACACACACCAGTGAAATTTGGCCTCTCACTTGATTTCACCTCAAACGTCGCAATTTCCCTCTGGAAATTATCTGTACTGGAAACCTGTACACTATCTTCCACATTACTCTCTTCTTCTTGGTCAATTTCAACATTCTCCTCTTTACTTCCAAAGTAACAAAACTCAATTTCTTCACATATATTCTTCACATCTATTTCAGAACCATGCAAAAGAGCAGCGCATAATTGTTTAAGCATAATTGCTGGACTCTTAGCATAATACAACATTCTAACTAATTTCCTCACTTTATTATGCACTGCTAGCATCCTGAAATGATGAAAAACACTCTGGCATACTCTCCTGGAAAGACAAGCCAGTGAATGACCATGCAAACCTATCACTTCTCTCACTCTGCAAGGATCTAATTCTTGCAACAACTTCATTTTCTGCTTCAAACTTTTCTTATTAAATGACCGTATAAAATCACAAAGCAAATTGATGGAATCCTGTCGTACGTGCAAATACTACTACACTTCCAGGTGTACACAGGACCCTTAGGACGTCTCCCTAAAACCTCATTACCTAACACCTCTTCTATCTCTGTTGTCACAAGTTTTTCTTTTTCAACTGGACAACCATCTTTCACTTCATAAGCTCGACCACTGGTGTCAACTGCATGCACCAAATCATTATCCTGGAAATAACTCTCCTCATTAAAAAATGCCTCAGAGCTTGAACTATGCATCCATTCTCCAGAAAAAACTTCACAAAAATTACTACGATTAACTATTCTCTTCCATCTACTATTTCTTTTGAAATCATAAATTGCCTTGTTTAGCTTCCTAATTCTATTGATTGTCAAAATAAATAACTTACGTTTAATTTCAAATGCCTGATCGATAACTTTCTCAACTATTTTTTTTCTCTTATAAAAAAACACTTTCTGTTGACCTTTCTTAATATTTTTTAACAAATTGCCAATTATCCTGTTGCGGAACATTCGTTTACGAATGTCCCTAAACTGTTGTTTCTTTCTACTTTCATGCATAGAGTTATCTCTTACTCTAGCAGTAACATTTCTCATTGGCCTTTCCTTACCGTTTGAATTGCTTCTCCTTTTCTGGACTGAAACATTTTCTGTAGTAATATTTTTTTTACTAGAGATATTTCTTATGAATGTTTTTGTACTCTTACCCGGTGCTTTCTTGGTGACTTGACAAATCTTT
Source organism: Lissotriton helveticus (assembly GCF_964261635.1). Taxonomy (NCBI): domain Eukaryota; kingdom Metazoa; phylum Chordata; class Amphibia; order Caudata; family Salamandridae; genus Lissotriton; species Lissotriton helveticus. The sequence continues at coordinate 1,804,344,177 of NC_136067.1, read as the reverse complement.
TTGTTAGAGGACTGCTGCTTTTTTTCATTCACCTGCTGTCTTTGACGTTTTGCAGCCTTTCTCACTCTTTCTTTGCTTGGCATCCTAAAATCTTGAAATAATCTGCAGTTGAATCTGTGGTAAAATATAATAAAAAATTTTATTAACCACTATTACCCAACAGTAAATTAATAACAGTCATCAAAAACTTAACACACTACTTAACATTTTTACATAGAAGAATTTTTTGTACATGGCAAATTTAGAATACAGAAATAGCAGAAAAGAAATGAAATTTATATTCATTTTACCTGTGCTGTTTTATATATGAATCTGATCTAATTTTATGACCATATTTTAATATTTTATTGAAGACACTACACATAACCTGTTTTTGAAGGTGTCTTTATTTTTAAATTAAACGGTTTACATATTTACTTTTTATTTATTATAAATTTATAAAATAAATGTTTATAGTTCCATAGGCTCAAGCACGTCAGCTTCCCATCCTATGTCATACAATTCTGACAAATCTGCATCCTCATCACGTTCTTCTTCATCCTCAGGATTGAAATCATCCAAGGGATCAACATCCACTGATGTTTCAATTACGAGTTCAATGATGAGGTCGAAATCAACTGATTGCTGATTGTCGCTCATGTTGATGTTGTCTTTATCTTTAAAGAAAGATAACAACAATGAGATGTTGCACAGTAAGAGACAAATCTCAGAGATTATAATAGTAAAATTGTTTAACAAGAGTAACATTTTGCAGCTATTATTTAACCATGTCCAACGATGCTGAGGAGGCAGCCGCGGGCCGTGGAGGGAGTTACGGTGGGGCAGGGAGGCGGGGAGGGGGAGGGGCAGGGTGGAGGGACCTAAAAACTGGCATATGAATAATTGCAGGTAAGTACACAATTTAATTATTCAAACGAATTTCGTAGCACGCACAGCATCGCAAAATGCGATGCTGTGCGCGCTACGAATTTCGTTTAAATAATTAAATTGTGTACTTACCTGCAATTATCCATATGCCAGTTTTTAGGTCCCTCCACCCTGCCCCTCCCCCTCCCCGCCTCCCTGCCCCACCGTAACTCCCTCCACGGCCCGCGGCTGTGAGGAGGTGAAGCCTATCTCCAATTTTTCACTGAACAGGACTCATCTCTTCTTAACCTTGGATAAACCTCACCGACTCTGTGTCCCCTGCACATAATTAAATGTAAAGGGGCAGATTTATATTAACTAGCACATCCCCAGGGATGCACCAGTTAACGTGCACCGCTGCTCTGCCACCCACGGTGTGCCGCATTTACAATCAGATAGGACAAAGCTGCATCAAAACCCTGCGCCTGCTTGAAGCAGGCATAGATCTTGACGCAGGTAGGCTGAAAGCTAAAGCAACAACTAAGTGTTGTGTGCAGAAGTTGCAAAAAAGGAAAAATGGCGTTTAAACCAGTAATGAGCCCATGCTAACTTAACACAGTGTAAAGATATCCAGGATCTACATCAGTTTGGGGTTCACGAACCTGGCAGGTACAAGGCACTGATGCTTTGCACCGTGCATGTCTCATCCCAAATCATATGTTGTTTGTGAATGAAACAATTTCCCAGACCAAATGCTTTGGATTGGCTACTTCTAAAAAATTAAACACCCCTACTATCCCGGAGTTAGAGGAATATGATGGTTGGAGTAATTTTACTCGGTTGTCCATTAAAGATTTACAGGCCCTACTCCGTAATTCTTCCTTTAACATTTCCAGTATAAATCCAAAAGGTTGGCTGCTTTGGCAACGTGCCTTATCCACGGTTTAATAACGCTGCCTTTTGCTTTATATAAGTTTTCAAATTGTATGAAATATATACCAATAGGTCGTTATGAACCTTTAGGTAGTGGTTTTCTTCATGAGGTCTGGTCACTTCCATACACATACAGATTTTCAAAGATGATCAAGAAGTTTATCTGAATGGAGAGGAATGCACTGAGACGCCAGATCATTCACTAATGTGTAGGCACATACAGTTACACGGTTCATGCAACAAACACCGACCAAATATGGCTTGCGTGTTGCAAGGCACGCCAGTTCCTGCTATCATCCCCACGTTCAAGTTGTTGGAAAATGGTAGTTATTTGATGCTCAATAATGAAGATTGTTCTGGGTTAATTAAAAGTATTCCTTTTATCGTAACAGTAAGTGAACGGGTTATTTGCTGCAGAAATGTTCTATTTCCTCCCACACATGAACATAGGGAGTTTTCAATCTGGCCACAAATACCAACCTTGGGAGCACATTTCAACGGCATGGCAAGAATAAGAGCTCTTTTGTCTCAGAGAGAGGTGGCCTTGAGTTCGGCCCGTGAAACTTTCGTGCTTCACATAGCGAACACCCGTACAGAGGTGCAGACCCTTTTAAATACTGATTCGCCTTTGCATTTCAGCGACATGGTTCGGACTATCTTTAACGCGTCCTCCACAAAGGGCCTGGCGCACTTTTTTAAAGTTGTTACCAGTGGTCTCGTGACTTCATTTGAGAAAATCTTTGGAGTCATCCCTGCTTTCTTTCATTCTATTTTTTCCACTGTGCTTGGTGGATTCCCATTTTTACTTGCATTACCAACGGACGCTCTTGTGCTTTTTTACATTTTTAAATATGGATGTCCCTCCTGTGCAAGCTCCCGCCCTGCAGCTGCTGACGCTGTTCCGCAATCGCATGCTTGAATATTATGGCACAATGCCGTTGGCGATATTAAGCACGGCATATGGATTATCTTTTCGATTCTCCTACTTCACCTGTGTCCAGCCTGTATTTCACTGCCTGACCTGTGATTTCGATTGGGCCATTGATTTGTGTCTCTGCGGACCGGTTTCTCCTGATGTCGACTTTAATCAGCTGATGACTCCTATCATTACTCACGAGTTGGTTTGTCCTGGCGAAAGGATTATGGCTGTGGCATTGATGCATGGACTAATTGGTCCTTGGAATTACTGGCGGCAACACAGTCTTTCTTGGAACAGAGCTTTCTTGAAAACCCACCGAGCTGTCCTCTGATGGTGATAGAGGATCCGGTGCTGGAAGAGCACGTATGTTCTTTTCCGCTTTTAAATTGGATGGCTGAACTCTTTTCGGATGAAGACGGTGACTTCCTATTAGAGGCTGTTGCAGCTTATTTTGCATACACAGTTATGTCATAGACCGTTTTCATGTTTGATATGCTGAGTACTAGCATTTCATTGACAATTCATTGACTTATTTGTCAAGTTTTTATTATTTAGCTTGCCTATTGGCTTAAGCCTCGATAAAGTAGTTGGCTGTTTTATTTTTCTTTAGCATTAAATTTTCCTAGTTTTTAATGTTTTACCTTGCGGACCGTCCACATATAAAGTTGCAATCTGCTCTCATGAGATGGCACTTCTATTATCTTATTCAGTTCGTTTCCGGATCATGGGGAGGTGTCATCTAGATCCTGGATATCTTTACACCGTGTTAAGTTAGCATGGACTCATTACCGGTTTAAACGCCATTTTTCCTTTTTTGCAACTTCTGCACACGACACTTAGTTGTTGCTTTAGCTTTCAACCTAATAGTTCATCGTGATTTACATGAGAATAATATGTTATTGCTCTACTATCTGCTTTACTTGTTAAACTATATCTGTACAGCGAGTGCTGAAGTTTCAAGAACAACACGATACAGAATTGTTATGAGGTCTGATCTCCACGACTTCATACTCATAACATAAGTGCAGCTTCTGCCAATTCTGGGCATGAGGCGGGTTTTATATTGCTTTGCCGAACACACATACACAACACTTGATGCGGTTCACATGAAGAGAGAGCTGGTGTATGCTGATGTGATTCCTTCAAATCTAAGACACTAAAGTATGGGCACGCCCTAAACCAACACAAAGAGACCTTCCTAGCAAATAATATAATATGTGTATTAGGGAGGGTGAGATATAAGCAGCCGCGGGCCGTGGAGGGAGTTACGGTGGGGCAGGGAGGCGGGGAGGGGGAGGGGCAGGGTGGAGCCCTCTCCACCCTGCCCCTCCCCCTCCCCGCCTCCCTGCCCCACCGTAACTCCCTCCACGGCCCGCGGCTGCTTATAAGTGTTGCTAACTCTTATTCATTTACAGCATGTTAACATACTGTCACCATTCGCTTTTTATGTACTAGTAACTATGCTGGTAATTTTGCTACTGATAATATGTGTACTTGTATTATCTAAGATACTACGCCTGAGAAGACGGCATTAGTAAATAAACATTTCAAATACACATGTGTTCTTCTTAACTCCATGTTCTGGTTTCTAAGAAATATATAACGACCGACTGTTCATGAGTTCCACGTATCCTGAAGTACTATAAGTTCATATTCTGGATTGTCTAAACATTGAGAGTTTGTTATATCCAATGTGACACTGTACCTAGCTTGCTAAGGGGTTTTTGATTACTAAGGTGAGTTTTGGGGCACCCTAATTCGCCGAGGTTCCAATCCTCTGTCCACAGTTCTGTGTGAGAACAGAAACCCTGCGACAGGGGCACCCCTGAGCCTTGCTGGAGCTTCATCACACTTGCGATACAACTCCAGCAATGCGCCACCTTTACGGCACAGATACGTCACGCATCTGTGCTGTTTTTGCCCCATGATGCGCCGCATTGTAAATGCAGCACACCATAGGTGACGGAACAGCGGCACAGAATGACTAACACATCCCTGGTGATGCGCCAGTCATCATAAATCTATCCCTATGCTTCTTATCTTGTTAGAGATGAACCGCCATATGTATCATCAAAGTTTTTTGCATTTCCTAAATAGCGAACTTTAAGGAATAAATAGCGATTCTTTACCATTCCTAGTTTGCGATGAGCTATTTGCTAATTACAAATTACCCATTCATTTCCATGCAGCAGGAGGCCCATAGGAATGAAGGTGCAATTTGCGATTAGCAATTACCTCATCGCAAATTACGAATTTTTCCGAGGGTGCAGGGGTGTCTCAAGAACACCCTGCTGCACCCCTGAAAAAGAAATTTGGGGGCATATGGCGCACATAAATTTTGAAAACATTCCTTTACCTCAAAAACGATTTTCAACTCATAATTTGAAAACACTGCACATGGGGAAATGACTTAAAATGTCCTTAAGACACATAAAAGCGTTTTTTGATTGCCTTTGCAGCATGTTTCAGTCACCTTTAACATGCCTATGTAACGCAAACATTCAAAATCTAAATTTGCCATTCACAGGTGGGAGCATATTTACAAGCAATTTGCTCCACAGACAAACTTCTTACATTGAAATGGGAAAAATAACATCAGAGACTCTCAATTACCCTATAAAGAAGCAGACACCATTATGTCCTTGTCATCAATATTAAAACCATTGCTTTTTCTCAAAAACGATTTACAAGTCATAATTTGAAAACACTCCACAGCTCCTATGCACATAAAAACCCTGTCAGTACTAATACTTCACATTTTCTCCAATTACAATTTCTCAAAGAAACAAAATCTATTTGTAAAACACTTGAGACAAAGCAACATTTGAAAAACACAACTTTCTTCATAATTTTCTCCTTAAAGCACACTATTTTCTATCTAAATTAAAGAAATCTTTTCTCACCTTAGCAAATACTTTGAGTTTCAAAACAGTCTCAGAAACACACCAATTTGTCTTCAGCAGAGCAAAAGGTATGCACTCCAGAGTCTGCAGCTATCAAAAGCAAAGAAATGCTGTAATTCTTCACACATATCTCTCATGTCACCCAATCAAAACTCTTCCCTCACTTTTTTTCAAATCAAAACCCTTCCCCCTCTGCCCCCTCTCTGCTTTTTCTGCATAGCAACCACCTCTTGCAAGACCTCTGGTGTTTCCAAGTTCACACAACAATGTTGCAATTGAACTCTGAACTCTCAGTGCACCTGCATATCCAGTGCAATCTTTCATTTAATGATTTTTTCTTCGCCACTCAAAATACATCTTTCAACGAACTCATCCATGCACCCTAACTTCTGTTTTCAGCAATCAAAATCCACCAATCACTCTTACTGCTTCATTAACACAGAAACTCCTCCGTTTTTTTCATTTTACACTCTCATTTTTTTCTCTCGCCATGTTTTCTGTCTGGATTGTTGGACATAGTTACATCTATTGGGCTCAGAGGTATGCTGAAAACAGTGATTTACCTAACCTCAATTTACAAGATGTGGAAATTAAGTGGTTTGGCCACAGAGGATTAAAATGTCACCAATTGATACCATTGGTGAAAACCTTTATGCATTTGCCAAAACCTGACCTGTTAATTGTGCACTGTGGAGGTAATGATTTGGGCACTTTGACTGGGGTAGGTCTGGAAATGCTTTTAAAGGACACCTTTGAGCAATTGATGGCACTTTTTCCTCAGACTGCCTTGGTATATTCAAATATATGCCAAAGACAAAAATGGAGGTGGTCGAACCAATTTTGTCCACAAATTGAGAAATCGAGGAAGCATGTAAACAAATCTGTTTCAGCTTACATGAGAGACCATGGAATGGGCTCCCTGTACAACAATAACTTGCGTTACTACATGCAAGATATCTACAGAGGAGATGGAGTTCACTTCTCAGATGAGGGCAACAGAATTTTCACTCTGAATTTAAGACTGTGCATTGGTACCTACTTATAAGTACCTAAATGTACCATAAACCCAAAAGCTCTTCTCAGAGCTACCCTACATCTGATCACTCACAATTATTATTTTACTCTAACTTTTTTCACAAATTTTCAAGAAAGTACGCTCCCCAGAACGCTTCCCGGTTCGCGAACCGGGCGCACTCCACGCAAAAAAACTAAAAAAACGATATATTTTTTTTTTGCCCTGCGAGACCCTTTTAAAGCCTCCACATCAAACCTAGGGGGTCAGGGAGGATCTACTATGCCCCCTTATGGTCATTTGCCCCTTCGCTTTGGCCTCCTCTTGTCTCTCGATCCTACCGAGAGACAAGATGGCGGCCGCTACGGACTGTTTGGAATGTTTACAGATGCCGAAGAACCAATCAGCTTCGCAAAGCTCCGTAACGCGAAAAGTACGCGAAGCGGAGCGCTGTTACAGATATATATCTTTTTTTGAACGTTAATTTCTCAAAATCCACTGGAGCACATATATTGAGACCTAGCAAAGGCACATCGGGCTACCAGTCCCTACAATTTTGCCAAGTTTCGTGCAAATCCATTCAGCCGTTCGATTATTATTATTTTATTTTTTTTTGCCCCGCGGGGCCCTTTTAAAACCTCCACATCAAACCTAGGGGGTCAGCGAGAATCTACTATGCCCCCTTATGGTCATTTGCCCCTTCGCTCTGGCCTCCTCTTGTCTCTCGATCCTACCGAGAGACAAGATGGCGGCCGCTACGGACTGTTTGGAATGTTCACAGACGCCGGAGAACCAATCAGCTTCGCTTCACAAAGCTCCGTTGCGCGAAAAGTACGCGAACTGGAGCGCTGCCCGGTCCGCTGTTACAGATATATATCTTTTTTTAAACGTTAATTTCTCAAAATCCACTGGAGCACATATATTGAGACCTACAAAAGGCACATCGGGCTACCAGTCCCTACAATTTTGCCAAGTTTCGTGCAAATCCATTCAGCCGTTCGGGCTAAAAGTGAGGCCAACCGCCCTATGGAAAACTCAATGTTAAAAACACGTTTTGGGACTCCCCTTTTTCTCGACCCCCCCTGGACGAACCCCCCCCCCAATTTTCAGGGGCTGCTCAGAAACAAAATGTGCAATTTTCCTGAAAATTTCAGCCAATTCCGTCCACAAACGCCAAAGTTATTAGACATAGAATTTTCAAAAATCCCATAGAGAAAAAATCCTAACTATATATACCTACTGACGACCGCCAGTAGGTAATATATATATATATATCTTGCTCCTGTGTTGTGCACCAAACTCCCAGCACTCACGAGCGGGTGCCCTTAAGCGGGTGGTGCCCCCGCCTCTATGACTGCTCCAAGTACTCCGTAGTATCTTACTACAAAAGACCAGCACTCACGGTAGCGAGCTTCAGTTTTTATTATAGCTCACGGCGTTCAGACGCGTTTCGGCATTCGCCTTCGTCGGTGTTAACATGGCGCCGCCGAAACGGCCGTTTTTTATGTTCAAACATCAACATTCATGGATACAGTAAAAGGACAACAATGTCAGAATGTGGGCGCCATCTTAGAGTGGTATAGTACCTCACCCCCACAATGGCGAAATATTCGAAGTTCCATCAAACTCCTAACATAAAAAACGGCAGTTTCGGCGGCGCCATGTTGATACTACGGAGTACTTGGAGCAGTCATAGAGGCGGGGGCACCACCCACTTAAGGGCACCCGCTCGTGAGTGCTGGGAGTTTGGTGCACAACACAGGAGCAAGATATAATTTTCCCGTGCACCGTGCAGAGGTAACGTGTCGTATGAGTGGACATCGATCCTGGACAGGAATTGTCGCATAACGATACCGACACAACCAAATGCCGACAGAGCGAGGTGGCTGAAACTCCTGCAACGTATGTGGAGTTCCGGTGTGTGAATATACAATTGTAATGTATTGTGACGTGGACCGCGAGGAAACGATCTTAGAAGTCTTTAAAAAGAAACCTACCCCAAAAGGGGGCGCACTGCCCCGGGAGAATATTGAAAAACCCACAACCCTGACTAATCAATTTGTGGCATTGGAGAGACTGTACGAACGGGAAATCCGTAAATGGTGGGAGGGTACCTCACTTCAGAACTACATAGAGGTAAAAAGGGTCCCCAGGGGCCTGAGAATATATACGGTGCCGGCTTATGAGAACCCCGACCCACTGCTCCTTCAAAAATGGTCTGAACATACAGCGCACTCGTGTTAGGAATGTTGAGGATTCTGATCGACTTTGCCTGGAGTGATCACACGAAGGTACGGAAAGCCATTGAGGAACTTGAATTGGAGATTGAAAAAGACGCGGACAAGGAGAAACAGGATAACCTCAGGGAAGGTATGAAGAAGCGCCTTAAAACATAAGAAGGCAAAATACGAGCCCGCAAGCAAGAAAAGTTCGAGAGGGACGAACGGGATTATTCGGCGGGCAGAATCCTGACGTTCGCGAAGAAATATGATGCACCAAGGAAGGTGCTGCAAGCAAAGGCAGCGCAGAAGCCCACTGAGCAACCTGAGACGTCCGAATCAGAGGTAACCACACCAGAGCATTCCGATGAGGACAACCAACCAGGTAGCAGCTCGGGAGACAAACCGGGGCTTTTTCAAAGCGAGTTCCAAGTCATCCGACAGTCGTGGCAAAGCAACGCGAGAGGGAAGCCCCCGGAACCTGGACATAAAGGTGCAGGAAAACGAGGAGGGGGGGCCGCCGGAGCAAACGGAATAGGCTCACCAATGCTTACCAGGAGCAAGAAGAAGTTTACCAGAAAACGTTAAGTGGAATGACTCCTGACAACCTGACCATTATCAATTTGACCCCGCGTGTGTTGACAAAGACAGAAGAGAGTGTGCTGCAGTTAGGACTATCGTTTTGTCCTAAAAGGAAATTGGAATACACACAGACACGGATAGATTTATTCAAGTTCGCCAGAAAGCTAAAGCTGCATACATTTTTCAAGTTGCGTCCGAAAAAAGACACTGGATTGTCAAAAAAGGGAACAGAGGAAAGAACGGATGTTCTACTGGAACGAGACCTTCCAGCGATTCAGGTTTTGGAGGACCTTAGAACTGAGTTGGGGTCGCAAGAGGGGTCGGCTGATCCCTCAGGAATCGAACAAAAAAGCGCATCAACTACATTCAGGCCAGTATCTACTTTTGTTCCACAGATGCCTAATGATATTATCGATACATTTGTAGATAATGTTATAAGAGACTTGACATTGATGCGAGGAAATGACAATGATCTGATTAAGACTAAGAATCATCTGACGAAGGATGCTAACTTTCCTAGAGAACAGTATCAGGCGATGGTTGGCTTGAATAATGACCCTTTGATAATCGTAAAACCTTCAGACAAAGGTGGAAACGTTGTCGTGCAAACACTTGAGGCATACAATAACGAAGCTTTGAGGCAATTGAACAATGAGACCTCATATATGAAAGTGAAAAGGGATGTATATACAAACAGTATTGGGGAATGTTATTTGATGCTTAAGGAATGGTATGAGAAGGGAATGTTGGAGACAGAGGAGTATTTGTATTTGAGAAAGCTTAGCCATGTCACGCCCTGTTTCTACCATCTCCCGAAAGTTCATAAAAATGCCACGTGTCCCCCAGGGAGACCCATTGTCTCGTCTCAAGGTAGTTTGCTCGAACATGTTTCTATATATATTGATCACTTCTTGTCTACTTTTGTGGTGAAATTAAGATCTTACACAAAAGATACCAAGGATTTTCTGGGCAAATTGAATGATGTTGTGTGGAGAGAAGGAGATGTAATGATATCTATGGATATTACTAGTCTATACACCTGCATATCACATCAGCAAGGAGTAAAGGCGGTACAGTATTTTCTGAGAAACAGAGAAGCCAAATATACTGAGCACAATGCAATGTTGGTAGAATTCTTAAAATTCTGTTTACATAATAACATCTTTTTATTTGAGAGTCAATATTTCAAACAACTGTCAGGGACTGCGATGGGAACCTGCTTCGCCCCCAGCTACGCTAATTTATTTGTGGGCTGGTGGGAGGAGCAGGTGGCCTGGGCAGCAGATAAAGATCTATGGACGGAGAAAATCGTCACCTGGCATAGGTATATCGACGACCTCTTCGTTATATGGAGAGGGACAAAGGAGAGTGCTCTTGAGTATATAGGAGCTTTGAACCAGAATGAGTACAATCTGGAATTCACAGCTGACATCAGTGAAGCATCTGTGAATTTTCTAGATTTGGCAGTAACAGTTGTCGATAACAAAATATGCACAAAATGATATCGGAAACCCACTGCGGGAAATTCCATTTTGCATGCTCACAGTGGACACCCTCCAAGACTAAAGAATAGTATCCCCTACGGAGAATTGCTCAGAATTAAGAGAAATAATACTAGGAGCATTGATTATGAGAAATATGCGGCTGAAAGTATGGCCAGATTTCGAGAACGAGGGTACAGTACTCAGGTCTTGGAAGGTGCCAAGCGAAGAGTAGACACTGTTACTAGAGAAAGTCTCCTGAAGGTGAGCAACAAAGGAGGAGGTGAGGAAGATAAAGTTAATAATTTTAGAATGATCACCACCTTCTCACAAGATGCCACCAAACTGAGAAACATATTTAACAGACACTGGAAACTTCTACAAATGGATCCAGTAATCGGATTAGATATTCCGAAAAGACCCCTTATAACCTACCGTAAGGCAAGATCCCTCAGAGATAGCGTAACAAACAGCTATGTGCAGAAGAGAAAAACAAAGGCTTTTGAGAATGTCCTTAAGGGGTTTCATCCCTGCAAAAAGTGTAAGGCCTGTGCTGGCAGCAAGAAAGTCTCCACATTCCAGGTACCAGGACTGAGGCAACCTAGAATGATAAACAAATTTTTGACCTGCACTACTCCGTACACAGTATACTGCTTACAGTGCCCGTGCGGATTAAAATATGTAGGGAGTACCATTCATCCTGCGAAAATCAGGGTTTTAGAGCATGCCAGAGCCATCAATAATGGGGACCTTACATATCCAGTGGCCCGCCACTTTAAAGATTGGCACAATGGGGACAGGAATCTTCTGACTTATTTTTGTTTAGACCATGTACCACAGAACCCCAGGGGGGGTGATAGATTGACGACTCTCAGAAGGTTAGAGTCTAGATATATCATTGATCTGAATACCAAGACACCTGCAGGTCTGAATTCTCATGAGGAATTGGCAGTACATTTAGGGGACAATTAATTAATTAAGTAAGACTGTTTCAATTTGTAGATGAACTGTAATTTGTAGATGAATTGTAACTGTATTTTGTGGATGAACCGTTTTGATAATTTGGGAATGTGGAGTTTTACGAGGGTTGTTTACACTCATGGATATTGTGAATGAAATGACAGTAGCCCATCTAGGGCTTTATGAAAGCAACGTATTTAACATACTTAATATATTTAATATGTTGATGAATGTTGGAGGGTCGTTAACTCATATAGGAGTTTGATGGAACTTCCAATATTTCGCCATTGTGGGGGTGAGGTACTATACCACTCTAAGATGGCGCCCACATTCTGACATTGTTGTCCTTTTACTGTATCCATGAATGTTGATGTTTGAACATAAAAAACGGCCGTTTCGTCGGCGCCATGTTAACACCGACGAAGGCGAATGCCGAAACGCGTCTGAACGCCGTGAGCTATAATAAAAACTGAAGCTCGCTACCGTGAGTGCTGGTCTTTTGTAGTAAGATACTACGGAGTACTTGGAGCAGTCATATATATATATATATATATATATATATATATTACCTACTGGCGGTCGCCAGTAGGTATATATAGTTAGGATTTTTTCTCTATGGGATTTTTGAAAATTCTATGTCTAATAACTTTGGCGTTTGTGGACGGAATTGGCTGATATTTTCAGGAAAATGGAACATTTTGTTTCTGAGCCGCCCCTGAAAATTTGGGGGGTTCGTCAAGGGGGGGCCGAGAAAAAAGGGGGGTCCCAAAACGCATTTTTCCAATGTTAATTTCCATAGGGCGGTTGGCCTCACTTTTAGCCCGAACGGCTGAATGGATTTGCACGAAACTTGGCAAAATTGTAGGGACTAGTAGCCCGATGTGCCTTTGCTAGGTCTCAATATATGTGCTCCAGTGGATTTTGAGAAATTAACGTTCAAAAAAAGATATATATCTGTAACAGCGCACCGGGCAGCGCTCCGCTACGCGTACTTTTCGCGTTACGGAGCTTTGTGAAGCGAAGCTGATTGGTTCTCCGGCGTCTGTAAACATTCCAAACAGTCCGTAGCGGCCGCCATCTTGTCTCTCGGTAGGATCGAGAGACAAGAGGAGGGCAAAGCGAAGGGGCAAATGACCATAAGGGGGCATAGTAGATCCTCCCTGACCCCCTAGGTTTGATGTGGAGGTTTTAAAAGGGCCCCGCGGGGCAAAAAAAAAAAAAAATAATAATAATCGAACGGCTGAATGGATTTGCACGAAACTTAGCAAAATTGTAGGGACTGGTAGCCCGATGTGCCTTTGCTAGGTCTCAATATATGTGCTCTAGTGGATTTTGAGAAATTAACGTTCAAAAAAAGATATATATCTGTAACAGCGCAACGGGCAGCGCCCCACTTCGCGTACTTTTCGCGTTACGGAGCTTTGTGAAGCGAAGCTGATTGGTTCTCCGGCGTCTGTAAACATTCCAAACAGTCCGTAGCGGCCGCCATCTTGTCTCTCGGTAGGATCGAGAGACAAGAGGAGGCCAAAGCGAAGGGGCAAATGACAATAAGGGGGCATAGTAGATCCTCCCTGACCCCATAGGTTTGATGTGGAGGCTTTTTTGGTGGGGTGCGCCCGGTTAGCGTAACGGGAAGCGGACTGGGGAGCGTACTACAAGGAAAGAAGAATGATTGACTTTTAACTTATTGTATGTTTATAGACTTTTTTTTACTTTTTTTTCTGCTGAGTGACGTCTCGGCCTATCTCCACAGGATGCAGTCCCTAAGCGGAGATAAAATTATCTCCCTATTACCTAGCTGTCGCTAACACCAGTTAGCGACCGCTAGTAGGAGATAGCGACCATCTTGGGCCCCACTTTGCATGTCAGTGATATTTATCACTAATGACATGCAAAGTGGGCAGGCCAAGATGTTAGCGACTGGAAACAGTCGCTAACATCGCTATCTCCTATTACCAACTTTTGGAGATATTCGCGCTAAGCGCGAATATCTCCAAAAAGTGACACCAGCCCTGAGCAGTTCTTAGCCATGTTATCCAATGGGAGGTGGATAACATGGCTAAGAGCATTAGCTCGGTAATGCATGAATATCGCTGACTTTTCAGCGATATTCATGCATTGCGGCCGTTTTTTATCGCATTTGCGATAAACCTTGATAATAGCAAGGTTTATCTGCGATAATTTCTGACGATGCTTAGCGGTAAAAAATTTGTTGCTAAGCATCGTTAGCGATAAATATCGCTTAACTTTGGTAATATGCCCCAACGTCTGTTAACGTTCGATTCGAAGGAAATCAGGAAGTGTTGAAAAACATTGTCTGCGCCATCTTGCCTTTTTTCAAATGCCACACTTTTGTCGTGCACGGCAGCCATTTTAGATGCCTTGACCAGACCCACTCTCTGCACGCTGTCGATCCGTAGCATGGCTCCCCACCCTCGCAAGCATCTCCCCCAGGCACTGGTCACCCCCGCTCTCTGTCCTATGCATGGGCAATAAACCTCCCCCCATCTGCGCTGCTCTTCCCTGAGAATCACACTCTGTGCCCGCCCGACACCTCCCTTTCGCCCTATTCACTACCGCACCCTCTGACACTCCTCTTCCTCTGTGTCCGATTGTCCAGGCCGGTCCCAGGCTATCAGCTAGCCCTGCAGATGTAGTTTATGGCCCCAGCTGTAAAGAATCACCCCTCTTCAAAGGAGTTATAGTAGATCAAGGCCCACACCCGATGAGATCCGTCACACCACACGCGTTCCTACTATCTGAAAACCATCCTGTATTGTGATTGGGGAGGGGACCGAACCTGAAGCGGAAGATTCCAGGGATGACTCTTTGTACATCAAAGTTTTTACAATTATGTGTCACATTAAAAATATATAGCACTCCAACAAAGTAGTAGGAATATAAAACTTTAATAACTTATAAATATATACAACAAAACAAAAACAGTAAAAACATTTAAACATTTTTAGGGAAAAAGAAGGAACAATGGTCAGTAGCGGTCGGTTGTGCGAATAGTCCCAAGGCAGCACAACGTCCAGATTTCTGGACGGCACCCAGGTGATGTTGCCTGGGTGCCGCACTGATTTGGGTATCCGGCGTGGGGCGTCCCGGGGGGTGGGTCGTCAGTAGCGGTCTGTTGTGCGAATAGTTCCAAGGCAGCAGAACGCGCTGAAATGTGGATGGCACCAAGGTGATGTCCAGTAAGTTGCTGCCCTCCGAATAACGGCGTGGGGCGCCCCGGGGGGGGGAGGCAGTCCAAAGTTCCGTTAAAAGGGCAAAGGAAAGGATCGGTGGTTTGAACCATCAGTCAAAAAGGGGAGGGGGTGCAACAATTTTTCCTACCGGGTCACACTGTGCTTTCACCGGAACTGATCCGAACTGTGGTCTGCAGGATTCTAGTCATTCAAACTGAGGCTGGCGCCAGCATGGGAGCGCCGACGTCCCGCGGCTACAGTTTCGTCACTCCACGGGCGATCATGGCAGTCATTCCCCATCGGGGGTGTCTGCGGGGGTCGGGGACTCCCGCGGCTCCTCTAGAATCTTCAAGGTCGTGGAGGACTACGGTGGTGGAGTCAACCAGTGACCGGGCCATTTCTTTATGCTGGGCCCGCTCTTGCCAGGTCGACCGCCATTTTGAGAGTTCGGTAGCTACCGGCGATCGCGGGGTCAAATGAGCGGACGGGCTCCACCCTGCCGGGCGAGACGTTGCAGCATCGCCACAGTGGAAGAACCCTTTTCCGGGCGCCTGGAGCGCTGAGGGTGCAGCTGGGAAGCCTCCACCTGGGGAGGTGGGAGAGGCCTGTTCGCACCGTCTCTCCCTCCCAGTGCACCCCACGGCGTCTCGCTTGACATTTGTTATGGCCGGACCAGGCGATGAGGACGAGGGGGGGGGGTCGGAGGCATGTGCAAGACATCCCCCCCCAGTGTTGTCGCAGCCATTATAAAAGAAAGAAGAAATGTCCCGTCCGTCTTTGGGCCAGACCTCCGGTGGATGGCGGCCGGACGCCCTTTGCTCTGGCCCCATGAACGGGTTCCTTGGCTCATCCGGTGGGGCAGGCCTTGGCGTGTGGTGCCTCTCCTGGGCCTTTCGTGCAGTGGCCTCTCCACTCCCAGGCCCTCCATGGATGCTGGCCCAGACTGGGAGAGAGAGGGTCTAACCTGCAATTCTCCAGGGTTACCGCCACCGCGGCCGGATCCCGTCGGCCTCGGCCTCTGGTTGATGGTGGCCGGACTGGGAGAGAGAGGGGAGGGTGGAGGACACAGACATTCCCCCCTTGCAACTCTCCAGGGTTGTCGTAGCAATCCCCCTGGCCGGGTCCCATTGGCCTCGGCCTTTCCTCCAGCTACACCCTACGTGATGATCTTCTGCCGACGGTTGGCAGCAGGACCCGCCTTATATGTGTTGCTTCCGGCTGGGCGTAGCCGCAAACCTGTTGCACTTTGGAAGTTTCCAGAATGGGGCGGATGTCTGCTGACTTGTATCTTTCCCAGTTTGCCGTTATTTGGCCGTGGCAGGCGGTGGGACAGACACGTTTTGGGGCAGTGAGGGGCGATGAAGCCTCGTTGCCTTGTGGCCGTTGCAATGTCACACTTGGTTTCTCTTACTGTTTTCAGGTTTCTTATTACGTGCTTACTTCTAACGTTTCTTGTTTCTAGGACAATAATAGGTTTTATCATTACGTATTGTTATCGTTTCTTTGTTTGTTATTTAATAAAAAGTTCATCAGTGGCCTACTGATTTTCGTTTTCCTATTCCTTTCTTTCCAGGTTGTTTCATGCTAAAGTTTCTGTTAACAGGATACAGTGATCACTTCGTTATTATTGCATATGTCCTTTTCACTAGGGGTGCTCTCTGGTCGGGCCAGATGACCTATCTCTAGTAAATGGTCCGGGTGAAACAGGTGCATCAATCAGTGGGGAGTAGATAGGCATGACAGATTACAACGGGGGAGAAAGGTCCGCATTACCTACCCTTTCACTACTTGCAAAGATTTTCCTACGTTTATTTGCAAACAGGGAATACCTCCAAAAAGAACCAATTCCCAAACAGTCAATGTTCGGGCAAACAATCAATCAATGAGGAACGAAATAGGCACGACGTGTTAAAGGTTTGCGTTACCTACCCTTCACTATCTGCAAAGTGAGAGAGAATATTCCTATTCTTCCCCGTTTGCAGGCAGAGAAGATCCTTAAGAGAACCAACTTCGAACAATTCAATGCTCGATTCAAACAATCAACAAGGGGTACTGTGAACACAAATGAACGCCGCTTATGTACATACACATTGCTATTTTCAACAGGTTGTTCCTAATGTTTCTATTTTAGCGAGGTCAAAAAGAGATCCCATTAGTGGCCTACTGATTTTGCTCGATTCCTTTTGTTTTTTTACACGATTTTTCGCTATCTGCAAAGACTAAACAGAGTATTGTGACTCTGTGCTTGTTTGTAAATAGAGAATGAACCAAAGAGAACCAATTCTAAAACAGTAAATGCTTGGATAACAATCAATCAAATGGAGAGAGAAGCAGGCACGACGGATTACAACAGGGGCAAAGGCCTGCGTTAACTACCCTTCACTATCTGCAAAGAGAGAGTACTCCTAATAGAAATGAGGGGGGGGGCAGCATTGAAAGCAGATCAGTGTGCATAAACACGAAAATGTTTTTTCTTACCACGTACTTGACAATCGACAGCTTATGATATTTGCTATTAAAAAACCATTGAAATTCACTGAAAAAAACATAGGTTATAGACCATATATAGTTAGGAATTAGCATTTACAAAACCTTGAAAATTCACTGAAAAAACCATAGGTTATAGACCATATATAGTTAGGAATTAGCATTTAAAAAACCTTATTTTACTCACACAAAACCATTGAAATTCCATATATAGTTAGTTGTACTAACTATATATCGCGCACCCGCAATCCACTGCTGATCATGTCACATATTACATCATTCATGACATGGTCAGTGACATCACTGATGACATCACTGATGACATCTCAAATGACATCACTAATGACATCAGTGATGACATCTCAAATGACATCACTGATGACATCACTGATGACATCTCAAATGACATCACTGATGACATCACTGATGACATCTCATTTGACATTACTGATCACATCACTGATGACATCATTCATGTGATAATACGATGAACCTCTTCAGACTCTAATATAACCTTAGATACACTCAGTGTAAACACAGACTCACAGATTGTCATTCATCCATGAAGTTACACACACACACCTAGTCAGTCATGCAAACAATCAATCACACCTCCATTTTCCCAACTATACAGTTATACACACCTTACTTATTCAAACATATACTAAAACATATTTACTCTCTTATACAATCCTGGATACAAGTTCACAATGATGCATACAGCCACTCACACATTCACTGGCTCTTATGCACAGTTATTTATATATGTCAAGTCTCACATGTACTGTGTTTTACATATGTACTTACTTTGACATGTAGCACTGAGATATCCATTCACTCACCAATACACTGATGCACACAGTCAACCGCCCATACAGCTGTTTCCACATGCACTTTTGAACCCATACATCTAGTGAATCAACTGCTCACACATCTATGCACAGAGTCATACACCTCCCAGCCACCCACACATACACTCAGTCTCCCATACAAATACTTGGGCAACCAATCAATAACCCATATAGTTACTCATATAGCTACTGAACAACACATGCAGCAGTTTTCAGAACAACAGACATAATGATGCACAAATTAAGACAGTTTAGTCACTAACCCATGCACTCAGTGAGACACATTTAATCACTCACTCATACAGTCAGTCATGCACCTACTAAATCCTTCATCCAGACACTTATACATCCACTCAAGACATATTTTAACTTTACAGAAAAATACAGTCACTGGATGTTGTCATCAGTGATGTCATCAGTGATGTCATTTGAGATGTCATCAGTGATGTTATCAGTGATGTCATTTGAGATGTCATCAGTGATGTCATTTGAGATGTCATCAGTGATGTCATCAGTGATGTCACTGACCATGTCATGAATGATGTAATATGTGACATGATCAGCAGTGGATTGCGGGTGTGCGATATATAGTTAGTACAACTAACTATATATGGAATTTCAATGGTTTTGTGTGAGTAAAATAAGGTTTTTTAAATGCTAATTCCTAACTATATATGGTCTATAACCTATGGTTTTTTCAGTGAATTTTCAAGGTTTTGTAAATGCTAATTCCTAACTATATATGGTCTATAACCTATGGTTTTTTCAGTGAATATATATATATATATGTATATATATATTCTCAGAAAAAACTGAAGGTTACAGGGACATTATAGTTAGTAAGTGGAATATAAAATAATCTTGGAAATTCACTGAAAAAAACAAAGGTTACAGAGAAGTTCAGCAGTTTTAGTTAGCTGAGCTAACTATAACTTGTGCTCCCCAACCAGGTATGCGACAGGAGGCACGTTTGCAGAGTAGTGGAGAAAGGGGGCGGGGCCTTCGGCAAGTTACTGCCTTTTTTTTATTTTTTTATTTTATAGGAAGGGGGGCACGTGGTCCCCTTTCCCTGGACCCACCCTACTGAGGCCGATTTTGGCCCTAGGGACACCATCCCCCAGGGCCAGGCCTTTTCTTTTTTTTTTATATTTTCTTGCAATTGTGGGGGCTCGATTCCCTGGGGCATGCCCCTTTTTAAAAGATAAAAACAAAAAAAGAGAGCGGGGCAGCGCGGCCCCTCTCCACAGGTCGATTTTTGGCCTGGGGAACTCATTTCTCTGGGACTGGCCTCTCCGTTAGGGACTGTGGGGGGTGTCTGAAGGTCCCTGCGGTTCCTGCCAGCTCCCGGCCTTATGTGGGAACCGGCATTGCTTTGGGACCTAGGGAGCTGCTCCCTGGGCCGCAAAGCAAAGTGTCTGTTTCCCTGCTCAGTTCACAGCAGGCAGGGAAACAGACATTTGATCTGCTTTTAGCAAGCAAGAGCATGTTGTGCTCTTGCTTGCTGAAAGCAGAGCACTTGTTTGATATGTCCCAGGGTTGGCACCCAGGGTCATTGCTGGAGCCGGTCCTGGGATGGCAGTCCCCAGGGCCATGTAGGTCTCCACGAGGATGGCCAAATTGCCCCTCCTTTGTTAAGTAAGCCCCATGGTGGTGGTGGTCCCCGGGGTCCACAACAGACCCCCTTTATTATTGTATTTCTTCCTGGGGAGGTGGCGGTCCACAGGTTGCGCAGGGGGGCTTGAGCCCCCCATACATTATTATTTATTTTAGCCACGGGGAGGTGGCGTTCCCCGGGGCTGCAGGGGAGGTCGTAGGGCTTCCCCCACATTGTTTTTTTAAAATAATTAATGTTTATGCTAGAGGAAGGTAGCGGTCTCCGAGACCTGAGGAGCAGTCCCACTGTATTTGCATACAACAGTGTCCTGGGGAGAGGGCAGTCCCTGGGGCAGCAGGGGAGAGGCGTGGCTTTGTTTTTAATTGATGTATGTGCCCCTGGGAGGTGGTAGTCCCCGGAGCATAACAAAAGCCTAGGAAGGGGGACCATGAGCCCCTTCCTTCATTAACTTTTTGCCCCCAGGACCTAACCCACCCAGGGGTTACTCTAAAGCAAGGGAGAGAGCCACAATTGTTTTTTTTTCACATATGTTGCCACAGATTCACTTCCATATCTGGGGATCGGGGTGTTCCTGCCCCCTTGTCTTTAAAAAAAATAAAAAATTCTGGGACGCTGCAAACACTTCCTGGTTGAGTGTTGACAGCCAATCAAATTTTTGTCGGATTCGCAAGTCCACTGCATGTACACGAGTCCCTAGATATCTATATTTTTTAAAATAGATATCTCAAAAACTACTGAATGGATTTACACCAAATCACAATAACCATGCTTTCTGGACCGACGTCTAGCTTTCTGCCATATTTGGTGTAATTCCATTCAGCAGTTCGGGCTGTAGTCCTGTTCAGAAAATGAAAAATCCCCAGAGCCTTAAAATGGGAAAAACGCGTTTTGGGACCCCCCTATTTTCTTGGCCCGCTTGATGGATCACCCCGAAACTTTCAACACAGCAGCTGTACCAAAGTTATTGGCAAAACAAAAAACACATTTTACAATGGAAACGTTTATTTAAAAAAAAAAAAATATATATATATATATATTCACTGAAAAAACCATAGGTTATACAGCATATATAGTTAGGAATTAGCATTTAAAAAACCTTATTTTACTCACACAAAACCATTGAAATTCCATATATAGTTAGTTGCACTAACTATATATCGCGCACCCGCAATCCACTGCTGATGATGTCACATATTACATCATTCATGACATGGTCAGTGACATCACTGATGACATCACTGATGACATCTCAAATGACATCACTGATGACTCCACTGATGACATCTCATTTGACATCAATGACCACATCACTGATGATATCATTCATGTGACAATACAATGCATCTCCTCACATTTTAATATAACCTCTGTTTCACCCAGTGTTAAATACAGAGTATAATTTTTGAAACCATTGACACACCAATACTAGTTACTACATATGTACTCACTGATTCCTACGTCTACACACACATTCACTCATTCACCCATACAATCATTCATACATACAATCACTCATCTTTACAACACTATCATATGCACTCATACACCTATACAGACACTCACACTCTGCCACTCATCCATGGAGTTACTCACACACCTAGTCAGTCCTGTAAAGAATCAATCACACTTCCATTTTCTTGTCTATACAGTTAAACATAGAGCACCTTACATTTTCAAACATATACTAACACATACTTACCTTGTTATACAATCATTGATATAAGTACACATTGATCTGCACAGAGTCACACACCTCCCAGCCAGCCACACACACACTCAGTCTCCCATACAAATACTTGGACAATCAATCAATAACCCATATAGTTACTCATATAGCTACTGATCAACACATGCAGCAGTTTACAGAACAACAGACATAATGATGCACAAATTAAGACAGTTTAGTCACTAACCCATGCACTCAGTGAGATACATTTAATCACTCACTCATACAGTCAGTCATGCACCTACTAAATCCTTCGTCCAGACACTTATACATCCACTCATTCTTCAATATGTAAGACATATTTAAACTTTACAGAAACATAAAATCACCGGATGTTGTTATCAGTGATGTCATCAGTGATGTCATTTGAGATGTCATCAGTGATGTCATCAGTGACGTCACTGACCATGTCATGAATGATGTAATATGTGACATCATCAGCAGTGGATTGTGGGTGCGCGATATATAGTTAGTGCAACTAACTATATATGGAATTTCAATGGTTTTGTGTGAGTAAAATAAGGTTTTTTAAATGCTAATTCCTAACTATATATGGTGTATAACCTATGGTTTTTTCAGTGAATTTTCAAGGTTTTGTAAATGCTAATTCCTAACTATATATGGTTTATAACCTATGGTTTTTTCAGTGAATTTCAATGGTTTTTTAATAGCAAATATCTATAGCTGTAAAATGTATTCTTATTTAAATCCAAAAATATATTTTATATGTTTATTAATAATTTTTTTTAAATATTTTTTTTGTTTCGCTCCCGGTCCGCGGACCGGGAAGCTTCCCGTTAGCTCAATTTGATGCCGCGACCCGGTCCGCGAACCGGTAAAAAATCAACATAGTGACGGTATCGCGTTGCCGCGTAATGCGTCTTATGACGTACTGCGTTAGCGCACCCGGAAGTGCCCCGGGGCGCGGACCGAGGCGCGAAACGCAGCTCCCCGGAAGCGATCCGCGGCGCGTCGCGAAAATGCGACGTATCGCGTTGCCGCGTACTGCGTCTTGTGACGTACCGCGTTAGCGCACCCGGAAGTGTCCCGGGGCGCGGACCGGGGCGCGAAGCTTAGCGACCCGGAAGCTAACCGGGGCGCGTTCCGCAGCGCGTAACATGAGCGTGAGAGGTCATGTGACTTGTTAATAAAACTTTTCATTGGTTCATTTCACTTTTGGTTTCATAATGATGTAAGGCTAGGTCAGGTGACCTAAAAATAACACTTTTCATTGGTTGAGAAGTATTGTTTTTCCCAAATGATGAAAACCCCTCCTTCTTTCCTCACTCTGACTTTCATCATTGTGAGAGGAAGACCTATTTTGCTTGTTGGAAAATGGCTTCATTGGTAGCTTCAGCTGGTGGACCCCCACCACCACCTCCACCTCCTCATGGGAAGAGAGGACCACCTCCCCAGGTCATTACCAACACTGAGGAGGAAGATGAAGAAATGGATGAGGAGGGAGAAGAACCACAGTTCTTAGAAGAGGTGCCCCGGGTTTCCAGAAAGAAAGCCAGTTTCATCTGGCAGTTTTATTCGATCCCTCGTGGCCAAAAAAAAGTCAATGCGAGGTATGTCACCTGCCGCATATGCAAAGAACAATTGTCCAGAGGGACGGACAAAAAATATAGCTATGGAAATCACACAATGCACAGGCACATGACAAGGAAGCATCCA
Organism: Lissotriton helveticus; assembly: GCF_964261635.1. Lineage (NCBI taxonomy): Eukaryota > Metazoa > Chordata > Amphibia > Caudata > Salamandridae > Lissotriton > Lissotriton helveticus. The sequence continues at coordinate 1,804,320,772 of NC_136067.1, read as the reverse complement.
CTAAATTACAGCCGGGCGGAAATAAGGGATATGCTTGACAATCCAAGACCAACTCCTGTGGCCAGACCAACAATACCGATTTCTCTAACACCAGAAGAGGCACGGGAAACTGTGCCAAATATTCAAGAAAATTTTGGGCACATGATTCACTTATGTATGCACTGTCGTGCATTATTAGCTTGTGGCAACATGAGCATCAATGCACTCAACCTGGCGTATGAACACCATGATTGCCCTAACCGCCCCCAGTAATTTTTTTTTGCTCCTGTTGAGCCCTTTTCAACGCCTGTTTTTTGTTGTTTCCCCCCCCAAAAAAAACCCCAAAAAATATAAAATCGTTCAAAAAATACAAAAAAAACAAAAAATGTTCAAAAAATAAAAAAAAAATATAAAACAACAAAAATATTTTAAAAAAAGTTCTTTTCAGAACTACCTTCCCTTTCAAAAAAAATTGCTAGAATGTTTAGCACTCTGGCAAGCTCTATTTCTTTTGGTTCGCTCCCGGGTTAGCTTCCCGGTACGCGGACCGGGAGCTAACCAAAAAAAAAAAAAAAGTGTAAGTATAAGGAAAGTAAACAGAGAGTGATGTTAAAAGAAAGACAGCTATAGGGAGTAAAGAAGAGATACTGTTTAATAGATCTATTTACCGAAGAAAAGACAGAAGAGGGTATAATTGTGAAAAACAAAATAGATAACGAAGTGAAAGAAAAAAAAAGAGAGTATAACATTAACAAAGAAGAGTTTCTTGGAGAATGTGAGTGAATGTTCAAAATAAGATTAAAACGTGAGGAATAACAGAGAGAAAAAATAGAAAACAGAAAACAAAAAATAACAGAAAAAGATTAATTGAAACAGCAAAGAAATGTAAGTAACATAGAGCCATATCATCAACATAGGCAATAAAAGTTTTGCAGCTTTTATTGGCAGAAATGTGTAGCTAAAGCTGCTTTTGTGGCAGAAAACTGCCGCTAAAACCACTTTTGCACCAGTTTTCTGCCAATAAAAAGAGCAATAATTTTATTGGCTGTGTTCATAATATTCCCCTTAGTGTGCTTCAACTACACAGAGAAAGCATTATGAACAAGTAGTGATAGAGTGATCAGTCAAAGACACTAAGAGTAATAGAGACGGAGTGAGTGAACAAGAGTGAGGAACTATGAGAAGAGAGGGACTGAGGAAAAGAGTGGAAGGAGTTGAGTAAGTAGGTAATAGAGAAAGGAATGAGGAAAGTAGCAAAGGCAGGAAACTGAGGGTTAAAGAAATGAAGCTGTGGAACTAATAGTAGGTGAATGTGATAGAAATGTAACGAAAAGAATACAAAACATTTACCTTATAATTGTCGTTAAATTACTCACTTTTTGTTTTTATACTTTCAATCTGTGAAAGAGAGAACAAACATTTGAAAAATATTAAAACATGTATTTAAAAATTAGAAAAGACAAGGGAAAAGATTGAAGGACAAACAGTTTTTCAACAACTTTGACACTTACAGAAGCTTCTGCTTCTCCAGGCCCCCTACACAGTCCTAAAGATATACATTTTAAACTAACAGTATCTTGATGCAGATGAAGTGAGGCCTATCTTAAAACATGGTGCATCTTTTGCATTGCTGTTGTTTCAGAAAAGTGTCGCAAGACACTAACATTTTAAATAATTGCTTCAGGATGCCAATAAGATGTCTACTATCCAGAGGTTTGTTTGAGGTGAGGCCTACTCAGGGTTGCAGATGAGATTTACACTTGTTGAAGAGTATAGAGGAGATAATACATGTGAAGGTCTACCAATGAAGTGAGTCATGTCCACTGCACTCTTCAACAAAGTCCAAACCTCCTATGTTTCCCTGGACAGACCTAAACTTGATCTGCACAATGTGATTCGTAATGATAGGAAACACAGGTGATGTAAATGAAATACGTGCAATTTATTTTGCTCATTTCACAATCACATCACTTGTGTTTCCTTTGCTTAGGTATCTCATTGTGCAGATGTAGTCCAGCATATGAAAGAATACGCAGAAGTGCAGCACTGCATGCAACAACTTTGACACTTACAGAAGCCTCACCTTCTCCATGCCTCCTACACAGTTCTACATATACATCATAAATGCAAACAGTACAGAATTAATTATACATGTTAAATGGTTTATTTTTGCTGTTCTCAGAATGTATCAAAATTCACTAAAAACAGTGACTTGAAGGTATTCATCATATAACAGCGGGGAAAAAAAAACACAATCAAAATGATTGTGTTTAAAAAACCCATACAACATAAGAAATCAAAATTCAGAACTCCTTAAAGTTAACTTACTTTCCATGACGTCCAAGGATGTCCTATGAACAGCTTACACTCTTTTGTGCTGTTATTACTTTCAGCCCGCCACTTTCTGAAAGAAAATCTCCATCGTTTTTAAAAACACGTTACATGCAATAAATGACTTCTTGCTCTCTACCACAAGTTTCCACAAGGCCAAATCTGGTCAGAGCCATTTATAACTCTTGGATTTCTTGTAAGCCAATCCCGTCATTTGGCATTTCCGCAACTTTCAGAATTAAAATGTTGAAGATCATTTTCACAATCCTGGAATAGTAATATCTTCCCCTTCTTGCTCAGTCATGTTCTACATTTCCTATGACACTGCTACTGCTTACTATGAAGCAGACTTACACTACCTCTATGACTACTACAATTATTTAATTCTCTACATCACTTTTAATCACAAAGCAATGTAAAACAGTAGACAGCATTGCAGACTTACATTCCCTCTACTCCATGTTTTGATTGGCTGCTTCAATTAGCTTATAAAAAGAAACAGTTTTTCTGAACTCATTCAAAGTGCACGTATTTCTCCATGACGTCCAGTCCTATGGTTAGAAGTTATGTCTCTGAACTACACTTATCCTCAAGGCCAAATTGTGTAGGAGCCATTAGAACTTCTTGAAATTCCACAGAGCACATCCCGAGATTATTTCCCTAAAATTTTGGTTTTAAAAACACCAGGTAAGAGTTTTTAAGGTCATACGGCAATTTTTTTTTTTTAAATTAAAACAGAATCATTGCAGAATGACCAGCCATTTCTAGACTTTAAATAAGCTGTGTAATGTCCTGATGTTATTGAAGGGCCGTCATGATATATAATTGCTGCAGTTACAAAAGTCCTTCCTGATATTGACAACTGCGAAGCTACAAAATTTTTAATTAAAGTTGTCAATTTTGTTCCATCAGGCCTACATCGTTGGAACATTAAAATGACATACTGGCCATATGTTCGTATAAATAATGTGGACATCATTTCAGATTTACATTGGCTACACTCCATGTTGTGATCAGCTGCTTTTACTAGCTTATTAAAGGAGACTGATTTACTGTCTGGCAAAGTTAAATATATAAATCTTTCTGAGTCTACACTAGTAGTACTTGATACCATACAGTTCTCGCAGTCATGCTGCCATTGGTAAGAAAGCCCAAACAGCTGATCTACATCTACACCTTCAGCATGTAATACATCAAGCATATACATTAAAAACTCCTGACAATCTTGCTGAATATTTTGAGAGAATTGTGTTTGGCCTGAACATCTGTCTAACAGATTTCGAATTTCAGACACACTTTCTATGTTTCTTCTATCAGTGCTACATTTCTCTAACACAGAATTTAACAAACTGCAAAATCTTTGATCAGAATTGACCACAATCTCTTCTTTTACATTTTTTAGAGAAAACAAAACATTAACCACTACATTAGCATAGCAGTTGACACCAGAACTGTTTTCAAATTGAAAACCAACAACATCTTCAACAGAATCCTTTTTGTTTCTGCTTGTAATTTTAGGTTCATCGACTTTTCGTCTTTTTGCTACAACCTCCCCAGTATTGGTCACATTTCTTCGTTTCCGGCCTACCACACGTTTCTCAAACAAAGGATACTGAGGCAAATGTGGCGCATACTCTCTTCTTAACCTATTGTATTCCTTAACACAATCTAGATCAGCACAAATGTTTGTGACATCACACTCAATCAAGTACAATCCCGATAAAGTTCTAACTCGTGACAATGCCACATATGCCATACCCTCCTTGAACACAGAACTGCCAATATTCACCAATGCACTGTCTACACTTAAACCTTGCGATTTATGGATTGTCACCGCATATGCCAAGCAAACAGGAAACTGCTTACGGCGAACATATAAGTCTTTTACAAGCAAAAATCTAGCAGAGCAACGACCAATTAGCTGTACTTCCTCAATGCCATCAAATTTATTTTTTAAAAATTCAATTCCATCTCTATTTCTGTATTTTACAAAATCAACAACATTACCCATTGATCCATTTACCAGACCTCTTTCAACATGTAAATTCCTTCTTAAAATTATACGGCAGTTCAAGCACACATTCAGAGTCTTTTCAAAACCTGCAGTTTTAGATATACTCTTCTCTAATGAATCCAATTTTGTTTTCAGATTCTCAGACAAAATAATTGTTGATCCCATATGCTCTACTCTGTCAATAGCTTCCAGTTTCACAATCTCTTGCTTTTCTAAATGCAACATTTTGTTGTTGAATTTGGCACATTCTGCAAGAGTTGGCATCAAACATATTCCAGATTTCTTATCAGTAATTTTCTGAAAAATATTCTCAGGCACAACATCTTGTTCTGGATATAAATTTGACAGTAATCGTGCATGTAAAGCTTCTTTCCCATGCTCGGTCACTTTTCCAATTCTAACATCTTGTAGAATAGTCTTGTAAACTTCATCCTTCGCCTGACGCATATTTTCATGCAGTTCAGCATAATTGAAGTTTAACCATATATTGACGTTGCCAATGCTGCCTAGGCACTTCCTGGTATCTTCATGCGTGAGCATTTTGAACACAGGTTGCCCTTTCACTGGTGTCAGCTGCAGAAGATCTCCGAAAACAATGATGTGTTTGCCACCAAATAACACATCATACTCTGTTTTGAGAACTTCTTGCATTCTCAAATGCACAAAGGCAAGCATGACATTGGAAACCATGCTTACTTCGTCAATGATAAGAAGTTTCATTTTCCTCAAGATTCTTGAAACTTCAAAACAAGCATCTCCAGATAGCTTGTGATATTGTAATTTGTTGTCATGCTCCACTGGCAGCATCAGTAAACGATGTAAAGTAATCCCTTTAATGTTATGTGCTGCCAGTCCAGTTGGAGCGGTGACAACACAAGACAGCGATGACTCTGTCCTTTCCTGCAAATAGCATGAAATTGCTTTAATGAGGAAACTTTTTCCAGTTCCCGCTTCTCCACTCACGTACAGTCGGACAGGCTTCAACGACGTACATGAGCACTCTTTCTTGTCATGACTTAATCCATGATCAATTTGCATAGTAACTTCGTCATATATTTTCCTCTGCTCAACGTTGAGTTGTCTTTCCAACTCTTCTAAGTTAACCGCATCCTCCTGAGCATGTGCCATGGCTCTTTCCACTTCATTCATGGCAGTGGCAGCTTCATTTTCGATAACAGGTCCTCCTAGTGGATCCTGACTCAATGAAGCAGAACTCTGACTGTCCTGAGAACTGTCTCTGGCAATCTCGGCTGCAATCGTTGCTTCCTGCTCAATTTCCTCATTCAACATTTCTACATATTTGGGAAAAGCAGGACATGCTATGGTCTCCTTGGCGGCATTGAAAGAGTCTTCGTAACAGAGGAAATCTCCAAGCAGTTCCTCTTCTGCACGCCAAGGCTTGAAAAGTTGCAAAAGTGCTAAATAGAAAAACTCCTTTTTTTCAGGAGATTCGCCACTCAATTTTCGATGGTTTACCAAGTGGCATTTTCTTTGCTTGACCAGACATCCCTCACTTCCTATTACAGCATACACTCCTTTCTCAGTATCTTCTTTGATGTTCCTCTTGAATATGTAATTTTGAAGAACCTCATACAGACAAACATTGTCGAGGTGACTGCTTCTATTTGGATAATATGTATCCAACATGTTGGTCTTCAAAATGTCGGTACTGTTTGGCTCCTTTTCCGCCAAATACTCAATTTCCCGCACAGGTTTCAGAACTCGATTACGCGTTGCAGCAAGACCAAGACTCGCCCAAACGATACTCCTGGACTTGGCATAGAGACTTGCTGAAGACAACCGGTCAGAGCATTCGTAAGCTCCAATTTCTTGATGCGACAACATCTTCAGACTGAAACTGTACAACTTCTTGCTGAGGCTCTTTTCATGGGAAATGTCCTCCCACATATCCTTCAATTCTGTCTTCTCTTTTTTGGTGATGTAAGACGTCACATACCGAGCCACAGCCATACAGTTATCAGCCACAAACTGTATATCCATGTTAGCATTCCACATGGACAAAATCACCGGGTTGTAGTCGTTGATGTACTTGGACTCTTCGTTCCTCTTCAAATTGTATGTGTTTTTAGGTGATTTCTTCATGACATTATGTCGCAGCGAAGACATCAAACTGTTTACTCTTCCTTTAGAAATCACCGGTCGTGGAAAACCGAAACGACATTTGGTGTAGAACTTGTCCTTGTTTCGGAATTTACGACGGCAGTACTTTCCACATCGATGGCTTTGGAAACGCAGAACTTTTTCTCTTAGGCTTTTCTTCTCCTTTGCGTTTGGAACAGCACACGTAGAATACTGTTGGATGAAACTCATCACTGAGTCTTCTGGATCCGTTCCAAATTTAGGTGCATCCTTGATCCACAGCAACATATGTATATGAGGAGCACCTCTTGCTTGGTACTCCTTTCTCCAGAAGAAATCCAAGACCTCTCCAAGAGGTGGATTCTTCTTATTCATGATGAAAGACATCATAGCTTCAAATCTATGATTGAAGTACCTACATACATTGACTGGATCCAAAGAGCACAGTTCTCCGGGTGTCTTGAATTCGATGTTATCTACGTTAGCATTTGCCTCTCGTAGAAATTCAAGTAAGTCTTCCCAGCCATACTCGGCACAGCTCAGAGTGAGGAACCATGTGGGAGTACCTAAGTTCCTCAGCATACATTTTAAATCACCATGACGACGGTACCAGTACTCATTAGTACCACACTGACACGCCATGAGATTAATCAGGTGAGAATCCAAAATACTGTCTTGGACATTGACTTTATCCATAAAGTCACTTGCCGAGATGTTTTGCATGTGTATACCACTTTTCAAGATGTGGTTCACTGCATATGACAGTCCAGACAGATCGCTTTCAAACAGGAGATGAAACAAATAGGGAATGCATTGTCGAAACCTAGCATCTCCTGCATACAATCGCAAAGTCCGGTATTCAGAAGCAGGAATTTGATGAGGTCGCTCATCATATCTTCCTCCCTGACCTGTTGGAAAAAGCTGTGGGAAACACCGAGCTTCCAAACTTTCCTCCCAAACACTAATGGGACTCCCTTTGGCTTGTTTCATTTGAAACAACTCAATAGCATTCCCCATGACTTCCTTGGAATGCAAAGGATGAACACTATAATGTTCATATATTTCTTCACTAGTAGAGGGTTCTACTTTCTCAATTTGACCAGCACACAAATCGCTATCCTCTTCCTCACTTACTTCCTCTTCTGCAACATATACATTCTTATAGAATTTATTATTTTTTTTCAAATACAATGTTGCCTTTTTAACTTTCCTAACATCTACTAAATCTTGCCATATTTTCTTATTCTTTGTCGGAACCCCATTAACTAAGATAACCAGAGGTTCCTCTTCCACTTTTTCTACTCCAATTGTGTTAATGTTTTTCTTCAAATCTAGAGGCAAATAAACAACTCTTCCCTTTAATCCTCTCTGTAAATCTGATGGAGGCAATTTCCCTGTCTTTGGCTCCATTCTTACAATAGCCTGAAAGGGATGGATACTTTGAATCAAAATAGATTCATAAGTATTTAAATCCTTCAATTCAGAAGGAATCTCAACCAATTCCAGATTATTATGAACTGCTCTAGCAGGCATCTGGTTTTGATTTAATTTGCAACAACAATAAGTACACACACGTTGATCCAATCCCAAATCAAAACAATTTTCTACCATCAAGTATGTTGCGAAATCCTTCCATTCACTATTATCTTCCCTTTCACTTTTTGCATATAAATCCACTAACTTAGTCTGATTCTTATAATAAGTGCGTCGACAACACACACAAGTGAAATTAGGCCTCTCACTTGATTTCACCTCAAACGTCGCAATTTCCCTCTGGAAATTATCTGTACTGGAAACCTGTACACTATCTTCCACATGACCCTCTTCTTCTTGCTCAATTTCAACATTCTCCTCTTTACTTCCAAAGTAACAAAACTCAATTTCTTCACATATATTCTTCACATCTATTTCAGAACCATGCAAAAGAGCAGCGCATAATTGTTTAAGCATAATTGCTGGACTCTTAGCATAATACAACATTCTAACTAATTTCCTCACTTTATTATGATGCACTGCTAGCATCCTGAAATGATGAAAAACACTCTGGCATACTCTCCTGGAAAGACAAGCCAGTGAATGACCATGCAAACCTGTCACTTCTCTTACTCTGCAAGGATCTAATTCTTGCAACAACCTTATTTTCTGCTTCAAACTTTTCTTATTAAATGACCGTACAAAATCACAAAGCAAATTGATGGAATCCTGTCGCACACTGCAAATACTACTACACTTCCAGGTGTACACAGGACCCTTAGCACGTCTTCCTAAAACCTCATTACCTAACACCTCTTCTGCCTCTGTTGTCACAAGTTTTTCTTTTTCAACTGGACAACCATCTTTCACTTCATAAGCACGACCACTGGTGTCAACTGCATGCACCAAATCATTATCCTGGAAATAACTCTCCTCATTAAAAAATGCCTCACAGCTTGAACTATGCATCCATTCTCCAGAAAAAACTTCACAAAAATTACTACGATTAACTATTCTCTTCCATCTACTATTTCTTTTGAAATCATAAATTGCCTTGTTTAGCTTCCAAATTCTATTGATTATCAAAATAAATAACTTACGTTTAATTTCAAATGCCTGATCAATAACTTTCTCAACTTTTTTTTTCTCTTATAAAAAACCAGTTTCTGTTGACCTTTCTTAATATTTTTTAACAAATTGCCAATTATCCTGTTGCGGAACATTCGTTTACGAATCTCCCTAAACTGTTGTTTCCTTCTACTATCATGCACAGAGTTATCTCTTGCTCTAGCAGTAACATTTTTGAATGGCCTTTCCTTTCCATTTGAATTCCTTCTCGTTTTATGGACTGAAACATTTTCTGTAGTAATATGTTTTTTACTACACATATTTCTTATGAAATATTTTGTGCTCTTACCCGGTGCTTTCTTCGTGACTTGACAAATCTTTTTGTTAGAGGACTGCTGCTTATTTTCTTTCACCTGCTGTCTTTGACGTTTTGCAGCCTTTCTCTGTCTTTCTATTGTTGGCATGGTGAAATCTTGAAATGATCTGCAGTTGAATCTGTGGTAAAATATAATAAAAAATGTTATTAACCATTATTACCAAACAGTAAAACAATAACAGTGATCAAAAACTTAACACACTACTTGACATTTTAAATAGAAGATTTTTTAGTCCTTGCAAATTTACAATACAGAAATAGCAGAAAAGAAATGACATTTATATTTATGTTACCTGTGCTATTTTATATGTGAATCTGATCTAATTTTATGAGCATATTTTAATATTTTATTGAAGACACTACACATAATCTGCTTTTGAAGGTGTCTTTATTTTTAAATTAAACGGTTTACCTTTTTACTTTTTATTAATTATAAATTTTAAAAATAAATGTTTATATTTCCATAGGCTCAAGCAGGTCAGCTTCCCATCCTATGTCATATAATTCGGACAAATCTGCATCCTCATCACGCTCTTCTTCATCCTCAGGATTTAAATCATCCAAGGGATCAACATCCACTGATGTTTCAATTACAAGTTCAATGATGAGGTCAAAATCAACTGATTGCAGATTGTCGCTCATGTTGAGGTTGTCTTTATCTTTAAAGAAAGATAACAACAATGAGATGTTGCAGAGTAAGAGACAAATCTCAGAGATTATAATAGTAAAATTGTTTAACAAGAGTAATATTTTGCAGCTATTATTTAGCCATGTCCAGCAATGCTGAGCAGGTGAAGACTATGTCTAAATTTTCAGTGAACAGGACTCATCTCTTCTTAACCTTGGATAAGCCTCACCGACTCTGTGTGTCCTGCACATACTTAAATGTAAAGGGGCAGATTTATGTTAAATGGCACATCCCCAGGCATGCACCAGTTAACGTGCACCACTACTCTGCCACCCATGGTGTGCCGTATTTACAATCAGATAGGAGAAAGCTTTGTCAAAACCCTGCGCCTGCTTTAAGCAGGCATAGGTCTTGACGCAACATTGTGGAGATGGGGCACCCCTGAGCCTTGCTTGAGCGGCATCGCACTTGCGATACAACTCCAGCAATCACTACCTTTACAGCACAGATACGTCACGCATCTGTGCCATTTTTGCCCCATGATGCCCCGTATTCTAAATGCAGCACACCATGGGTGGCGGAACAGCGGCGCAGGATGACTGACACATCCCTGGTGATGCACCAGTCATCATAAATCTATCCCTAAGCTTCTTATCTTGTTACAGATGAACCGCCATATGTAGCATGAAACTATTTTGCATTTCCTAAATAGCGAATTTTAAGGAATAAATAGCAATTCTTTACCATTCCTAATTTGCAATGAGCAAATTGCTAATTGCAAGTTACCCATTCATTTCCATGGGCTAGGAGGCTCATAGGAATGAAGGTTTAATTTGCGATTAGCAATTTGCTCATCACAAATTAGGAATTTTTCCAAGGGTGCAGGGGTGTCTCAAGAACACCCTGCTGCACCCCTGAAAAAGAAATTTGGGGGCATATGGCACACATACATGCCCTAAGGGCATGTGTTGGCGTCATATGGCACCTTTTGTTTTTTTGAAAAAAAGCTTTTTGAAAAGAATTCACAAATTACCACCAATTTACCACAATAGTTTCCAAATCCTTAATGTCATTTTTTACATATTTTTTGTTTGATACATTGCATTTAAGTAGTCACAAAATTTGCAAATCCTTCAGTGCAATTGCAAAATAAGGAATAGCAAATTTTGCTACTCCTTATTTTGCATCAAACTTGTTTGATACATACCATTTGTCTAATTAACATTCGCAAAGGCCGAAATTCGTAGAATTTTGATCTTTGCGAATGCTAATTAGCTTGATACATATGGCCCCAAGTGAGGCCTGTCTTGCGACATGGTGCATCTTTTGCATCACTGCTGCATCGGTTTCATGTGGTACGTTTTTTTTACACCATGACATATCTGCCTAAATGCATCAATTTGTAATGTTGTCGCCTCATAGCAAATCTTTTGCACCGCCGCTGCATCATAAAAGTGACGCACAGTGGCACAAAAGAGGCATACACCTATCATAAATCTGTCCCTAGCATTTTAAAAGATTAATCCAGGATGACGATAAGGTGTGGCCTATCCAGAGGTTTGTTTAAGGTGAGGCCTACTCAGGATTGCAGATTAAAGTTACGCTTGATGAAGAATACAGAGGAGATATTACATGTAAAGGCCTACCAATGAAGTAAGTAATGTGCACTTTATTGCGCCAGTCATCATAAATGTATCCCTAAGCTTCTTATCTTGTTACAGATGAACCACCATATGTACCATCAAACTATTTTGCATTTCCTAAATAGCAAATTTTAAGGAATAAATAGCAATTCTTTACCATTCCTAATTTGCAATGAGCAAATTGCTAATTGCAAATTAGCACCGCCGCTGCATCATAAAAGTGACGCACAGTGGCACAAAAGAGGCATACACCTATCATAAATCTGTCCCTAGCATTTTAAATGATTAATCCAGGATGACAATAAGGTGTGGCCTATCCAAAGGTTTGTTTAAGGTGAGGCCTACTCAGGATTGCAGATTAAAGTTACGCTTGATGAAGAATACAGAGGAGATAATACATGTAAAGGCCTACCAATGAAGTAAGTAATGTCCACTTTATTGCGCCAGTCATCATAAATATATCCCTAAGCTTCTTATCTTGTTACAGATGAACCACCATATGTACCATCAAACTATTTTGCATTTCCTAAATAGCAAATTTTAAGGAATACATAGCAATTCTTTACCATTCCTAATTTGCAATGAGCAAATTGCTAATTGCAAGTTACCCATTCACTTCCATGGGCTAGGAGGCTCATAGGAATGAAGGTTGCAATTTGCGATTAGCAATTAGCTCATCACAAAATAGGAATTTTTTCAAGCGTGCAGGGGTATGTCAAGAACACCCTGCTACACCCCTGAAAAAGAAATTTGGGGGCATATGGCACACATACATGCCCTAAGGACATGTATAGGCGTCATATGGCACCTTTTGTTTTTTGGAAAAAAATGCTTTTTGAAAAGAATTCGCAAATTACCACAAACTAGAAGTTGGTGGTAGTTTCCAAATCCTTAATATCATTTTTTACATATTTTTTGTTTGATACATTGCATTTAAGGAATCGCAAAATTTGCAAATCCTTCAGTGCAATCGCAAAATAAGGAATAGCAAATTTTGAATTAAGGACATTTTAAGTAATTTCCACATGTGCAGTGTTTTCAAATTATGATTTGAAAATCGTTTTTGGGGAAAAGTAATGGTTTGCAAATTTATGACAAGGACATAATGGTGTATGCTTCTCTATAAGGCATTTCAGTGTCTCTGATGTCATTTTTCCCATATTACATTATAAGACCTTTCCCCATGGAGCACATTCCTTGTAAATATGCTCCCACCTGTGCATGGTGAATTTAGATTTTGACTGTTTGAGTCACATACCCATGTTAAAAGTCACCCCAAAAAATTGCAAACGCTTTAAAAAAACACATTCATGTGTCTTAAGGACATTTTAAGTCATTTCCCCGTGGACAGTGTTTTGTAAGTGGCGCAAAAGAGGCATACACCTATCATAAATCTGTCCCTAGCATTTTAAATGATTAATTCAGGATGACGATAAGGTGTGGCCTATCCAGAGGTTTGTTTAAGGTGAGGCCTACTCAGGATTGCAGATTAAAGTTACGCTTGATGAAGAATACAGAGGACATAATACATGTAAAGCTCTACCAATGAAGTAAGTGATGTCCACTTCATTGCGCCAGTCATCATAAATGTATCCCTAAGCTTCTTATCTTGTTAGACATCAACCGCCATATGTATCATATAACTATTTTGCATTTCCAAAATAGCGAATTTTAAGGAATAAATAGCGATTCTTTACCATTCCTAATTTGCGATGAGCAAATTGCTAATTGCAAATTACCCATTCATTTCCATGGAGCAGGAGGCCCATAGGAATGAAGGTGCAATTTGCGATTAGCAATTAGCTCATCGCAAATTAGGAATTTTTCCAAAGGTGCAGGGGTGTCTCAAGAACACCCTGCTGCACCCCTGAAAACGAAATTTGTGGACATATGGCGCACATAAATTTTAACAACATTCCTTTACCTCAAAAACGATTTTCAATTCATAATTTGAAAACACTGCCCACAGGGAAATTACTTAAAATGTCCTTAAGACACATGAAAGTGTTTTTTTATTGCCTTTCCAGCATGGTTGGGTCACTTTTAACATGGCTATGTAACACAAACATTTAAAATCTAAATTTCCCATGCACAGGTCGGAGCATATTTACAAGCAACTTGCGCCACAGAGAAAGGTCTTACATTAAAATGGGAAAAATAACATCAGGGACAGTCAATTGCCGTATAAAGAAGCATACACCATTATGTCCTTGTCATAAATTTAAAAACAATTCCTTTTCCCCAAAAACGATTTTCAAATCATAATTTCAAAACACTGCACATGGGAAAATTACTTAAAATGTCCTTAAGACACATAAAAGCGTGTTTTGATTGCCTTTGCAGCATGTTTGTATCACTTTTAACATGGCTATGTAACACAAACATTCAAAATCTAAATTTTCCATGCACATGTGGGAGCATATTTACAAGCAATTTGCGCCACATAATTCATAATTTTCTCCTAAAAGCACACTATTCTCTATCTAAATTAAAGAAATATTTTCTCACCTTAGCAAATACTTTGAGTTTGAAAACAGGTTCAGAAACACACCAATTTGTCTTCAGCAGAGCAAAAGGTATGCACTCCAGAGTCTGCAGCTATCAAAAGCACAGAAATGCTGTAATTCTTCACACATATCTCTCATGTCACCCAATCAAAACTCTTCCCTCACTTTTTTTCAAATGAAAACCCTTCCCCCCTCTGCCCTTTCTGCCTTTTCTGCATGGCAACCACCTCTTGGAAGACTTCTGGTGTTTGCAAGTTCACACAACTTTGTCGCAATTGAACTCTGAACTCTCAGTGCACCTGCATATCCAGTGCATTCTTTCATTTAATGATTTTTTATTGACCTTTCAAAGAACACATCCGTGCACCCTAACTTTCTGTTTTCAGCAATCAAAATCCACCAATCACTGTTACTGCTTCATGAACACAGAAACTCCACAGTTTTTTTCATTTTAAACTCTCATTTTTTCAACTGCCATTTCATTGCCACACTTCATCTGACTGCAGGAGAACCTTCTCTCACCATGTTTTCTGTCTGGATTGTTGGACATAGTTATATTCACTGGGCTCAAAGGTACGTTGAAAACAGGAAATTACCTAACCTCAATTTACAAGATGTGGAAATTAAGTGGTTTGGCCACAGAGGATTAAAATGTCACCAATTGATACCATTGGTGAAAACCTTTATGCATTTGCCCAAACCTGACCTGTTAATTGTGCACTGTGGAGGTAATGACTTGGGCACTTTGACTGGTGTAGGTCTGGAAATGCTTTTAAAGGACACCTTTGAGCAATTAATGGCACTTTTTCCTCAGACTGCCTTGGTATATTCAAATATATGCCAAAGACAGAAATGGAGGTGGTCAAACCAATTTTGTCCACAAATTGAGAAGTCGAGGAAGCATGTAAACAAATCTGTTTCAGCTTACATGAGAGACCATGGAATGTTGTACAACAATAACTTGCGTTACTACATGCAAGATATCTACAGAGGAGATGGAGTTCACTTCTCAGATGAGGGCAACAGAGTTTTCACTCTGAATTTAAGAATGTGCATTGGTACCTACTTATAAGTACCTAAATGTACCATAAACCCAAAAGCTCTTCTCAGAGCTACCCTACATCTGATCACTCACAATTATTATTTTACTCTAACATTTTTCACTAATTTCCAACAAAGTACGCTCCCTGGGGCGCTACCCGGTACGCGAACCGGGAGCTAACCTCGCGAATTTTTTTTTTAAATGTTTTTTTTTCGCACATATAAGCCTCCTCAGCCACCCTCAGAAAACCTAGGGGGTCAAGATAACTCTACCGTGCCCCCTTCTACCCATTCTGAACATTATTTGCCCTCCATCTTGTATCTTAATTCGACCGAAACACAAAATGGTGGACTCCCGGAACGCTTAAGGTTCGCGAACTGGGGCGCTCAACGGTTCGCGTACCGGGTCGCTCTCTGGGAAGCGCACCATCAAAAAAGGTGGGAAAGTAGTTCACAGAAAAGCCACTGGAGACAATTTCACCAAATATAGATTAGCTCATACTACATACCAATCCCTACCATTTTCACAAATTTGATTGGAATTCCATTTAGTCATTTAGCCTGTAGACCTCTCTAAATACCCTGAGGTAAATTACTTCACAAAACACATCTGAAGTGTTGGAATTGACAACCAATGAAAATGTTACTTTCATTTTCTACTTTTTTTACCTGACATTTCATTGGTTATATACCTGAATATATATAAAGGAAGAGAAGAAAACACAGCCATTTTGACTACTACTTCTTGCTGTACATTTCAATAGTATTTTCACTAATTCCTTCAACTTCTTTCTAAAGGTAAGTTTTTATTTTTAAAACTGAAGTATATTGTGCACTATAAGTTAATATGGTAAACTTTTTCTGATAGATATATACTATCCCTCTGTAGTAGTTATAGATTTAGAGAGACTTCTCTGTTATAGTTATGGATGGAGTTAGGCTTCTCTTGTATAATTATGAATTTACTTACGTTAAATCACATACACTTTTTTATATTCCTACTTCCACTCTGATACTATACACTGCCCAAAGATAAATTCACTGATAAAAAATGCCTATCTAAAATTATTCCCAACATTGCCCTATCTCTACTAATATATATTTTTTTAATCCAAATTTCAGGCAAAATGGAAGGCGAAAACCAAGTTTCTTTTGAAATGCACCTGCAAGAGAGCAGCCAAGAATTGATTGATACAATTGATCAAATTGACATTGAATTTTTCGATGAAACTTGGGACAATGAACTACTGTAATGTGTACAAGCAGTAGATAACCTCCTTGCAAATGAGGACATTTTACACCCTCAGAGACTACAATGTATATTCCATGATAATTATGAAATTTCTGACAATGAAATGTTAGAAAGTTTAATAAATTATGAAACACAATCACAATAAAAAAAAATGCTTAAAAAATAAAGAAAATAAAAAATAATCAACAAAAACAACAATCAATTAACATACAGCATTTGAAAAGTCTATCATTCATTTTTCATTGCAGTACGCTGCCCAGAACGCTTCCCGGTTCGCGGACCGGGCGCTCCCCACGCAAAAAAAACAAAAAAATGTTTTTGTTTTTTTTGCCCCGCGGGGCCCTTTTAAAACCTCCACATTAAACCTAGGGGGTCAGGGAGGATCTAGTATGCCCCCTTATGGTCATTTTCGCCTTTGTTTTGGCCTCCTCTTGTCTCTCAATCCTACCGAGAGACAAGATGGCGGCCGCTCCGGACTGTTTAGAATGTTGACAGACACCGGAGAGCCAATCAGCTTAGCTACGCGAAGTTCCGGTACGCTTAAGGTCCGCGGACCGGAGCGCTGCCCGGAGCGCGCTTACAGATATACATCTTTTTTTAAATGTTAATTTCTCAAAATCCACTGGAGCACATATATTGAGACCTAGAAAAGGCACATCGGGCTACCAGTCCCTACAATTTTGCCAAGTTTCATGCAAATCCATTCAGCCGTTCGGGCTAAAAGTGAGGCCAACCGCCCTATGGAAAACTCAATGTTAAAAACACATTTTGGGACCCCCCTTTTTTCTCGGCCCCCCCTTGACGAAACCCCCCCAAATTTCCAAGGGCTGCTCAGAAACAAAATGTTCCATTTTCCAGAAAATTTCAGCCAATTCCGTCCACAAACGCCAAAGTTATTAGACATAGAATTTTCAAAAATCCCATAGGGAAAAAATCCTAACTATATATACCTACTGGCGACCGCCAGTAGGTAATATATATATATATATATATATATATATATATATATACACCAACACTAGTCGCGGATCTCCTAGCCTCTTTATGGCGGCGGGCTCAAGATGAGGTCGCGACTCTCCATAGACACTCGCAAAGATTTCTCCGTACTTTCTGTACAAAAATCCACTCGAGCCCGAATATCTTAAAGCGTGTCATTCATTTAATCATGCAGCTAGTAAACGCCCAGGCGTTTCTGTGCCCGAGCACCTTGGTTATATACATAAATATTGGACACACACCACGTTGATCTTCAATGATAGAACGCGGCACCACCACAGAGTAAAAATAATAGGGTTTTTTTTATTTCATTTTAGCACACACCACAATGCATCAAAAATAGGACGGCCTAAGCATTTCGGCTTCACAGCCTTCTACTAGACCATAGAGTCCCACCGTCTAGAAAGTCAATATAAAGAGCTCAAGTGCTAAGTCCATCTACAATTTTTACTGCTACTCGCAGCTAGACTGTAACTCCTCAAGAGTGGATAATGGCAATTTCCACCCGCGTTTTGTTGTTGAATTGTATCCATTTTTTCATTTAGTTTATGGAAACAGTGTATGAAGAACATTACATAATATGTAAACACAAAATAGTTCACAGTGATCTAGTTCATATACTGTTCCTCATAATTGTAAAGTACATTGGATTCGCATTCAATTCCCTCATTGAATACAATTATAAAGTGCATGTTCAAGCGTCAGAAATGAGACGGTCAAAGATGTAAAACAATACAAATTCATAACCACATGATGACAGTCCACTTCAAGTAATAAAAAAGTATTTTATGAATATATGACCAGTCCCCGACTAATAATGTAATTTTTACATTAATAGGTTATTCATCATGTCCATGTAGTGCATTAAGGTCTTAAAAGTGGCTAGTGCAACCAAGAATCATCATTTTTTCTTGTAAATGATGGCTTATTCAACATGAAGTACCATATATATAGCACAGACCTCGCCACTGGGGGCAATGAACTCTTCATGCAAAAGGAGGAGGGGCATATTATCAAGGACATGCGATATATTATCGCCGCTTTTATCGGCAGGAAACTGCCGATAAAGCGGCGATAATGGCCTTGATAATATGCTCTATGAATTCCAATCGAAGCCCATGTTAGATGTGAACACATCTAGCATGGGCTTCGATTGGAATTCATAGAGCATATTATCAAGGCCATTATCGCAGCTTTATCGGCAGTTTCCTGCCGATAAAAGCGGCGATAATGTATCGCCTGTCCTTGATAATATCCCCCAAGATTCTTACCTCCCCACGCTACTGAGCAGGGTTATGTTTACAGTGGGAGCTGGGGAGGAAGAAATCTTACAGCAGCACCCGTCTTTTATTTCATAGAGGCACAATGGTGAGACCACAGGAAGCAGGTAAAGCTAAATTTAGAATGTCAGCCTGACTGGTGAGGGAGGCTAGCAAGGGCATAGTCAATAGTGCAGTAATCACAGACATCCATCAGATTATATGTACATTGTGAGCCCGAATCGCCAAGCTATTTTCGTCAGTAAACATATGGTTACGGACATAAAGGTACCCATTAATGCTACTGATATCTACAAAAGGATACATATGATTTCACTACTGCATAATTGTATGCTAAGACTGCATACAATTATGCAGGAGTAAACCACATGCCAGGTGTTGAGAGTGTATGGTTCAAGGTGTGGTTTGCCTTGGGAATTTATGAATGCACCAAAAATATCAATCCTTTACATCCCTTTGCCACCAAGGAAATGCTATGAGATCTTCTCCAGCAAAGGGCCTGCGTAGAATAGATCCACTTTCATGATGGGAATGTGGCAGGGAACACACCCATACCTGGTAGGGCATGGGGGGGGGTTACTCCACCAAAAATGTTTTACCCACTGCCCAAAAAAAGTTATGAAATAAATGTGCATTTCCACACCAGGCTGCCTTTCTCTAATGCAGAGTTGTACTTTGCAAACAATTCACCATTAGGGCAAGAGCAAATTGGACTGTCACTTACATACCTTTCACTTCATCTGCAAACCAGTGAGTGATGCAGCTTTCCAAGATCTCTAATGGAAATGTAATTGCATTTCCAAAATTCATAAATCTCCCCTTGAAAAGGATGTCAATGTAAGAGGTTTTTTCTTAAATTCAGCACTGAATCTTTATAGCAATAGAGTGAAATACGTATGTCCCACAAAATTATTACAGAATAATTATTGTGCCATACCATTTATTACTGATTATTACATGTTGATGATGTGTATCCTGAAACCCTTTTGTAAATGGTAGACTGGATCTTTATTGATTGCTGGTCCAGGTGATCTTACTGAAGCTTACTTTTTTATTAAATTTCAGAAAACATAATTTGAAGTTCTGCCTTTCTTTACACAGAAACATGCTACTTAGGAAAACAGAATAACATTGTGATGTGTTTCCATACTCTTGCTCTATAACTATACATACACAGGACTACTTTGTGCATGGGTCTGGTTTGAGCTAATGTGTACACGAATAGGCCATCTTCGTGGTCAATTTGTTACTGTAGTATAGAGGCACATTTTGGGCCTGATTCACAAAGATAAACTTACAACTTTGTGTAAGTTTACAATTGTTTGCTATTCACAAAGGTATTTTACTAGTTGTTTTTTTACAACTGACGAGTCGCCACGCATAATAAAGATACTACTAGTAACTCCATTTAGGTGATGTGTCCAGAAACCAGCCACCTTCAGCACACAGATATGGAAATATGTTTCAAGGGAACTTTTGTTGGTGCTGCTGGCTTACCAGCAGAAACATGCAAATCACTCCATTGTTTTTGTTGCACATTTTGAAATATTACATACCAACTGCCATATCCATATGTCCACTTCCGTGTTGACTCCATCGCTTATTCCTGGTCCATATACCACCGCCTAAAACATAGAGCATCTCATTTCAAATAGATTCAATCTGGAATTATTTGCTATAATATGAATGCCCAGCAACCTATTGTCATCAAGCAACCTCCATGCTAACAAAGAATTAAAATACCACTGTACAACTTCCTCCAGTCTACCAACTCCCACTGTCCTTTTACTCTCCTATCACAACCACCCCCTCGCCTTTTTTGCTACTATGGGCATTATTCACAAAGATAAATACACACATATTTATAAATATAACTAAATTGTGCGCTTATGTGTGCATTAATCTCTGCCACTGTTGCCAAGATATCTGTACAGAAAAGACAGGAGAGGCAGGGGCTGAGGACTTCTGCTGAAGTGTTGTGAACTGTATTATGTATGTATTATGTGAGTGGTACTATTGGAGTATTACTTTATTTACTACAAAATGCAGTTTGTGAATCGAGCCCTTTGTAGTGAGGTTTCCATTATATTAATCTCTCTTATAGATACATCCACATTGTTTTCTATGGGAGTGTATTACAGCACTAGTGGTTGGCCATTTGTGGTCCTTGACTCCCCCCAGGCCAAGATATCTGTACAGAAAAGCCAGGAGAGGCAGGAGCTGAGGACTTCCGCTGAAGAGTTGTGAATTGTATTATGTATGTATTATGTGAGTAGTACTATTGGAGTATTACTTTATCTACTACAAAATGCAGTTTGTAGTAAGGTTTCCATTATATTGAGCTCTCTCTTACATACATCCACATATATGGGTCCTGATTTACCAATTAGGATTCTAACAGATCATCATAGCAAACCAATTTATGTGCACAGTGTCAAGAGAATATTGTGGCTTTGTTTTTCATTGAGTTTGGGACCATTAAAGAGCAGAAGAGGATCCATACTTTTAACTCCTCTAATGTGCAAGCCAGTGAAAGTTTCCATAGACATGGCTTGAGTAAGGAAACAGGAAGATGATGCAAAACATGATGAGGTAACGGAAAAATGCATCCAGGTCACTATTTGCCTAGATACATAACTAACAGATAGTGTCAACAATGGACGAACATGTAAATATACCCAGAACACTTGCAAATGTAGGCTTGTGCCCTTGCTGCTTTCCATGTTTATAAACGAGATTGAGTCCCTCTAGGAAGGGAGAAGCACCATGGTGGCTTTCACCCATATGAAGTTACACTTTCTACAGAGCTAACTCCTGGCACAACTTTCTGATGCATGAACCCTACTGCCTTACGAAGATCTGCTAAGCATCAGAGATCACTACATATCGGGATACGGTCGAAACAATGCGGGCTCAGCCATGCATGTCTGAACAATGCAAACACAACCACACTTGCCTTAACCACGCATATGCGTGGTTAAGGCAGTGCAAGATCTAGCTGCTGGAATGGGTGGGCCCAGGAAGACGAAGGATCGGGAAAGGACGTGGTGAGGGAAGTGGGACCGGGGCTGGGGTTTGGAGGGTTGGGGTGTTGTTCAGGGATGGGGACAGTGTTTTTATCAGGGCTGTGGGGGTTGGGGAAGTTTTAAGGGCTCAGGGGGTTGGGGTCATTTTTAGGGCTCAGGGGTGGGTGGTCAGGTAGTTTTTAGGGCTTCAGGGGTCAGGAAGTTTTTGGGGCTCAGGGGGTTGGGGTAGTTATTAGGGCTCGGGCGGGGTAGCTTTTAGGGTACGGAGGGGAGGGGGTTGATTTTCAAGAGGGAGGGGGGTAATTTTAGGTCTCAGGGCAGGGTTTTCGGGGTCGTTTTAGGGTTCAGGAGGGGCAGGGATAAAGGTACTTTTTAGGGCTGGGGGCAGGGAATTTTTTTAGTGTTCGGGGAGGAAGAGGTTGGTTTTCAGGAGGGAAGGGGTCGTTTTAGGTCTCAGGGCAGGGGCTTAGGGGCCATTTCAAGACTCAGGGCCGGGGGCAGGGGGCAGGGATAAGGGTAGAATTCTGCCCTGAGGGTGTTTTTGGGCTCAGGGTTGGTGGCAGAGGTAGGGGGTTACCCTCTTCTGATAAGTCTTAACCACGCCTACGTCTTTGCCATACATGCCTTAACAATGCATATTTTGTTGTAAAGGCATATGCGTGGTTAAGACTTGCATGGTTTAGACAGCGTGGAACCAGCATGCGTGGTAATTGCATGCATGGTTCCATCACACAACCCTGCATTTCAGCAACGTGTTTTCTGCTACATAGCAGGTTACAAATTCTTTAGACAATCTCTGCCAGGTCCTGGTCACTAGCATCAGAAGAAGACGTAGAGAAGAGATGGAGCAAGCATCAACAGGCCTGTGATGCCTATGAAGCTGATTAGGATTCTTCTTTGGAAGAGTACTCTTTTTACATATTGTGGTCCTATTTGCTATGTTTTTGTTTTGTAATTGTTCCACATTTGTTCTCGTACAAGTTTTTGCATTTCAAGTGGAGTGTTTGTGTGTTGTTTTCTTTGGGCGACAAGTAATGTGATGCAGGTTTGATGTTATTGGTGATTAGAAATGCATACGTTTTAAAATAGCAATGCACAATACTATGCAAGCACTAAAAGTGTTTAAAGTGAGTGCTAAGTATTTACCTGCACCATGTTTGTTACTCACTGCTCAAACCAGGCTCAAACACTATTATAATAACCATGCTTCAAACCAAAACATGCCGTAGACCCCAACTATACAGACAGGTGCTCTGCCCCAAACCGTACTGTAACGAGGCATGAAATCAAAATAGACCTCAGGCAATGCCGCCCTGCATTTATAGCCCTACAATTTTTAGAAAATGAATATTTTGTACGGATTTTATCAATGTTTTTAAAACGTGTACTTAAGTGTAGAAAAACTATTTTAATGTGAACTTCTAAAACGTTTCCTTAATAACGAGTATGAAATCAAGTAGACAATTTAAACTACCTGAACGGATTTTATATATGATTTCGTAAAATTCTGTTTTTTATTGTGATGAAGTGTGATATTGTGTGCTTTTATGTTTATCTAAAAAGAAATCGAATAAAGCGTGGTTCACTTGATCTCGATGGGGCAGACCTTCTATCCGACCCACAGTCTTTGGGTAAAACCCAGAAATGGGGATGTGTTCACAGTGTATGTACTTATGAAGCATCCATTTGATCAGTAGCGGTCGGTGGTGGGAGTAGCTGCCGGGCAGTGACGTGGGGAGGGGCAGGGTGGGGGGTAGTAATCTATGGATTACGGAGGATTACAGGTAAGTAAACATATAAATAAATAAAACACATTTCGTTGCGTGCACTGCATCGCATTTTGGGGATATAGTGCGCGCAACAAAATTCGTTTTATTTATTTATATGTTTACTTACCTGTAATCCGCCGTAATCCATAGATTACTACCCCCCACCCTGCCCCTCCCCCTCCCCACGTCGCCACCTGGCAGCTACTCCCACCACCGACCGCTACTGCATTTGATAGGCTTAGAAAATAAAACAAATACATTCATACCTCAGTTTCATACTTGTTTTCAAATATATTTAAGGACTTCTTTTGAAGTAATTCTTTTCGATGACTATCTATCCAGCTCTTGAAGGAAAATGGCTCCATGACTTTTGTGGTATTGAACGGGAAAGGGGTCTCCTTCAAAAGTTCTTCTGCAATAAAACAAGAGAAGCGTCATATACTCCTGCGTTAATGTGTTTGGTGCATACTCCTTCACATCTGTGATATTAGTCCAGCTATCAACTAACAGACACATTTCCGGTGTAAAACTGCTCCATAGGTTTCTCGTTACTGGTTTCAGATGCTTGAAGATAAGAGCAGATGGGTAAATCAAATCCCATCCTTAGGAAGCCAATGACACAAGATTACCTGGTGTCAATCAAACCTCAGAAGACATCTTTTAGACTCATGTCATTAAATAACACAGTTTATCGAAGCAAAATTTGAAATAAAATCACACTAGTTATATTTAATTCCTAATTGTAATGAAACATATACTATGCTAATGAAGAATCTGTATACCAAATGGTGTTTGATTTCTGGCATGATAGTCAGGTCAATTGGTTGTGGTATATAGGCTTTTCATGCATTCTAATCCAGGTGTCAGAACCCATTTCAGAGGGCCACTGGGCAAGTAGGAATTCCTGGGCCCAACCATTGTGGTTAAGACCTTTCACCCCTGAAGGCCTGGGGTCCAGCCTACTAAGGACTCTGAGCAACTGTACCATGTACCCCTTCACTCTTTTTCAAGGCTTCTCAGGGAGGAGGTAGGTGTAGGGCACGCACAGGCCCACAAATAAGAAATACTTCCAGCTCATCCCAATTAAATTATTGTCCAGTCAATACTTGTTTTTATGTAAAAAGGCGTATATATCTACTAACAAAAATTACAATAGACCACACTACAAACAAAATGCACAGTCTTCTTGAGGCAAGTCCACTAGCGTTAACCAGGTCAGCGTTTCGGTCCTGCTCTCCTGTTTATGGCTGATGGCTATTCCCCATTCACATTTGACAACATCCAAGCTAAGTCTGCTAAGGCATTAAAATCTCAGAAGTTCTATGAGAGCTTTTTAATATGCTCCCCAAGTCCCCATGCTGGAGAGCATCAATGGAGAGCAAGCTCCCCAAAGCCTGGCGGCCCATTGGTCAATCTTACCCACTCTCCCAGACTGGCGGTTCAGAGTCCCCAGACGCCCCTTAACAGCCCTGTTGTGCCTAGATAGCAGGAAGCTGCAGTACAGGTGGCCATCATTCTCGGCATACCTCCAAATGAGGTAAGTTGTTCCTGGGGTCTAGATGCTCCGGGACGGGGAAGTTGAAGTTGCTGCTCTTACTCTCCATGGGTCACGGCCCTTAGTGTCTTCTCAGCTACCTGTGAGGACAGGGTGACAGCCCTCTTCCTCCCACATGACCTCTAATGCCTTACATACAGGTAGACTCACAGCAGAATATACAGGGCAATAACCCTTACTCTTCAACGTGGCTCCCACTTCGTAAGGGGGTCACAGATTTTGGCACATGGGCTGGCAGCCCGATCAGTGTGATACAAAAGGGGATGATGGACGGAGCGTTTGAGCAAATCAAACACTCACCCCCAGTCAACTGATCTGGGTTTAATCCATCACCATTCTTTAGCCCACTCAGCCACCTCATTTCAGACATGGCTATATGCAAATCAGTCTGACCCTGTGCCTCATGGGAACAGTCCAGCCCAAACTGCCAAGCCATGTCTTCCATGTACCGGAAACAAGCATCCTGGGACCGGTTTCGGATTCATAATCCTCATCAGCCAGGCTATCTTGAATCCAGTGGCCAAGTGAGCAAGGGACTCACGTCTGAGCATACCCTGCCACACTTAGGGCGAACAAAGCGATACAAAAGGGGATGATGGACGGAGCGTTTGAGCAAATCAAACACTCACCCCCAGTCAACTGATCTGGGTTTAATCCATCACCATTCTTTAGCCCACTCAGCCACCTCATTTCAGACATGGCTATATGCAAATCAGTCTGACCCTGTGCCTCATGGGAACAGTCCAGCCCAAACTGCCAAGCCATGTCTTCCATGTACCGGAAACAAGCATCCTGGGACCGGTTTCGGATTCATAATCCTCATCAGCCAGGCTATCTTGAATCCAGTGGCCAAGTGAGCAAGGGACTCACGTCTGAGCATACCCTGCCACACTTAGGGCGAACAAAGCGATACAAAAGGGGATGATGGACGGAGCGTTTGAGCAAATCAAACACTCACCCCCAGTCAACTGATCTGGGTTTAATCCATCACCATTCTTTAGCCCACTCAGTCACCCCATTTCAGACATGGCTATATGCAAATCAGTCTGACCCTGTGCCTCATGGGAACAGTCCAGCCCGAACTGCCAAGCCATGTCTTCCATGGACCGGAAACAAGCATCCTGGGACCGGTTTCGGATTCATAATCCTCATCAGCCAGGCTATCTTGAATCCAGTGGCCAAGTGAGCAAGGGACTCACGTCTGAGCATACCCTGCCACACTTAGGGCGAACAAAGCGATACAAAAGGGGATGATGGACGGAGCGTTTGAGCAAATCAAACACTCACCCCCAGTCAACTGATCTGGGTTTAATCCATCACCATTCTTTAGCCCACTCAACCACCCCATTTCAGACATGGCTATATGCAAATCAGTCTGACCCTGTTCCTCATGGGAACAGTCCAGCCCGAACTGCCAAGCCATGTCTTCCATGGACCGGAAACAATCATCCTGGGACCGGTTTCGGATTCATAATCCTCATCAGCCAGGCTATCTTGAATCCAGTGGCCAAGTGAGCAAGGGACTCACGTCTGAGCATACCCTGCCACACTTAGGGCGAACAAAGCGATACAAAAGGGGATGATGGACGGAGCGTTTGAGCAAATCAAACACTCACCCCCAGTCAACTGATCTGGGTTTCATCCATCACCATTCTTTAGCCCACTCAGCCACCCCATTTCAGACATGGCTTTATGCAAATCAGTCTGACCCTGTGCCTCATGGGAACAGTCCAGCCCGCACTGCCAAGCCATGTCTTCCATGGACCGGAAACAAGCATCCTGGGACCGGTTTCGGATTCATATTCCTCATCAGCCAGGCTATCTTGAATCCAGTGGCCAAGTGAGCAAGGGACTCACGTCTGAGCATACCCTGCCACACTTAGGGCGAACAAAGCGATACAAAAGGGGATGATGGGCGGAGCGTTTGAGCAAATCAAACACTCACCCCCAGTCAACTGATCTGGGTTTAATCCATCACCATTCTTTAGCCCACTCAGCCACCCCATTTCAGACATGGCTATATGCAAATCAGTCTGACCCTGTGCTTCATGGGAACAGTCCAGCCCGAACTGCCAAGTCATGTCTTCCATGGACCGGAAACAAGAATCCTGGGACCGGTTTCGGATTCATAATCCTCATCAGCCAGGCTATCTTGAATCCAGTGGCCAAGTGAGCAAGGGACTCACGTCTGAGCATACCCTGCCACACTTAGGGCGAACAAAGCGATACAAAAGGGGATGATGGACGGAGCGTTTGAGCAAATCAAACACTCACCCCCAGTCAACTGATCTGGGTTTAATCCATCACCATTCTTTAGCCCACTCAGCCACCCCATTTCAGACACGGCTATATGCAAATCAGTCTGACCCTGTGCCTCATGGGAACAGTCCAGCCCGATCTGCCAAGCCATGTCTTCCATGGACCGGAAACAAGCATCCTGGGACCGGTTTCGGATTCATAATCCTCATCAGCCAGGCTATCTTGAATCCAGTGGCCAAGTGAGCAAGGGACTCACGTCTGAGCATACCCTGCCACACTTAGGGCGAACAAAGCGATACAAAAGGGGATGATGGGCGGAGCGTTTGAGCAAATCAAACACTCACCCCCAGTCAACTGATCTGGGTTTAATCCATCACCATTCTTTAGCCCACTCAGCCACCCCATTTCAGACATGGCTATATGCAAATCAGTCTGACCCTGTGCTTCATGGGAACAGTCCAGCCCGAACTGCCAAGTCATGTCTTCCATGGACCGGAAACAAGAATCCTGGGACCGGTTTCGGATTCATAATCCTCATCAGCCAGGCTATCTTGAATCCAGTGGCCAAGTGAGCAAGGGACTCACGTCTGAGCATACCCTGCCACACTTAGGGCGAACAAAGCGATACAAAAGGGGATGATGGACGGAGCGTTTGAGCAAATCAAACACTCTCCCCCAGTCAACTGATCTGGGTTTAATCCATCACCATTCTTTAGCCCACTCAGCCACCCCATTTCAGACACGGCTATATGCAAATCAGTCTGACCCTGTGCCTCATGGGAACAGTCCAGCCCGATCTGCCAAGCCATGTCTTCCATGGACCGGAAACAAGCATCCTGGGACCGGTTTCGGATTCATAATCCTCATCAGCCAGGCTATCTTGAATCCAGTGGCCAAGTGAGCAAGGGACTCACGTCTGAGCATACCCTGCCACACTTAGGGCGAACAAAGCGATACAAAAGGGGATGATGGACGGAGCGTTTGAGCAAATCAAACACTCACCCCCAGTCAACTGATCTGGGTTTAATCCATCACCATTCTTTAGCCCACTCAGCCACCCCATTTCAGACATGGCTATATGCAAATAAGTCTGACCCTGTGCCTCATGGGAACAGTCCAGCCCGAACTGCCAAGCCATGTCTTCCATGGACCGGAAACAAGCATCCTGGGACCGGTTTCGGATTCATAATCCTCATCAGCCAGGCTATCTTGAATCCAGTGGCCAAGTGAGCAAGGGACTCACGTCTGAGCATACCCTGCCACACTTAGGGCGAACAAAGCGATACAAAAGGGGATGATGGACGGAGCGTTTGAGCAAATCAAACACTCACCCCCAGTCAACTGATCTGGGTTTAATCCATCACCATTCTTTAGCCCACTCAGCCACCCCATTTCAGACATGGCTATATGCAAATCAGTCTGACCCTGTGCCTCATGGGAACAGTCCAGCCCGAACTGCCAAGCCATGTCTTACATGGACCGGAAACAAGCATCCTGGGACCGGTTTCGGATTCATAATCCTCATCAGCCAGGCTATCTTGAATCCAGTGGCCAAGTGAGCAAGGGACTCACGTCTGAGCATACCCTGCCACACTTAGGGCGCACAAAGCGATACAAAAGGGGATGATGGGCGGAGCATTTGAGCAAATCAAACACTCACCCCCAGTCAACTGATCTGGGTTTAATCCATCACCATTCTTTAGCCCACTCAGCCACCCCATTTCAGACATGGCTATATGCAAATCCATCTGACCCTGTGCCTCATGGGAACAGTCCAGCCCGAACTGCCAAGCCATGTCTTCCATGGACCGAAAACAAGCATCCTGGGACTGGTTTCGGATTCATAATCCTCATCAGCCAGGCTATCTTGAATCCAGTGGCCAAGTGAGCAAGGGACTCACATGTGAGCATACCCTGCCACACTTAGGGCGAACAAAGCGATACAAAAGGGGATGATGGACGGAGCGTTTGAGCAAATCAAACACTCACCCCCAGTCAACTGATCTGGGTTTAATCCATCACCATTCTTTAGCCCACTCAGCCACCCCATTTCAGACACGGCTATATGCAAATCAGTCTGACCCTGTGCCTCATGGGAACAGTCCAGCCCGATCTGCCAAGCCATGTCTTCCATGGACCGGAAACAAGCATCCTGGGACCGGTTTCGGATTCATAATCCTCATCAGCCAGGCTATCTTGAATCCAGTGGCCAAGTGAGCAAGGGACTCACGTCTGAGCATACCCTGCCACACTTAGGGCGAACAAAGCGATACAAAAGGGGATGATGGACGGAGCGTTTGAGCAAATCAAACGCTCACCCCCAGTCAACTGATCTGGGTTTAATCCATCACCATTCTTTAGCCCACTCAGCCACCCCATTTCAGACATGGCTATATGCAAAGAAGTCTGACCCTGTGCCTCATGGGAACAGTCCAGCCCGAACTGCCAAGCCATGTCTTCCATGGACCGGAAACAAGCATCCAGGGACCGGTTTCGGATTCATAATCCTCATCAGCCAGGCTATCTTGAATCCAGTGGCCAAGTGAGCAAGGGACTCACGTCTGAGCATACCCTGCCACACTTAGGGCGAACAAAGCGATACAAAAGGGGATGATGGACGGAGCATTTGAGCAAATCAAACACTCACCCCCAGTCAACTGATCTGGGTTTAATCCATCACCATTCTTTAGCCCACTCAGCCACCCCATTTCAGACATGGCTATATGCAAATCAGTCTGACCCTGTGCCTCATGGGAACAGTCCAGCCCGAACTGCCAAGCCATGTCTTCCATGGACCGGAAACAAGCATCCTGGGACCGGTTTCGGATTCATAATCCTCATCAGCCAGGCTATCTTGAATCCAGTGGCCAAGTGAGCAAGGGACTCACGTCCGAGCATACCCTGCCACAGTTAGGGCGAACAAAGTGATACAAAAGCCCGATCAGTGTGGCAGTCCCAACGAACCAGACTCCCTCGAAATGATCTCCTTCACCTCACAGTCCTGGGTGAGATAGAAGCTGGTGCTACAGGGTCCAGGTGACTCTTTTTGATTCTCCTGGGTGATGTCCCCTCACCCAGCATGGGAGAGTAGTAGACCCTTAATCCCCAAGCCTGGGCACAACAGGCAGGACTTGTGCTGAGCTTCTCCAAGCTGATGTACACTTTCAGTTTGACAATTTGGAAATCTCAAACTCCTCTTTTTATTACTCATTTCCAGACACACTTGTAGTTAATGTTCTGGCAGTTGCACACTTTGGAGTGCTCACTCCTTTGTTGTGCTCTTCCTCCAGAGAGCAGTCTTTCACAGCAGGGCAGTCTCAAATCTTGCCCCCAAAACAGGCCAAGGGAGTGAATAGCGGTTCACACCTAGAGGTCAGCCTTTATGATATGTGCTTCAAAAGGGTACCAAAGGACTCAACCCTACTTCTTTTGTTTCTCCTATTAGCCCCATCTCCTTCTTTAGATGTGCCCAGAGCTCTTTGACAGCAACCTCCTTTCAGAATCAAAGAGCTCCTATTGAAGTGCACTGAAGAGCCTGGCTCTTCTTTCCTCTGGTGTGTGTCCTACCCAGTGCCTAGAAATGCAACAATTCACAATTCTGTTGGGAGTAAACATCCACCTCTCCCTGCATCTTCAGCAAGCCCTGGTTCTGCCAAAGTGGAACCCAGTGACTTCCGTGTATTGTGCTTTTTCACAAGCACACACACTCGACGGCACACACACACATTTTGATGCTCACAGGCTCCGCTGTACTGTACCTCTTCCAAGGCACACGTACATACTAGTGCGCTCATGCCACATTGTTAGAAATGGGGTAGTATGGTGCAGAGCGGGCGGGCCAAATTCCAGAGGACATATGCAGAGCATCCACGCAGTACACACAGGCGACACACAAGGCACACCACAAAAAGAGACCACACCAGATTAGATGAAAAGAATAACTTTTGTATTGTATAAAACATACAAGAGTAACCACATAGGTAACCACAGTAGTCTCTAGACTGCGCCAAGTGGCGCCAGGGCAATATATACAAAGGAGATTATTTACAGGGCAGGGCCAATCGGCTCACTGCCAGAACCATTACGCTAGGATAAAGAATAAATGAGAAAGGTAAGTCCATCAGTCTCAATGCTGCAATAAAGACATAAAGCATTAGCATTCGGCATAAGGTAGGAACCTGAAGCGTGAATCACAGTGACATAACACATTAGGCAGGAACATCTGCAGTAAACCCTCATAGCATGACTTTCACCTTAGGCATGGCTTCAGGCATAGCTCACATTAGTATGCACGTCAGCGCATTAGCAATGGTCTAAATCACCATCCTCGATGCCACATGAGGCAGAACTCATGAGGTAGAAACACAGTGTGCATACAACTGGGCATAGAAACTTCAGCACTGCCCACCTGGGAACATAGGCATCTCTCCCACCTACATCAACACATTTAACATGGGGCATTGAACATCTGCGCATGAAATGTCAACCCTATTCATGTGGGGCACTAACCCCGAATCTAAATCCCCCTGGGCCTACACATGTGAGCCTAGGGGCCTATTGTGCACAACAATCTTCAGTGTAGGGGCATCTACCTGTTTGTATAGACCCTGGGGCATAAAACACGATTGGCCAGTGTCAGACTCAATACCCCAACTTAGAGCAGGTCCAGCCCCAGCCCATCAGGCCCTCAGGGCAGGCTCCAGACGTCAGCTCCTAAGCCACCCCAATTTTACAATAACGCTGGGGCTCTGGCGCCACTGTGCAGCCTCAATGGGGTCTCTAAACTCACGCCGGCCACAAGCAGGGGGCAGCTGCCACTGTCAGACGGGCCAGCTGTGTACAGTAACCCAGGTCAGCATGGAGAACATGGAGGGGTCCCTCTTCAGAGGCTCTCACAGGACCAAGGCCCCACTCAGTGCAGTTCCCCTTGAGCCCCCACAACAAACACTGGCCCCGGGGGTGGGCACCGACCCTGTGCCCTGACACACCCGCCAACCAAGGGTGGACCCCGGGACTCTTCTTCTCTCTGCTGCAGGCTGGACGGCAGGCGCGGGGCTTTACTTTCCAACATGGGAGCCCTGCCAGCAGCAGCCCCTTCCTGGTGGCCTTCCTCGCTGTCGTCCGGGCTACCACTCCTCATCCGGGTCTGGAGCAGATCGGGGGCTCTCGCTCTCCTGGAGCTCCTCTCGGCGATGTATGGGCGTCTCCGGGTCATCTGGCTGCCTTCAGGCTCAGCAGCCAATCCGTGCGTGGCTCTCGCGGGGGCGCGGCAGCCTCCGCAGCTTCCAAAGGGGCCGGGCACGCGAGCCAATGAGGTGGCGGCTTCCGGTGGGCGCGGCCGCAGGAACAAATGGGGCCGCGCCTGCCACCAGACGCGGCCGATGACGTCGGCCTCGAGGAACGCTCCTGGGCCTACTGCGGCCTTTCCTTTACCGCAGCGAGACCCTCCCAGGCTCCGGGGGCCGCCGCGGGGATCCTCAGTGGCTCCTCTTCGTTTCCCAGCGCTGTGAGGCCCGCGCAGCTTCCCTCACATCTCCTGGTCCGCGGCGGTGATCGGGGGTTACACAGCGCTTCTTCAGGCAGAGCGTTTACTCTCAGGTACCCGGGCAGCGGCGGTGATCTTGAGCAGTTCCAATGGTGGTGAAGTGCGGGGTAGGTTCCTGCCTAGTTTTGATATGCGCAAAGTGCCACTATTATGCGGGGTGGGCACCCGCTCATCAATTATGCATGAAGCGGGTAGGCACCCGCTATATTGGTAATGGAGAGAGGCTGCACAAACGCGGGGTGGGCACCCGCAATGGCGGCAATAACGCAGGGTAGGCTCCCGCAGCGCTTCACAATAAGACAGTTCCTTTTTTACCACACAGCGCTTAGGGGATCCCAGCGCTTTAATAGCACAGTATAGGGGGCACAGTTCTCTCAATACAGTGCTGTAGGCCTCAGTTCCTCTTCACTGGCACTTTAAGTATGGTGCTTCCAAGGCGCTAGGGCAGGAGGCAGTCAACTGAAGTATAGCGCCCACCAAATATAGCGCTCACGAGGCGCTAGGTTCCACCGGCAGACTCAGGGACAACAGGTTGCGCTCCTCACCTCCTTCTAGGTGCAGTCAAAGGTGCTCCTTAACAGTCAGATCAAGCGCTCTTCTCTTCCAGGCACTAGGGAGCAGTCAGGGCCCAGGTGTAGCGCTCACGAGGCGCTAGGGCAGGAGAGCAGGCAGGCAGTGCTAGGCCAGGTCAGCAGCCAGTGAGTACTCATTAGTACAGGACAGCAGCTCCTCAGAACCATCATCCCCTGTAACGTGGCACTCCTCCTAGTACCGAAACAAAACAGAAGGGGGAGGATAGAGGTTCCTAAAGAATAGAATCTACCTCCTATCAACCTTCGTATAAACAATGGGATTTTATCCTATGAATCTTATTTTTTCAATTTTTTAATTCTTTTGTGATGAGTGAAAAGGGCTTGTCTCTGGAGATGTTAGAGAGAAGCACTGTGTTTTTAAAATACCCCTCACACACAATGAGTCCCATAGTGACATGCTTCATCATAGGGGTCTTCCCGTCCCTCTACGGGGCAGGGTGTGCTACGACCTACGACTACGCGGGAGCACTTTATTTGTGAAAAGACTATGAGTTTTGGTGAATATTGTGAGAGTGATAGGGAAAGTGAGGGTTGTGCAGGATAAAAGGAGAATTAAAAATGTCCTGGCTAGTGGAAAAAATAGACTGCATTCAGTTCCCTAGCTGGAAACCTTAAAAGGGGAAATTAAGTGGGGCGTAAAATTTCTACTCCCTATTTGGTCGACATGTTCCGAACGCAGTCCCCACTGCGTTTCTCATCAGGACCTATATACACTCTGGTGCAAGGGTGCCTGCATTGGTGCTAAGTTGTAAAACTCAGTGCCATTGCAGGGGGAAACGCGAGGCTGCACCATATCCTTGATAATATGGTGCAGGCTTGCGTTTCCGAAGTGGCGGAGAGAGGCGTTAAGCCGAGAAGGTTAACACCTCTCTCCGCCACTTCCTAGCTAATATGCCCCATAGTATGCTGCCACCACCATGCTCGCGCTACTTAACTCCAGCTCCGAGCAAGGCTACTGTTCATGGATCAGCAAATTTATGGGCACTCATAAATTGCAGCAAGCATGGATGGAAATATATACTTGTGGTGCTTTGGCCTGGGTTTCTGTAGGTGTTGTCAATGCAGTCTGAGGGATTTTTATAGGCGTAGATAGCATTCTTGAGCCCGATGGGCTGGTAGGTTAAGGCAGTAGCCTTACACATCCTGAGGGTAATGCTTTGGGTGGCCCTCCCATTCTAAGCAGACCGCAGTCTGTGAGACAGGCTTAGGTCACTGCACACATGGGGGATCCATGTTCGCTAATGAGCATAAATCATTACCAAGGATCCAAATATCACTGTATCTGGGGCACTCCGTGCAGGGGAACAACTCCATCACCATGCAAGGGCCTTTTCCATCCCAACACCAGGATTTTGGCTTCCATTTTAGGCCCTCATTTTGTAAAGTATTTGTGCACCTAGTAAGAGCTTATTTATTTAAAGAATGGACCTTAGAGACATGAAATCCAGGATCTAATTTCCAAGTCTCAGGATTGGTTGAATTTTACATTCCTAAAGTGGATGCCGCCAATATAGTGGCATGGCCAAATTGGCAAGTTTAGGTTGTTGTTATGAGTGTTCCTGTTGTGGCAAACTGCAAGAGCAGGCAAACATCCACAAACTTGGAGATTTTTGTGTCTTTACATAAATCATGGAGACAGTGTCCTACCATGGAAACCCATACAAAGTTATTCCTGTCAATGAAAGGAATAAGTGAGTCTTTGGGTCAGTTTGTGGAGGGAGCGCCACCATCTTTAATGGTGGTTAATCAATCAATCTGGATTTGTAAACCACTGCTATTATCACCCGTGATGGTATCCAGGCACTGGTGGTTGCTGCTGCTGGGTGTATATTAGTCGAACAGTCAGGTCTTCAGACCATTTCTAAATTCCTGCAGGGAGGTGAGTTCCGGAGTGGGAGGCCTTTCCAAGCCTAGGTGGCCAGATAGGAGCAGGAGAGGCCACCACTTCTGCTTTGGCAGAGGCGGGTAGTGTGGGCTAGGGAGAGGGAGGCAGAGCGCAGTTGTCTGAGGGGTTGGTGGAAGTTCAACATGTGGTTGATGTAGGCTGGTCCTTGGTTGTGCAGAGCCCTGTAGGCGTGGGTTAGCATCTTGAATGGGCACCTTTTGTGGATGAAGAGCCAGCGACGTGCTCTGAGGTGAGTGATGATGTTGGTCTGCCTTAGGAGGTTGAGGACGAGCCTTGCAGCTTAGTTCTGAATGGTTTGAAGTCTGTTTAGCAGCTGTGAGGTGACACCCACATAGAATGTGTTTCCGTAGTCAAGGCAGTTGGTGAGGAGGGCTTGGGTGACGGTGCATCTGGTGTCAGTGGGGAGCCACTTGAAGATTTTCCAGAGCATGCAGAAAGTGAGAAAGCAGGCTCATGATACTGCTCTTTTTTTTTCAAAGCTTAGTTTGCTGTCTAGTGTGATACCTAGGATCCTGGCATGTTCTGTGAGTGTACGTGAAGTTCCCAGCTGTACTGGCCACTAAGAGTCATCCCACATGGATGTGTTGCTCCCAAAGACGAGTACCTCCGTTCTGTCAGAGTTGAGGTTGAGTCGGTTGTTTTGCATCCAGCTGGCGACACTGGTCAGGTGGAAGTTGGCCTTAGTGTTAGCTGGGTTTTTGGATAGGGAGAGGATGAGCTAGCTGAGTGTCATCCGCGTATGATATGATGTTGATACCATATGCCCAGAGGGGCCATATAGGTGTTGAACAGGGTAGAGTTTAGTAAGGACCCTTTGGGGACGCCGCAGATGATGTCCTTTAGGCCGAGGTGTAGGGCAGACGCTCTGTGTTCTTCTGGTGAGGAAGGATGAGATCTATTTGAGGACTTCTCCTTGGATCCCCATCTGGTGGAATCTTTTTAGGAGGGTGTAGTGGAATACGGTGTTGAAGGCAGCCGAAAGGTCAAGGAGGATCAGGACTGCGGCTTCTCCTTGTTCAAAGGAGCTCTGACGTAATCCGGGGCTGTGATTAAGGTGGTTTCTGTGCTGTGATTTGCACACTATTCAGATTGGGATGGGTCCATTATGTTGCTGTTTTCTAGGTGGTTGGTGAGTTGGGGATTGATAGCTTTTTCCAGAACTTTGGCAAGAAAAGGGAGCAGAGAGATGGGCCGGTAGTTCCTGAGCTCTTCCAGGTCTGTGGATGGATTTTTGAGAAGTAGTTTAACTCCCGAATGGTTCCATTCCTTTAGGACGGTGGTAGAAGAGATGAAGGAGTTGAAGATGGTGGTGAGTTTTATGCTGATGGTGCTGTTCCCCAGGTTAAACCTGTGGTGGGGGCAAGGGTCCCTCAGTGCTCCTGAGTGGACGGAGCCCATGATGGTGGAGGTAATCTGGGTGATGAGTTGGTCCCAGGTTGTAATCCTAGGTTTTGAGTGGGGGTCGGTGAATTTGTGGAGGCTGTGGATGCTGGCAATGGGTAGTTGGGGGTCGAAGTGTTTGTAGATTGTGACCATTTTGCTGTGAAAGAATGGGAAATCAGTTTCTCCACTAGGAAAGATATTGTCATGGGGGACAAAAAAAGGTATTAGAGGTGTTATTACTAAGATATGTTCAGTAGCCTCATTAGAAACATTGATTTCTCAATATCAACTCTATTTTACACCCATGGAAGTTTGGGGCAACTTTAGTTAAAAACTATGGCCTAGAGGGAGAAGAACAGTTAGGGCCTAAGATAGGCTAAACTTTTCCAACCATGGAGTATCTTCCTAATTCATCTGTGATGACATGCAATCTTTTTATTTGTTGTTTTGGTGTTCTGAGGCAAACGGTTTGGGGATGGATAATAGGGTGTGACGCGGTGGCCTGAATGTGTCCTCATCACCTATTCATCCTTGAGAGCATCCAAGAGAGGCCACTGTGCATGGTTCAGCAAATTAATAGGCACTCATAATTTGGAGCAGGCATGGAGTGCTCCTGGCTGGAAATATATACTTGTGGTGCCCAGGACTGGGTTTCTGGCGGTGTTGTCAGAGCAGTCTGAGGAATATTTTTTCAGGTCTGCCTAGATGGCATTCTTGGGTTCGATGGGCTGGTAGTTGTTGAGCAACCATGACCAAGGAATGATTGCCTATTTGGTGGTCAAGTCCAGGCAGGGCGTGTGGGGTGAAGCAACCAAGATTTAGCCATGGAATGCACCATATCTGATAAAGAGTGAGTTTCTTGGGTAATGGCTGTGCAGTGGTCAAGCAACCCTGATCTGGGTATTTAAGTCTATTTGGAGGTTGAAAACTGGACATGTAGTGTGAGCAACTTTAAAACTGGCCATGTAGTGTGAGCTACATTGCAGGCAATACTCCTTCCAAGCACACATGTGAACTGTTCAATGCATTGTCTGTGATTGCCAGGACTGTCCATCACACAGGTCTTTCAGTGTCTGTGGTCCATGCACCTAAAGCTCTCATTGAGTTTTCTCAGAATTTCAACTGCAGTAGTTATGTCACTCCAGGAAGAGATCTAGTTCAAGTTGTGCCCGCTAATGATCTTCTTTCTACGTAAATAGATAACTTGCTAATTTATAGAGATGGTAATGTAGGGTTCCTAATGCTAAATTTGCAGGCTCTCAAAGTCTTATGAGATCTCATTGTTATTGGGAAGTAATCTAGGATCTGCTAAACTCTAAAAAAAGCTTTATTTGCAAAACAGTGGTCTTAGGCTAGGAGGAAGAAGGAGAGAAAGGAGCGTGGTGCATGGCAGTTCTCAGGTAAATCCAATAGTCCAGGTGCTGCACTACAACACCTGGACTATCAATCCTTACAAATGCATTGATATGCGTGCGCCAATCCGAGTTTAGCATGTAAAACCGAGTTTTGCTGCAAGGCTTGGTTGTGTGGTGGTTTGACCCCATGTATGAATTTAGGAATAACTGAGACGGAATTAGTCACACGTTCAATACAAAAGTTGCTAGACTGTTTTATGGAAATACTAGATTGTCGTGCAAGACTTTGAAAGAACAGAAAGACTTTGAATTCATAGATAATGGCATTTGGCAAAAACACCGTGACTTCTGAACAGAACCCTTGGCACTGGGGCTACATAGAGGGAACACAGTTGGATGTGGTGCCGTTTTTTTAGTAGAGTGGGGTTTTGCTGATTAGTGGATTAGTACCCTTCTGTTTCTTTCCTCATTCAGACACGGCTCATCAATTTGTGACAATCCTGAATTGTTGAGGGCCTGTTACAGGTACAGAAGGCATGTAGAATTAGGCCTGGATATAGTGAAGACACATAGGTTATGTACTGTAACGCAGAACAACTTTGAAAGCTTGTTTCATCCAGTGTAAAACTTGTCCGAGAATCTCAGTAGCAGATATGGCCATAAGGCAGTAGTGGCACCCAAGTCTTGCATTTCAAGCTAGGGGAGGATTAGAGGATGACATGGATTACAGCGTTCTCTCTTCCTGTGCACCCTCTCTTCCCTAGTCAGCCATATTGTTAATTTTTCATCTCTACTACCTTACTGCCAAAGAAGATGGATTTCACAGGGGGTCATATCAAGCCATCCAGTGGCTGTTTTACGAAGGTGACTGGCTCTTATGCTTCCAGGTGGGCCTCGTAGGCCTCCCAGTGGTGGTGTAGAGTGAATTTGGGAACAACACAATACAATCATGTCTTAATAATAAAGATGGGTATCTCCAGCTGGAGTTGAGGGTACATTGTAGAGCACGGTATAGTAACACTAAAATAATAATCCAAAGGTACTTTCACAGTAACTCAATATATTTCAAATCTTAAAACCACAAACAAATACACTACATATGCAAATGGCTATGCATGGCAACATAGTAGTAAAACCAGGGTCTCTGGGTATGCACACTATAAAACAATTCATGAGCACCAAATAATTCGGAGCATAAAAGCAATCCTCAAAACGAAAAGCAAAATAGAACAACAATGCAATTAGAGACATGTTGGTAATATTAAGCAATACTGGCAAACAAATAACGGTCGATGTGCTGTAAAATGAAAGATCACTCCCCTCTGACAATATTAAGCTACTTTGTTAAGATTCAGTAATATTTACTTATTTACTGTTCTCTACCCTCCTGTTCTCAAACTTCTAAAACAATGCAGACACAAAGCAGATTAACTGTAAACCATTATACAGTCTACCTGTTAACCTGCATTGCAAAATGGCAGTGTTTCAGTGTTCGAAAATGTATGAATTTCGTGCAGAGAGGTAAATCTGCGGCCTGGATTTAGTGTTGGTGTCACTGTCTGCTCAGGTGGACCAACCTTGGTGTTGAATTGGGCGGACCACTGTTATCAGAAATGTTATGCCCGCAGACACTAAGGCCTTCTGTAAGGCCACTCAAACCTCTGTTCTTCCAGCTAGCTAGCAGGACACACAGGCCTCTCGTTCTAATTAGCTGACAGATAAACTAGGTATTGATCACTGCACCACCTCAAGGTTCTGCCAAAGTAGAAAACAATATAAATTGGAGCAGACAAGGAGTGCACACTCTGGGATTAATCGCCCCTCTAGTCACCCTCACTTGAAAAGGTAATTTCATGGGTAAGCCCCCCAGTCTCTGGCTTGGGGTAGAGATGGATTCATGCTGCTGGTTCCTCATCTCTGAGCTTCTTGGGCTAGGTGGGAGCTTCTGAGCTGACAATGTCATCAGCAGACCAGGCCAGCAGATTTTCAGCATGAATATTCAGGATTGTTTATAGTTAGAAGGAGACGGACAGGCCGACATGGGTCCATGTGCAAAGATGTTCAACAATCTAGTGGGAAGTTCCAATTTATATGTTCAGGTTTAGGTTGTTGGGCATGCTAATCCCAGGCAGTGCATTCTCCAACTTGAAAGAGTTCTGTGAATCCGATTGGATCACAATTTACTTCCTTTATGGGAAGTCTGAGATGTTCCTTCCCTCACGCACACACACTTGAGACACAAACACACAAATGTTACGACTACACCCGCCACCACTGGCACTGCTGAACAAGGTTTGAGTGTCGGCGTCAGCTCAACGCCTTCTGATTCTGGGAAATCAGTTAACCCCATGACTAAAAAAACATAATGTGACCATGTGTAATGTAACTGGTGCTCCTGTAAAGCTCACCAATACATTTTGGTCGAATTTGTTTGAATATATGATGATACAACGAATTCCGTTGCAACGCATGCCTTTACCACGCATGCGTTACAACGGAATTCGTTTACCACAGATAAACTTTTCCTCGAATAATTGCGTGGTGACGTCATACGTCGTTAAGAGAAAACGGCATTTTTTTTCCGATTTCTCTTAAACGACGCTGACGCCGACGTGACTTATGGTAAGTTGTTTTATTTGGGGGGGAGCCCCCCCCAAGCCCCCCTTTTTTTCTTTTTACCTTTACCACATATGCCTTTACTACAAACATCGTAGTAAAGGTATGCGTGGTAAAGGCATTAGTGGTAACCACGCATGCGTTGTACTGCATGCGTGGTTAAAGATTTCGGGGAAACGGCTTCGTTGTAAAGGCCGTTTCCCATGGCGAAGCTAACCTGCAGCATCACATGATATTTCGAAACTGCCATCCACTGCACAGCGTTGCCATTGCACCTCAATCCTGCCAGGGGTACTTCCTGTCACAGCCATATTCCGCCCCCCCCCTCCCCCCCCCCGGCTACCTATGCCAATGGGACTGTATCTTGAGCAATACTCTCTCTTACTGGTGCAGTAGGAGGCAAAAATGATTGCTTTTTGTTAATTTGTTTAAGAAATAGTGCTGAAAAATGCACCATTTAACTTTTTTTTCACAGTAAGAGAATGCTCCTGTATAACACTCTGCAACAGCACCCTCGCTTGCTCAGGTAAATTGATGGTTTAGTCTTATGCACCATCACTTTCAAAGTGCACCAGCTGCCAGTGAGCAGGGAGAGGGGCGTGTACAACAAAGCAAAGGAACTAGTTGAAGGAAAGAGAGAGAGAGAGAGAGAGTGACGAGAGAGAGAGAGAGAGAGAGAGAGAGAGAATGAGAATGAATACGCTGTCGGCAGACAGTCTGCAGTGGATACGGGTGTCACACATAGCATGAGGACACCTGACAGCTATGCAGATTGAGAGTAAAGACTTTTGTTTGACAAAAAGAACAAGGCAATTCCCAGCTGCAGGAGTCAGGCGAGTGCCCCAATCGCAAGCATGAGTATCAAAAATAAAGGCGTTCTACAAGATCTAGACCAGGCACAGGAAAGTGAAGCGTATGTGCCTTAAAGGCAACACCAGTCTCAGAAATTAGGGGCCTAGTAGTCTGGAAGGGATTTACAGTAGGGGGTTGAGAATATTAACACCTGAGGATAGGCGAGGGGCCTACCCCATCCATTATAGATTATCACACTTTGGTGATACAGTTATAAAGTTTAGAGAGATACTCAAAAGGATGAGGAAACAAATTGGAGAAATAATTTCAGAAATTAGGAATAAAGGAGGAAGTGCAGACAGGGTAAAATAACTGTCTATCCTGTGACTTTACCTATCTATGCATGATGGGAATGAGAGAAGACATGCAATTGGAGTCCATTTTGAAAATGGTTTAAAATGATTCTGATGGACCACTACATGTGCACGCCGCCATTCTTGGTTCATTGGAATGCATTGCCAGTATGCAGTGTGCTTCTATGTCGATCACAGATATCTAAACCAGTCACAGAAAATCAAAATTCGTCATAGTTCATAAAGGAATACCATCCGCAGATAGTCATCTTCTAGGCAGGTTTTGATGCAGTTTCCTCAAAAAGGAAATTATCCACGTCTCCTGTTTGTTTCACACCATACTTCAACCTGGGTCTTTGTCTACTATTGTGGGTTCTTGCAGCCACTACAAAAACGTTTCTACTTCTTAAGTAAGAATCCTCTCCACCAGTTCAAATTTAGTGAAAATTTAAATTCATTTTATTTTCAACTTTTCATTAAAAACAATATTTCCGTGCATAATTCCCCGTTTATTTGTTCAAGTCAGACTTAAACTTGAGAATGGATATTCGTCATAGGTTGAGAAATTATGTGGTGGTGTAAACTAGTAACCCTTACAGACGCCAGAATTAGTCATTTAAGTGATTGATTAACACGGCTTGTATTTCCATTGTGGAGCATTCCTGTGACACCCTGCAAGAAAGATCGTGTGGTGGTTTTGGCAGGGAATGCTTTTGGAATGAACTGAATAGAACTAAATATTTAAAATGTTGGCCGGAAATATTGTTTATAAAATAAAGCAAAAATAAAATGAATGTGAATTTTTGGCACATTTTATAAGTTGTCTACAATTAAGGCTTAGTTCAGGAGAAGAATTACTGGATTCCTGTAGTCATTAGCTTTTGCTACATTACTATTCATTTTTATACTTACAATAATCATTAAAAACATTGCATACATTAGAGGACATTTTCAGCCTTTGCTAAGAGGAATTGCTTGGTCTCTCATCTTCGGGAGACCAAAACCTGTTCTGTAGTCCAGGTGTTAATACATGCTGAATGTCCACAAAGTTAGCAATTGGATACATTCATACACTATGGAAGAAAATCAATTACAATGGAAGCTGTCGATAAAAGCCAGGGCCCCAGTTTCTACTAGCAATACCTTAAGCACTAGACATGCGCTCCTGAGTCTAGTTAAGCAACATTCCCAAT
This sequence comes from Lissotriton helveticus, assembly GCF_964261635.1. Classification (NCBI taxonomy): domain Eukaryota; kingdom Metazoa; phylum Chordata; class Amphibia; order Caudata; family Salamandridae; genus Lissotriton; species Lissotriton helveticus. The sequence goes on along the minus strand of NC_136067.1, from coordinate 1,804,277,739 downwards.
AAAAGACATTGGTGATGGTCTGCACCTATGGAGTACTAGTTCTACGCATGTGGACATGATACTTTCTCAAGCTATATCTTATTCTGGCATTCTGTAGGCATGCACCTGTACGGGTGAGGCAACGTATATAGACTTTGAAATAGTATTTTACCACATTACAGCACCATACAGTATTAATTTAGATTCACTGTGTCTCACCTCAGGGTCAAATGGATGCAAATTCCTGCAAATTAATACGCACTTTAACTAGGTGGAAATGTATAAGCAATGCAATGACATTACCTGGATTTGGCTTTCCGGTTTTATGCTGCTCTGAGATGAAAAACCTTAAATGACACAAAATGTAAAGTCAAACGAAAATGTGGACTGGGTCTAATACAGTTTGTCCTACCCACAACGTTTATGCAACACTAATACATGAAATGCACATGACTAATCATCAGGGTTCTAAGCTCCAGGGATTACAAGTAGGAAAATGTAAATCTATGTACCTTCTTCAGTAAAGTGATTAGTAAAACAGGCTGTAGCCTTGAGATGAAATTCATATAGCAAATATATAGTATGCCATTTATTAATCTTAATGATTGGTGCTCGGAGAGGAATTTAAGCATCTTACATGACGCATAGACTTCTGCCACTGCACCAGTACATTACATTGGTGTCGCAGATTAAAGATGTACATGCACTCATGTTATGGTCAGGTACTGCTGTAAGGTGCAGTATCACATCACATCACATTACATCTCTTCACTTCATATCATATCATACATATATCAAATAAAAAAAAACAAGCTTTATTCGGTATATAAATATATAACCATGAAAGCATACTACATATGTCAAAAAAGCAATCATCATAATCATTTGGGGAGAATAAAATATTGTGATAGATTTACACAGGAGGATATTTCATCATAAGTATACACAACTGTATCCTAAAAAACTTTCAAAAAAATACACAGAGTGGATTGTACAGAGCTTCACTGAACACAATAAAATACAAACACATTTAAAAACTCAAGTCAATAGCAGCACGATATTTATAAAAGCATTGAGTCAAAAATGTGTAACAAATGATTTATAGGGAAAATTCAAGCTAATCAGATTCATAATATAGCAATTCCAGATAAGTGAGATCCTTTCTTAGTTTAATTGCCACCTGGGTAAAGAGGATCACTGCATTACATATCGATGAGTTTTCCAAATTGCAAACATGATAAAAAGCAGATTATAAAAATACAATTTGTTTGATATAAAAAGGGATCTTAAAAACCATTTTCTGATGTCCCTGTAAAAGTTACAAAAAAAGTATAAAATGCAAAGTACTCTGGGGGCTTGTACCATCGCACAGGCACTTAGGTAAATCTCGACTCCACTTTCCCATCTCTGGGAATGCTACTTGAAAGTGGAGTGTACCCAGCCTTAATCTCGTCAAAGAAAATCTGTGCTGTAAGTTTCTAGTAAAAATGAGATATGGTTGTATGCCAAAGAGAAGTGGTCCTTCGCAGTATGATTTAATGCCTGATTTTGTACTAAGTTCAATTAGCCTCTCAGTTTCTCTGCATTTCAGGAATCTCCTCTTGAGCTCGATCTTACCATAAATCTGTATACTCACAGGACCTTTAAAATGAGATACCATATTGCACTCAGCCATAAGGCTACAAATGTAATGCAGCCAGGGTATGTTTCTATGGTGGTCTAATGTGAGGCAATCTAAAATTATTTCTTTCGTGAAATGAGCTTCCTCTTTAGTGAAGATTCGGTGCCACAATACAAGGGCCGCTACGCTAATCGAGTCACTTATATATGGTGTGTCTAGCTCCTTATGAACTATATAAATCGATGTCGAACTAGGCACAGATAAAACCCGTCTCAGGAATTTATTTTCAAGAGTTTGTAATGGGGAGATATCTGCCATACCCCAGAGTGCTCCTACGTAGCACACCCCTGTAATGCATTGGCTCCCATATAGCTTTAATATTTCACGTATGGGCTTATTCCCTATTTTCTCAGAAAATCTGAGAATCGCCTCACTAGATCTCAGGAACTTAAGTTTACAATGATTTGCAGCCCATGGTCCCTTGCCATTATAAAGTAACCCCAGATACGAAAAAGTAGATGTTCTTCCAATTTTGCTACCCCCAACATAGTGATTTCTATTTTTCGATTTTGTTTTCCCACTTGTCATAACCAATGTTTTGCCCAAATTTATTTTTAGGTTCTTTTCAGTTATGTTGGATGTAAAATTTTCGATCAAAAGTTGGAGGCCATTTGCAGTCCTAGATATTAGGACTGCATCATCTGCATATAATAAAACAGGGGTGACACGTTTACCAATAACAGGGGCATCAGCTGGCAAGCTCTGTAAAAGAAAATCGATACCATTGATATAAAGGGAAAATAAAAGGGGGCAAGGACACAGCCTTGTCTAATTCCTCTAGTAACCCTAAAGTGCGGGGTGCATTCCCCTTTCTGGCCATAGCATATTTTTGAAGTTAGATGGGCGTATAACAGTGAGAGAAAGTGTGTTATATCACCAGGTGCGCCCATCTCTGCTAAGGTTTGCCACAATTTGGCATGGTTTACCAGGTCGACGAACCAGAGATGGAGTGATCCAAACCCTGTGTATATTTCCCTATGAGCAACTCTAAATTTACACGTTGCTCCACCGTTCCAATACCCCTTCTGAATCCATACTGGGCGTCTGTTAAGATATTATTCTCTTTTAACCGGCATTCCAATCTGGCCAGAAGGACTCTACCCATAAGTTTAGAAGTAGAATCCAGAAGGGAGTTTGGTCGGTAACATTTTGCACACCCTCATATATCAAATCAATAATACTAAAGCCCTAAGATGGAAAAGTTGTAGAAGCAGCTTCTGCAAGGAGCAGGCAACGGTGGGAGAATTTTCCCTCCAGCTTCATTCCTAGTACATTTCAGTGGAATTAATGACTACTTCCCACCAGATCTGAGAAATCTGCTAGAACAATATGAGTATCTCTTTTATGTATAGAGCGGCTTTGTCAAAAAAGGTTTGTACATTCAGATCAATTAATCGATCAGTACTTCTAAGTGCGGCTACTCACGTGTGAGGCTCTCAAGGCACGGGGGCTGCAGGTCCGGCTGGGAGATGCAGTTCAGTCGAAGAGCCAGGTCTTGAGATTGGGTTAGCGACTGGGATAGCCTGAGGTGGAGAGGCAGGGTGTTCCAGGGTTTGGCGGTGAGGAACGAAAAGGATATTCCACTGGTCTGGGTCTTGTGGATCTGAGGGATGGTGGCAAGGGGTAGTTGGGAGGAGCAGAGGTGTCTGGTTGGTACATGGAATGAGAGGTGGTGGTTCAGGTATGCTGGTCTGGAGTCATGGTGAGCTTTGTAGGCATATGTAAAGAGCTTAAAGGTGACTCTTTTTTTGACTGGAAGCCAGTGGAGTTCTCGTAGGTGTTAGGAGATGTGGCTGCGACGGGGGATGTTGAGGTCCAGTCTGGCTGCAGCGTTTTGAACGTTCTGTAGTTTCCTGAGGAGTTTCTGGGTGATGCCTGCACAAAGTGCGTTGCCGTAATCGAGGCTGCTGCTGATGAGTGCATGGCCGACTGTCTTTCTGGCCTCAGTGGGGAACCATCGGAAGGTCTTTCATAGCAGACGTAGAGTGTGGAAGCATGATGTGGGGATGGCGGTGATCTGGCAGTTCATGGTGAGCAATGAGTTCAGTATGATGCCGAGTTTATGGTCCGTGGTGTCTGGGGGGGTACTAACATGATGAGCCACCAGGGGCCTACCCAAACAGAAGTGTTGGGCCCCAGGATGAGGATTTCAGTCTTGTCCGATTTGAGCTTGAGGCAGCTGTCTCTCATCCAGGTGGCGACGTCCTTTATACCGTCATGGAAGTTGTTTCTGACAATTGTGGCCTCGTTGGTGAGGGAGAGGATCAGCTGGGAGTCTTAGGTAAGGTTTTCAACATAATCCTAGGGGCTACTAGAAACCGCCAGAGACTACAGCAGGCCTCAGAAATATGCAAGGGGTTGGGAATATTAAGAAGTGCTCTCACAGCAGACGTCTGTAGAACTTGCAGCTTTTTAAAATTGGTTTGCAAAGTACCAGCTAACAGAAAATTACTGTTATCCTTTTTGGAGCAGAATATTTGCTCTTGCAATTGTAAGCCTGTTTAGTTTTTAATAAGAGCTTAATCTGGTAATTTGAAAAATGTATTATCTGTTTGACTTGTCCATCCATTGCCACCTGTTCATCAAAAACTACTGCTATGTTTATACTTTGTGCTTTATTACCATCTCCGACAAAGCAACAAGAAACAAACAATATTCAACTTTGTTAAGTTTCAGCCAGTGATCAGTACCAATCAGTAAAAATTCAGTTTGTTAGGCATTCCGAACTTGCTGGTTTGCCTTAATCCACATCTGAAAAACCTCAATACTCTTGTTAAATTCTGCCATAGATAAGACCTCCTGAGTATCATTTTTATAGCGGTAAAAACTTACATGAATATTAGTCAGACATTCATGCAAGGGTTGTGCATATACATGAAAGTGAAGTGAGAGTCATTGTAGTGTAGTTCCTATATTCCCAATAGGCGCTGCGCATTGGAATAATATATTCAGCAGTGTAGACGTAGGACTGAGGTTAACTAGGTCTCTACTGACTATATTAGACTTAAGGTTTGCCAGCTAGCTCAGCGGTCACTAGAAACTTTCTCGAATAAACGAGGAGGAGTTTAACCTCCCTGGATAGACAAGAAGGGATTAGCTTCTGACAACCATAAAACATGACAACTTTGCTCTCCCTGAATAAGAGTGTATCTCTAGAGTCGTGTGAAAACAATAGACAGCTATTTCACTCAGTCAAATGTGCGTACTTAGTTTCACCAGAATGCAGAGAAAAGAGAGACGGGCGTTTTCAATAAAAGGTGTTATTTATTGAGCAGTCTTCTTCCTCATACAAGAGAAATGAATTGCCACGATTGTAATGCTCATGGTAAAGTAAAGTGGGAAACAACCTTTACAACGCAACTTTTACAATGCACTACCATTACAACGCAACTTTTACAACGTAAAATCCATTACAACGCATGTTTTTACAATGCAGTAATTACAACGCATGACACTACATCGCACACCACTACAACACATGTCATTACAACTCAGTTATTACAACGCATACCATTACAGCGCATAAAATTACCACCCAACACTTACCCTACTGTTGCACCCCCTGGAGTAAGAATAGTAATTTTTACCCCTACACTATCCAAAACCTACCCTACTGTTGCACCCCCTGGAGTTAGAATAGTAATTTTTACCCCTACACTATCCAATACTTACCTTACATGCAATGTAATGTAATGCGTTGTAATGGTATGCATTGTAAATGTAGTATGCGTTGTAATGGAATGCGTTGTAAAGGTACTTTTAAAGTATTCGTTTTAATGGCATGCGTTGTAATGGTGTGCGTTGTAGTGGATGTTGCGGTGTAAAAATTGCATTGTAAAGGTAGGCGTTGTAAAAGTATGCGTTGTAACGTCATACATCCAAGTAAAGTGCGTACAGTAAAAGGAGGATTATAAAATAATACTGTAAAAGCATTGATATGGTTTCTTAGCCATATGATACTTTAAAATAGATAAAATATATACATACATATATACATTGACTAATCGTACTCAACTGGTGCTTCTAAATACGCCTACCCCGGTGTACCTGACCTAAGCCTGATACGTGGGAAGGAGTAAGTAAGTAGCCGTTTAAGTTAAGCTTGTTTTGCCAAGAATATGACTCAAGAATTCTCTGTAAGGGTTTAGTCAGTTCCGTACCTGGGTAATAGAAAGCAGGAGGTCTGGTATCTCTCTCAGGACTCGATATCCCAGCAACCCGCAAGGGTAGGCTGGAAACGCCGGAGCTGGATTTCTCGGCAGGATAAAAGACAGCGTCTTTCTCAGCGCGTCAAAGAGGAGGGGCAGCTTCCGTGGGCTCTCGCATCAGCTGGGCTCTCGGGCAAGTAGATAGCTGCTCTGCTCCAGAATCACCACCGTGTGTTTGCTTAAGGCAACGTTGGTATATTTATACCTGAAAGGTGCCTGGGTTTGACGTAAGGTTGGAGATAAGACGTCAATAAAGATGTCACTAAGAACTGGCCGTTCTTACAGTGCTTTACAGGAGTTCTAGGACGAAATCAAAACAAAAGCAAGGGGGATTTCCCAGGTTGCTGGAGGCTTAGTTTTGTTTAGAGAACTCGGTGTGCTTACTAGGGGGCCAGAGAAGTAGCCTTGCTTAATGTGACAGCATGTGCTACGACTGAATTATGGATATGGTTATTATGCCATTGTATGGATATTATTGATTATAGCCGGACAAGGGCATAAAATAGGAATATCGATTCAGGTTTCCTAGATAAAACACTACACCCACTCCACGAATTAATGTCCATCATTACTAAAAACTAGGCAATAGTAAACATAAAAGGTGCATGTGTATACCAACCCACCCCAAAATACATTTTTGCATTTGAAATGGTGTATGTGAAATACATGAAAATGATTATAGGTACTGTACGCTTTTCAAGCAGTGTAATTATTCATTAAAAAGGATGCATATATATATCGGCATGAATGATTTGCGAAATTTACACATGAAATGGCTCTTAATACAGAAAAAAGGGTTGAGACCATTCCTTCACATATAAATACAGTTGCTGTAAATATGCTAGAGGCTGACGTGATATATTGTCTTTAGAGTTCCTAAAATAGAAGCTCTGTTCTCTAAGAATAGTTCTACTTCAAGCAGAGTACATGTGCCAAAAAAAAAAGGTCAATATTTTGTAATCGGGAAAATAATTTAATTTCGCTTTCAGGGGAGAGAGAAAAAATATAGTTCCAAATATGTTCAGTAGCTTTTGTTTATCAAAGCCGAAGGCCGAATTCAGAGTTCATGGAACGCTGTGTACTAGTTTGCTTAAAAGTTATTATTTTTTTTGTTGGGGGGAAAACATCATTTCAGACAGACTCGCAAAAAAGGTGTCTACGGCTTCAGGTGAAAGTTCAACCAAGTTGGAAAATGCCGCAACTGTGCAGTCGTGAGCATGATTGCTATCATCAATGACAGGATCAGCAGTGCTCACAGAAGGTCGTACCTGGGTGATGTTGCTCTCATCTCTTACTTCACTACCCTTTAACCGCAGTGGTGAAGTCTCAACGAATGCCATCATCAGGATTGGTAACCGCTGGGGATAACACGATGCATGAGCCGTTACAGGACTTAGCAAAGTATCTGTATCCAATGGTACTGCTGATTGTAGTGTAAGACAGACGTCCAACACGCATTCTTCTCCGCATAGCATACATCGCAGCACAGGTAAGATACAATTCTGCCAGATGGGTCTGAATGAAAGAAACCAGGTCATATTCAGATCTCTTAGCCGGGCTAATCCAAGGACTTTAGTTATGCGGTCCCGATAGCGTATAGCTAGGATCATTTCTTCCATCATTGCTGGAGTCTTGTCTGCGTTTTGGCTTGCCATAACGAAGCAGAAGTATCAAAAATAGAATGCCTGCTACGAGTCCCAACAGGAGTGGTAGGCCGCCAAAGACAGAATGGACAAAATTAGGAAAAATGCCCAGAACTGTTGTGAAGGGTGTTAACAGTCCCGAAAAAATTGTCTTAAATATATGTGGGATACCGCCAGTATCGGACATATTTAGGATTTGGCTTAACATGTCTGCGAAATGTAGGGGGCAATTTGCTGATAAAAGGCTATGTATCTCTGCCGTTGTCCTTGCGACTTGCAGATCATACGTTTCTTTTGATGACGTCAAGGGCACAGTTGTCTGCAAAAGGACAGACTTCATTCTGCTTAAAGTATCAATTCGAATAGAAGAGATATTCAAAAATGGCCAAATGTTTTCCTCCCTGTCTGGAGTTCTGTTTGGAAACAATACTTGCATACAGCAAGTGACCATGGAACTAACGCTAACTAGATACGCTTTTCCTGGCACCATGCCACAACATCTGTGGTCCACTATTAGAATATAGCTCCCGTTAGAAATCTCCCGGATAGATTAATTTAGTGTTTGTCAGCATTGTTTTCATTCCTGTCTTATTTAACATTTTGAAATAAAACACTTCTGCTTCACTTGTGTTAAACCCTGAGAAGTATGGGAATTTCTCATAAAATGTTTTTGAACTGCCTTTTGGTGGAGTTGCACAGTGTTCCCACTGATTATAATTGAAAACATTTCTAGGTTGGGCAGATTTATGCAAATAGTGATGTGCAAAGTGGTTGTAGCAGTACAATTCTTCATAATTAGATGAACCCTGCAAGTAATCATGTTCTGTAAATTTTGCTGACATTACTAAATCTGACATCATATCATTAATACTTTCAAAGTCCCAATCATCACAGAATGTGCTCGGTTTTACAAAGTCACTCAATGAAATCTTGAACTGGTGTGGATACTTCAAGAGCTCGACCGGGCCATAAATATCGTAATCTGTTTTGTCCCAAGCTACCCCACCGGGTATTGGATTGGCTGTGACATTCACGGATGAAAGTTCTCTTTTCTCGATGTGAGATGACTTGTGTGGCTTTAGGACCAAGTTGATGTTCTGACTTGCTGTGTCCATTGTACTATATTTTCCCTCAATGAATTTTCCCAAACAAAGAACCATGATGAGCCAAAGCAAGAGGAAAAGTACACCTAACACAATCCAAAATTCAATCCATGGAGAAATCAGATAGGTTTCTTTGAGTTCATGAAAGAGTTCTGGTACTTTGTCTTTAAAACATTTAGCTGTTGGCTGTTCTTCTTGTTCGCTCGGATCCTCAGAAAAGACATCGAAATTGATGAAGTAGCCAGATGCAGTTCTGTCAATTGTTGGAATCGCTTCCGGATTTTTATTTGTTTTTGGAATTTTCTTTGTTTTATTAGCATAGTCTGAGGCTATATCGTTGTAGACTGGTGTTTCTTGACGAACTGTTTCAATTTGGGTTTCAAGAGGCACAAGTTCCATGGCATTATTGCATAGTCCCTTTTTAATCACTGCAGGTTTTTCAAATGTGATTAGTCTCTCAGTTTGAACCTCTTGGACTGTAGCAAGATGTGGTCTTCTGCTATTTCTTGGGAGTCCACTGGGCCTACTACTTATTATCGGCCACATGATTGTGGTTTTACCAGGTCGATGGATAAAACTCGGTTCTCCTTTTTACCAGCAAGGGGCGGTAGTACAACTGATCTTGTTCCGTTGACAGCTAAAACAGGTACTGTTTTTCTGTAAGAAGGCCCAAATTCCTTCTTCACCGCGATCTACTCTCTGACCAGATCCCCAATCTTTGGAATCCAGACAGGCCTTGCTGGGACAGGTGGTTTCTCTTCAGTGGCTGTTGGCTGCTGTTTTAGCTTTACGTTGCTCAGGTCTTTTCTTGTTTCATTTAAGTCCTGTAAAATAGCCAAACGATCTTTGATATCAAAGCATGTTTCTTCTACCACTGAAGTCTGACTATCGAGGTCCTGAATGTGCATTCTAGTCCCGAACAATAGTTCATACGGACTGAAACCTTTTAGAGAATTTCTTGGCAGATTGTTAAGACTACGTTGGACACTTGTTAAATGTTGGACCCACCCAGTACCTGTACCTAATACCCTCGCCGTTATAGATTGCTTTATGTCTCGGTTTTTTCTTTCCACAATCCCGTTTCCCTTAGGATGGAAGGGACAAGTGTACCGCAATGCAATGCCCATGCTGGTCATGGCCTCCTTATAAGCTCGAGAGCTAAAAGCAGGACCCTGGTCAGAATGTAGCATGCCAATTGCGTATTTGCCAATATAGACTCGCAAATCTTTTATAACAGTTCTGGCGTCAGCCGAGCGCTGGTGTCTACATTTTAAGTGAATCTAGTCTTAAATAATATACATTGGGACGCATGTTTCCTGTTTAATCATGCGTATAGATCGCCTTATGATTTCTACTAGGTGTTCTGGCACTACTTCGGCCGGTTCGCCAATGCGATCTATGTTGCAGTTTTCACAATTTTTCGCAAATTTGTGATTATCTACGCTCATTCCCGGCCACCAGTATTCTGATTGTAATTCTGTCAGAGATTCCTTGATCATCTGATGCCTTAGACCTAATCCCATATGTGCTTCTTGTATTAAGAAGATTCTCCTGTTCGTGTTTGGAATTACTCTATCCCCCACTCCAGGGATTCGAGCAAAAGGAACGGAGTTTGCATCGATTATGTATGTATAATTGAGTGGATAGTTCACGGGTAATGCTGCACAGTCGCCTTTTGAAGACATTTTTACCGCCAGCATGGTTTCCCCGTCTATGTATTTTTCTGAACACTTTTTTGTGGCTACGGAAGCCGGTTTAGTTGCTTCCGCTGTGGATGTCTCAGCCAATGAATTCCCTGCAGCGTGAACGCCATCACGCTGATGACTCAGTGTATGTCTCACGTGAGTCTTTTGTAGTTCTTTCTTTACAAGAACTACTTGTTCCCAAAGCGATTTTTGCTTAATTGTGGCACCTGTGTCATCTTTGTAACAGTTTTCAACCCATGTCTGCAAGTCATTATTGTATGATTTGACGCAGGAATGCGAATCGCACACTATTAGTGTCGGGAATTCGCGATTGGCAATGTCGAGCGCCATATTTAAAGCTCTTAATTCAGTTTGTTGACCTGAATTGTCTTTTACAGATTGTGACATTGTTACCAGTGGTCTCAATTTATCTCCGCGCCACCGGCATTTGACAACCTCGCACATAGCGTTATAAGCTTGTTTTCCCCAAACTGAGGGTTCTGCATAACTGTTTGTGTATATTACGCAGGCGTAAAGTTGTATGGGCAGAATGTCTTCAGGCAGAGGATATTCTTTTTCATATGTTAGATATTTCAATTTTTTCATTTCCGGGTCAAAATAGTATTATACTTTTTCTGTAGCAAGAGAATTTTCCCATTGTATCCATTTTGGATCTAATGCCACGGTAGTTAAATTACATGGGCTTGTTAATGCCTCGAAGCTGATTCTGCTGTTAAAACAGTAATCCGTCTGCCTTGGGCCTGGGCTCTTTCTTTTGCTACAGCTGTTTGAACCACATTTACAACATTTTTCGCAAGACTGAATGTTTTTTCAGCTTGTGAGTACAAGTGTGATTTGTATGCTATTGGTACCTTTTCTCCCTCATTAGAGGTCAGGTACGTGAATCCGCATCTTCCTGGGATGACTCGGATTACAAGGTTGCGTGTATTGTCGCGGATTTGCAATTTTGTTTTTGCTAACATGTCTGTTTGCAATGATCTCAACATTTCTGTGTGTTTTTGAGTCCAATTGATTGGTTTAAAATCAGGTTTTATTAATTCATAGAGAGGTTTAACCCCTCTGCATAATTTAGAATGTATGTTCTTCCAAAATTTAGGAATCCTAGTATTGATTGTAAGTTCCTCAGCGTTTTTGGTGCTTGGAGTACAGCACACTTTTCTAAGAAGTTGTCTGCTAGGCTTTTGCCTTCACTTGATAATTCATATCCTAAAAACAGGACAGTTAGATGGGCAATTCGTGACTTTTTAAAGTTGAATTTGTAACCCTCTGCTGCGAACCCAAGTATTATGGTGTTCACTCTTTTCAAGTGAGTATCCAAGTCATCGTCTGTTAGATAGATGTCATCGACATAAGATAATGCCTCATCATCATACATTTGTAGTAACTCTGTTACTCTTGCTGAGAATAATCCTGGGCTATTCTTGAACCCCTGTGGGAGTCGACAGAAATTGTTTTGCGAGCCCATTATCTAGAAAGCGGTCAAATACCTGCTTTCAGGTGCAATGTTTTGACAAAAGAATCCATTAGAGATGTCTAATGTTGTTTTGTATTTTTTGCGCGCGATGTTATTCATTAGTGCTGCACTGTGTGAGTTTTGTACTGCAAATGTCATGCAACATGAGTTAAGGTGTCTGCAGTCCAAAACAAGACGATATGAATCGTCTGGCTTGGAGACAGGAAACAAAGGATTGTTCATTTGTGAGGTGCATGTTTCAATCACCCCCTGGTATTCAAGTTGATCTAAGATCTCCCTGACCTGTTTTTTAGCTTCTTGCTTAATTGGGTACTGCCTTTGTGCAGTTGGTTGACATTTTAATTGGATTTTGTGAGGAGGAGAGTCCTCATCCCATCCTACATGATTTTTATATAATGCAGGAGCTTGGGCTACTGCCCACTTTCTTGCAAGTGTATATTTTTTGTGAATTGGAATGTAATTTGAGAAGGCAGGCATAATCATTTCTTTGCCATGAGGGCACTCCCCGACAAACTCTGGTGGCCAGTCCTTTTCAGCTAGAAGGATGTCATAGCCTTTGGAAAGGTTATCCCAAAATAGACCCCTTACTTTCCTAGTCTTATCTCCCTCTATACGTAATGTTATCTCGTATATTTTATGAGGTTTGCTAACTCTGCTGTCTGCAGTTTCCACTTGAATGTATTCATTCGTGTCCACTGTCTCCAGATGATTCATCAGGATCTTGCGAGCTATGGTCACTTCTGCTGCGCTGTCTAGCACTGTCTGGGCCCACTCTCCGTTTTTCAGCTGTGTCCTCAGTATCCTCGGCATATTTGATTATTTTAATGCTGGCTACCTTCTTTTTTAGAAATTGTAATTTTTTACTTTGATGAGCAGGTTCTTTGTCTTTGGACTTGACGTGCTCTTCCCTTTGTTCTGATCGTCCTCTTCTTTCCGATTTCTGCGAGGAAGTCTGAAAAGATCGAGAGGGACGTGTATCAATATCTTGATATCTATCAGGTTTCTTTAGATTATCCCTATTTCTAAGGTTGTATCTTTTCTCAGAGGGCTCCCTCTGGGGAGACTTGTGTCCTTGGTCCGGAGATCTTTCTCTCAGCCGAGGAGACCTTCCTCTGGACTGGAATCTTTTTTCTTTGGGAGTGGATTGTTTATTTCTATCCCAGCTCTTTTTTGGAGTGTTTAGATTATTTTTAATAAATATTTTTTCAGGATTTTCAGTTAGTTGGGGTTTTACGGGTTTCCCACCCAAACTATCTCTTCATAGTTCTTCATAGGATTTTTCTATGATTCTGGCAAGTTCAAATGGCTGTTCTGCTATATCTGTTTCTTTCAATTTCTGACGGATTACCACATATGCTGCTTCCCCTTTTATGTTGGCTAATAATATAGCCGAGACCTGCTTGAAGTCTTTTAGTAATTTCATACCCAGAGTTAAAGCAGGTTCCGGACCGTATTCATTTTGAATCTGTCTTAGCACATCGGGTATTACCGCCATGAACGGAACACCATGTGTTTTTGTGTAAATGGAAGCAAAGACTGTGCCCCAAGTGTCACAGTCCTCCACATGTGGTGCGATCCCCATTGGAAGGCAGATAGTCAGAATTCTGTGTTTCTCAGTAGGGGTAGTATCCGGACATACTGCCTCTATTTGAGTGATTTGTTGTGCTAACCAGAATGGAATTTGTTCCCGTTTTGTTGGTACTTTACCCAGACATGATTGTATGTTCTGTGGTGTAATTTTATTTGTGTTCCCCTGATGAGGGGTCAGCTGTGGAATGTTAATAGCTGGTTGGACTGTCGAAGTCCGCATTACATATTGGACTAATTGTCTATGAATTTTAATCAGTTGTTTTAGCTGTGCTAAAAGTTCTGGTATTGACATTTTTTCAATGTCTGGATGTGGTGTGTAGCTGGCTAGAACCGGCCAGGTTGCTCCTGGTCTACCTAGTGGACCGAGCCTGGTGATGTGATTATTATGTTTTAGGGCGCCTTTAAACCAGAGCAGGTGCTCTTGGTATTTTAATGGGATTTCCACCTCCTCGAAAGGAGTGTATTCATCCGGTGGTTTCCCTATTTTGTAATAGTGGAATTCGTGTGTGACAGCATTTGCTGCTGGAAAGTTTATCCATGAATAGAATACCTCTGTCTGCGGATATTCATGTGCCTCAATTACGAATACGACTATACCACCTCTCGATGTTAGTCTATTCTCTATAAGTTTAAGAGTTATAGTTTTTCTTATGTTGACCGGAATGAGTATTGCATTCGGGTCGGTCTGCAGGAGACTAGTGTCATCCTCTAGGAGTCGAGCTGCTATTCTAGCTGCCTCCCTTTCTTCTTCACTTTCTGTCATTTTTTTACTGACAGAAAGGTTTTTGTTGCAGATCAAGTTTCAAGGAAACAAAGATTAGGTGCACAATATTTTTGGAACACTGTATCCTTCAACGTTGACTATACCAAAACTATACATAGAAATCTCTTGCTACTAAGTTTCGGCGGATTTTTAGCCTTTTACCCACTCCAGACGTCTTTTGGAGTTTTTACGGGAAAAGGGTCTGTGTGAAAAAGCACGACTGAGTTACTCTAACGTCTTGCGTTAGATTTATCGCCTTACCAAACGTTGGGCGCCATGTAGTGTAGTTCCTATATTCCCAATAGGCTCTGCGCATTGGAATAATATATTCAGCAGTGTAGACGTAGGACTGAGGTTAACTAGGTCTCTACTGACTATATTAGACTTAAGGGTTGCCAGCTAGCTCAGAGGTCACTAGAAACTCTCGAATAAACGAGGAGGAGTTTAACCTCCCTGGATAGACAAGAAGGGATTAGCTTCTGACAACCATAAAACATGACAACTTTGCTCTCCCTGAATAAGAGTGTATCTCTAGAGTCGTGTGAAAACAATAGACAGCTATTTCGCTCAGTCAAATGTGCGTACTTAGTTTCACCAGAATGCAGAGAAAAGAGAGACGGGCGTTTTCAATAAAAGGTGTTATTTATTGAGCAGTCTTCTTCCTCATACAAGAGAAATGAATTGCCATGATTGTAATGCTCATGGTAAAGTAAAGTGCGTACAGTAAAAGGAGGATTATAAAATAATACTGTAAAAGCATTGATATGGTTTTTTAGCCATATGATACTTTAAAATAGATAAAATATATACATATATATATACATTGACTAATCATACTCAACTGGTGCTTCTAAATACGCCTACCCCGGTGTACCTGACCTAAGTCTGATACGTGGGAAGGAGTAAGTAAGTAGGCGTTTAAGTTAAGTTTGTTTTGCCAAGAATCTGACTCAAGAATTCTCTGTAAGGGTTTAGTCAGTTCCGTACCTGGGTAATAGAAAGCAGGAGGTCTGGTATCTCTCTCTCAGGACTCGATATCCCAGCAACCCGCAAGGGTAGGCTGGAAACGCCGGAGCTGGATTTCTCGGCAGGATAAAAGACAGCGTCTTTCTCAGCGCGTCAAAGAGGAGGGGCAGCTTCCGTGGGCTCTCGCATCAGCTGGGCTCTCGGGCAAGTAGATAGCTGCTCTGCTCCAGAATCACCACCGTGTGTTTGCTTAAGGCAACGTTGGTATATTTATACCTGAAAGGTGCCTGGGTTTGACGTAAGGTTGGACATAAGACGTCAATAAAGATGTCACTAAGAACTGCCCGTTCTTACAGTGCTTTACAGGAGTTCTAGGACGAAATCAAAACAAAAGCAAGGGGGATTTCCAAGGTTGCTGGAGGCTTGGTTTTGTTTAGAGAACTCGGTGTGCTTACTAGGGGGCCGGAGAAGCAGCCTTGCTTAATGTGACAGCATGTGCTACGACTGAATTATGGATATGGTTATTATGCCGTTGTATGGATATTATTGATTATAGCCGGACAAGGGCATAAAATAGGAATATCGATTCAGGTTTCCTAGATAAAACACTACATCATGATTCCTGTGGAACCCAACAGTTAAACGTCATGGGCTCAGCCTGACACTGATTCACGACACCCATAGATGATCAATCAGCTAAAAAGAAGACTACCCAACTAAGGTCCTTCACCCAATCCTGCAACCCTAGCAAGTAATTCTAATAGCTTAGGGTGGTCAAGGTTGGCAAAAGACCACAGAGAGATCCAGGAACTTCAGTAGAGCTGGGTGCCTAGAACCTACGAGATCTAAATAGATAACCAGCATCAGTCAAAGCAGCTTCTGTGCCTCTATGTGAGCTGAAACAGGATTGTCTATCCCAAGAATGCCAGAATATAATCCTATGGTTGTACGGTGGCCACTTTTGATAAACGTTTTAGAAACCATGGGATCTTTGAACTGGGACAATAGTTGGACGGCAACTAAACATTGCCACCATCTTTCCTCAGAAGTGGGGTGATCCAAGATTGCTTTCTAGAAGCAGGGATTACAACTTCCTAAAATGATCCATTTACAATGTTTTGAATAAATGAGCTCATCTCACCATAGCATTGATTGATCATTTGAGAAAGTAGATAGTCAGTTTCAAAGCCAATTTAAAAGAAATGGTTTCCTCATGTGACATATTTATAAAATGTAAATGCACAAGAGCAAAGTCCATTTCGATGAAACTGAATCCACCGCTGTACTTTTGACTACAGGGTCTTCAGTCTTGGCACAGATAAGCTCACTCTTATCCCAAAAATAATTTTGGACTGAGTCACACCAATTAACTGGCCTCTAAGAATGAATAAGCAGTGCTTTCAAGATCCCAACCACTTTAAGTTCCTGTATTAGTTGGTCACAGCACTCTCTATTTGCATTCTGCTAGTCTCACTTATAGGATTTACTGGCCAGTTGTTGTTCAGAGCTTAGAGTATCAGAGGGATCCTTATGCCATTACTGTTCCAATTTCCTTTTATGCATTTGTAAGGTGTTAATTCCTTTGTGAACCATGTGTGAGCGTTATTAGATTTTTCTCTTATGATTTAAAAGAGATTAAACAGAGCATAATTATTAGTAAAAGGTGAGGCCATTCACCATGTCCCGTAGCTCTAATGCCAGGTGGTCAGTTCACATCTTCCATATAGAGTGTAGTGTAGCTCCTATTTTCCCAATAGGCTCTGCGCATTGGAATAGTACCTACAGCAGTAAAGGCCTAGGCCAGACGTTAACTAGGTCTACTACTGTCGATACTAGACTTAATTTTTGGGTTTGCCAGCTAAGCTCAGAGTTCGCTAGAAACTTTCTCGAATGTTCAAGGAAGGATTAACTTCCCTGATTAGACAAGAAGGGATTTAGTTTCTGACAACCATAGAACATGACAACTTTGCTCTCCCCTAATCAAGAGTCAATCTCGAGAGTCGTGTGAGCACAAGGCAATTATTTTACTCAGTCAGTATGTGCATTCTTAGTCTCATCAGAATGTAGAGAAAAGGAAGAGACGGGCGTGTTCAATAAAAGATGTTATTTATTGATCAGTCTCTTTTCTCGTACAAGAGAAATGGATCGATATTATTGCAATACTTATAGTTAAGTAAAGTGCATACATTAGAAGCAATAGTATAAAATAATACTGTAAAAACATTGATATGGTTTCTGAGCCATAGTATGTTTAAAATGATTAAAATATATTTACATACACATATACATTTGACTAAACGTACTCAACTGGTGTTTCTAAATACGCCTACCCCGTGTACCTGACCTAAGTCTAATGCGTGGGCGGGAATAGAAAGTTACAGTTTAAGTTAAGTTTGTTTTTGCCAAGTGAATAACTAAAGAATTCTCTGTGAGGGGTTATTCAGTTCTGTACCTGGAATTTAGGATGAATGAGGAATGGTATCTCTTTCTCTGCTCTCGATATTCCAGGCTGCCTGCGAGGGCTACCCGGAAGCGCCGGTGCTGGGTCTCTCGGCTTGAGATAGCAGCGCGTCTCTCAGCGCGTCAGGAAGGCGGGGCTGCTGCCAGCGGGGTCTGCTTCTGCTCTCGGCTTCGGCAAGTATGGCTGCTCCGTCTTGTCACCACGCGTGTGTTTGCATAGGGCAAGGTCGGCAATATTTATACCTTAAAGGTGCCGGGATTGACGTAAGGATGGACATAGGTACGTCAATAAAGATGTCATACGACTTGCTCGTTAGCACATTCTTTTGCAAAAGTTCTCTGTGAAATCAAAACAATGGCCGCACGGATTGTCCAGGTTGTCATAGGTTTGATTTGTTATGAGAACGTCGTATGCCTTATCAGGGGCTGGAGGAATGTCGCTTGTCTAATTAGATCTCAAGCGTTATGACCTAATCAGATAACACGTTCCTGTGCCGTAGTGTGACTGCGTCAGATAACGGTATCTGCATCATGGGGGTTTTCTTGCCTCATGGGCTGACTGTTAGTTAACTAGCTAGGTAGTTTAACCAGAATAGGGTCAGGAATAGGGGGATCGATTCAGAACCTATAGAAATACACGACACCCACTCCACGCTAACTATGGTCATATCTACTAATCTATGCATAGTATAACATAGTACAACATACTATAGAGTATAGTGTATACCTTACCACCCCAAAATACATAAATGCATTTTGAAATTTTCAAATATACTGAAAAAATGCAGTCATATATATTGTATGCACTTAAGCTATGAATTAAATGCAAAATTAAACACGCATTGTTATGCATTATTGCTTTTTGGTATATGAGAAATACACATGAAATGGCTCTTAATATAGCTATACAGAAAGGAAGGTCGAGACCATTTCATCACATAATAAAATATTTGTGAACATACCAGCGGGCAGCTAAAGTCTATATAAAGTATCTAAAATAGAAATCTTAGTTCTCTAGCAATAGTTTCTTACTTTAAGCAGAAGATCAGTGTCCCGGGGAGAAAATATATAGAATTTTTTTTTAAGGGCTTGCTGAAAAAAGTTGCTGTCCGTGAACTGGATTGTAATTGTTCATGTGACTTTATTTTTAAAGTTGAAGGCCGAATTCAGGGAACGCCGTGTGCGAGTTTACTCAAAAGTCTCTATTTCTGTTCCGGAGAGAACATCATATCATTCAGGCTTTCGAAAAAACTGTCAACAGCTTCATGGGAAAGTTCCACTAAGTCGGAAATAGGGGTAACCATGCATTCGTGTGCATGATTGTCTCCATTGACATTCTGATTTGCATTGCTGACAGAAGGTCGTACCTGTTCGATGCTGCTTTCATCTCGAACTTCACTACCCTTCAATCGTAGTGGTGAAGATTCCAGGAATGCCGTCATCAGAATTGGCAGCCTTTGAGGGCAGCACAGTGCGTGAACCTTGGTAGGAACCAACAGTGTATCTGCATCCACTGGCGCATCCGATTGTAGCGTCAGACAGGTGTCTAACACGCATTCTTCTCCGCATAGCAGACACTTTAGTACAGGTAAAACACACCTTTGCCACATTGGTCGAAATGATAGAAACCAAGTCATGTTTAGGTCTCTAAGCCGGGAGAGTCCCAGGATTTTTGATATCCGGTCCCGGTATCCAATGGCTAGGATCGTATCTTCCATTGTCGCGAGAGTTTGATCTGTGACATGGGTTGCCATAACGAAAAATAAGGACTAGGAATAGGATTCCTGCAATTAGTCCCAGGATCAGGGGAAGTCCGCCAAAAATCGAATGGACGAAATCTGGAAAAATACCCAGTATGGCTTTGAATGGTGTTAATGCCATCGAAAATACTGTCTTAAATACCTTTGAGACCCCAGTGGTATCAGAAATATTTAAGATTTCGCTCAGGATGTCCGCGAAATGTACGGGGGAATTAGTTGATAATAATGTATGTATCTCTGCAGTCGTCCTTGCGACTTGTAGATCATACGTTTCTTTAGATGACGTGAGCCTTGTAGGCGTCTGAAGAAGCACTGTTTTCATTCTGCTTAAAGTATCTATTCGAATAGAAGTAATTTTCAAACCGGGCCATGCCCTTGCCTCCCTGTCTGGAAAGGAGCTGGGGAATAAAGAACGTCCACAGCACTTGACCTTCGCCGTCGTAGTGACGAGATAAGGAGTCCCGGGCATAAGACTACAACATCTGCGGTCTACAATAAGAATGTAACTCCCATTATAGAGTCTTTGAAAGAATGGTTCTATTTCAGTTGCAGGTGCGCCTTGCTGGTGACATGAAAGGTTGTATGAATTCCCTTCACAGGCTCCGTGCAAACTAATACCGTTACACAGAAGCGTGCCGCTTAGTGACATAGCACAATTGTTGCCACTAAGAAACACTTTCTGTCCTTTGTTACTGACACATGCATGTGAATAGGGCAGGTTCCAAGTTGTTTTAAGGTACCCCTTTCCCAATTTCTCGTACATGCCAGCCTGTATATATTTTTGGCAGTATTGAAACCTGAAGGTTGAGATTGGAATATTTATGATTCCGTGGATTATCCATTCACTGACAGGTCGTTCTGACATTGTCATTGGTAATCTTTCTAGTTTTTCAATGCTCAAGATTGTATAATCAGCACCCTTCTGCGCCATACCGATTTGTCTATCAGTAAGGTTAAAGATTTGGAATAGTGACGTTGTGTTGATTAAACGCCAAGGCACATAGCCTGAACGCAGATTTTGTAACGTCCAGCCAAGCTGTACAATGGAACGCAATTGTGACTGTCCATGTTGTAATAACAGTAAGTCTTGCGATAATATATCGATTGCTGAAGACACAATGCTGTCCAATGAAAAAATTCTGGAGGACAGAGTCATTAACCCATTGTCCACTACAGAAAGTGATTTTTCCAAATTAATACGGTCAATTTCCCGTATTCTTTCTGCTGTTTCAATTTGAGTAACCTTCCAGGCCTCATTGTATGCTGCATATACAGAGGCTGCTATGAAACGCTTTTGACGCTGTTTGCGTGGTCCCAGTATGAAATCACGCAAGTCAGCACCATCAGTAAGTAAAGTTAGGTGTTGCTTAATTTCAGGCAGTGTGGAAGTTTGTAGCCATTGAAGGCATAATTTGCCCACACTGTAGGTTGTTATTATCCCTGGGTGATGTCTTTGGGGATATCTAGGGTCTGGCCTGGTCATTTTGAAACCCTGTGTTTTATTCAGGAATCTATCTTGACAGTGATTTGTATCTGTGGGCCAGATCAACCATTGTTTCCAATCAGGATGTGTTCTGTTTTGGTTTAATATATGGTTTATGTCTATTTCTTCATCTGTTTCAGAGCTATTGCTAAACATTATTGGCTTTGGAATAGACGGGTTTTTTAAATCTTTGATTTTGGCTAAGCCAAGACAGGTGGTTTGTTGAACAGTGTCATTTAAAAATGTCATTTGTTCTGGGATCATGCAGGCTCTAAACAAAGCTTCTAAACCCTGTACTTGCCATTCTTTTGTACCCCAAACACTTTTCAAATCAACATTTTTGTCCCAATAATCAAATCCAAAAGTATTCATTTTTTCAAAGAACGAATCAGAATAAATCAATTTTGTGTTGGTTATCATGGTTTTCATCCCTGTCTTGTTTGACAATTTGTAATAAAATGTTTCAGCATTACTAGTGTTAAAACCTTGAAAGTATGAATATTTGTCATACACGGTTCTAGAGCTCCCTTTTGGAGGTGTAGCACAATGTTCCCATTGATTATAATTTAAAACATTTCTTGGTTGTGCAGATTTATGCAAAGAACTGTTACCATAATGGTTATAGCAATACATACTATCATAATTTGTAGAACCTTGCAAATAATCATGTTTTGTAAATTTAGCAGACATTACTAAGTCAGACATCATATTGTTTATACTTTCAAAGTCCCAATCATCAGCAAATGAGTTTGGTTTTGCAAAATCACTCAAGGAGATCTTGATTTGGTGTGGATATTTCAGGATCTCGACCGGACCATAAATTTCATAGTCAGTGTTGTCCCAGGCTACCCCACCAGGTATTGGAATTGCTGTGAAGTTGGCTGAAGAAAGTTCTGAAGAAAGTTCTCGTTTCTCGACGTGTGAAGATGTGTGTGGTTTGAGGACCAAGTTGATGTTCTGACTTGCTGTGTCCATTTTAGCATATTTTCCCTCAATGAAGCGTCCCAAGGTAAATACCATGATGAGCCAAAGTATGAGGATAAATGCACCAAAACCCACCCAAAATTCAATCCATGGAGTAACCAGATATGTTTCTTTCAGTTGTTTCAAAAGTTCCTTAGCTTTGTCTTTAAAGGATTTTGATGATGGCTGTGTCTTTTGTTCGCTGAAACCTTCAGAGGAATCATCGAAGTTGATGAAGTAACCAGATGCAGTTCTGTCAATTGTTCCAATTGGTTCAGGATTTTTGTTTCTTGCATTTTCACTTGGAACTTCATTGTAGATTGGTGTGTCTCTGCTAAATGTCTTTATTTGGGTTTTCAGAGGTCTGAGTTCTATTGCATTGTTGCATAGTCCTTGTTGTTCTTCTTTAGGCGTTTCGAATGTGATGAGCCTCTTTGTTAGGACCTCTGTACTGGTAGCAAACCTTGGTGTTCTGCTACTTATTGGGAGTCCACTTGGCCTACTGTTTGTTATCGGCCACATGTTGTGGTTTTACCAGGTCGATGGATACAACTCGGTTCTCTTTTTTTCCAGCAAGTGGCGGTAGTACAACTGATCTTGTCCCGTTGACAGACAAGACAGGAACTGCTTTTCTGTAAGAAGGCCCAAATTCCTTCTTTACCGCGATCTTCTCCCTGACTAGATCCCCGACTTTTGGAATCCAGACAGGTCTTGCTGGGACAGGTGGTGAATCTTCAGTGGTCGTTGGCTGTTGTTTCAACTGTATGTTGCTCAGGTCTTTTCTTGTTTTGTTTAAGTCCTGCAAAATAGCCAAACGGTCTTTGACATCAAAGGTTTTTTCTATTACCACTGAAGTCTGACTATCAAGGTCAGAGATCAACATCCTAGTTCCGAATAATAATTCGTACGGACTGAATCCCTTCAGAGAATTTCTTGGCAAGTTATTTAGACTACGTTGGACACTTATTAGATGTTTGACCCACCCAGCTCCCGAACCTAATATCCTTTCTATTATAGATTGCTTTCTGCCTTGGTTTTTTCTTTACACCGTCCCATACCCTCAGGAAGGAAGTGAGAAGATTCCCGCTGGGCTGTGCTCATTTGGCCATGTTTCCCCCCCAGGCTGGTTTGCCTGAGTGAAAGAAATGGTCGAACGTAGCATGCTCTTAGCGTATATGCCATTTAGACTCGCAAATCTTGTATAATAGTCCGGACGTCAGCCGAGTGCTGGTGATCTACATTATAAGTGGAAACTAGCCTGTATATGTTAATCGCAAGCCATTCTTTTTGCTGGTAATATTATCTGCCTTGATACGACGAGGTATTAAACTGCTTCTCTCCCCACTGCGATCTCTGTTGCAGTTTGGGCAGTTTTTTACAAACATGGTGTAGTGCAGGCTCATGCCTGGCCACCAGTACCGTGATTGTAATTCTTCCAGAGAATCTTTTAATTTAAGGTGTCTGTGACCCTCGCCCATGTGTGCGTCTGCGATTAACAAGTTTCTCCTGTCCATGTTTGGAATCACTCTATCCCCCACTCCAGGGATTCGAGCAAAAGGGACGGAGTTTGCATCGATTATGTATGTATAATTGAGTGGATAGTTGATCGGTAACGCTGAGCAGTCGCCTTTTGATGACGTTTTCACCGCCAGCATTGTTTCACCGTCAATGTATTTTAATGTACGCTTTTTTCGATCTACGGGAGCCGGTTTAGTGGCTGCCGCTGCGGCTGTTTCAGCCAATGAATTCCCCACAACGTGAACGCCATCACGCTGATGACTCAGTGAGTGTGTCACGTGAGTCTTTGGTAGTTCTTTTTTCAAAAGAGCTACTTGTTCCCAGAGCAGTTTCTGCTTTATTGGTGCATCTGTGTCATCTTTGTAACCGTTCTGAATCCATGTCTGCAAATCCTTGTTATATGCTTTGACGCAGTAATATGAATCTGACACTATAAGTGTCGGGAATTCGCGATCCGCATTATCTAGCGCCATTTTCAAAGCTATTATTTCAGTTTGTTTTTCTGAATTAGTTTCTACTGAGTGTGATTTTGTTAATAGAGGTCTTAGTTTACCTCCGCGCCACACTTCTTTTGTAATCTCACATGTGGGGTTGTATGCTTGTTCTCCCCAAACGGAGGGTTGAGCATGTCCGTCTGTATAGATTACACAGGCGTAATGTCGTAGAGGCAGAATGTCGATTGGCAGAGGATACGTCTTTTCATATTTTAGATTTTTTAATTCTTCTAGTTCTTAAAAGACTGTCAACCAGGCAATACTTGATAATTCATATCCTCCGTACTGGATTTTCAGATGGGCAATTCTGGATTTTTTGAAGTTGAATTTGTAACCCTCTGCAGCAAAACCAAGTATTATGGTGTTCACTCTTTTCAAGTGAGTCTCCAAGTCATCATCTGTTAAGTAAATGTCATCGACATAAGATAATGCTTCATCATCATATAGTTGTAGTAATTCTGTTACTCTCGCTGAGAATACCCCCGGGCTGTTCTTGTACCCCTGGGCTAACCGACAGAATTGTTTTTGAGTGCCATTTACTGAGAATGCTGTTAAATATCTGCTCTCTGGTGCTATGTTTTGACAAAAGAATCCATTGGAGATGTCCAAGGTTGTTTTGTATTTTTTGCGCACTATGTTATTCATTAGTGCAGCACTGTGTGAGTTTTGCACTGCAAAGGTTTTGCAACATGTGTTAAGGTGTCGGTAATCCAAAACTAGACGGTACGAATTGTCTGGTTTGGAGACCGGAAACAAAGGATTGTTCATTTGTGAGGTGCAAGTTTCAATCACCCCCTGGTATTCTAGCTGATCTAGTATTTCATTTACTTGTTTTTTAGCTTCTTGCTTAATTGGGTACTGCCTTTGTGCAGTTGGTTGTGATTTTGACTGGATTTTGTGAGGAGGAGAATCCTCATCCCATCCTACATGATTTTTATATAAAGCAGGTGCTAAGGCCACTGCCCACTTTCTAGCAAGTGTATATTTTTTATGAATCGGTATTTGATTCGAGAAGGCAGGCATAATTACTTCTTCGCCATGAGGGCACTCCCTGACAAACTCTGGTGGCCAGTCTTTTTCAGCTAGAAGGATGTCATAGCCTTTGGAGAGGTTATCCCAAAATAGTCCCCTTATTTTCCTAGTCTTATCTCCCTCTATACGTAATGTTATCTCGTATATTTTGTGGGGCTTGCTAACTCTGGTATCTGCAGTTTCCACTTGAAGATATTCATTCGTGTCCACTGTCTCCAGATGATTCATAAGGACTTTGCGAGCTATGCTCATCTCTGCTGCGCTGTCTAGCATTGTCTGAGCCCACTCTCCGTTTTTCAGTTGTGTCCTCAGTATTCTCGGCATTGTTAACTACCTTGATACTGGCTACCTTCTTTTTTGGAAATTGTAATTTCTTTTTCAGTTGAGCAGGTTCCTTGTCTTTGGACTTGGCGTGCTCTTCTGATCGTCCTCTTCTTTCCGATTTCTGCGAGGAATTCTGAAAAGATTGAGAGGGACGTGTATCAATGTCTTGATATCTATCAGGTTTTTTAATATTATCCCTATTTCTAAGGTTATATCTATTCCCAGAGGGGTCACTCTGGGGTGACCTTTGTCTCGGGTTTGGAGATTTCTCTCTTCGCCTAGGAGACCTTCCTCTGGACTGGAATTTCTTTTCTTTAGGATTGGATTGTTTATTTCCATCCCAGTTCTTTTTTGGTGAATTATTATTATTAAAAAATATTTTTTCTGGACTTGTAGTCAGTTGCGGTTTTACTGGTATTCCACCTAGACTATCTCTGCCTAGTTCTTCATAGGATTTTTCTATGATTCTGGCTATTTCAGCTGGTTGGTCTGCTATATCTGTCTCTTTTAACCTCTGGCGGATCGCCACGTTTGCTGCTTCACCTTTTATGTTGGCTAGTAATATAGCCGAGACCTGCTTGAAGTCTTTCAGTAATTTCATACCAAGAGTTAAAGCAGGTTCTGGACCGTATTCATCTTGAATTTGTTTTAGCACATCTGGTATTACCGAAATGGATGGAACACCGTGCGTTTTTGTGTAGATGGAAGCAAAGACTGTACCCCAAGTGTCACAGTCCTCAATGTGTGGTGCGATTCCCATTGGGAGACATATAGTCAGAATCCTGTGTTTTTCCAGCGGGGTGGTGTCAGGAAACACCGCCTCTATTTGGGTAATTTTCTGTGCCAACCAGAATGGTATTTGTTCCCGTTTAGCTGGAACTTTACCTAGGCAGGATTGGATGTTCTGTGGTGTAATTTTATTTGTGTTCCCCTGGTGAGGGGTCAGCTGTGGAAGTTTAATCGCTGGCTGAATTGTTGAAGTCCGCATTACATACTGAACTAATTGTCTATGAATTTTTAGTAGTTGTTTTAGCTGTATTAATAGCTCTGCTGCAGGCATTCTTTCGATGTCTGGATGTGGTGTGTATCCGGCTAAGACCGGCCACGTTGCTCCTGGTCTTCCTAAAGGACCGAGCCTTGTAATGTGATTGTTATGTATTAGGGCGCCATCAAATAAGAGCAAATGCTCTTGGAATTTGAGTGGTACTTCCACCTCCTCGAAAGGAGTGTACGTTTCAGGAGGTTCCTCTACTTTGTAATAGTGGAAGTACTTTGTTACAGCATTTGCTGCTG
Organism: Lissotriton helveticus; assembly: GCF_964261635.1. Lineage (NCBI taxonomy): Eukaryota > Metazoa > Chordata > Amphibia > Caudata > Salamandridae > Lissotriton > Lissotriton helveticus. The sequence continues at coordinate 1,804,251,299 of NC_136067.1, read as the reverse complement.
GAAAATGTATCCATGTATAGTATACCTCTGTCTGCCGATATTCGTGTGCCTCAATTACGAATATGACTGTGCCACCTCTAGGTGTCAGTCCATTTTCTATAAGTTTTAAGGTTATAGATCTCCTTTTAATGACCGGAATGAGTATTATATCCGCGTCTGCTGCTTGCATGGTAGCATCAGCATCTGCTATTTCAGTAGCTAATCTAATTGCCTCTCTTTCTCCATCACTGTCTCCCATTTTACTGACAGGATGGTATTATTTTTATTTGCAGATCAGGTTTCTTATGGAAACAGAGATTAGATGCACAATATTCTGGAACTGTTTTATCCTTCAACGTTGACTAGACCAAGAACCATACATAGGAGTTCCCCCCTGCGAGGTTTTGGAGGATATAATAACCTTTCACCCACTCCAGACGTCTTTGGAGTATTTGGGAAAAGGGGTCTGAGTGAGAAAGCACGACTGAGTTACTCTAAATGTCTTACGTTAGTTTTATCGCCCTTTCCAAACGCGTTGGGCGCCATGTAGTGTAGCTCCTATTTTCCCAATAGGCTCTGCGCATTGGAATAGTACCTACAGCAGTAAAGGCCTAGGCCAGACGTTAACTAGGTCTACTACTGTCGATACTAGACTTAATTTTTGGGTTTGCCAGCTAAGCTCAGAGTTCGCTAGAAACTTTCTCGAATGTTCAAGGAAGGATTAACTTCCCTGATTAGACAAGAAGGGATTTAGTTTCTGACAACCATAGAACATGACAACTTTGCTCTCCCCTAATCAAGAGTCAATCTCGAGAGTCGTGTGAGCACAAGGCAATTATTTTACTCAGTCAGTACGTGCATTCTTAGTCTCATCAGAATGTAGAGAAAAGGAAGAGACGGGCGTGTTCAATAAAAGATGTTATTTATTGATCAGTCTCTTTTCTCGTACAAGAGAAATGGATCGATATTATTGCAATACTTATAGTTAAGTAAAGTGCATACATTAGAAGCAATAGTATAAAATAATACTGTAAAAACATTGATATGGTTTCTGAGCCATATGATGTTTAAAATGATTAAAATATATTTACATACACATATACATTTGACTAAACGTACTCAACTGGTGTTTCTAAATACGCCTACCCCGTGTACCTGACCTAAGTCTAATGCGTGGGCGGGAATAGAAAGTTACAGTTTAAGTTAAGTTTGTTTTTGCCAAGTGAATAACTAAAGAATTCTCTGTGAGGGGTTATTCAGTTCTGTACCTGGAATTTAGGATGAATGAGGAATGGTATCTCTTTCTCTGCTCTCGATATTCCAGGCTGCCTGCGAGGGCTACCCGGAAGCGCCGGTGCTGGGTCTCTCGGCTTGAGATAGCAGCGCGTCTCTCAGCGCGTCAGGAAGGCGGGGCTGCTGCCAGCGGGGTCTGCTTCTGCTCTCGGCTTCGGCAAGTATGGCTGCTCCGTCTTGTCACCACGCGTGTGTTTGCATAGGGCAAGGTCGGCAATATTTATACCTTAAAGGTGCCGGGATTGACGTAAGGATGGACATAGGTACGTCAATAAAGATGTCATACGACTTGCTCGTTAGCACATTCTTTTGCAAAAGTTCTCTGTGAAATCAAAACAATGGCCGCACGGATTGTCCAGGTTGTCATAGGTTTGATTTGTTATGAGAACGTCGTATGCCTTATCAGGGGCTGGAGGAATGTCGCTTGTCTAATTAGATCTCAAGCGTTATGACCTAATCAGATAACACGTTCCTGTGCCGTAGTGTGACTGCGTCAGATAACGGTATCTGCATCATGGGGGTTTTCTTGCCTCATGGGCTGACTGTTAGTTAACTAGCTAGGTAGTTTAACCAGAATAGGGTCAGGAATAGGGGGATCGATTCAGAACCTATAGAAATACACGACAGAGAACCTGAATCAGATTATCTAAAGTTAACTTTTTAGGGTTGTAAGTCATAAAGGTTCATCTTTATTTTTGAATATCAGTTCGACAACTTTTCTCCCCTTTGACCGAAGGTGCGCAGATGAGGGTCTGACCTAGCCAAAGGGGAAATATTGTTCTGTCCTGTACTTCTAACCACGGAGAGCATTCGTTTTAGGAAATGTCCCTTTTCTTGGGTGGCTGGCTGAGAGCCATGTATTGAACCAATATCTTCTAAATCTATGGCCACTTTAATAGCCGATGTATCCTTGTCATCTCCAAACCATATTTTGAAATCAATGTGCCCTGCCATTTTAGTGCTAGATTGTACTAGAGATAGGAAGAGATCAATAAGTACTGGTTTAGAGTCGGAACCTGAATTTGAAGAACAGAAGAAAACAAAAAGTAAGGATTCAGCATGTGAAGCCCGAAGATGCACTGTCACATGTTCATAAACATCAATGTAAGTAGATGGTCACTGTCAGGATTTAAGTTTGTATTAAAGACGGTTCCCAACTACCACCAAGCCCTGGTATGAGATCCAGTCTTAGCATGGGAAATGATTCTGGAACTACATCCATAATGTCAGAATGAGAGGTTTTTCCAAACCATGTCTCTGCTGTCTGATTAAAAACGGGGCTACCACACGAGTGGATGTAGTTGAACTGTTACCACTTCTTTTTAGAGTACATGACCTGTGCATCCCAGATTACAGAGTCAGCAAAATGGACAGTAATGTGAACAAGCCTAAGGGTTTTCCTGCTGAGTGCGACAGCTGCAGTCAGAATGTGTTTCAAAGCGAGTATCCTGGATCTGCAGTGGATGCCTAGCAGTTGTTGCCCAGGGCCAAGGGACGAAAGCACCAGCTGTAATGGTAACAAGATCTGGGAATTCAGATGCCAGTCTTGTGCACCATACAATTATACATTACCATGCCCCTTCGATGTACAACAACGAACATTCAAGATGAAATGTAGAGTTAGCAGACATCTTATGCTCAGTGCAAAATGCACAGCAACAGAAGCGATACCTGACTTGGTAAGTACACTGCACTTAAGCTTGCAATCTTTTCAGCAACCTGCTTATAAGAATAAATAATCCACATTTGTAAAGCGCACAATCCCCCGTAAGGGTCTCTAGGCGCTGGGGGCCGTCAGGAAGATTAAGCAAGCTGTTGCCCAGGGTCTCATGGTGCTGGGCTAATCTGCCGCCAGTGCCAGGGTTCAAACCTTCATCCCCAGATTCCAGAGTCAGTCGCCCAAGCCGCGGCGCCACACCTCTTCCGCTTATCAGGTGTACCTATAAGTATAAGGCATATCCAATTCCTCCCAACCCTCACAAGATGCAATCTATCAGCAGCAAGACCTAGCAACAAATAAGTGTAAACCTCGCTCTCATGCTTTCTTACCCATGGACTGGTAGTACAGACAAACCGTTTACAATATTTCCAATAGTCACACTTTCAAACACTAATAGTTATGGGTGTTGTTGGAATTAGCTCTTTCAGCAGGTTCGCCCCCAAACTTTTTGTCTTCACCCTCCTTTTTTCTGAACCAGTTTCTGTTGATTTTTAGGACTTTGCACACTTTACCTCTCTTAAAATGATTGTGCTCAGTGGCGGCTGATATTGAACAAGGGTGGCAGGGTAGGGGGTGTTTAAAAAAATAAACCTCACTTACCTTTGTAAGGAGGATGATTCTCCTCCGTCATCATCTCTGTGCAATGCAGCGTTATGTTTGTTCTGAGCACCGAGGGTCTGCCCTCAGAAGGGGAGTGGGACCCTGTGCATGTTCTCCACCGGGGAAATGTATTACAGCCTGGTGGAAAACATGCTAAGGGTGCATGACTGATTGGTCGGCCCAAGACGGCTGGCCGAACCGTCATGCGCACTTAATTGCACATATTTCTTCCTCCCCTTGCTGGCTGTGATTACAGCCAAGCCCCGCCCCATCCCAAAACCTGCGTCAGTATGGAAAAATAAAATGATAACAACATTGTGTTGTTATCATTTAATTTGTCGTTCTTCATTCTGCTGAAAAGCAATGGGGTGACGCTCCTCCACCTTAGCAGAGGAGCAGTCACTCCTTGTGCTCTCTCGTTTAAACATAGTAAGTGACTTACACCCAATTGGCATGTTTCATTTACTTGTAAGTGCCTAGTAAAGTGGCACTATATGTACCCATGGTAAGTAAATTAAATGCTACTTGTGGGTCTGCTTATAATTCAGCAAAATGTGGGCACCCATTATTCCAAGTAACAAGGAAAAGGAAAATAATAAAGAACAATGGTCCCCTAGACATCATTCAATATATAACTGGTACAGAATACAATTGGCTAAATAGGAACAAATACAAATATAATCCATGCGATTCTATCAATGGTCAATGTTTTATATTAAAGTTACATAGCATGAATCCAGTGGGCAATAAAATTAAATAGATAGTCAAAATGATGCAGGTTCTCCAATGACGGCACAGTGTAACTGCAAATAGATAAGTCAAACATAACAACAAATAAGACATCATTGATATTTAAAATATGTACAAGTGTCCCCGCCCATAGACAAAAAGGCTTCCCAGACATCCAATGATATCGACATATGGGTTCAAACAGTCCAACAACCAATGATCTGGGAGGGACCCAATATGTCGAAGTTTTGACCCTTTATGCAGAGTCACATCTTTAAAGCATTGTCTACTGGACACCCTGTAGCGTGCTGACTCAAAGTCATTGCGGGCTCCACTGCACTTATTGTGTAACCCACTTAAGTGGGCTTTTCAAACATGTCTCAAGCTCCTGCCATTGCGGCATGTGTGCAGTTTTAAACTGCCATTTTGACCTGGCAAAATAAACCTTTTGCCAGGCCTAAACTTTTCACCCGTGGGGTAAGTGCTAAATAGCCCATAGGGGAGGGTGCAGTGTATTTAGAGAGTTGGACTTTTAAGTTTTACATGTACTTGTAGTGAAAAACGATTACATTAAATTTTCACTACTTCAAGGCCTACCTCTCTCCTATGATAACAATGGGTTTCCTTATTGCATTTAATAAGTGATGACTTTCCATTGGGAGCAGGAAATACATCTAATGAATTGCAATTAAAAGCCCTCTTTAATGGTAAAGTGGATTTTAAGTCACAATTCTGAAATTGCCACTTTTAGAAAGTTGGCATTTTCTTGTGCTAACCATTTGGTGCCTTTAGCCTATCTCTGAGTCACGTTACTAAGTGTGGCTAGTAGTTGGTCTTTGTAGATGGTTGCCAGACAGTGAGACAAAGGGAATATAGGTGTTGGCAGGATGGGCCACTCTGCCTTAATGAGAGGGAGGAGCTGTCACCTACCAAATTTGCACATCACAAAGGCCCTGCCTAAAAACAATCACATAGGGTTTGTCACTTGTCTTTCGTGCCCCAAGACAAGCTGTGGCCATGGCAGGAGAGAAGGGGATGCCTGACACCTCAGGGGGAGAACCTTATCATATTTCAAAGTGGGCATCAGGTATAAATATTGGACTCCCAGATCCAACTCTTCAGTACACTCCTGGACCTGTAGATACTACAGAAGAAGGCGTGCTGCTTTGATGCCAGAAGGACTGCCACCCTGTTGCCCTGCTACTCTGCTGCTCTGTTCCCTGATGCCCTGCTTGCTTAGTAGGAAGACTGGACCTGCACCCTTCATCCCATTCTGAAGTGAACCAAGGGACAACCAGCTGACCTCCTGTTTTGAGCTACAGGCACATAACAAGCTCCGGAGGCTCCCTGCAACTGCCCAGCTGACCTGCTGCCTGGACCTGCAGCTGGACCTACCAGAGCCCTTCTGTTTTGAGCTACAGGGACATAACAAGCTTGAGCGACTTCCTGCAATGGACCTGCTGCCTCGACCTGCCATAGCCCTGCTTGCCTCCCCTGGAGTGTGTTCCTGACCCCCAAATGGTGCTCCTCAGGTCCTGGTTGCTTGGTGTGAACTCTGTGAAGCTCCCCTGAAGTTTTGGCTCTCTGCGAGCATGAACAGGTCTGTTCACTCCAATATCTTGCTGCCCGCACTGCCCACCAACATTAAGTCCCAGTTAAACCAACTCTTCAAGCGACAGCGACAACCAATGATACTGGGCAGCGCAAGGTGTGCACTTCATGCTACAGTATTGAAAGCTCGCTGAAAGTGCCAATGCGATGCACCAGCAACCACGATCAGTGACACCTAACAGGATCTTCGTGCTACAGCAATGACCATCCTTGATGCTCTCCTTGCTGGTCATGGCCATTTCACTGTGAACGGAACCCTTCGAGATGGACTTTAAAGTCTTTCAGCTTGATTAAACTGGTCCCTGTATCTGGCCCACGTGCCATCATGGTCAGGCTAAACTTGTGACTTTTACCCGGTCTTGCATGACCAGGTAGCCGTGAATGGCGCTTTGTACTTTTAAGTGCTTTACTTACCTAAAATCTTTGAAATTGCATATCTCGGGTTCTACTGTTTGGATTTTTGTCATTTTGGTGTCAAATATTGTATTACATTTTGCCCTATTCTTCAAAATTGGTGACAGATTTTTTTTGTGTTGTGTTTTTCACTGTATTACTGTTTGAAGTGTTGCATAAATAGTTTACAAATTGCCTTAAAATTAAGCCTTACTGCTTAATGCACGGGTACAGTGCAGGCTTATTAGTAACAGGGAACGCAGAGAATCGGCATTCCCACGCTGAATTGAGAAGGAGACAGACACGGAGAGCGGTTGTTTAAAAAGCAAACAAGTAAGTGGACAGAGTGGTTTAATGTGTTTAAGCACTCTGCCCATGTGCTCAGTTAACCGGATAGGTTTAATACTCCATGATTAGAAGGGTACGAGTAAGCCGTTTTGATTACAGAATAATGCATGCTCACCCTTAACCTGTCACGCACGAAAAGGATTAACCAACATGTTTACGAGCTTAACCACGGCATATACGGTCATTCTCATTTGTGCATAGAGCCGTTTTGATTACAGAATCGATAAATAATGCATGCTCACCCTTAACCTGTCACGAATCACAAGGATTAGCCAACGTTTTTACGAGCCTAATCACGGCATATAAAGCCAGCCTCATTCCTCCATAGAGCCTACGCGGAATACCGCGACCAAATAAGACCCCTCAGGCCGTCAGTAGAAGGACATATTAGTGAGAAAGCACCCACTTCACATTTATGTCATAGACACGACCGCACAAGGGAGGCTACGAGCACTCTCTTTTTTTTAAAACAGTAGTTGAACCTCACATTAAATCCGTTGACTAACAGATTACATCCGCCTCCTTACAGATCAAGGATATTACGCCTTCCTCATCCCACCTCCTGTATAACTAACGAATACAGAGGTATGTATGACTGCATGAAACGTGAACCTTCCCCGAGTTTCTAAGAGAAGAGAAGCCAGGGTTTGTTATGTGGAATTATCACCACATTTTTAATTGTAGATCGAAGGAATTTCCCTTTATTGCCTAAGTCAGCTGACCAGCAGTTCTACTCAAACAAGACCAAATTAAGTTAAGGTCCACATAAGGTGAGCATTGACTGTGCCCGCACCTTTTATATGCATAATACCACTGACCAACCCCTGATACATGTCCATTATATCTAACAGGCTGTCCTACATCACTCCAGTCCTGATGAAGACCCGCTTCTGATGCGCAAAATCAGCGCATCCTTCCCAGGGTCGAAACGTCGACGCATTTCCTTCTTATATGAACCAACTATTAAAAATCCTCTAGGACCCAAGAATTAATTGATGCACCTACTGGATTATTGTACATATAGTTGTCGTCGCTAATAAGTCCATGAAGTGACAATTTTATATGTTGTTTTAATGGTGTAACAGTTTTGCACAGAATTCACGTGCCTTGTATATTTTATGTTTTATAATTGGACAGCAACATGAATGTTTTGATTCAAATATAAAGAATACGAAAGTGTATGAGTAAAACTTCACTTAAAACTTTTTGGTCAGTGTGTTTAAGTATACATGTGTGTTTAAGTTTACTGGTATAGATACCATTGTCTTTGTATCCTCATTAGGGACGAAGTGTGCAAATAACGTAATTGGAATACTATATTACTGTGTATTTCTGTCCGACAGAACCATTATTATTCACTATATTACCCACCCAGGTTCTGAGGGTTACAGGGTCACCCCATTACATGTAATATGTCCTTAGTGTAGTCTATGTGTGCCACTATGTACTTTCCTTACCTGTTCTTGTGTGCCTTGACCTTTTGACACCATGTGTATATATTTGTGCATGCATATTTTCTGGGTGGACATATGCAGCTGAAGTGTTTCTGGCACAATAAGTGTGTGTCCATGTGAGTAAGATAAACAGTTTTCGTTTGTGTATTGTTGTTGCCTATGCCACCATATTCTTTGCTGCATGGTTCAAACTGCCCAACAAGCAAGCAAAGTTCTCAATTCTGTCTCGTCCACTGACACGTTCACTGTTTCTCCAAAGTCTCCAACATATTGTACATTCTTTCTGGTCTTTGTGTTTTCATTGCTCTGGAGTTTTGCAAAGGTTGTGTCTTATATTGCTAACAGACATGTTTAGTATCACCACACAACAAGTACATGGGCACTCTTAGTTTAAACATGACTGTGCACAAAGAAGGGAACATAATAGCATACTTCACAGAAGTTAGGACTGCTATTTCCAGACGGCTGCCTTGCAACACATACTCTTTGTGGTCTGTGCTTTTTGCATTTCTACTGTTATTAGTCCCTGAGTGTTCTCTAATCCTCATTAAATGTTCATTATCTTTTGTCTCTGTCGGACTTGGCCCTTTTTGCAGGGTCATCCCAGAAGTTTTTGCCTTCCTCCTGTATTTTTTCTGACCTGTTGTTGGTGGTTTTATGACTCTGGGCCCTTTACCACTGTTGATCAGTGCTAAAGTGCATATGCTCTCTCTTGTAAATTGTGTTATGGATTACAGCCCGACAGAACCACTTTTTTCTGATATCAATACCCAGGTTCTGAGGTACACTGGGCCGCCCCTTTATAGTTAATGCTGGTGGGCTTGCAGCAATGATTGTGCCACCCACAGAAGCAGCTCGTAAAATGTGAATCAGGTCTGCCATTGCAGAGCCTGTGTGCAGTCTGGAACTGCCTTGTCAACTTAAACCTTCCCTTTTCCACATATTAGTCACCCCTAATGTAGGCCCAAGGTCTACCTGTGGGCAGGGTGCATTGTATGTGAAAGGTAGGACATGCCCTGATGTGTGTGGCATATCCTCATAGTGAAATACTGGCAATTTCGTTTTTCACGATTGCAAGGCTATCTGTTCACATAGGACAGAATAGAGAGTGTTTTTATAACATCTTATAAACATAACTGACCCTGGGAACAAGATATAAAAGTAAAGTTTAGTGTGCCTGGGGGGCGCTAGGTGGCGCACTAGCAGATGGCCGCTCTGTAGCGAGCTCCTGCCTCCTGGCGTAAATAATCCTTTTAATTATCCTTTTATTGGCCCGACTGGTGGAACCTGGCACCCTCAATCGATTGCTGACACTGAGCTGCGCCTGCGGACCGAGTGTCGCACACTTTGCCGGCTCGCTGACCCGGGAGCCGGAAAAGAAAGACGGGCCCGCCGGACAGCGTTACTCCCGGCACTGAGGGGCCGGCCACGGCGGCTACTCTACACCGAGGCTGCGGCGCGGCTGGCTGGGCCGCATCGGCTGCATTCCCGGCCAGAGGTTGCAGGGGCGGCACTCGATTGCCTGTGACGCTGCCACCGACGACGGCCACGCGCCGAGAGGAAGCTGGTGGAGTGCTGCTCCCCTTGCATGGTGAGAACTGGAGGTACAGCAAGCTCTTGCCGAAATTACTAGCCCGCATCGCGGCGTGACATATGAGGTCAGAGACCTCGGGCCTACGAAGCTGCTATAACTGTCCTCGGCACAATGCTTCGGATACCGCGAGGAGGGGGTGAGTAAGCGCCTGTGCTCGGTGCTGGTTCCGGGCTCGCTGTAGGTCACGTTGAGCACCCATCCCACGCAGTGGTGCTGTTTGCCCAGCGAGTGCCGTGGGGGAATGTTATGCCCCCCTCCCATCTTCGATCCCGAGGGTAGCGTCGCGGAGGCGCGACCTACCGAGGCGGCCTGCTGACCGAACCCGGCCCATTGCGACGCTCGGTGGAAGGAGCGAGACCATCAGCGTCATTTTGAATCCTAGGTTGCGACATCCCTGTGTGGCGAGGCAGTGCTCCTTGGACGGTGTAGGGCACGAGTGGCGCTCTCTATCCCTGACTACTGCGACCTTCAAGAGCCTACAGATATCCTTAAGTGCCCAGAGTGAGGGAGTGGCGGCTGCTTAGCGGGGAAGTCTGGACTTCTGCAGAGAAGGCTAGTGGTGAGCTCATTTACCTGATTCAATCCCTCCCTAATCTCTGCGAATAACCCTGCTAGACTTGAGCGCTGTTGGAGGGCAGGCACAGAGATCACTGTCATACCCGATTGGCAAAATGGGCAAGCCGGACACGCGCCAACCCAAGATTACTTTCGAGGCTGCTAAAAAAACGCCCCGGCCTATCCAAGGAGATCGGGAACAGCCTGGACGGACTGTGGATGGAACAGCGGCGCCTGCCCCGACTTCTGAAATACAGGACATCCTCAGAGAGGTTCGGCAAGGATTCGCCACTATTGTTGATAAAGTGGACAGGCCAACCTCTCAGATGGACGCCATTGCCCACAAGTTAGATGGGCATGATGAGAGGATTAAAGAAGCGGAAAGGCGCATCTCTGATTCTGAGGACGTCACTACCGCTCACACGTCCCAACTGTCTCGTATGGAAAATCTGCTACGCTCCATTGCAGCGAAGAACGAGGACTTGGAAGCGTGCAGCCGGCGCAATAACATTCGCCTTATTGGTATTCCAGAGTCGACCAACACTGGACATATGGAGGACTATGTAGAGAAGTTACTCCTGGAGGCCGTGGGGGCTGACGCTTTCTCTGCCCAATTTATTGTCGAGCGGGCTCACAGTTCGCTTGCGCCCCGGCCTAAACCTGGAGACACTCCACATCCGATATTAGTGCGTCTTCTAAACTACAGAGACCGAGATGTGGCATTGCGGGTGGCGCGCAGCGGGCGGGAGCTGGTCTATAATAGAGTTACTTTTTCCATATATCCTGACTTCACTCCTATGGTGCAGGAGGAACGCCGTAAGTTTTTGGACGTCAAGGCTAAACTGCGAAAAGCACAGGTGGACTACGTGCTTCTGTACCCGGCAAGACTGCGGGTCACTCATCAGGGGAAGCAGCGATTCTTTACGAAGCCACAGCAAGTGGAGGACTTCATGAAACATCTGAAAAGATCGGCTAGACTAGAGGCGGATGCAGACGATCCTCGAGATCCCCCACTGGCTGACGCAGATATGGAACACTAGTAAGACCCATGCACTCTGTAACCTTGGGCGGGGAGTGATTTTGAGCTTGAACTGTACTATGAGATGACATGCGAGCTCCTCAGAGCCTGGGGGGCTGAATTGAGATGTGCTTTACCCTGGATGTGTATGATGGGAGGGCTGATTTCACGGTCCTTTTGATACGAAGTCCTCTATTATTAGAATACTTGCTCCCCGTCCACCTGAGAACCTTTACAGGGATGTTTGGATGATGCTGATCCCTTTGTGTTTTATATGTGGGGGTGCCTTGACTAACCCAGTGAGTGCCAAGTTATTTAACGCCTGGCGCCTCTGTCTGCCTGCTTGAGGCCTTGGCATCTGGCTGGCAAGAAAGGGGTGAGGTTGTGTTGCCACCTTAGACAGCCCCCTAAGGGCATTATCCTGCTTTGGTCCACTACATGAGTTTAGTGAGACCCAAACTGTGGTTGTTCTATTTGTTGGGGGTGTGGGGGGATTGTAGGGGGTGGGTGTAGGGTACTGGCATGATTGGGATACTTCAGTGGGTGGGGAGGGAGGGGGGAATTGAGAGTACGTGAATGTTGTACTGCATGGTTGGAGGCGTTACTCCGTATACTTTTGGTATTTAGGACTGCATTTATTGAATGGTATTTCGCACCCTACATTGCACATGGTGTCTTTCCCTTTGTTCCTACATACTGCACTTTCATCTGGTAATGCTTGCTCAGATTTATCTCTAACATTCACAATGGCTCATGGGGGACACCATTAAACGTCCTTACATGGAATGTCCCGGGGTTGGGGGACCCACGAAAGAGGCGACAGATCATTGCTTACTTAGACCGACACCACATCCATATTGCGATGCTAGAGGAAACCCATCCTAACCCCTTGCGGGCCCCTACCTTTGCTTCCCGCTGGTCCATGCACAGAGTTTTTTCTTCTTGTTCTACCAATTCCAGGGGCACTACCATACTGATCAAGAATAATGTGCCTTTTGCTGCGGTAGGCTCCTTCAGTGACGTACAGGGGAGGTTTCGCCTCACATGGGGGCGACTAAGCCTAAACTCGGTGACGCTAGTATGCTGTTATGGCCCCAACACAGACTCCCCTGAATTTTTCTCTTCCCTATGGGATAAAATAAGTGAAATTGGCTCGACCAATATCATCTGGGGAGGAGATTTTAATGTCACCTATGACCCTGCTTCTGACAGATCTAATCCCGCGCCACACCACCGCACCAAAGCAGCCCATGCGCTCCATGACATCATCTCTGATAACTCTCTGTTAGATGCTTGGCGGCACGTCTATCCACACTGACGTGAGGGCACACACTTTACTGCTCATGCCGCCTCTTGGGCGCGACTGGACTTTTGGCTTTTGTCTCAGGGTCTGGGTCCTCTGGTCACGGCAATGCAACACTTAGCCAGGACATATTCCGATCACGCACCAGTCTTGCTCACTCTCTCCCCCTCGACCTTTGAGTGCCCACGCAGCGCATGTATGTATGTATGCATGTATTGCATTCTAGTATAGCGCAGCACTGTCACCCAGAGGGTATCCTGGCGCTTTGACTAAACATAGCTGACACACACTCATAGAGATCACACTACTCTTGGAAAAAGATAGGTCTTCAGACTTCTCTTAAAGGATGGAAATTCGCCCTGGCTCCTCAATGGTAGCGGGAGAGAATTCCAAAGTTTGGCAGCGGAAAAGCTGAAGGAGCGACCTCCCATCCTTGACCTCTGGAACCTGGGAACCGTTACCAGGCATGCAGAGGAAGAGCGCAGGGTTCGAGGAGTAGAATACCAGGAGAAAAGGTTCTGCAGCAGAGCAGGACCCTGTCCATGCAAGGCCTCAAAAACCAAACACGCTGCCTTAAAAAGGATCCGTTGCTGAACAGGCAGCCAATGAAGATCAAGCAGCGCTGAGGTAGAGGAGGCAGTGCGCAGACGAGAGAGTGCCAGCTTGGCTGCCATATTTTGTATGCGTTGCAACTTACCAACCAGAGGTTTAGGCGCTCCCAGAAGCAGTGCGTTGCAGTAATCCAACCTGCTTAAAATAATCCCCCGCACGACCTCAGGTCTAGCCTGTACTGGGAGCATAGGGAGGACTTTACTTAGCATACGAAGCAGCGTCATACATGTAGTTACAGTCTTATTGGCAAAGGCATCCAGTTGTAAATTGGGGCCAAACATGACCCCCAAGTTGCGAGCAGACTCCGCTGCCGTCACTGCCCCCGAGAAAGAGGAGGGCCAAAAGCCCTCTGGCAGGGAGCGTGGGACGCGGTCGTTAGAGCAGTACAACACCTCCGTTTTAGACCCGTTAAACTGGAGTGAATTGGAACACAACCAGTCCGCTGTCGCTGTCATACAGCGGTGAAAGGTCTCTAGAGAGACGGCCTCTTTACCTTCCAAAGAGAAGACTAATTGAGTATCATCGGCATAATTAAATACCGAGATACCAAAAGAACTTATCAATTGGATTAGGGGGCGGAGGTACAGATTGAATAGTATTGGGCTGATGGCCGAGCCCTGGGGCACACCCTGCCCTACTTTCCTAACCCCTGATCTAAAAGGCGGCAATGCCACCACCTGCTGCCTATTGTGAAGGTACAAGACTAACCAGTCTCGTGCCAACCCTGTTACCCCAGCCTCCTCCAGTTTCCTAATGAGGGTCGAGTGGCTGACCGTGTCGAACGCGGCCGACATGCCGAGCAGCACTAAAAAGGCTGCCTGACCAGTGTCGACCCGCGAGCGAAGTTTGTCCACAACGACCACCAGTGCGGACTCTGTACCATGCGCTGGCCAGAAACCGAACTGGGCCACATCCAAACAGGTGTTATCTTCCAGAAATCTGGACAGGGACTGGGTAACCAACTTCTCCATGATCTTCACCGGAAAAGGGAGCAGTGAAATAGGCCTGTAGTTCGCCGAGCAGGTGGGATCTAGTGTGGACTTCTTCAGGAGAGGGGACACCACCGCCATCTTCCAACACGCGGGAATCATAGCGGTGTCAAAAGACTGGAGACAGATGGAATACAAAGGGCGAAAAAGTTCCTCCTTGAAAAGTTTCCAGAATTTGTGAGGAAGAGGGTCCATTGGGGAACCCGAAGACACAGTCTGTGCCAGTCTGCAGAAATCATCAAAATGTGGGACAGAAAAGTAGCTCAGCTGAGGCCAGTCAGACAGGACTTCCGGGCCACCCGGAGTAGATGTAAAGGCCGGAGGCACCGAGGATTGAGAATCCGGCATAGCAAGTCCACTCAGGATGGTAGCGATCTTATCCTCAAATGCAGCTGCCAGAGAGTCACATAGAGCCTGGGAGGATGGGATGTTGTTCATGGCGCATGCCGGTCGAGAGAGGTTGCTAACAATCCTGAACAGAGTCTGTGACTTGTTTGTCGCCTGATTCAGCATTTCCTCAAGATAAGTAGCCTTTGCACACTTAGGGGCCGATTAGGATGGCGGACGGACTTGCGTCCGTCCGCCACCCTTGAGGAGGAGGGAACGTCCGCAGGGGCTGCGGCGTTCCCTCCGTGCTGATTAGGATGTGACCACCAGGGTTGCGGTCACATCCTCTATTTTTAACATTGCGGGTGGTGGAGCTTCAAGCTGCACCCGCCGCAATGTTAAAAATGCACGCATTGCATTTGCATGCAGTAAGAGGCAGGCACCGCACGGTGCCTGCCGCTTTCTGCATGCAAATGCAGGGGGGTACCATAGGTACCCCCCATGTGCACCCCCCACCCCCCCTTCACCTAGGGGGCCCGCAACGGGCCCCCGCAGTGAAGTTCCGTATGCTTTTCCACGGCGGAAAACCCGCCGCGGAAAAGCATACTTTACAGGCCATCCTAATATGGTGGACGGTGTCTGACAGACACCATCACCATATTAGAGCTTTTCCGCCGCGGTTGTAAGCCAGCCGCGGCGGAAAAGCTGCGGACGGAAACCAGGACCCACCAGCCATCCTAATGTGGCGGTGGGTCTTTGGTCAGTCCGCTGCGGTTTTTCCGCATCCTCTGGGCCGGCGGTGCCTTCCGCCGGCCCCGAGGATGCGGAAAAACCGCGATCCTAATGACCCCCTTAATCTGTGCCTTATATTCCGTCAAGGCGAGCTTAAAAGTGGCTTTCGCCAGATCTAGATAATGCTTCCTCCAGGCCCTTTCTGCCCGCTTGCATCGCTGCTTCAGCAGCAGAAGATCGTTAGAGTATCAGGGCTTAGCTCGTGTCTGTCTGTCCCGTGACCTACAAAATGGAGCCACCTTGTCCAGGGAGTTCGAGATTTGCTGACATAGACTGGCATAACTTTCTTCAGCATTAGCCCCCAACACAAACCCGCCAGGAAGTAGAGTTGGCAGAGCTGGGGTTTTTAAAAGCTTAGACCAAGGTCTACCCACTTTGGTAGGCCTCGACCCTGCAGCGCTCAAGGAGTCCACCGGTAGTTAGAGAGAAAAGGAGACAAGTGCATGGTCCGTCCAACACTGGGAAATTATATCATTCACCATCACCTGCATGGTATCCGCAAAGACTAGATCCAAAATATGGCCCCTCAGATGGGTCGTGGAGAGTACCAACTGCTGCAGCTGAATATTGCTGCAGGCCTGGCATAGATCGCTATAGGCAGTATGTAAAGGCCCTTTCGGCCATAGATTAAAGTCTCCCAAAATTAGTAACCTGGTGTGGGAGTTTGAGAGATCATAGATGAGATCAATCAGTTCAGACAGAGTCGATACTGCATTACCCAGTAGTCTATAACAAAGAACCCCCGATTGTAATACTCCTTTCTGTTCTTTAAAGGAAAAAACCATCAGTTCGAAGCCCTGCACCTCCTTAATCTCCAACTGAGTGAGGGCTAAGGTCTCTCTAAAAATGAATCCTATTCCTCCCCCTGTTCTTCGGGCGGGGAGTATGCCTAATTTTGTAGCCCGATGGGCACGCCAGTCCCAGTTCTGCATCACTATCTGCCCGCGTCCAAGTCTCCGTAAGGAAGAGCACATCCAGCCCAAGAGACTCAATAAGAAAAGCAATCTCGGTGTGGTGCTTACAAAGGGACCGCACGTTAAGTAGGCCACAGGCAAGCACCTCCGGCTTACGGATAGCAGTGTCCTGCTGTCCACCGAGCGATTGGTCCGGCCTAAGCTGCATAAGTTCTAAACTGGAATAGACCAAGCGAGGGGAGGCAAGTAAAGCAGCAGAACCGGCCCTAGGCTCAACCGTTGCACGAACGGACGCAAACGGGATCACCTCTGGCACACCTCCGGCACGCCAACGACGTGCCAGCTGCGCGCCAACGCTGCGCGCTTGGGATGCGTCCATCTTAAATACCGTAGATCACAAGAGTCCTGTGAGGGCAAGCCGCTGGCCCCTCACCCAAGATGCCGCCTAGGAAGTATCACCACCTAGATGCCCAACCCAATATGGCGGCCAAAAACGGCGCGAAGCGTTCCCAATGAGCCCCCGATGTCCCTCGGTCCCGCAAAGTGCGGGTGCCAAACTATTACAGTGCAGGTAAGCTCTGCCTACTATTCCCCAATGCAACTAAAAGAGCTACGACGCCTGCGTCCTGTACTCATGCAGCGCGAAATTTGTAAATGCAATTATGTTTTTAAAAGGGTTAAAATCAAAGCTATCAAAGAAAAGCAATAGCGGGTCACGCAGCGCGCAGCCAGCAAGTAAGTCTACCTGGCTAGTGGAAGGATTCCTGCTTATGTAAGCTCCTCCTTCGAGCGCGGCTGAATGCGCCTATGCTGCTCGATGAGGTCTTCTGAGCGGAACTGGAAGATGAGATTCGTGAATTCTTTGAGGTCAACAAGGGATCTGTGTGGAGTGTGGAAACAATTTGGGAAGTTACCATTAGAGGGGTGTGCATATCTAAAGGAGCGGGAGTCTTAAAGAGCATCACTTCCTCCCTTCAGAGACTAGAGCTAGAACTACATAGGCTTGAAACTCTCCTAGCCAGCCGCCCAGACGGAGACACTCAGAGCAAATTTAGGGAGACGCTGACGGAATACATGGCAGAAGCGGATAGGGAGGTACGCTTTTGTGGCAAACACTGGGTGGCGCGTAGATACGGAGAAGGGGAGCGCCCTGGCAAAGCTCTTGCTGATGTGATTAAAAAACCAAGGCACTCCAATTATATAATTGACCTAGAACAATCAGATGGCACGAGATGCTGGGATACTACTACCATCCTAGATGAATTCACCAATCACTACACCAACCTGTATGCGAGTGTTGGTCAGCGTGACCTTGACCTAGATTCTTACCTAGGTGACGTAGCGTTGGGTTGGCTTAGCGATGTGCACCGAGAATTCTTAAGTGCCCCATTCGAACTCGACGAGGTCCGGGATGCCATTATGGGCATGCAATCGGGAAAAGCCTCTGGCCTGGACGGCATCCCTATTGAATTTTATAAAACCTACATTGACCTGATGGCACCTATTCTACGCGAAGTCTTCGAAGAATCCCTTGACGTGGGGATCCTCCCACCATCCATGAGAGAAGGCTCATTCTGTAGTAGGGGATCTCTGTGTATAGTCATAATCTAGTGAATAGTCCCGCCCATGTGCGTGGACCCCGGAGCAATCAAAAATAATCTCTTACAGTGTCAAAAAATGCAGAAAATGCATAGACACTTAAGAGAGAATTTAAAGACAGATAATGCAGCCAAAAGGCTACACTGTCCAGTACTTCAACTAGAAATTCCACCATAAAATCCACAAAACAGCAAAGCCTGTACAGATTTCCCTTGCTTAACAGCAAAATCCCTCAGGAATGATAGAGAGAAGAACCTGGACAGACAAGCCCCATAGGCTGCCATTATGTGGCTTAATCAGGATACTGCGCCTTTAAGGAACCTTCCAGAACCTTCTCTCAGTATCCCAGAATGCATAGCAGGTCCAACTTAGCCTCAGTTCTTTTTTCCGGCTCCTGCAAGCAGGACCCTGGAGCATTGAGCTCTCCCTTTTCAAGGGTTTTGTTGGTGTTTTTACACTGAATTCGATTTTTGGTACTTTTAAAGTACTTTGGTGACTTTCTTTCTGTGTTTCTGCACTCTTTGTTTGTCCATAATGCCTGCATTATTCGATAAATGCCCTGAGTGCTCAAGAAAGAAGGCCAGGTCAGACTCCCATGAGGTCTGTATTCTCTGCCTTCCCTCTTCCCACATCCCTGAGGAGTGTGTGATCTGCAGAAGCTTCTCTGGGAGAACCCTGAAGGAGAGGAAGAAAATCAGGCTTCAGGGACTTGAGGAGAGAAAGCTGAAGGCACGAGGTGGGTCAGGAGGGGCTCCTTCTACCCATGCTGAGGCCTCTGGGGGGCTCCCCAGGGGCAGGAAGACCAGCCCTCGCCCAAGGTCTCCGTCTGGGTCAGTTGCGCTGACCACGACGTCGAGGGGACGGTCAACGGCCAGTTCCAGGTCTCCCCAGGGCTCTGGGTCGAGAAAACGTCGCCCGTCAACGTCGAGGAACGTGTTCCGGCCGCCGTCGAAGCCGGTGTCGATATCCTCGTCGTCGCTGTCGGCGTCGAGTGGTCGACATCGGAGGGCCCGGCGTCGGCGCTCGCCGTCGAGGCGACACCGCCGGTCGCCGTCGAGGACATCGTCGTCGAGGGGATCCTCGTCGTCGAGGTCGCCGTCGAGACGGAAGGCGTCTCCGGCGCCGAAGAGGTCGACGTCGAAGCATTCCAAAAGACCGACGTCGAGACGGTCAAGGAGATCGACGTCGAGAAGGTCAGAGAGGTCGACGTCGAGGAGGTCGACGTCGAAGCGATCCAAGAAGTCGACGTCGAGGCCGGCGAAGAGGTCGAGGTCGCCGTCGAGGCACCATCGCCCGTCGTCGAGGTTTCGTGGCTCGTCGATCTGGTCGGGGTCGACGTCGAGACGGAGACACGGTTCGACGTCGAGAAGTGTGATTCGGTCGACGCCGAAGGACCGTTCGACGTCGAGGGGACATCGGTCGTCGTCTGGACACCGGTCTTCAGCGTCTGGAGGTCCTAAGGACAGGCCCAGGACTGTGGGGGGCTCCCCACGCTCTGGAAGAGATGGTGGCTCGCCGGGACCGGCGCATTCCGGGGTGGATACTCCGATGAAGCCGTCTACACCTCCTCCGCGGCCTGCTATGCCGAGGGGTCCTCCTCCGAAGGCCCCTACCCCGCCTCCGAAGCCGGCTCCGCGGGACCCGCGTCCGGTTGCTCCTCCACCCCCGATCCCACCGAGGGCGGTGTCGATGCCTAAGTTCCCGACGCCTCCGAAGAAGACTCCTAAGAAGCCTAGAGCTCCTGACCCTGGGAGGCCGAAGGAGCGTCCGAGGCCCAAGAGGTCGAGGTCTCGCTCGGGGAGACGGGACAGATCAAGGAGTGGCCGTGGATCTTCCTCACGATCCAGGCGTCATCACAAGAGACGTCGGTCCAGGTCGCGTTCTCCATCTGGGACCCGTTCCTACTCGCCCACGCTGTCTGATTCGCCGGAGACTAGGGTGTCTCCGATAGACGATATTAGCACATTTCAGGAGGTTCTCCTGCGTGGTGCGGCGAAGTTGGGCATTGAGGTTGAAGCACCTACGGCTTCTACCTCGGTGATATTTGAGACTTTACACAAAAGGCACTTGTCTCGCCCACTGTTACCTCTGGTGCCGGGGCTCCTTGAGCCCGCCGAACAGCTATTCCTGACGCCGGCAACGGTGAAATCTGTGCCTTCCAGGATCCTCAAAAAGTACAGGGCTCCGGACTCAGACCCAGCCTTCTTGAGGAAGGACCCGGTACCGGATTCAGTCATCGTGACTGCTGCTCGGAAGCTTCATGCCACCTCCCCTGCGTCCACGGTGCCTCCGGACAAGGAGAGCCGGTGGATCGATTCTGCTGGTCGCAAGGCGTGTGGGACATCCGCCTCGTCCATGAAGGCCGCCAGTGACTCGGCTTTGCTGGGACGTTACGACCGGTCCCTGTGGGACTCGATGGAGCAGTTCGCAGACCTCGTCCCTCGAGACCGCAAGGAGGACTTTGTGGAGATCGTCAAGGAGGGGATGCTGGTCTCTAATCAGGCCATCGGCGCCGCGGCGGACATATCATTGCTGTCCGCGCACGGATATTGCCACGGGATTCACCAGAGACGCCATGCTTGGCTCAGGTTGACGTCATTGAAACCGGAAGCACAGCAACGCGTGGCGAATCTCCCGTTTTCCGGAGGTACCCTCTTCGGGAAACACGCGGATGATGAGATGGCCAGGGTGAAGGCCGAAGCGGAGACCCTGACGGCAGTGGGCTTGGAGAAGCCCAAGGAAAAGAAACCCTTCCGACAGTACCAACGTCGGTTTGGGTCGCAGGGTCGTGGAAGGGGGCAGTCTGCTGGACAACATCAACAGCAGCAGCAGCAGCAGCAGTACAGGCGGCCCTTCCAGAAGCGACAGGGTGGTAGAGGTCGTCAACAGTCCTCTACCGCGACCAAGGGCCCGGCCGGGTCCCGTCCCTGAGCTGTTACTTCCCCCTCGTCCGTTACCCGCTCCGGTGGGGGGAAGCGTTCAATTTTTTCTGGCAGAGTGGAGAAAAATTACTCAGGACAAGTGGGTGCTGAATATTGTTTGCAATGGATACAGTCTACGTTTCACCAGCCCTCCTCCATCGATTCCTCCCGTCAGCTCGCAGTATCAACTGCACGAGCTTCAGGCGGAGGCGGACGTTCTGCTAAGGAAAAGGGCGATCGAAGACGTGCCTCTGTCTCAAAGAGGAAGAGGTCTGTACTCTCGGTTCTTTCTTGTCCGCAAGAAGGACAAAAACGAGTTCAGGCCCATTCTGGATTTGCGGCAGGCAAACAAGTGGATTCGCAGAGAAAAGTTTCGCATGCTGTCGTTGCATCAGATCTACCCTCAGCTGCAACGAGGAGACTGGATGTGTGCCATAGATCTACAGGACGCATACTTCCACGTGCCCATTGCATGCAAACACAGAAAATTTCTGCGCTTTCAAGTCGGCACCAATCACTATCAGTACACGGTGCTACCCTTCGGACTGAAGTCTGCACCCAGGACATTCTCAAAATGTATGGCAGTGGTAGCGGCGCACCTGAGGAAGAACAAGGTGTTTGTCTACCCGTACCTGGACGATTGGTTGATCAAAGCCTCCTCCTTCTCGGAAGCTCAAGCACACTTCCAGAAGACGTGCGTTCTCTTGAACAAGCTGGGGTTGCACATCAACATGTCCAAGTCGGTCCCGATTCCGGTGCAGTGCATCCAGTACTTGGGGGCCTCCATCAATACGCTGTCAGCAAGCGTGTCTCCTTCGGAAGAGCGACGTTTATCACTCGTTCGGAAGGCTCAGGCTCTCATGAACACTCCGTCTACGACTGTGAGGACGGTGTCTTCTCTACTGGGATCGATGGCCTCTTGCATCTTTCTCACTCCTCACGCACGGCTACAGATGAGACCTCTGCAGGAGTGCTTGGAGGATCAGTGGGACCAGAGGAGAGGTTCTTGGGACGACAGGATACGACTGTCTCTACATGCTCTTCAGTCTCTGAAGTGGTGGTGCTCAAAGGAGAATCTCCTCAGAGGCGTTCCCTTCCACAAGGACATTCCCACGCAGACCATCGTGACGGATGCGTCTCTCCAAGGTTGGGGGGCGCATTCCGGAGACCTGCAAATTCAAGGGACGTGGTCCCCGACGGAGTCCACGTACCACATCAATTTCCTGGAACTGAGAGCTGTTCACTTGGCACTGAAGGCCTTTCATCCGTCCTTTCAGACCAACTCTCTGCTTGTTCAGACGGACAACACGACGACGATGTATTACCTCAACAAGCAGGGGGGCTCGAGATCGCGCACTCTGTCGCAGGAGGCGCAGGCGATCTGGCACTGGCTTCTGGCTCGAGGACTGTCGATTACGGCTACCCATCTGCCAGGTGTGCAGAATGTTCAGGCAGACGAACTGAGCAGAATCGTGCAGGAAAACCACGAATGGGTCATAAACGACGAAGTACTGGGAGAAGTCTTCGCAAGGTGGGGAACTCCAGACGTAGATCTGTTCGCCACCGCCGAAAACAGCAAATGCCGAGGCTTCGCCTCCAGGTACTACCAGCCAGGGACGCTGGGGAACGCGTTATGGATCAACTGGTCGAACAGCTTTCTGTACGCTTTTCCACCAATTCCCCTGATTCCGGCGGTTCTCATCAAGTTGTCTCACTCCAGGGCGAGGATGATTCTGATTGCCCCGGAATGGCCCAGACAGTGGTGGTTCACGGACCTACTTCACCGATCTCTCCTTCCTCACATGAAGCTGCCGTGCAGGCCGGACCTTCTCACGAAGTTCGGGGGGCGGATGGTGCACCCCAACCTCTCGTCTTTGAGTTTGGCGGCATGGCTCCTGAAATAGTACAATATGGCCATCTGAATCTTCCAGAGGATTGTATGGGCATACTGAAGGAGGCTAAGCGACCTTCCACTAGGACTTCCTATGCTTACAAGTGGAAGAGGTTTTGCATCTGGTGCAAGTCTAAGAACTATGACCCTACGTCATGCAAGGAGGATGTCATCCTTCCATATCTGCTTCATCTGGCGCAGTCGGGCCTTAATGTCCATTCCATTAAGGTTCATCTGGCTGCTTTGACTGCCTACAGGAAAGGACCTTCACAGACTTCCTTTTTCCAGATCCCTGTGATCAAAGATTTTTTGGAAGGCTTGAAGAAAGTGTTCCCTCCTGTCAGGCTTCCTTCGCCTTCATGGGACTTGAATGTGGTGCTGTCCAGGTTGATGAAGGAGCCTTTTGAACCCATCCATAAGGCTTCGTTGCAGCACCTGTCCTGGAAGGCGGCGTTCCTCGTGGCCATTACATCGGCCCGCAGGGTGAGTGAGATTCAGGCATTGTGTTGCCAAGAACCTTATACTGTATTTCATAATGCTAAAGTTGTTATGCGTACTCACCCTAAGTTTCTTCCCAAGGTTGTTTCTGATTTTCATATCAATCAGACTATCACTTTGCCTACGTTCTTTCAGAACCCTTCCTCTCCAGCGGAAAGGTCTTTACATTCCCTGGATGTGCGGAGGGTGCTGAAGTTTTATCTTGATAAGACTAAAGATATTCGTAGGTCAGACCAATTGTTCATCAATTATGGCTCAGTCAGGACAGGTCTTGCTACCTCTAAACAGTCCATCTCGAGGTGGATTGTGTCCTGCATTCAGTTGTGTTACTGCAAAGCTAATAAGTCCTTAGGGGGCAAACCTAAGGCTCATTCCACCAGGGGCAAGGCTGCTACGACAGCTATGCTCCGTAATGTTCCCATTGCAGAGATCTGCAAGGCGGCCACTTGGAAGTCGGTCCATACCTTTGCTAAGCATTACTGCCTGGACTCTGATGCCAGGGCAGACGCTCAGGTTGGGCAGGCTTCGCTGCGGAATCTGTTCGCACAGTAGTGGCGTTATTTTACTCTCCACCGCCGCTTGGTGTGGGGATGGGCTTGCCATTCTATTCACTAGATTATGACTATACACAGAGATCCCCTACTACAGAAGGAGTAGTTTCTGTCCTGTAACTCCAGTTCTGTAGTAGGGGTATCTCTGTTATAGTCATAAGCGCCCTCCCGCCTCCCCGGTGGAGTGTTGTTCATGATCATAATGCTACAGGTCTGGCGTTTTCTACGCCTTCGAAAAGAACTGAGGCTAAGTTGGACCTGCTATGCATTCTGGGATACTGAGAGAAGGTTCTGGAAGGTTCCTTAAAGGCGCAGTATCCTGATTAAGCCACATAATGGCAGCCTATGGGGCTTGTCTGTCCAGGTTCTTCTCTCTATCATTCCTGAGGGATTTTGCTGTTAAGCAAGGGAAATCTGTACAGGCTTTGCTGTTTTGTGGATTTTATGGTGGAATTTCTAGTTGAAGTACTGGACAGTGTAGCCTTTTGGCTGCATTATCTGTCTTTAAATTCTCTCTTAAGTGTCTATGCATTTTCTGCATTTTTTGACACTGTAAGAGATTATTTTTGATTGCTCCGGGGTCCACGCACATGGGCGGGACTATTCACTAGATTATGACTATAACAGAGATACCCCTACTACAGAACTGGAGTTACAGGACAGAAACTACTCCTTATCTCCCTCCTGAAACCCGACAAACCATCTCACATGTGTGGCTCCTATCGCCCCCTTTCTTTGCTCAATTGCGACGCTAAGATATTGTCGAAGCTCATTGCCAACAGGCTGACCTTACTACGTGACCGCTTAACACTACCGGATCAATCTGGGTTTGTCCCGGGAAGATCCACCTCTCATAACTTACGTTCGCTTTTTACTGTCCTGGACGCTGTCTCCCCTGATCTTCCTTTGGCGGCGGTCTTTCTCGATGCCACCAAGGCGTTCGATTCTGTTGAATTAGACTATTTATTCGGAGTCATGCAACGGATGGGCTTCCCCCCTATATTTATTTCATGGATTAAGCTCCTATATTGTCAGCCAGGTGCCAGAGTACTGATCAATGGTCATATGTCCACGTCTATCCCAATTGCCCGGGGCACCCGGAGGGCTTACCCCTGTCGCCTCTTTTATTTGCGTTGGTCACTGAACCACTGGCGGCTAGACTACGGCAACGGCATAACGATATGGCTCTGAGATGCCAACTGCGGCAGATTCTTGTCTCTATGTATGCCGACGACATAACGCTCTATGTTCACGATCCCAGCTCTAACCTCAATGCGCTCCTCCGAGAGTTTGTTGTGTTTGGCGGTATATCTGGAGTCCAGATTAATTGGGGAAAATCATGCCTCTTCCCCCTTACGAGTTCAATGCTACGTTTCCCCTTGGATTACCCGCTCGAATGGTGTGATGACGATTTCCGCTACCTGGGCATTGGCATCACTCGGAATAAAGAAGAACTTATTAGGCTTAATTATGGTGTTGCACTCACCCGTATCACCGACAAGATATCCCGTTGGATCTGGCTCCCACTGTCACTAGCTGGACGTGCCTCTTTGATCAAAATGGTCATACTTCCTCAACAACTCTACCTTTTCCTTAACATTCCGTACCATCCAGGGCGCCACTTCTTCGCATTGTTAAAAACCGAGTTGATTAGGTTGGTGTGGGGGGGGAAGCAGGCTCGACTACAGTGGTCGATGATCACCAGACCTTAAGCCGCGGGTGGTTTTGCCATCCCGGACCTGGAATTGTATTACATTTGCGCGCAGGCCCATTATCTATACTATTGGGTGCGACACCACCGATTTATGCCGCACATAGCAGCCGAACATTGGTTCGCGCACCCGATTCCAATAGAGGGGGTACTGTTTGCTGAAATCCCAACCCGAGACCTCACTCAGAATACTGTGAATGCCACGATCACTGCGTGGCGCCGCATTGTGACCCTATTGGGAGCGGACTCTCAATATTCTCCACTTTTGCCACTGGCCTATCACCCCGCAATGCCACTACTGCAGGAGACGATCTTTCATAAACTTAAGGAGAGAGCTGCTCTCCTCACTAGGGGGACACTGTACGAAGATAGACAATTCCGAACCCTAGAATGCCTCTTTCTAATTCTTACCCGCACGCCGCTGGACAGCTTCCTATATCTACGTCTTCGACATGGAATCGAGCCTTGCATGCTGATTTCCCAGCAGAACCTCCCACACTTGCACCCCTTCACTTGCTCCTGCAACGCGAAACACCTACAAAACTAGTTTCATTATTGTAACATGCTATTCAAGAGCAACAGGTAAAGCCAGCTCCGCAAGCCCGGACTCGATGGAGTGAGGAAATAGGAGTTGAGATCACTGATGACCAATGGGAGTTTTGTTGCCTACAGACTGAGCGCGTATCGGCTAGTAGCAGACTACGCATTATACACTACAAATACCTTCACAGGTTATATTACACACGGTATACACCCGTTACGACGCAACTTTTACTCCGCACTACCATTACAACGCGGGCATTACAACGCATGACATTACAACGCATTGCGCTGGGGGGCGCTCTAGGATAAGAGGTAAGTTTAATTTACTATCCAACACCTTCCCTAGGGTCCACGGGGACTGGAGTTAGAATAGTAAATTATACTTACCACTATCCAGCACCCCAAAGCGCTATGCGTTGTAACGGTATTCGTTGTAAATACCGCGTTGTAATGGTATGCGGAGTAAAAGTATGCGTTGTAACGTCATACATCCATTACACACCGGCTAGAGAAACAGACGCCTGTGATAGGTGCCATGCGACCAATGCAGACATGTTGCATTTAGCTTGGAGCTGTCCGGAGGTCCGGACCTTCTGGAAGGAGGTCTTTGAAGCTCTGCATCAGATGACTGGGACACAATTAGACACAACCCCACTTGTGGCACTACTTGGCTATGTCCTACCCATTCCACGTCGTCTCGTAAATACATAGCATTAGCATTATTAATGGCTAAAAGACGAGTGGCCTGTCGTTGGGGCAGAGGACGTGCGTCCAAATTTAAGGAATGGCTAGGTGACATGACCTATTGTCAGGAACAATTATCCAATTATGCTGAATTGCTGCCTACCTCATCTAGACCTCGAGACATTTGGTCACCTATGACAGCTTATCTTTCGGCCAGGGCAGCAGACACAGAAACGGCGAGCTTGACCGACTGCCCCTCGTAATGGTTTCACCCTTTCCACATGACACAACTGCACTGAACATACTGCTCCACATTCCTAGATAAGTCTCAGTGCCAACAATCACGGGTGCTGCTCTTGTTGAAATTGGTTGTTGGTCTCCTGGGGTGAGTGGGTGCCCTCCTGTCCTGGTGCCTGGCGGATGTTCCCCCCTCCCTCCCCGTCCTCCCTTTCCGTGGGCTTCTCCTTGGGTGACCCTATTTATATGCTTGATTGCATGACTTTGTCTGGGAATGCAGTACATACTGACTACCTGTGACCCCTATTCTGCCTCCCCTTTTTACCCAGAGAATGTGCATGTAGGCTTAGTGCTAGCTCTTGTTTCATTGTTGCATGTTACATTGCAGTGACCTTTCACTGATTACCTGACGCGGCCGGCCCGTAGTGGTTGTAGGCGGCTTGCTGTGTACCACGATATCTGATTTTCCTGTTTACTTTGATTTATTTTATCTTGACGGCAGCTGACCACTCAGTGGATGTAGGCTAAACTCCTGTGTTTGTTGTGTTACCAATAAAACTTTTTGAACGAAAAAAAAAAAAGTTTAGTGTGCCTGAATTTAAAATGTTAAAGTACATCTTTTAGTGAGGGTGATTTTTACATTCTGTGTTTCAAAATACCACTTTTAGAAAGTAGGTATTTTCTAGCCTCACCATCCAGTGTGCCTCTGCTAGGTTTGTGTATTGCATGTCTGGCTTTTGTATGACAGGGGCTGGAGATGGACACCGGCTCCAGAAGTCTGATGAGTCAGGCTGGGCTGAATAGGCCTGGTCTGCATTTGGAATGGTGGGAGGAGTAGCACCTTCACCTGAATAGGGCTGTGCCTGCCTTCCACAGTGATGCCTCCATCCCCCTGTGGTGTGTATGGAGCCAGGGCTCACACTGACAATGGAGGTTGTTGCCCCACATAACTGGTTTTGACTGGGTAAAGACACTCTCTGCCTTCAGAGAACAAAGAATTTTTGGGCATAAAAAGAGTGCCCCAGACCCCAGAAATCTAGCTCACTTCCGGGAAATCAAGAGGAACCTTTGCCAAGGAGAAGAGCCAGATAAGCAGAGTAGGAATACTGCCCCTGTGCTGTTTGTTGCCTGGAGTGGCTGCTTGCTGTCAAGGAAAGGAGAAAAAAGGCTTTGCTGTTTGCTTTTCCACCTGCTTGAAGAAAAGATCTCCAAGGGCTTGAAACTGAGCTTGCCTCCTGTTCTGAATTCTCAGGGACACAAAGACTTCACCCCCAGCTCTCCTGAACCCCGTTGCTGGACGTTCTGACCTGCAAAGATGTGCCTGCTGTTGTTTTGGACTTCTAGAGACTGTTTTCTGCTGGGAGCTGGAAGAATCTATGCATCGCCCTGGATCGTCGCACCGCATCGAGGTGTCAAGTTTGTCGCATCGTTGGGGGATGCAGTAAGAAACTGACGCATCAACTCCCCACGCAGTAAGAAACCGACCCATCACCTCCTCTCCGGTAAGGAACCAATGCATCACCTCCCCTGCGCAGCAGTAAGTAACCAACGCATCACCTCTCCTGGAGCAAGGAACCAACACATCACCTACCCAGAGTGTAAGAAACCGAAGCATCACCTTCCCTGCAGCCTGTTTTGTTGATTGTGTGACACATCCCAGGTACTTTGTGTGAAAAGTGCTGCATCTGCAATTTGCTTTGAACTTAACTATTTCTACCACCTGAAAGTCATATTTTTATTACATTTTTTGTGGATTTTTGTCGTTTCCTCTTGTTTTGGTTTAGATAAAGATTACTTATTTTTCTAAACTGGTGTGGTGTCCATTTGTAGTGTTTTCACTGTATTACTGTATGTGTTCACAAATGCTTTAGACTCTGCCTCTGAGGTGAGCCTGTCCGCTTGTGCCAAGCTACCAAGGGGGTGAGCAGGGGTTATTTTAGAAGTTCATCCTGACTAGAAGGAAGGGTCCCTATTTGGACAAAGGTACTTATCTCTGCCAACTAGAGACCACCATTTCTAACAGTCCCAATCAGGTACTCTTCTTTAGAATTCTGAGAAAAGAAGTGGGAGCGTTAGAAAAGTAACTGGCGATGAAGAATAGACTATGATTTGATGCATTTTATGGAATAATGTACCCTATAATTTATTATTTTCAAATATGAAGTGAAACAGATACCAAAGAACTGCACATGCCCTCATAGTGCTGGAACAACTCTCAATATATCTATATTCAGGGTGTCACTCTTGTCGAACACTGTTTGTAGACTGAGCCATTGCATGCACCATACTCTACTAGATAACTGACAGTCCGTTGGTACCTCATTGGCACCGCCTACTTTGAAAGAATATTCTCCGAAGAGAACACTAATTGTCCCTGAAGATAACACTAAATGTCCCTGAAACATTGTGCATCAAGATTTTCGAAATTTACTAGTATTGGTTAAAACTGTGAGGCGCTAAGGAACTATGAATTAGGTAAAATTAACACAGAAGACAGTATCTAACTACTGGTACGGCTGATGTCCCATGCCGAGTACAGTCACACTTGTTCGATAATGCTGCTTACACCACCTCTTTAAACTTGAAGACTCCTTTTATTTCCCTCATTACTCATGAACAACATATCCTCAATAAAGCAAATCCAAATGAACAGCAGTAGAGATTCATGGTGAATGCCAAGACATCTTTACTAGAAGTTCAAAATATTGGGCCTCATTTATGAAAAGTGACGCATCGCTGAGTGAAAACAGCGATGCGTCACTTTTCACTGTGTCCTCCTTGCGACACCAATGATGCGTCATATTAACAGTATGACGCATCATGGCGCAAGGAGTTACAGATACGTCAGTATTTCTGATGTATCTGTAGGCGCAAAAGTGACGCATTGCTGGAGTGTGTCACAAAAGTGACGCAACTCCAGCAATGCATCCTTTAACATGGGGCAAGCCCCATGTGAAAGGGCCTGCGTCAGTCTTACGCCTGCTGTGAGGCAAGCGTAAGATTTTGACGCAACAGCGTCCTAGAAGTGACGCAGTGAAATCTCATAGATTTCACTGCGTCACTTCTACGAGGCTTTTTGCGGGGGACCGCCCCCCCCCTGCATACATTATACCTGACGCAAGTATAATGTAGCGCAGGGGTTTACAAAGTGATGCATCTGCTTAGATGCGTCACTTTGCAAATAGTGCGCAATAGGAGGCATGTTTTACGCCGCCGATGCGTCACAAAAAGTGACGCATCGGAAGCGCAAAATTGATGCAAGGCCTCATAAATGAGGCCCATTGTATTTGGCGTTATGATTGAGAGATTGGCAGTAATGACAATGTCATGGGATCCACCAACTACCTCCCTTCTTTCTAGATTGTATTTGATTTTATTACAGTTTCTTATACCATGGGGACCACACATGCAGCAGAGGACTTCTAACTAAAAATGGATACACACTAAAGTGGAATAAAGTGTCAATAAGCCCTGCAGGAAGTTGGCAACAGTGCAATTCCATGGACAGAAAAGCAACAAATAAACTCAGCGGGCATAGGTGTAAAAGATCGAATTTGAGAAGGGGAGTCTCCAAATCGCTGTGGAACAAAATTATGTTGGGTTTAGTTTTAGGTGTTCAGGTAATAATTTGGCACGGTTATCGCATTTAGGCCAAAAACTGACTTGGAGCCAACTGATATAACATGAATTCCACGACCTTCTTTCTTCCCAGGCGAGAATTTGGGGGACTTTATTCCTGCATCATTCGGAGTCAGTGGTGTAGCGTGGGTTGCCAGCACCCGTAGCAAGACTAGTATTGTGCCCCCTAACTCGTGAGCCATTAGCACTTCCTGTCGCAAAATTTTAAAAGAAAAAAAGTTACTAGTGCGAATCGTTTTCTTTTAATATTGTGCACCTCCTAAGAATTTTGCTCCCGGGGCAACTGCCACTGCGGCCCCTCCACCCCCCCACGCTACGCCATTGTTCAGAGTAGTACACTTCAGAATGGGGAATAACATAGTAATACCACGTTTTCCCTTCATCTGAGGTATGGAATTTGGAATGTTATACTTATTTCCTGTAAACAATTCCATAGATTTTTCCTGGCAAACTGTTTTTAGCAAAAAACCAAGGGTGCACCTGCTTTCATACAAATTGAAAGTTTGTTTGCCCTCAAACTAAGACTCCCATGGTCCTTAAAATGAAAGACCATTTAGTCTGTGGCTCTGATTTAGAATTTGGCGGGTCTGATATTCTGACCCAAAGGTAGGATATAATGCACTTGTAATACAGCTGACGTTTGTGATGGGGTATCCCAACAGTCAATCTTTAAATTAGGCCCTGTGAACCCATACCACTCTTAATAACGCACTGAGTTCTGAGGAGCTCACGTGCATTTCACCGGCTTTTCAATATTTATGCTGCGCGCCTATTTGAATGTATGTTTTAACCGCACATCAATTGCCACTGTTAAGCTAATTGAATTCAGACAGATCATTTTCAACTGCCAATATCCAGACGGTGCGTGCAAAATGTCAACCATAAAAACAGGTAAAAACAAGAGTAAAAAAAAGTTCATGAAAATTGTTCCTTGTCCTAAAATAACTTTTTTTCAATTTGTGTACTCATGATCTGATTTATTGCTACAAAACGTGTCCTTCCCCTACTTAGTGCTGTTCCAGCTGATGGCGTTTGGGAGTTGGAAAATCATATGCATTTATCACAGTGAAATAAGGGCTGTCAACCTACTTTCATGCCAATTAATTAGAAACCCTACAGCGTGTTGCACAGAACAGGTGCTAGCCTTCTCGGTTACCCTCCGGAGGGAAAATACGATGCTTACGCTTCAATTATTGGCAGAAGTTGTGTTCCCAGGTTCCCGCAGTAAAACCAATTTTCGTATAAGACGTCAGTGGAGTCTCCAACGTAGTACCTGTCAAAACACAATCAGTAGCAGTTCAGTTCAGTGCATCTCTCGCATGTGTCCATTAGACAAAACATAACTTCGCAGGAATTTTGAGGACAAGACCAACAGAAGCTCTTGACTGCTAACAAACTTTCAGACAGTGGCAAGTGCCAGATGCACGTCTCTAATTTATGAGCATAGAGTATGTCATTCGTCAACCTTCTAGCGCCTACAAAAATGAAAACAGTTGCTTTATATGTCTATCAGAGTTTCTATGCTGATATAAGTAAACTAGCTTTGGCAAAGTGAACCATTCTGGCCTTTTGATTAAATGTAGTTCTTGACTGATTAGTGACTTTGTATTGCATGGTTGTACTGATGGGTGAACGAGTCCATTTTCTGAAAAATGGCCTGAAGGAATTGGTAAGCGCGTGCATGTATGCTTGGATGAACTTGTAAGTCCAGGGATAGGCATCTGCATGACTGCAGGGATGGGTGAATGGGTACGGTGATGAGTGTGTGCGTAAAACAATGAATGAATGAATGAGGCTGGTTAGAAACATTTTCAGAGCCAGTGCTTAATTTGAGCTGGAGGTTTCAGGTGGGGCCCACCAGCAGTCATTTTTGGGGACTGGGACTTATATTTCGTCAGCAGACTTTCACCCAGAACAAGAGAGACAGAAAGGCAGAAAAAGGAAAGGAAGGTTAAAAACAAGACAGAAAAGCAGTGACAGAGGGAGAAAGCAGGGATGAAAAGGAACCTGCAAAAGAGAGATAAACGGTAAGGAAGGGTATGGAAGTGCATGAAATGGAGATCAGGTGACATCAAGACTAGACTGCCTTTGGCAATCCCCAATATATGGCAGCACTGGTGGCTGGCTTCTGAAGGAAAAAAACTTTTGATCACAGCAATTATTGTTTTCACAAACTAAGCACTGGAAATAGCATGTAGGTACACAGTGTACTGCAAATAAGCACCTTCATGCCATATATTATCACCATAATGTCAGGGCCAGCATTAAGCCAAAAGTGGGAACCATCATCCCACTGGTATAACCATGTCGACAGCATGCAATCTCAGACCCAGCATTAGGCTAAGGAGGGGGCACCTGTAGGTTAATTGCCAAGGTTGCCATATTTAAGCAAGAATCATCACCACTCCATCAAAGGTCTAATATTCACTATTGCACTGTGCACTACAGCAGGTAATTATCTCACTAAAAGGCACTCTAAGTTTCAAAACTCATACCTTCAAAGAATTTGGGGAATTTTCCTTAGTACGAGTGGTCTCTTGAAATTACTGCTGTTTTTTGTGGCTACACAAATTTGCAAAAATATTTTAGAAATACATTTTCACGGGAAGGGAGGAATTATTTCCCCCTTTCTGAAATGATTTATGTGTGCCAAGATGTCTTTTTCATGCTGCATATAAAAGCCTACCCTCAAGTCCATCAAATGGCGACATTACAATTTTCTGAGCGAATGTTTCATCCCATTAGTACCCGTTCAATATCCAAATAAAAAAATCAACACATTAAAGTCGTCCAGTTAACCTTTGGAAAGTGTCTGCCAATGTGCACTCCATGAGAAAATTCGCTAATTGATTTGTTTATTAAAAAATGCAAATGATTCCACAGAGGATGAATTTGCAGTGAGTGAGGTAAATCCATAACTATGGAAAAAATGCCCCAGTTGGACAATCACATTTTTAAAGTAGTTCAGGACAGGACAGGAGATCTAAATTCAGGGCAAAACTTCAAGACAAGAGTTACATTTTAGAGACACATCAGAGGAGGTCGTGCAATAGTATATGAGTATGTAAATAGACAACCACTTAAGTACAAGTCAAAATAAGTTTATATTAGGTTGAGACAATCGTGCACTTCACGGTTTTTCAGTATGCCCACAGCTTTGAACAACCGTGCAGGTCTTTTTGTGGTATTTCAGATAACAAAATACTTATATGGTTATTGCACTGGGTTGTCCAGTCTGATATTTTATTTACCCAAGTCATGCCCAAGCAGGCATGTTTGGTGAGAGAAATGGGCGGGAAGATCTGCTCAGATAGACATTGTACGATGTAAAGCGACACACATAGGATGCAGCTAATTGGAACCTGCAGTGCTGGTTAAGAGTGCAGTCCTCCAAGTAGCCAGCTTTATGTGTCAGATCGCTTCAGGTATTCCATTTCTGTTCAGCTGGTGATGACTGGTATAGGCTGGTATAATATAGAGTGATGGATAAGACCCATAGTGGAGAGGTCTTGTATGAGGGTAAGAGCATTAAGCAGGAAAAGGGAGTATTAACCTGCATGAGCTATAATTGGCTGCAGACTGCTGAGTGTTATGGTATTATTGTGGGTCAGAGCGGTTAGATAGGAGTCGACATTACTATATCATGTATCAGCCTCCCTTATTTTAGCTGTATATTGGAAATAAAATACTGATTGGGCAGTTTCATTTCTATGAGCTTTAAACTGCAGATTCTCATTGATGCACAGAAGTGTGCTACAAACTAGAAACTGTATACACTGTTAAGGCATTATTGTAGAGCAAAAGGAGGCACTGTCTTTTACATACAGAACATTTTCTTTTAAAATGGAAGCAAAATGCCATCATGCAGTTTTACAGATAAATCTGTATAGTGCACAAATACTAGTGTGTGGAAATGTCGCTTCAGCAAATAATTATCATATCAACATCACCAAGTAAAGTTACTTGATTGTTTTGATCCTATTAGAACTCTTTTTCCAGCACACTTCTGAATTACAAACAAGTGTTCCATTTGTGGTTTCCTAACTGCTGATATGTTTTGAAACATTTGCACAGCGTATTTACACATATTTAAAAGTTGTGTGTTACAAACAAACGGACAGCTTACAGCCTTTGTTTTCACACCCCCAAGAAAATTTGGGGAAACATTGTGCATTCTACAACACATTTGCCATTATATATGAATTGCATTAGCTTCTAAAGCATAGTAAATAATGACTTTACTGTGCACCAGGAAACAACAATCTTTGATGGGGCTCTTCAAAGATTTTCTCACTATCACCAACAGTGCCTCTCATCTCTCCACAGCCCCTCACTCACATGTATTTCATTTGTTTTATAGCCTGTTAGAAACGGGACCCCTGGCTGGCCAAGGCTTGCGTCG
The DNA here is from genome assembly GCF_964261635.1 of Lissotriton helveticus. Taxonomy (NCBI): domain Eukaryota; kingdom Metazoa; phylum Chordata; class Amphibia; order Caudata; family Salamandridae; genus Lissotriton; species Lissotriton helveticus. The sequence goes on along the minus strand of NC_136067.1, from coordinate 1,804,216,392 downwards.
AGGTCAGTCAGGGATCACCATTTCCAAGGTCAGGGCTAGGGAGTCACACACCAAGATAACCCCCGCTCACCCTCTAGGTAACGTGGCGCGAGCAGCAAGGCTAATCTCAGAGGCGATGTGTAAAGCGTTTGCGCGTGCACCCCAGCGACAACAACCAAAGGCCCACCACAAAGGAAACTCCACACAAGGTTATATAAAAAATAGCCTTTGTATTATAATAATAAAAACACATTAGATAACACACACACTTTACAATGTGCCAACAGGCACGGGCAAGATTTACAAGGGATTATGTACAGGACAGGGCCACCTGGACCACTGTCAGGGGTATGCACTTGTTAGAAATAATACTTGTAGGTATAACACTTTAGCACATAAACATATAATGACTGTAACACAGAAATAGAAAATGTAGCATACAACCAGTAACAACTGGTAAAGGGAAAATACCTCCTACGCCACCCTAGTCTCTGTAGGGAAATCACGCAGGGAGCTAGGACCTATGGAAGGAAAACCTATCACCTACTACGCCACCCTAATCTCTGTAGGGAAATCACGCAGGGAGCTAGGACCTTATCATCAGGACCTATGGAAGGAAAACCTATCACCTCCTACGCCACCCTAGTCTCTGTAGGGAAATCACGCAGGGGGAAGGAAACCTAAAATAATCACCTAGGCAAGTAACATTTAGCAAAGGCAATTAAACATCAACATTCCTCTCAGCAGGTCACTTTTAGCAAAGGGAAATAAAAGAACAAGGCATTACCTAAGCAGGTCACTTTTAGCAAAGGTAATGACACAACCAATCCTCTAAGCAGGTCACTTTTAGCAAAGGGGATAAACACATAAAGAATTACCTAAGCAGGTCACTTTTAGCAAAGGTAAAAACAAACATTCCTCTAAGCAGGTCACTTTTAGCAAAGGGGAATAAAAGAACAAAGAATCACCTAAGCAGGTCACTTTTAGCAAAGGCAATAACAAACAAGGGCACATGAAACATTTAAACACATTCAGAGGTGCAGGTAGAACATTTGCGCAGAAATCAAATAAGCAGGAATCATAAATTGCGCAGGGTGCACATGGCACAACATTAGAAATGTCCCTCAGGCCAACTGGCCTCGAAAGGGGCTGAATGCCCTGAGTCTCAATGTCAGGGAAGGCTGCGCAGGCAGCACACAAAAGCCTAAACGTAGCAACTGTCCACTAAGTGCTGGACAGTTGTGAATAGCAAGTAGGCAAACGTTGGAGCCGCGTGGGCTCAAGAACACAGGTGGGGAGACACAGCGTGGGAGCCTCGGGGCTACAACCAACTAGCTGCCTGTGTCCCCCTAGAGCCTCTGTGGCTCGCAAAACAAAGGTGCTGGCACCAAAGAGCTTCTGCGCTCTAGACCAATGATGGGCGCTCAAGAGCCTCTCTCAGGGCTCAATGGGCCAGGGTGCCGGCACTCGAGCCTCTCGGGACTCGTGAACAAATGCAGGTGCTTGGAGCCTCGTGGGCTCTTAAAACGAATGCCCCCTCGAGCCTCGGGGCTCGTAATTATGCATAGGGCGGGAGCCTCGCAGGCTCGACAAAGATCAATTGCCCCCGGAGCCTCGGGCCCGTAAAAGAACTATGGCTGGGGCCCCTCGGGCTCACAGAACAAAGAATGGCCCCTCTCGTTGGAGTCCCTCACGGGGGACTCAGAAGACCTGGCACGTGGGAGCGGCCCGCTGCCAACCGGGGCCGCTCTCAAGCAACAAAAGACCCTGTCCCCGCACTCACCGGTCCTTCGCTGGTGCTGCGGGGGCAGACCCTGCCGGCTCCTCTCGCGCTGCTCGTCTCTTTCTCCCGGGGCTCCTCTCTCCACTCGGGGAGCCTCGGGGACACGGCCGGCTGCTTTCCCTTCGCGCTGCTCGGCTGCGGGGGCGGGACTTCCGGTCGGCCTCTCCCGGGCCGCGCTGCGATTGGCCGGTCAGGCCAGTGCTTCCGGGTCGCCGCGGGCAGCGCGGCGGCTCGCTTTAGACAGGCAGGCGGGCTCACAGTATCCGAGGAGTGGGCTCCCTCGTGATACTTACAATATCCAAAAACGGGGCAATGCCGGGTGGGCACCGGCTTCCAAATCAAAATATAACGCGAGGTGGCACTCGCTAATGCCAAAAAGCGGCAAAAGCGCTCCACAGCGCTATAATAGAAATAAAGCGCACCCAGCGCTTAGGGGCTAAAGAAAAGCGTTCCTAGCGCTAGAGATATCAGCAAAGCGCTATTGAGCGCTGGGGCACCAGGAAAGCGCTATAAATCAAATAAGAGCGCCTCCAGGCACTCTAAGCAAAAGCAAAAGCTCCAGCAGGGACTGGAGGCAGGCAGAGGGGCAGGGCAGGGCCAGAGCCAGCACACTGGGTCTCCAGGCAGGGAGACAAGCCAAGTGGCGGTCCTCTTGGCCCCAGCAGCAGCAACAGCCCCCTCTGGCAAGGATCCAAAAGTAGAACAATTTCTGTGGGGACACAGCCCCATATTTATACAGAGAATTCCTTTGTTAGGAGGTGCAGGGTGGGGGGAAACCAGTTGCAGCTGGCTTGGGAGTACCCTTGATGGCCCAACCACCCCTTTCATTCACTGGGGAGGCTTGGGTCATTAGACAAACCACAGGGGGGCGGAGCCAGCATTGTGTGGGGAAAAACCCAGCCCATCCAGGACACAGATCTACTCCTCCCACACATCACTCATGCTGATCTCACACTCATCACCGGGCAGACCCATCCAGACTTCCTGGAGCCTGTCATGCCAGCCAGCTCCAGCCAATCACGCTCCACTATCCTCACTGCACACATACATCAATGTCCAGAAGTAGCACTTCCCTTCTAGACACATACAAGCCGCACATACCATTGCGCAGCATTCATTCTCACGAGTTCATACATACTAAACTCGAGCCTGCACTCCCCACACATCAGGAACTAACAGGGCACACACATTCCCCATGCATTCCTATGGGAGAGCAGGCCAGCCATACTACACGCACGCACTTTCACTCTGGGACACAGGGAAAAAGTGCGCCAAGACCCACAAATCACTACACAGGGTCACAAATAAAGGCAAAAAGATTAGGGGTGAACCTGCCCTAAGGCCCAAGTCTAACACGACCCCCTTCCAGCCAAAACGCAGGGCAGACCGATCACCACCGTGATGGGCTACCCTGCTTGGGGCGATAAAACAAGGACGCGGGCCCACAACGGCAGGGACACCCTCCTGTTTTACGCCACGGTGAACCCCTAGGGTTCCTTCTAAAACTACTGTAGGGACTAACTGGGGTACCCCACTGATACTCTCCAGCTGCCCTCGACCAGGACCAGGCCCTAGGCCACCCAGGTACCACTGGATCCTGCCTACTCACAAAGTGGGGGGTAGTAACCCCTGGCACATAATAGCCATGCTCCACTCTTCCTATCTGCAAGACAGGGCTAGACTGCCACTGGTTCTCCAACCTAGGGTCTACCACCTTAGGTGGACCAGGAGTCTCAGGGAAGGCTCTCCTCCCCTTACCTCTTCTCCTAGGGTTCCTCCTCCTCCTGCGAGGGGTCCCCTCTAAACAACATTCTCCCAACCTAGGGTTTAACCCCTCAGGTGGTACCGGGGTCAGAGGTGGGCTCTCCCACCCTCTGCACCCCCTTCCAGAGTCCTGCTCCCTCCCAACCGGGGCGGTACCTCTGGAGAAAGAACTGGTTAGGACACTGATTAGAGTAGTCCCACCCTTCAGGTCAGGCTGATCCTGAACCTGGACCTCCAACCTCCGGTCTACAACCTTTGGTGGAACCAATGCCTGGCACTCCAGGACTTCTGGGGACTCACATCCGATCCCTAAATCACTCCTTTCACTGGACTTCTGTACTCTCCCTACTGGAGCGGTACCGCCAGACTCTGGAACCGTGGAAGCTCCGCTTACAGATGCTCCAGGTTCTCTACACACTAGGAGATCTCCCTCAAGTGAACTAACAGGCAAGTCTAGGTTCCTTTCCTGGTGTTCCCTAAAGAAACCATCCAGGCTCTGTGACAGGGCTTCGGGCATCTGGGGACTCTCGGTCACACACTCACTACCGCTCCACTGAGACAGGCAGTCAGCCCCTATACCCTTCTCACTAACCAAGGACCTAGCTGGGCTACTCTCACCCTCTTCCACCACACTGGGCTGGAAGACACCTGACCCACTATTGTTGGAATCACTCACTAGTGACTCAAAAGAACCTCTCGCACTTTCCCAACGGTCTGCTTCCTCTGCCAGTTCATATGGCTCAGACAATCCACACCCTAACAGGTGCTGGCGCAACCCTGGATAAACAACACTGAGCAACTGCTCTCTGAGAAACATATCGAACAATATGTCCCAATCACATTTCGTGGGCTCCCGTACCCAATCACACAGGGCTCCACAACAGTCATCCACAAAATCTTCCCAAGACTGATGAGACGGTTTCCTAAGGTTCCTAAACCTCAACCTATTCTCCTCCTCTGGGGAAACAGGAACCATACTCGGGGAACTGGGAGTGGGACTGTCCACACTAATATTTAAAAAGCTGCCACCACTGGACTCCACCCTCCCTGGGGAATCCAGACAATTACAATTACACTCAGGGGATAACCTACTCTCCCTGAACAAGGCCCTCTCTTCCCTCCTATCCAACCACTCCTCTGGGGACAGGGAAAGGGATGGGGCGCTGGTACTGACACTGGACTCAGCAAGGGACTCCCTATCTATGGGGTCCTCACTATCTGCTGACATCCATCCACTGTCATCCTCATACAACTCACATTCTTCATCAGAATCTTCAGGGCTCCCAACAGACTCACCATCCTCATGACGTGCGGCCCGGGTCCTCTCTCTCTCACTGTACTCAAGATCCCACTGACCCTTTTGCCATTGGATCAGGCTGTCCCTAAGCTGGGACTGAGTATCCGACACACTCACCTCCATGCCTCCCTCTTCACAGAATCTGACCAGCTCTGACCTACTGTACCTAAAAAGACAACAGAGATCAAAAACAGGCTCCATTTTGGCGGACGTTCTCAAGAAGAGTTTGACACAGGGAACCTGGGGGGTCTGAGCTTACACAGGAGTACACAATTACAAAATTCAGCAAGATTCCTATCTCAGAACTTGCACTCCACTGTCCAGCGTAACACACACTCATTCACACACAACCCTCCCCTCGGACTGGTAAGGCAGTTTCTACCACCCCTGATTATCTCAACCTGACCACTAGCGACACAGGTACCAAACTCTGGGAGCAGGGCGGGGAACAAGGTACTGGACAAAATACAAATGACCCTTTCAGGAGAAGCAATACTTATCTTCCCTAAAAAACAATAATCCCCAAAATGTGGTTATCTAAAATTGCAGAGTTTTGAAGTGTGGCCTGTCGCCACTGTGGTACAACGCAAACGCAAGTCCAATCCGCACCGCTAGCCACCAATGTTAGAAACGGGACCCCTGGCTGGCCAAGGCTTGCGTCGAGGTCAGTCAGGGATCACCATTTCCAAGGTCAGGGCTAGGGAGTCACACACCAAGATAACCCCCGCTCACCCTCTAGGTAACGTGGCGCGAGCAGCAAGGCTAATCTCAGAGGCGATGTGTAAAGCGTTTGCGCGTGCACCCCAGCGACAACAACCAAAGGCCCACCACAAAGGAAACTCCACACAAGGTTATATAAAAAATAGCCTTTGTATTATAATAATAAAAACACATTAGATAACACACACACTTTACAATGTGCCAACAGGCACGGGCAAGATTTACAAGGGATTATGTACAGGACAGGGCCACCTGGACCACTGTCAGGGGTATGCACTTGTTAGAAATAATACTTGTAGGTATAACACTTTAGCACATAAACATATAATGACTGTAACACAGAAATAGAAAATGTAGCATACAACCAGTAACAACTGGTAAAGGGAAAATACCTCCTACGCCACCCTAGTCTCTGTAGGGAAATCACGCAGGGAGCTAGGACCTATGGAAGGAAAACCTATCACCTACTACGCCACCCTAATCTCTGTAGGGAAATCACGCAGGGAGCTAGGACCTTATCATCAGGACCTATGGAAGGAAAACCTATCACCTCCTACGCCACCCTAGTCTCTGTAGGGAAATCACGCAGGGGGAAGGAAACCTAAAATAATCACCTAGGCAAGTAACATTTAGCAAAGGCAATTAAACATCAACATTCCTCTCAGCAGGTCACTTTTAGCAAAGGGAAATAAAAGAACAAGGCATTACCTAAGCAGGTCACTTTTAGCAAAGGTAATGACACAACCAATCCTCTAAGCAGGTCACTTTTAGCAAAGGGGATAAACACATAAAGAATTACCTAAGCAGGTCACTTTTAGCAAAGGTAAAAACAAACATTCCTCTAAGCAGGTCACTTTTAGCAAAGGGGAATAAAAGAACAAAGAATCACCTAAGCAGGTCACTTTTAGCAAAGGCAATAACAAACAAGGGCACATGAAACATTAAAACACATTCAGAGGTGCAGGTAGAACATTTGCGCAGAAATCAAATAAGCAGGAATCATAAATTGCGCAGGGTGCACATGGCACAACATTAGAAATGTCCCTCAGGCCAACTGGCCTCGAAAGGGGCTGAATGCCCTGAGTCTCAATGTCAGGGAAGGCTGCGCAGGCAGCACACAAAAGCCTAAACGTAGCAACTGTCCACTAAGTGCTGGACAGTTGTGAATAGCAAGTAGGCAAACGTTGGAGCCGCGTGGGCTCAAGAACACAGGTGGGGAGACACAGCGTGGGAGCCTCGGGGCTACAACCAACTAGCTGCCTGTGTCCCCCTAGAGCCTCTGTGGCTCGCAAAACAAAGGTGCTGGCACCAAAGAGCTTCTGCGCTCTAGACCAATGATGGGCGCTCAAGAGCCTCTCTCAGGGCTCAATGGGCCAGGGTGCCGGCACTCGAGCCTCTCGGGACTTGTGAACAAATGCAGGTGCTTGGAGCCTCGTGGGCTCTTAAAACGAATGCCCCCTCGAGCCTCGGGGCTCGTAATTATGCATAGGGCGGGAGCCTCGCAGGCTCGACAAAGATCAATTGCCCCCGGAGCCTCGGGCCCGTAAAAGAACTATGGCTGGGGCCCCTCGGGCTCACAGAACAAAGAATGGCCCCTCTCGTTGGAGTCCCTCACGGGGGACTCAGAAGACCTGGCACGTGGGAGCGGCCCGCTGCCAACCGGGGCCGCTCTCAAGCAACAAAAGACCCTGTCCCCGCACTCACCGGTCCTTCGCTGGTGCTGCGGGGGCAGACCCTGCCGGCTCCTCTCGCGCTGCTCGTCTCTTTCTCCCGGGGCTCCTCTCTCCACTCGGGGAGCCTCGGGGACACGGCCGGCTGCTTTCCCTTCGCGCTGCTCGGCTGCGGGGGCGGGACTTCCGGTCGGCCTCTCCCGGGCCGCGCTGCGATTGGCCGGTCAGGCCAGTGCTTCCGGGTCGCCGCGGGCAGCGCGGCGGCTCGCTTTAGACAGGCAGGCGGGCTCACAGTATCCGAGGAGTGGGCTCCCTCGTGATACTTACAATATCCAAAAACGGGGCAATGCCGGGTGGGCACCGGCTTCCAAATCAAAATATAACGCGAGGTGGCACTCGCTAATGCCAAAAAGCGGCAAAAGCGCTCCACAGCGCTATAATAGAAATAAAGCGCACCCAGCGCTTAGGGGCTAAAGAAAAGCGCTCCTAGCGCTAGAGATATCAGCAAAGCGCTATTGAGCGCTGGGGCACCAGGAAAGCGCTATAAATCAAATAAGAGCGCCTCCAGGCACTCTAAGCAAAAGCAAAAGCTCCAGCAGGGACTGGAGGCAGGCAGAGGGGCAGGGCAGGGCCAGAGCCAGCACACTGGGTCTCCAGGCAGGGAGACAAGCCAAGTGGCGGTCCTCTTGGCCCCAGCAGCAGCAACAGCCCCCTCTGGCAAGGATCCAAAAGTAGAACAATTTCTGTGGGGACACAGCCCCATATTTATACAGAGAATTCCTTTGTTAGGAGGTGCAGGGTGGGGGGAAACCAGTTGCAGCTGGCTTGGGAGTACCCTTGATGGCCCAACCACCCCTTTCATTCACTGGGGAGGCTTGGGTCATTAGACAAACCACAGGGGGGCGGAGCCAGCATTGTGTGGGGAAAAACCCAGCCCATCCAGGACACAGATCTACTCCTCCCACACATCACTCATGCTGATCTCACACTCATCACCGGGCAGACCCATCCAGACTTCCTGGAGCCTGTCATGCCAGCCAGCTCCAGCCAATCACGCTCCACTATCCTCACTGCACACATACATCAATGTCCAGAAGTAGCACTTCCCTTCTAGACACATACAAGCCGCACATACCATTGCGCAGCATTCATTCTCACGAGTTCATACATACTAAACTCGAGCCTGCACTCCCCACACATCAGGAACTAACAGGGCACACACATTCCCCATGCATTCCTATGGGAGAGCAGGCCAGCCATACTACACGCACGCACTTTCACTCTGGGACACAGGGAAAAAGTGCGCCAAGACCCACAAATCACTACACAGGGTCACAAATAAAGGCAAAAAGATTAGGGGTGAACCTGCCCTAAGGCCCAAGTCTAACATAGCCCTTCTCGAAACAGTATAAAATGCTGGATTTACATCACACACACACATAGAGACAATGAATCATACGTTTGTAAATCAGTGTATAGAACATGTTGAATGAGGCAAACGGCACTACAAGGTATAGGATGCACGTTTCACCTATACTGGCAGGCCTTTTGTAAGAGTGCTTGGTCTGAAGAAGCACAAACTCAAGATTCAGGACATAACAACATGGTTAGGCAGGGCCGTTTCTGGGTGAGACTAACAAGTTGCCTCAGTGGTCTAATGCATAAACAATTGTTTGTCGCTCCCTCACTAACATCATTTGACCTTGCTCAGACCTAACCAGGCTCACTCTATTGCAGAGAATAAAAGAAAAATCCAAAAAGCCGCATCAGCAGTTGCAAACAATATTCAAGTACACTTCAGTCATGATAGTGGTCATCAATTGCCATAACTGAAGCCAGCTTGGCCTTTGTAATTTACCTTACACAGTTACTCTAGCAATGTCAAAATCTTTTTTTTTACTGTTGTTAGCTAATATAGTTACATCGTTTGTGTTGTCATACAGTTACATAGAGTACAATGAGTTGGAGTATAGTGGCAAAGTCTGTATCAGTATACAGTTAATTATAATGTATATCAACAGTATTGTTACACAGCAAAGATCCATAGTTACCGTAGCTACATCTAGTTACTCATACAGTTCCGTAGGTGATGATATACAATTATGTGACGTATAGCTAATTAGTATTGTTATACAGTTTCATATGTATTGTATTTCAGTATTTTCCTAGCTGTGTGTATGCACTAGTTCTTTAGTACTGTCCTATAGGTACAAAAAAAATCTATTAAAATGGTATAGTCATCAAGTTACCAGTGAACACAGAGACTGGGCGAGTCACATGTGCCTGGGACAGGGATCCACCACCGATGCTAATTATTTCATCCAACTCTACAAGAACCAAAACACCCAGCGCTCTTGGAAAGCACCTCAACTCCGGCTAAAGGATGAGTCTCTACAACACAACTGAGCGATCCACAGAGCCACTTAACCCCGATTTGCGTAATACCCTTCCGTAGTGAAGATCCTATGCAGGTGTCTCTTCTGATAGGTTCACCATGCACGTAAATGTATATGGAATAACAGATTGCACAGGGGAGCCCTCTTTGTGGTGGCATTGTAAGTCCAGTTAACACGTCCGAGAGCTTAACCTGCACACTCAGTTTCCAATCTCCGGGGCCCCAACTAGGTTTTTGTATCCTTCTGATCAGCAAAATTAGCATTTCTCAACAGAGTAATAGACTAAACAAAATTCTAATAACTGCACCAATGTAATCTGCTTTCAATGGGCTGTACACATTGAGTCTTAAGTCATTATTACTATAAGTTTAAGAAATGAAGGTTAAAAAGTAGTTGAAAGGCAATAAAATGCAGGTTGTAAGTTTCAAACCACTTAAAGGTCTCATGGGGATACCGCATGGGGTTGGGTTCCCGCTGAGGAAATCTTAATCAGCCCTTCATATATTTCAAGATCAGTTATATTGCTTGCCTGGCTAATGCACCAGCTGCAGACACGTATAATCTCGAGTTGTATAGCGTGTCGGGCTAAGGTACCTGCTGCTGAGATCTGTGCCAGAGAGATCGGTACAAGGGAGCATGTACGTGCTGCAGAGACTTGGTGACATATTCAACTCCAAGAAAAATCATTTTAAGGGTATTGTAAATTCCCGAGATGAAATCTGCAGGTCACATCTCCCCACCTACAGCAAGATCTTGGCTACCCTGTAAGACAGGGTACCGTGTTCAGCCCCAGATAGATGCTGAGAGGCTTGGCTTGCGAATATTAGCTGTGCATCCCCGTAGGACCTTCTAGGCCTTTCCCTCTTCAGAGTCGACACGCGGGATACATGTAAATATAGCAACACTAGGGGATGTGACAACTCGAGAGTGCATGTACAAGATGGACTCACATTCCATATGCACGTTACACAAACCCAGGCCCTTTTCTTCAGGAGGGGGCGATTTCTGAAGTTTTATGAAGGGCCTCCTCCAACAACAGCATCCCAGGCACCCACCACCCGAAGCACAAGAGCTTTGAAAAACACATGACTGAAGTGAAACTGCCCAGGAGAGTCCGTAAATGAACGATGTTAGCCATCGGCAAGGCGCGCGTTATCTGCCCATGCTGGACTCGGCTCCATGGGGTGCAGAGGGCGGGCAGGAAGGATGAAGAGTTGGGTAAATATGCCCCCAGAGAGCTAGGGGTCTGTGTCAGCTGCCCCTCCCGTCCCTTGTGTGATGTACACAGAGGAGGAGACGTTTCAGTGCTCTGGGAGGCAAAATAAGATCCTGGGCCCATCAGCGGCATTAAAAGCAAGGTTTGTAAATGGTTTAGACTGCCTACGCCTGTGAGAGCCAGCAAAGTAGCAATCTGTAGTTTGGCAGGTGCAGGGTCAGGGCCGAGACGAGCCCAATACACCCCAAACATAGCTGTGTTTTTTTAAACTACCAAACCACGGAATGAGGACGATTATATTTGCTTGCATTAGAGCCCATGCCAACTTTGCTAAGCCAGTGGTGAGAAAGGAGGTCTCAACGGCATAAGGGGGTGCAAACACAAATTCCTCACCCCCACCCCCTTTGGTAGCCCCACCTCCCTTCGCATCACACAATGTCCAGATAGGATCATAAAATATACATACTGAAGACTCATAAAGTCGGAAGCGCCTGCCACACAATATGAAGGTTAGGGTTGCGCACACAGATTTACAACCTGCGTAAATTCCAGTTCACTAGTACAAATGTTTTGTTTGTACTTGATGTAGCTGAAGCACGTGAGGCACTACACGCACCTCGCGAACACGGAAAAAACAGCCACGCATCTAATGTTAGACTAAATCAGACAAGTAGCGTTTCCTCATCCTGATAATATTAGACACTGGAAGAAAACGAACAGCAATTGCACTGTGCCCATAAAATGGAGCATGAGGTACTGTCATCCTCATTTGCTTAGAGAGAGTAGGTGCATGCCTTTGGTTACAGCACGAACAATCATGCAGCCACACTCTGCCCTTATTGGTGGGCACTGCTACAGTAATTGGGACAGTGTAGGTTCTTTCTATATTTAATATATTTACAAATATCATAGCCACTGAGTTATGTATGTGGCATAGTTACCATCCATACTAATATTATAAAGAGAGAGTGCAAACCTTTGAGGCGGGTAATCTCAGTAACCACAGGACCAATCACAACACCCAATACAGCTTTGGAAAGGGCAGTTGCAGCAGAAGGACATAGGCTATGCAGACGGCCACCATATTTTTTTTATTTTTTTTTGCAGAGTTTTATATAGCGCGAACTTGACCCGAACTGAATCACGTATCAGAGCGCTATACATAGCTATACATAGCACCAGTTACGTTACATGAGGACACACATTCATTTTTGTTAGGTACGGGGAGATTAAGTGATTTGCCCAGAATCACAGGATGTTTGGCGTCGTTACCAAGACTCGAACCCAGATCCCCAGGTCCGAGGTTGATCGCCTTAGCCGTTAGGCCAACTCCTCTATACATTTAAAAGGTAAAAGAACTGTGCCAGCAAAGTAGTCCCTTGTGGTCGTGTCTGCGTTGTGCTGTGGGCGTGGGCTGGGGGCGTGACCTACGCTGGGGGCGTGTGATACGGCCATCACATCGTTGGCTGTGGGCGTGTGCTGGGGGCATGTGTCCGCCCTTCATGCCATGTGAGTTGTACATACAAGCGCCAATTACGTTGCTGCGCAGCATCAAGGGGCACGCTGGGGGCGTGAGAAATGCTGGGGGAGTGTGTCTGGCCTTCATGCCATGTGAACGCAATTGCGCCGCATCAAGGGGCACGCTTGGGGCGTGAGAAACGCTGGGGGTGTGTGCTACGTTCCGCCCTTCGCGCCATGTGGGTCGCACATTAATCAGAAGATCATCTGCTGTGGCCGTGTGCTGGGGGCGTGACAAACGCGTTCACCTGGAGGCCTGGTAAGTAACGTTACTGCAGCCTCCCCTGCGCACTGTTACTGAACTCTCTCGTTCAACTAAATTACACGCGCCTGCTACCATCAACCAGGGGTCTAGCCGGGCTCAGGCGGCGGGTCAGTACACTAATTACACGCACCTGATAACATCAACCAGGGCTGCAGCTGGGCCTCAAGTGGGTGAACACGCGCCTGCTAACATCAAACAGGCCTGCATCTGGGCCTCAAGCGGGGGAACACGCAAATGAGCATGTCTTCAGGGACAATTACTGCAGCCTCTCCTACTCGCTGTCACTCAACTCTCTCATTAAACGGATTTACCCGCGGCTGATAACTCTCTCATTCAACGACCTAAATGACCTTAAACTAAATTGCCTTTGCCAAATACACACATTATACACATTCTATTTTATACCCGGACAACGTCGGGACGGGCTGCTAGTCTTAATTATATATGTATACCTGCTATGTATTTTGTCACGTGTTTACTCACGAGTTTATAACACGCTTTGTGTCGTTTTACAGTTATTTCAGGAGGCTGAAAGTCAGTCACAGAAAATAGTTTCACTGAAAGAAAACGTTTTATAGGGTACATCTTTCTTGCAATAAAATCTGCACATTTGCCCGTTGCTTGAGACCTCGGAGAAACACGGCGCCTCACGTGGCCTCACGTGACGTCGGATTGTAGAAGGCGCTACAAAATGTTTCCCCCTTTTGCCGCCCTAGGCGGCCGCCTAGTCTTGCCTAATGGTAGACACTGCCCTGTGATTAGGGTTAACTTTAATGATAAGAATGTATTCCTAACCTAACAAACTTTTGTTTTAGCAACATCAGGATAATGAAAGACTGGGAAAAAAACATAACATTGTAACCTGCACCATGCAGCTTGCATGCAGCTCTTTGATGGCATTTCATAGCTCACTGTGCTCGATTACATATGAACTGCACAGTAACAAAAGAATCTCAGTGACAATAGTAGTAACCCACTGAGATCTGCACATAAAATACTATTCTTTTATATGCATAGCACACATTCTTTGCAGCAGGCATATTAACTCCTTTTGCTACCTTAGATGATTCAAATCTCCCATCTAGCTCCAGCAGGTACATTAGGCACCAGACAATGGTGAGCCACACCTGAATATAAGTGAGGCCGCTTTTATTGTTGCCTGAAAACTGCTGGATATACAAGGAACTCTGCAGTGCCAGACCCCAGCAACAAAACCACCCCTCTCTCTTTCCAGCCTCTCAGGGAAACACCCGATGCTTGGGACGGCCAGTCTGGCCTTGCTACCGCTCTCCAATGGTGCCCCTCATCTTCACATAGACCCTCTCTCATGTGTATTTAATTTCTTTTATAGTGTTAATCATCCCAAGTTTGTAGGGCAGGGTGTTGGGATGTGTTACATCACACACATATTATATAGAGACAATGACTCATATAAATGTGAAAGTCAATGTACAGAAAAATGTTACTTAAGATAATGGGGGCTACAAGGTTTAATCGTTCTTGCAGCCATCATTCAGTCTTTCACCATTTATTCTGTCCTTCCATCTGTGTGCCCATCTATATCCAAACATATTCAACCATTTGTAAATCTATCCTTCATGTATCCTTCCATCCATCATTTCACTCATCCATCTTTCCATCCACCCTTTCACTCATCCATCCATTATCCATCCACCCTTTCACCCAATCCATCCGTACACTCATCCATCCACTCTTCCACCCATCCACATATTCACTCATCCATCCAGCCATTTACCCTTTCTCCCATCCAGCCATCTTTTCACTTACTTATCCATCCACCCAGTCACTTATCCTTCCACCTATTCGACCTTTCAGTCATCCATCCATCCATCCTCCCTTTTTCTCTCTATCCCCCTTTTCACTTATCCATCGATCCTTCCACCCATCCATCTTCTCATCCACTCATGAATCCATCCATTATCCCTATCACGCATTCATCCATCCTTTCTCTCATCCATCCACTCTTTCACTCCATCACTCATCTCTCCATCCTTTTGTCCATCTACCCTCCCTTTCACTTATTCATCCATCCTTTCTTCCACCCTTTCACTCATCCATCCATCCATTCACCCTTTCACTTATCAGTTCATCAAGCCATCCATCATTTCACTCATTCATCCACCCATTCACTTGCCCCTCATCTACCCTTTCACTCATTCATCCATCCTTTCACTCTCCATCCACCATTTTACCCATCCACCTACCCTTCCACCCATACATCAATCAATTTACCTTTTCTTTCATCCATCCATCCTTGCACTCACTCACTCACTCATCCATCCATCCATCCTTTCTTTCATTATCTATCCAGTCACCCTTTCATTCATTCATTCATTCATTCATTCATTCATCCTTTCACTAATCCATCCAGCCATTCACCCATCCCTTTGCTTACTTACTCACCCACCTTTTCACATTATGAGCTGAGGCTTTGTATGCAGAGTGGCAGACAGAAGAGGCCCATGAAGAACTCCACCCTAAGCAAGGGGTGGGGTGGGGCAGGGTTCACAATACCCCTACACATAGACGATCTGAAAAAGTGGAAGTCATGCATGACGCACAGTGCCAGGACGTGAGGTGACTGTGACATGGTGTTGTTTCCAGGGCTTTAAGTGGGATGAAAAAACTGGGGGGCGGGGTCTCTTCAAAGGGGGTGTTCGATGTAATTAAGGGCGTAGCTTAAAACACCAAAGCTACAAATCTGTGCTTAGCATAGTCTGCCTCCCGACTGGTATTTAACTGTTTCTGTCTTTGCATCCAGATATATAATAGAACAAGTAAAGTTACACCTCCAACAAGCCAGAACTATTAGATTTGTCAATAGGTATTAGTTGCATAACATAAAAAAGCAGCAACCATGGCTTTGTTGAATATAATATTTAAAATGCATCAGTTCTAAAAAGATGAGACTCTGAAAGAACTATAACCGCTTCCTTTTATCTTCTTTCACCGGCTTCTGTACTTGAACTGGATTCTCATGTAGCAGCATGGGCGTTATTGTACGTTTCTTCCATCTGACATAATGCCCTGCCCTAGACCGACAAGGCAGGCTGTGGGAGAACCCACAGTTAGGGGAATGCACAGCTCAAAGACAATAATGTCTAAATCAAATTTATCAATGACAGTTTAGAATTCTTATGAAAAGCTCTGAGGCCAACAATTATATGTTTCATCACATATGTTTTACTGTTATCGCATTTTACAAATCACAACTCAAAAACATTATTAGCATGTATATGTCTACAAACTGTTCGTATCAATTGTCAAAATAATATCAAGTCAACAATGCGTTTGAGCACTTAAGAGGTACATAACATTCTTATTTCATCCATCCCAATGCATTTCGGGTTACGTGGAACCCTTCGTCAGGGGAAAGCGTTCGAGAGTGAAGTTTTCTCATTCAATGTCGCCACTGGAAATTAAAAACACAACAACATGCAGTAAAAATACTGCTCGGCTATTAGGATTTGCACCCCAAGTTGTGCATTGAAATAAAGAGTGTTGGAGATAAGCCAGTATAGTAGTTGAATGAAATGAATCCTCCAAGCAAGGAGAGTGAAAAGGGTCCAATCACCATAAGGTGAAAATAATATAGAATAAAAATAATAATAATATGGTGATAACGTCTTGGTGATACCTTGCAAAAAGTGTTGATCCGGACAAGAGATCAGGTGCTAAGGGTTTCAGTGCTGAGCACTACTGTCTGTAAATACAATGATACAATGATGTATTATAATGGAGACTGTCCTGTGGCAGTAGAGAGAGAGCAGAGACCGTGAATGAAACGTGACATTCTTGTGCTCGCTTACCGGAAATGTAGTTATGTGAGCACTAGCGAGAGTGCTGGTAATCCGGAGTAATGGGGAGAAGGAAAACCCTCTGTGTGGCTCGGCTGCGGGTCACCGTACTATAAAGATAAACATGGGGAGCGAAGTTAGACTCCTCCAATTATCGATGTTTTCACTATAGACATAGCGTCTACTAAAGAATAAGGAGCGGGATAAACATACCGGAGGTTTGCCAAGTTCTCAGACCGTCAGTTGCTTCGAACGCGATGAATGGGAGATAATCCAGGGTGCAATGCGCGACCGGGGAGGTTCTATACAGAAGGCAGTGGGAGGTCTACTGTGCGTAAAAATAGACCCAAGGGTGAACAACGATGTGGAAAACGGAATGGAGCAGTGTCCCCAAGGATCAGGAAATGAAACGAAGGATCAAGTGTATAAAAGATAGAGATAATTATGAAAATAAAATGAAAGGGGTGAAAAGAACACAATATGTGATGTGTGGTGTTGAAAAAGATAAATAAAAACAGAATCTAAAACGAGAGTAATTTTAGGGAAAGACATATTTTAGAAGAAAGAAAAAGAAGAATGAAACATTTGTGAACAAGCAGTCAAAGTGGAAAACAAGATAAGAAGTGGGTGCAGATCCTGTACAATATTGAGCTGAAAGGAATACTTTATACAAAACACAGCATCTCATAATGGTCATTGAGCCCATTTGGGGCTATCGTTCTCAGTGTTTTTATCCAATGTGTTTCCCTACGAGCTAATGATGTGTTGATGTCAGTGCCTGACACCTTTTTGACTCTTTCTAGTATGGTAAATCGTAATTGGGGTATGGTGTGACCCGATGTCTCCCAGTGTGTTGCCAGTGGGGATGTGGTGTTCTTGTTCCGAATCCGGCTTTTATGCTCTATTATGCGAGTTTTTATCTTTCTGCTTGTTCTGCCTACGTACACTAGGCCACATGGGCATTTAATTGCGTATATCACTTCTTCAGTGTTGCAATTTGACGTATGATGAAGTTTTAGTTTGGTGCCCGTTTGTGGATGCATAAAAGTGTCACCTGTGATTACATTACTGCACTGTCCACAGTTGTAACATTTAGTCATTCCCTTGTAACCTCCTATGGGTTTGTCTTCTTGTGGTTTCAAAAGTTCACGAAGATTCTTCGCTCTTTGGTGTGCAAATAAAGGAGAATCTAAGAAGATACCTTGAAAGTCTGGTTCATTTTCAATGATTTCCCATCTTTTCTTGATGATATTTTTTATGCGAGGAGCTTGTGTGGAGTGTTTCAGTACAAATACCTCTCTGCGGGATGGCGTTCTTACTGTGGTTTGTAGCAAATCCTTCCTTGGTTTCTTTTCAACCTGTTCTGCAGCTTGATCAAGTATTTCTACTGGATATCCTCTTGTTTGATATCTGCATTTTTGTTCTTGGATTTTGTGGGTACATTCTTGGTTATCCGAGGTGATTCTCTTTATGCGCATGAACTGCGAAATCGGGAGATGTTTCTTAAGAGAAATGGGGTGTGCACTGGTAAAGTGTAATGCACTGTTCACGTCTGTGGGTTTAGTGTAGACTGATGTACTCAAGCCTGTGGTTGTTTTTTGAATTTCTATATCCAGAAAATGTATCTTAGCTGACAAGGGTGGCGCCCTTGTAGTATTAGATACCACATTTTACAACCATAGCGTGGACGCCCACTTGGCTGACACTGATACTTACTTGACATTGGATAAAGATCCCACGGACGATCTATTGACTGTATTGACTATTATAGTCACGAAAGCTGTAGAGGCAGGTACCATTGATACACCTTCCAAGAATGTACCCACAAAATCCAAGAACAAAAATGCAGATATCAAACAAGAGGATATCCAGTAGAAATACTTGATCAAGCTGCAGAACAGGTTGAAAAGAAACCAAGGAAGGATTTGCTACAAACCACAGTAAGAACGCCATCCCGCAGAGAGGTATTTGTACTGAAACACTCCACACAAGCTCCTCGCATAAAAAATATCATCAAGAAAAGATGGGAAATCATTGAAAATGAACCAGACTTTCAAGGTATCTTCTTAGATTCTCCTTTATTTGCACACCAAAGAGCGAAGAATCTTCGTGAACTTTTGAAACCACAAGAAGACAAACCCATAGGAGGTTACAAGGGAATGACTAAATGTTACAACTGTGGACAGTGCAGTAATGTAATCACAGGTGACACTTTTATGCATCCACAAACGGGCACCAAACTAAAACTTCATCATACGTCAAATTGCAACACTGAAGAAGTGATATACGCAATTAAATGCCCATGTGGCCTAGTGTACGTAGGCAGAACAAGCAGAAAGATAAAAACTCGCATAATAGAGCATAAAAGCCGGATTCGGAACAAGAACACCACATCCCCACTGGCAACACACTGGGAGACATCGGGTCACACCATACCCCAATTACGATTTACCATACTAGAAAGAGTCAAAAAGGTGTCAGGCACTGACATCAACACATCATTAGCTCGTAGGGAAACACATTGGATAAAAACACTGAGAACGATAGCCCCAAATGGGCTCAATGACCATTATGAGATGCTGTGTTTTGTATAAAGTATTCCTTTCAGCTCAATATTGTACAGGATCTGCACCCACTTCTTATCTTGTTTTCCACTTTGACTGCTTGTTCACAAATGTTTCATTCTTCTTTTTCTTTCTTCTAAAATATGTCTTTCCCTAAAATTACTCTCGTTTTAGATTCTGTTTTTATTTATCTTTTTCAACACCACACATCACATATTGTGTTCTTTTCACCCCTTTCATTTTATTTTCATAATTATCTCTATCTTTTATACACTTGATCCTTCGTTTCATTTCCTGATCCTTGGGGACACTGCTCCATTCCGTTTTCCACATCGTTGTTCACCCTTGGGTCTATTTTTACGCACAGTAGACCTCCCACTGCCTTCTGTATAGAACCTCCCCGGTCGCGCATTGCACCCTGGATTATCTCCCATTCATCGCGTTCGAAGCAACTGACGGTCTGAGAACTTGGCAAACCTCCGGTATGTTTATCCCGCTCCTTATTCTTTAGTAGACGCTATGTCTATAGTGAAAACATCGATAATTGGAGGAGTCTAACTTCGCTCCCCATGTTTATCTTTATAGTACGGTGACCCGCAGCCGAGCCACACAGAGGGTTTTCCTTCTCCCCATTACTCCGGATTACCAGCACTCTCGCTAGTGCTCACATAACTACATTTCCGGTAAGCGAGCACAAGAATGTCACGTTTCATTCACGGTCTCTGCTCTCTCTCTACTGCCACAGGACAGTCTCCATTATAATACATCATTGTATCATTGTATTTACAGACAGTAGTGCTCAGCACTGAAACCCTTAGCACCTGATCTCTTGTCCGGATCAACACTTTTTGCAAGGTATCACCAAGACGTTATCACCATATTATTATTATTTTTATTCTATATTATTTTCACCTTATGGTGATTGGACCCTTTTCACTCTCCTTGCTTGGAGGATTCATTTCATTCAACTACTATACTGGCTTATCTCCAACACTCTTTATTTCAATGCACAACTTGGGGTGCAAATCCTAATAGCCGAGCAGTATTTTTACTGCATGTTGTTGTGTTTTTAATTTCCAGTGGCGACATTGAATGAGAAAACTTCACTCTCGAACGCTTTCCCCTGACGAAGGGTTCCACGTAACCCGAAATGCATTGGGATGGATGAAATAAGAATGTTATGTACCTCTTAAGTGCTCAAACGCATTGTTGACTTGATATTATTTTGACAATTGATACGAACAGTTTGTAGACATATACATGCTAATAATGTTTTTGAGTTGTGATTTGTAAAATGCGATAACAGTAAAACATATGTGATGAAACATATAATTGTTGGCCTCAGAGCTTTTCATAAGAATTCTAAACTGTCATTGATAAATTTGATTTAGACATTATTGTCTTTGAGCTGTGCATTCCCCTAACTGTGGGTTCTCCCACAGCCTGCCTTGCTGTTCTAACATGGGGAATTAGGGTCATTTCCCCACCGGGAATTGCACGCACATTCTTTACAAACCCACCAAATATCTTATAAGAAACTAG
Source organism: Lissotriton helveticus (assembly GCF_964261635.1). Lineage (NCBI taxonomy): Eukaryota > Metazoa > Chordata > Amphibia > Caudata > Salamandridae > Lissotriton > Lissotriton helveticus. The sequence continues at coordinate 1,804,195,860 of NC_136067.1, read as the reverse complement.
AAACCCACTTAAAGTCTACACACAGGTGTGCACCTGCACCCCCCTATCACTGCCCTAGACCGAGGCAGGAGGAGGACACACACCACATGCAGCCCCTTGTCATTCTGTATGTGACAATCAGCCGGCATAGAGACTGACAATGGGCGGGGTGGGACTCATGTTGTGCTCAGGGGATGAGTGCGGCCCCATCAGGGAACTGAGTCCTCTCGCAAGGGAACAATGCTGTTCCCTAATGCCCAAAATTACGAACAAAAGGCATCCGTGAAAGGGATCATCATGGACAACAGAAGTGAGATCCAATTCACGGGCCGTCCATGAAATTTACAGACGGTTGGTCACCCCATTGCTTCCTGAGCAGGTGAAGTGTCTGCCAGCATCTGCCAGGCATAAGCCCCTCCCCCGCAGCTAACAGATTTAGATTATGAATCTACATGAGTGCACTTCCATTCCAATGCAGGGAACTGACCATCGCTACATTGCAGTAGAAGCCAACAGAAAAAAACAACTATCATAGACGAGCTTGAACAACCAGCAGCCAATCAAATGGCTGGAGCTGGCTGCTGAAAAGAGGCCAACCCTCTCATGACTGACACTTCCATCTTCCAGTGGATGTAATGTGGAATGATATAAACTGTGAGTAACAATTCCAACAAGCAATGGCTGTGTAGGGTGACTCATTGCACCTTCCTCTGTGTATGGAAGCTCTGCAAACAGCTAAAGCTGTCTCTAGACCTTACAATGGAAGACAATTTTAAAAACTACATGAGAAAAGTGGGTTGATAGCCAGGGCACTTAAAGGTTATTTAAAATAGATTACCGCGCAGATTTAAGTAGACATTCTTTGGGCATATATAATGTATACCTCCAAAGAATGGCTTTCAATTTTATCATTGCGCTAATATCCGCGAGTGAGGACTGCAGACCAGTGTCTTCTTACATTTCTCTTCGTAGTGCAGTCTTTCAGTGTACCACCTTTGCACACCTGCATGATTCCTCCTTTTGCACTTCTGTTTGTGCTTACCACAGTCTTACCTCCTTCAGAGGCCCAGTTGGTTTTAAACTAAGATGGGGCTGTTTTACTACATTCACACTCCTGAGGCATGCTTATTCAACCACTACAGGGCCTGATTCGAGGGGGCTGTTAACTCCTCTTGCTATGCTGATACTGTGGGATGCTCTGCAGAAAGAACCACTGGCAGCCAATGGGGACTAGGAGTCCTAGAATCCTTGCCTGGATTGCACCTGGAGCTCCACCTGCATTCCATCAGGCAGCTACTAAAGCGTGCTGCAGTGCCGTGGCTCGGGGGCTGTTTCGCTGCATTCACGCTTCTGGGGCATGCTTACTCGACCACTACAGACCCTGATTCGAGGGAGCTGTTAACTCCCTTACCACACTGACACTGTGGGATGCTCTGCGAAAAGAGCTGCTGCTACTGGCAGCTGCTGGGGACTACGAGTTCTAGAATCCTTGCCTGGAGCGGAGCCGCCCCTGCATTCCATCAGGTGCTACCAAGATTGCAGCGGGATGCGGGCCCGCCGCGGGATGCGGGCGGGCCGTGGACGGACAGTGGACGAGCAAACCCCGGGCTAAGGGCAGGCCTGTCCTGCACCCATCAGTGACAGGAAGAGGCAGGGCAGGCCACCCCCTTTGGTCTTTTCTTTCTTCCTACCTCCCGGATTTGTTTTCTGGTGCGTTGTGGGCCTAATATCTTGGCAGAATAAGGTACTGGACGAAATGTTTGCCGGCTCAAGAACACCATTAAGTGCAAAAGTTACACAGAGGGCCCCACTGGACTGGCTTCTGGTTTGTGGGGCGTGTGGTAGAGACCAACAAACACTTACTGCTCTGTTCTGGACCCTCGAGTTAGTGCTTTGGGCAGACCTCTCTAGCATTTGTGCCTGTAGACCGGGCTAGTAAGTGGTGTCATGGGTGCTTGAGCTGGTGGGGTTGGCTTGATATGGAAGCTAATGGAGGGGCACTGTTAGCCTCCTTAGCCGTTGACTATCAGGGGCCGTGTCGCCTGAGTGACTCAATTATGGGCAAGGGGGAAAGCTCCTGCTGTAAAGGAATAGTAACAACCTAAAACACAGCGGGGATGGCCATCGAAGGATTCTTAACATGTGCAGTGAGCTGGAGAAAAGAAGGATGTCGCCAACTGGGGGTAGCCCCACTCAGTCCCCAACCAGTCATCCCTCACATGCGGAGGCTCCCAGGAGGGTGGAGGGGAGGAGTGCTGTGAGTGGGGGAGTTGAGGGGGTCGGGGATCACAGGGGGTCACCATCAGTCAGACCTCTATCACAGGGATAGGGTTCTGGGGCCATGATTCAGCTTCCTCAGCCTCCTCCAGCCTGAGCAGGAAGTGTGGGCGGGGGGGGGGCAAATGCAGGCTCAGGGTGTCCTAGTACCCATTCAGTTTCCCCTCCTACATCAATGTATTCTGTCTTGGAGGGGGGACCCTTTTAGCAAGGAATTAATTTCCACACTCACGGCGATGCCAATCTTGAACCAATTGAGACCAAAGTATCTGAACTTCTAGCTCTAATCAATGCAGAGAGGGATTTGCAGGCAAGGCAGATTAGCCCCACTGGAGTCAGCTGCTTCTGGAACTCACGCCACAGTGGACAGCACTGTCTTTACTCATAGTGCACCCGATATAATAGCATTTTCCCCCCAGGGCCAGGAAGGGCCGTAAGGATAGTCCCACAGTTCCCTCAACTCTAGTTGCCCCCAATAGGGAGAACCACCACAGAACTACAGTCTCACCCCGCTTACCGTACACTGGGGATATACTTAACTTGCCACCTGAGGATATCCCATATGTTGTGGTTCTGAGGAATGTCCCACCCAATCAAATTCTGCACCTGAGCACTTCCAAGAGTTGAAAAACAAGGTTCTATCAGCATGCCCAAGCATGGGCAGGTATTGCTGACTAAATTACCATGGTCCACAGAGTTAGTTGGGTGGGTATGGAACTCAAAAACATTGGAATGGGGACTGCGTGGTGGTAAATTTTAAAAATCCTAGGATTGTGGCACATGTCTTAGCTACAGTATCCTCCTGTAGGTCTCATGATCAGCAGGGCATTGTAGCATGGGATTATTCTATAAACCGGAGAAGGTTTGCAGCTTCTATAGCCCTTAAGGCTAGCTAATGCAGGCCTGTTATATTTGCGATTGCCAGCCTAGTGTGCAGCCCCTGGTGCTGAACTTCTCTAATCGATTTGCCCCCTTAAGTAGCCTTGAGTCGTGTGACTGACTGGGATCTACTTATCAACGTCCATCAACCGCCTCCCGCCTGCTAACTCCTTAGAAGTTACCTCAAAGCCCACCAGGTCTACCCCCAATTTATTATCCCCCTAGTGGTGACCCCGGGAATGAACTCAAAGTATCTAAAGTCAGTATCCGTCTCTCATCAATGTTTACAGATCCAAATTGGGGGGAGTTTGTTAAATCTTATCAGATCATCTGTCTGAAGAAAATGTGGGCGGTGAATAATAGATTTTTCATTGAAGGCTACAAGAAATGATTTTTACCAGCAGTGCCCTTGCCTGAAAGTAGGGCCAACGAGGGACTGATTAACTTTGAGGCAGTGGAGCAAAGTCAGCAGGCTGTTGATTTGTCGCTGGATACAGCAGTCTGCAGGGGCTCATGTTATCTGCAGAGGGCGCATCCCCTAATTCTTTGGGGAATTTTTGCAATGCCAGAAGAGGACAAGAAGGGGTTTCTAGTCTCCAAAGTTTAAGTTCATCCCTGAACTCCAGGTTGGAACAGGGGGTGGGGGTGGACCAGGGGTTGATAATGACAGAGTGAGATTTTAATTGGCACTTGTCTAACTGCCCAGTATTGACTGACTCTACAAAGCCTAGGTGTATGGTGTCAGAGGGGCTTAACTTTGTTCATTCTAAGGAAGGCTTGAAGTTCAGCATGATTCTTGAATCCCACAAGCTGGTGCTTGCCCTAGACAAGTTGGTTAATTCATCTAACCCTATTATTTTTCTAACCTTTAAGGGGAGTGGCTGCGGCTCTATCACTGAATTTATCATTGTGTCTGTGACCCTATTCTTTGTGTATTGCTGACTTTAACATAATTCACAGCCCATTTAGCCACCATAATCCCCGGCTTTTAGATCTTGAGGGATTCATGGATGCCACTCAATCACAGGGTGACGGGTCTCTAAATGGGCTCTTCCCTTTTGACCAAGGTAGGTGACCTTAAGTGGACCCCAGTAGGTCCTGCGTACATTCAAGCTTCCCTTTTATCTAACAGGGACCAGGAAATAGTCACCTGTCTCGAATGCAGATGCCCTCAATAAGGATGTTCTGCAAGCATTTGAGGGTATTGTATGTAAAGTCAAGGAATTATTGACCGTACCCTCAAACCGCGCGGGCAGGCAAAATCCAAAATGGTTTGATAAGGCTTGCTCTAAGTTCATTCAGCATCTGAAGGCGGTCCTGAAGAGGGTCCTAGTAGACAGGAGTCTCTTTGCAGCCAGAAAGCAGGCCCACATGCAGGCAGTAGTTGATCATAAACACAACCTTTTGGAATTAGCCTGGGAGGCAAATGAGAAGGGAGCCTGTTATCTTTTTTGGATGGTAGTAAATAGGCCATATATTAGAGAGAAGGGACAGGTCCTGCCATTTGTTCCCACACCGTGTGAAAAGCGCTCAGATTCCACAGTGATAGAGTGCAGTTCTGCCAACAAGGCCACTATGTTGGTCTCCACTCCTAACTCAAGCAACAAGGCCGACAATTTAGCACAGTTTACTTTTTTGGATGTGGACGTGAGGACCATGAATGCCAAATGGAGGAATTCAGGCCGGGCCGCAGTATACTTATTTATAATTAAGTAAAGATTCAAACATTGGTCAGATGTGGGCCTCCTGGCCGAAAGCCATATTAGACGTCAGTGAAGATATCATTAGCATCTGACCAGGCCATCAGTCTATTAAGTATGGCCCTCCAAAGGGACATTTACTGCAGCATCAATCAATGAGATGGGGCGGGGTTATCTTTATCATCCTTCTTGAACACAGGCACAATCCTCCCCATTGACCACGAGGGTTTAACCCCACAACGTGCTGCTACATTTAGGACATGGTCAATAGAGGGCCCCTCAAATCATTGTCAACCATCATAAGGTCTGACGGAGTCTGGTCAGGGCCAGGGGCCTTCTTCCTGCTTAGAGAATTTATGCCCTTGACTACTTCCTCCAGGGTAAAAACTACGGGTGCCAGACCCTAATATTTGGCTACCATATCCTCACCCTCTGCCACCTCACCAAAATTGTAGACCCCTCCAAAGTGGTCTAACCACTATTGCCACCACACACTGGGTAAAGTTTCAGCCTTTCCCTACCTTGGGGTGTTAGTTGATGCCAAGAACAACTGGCAGCCTGTGTTGGAGGGGAAGAGAGCAGATCTTGTCAAAACTAGTGGTGCTGTGGCTAGTTTTGTTCGTAGGTTGAGCTTCTGGTCAAGATTTACGATGTTAAGTGTGTGTCCCAGGCTCGGTATGGCAGTGAGATTTGGGGTTATTGGAAGTCTGATATAATCCAAGTGGCAGAAAAAAATCTTAAGGTGACTTGTCAGGTCCTGCTATGTACCCTGGCTCTGTCAGTACACATTGAACTTGGAACCAGGTTTCTCTTGCTGATCTTGTCGCTCTTGGCCCCCTCCTCTGTTGGGTAAAAGTCTGGACCAGGGAGGATCTTTTGCGTAACAGACTGATCCTCTCTAATTGTTTGTCCCTTGAAGGTGTGCACTGAATTCCCAGGTTAGCCTATGTTAAGTCAGCATTTGCTGCACCCGGGAGAGTAGATACTTATCTGACACCCCACTACCTATTTCCACGAAATTTTAAAAGCATTAGAGTTGTGCCTTGAGCAGGTAACATTAATTAGAGAAGTGGATGAACTGACAAAACCGCCAGTAAGGGGACACATGCTCTTGTAGTCTGTCGAAGGCATGGAGCCCTGCTTAGCACAGGTTTCTAGCAGGCAAACCGGTTTCTTTGACCAGGAGATGCTAAGTCAATAACAGAATCTCCTGATCACACCCTGTGGATGGGTGCACTCGGGCAATATTTTGCTCCGCAGCTGCGACAATAGGTCTCCGCAGGACACCTTACATTTTGTTATGTTTTTCAAATACTACAGTTGGTCCAGAAAGTGGTTCTTGTTCCTACTGATGAGAACTTTAAACTTTAACCAAGTAGGACCTTCTCTTATGTATTTACAATTGCTTCCCAATGAATGTATTCACTGTGGTGTGTTGTTCATGTGCAATGATGGCCTCTAGGCGTTCAAGACCTGACTGAACAATGTGTCAGTGCATTTGAAGTTCTTTCTTTTAACATGTTTTTTTTATACCTCTATGTTGAATTTTATGCACATGTGTTTTATCTCTATGTTTTCATGGTTATGTATTTTGCTCTTTTATGGTTGCCACGTACAACCAAATACAGATTTTATGATGTTGAAGATGGGAATGTTTGTGCCAGGGCTTAAGATCTCCAGTGAAAAAGGATAAGAGAGAAAGGGGTATATTAGCAAGAACCTCGTTAAAATTATCGCGGTTTTAGCGGCAGGAAACTGCCGCAAAAATGGCGATAATTTTAACGAGGTTCTTGCTAATGTGCCCCAATAAGTTTTGCTGCAAAGGCAGGGCTGGAAAAGGGGGGCTGGAAAAGGAGACACTGAAAAGGAGAAACTGAGGGCAAGATGTAGGAGAGGAAATACCGGTCGGTAACGGCCGATTTTGGCCGTTACCGACCGGTATTTAGGATTTGGCATGTAGGGGCAATCATTTTACAGAATCGGTAAATGTACCGATTCGATAAATTTACCGATTCTGTAATATACCGAATCGGTATTTTTACCGATTCGGTAAATCCACATGTAGGTGACACTCCTAAGAGTGTCACAGGCCCTTAAGAATCGGTATTTTACCACCCAATCCAATTGGGTGGTAAAATACCGAATTCAGGTGTGCATGCACATCTGTGCATGCACGCCTGTGCCATGTGGCTCACAGACATGCCCTTAGGGCATGTCTGTGTGCCACATGGCACACATGCCTGTATTTGGGGTGCTAGAGGGTGTCAAAGTGACACCCCCTGCACCCTTGCAGGATTCGGTATTTACCGATTCGGTAAATACCGATTCGGTATTGCCCATTGATTCCTATGGGCTTCAAGGCCCATAGGAGTCAATGGGCAATACCGATTCAGCATTTACTGAATCAGTAAATACCGATTCTTACAGATTCGGTAAATTGAAAAATAAATGTACCTACATCTCACTACTTCTATTTTACCGATTCATAAATACCGAATCGGTAAAATTCGGTATTTATGAATCGGTAAAATAGAATTACCTACATCTGGCCCTGAGTCCTGAAAGCTTAAAGTTGGCTCTCTCTGTAAGGTCTTTGCATGCACCAGGTTTTAATGATTGTGACTGTTGTGTTACTAGGAGCTTAATTCTTTTTTGGTGAATTTTCAGAAGGCCTCTAATTCTCTCCAAAGTTGTGACCTGTAAACCAGGGATATGGCGAGTCTCTTTCCAACCCATACAAGTTGTAGGCCTTCAATGCATGTTATATGGAATAAAGCACCAGCTGATGTTCTCTGTACGGATACAAGTCACTGAGGAGTTTTGTGACCAAAGAAGGATGGAGGCGAGTTCCAACTTAATGTCACAGGACCTCTGTTAGGTAATTGGCCTCTGGCTTCTTCTGGTGGGGGAAAGATGGAAGATACTTACAAGAAATGAATTGATGAAATTAGTACCTCCATAGCTGTTTTCCCTTTGTTGTAAATATTTTGAAACTGTTTAAAGTAAATATTTTAAACCCTGAATGGCTTTAAGGTTTAAAATGTTCAGAGATGGCATATTTGTCTATGTGAAAGTCCATCAGTGCACTAAATACATGTAGGATAATGAATATCAGCTTAAAAGATAACCCGCACTTCCAGAATAGAATATTCAGAAGAATGGGATCTGAAATTATAGCCTTCTCTTTATTTAGGTAAAAGCAGATTTTCTGCTAAGGGAACAGTTTTCCCATTGTCTGCTCAGATACTACCCTTTCATATTATGTAAAGGTTTGGATTCTAGCAATGCTTTGATTAAGCCACAATTCTAACTATACCGGACTCTGAACATATGTGGGTTCTATTCATTTCATATCTTTCAATAGTGAAAGGCTCGATTTATCAATGGGCTCTATTTAGGCCAGTTTTTGATCACAGTGAGGCTCTTAAGATGCCAGCACTTTTGCTTTGCAACAGTTCTATTTACAGATGACATGATACATCTGTGTTCCAATTGTACCATAGCTCACTAACTACTTTAGTTTCTGTGGATGCATCTTGTGATCTGCTCTGGCAAATTTACTTTTAAGCATTCACTGGATTTCACAAAATGTTACTGTAAATGAATTCAGATTCCACATGTGCTCCAGTACTTATGTTGTCACGGAGGCTTAATGAGACCACTCGAACACTGATCTTTTCCATTAGACCAAATTATATAGTTCTTGAGAAAATCGCCCAATTTCACTGTACCTCAGCTCACACCTCTGCCATAATTTTGAGCGTATACTAAAATCTGAATCCATGGCTGTTTTATGTTTGAAATCTGCAAAGTGTTATAGAGTCAAAGGGACAGATTTCTCCAGACGTTGCACCACCGAAAAGTCATGCAAAGTGATGCAAAGTGACACAATGTCGTGATAGGGTACTTACTTCCCAGTGCAGGACCTTTTTGTGTGGGAAAAGAGCCCTTTTTAAAGTGGAAATAGAGATTTGTGCTGTTTTATGCTACTTTGCGTTAAAGGGACATTTCATGGGTGGTACATAGGCGTTACTGCATAACCACCCATAGTTTTTGATACTGAGCCCTATATACTAAAACTGTTACACTGGGATGTGCATAAAAAACAGCACCTGTTTGAGGCAGGTGCAAATTCAGAGAAATATACTTATTTCTCCAAATTTTCCACATAATGCATGCATGCATGCTGCACCACACAGCATACATTCAATGTCTAGGCATAGGACTTTGTACTGGACAAGTATCCTTCCCATACAAAACCTATGCTAGACCTCACACACACCCATTTGCACTGTGGTGCAAAGCTGTGTTCATAGCACCAGGCAGCCTGTGTGCATGGCAGTGGAGAGGAAGAGATCAGCATATTTAGCAGACATGCACTGCTCTCTACTTCATAATTTAACGCAGTGCCGCAACTTTTGGTTGCTGTGCTTAATTGCTTTTTAATTTAGTAAATCTACCACAAAATGTTATGAAACCAATTCCCAACACTATTTATGCATGTAATCTTGGCTTACATGTGCAAAGGTTGGTTTTGCACTCAGAAAGGATCGACTAGTGTTAGACCTGGCACCTTGGCGTGAGTCTCCCTTCCACTTTTTGCTGATGTGCCTCATGTGTTTTACTGGTGTTAGCTGCTCAGGGCACTGTGCCACTGCCAATCAGTGCCACAGTGCAAGTGCTCCCTATGAAAAGTGTATACATTCATTGGTTTCCATGATTGGCTTATTTGGTTTACTGTCAGTCCCCAGTAAAGTGCACCAGGAGTGCCAGGGCTTGTAAATACAAATGCTGCTGGTGGGCCTGCAACACTGGTTGTGCCACCCACAGAAGCGGCCTAGTAAAATGTGTCAAAGGTCTGCCATTGCAGAGCCTGCGTATGTCTGGTACTGTCATGCTGGCTGGGCAAGTGCACCCACTTGCCAGCCCTTAAACCTTCCCTTTACTTCATTTGAGTCACCCCTAAGGTAGGCCCAAGGCCAGGGTGCATTGTAAGCATAAGGTAGGACAAGCCCTGATGTGTGTGGCATGTCCTAATAGTGAATTACAGCCATTTTCTTTTTTTACTATTGTAAGGCTACCTGTTCTCATAGGCCAGAATGGGCTGCTGGAATTATTACACTCTATAATCCCAGCAGGCTCAGGGAACATGGTAGAAAGTCAAGTTTAGTATGCCTGAACTCAGAATAATAAAATACTTCCTATAGTAAAGTTTATTTTAATATCCTGTGTTTGCAAATGCTACTTTTAGAAAGTTAGCATTTGCTTGCCTGACCATTTCAGCCCACCTCTGCTAGGATGAGTATCTGCTGTCTGGTTTCTGTGAGTGACAGGGCTGGGGGATTCCAGGAGACAGTCTGGGCTGCCAGGTGGTGAATAGAGGGATTACCCCCAGGATAGGTGGGAGGAGTGTCCCTTGACTCTGAATAGGGCTGTGCTCTGCCACCACAATGCTGGCTCCACCTCCTGCGGAGCGTCTGATGTATCTGCCCTGCACCCTAAAAGAAACAGCAAGAGTCTCCAAAACAAAGAGCTCCAAAACTGGGTTGAACCAGGCTCAGGCCCCCTGGCCTGCAAAAACAAAAGATTTTGCGTTTAAACGTAGGAGCCCTGCTCCTAAACATCAGATCCTGTTTTGACCACGAATAGCCTCTGCCTGACTAGAAGGACCTGGAGAAGCTGGAGGAGGAGTACTGTCTCTGCCCTGGGAGACTGGCCTGCAGTAGGTGCCTTGCTGAGGAAAGGAGAGGAAAAGACCAGAAAGGATTTTGCAGAACTTGTGCCTGAAACGATCTCCAAGGGCTTGGGAACAAGCTTGCCCCCTGAACTGAGCCCCGGGACCATTGGGCTCAACCTGCCTTCGCCTGTCTGCTGCTGGGCTGCTGTGTTTCCCCCCCTCGCCGGATCCGTGATCTCTGGTGTGCCTCGCCCCCTCCTTGGGCCGTGACGTCTGGTGCCTGGCCACCCCTGCCTTGTGAGAGCCCCGCTCGAGTCCGAGTCGTTCTCTCTACGCTTCCCTGGGCCGCCTGCACTCCGTTCACCCCGCCCGCCTGGAGCACGCTGTGCACATCGCACCCCCTCCCGCAGGAATTCGCTTGAAGGGCTGCCTCGAGCCTCGGACGGTGCGTACGTTCGTGACATACCCAGCCGCCCTGCTCCGCTCCGCTCCCTTGAGAACGCTGGGCCGCGCCGCACACTGAAGGCCTCTTTGTACGTTGCGTACTGAGAGCCCTGTGCCGTGCCTGGCCACCCCTGCCTTGTGAGAGCCCCGCTCGAGTCCGAGTCGCTCTCTCTACGCTTCCCTGGGCCGCTTGCACTCCGTTCACCCCGCCCGCCTGGAGCACGCTGTGCGCATTGCACCCCCTCCCACAGGAATTCGCTTGAAGGGCTGCCTCGAGCCTCGGACGGTGCGTACGTTCGTGACATACCCAGCCGCCCTGCTCCGCTCCACTCCCTTGTGAACCGCTGGGCCGCGCCGCACACTGAAGGCCTCTTTGTACGTTGCGTACTGAGAGCCCTGTGCCGTGCCTGCCCCGCCTTTACAATCACAGTCCCCCAGCCGACCCGAAGGTATGCCGCGAACCACCAAGCATATGGAAGGAGTGCGCCTCGCATGCCTGAAAGACACCTCGCCCTGTGAGCCGCATACAGCCCCGGACCCCCCGCACCTCTCCCCACAGTCCCGCTCACCCGCCTCACACCTCGAGGCTGTCTGCGAGCCGGATGACCAAGTGGAGAACCGCCGGCCCCGTCCCGGGCCTGCCCTCACCTGTGGCCGCATCTGAATGCCGCGATCATCAATAAAAAGGTACTGTGCGACTTGAACCAAGTCAAGGGTTCGCATCGGACCAGGGTCCACAACGGTTGTTTAAACGCATTTCTAAACACACGAACGGGTCGCACAGCCGGCGCAAAGCGCGCAGGACCCGCAGTTAGCCTTTTTAACGAACTGTAAAGAACTCTTTTTATTCCAAAGAACTGTGGCATCATATTTACATCGTTATTGTGGTCTTGTAATGTAAATCTGCATAGAAACCTATTTTTACATAAAACATACGTATTTTTATAAATATAGACTGGTGTCCATTTGTGGTGGGTCATTTGTATTACTGTATGTGGTCATAAATGCTTAACTAAACTAACGCCCTGAAGATTAGCCTTGTATGCTCGCGCCACGCAACCTAAAGGGTGAGCAGGGGTTATTTTTAAGGAGTAAGTCCCTTGCCCTGACTAGAGGAGAGGGTCCCTGTTTGTCACAAGTGCATACCTGTGCCGACCAGAGACCCCCAAATCTAACAACTAGCATCAAGATGTTTATAGGAACAAATATACTTACAGGGTCTGGAAGCAGAATAGAAATAGTAGTCCCAGGGCTAGAATGCTTTGTGCGCATTCACAAATATAGTCTAAGGGTATTCCTCAACTCCTCTCTAGCCCATTGCCCCCTGGAAAAGTGAGAAATTAACTTCTGACAAGAACAAGAGTAAACTTTTTTTTCTCTAAGGGTGTCATGGGATTCGTTTCCACTAGAAAGACATTTCCCCAAGCAGGAAAATATTTTCTACCTGAAGAAAAAAGTTTCAACAAGTGAATTTGCACTTGCTCTGCATATTTAGATTCATGCACGAGCAAACATAGAATTGTATATTTACTCATGCAAATTCCTGAAAATCATAAATATGTCCCAATGCCTTGCCATATAACAATGAGTGCTCTTTTGCGCCTTTCTTTAAGAAAGGGGCTCTGTTTTTTAATATGTTGCTTTAATGTTGCTCCTTGTTGCTTAATCCGATTCCCCATAAATATTTTTTTTATCATACTGGTGTGCATCTAACACTCTTTTATCAACTGAACTTTTAAAAGAAATGTATTCAAAGCTGTCTTTTAAAGATTGCCTGACAGTGTAAAAAAACGGTGACTTTCACCCTTTTTCAAACATTATTTGGGCACATTAAATTTTGAAAGCAATCACTGATCTACCTTCAATTTTTTGATATAATTTGCATATATTAAAGGAGCATTCTAGAAATGTTATAAACAGCCACAAATTGTTACATTTTACAAAATGTGTACGTTTCTATATTTAACTTACTGTCAGTAATGAAATCTGAGCGTACAACTCACTGATTTTCCTAGAGCTCTTATCCTAATAGTAAAGGCTTTGCATCCATGAAGCATATACAACATTTGAAATATATTGTACATACGAATGCCTATATCGCTTGCAGACAATCATTTCACCCACAGCTATACTGTGGTGCTGTGAACAGGCAGCCAAAGCCTAGATGGGTTTGTGCTGCAGGGGGTTGAGTATAGTTCTCCAGGGGGCAAAATAACCATGAAAACGTCCTTGACCGCAAACATTGTGCCCTGGGTAACAGGAATTTTGCATACTAGATACGTATATAGAAAAAGGACATGTTGCACTCAGGGAATAGCAATAACATTAGATGCATTATACAAAAAAAGTGCAATTTTCCATACGTATATACAGTCCAACACATATCAGCATTATTCCTTCAGAAAACATTTTTATTCAAGCAAATGAATGTAATATGAAAAATACATAACAATAACTGCATATTAAGCTGCAATATTGCAACTGAGGGTTACTAATGACAGTATAATCAACTTGGCTGGAGGCTCTGTGGTTTTTCAATGTCACTAAAACCCCAAGATGGCAATATGGGGCCATAATACACGTTACAAATAATCAACATTTAAATTACATATTTATTTTTGGGTAGTTAGCTTCAAGAGGCTGTTTACCTCAAAGCGCAGATAGCATTTTTTCAGTTTTATATAGCATACACTTGGCTCAAAGGCACTGGAGCACTTTACATGAGCACCAGTTCCATTACAGAGATCAGATTTATCTTTATTTATTTTTTTAGGCACTGGAAGATGAAGTGATTTGCCCATAATCACAGGATGTTGAGCCGAATCTCGTACTCAAACCTTGTTCGCCAGTTCCAAAATGGGCAGCTCTGCCACTACACCACATCCTCAAATTAGATGGATTGAGGGTGTAATTTAGAGTTTGGTGGACCGACTACTCTGTCAGCCAAACTTGCTTAATGTAGAGACAAGCAAACCATCAAGTCTCTGCTGGTGGAGCACCTACTGGATCTGCTGTAGAAGCCTACCTGATGGTCATACAGACATTGGGCCATCAGTCCAAGCACCTGTTAGATTTGCCATCCTTGGTGTGGTATTCCCACATACCTTTAGCCTTCACCCCTCCTGATTAGGTAGATTTATTTAGTTTATTTTAGTAGTCTCTGCACTTTATCACCACTAACCAGTGCTAAAGTGCTTGTGCTCTCTCCCTAAAAACATTGTACAACTGGCTTACTGTTAGGTAATCCCTCCCCCTCAGGCTTTGCATCCTCCTGGCCCCCATGTTTAGGCCCGCCCCCTATTCCCAAATCCCAAATAAAAAGCTTAGGGATCTGGCTTGACACCGACCTGAACTTCTCGGTCCAAGCTACGAAGACCGCGGCTACCTGTTTTGGGTTGATGAGGATGCTAAGGAGGGTACTCCCTCTGCTCCCATTTCAGGCAAGGAGGATCCTGGTCCAGGCCCTTATACTATCCCGCCTGGACTATGGGAATGTCCTCTACATGGGAGCCCCTGCGTACACCATTCAGAGGCTCCAAGTCACCCAAAACAGTGCGGCCCGCCTACTTTACAACCTTCCCCGATGGCAGTCAGCAAGGAATGCTTTAAGGGAACTTCACTGGCTTCCTATAACTGCAAGAATACAATTTAAGGCCATGTGTATATTACACAAGGCCTTCCATCGCACTGGCCCGCAATTCTTCAGTCCCTGGTTACTCCCTATGTTCCATCTCGTTCCCTTCGTTCCTGTTCCCTCCAGTTGGCTACTCCCATCAGAGTCAGGAAAGCACGCTGGGGTGGCCGCTCCTTTTCACATACTGCGGCAAAACTCTGGAACATTCTCCCTCTACCCCTTCGGGAAACTGTAAACCATCTTTCCTTCAGGAAAACCCTGAAAACACACTTGTATGCTACACTCTGCTGACCTGCCTTGAGCCCTCGCTAATTAAGTTCCTGTCATAAGCGCTACGAGGCCTCCGGGTAGTTAGCGCTATACAAGTGCTGTTTCATTCATTCATTCATTCGCTTACACCAGATTGGTACATTTAATCTACTGATAAACTGCTCATAAACTGTACTACATGCTACTAGGGCCTGTAGATTAAATGTTTCTAGTTGGCCTGTAGCACTAATTGTGCTACCTACTGAAATAACACATTAAAACTTGTCACAGGTCTGTCAATGCAGCCTCTAGTGCAGTTTTAAACTGCCAATTCGACTTGGCCAAAACTATCTAACTACCAAGAACATGATCCCTTCTTCACAGGAACTATCCGACGCTTTGGGGAACCACTTCCATCACAAGATATCCACCATCTACAGGAACTTCAAGCCTCCACCCATCGACCTCCACAGCTTCCTCAGTCCAACGGAAGTCTCCCTGGACCAGCCACACACTGCGTGAGAACAGCTCATCACATAGAACACCAAAGCCATAATGAACTCCATCCACCCGCTTTATCAACCTCGGTGACCAGGACATTGGCCTCCAACTCACCACCATCCTCAACCCATGACCACAGCCACCTTTCCCGATGCATGGAAAGACGCAGAATTCAGACCTCTCCTCAAGAAATCCTCCGCTGACCCCAGTGCACTCCAGAAATACCACCCCATCTTGCTGCACCCTTTCCGCATTAAAGTGCTTGTGAAGGTCATCAACCAGCAACTCACTGAACACATACAGAGAAACAACCTGCTCAATGACTTCCAATCTGGTTTCCATGCCACCCACAGTACCAAGACCACCCTGATCGCCACCACTGATGACATCCACACCCTCCTTGACAATGCAGAATTGACAGCCCTGATTCTCCTCGACCTCTGCACAGCACAGCATTTGCCCCCGTATCCCACCACACACTCATCAAGAGACCGCATCAAATTGGGATCCAGGGAGACTCCCTCAGATGGATTACATTGTTCCTCACGGGACAAACTCAGAACCCGCCTACCTCTTGCTGCCATGGAACCCAAATGCACCATTCAAGTTTCATTCCTGAGCACCACCGTCTTCAACACCTACATGACACCTCTTTCCGACATCGTCAGAACCCGCGATCTCAACATCTTATCCTATGCCGACGACACCCAGTTTATCCTCTCGCTCTCAGCAGACCCCACCACCAACACAAAGACCAACTTCTACAACTGTATGAGGAATGTCGCCGACAAGACCAAAGTGCTTATCTATGGCAACAACCCCTCCTCCTGGAACGACACCTGGTGGCCCGCCAAACTCAGAGCCACTCCCAAACCAACAGACCATACCCGCAACCTCTGCTCCATTCGGGACAGCAAACTCAGCATGAAACGACAGATCAGAGCAGTCTCCTTCACCTTCTTCCAAACTCACTGCATGCTCTGAAGAATCATAAAATGGCTGCCCTTTCGGCCCGAGGAAAACTGGCACTCAAGCCGTGGTCACCAGCCGGCTGGACTACTGTAACACACTCCACAGAGGCACCACCACAAATCTCATGAGGGAACTCCAGACGATACAGAACTCACCGGTCAGACTCATCCTCAACTTGCCCAAATGGCCCCCATCACCCCACAACTTAGGAACATTTTCTGGTTCTGCATCCAGAAAAGATGACAATTTGAAATACTGACACACACCTACAAAGCCCTACATGACCTAGAACCAGCATACATCAACCATCGCCTAAACTTCCACCAACCATCCAGAGACCTTCGCTCTGCCTTCATTGCCCTCGCACAGACACTGCGCATCTGCTGAAGCCACAGCGGAGGCCGTTCTTTCTCGTACCTCAGCTCCAAGTCCAGTCAAAAGCCTTCCTCTCCACATCTGGACATTACCCCCACTGGTGGATTTCAGGAACAGACTCAAGACCTGGCTTTTTGACTGAGCTCAGCAACCTAGTACCTGGATACCCTCATGGGTGATTAGCAGCACTTTACAAATACTGACTGATTTATGGATAAGTATGCACTTACATTTCAAGGTTGATTGATTAAAGAATTTGGGATAGGATTCTTTTCTTTACTGTACACTTATTAATGTTATACTCAATACAGTTTTCATCACAAGGTATCATTCTAACACTGTTAAAAATGTTACACTAGTGAAAAAAGCAAAAGGGAAGGTTTGCCACCCTGCGTATACTTGTGCAGTGTGAACAGGCACTGCCTCCAACAGAGAGAGCCACAATAGCATAGAGTGGGCTTAGAGGAAATTGGCTCCTCACTTCTATGGTACAGCTCCAGCTTCCTCTCTGTTGGAACTGGCCCTTCTTGCAGGGTTATCCCCAAACATTTTGCTTCTACCTCCCCTATTTTTCCTGACCCGTGGCTGTTGGCAATCGGACTCTGGGCTCTTTACCACTGCTGATCAGTACTAAAGTGCATATGCTCTATGTGTAAATTGTTATTGTGATTGGTTATCCATGATTGGCATACTTGTGTCACCAAGAAGTCCCTAGTAAAGTGACCTGAGTGTGCCAGGGCTGGTGATAACAAATGCTACTAGTGGGCCTGCAGCACTGATTGTGCCACCGACATGAGTAGCCCTAAAATGGTGTCTCAGGCCTGCCACCGCAGTGCCTGTGTGCAGTCTGTGAACTGCCATGTCCTCCTGGTCAGTGTCCCCACTGACCAGGCCTAACCCTTCCCTTTCTGTACACATTGGTCACCCCTATGGAAGGCCCAAGGTACCCCCTTGGACAGGGTGCAGTGTATGTGAAAGGTAGAGCATGTACTTGTGCAGGAGACATGCTCTGGTATTGAATTACAGCCATTTTCGTTTTTCACTATTGTAAGGCTATCTTGCCTCATAGGTTATCATGGGGAATGCTGGCTACAGTGGCTACCAGCATATCTTCCCATAGGAGCAATATAGGACATAAAAGTCTGGTATCCCTGAACTCAGAATTTATTAACACATCTTTTAGGAAAGGTTGTTTTTAAATCCTGTGTTTGAGAACAGCCCTTTTCGAAAGCTGCTGTTCTCTTGTCTGACCTTTCTGGGTGCCTTGGCCTGTTTGTGAATTGACTGTCTGGTTTGAGAGTGACAGGGGCTGGGGAGCCCTCAGGAGGCTGGCTCAGTCAGCCCTCGGCTGAATGACTGCATCTGCATCTTGAGTGGCGGGAGGGGATAGCACCGGGACCTGAATAGGACTGTGCCTGCCCCCCACAGTGCTGGCTCCAACCCCTGTGGTGTGTCTGATGGCTCTGCCCTGCACTGTGAATGGAGAGAGGGAATCATGTCAACAAAGTGCTCCAGGGCTGTGCTCTCCCTCCACAATGCTGGGCGGCTGACGACCCTGCCCCTCTCTCTGAAAGGAAAGGAGAAGCCAGGAAAACAAAGTGCTCAAGGAACACCCAGAACTTGTTCAGACCGGGCTCAAAGCCCTCCTGCACAAAGGGAACAAAGACTTTTAGGGGTATAAGTACAGGACCCCTGACTACAGAAAATTAGATCATCCTGGATTCAAGAAGGAACCTCTGCCAAGGAGAAAGCTGAAACAGAAGAAGGAAGACTGTCCTGCTGTTGCTCTGCTGGACTGACCTGCTGTTGCTTTGCTGCCAAGGATAGGGGAAGGACTTTGCTTTTGGTGCTGTGTCCCCTGTCTTGAAGGAATCTCCAAGGGCCTGAAAAGAGCTAGCTCCTGTTAAGAAGTCTCAGGAACAAAAGGACTTCACCCCCAGCTTCCCTGAAATCTGCTGAGAGAGGTCTGTCCTTCCTAGAGTGCTTGGGCCAGTTGTGGTGCCTCTGGAAGTTGTACCTGTGCTGGGAAACTGGAAACCAAGATTTGAGAGACTTTGCTACAGAAAGTAATCGCATCGCTTGCTTGCGGAGTGCATCCCCGACAGTGCGAGGAAATTCCCGCCGCTACGAAGGTAGAGATCGTCGCAGTGCCTGTTGCCTCTGCCAGAGCCGTTGCATCCTTCATTTGCGGGATGCACCAGACCGGTGCGAGAAGACTACCATCGCTGCGAGTGTTGTGGCAGACCCTGTCGTCGCTGGGTGAGATTGTCACACCGCTTGCTTGCGGACCGCATCACGTCGCTGCGAGTGTCGTCGCAGAAGCCATCGCATCGAGGAACTGCGAGAGAGAGATCACCGCTGGTCCGCGCATCGTCGCCTCGGAGATCGTCGCAACTCCAAAGATCATCACATCGTGCCTTTGCGAGAGAAAACTTCCTACGGAACCTACGCACCAGAATCCATACAAGTCAGCCTTCCTCCCCATACAGACCGGATTCGTCGCAACACGCCCGCTGCTGCAGTGGGGTTGTCGCATCGCCTCCCCAGGGTTCAGGAGCAACGCATCGCTTGTTTTCCACTGCACCAGCTTCTGCTTTGGAACTTTGTCGCTTTTAAAAGGTACTGTTGGCTAAACGTGATGCAACTGTGAACTTTTCACGCAAATGTGGATTATTTTATCGCAACCTCAAGAACTCTTTTGCAACCATATTCTTGAACTGTGTATGTTGGATTTTTGTCGTTTTGGTCTTGTGTAGTTTAGATTAAATACCATTATTTTTCTAAACTGTTGTGGAGTCAGCTTGTGGTGTTTTCACTGTGTTACTGTGAGTGTTGGTACAAATATCTTACACATTGCTTTTGGATAAGCCTGACTGCTTGTGCCAAGCTACCAAGAGTGTGATCAGAGGTTTTCTAAAGAGTGTTTCTTCCTTACCCTGACTAGAAGCAAGGGTCCTTATTTGGACAGTGGTACCTACTTCTGCCAACTAGAGATCTCCAGTTCTAACATTGTTGGTCAGCGGTGGGATTTGAACTTGTATTTGTACTAGACCCACAGTGATTGGTGTACCTCACTAGTGAGTGCAGACCAGTACGCAACCACATACTGTTAATTTTTCCTGGTGTCCTCCTGGCTAGTGTTGCACCTGTAAAGTCCTGCCAAAATGGAAGTCAACTTTTTCCACCTGGATATCTACACAGTGGAGGAGATAAAGGCCTTTTGCAAAGAGAGGGGACTGCCTGTGGACAGAGGTTCCACAAGGGGGGATCTGGTGGCATGCCTGTATTCCCATGAGGTCAGAATCTGGGAAGCAACACTAACACACGATTTTGAGGAGGAGGACTTCTCTGACAGTGAGGGGGAGAGAAAGATGAGTGGCACCTTGCTGCTGTGGGAAGGTGCAGAGAATTCGACCGGGAAAGCAAGGAGGGTGAGATCCGGTGGGCCTTAGCCCAGAAAGAAGAAAAACATGTAGCTCAAGAAGTGAGCTTTGCTGAGTTGGAGGTGGAGTCCAGCTCAGATGGTGGCAGCATGATTAAGATATCTAGTGCTGAGAGAAAGGTACAAACACCCAGAGATGTGGCGCCTGACTTGAGGGAGGGGGTCGACATACACCAAGGGTTTCAGGTTTATGATGTAGTTCCAGTGGAGTGCAGTGTCCCTGAAGTAGATTGGGGGACTGGCACAGGGGACCATATTCCTAGTGGTGGGAGGGACACTCTACTGACTCTAGATGAGAGGTACAGGGAGAGGGGTTCCCCCATAGTAGAAACCTTGGTGTGTGAGTGTGAAGACCAGCCAGAAGAGTGTGGGTTGTGTGACAGAGACAGTAGTACACTCTCTTGCCAATCTCAGGAGAGTGGTGTGGGGTACTTGCGTGAGGCCCAGGAGGGTGAAGCAAAGGGTAGCTTGGGTAACAACTGTGGGGGGCTGTGTGATTCATTTGTTGTAGAGCATATTTTAAGTCCCTGTTTTCCAGAGCTATGCCAACACCCGGTGGATTGTAAGTTCTCTGATTCCAGGGAGCTTGCATTGGAGGCAGACCCCTTGGTGGATTCCAGAGGGTCTGAAGAGGCATTGGAGAGTGATCCCAAAAGGAGTGGCACAGATATCTTCCAGATCTGTGAGGTGGAAGAGGTTCAGTGTAGCCCAGTTATGTCCCAGTGTAGTGGGAGGGATGTAGGGGCTCATGTCCGGTCTCAGTGGAGGGGGAGTGAGTGTGGGACGGTGTGTCTCACGGTGCCCGAAACCCAGTCTCAGGGCCTGGAGGTTTCTTTAAGGGAACACCAGGTTGGGGACCTAGAAGGTGCTAATAGGCCATTTGAGGAGGATCTCCTAGTGTCTGTTGAACGGGGAGTACCTGTAACCAGGCCTCCATCAGTTCTGGTGTCTGGAAGTGCCACTCCAGTTGGGAGGGTGCAGAAGTCCAGACTGAGGGGTGAGAGGGGGAAGGAGCCCCCAGTGGGAGAACCAGTGGGTCAGCTGCCAGCCAGAAGGGCTGAGTCTCCCAGGAGAGACCATGGCGACACCACTTATGTCCTGGGAGATCTTCGCACACTGTTAGGTGGACAGGGGTCGGGAGACCTGCGCCAGGCAAACTGTCACGGGACACATGAGTTATGTGTCACCCTCCAGGGAGTACTGTGTGAGTCCCCAGAAGTCCTGGCATGCCAGGCAAGTGCACAACTGCAGGTATTGGTCCGTGGGTTGAGAGACCAGGTTCAGGATCTGCCTGACCTGGAAGGAAGGACATCTGTAACCAGTGTCCTGACCAGTTTGGCTTCCAGGGGTTCCCCTCCAGTAGGGAGGGTGCAGCGCTCTGGAAGGGGGTGCAGAGGGAGGGAGCCCTCGCCTCTGACCCCGGTGCAACCTGAGAGTTTAAACTCTAGGTTGGGAGACCAGTTGCTGGAGAGAGGTCCTGAACTGGTAGGAAACTTGTGTTCTGAGGGCGCCTCTCCTAGGAGGAGAGTGCGGGAACCCAGATGGCGGGGTATGGAGAGGAGAGCCTCGCCCGTGACCCCTAGTCAGCCTGAGGGTATAGACCCTAGGCTGGCGGGCAAGTGTCAGGAGGCCCTACCTGACTTGGTAAGATGGAGAGTGGAAGAAAGGTGCCAGGCATCTGGGGCTATTGCCCCCCACTCTCTGACGCCACTGAGGCTAGAGAGGCCTGACAGGCAGGAGGCCTGGCTCTCATCACTGACAGCTGTCAGTGGCCCCTGTGTCTGGTTGTCCTGGTGGACAGGGCTGCCCCTGGAAGGAGGGCAGGAGTCTAACCCTGGGGGTGGACTGGGCCACACCGTTGTGTTGGCCAAGTGGGTAGTGTGTACCAGTATGGGCACACCTGTGAGTGAAGTCCTGGTGAACCGGGTAAGTGTTCCACCGCAGGGGTTGGTCCCTGGGTGGGGAAGCCAGGTTCAGTTGTTGTCTGACCTGGCGGCTTTGGAGCCTAGGTTTGAGGGCCATGTCCGGGTTATCCCCCTGACCTTGAATACAAGTTGTAGGATAGAACCCCTGGACTGGTGGGTGAATGGTGCAGGACACCTGCCACAGGTGCCCTGACTATTCTAGAAGGGGGTCCCTCCCCTATTGTTCCTGACCCGTGGCTGTTGGCAATAGGACTCTGGGCACTTTACCACTGCTGATCAGTGCTAAAGTGCATATGCTCTCTGTGTAAATTGTTATTGTGATTGGTTATCCATTATTTGCATACTTGTGTCACCAAGAAGTCCATAGTAAAGTGCACTGAGTGTGCCAGGGCTGGTGATAACAAATGCTACTAGTGGGCCTGCAGCACTGATTGTGCCACACACATGAGTAGCTCTAAAATGGTGTCTCAGGCCTGCCATCGCAGTGCCTGTGTGCAGTCTGTGAACTGCCATGTCCTCCTGGTCAGTGTCCCCACTGACCAGGCCTAACCCTTCCCTTTCTGTACACATTGGTCACCCCTATGGAAGGCCCAAGGTACCCCCTTGGGCAGGCTGCAGTGTATGTGAAAGGTAGAGCATGTACTTGTGCAGGTGACATGCTCTGGTAGTGAATTACAGCCATTTTCGTTTTTCACTATTGTAAGGCTATCTTGCCCCATAGGCTATCATGGGGAATGCTAGCTACAGTGGCTACCAGCATATCTTCCCATAGGAGCAATCTAGGACATAAAAGTCTGGTATCCCTGAACTCATAATTTAATAACAGATCTTTTAGGAAAGGTTGTTTTAAAATCCTGTGTTTGAAAAGAGCACTTTTAGAAAGCTGACCTTTCTGGGTGCCTTGGCCTGTTTGTGAATTGACTGTCTGGTGTGAGAGTGACAGGGGCTGGGGAGCCCCCAGGAGGCTGGCTGAGTCAGCCCTAGGCTGAATGACTGCACCTGCATCTTGAGTGGTGGGAGGGGATAGCACCGGGACCTGAATAGGACTGTGCCTGCCCCCCACAGTGCTGACTTCACCCCCTGTGGTGCGTCTGAACTTGTTCAGACCAGGTTCAAAGCCCTCCTGCACAAAGGGAACAAAGACTTTTAGGGGTATAAGTACCGGACCCCTGACTACAGAAAATTAGATCATCCTGGAATCAAGAAGGAACCTCTCCCAAGGAGAAAGCTGAAACTGAAGAAGGAAGACTGTCCTGCTGTTGCTCTGCTGCACTGACCTGCTGTTGCTTTGCTGCCAAGGAGAGGGGAAGGACTTTGCTTTTGATGCTGTGTCCCCTGTCTTGAAGGAATCTCCAAGGGCTTGAGAAGAGCTGGCTCCCTGTTAAGAAGTCTCAGGAACAAAAGAACTTCATCCCCAGCTTCCCTGAACTCTGCTGAGAGAGTTCTGTCCTTCCTAGAGTGCTTGGGCCAGCTGTGGCCCCTCTGGAAGTTGTATCTGTGCTGGGAAACCAAGATTTGAGAGACTTTGGTACAGAAAGTTATTGCATCGCTCGCTTGCGGAGTGCATCCCCGACAGTGCGAGGAAATTCCCACCACTATGAAGGTCGAGATCGTCATAGTGGCGGGAATTTCGAGATCGTAGCAGCTCCTGTTGCCGCTGCCAGAGCCGTCGCATCCTTCGTTTGCGGGACGCACCAGACCGGTGAGGGAAGACTACCATCGCTGCGAGTGTCGTCACAGAGCCTGTTGTCGCTGAGTGTGATCGTCGCACTGCTTGCTTGCGGACCTCATCAAGTCGCTGCGAGTGTTGTCGCAGAAGCCATCGCATCGAGGAGCTGCGAGAGAGAGATCACCGCTGGTCCACGCATCGTCGCCCCAGAGATCGTCGCAACTCCAAAGATCATCGCATCGCACCTTTGTGAGAGAACTTCCTACGGAACCTATGCACCTGAATCTATACAAGTAAGCCTTCCTCCTCATTCAGACCATATTCGTCGCAACACACCCACTGCTGCAGCGGGCTTGTCGCATCGCCTCCCCAAGGTCTCAGGAGCAACGCATAGCTTGTTTTCCACTGCACCAGCTTCTGCTTTGGAACTTTGTCGCTTTTAAAAGGTACTGTTGGCTAAACGTGATGCAACTGTGAACTTTTCACGCAAATGTGGATTATTTTATCGCAACCTCAAGAACTCTTTTGCAACCATATTCTTGAACTGTGTATGTTGGATTTTTGTCGTTTTGGTCTTGTATAGTTTAGATTAAATACCTTTATTTTTGTTAACCATTGTGCGGTCAATTTGTGGTGTTTTCTCTGTGTTACTGTGAGTGTTGGTACAAATACTTTACACATTGCTTTTGTATAAGCCTGACTGCTTGTGCCAAGCTACCAAGGGGGCGAGCAGAGGTTATCTAAAGAGTGTTTCCTCCTTACCCTGACAAGGGTCCTTATTTGAACAGTGGTACCTACCTCTGCCAACTAGAGACCTCCAGTTCTAACACTCTCCATATATCCATGGCTGTCATAGTTCCCTCTCTGCACCCTTACCGTGTCATGAAGCAAAAAGGCTATTTTTCCTACCACTGGTCCTTATGCTGTCAATGAGATGCTGTTGGAGCATTAGTGCTGTACACCAGGACCATCCAAAGTAGAAAGACGGGGGAGGTGTCATCAACATATGCTCCTTTCACTAGCATAATGGTAGTTGCAGCTGACAAAGAAAACATTCCCAACAGTCTGCTCCAAATGCTAATATAGTATGTTTTGAAAAGGGGCACTATGCAGGCATGGTCCCTAAATAGCTTTGCATATACAAGTTATTGCTTTTATATATTATCCCCTGATTGCTGTAACACATGTGGGTCACAAGTCCCTAGGTAAGATACGCTTTCACTGTGCTAAGCCCCAGTGCTACTCCATGCAAAACTCAGTGTCTTTTGGCACCAGATACTATATTTAGGCTGTCTGTATTTGGCTTGGAAATTAGCAACATACACACAAATGAATTTTGAGTAATTTCTAATAGGTCATTGTTAATCAATGGCATACAGCTTTACACACTAAGTGAAAACGTGACCACATCCGCCACATAACAAGGCAAGCCGATTTATTGGAGAGTGTGGACTAAAATAAGATACGTTAACTTTTTGTCACTCCTGAATGATTTCAAATGACTCACAATTCAAGTACCAAATTATTACAGCAGTGATAAATAAGGCGCAATGGTGAGACAGTCCTTGAAAACGCTTAAACATATATACATTGCAACTTGCATACCCTAATCATTGAGTGGTCAGTCCTGTGTGACTTTTACACAAAAAGGTGCCTGCAAAGACTGCCCAATGATTAACTTGCTCATTGGTATGTCAGAGTTTACCATGCATTTTGAATGCTGCCCGTTATTGATGACCATTCGACAGAGAATCAAAGTGGACCATTCTAAAATATGTGAGTATTAGTTGAGGGGGTTAAGAGCCCACCTCAAATAACAATCACAATCCTTGCCCTCATGCTAGCTCCCCCTGTGACAGTTTCCCTGTCCCGCTTGCCTGTGGCACGTTAATCTATGCTGCTCCCTCTGTTTTGCCTCTCTCTGCTAATTTTAACCTTCTCTGTTTTGCCTTTCCTGCTCATTTTCCTGCCTTCGTTTTGCCTTTTCTGCTCGTTTCGGTGCCCCCGGCTTGTTTTTCTGGGCTCTCTTTTGCTTTTTCGTCTTGTGTTTCTGCCCTCTGTTTTGCCTTCTTCTGCTTTGTTTTGTCTTTTCTGCTTGCTTTTCTGCCTTCTGTTTGTGACTCCTGTTTGTTTCTTGCTCTGTTTTTCCTTTTCTGCTTGTTTTTCTGCCTTTTCCTGCTAGTTTTTCTGCCCTTCGTTTTGTCTTTCCTATTTGTGTTTCTGCCCTATGTTTTGCCTTTTCTGCTCACTTCTCTGCCCTCCATTTTGCTTTTTTCTGCTTTTTTTCAGCCCTATGTTTTGCCATATTCTGCTCTGTTTTGCCTTTTCTACTTGTTTTTCTGCCCTCTTTTTTGCCTTATTTTGCTCTTCTTTCTGCCCTTTGTTTTGCACTTTCTGATCATTTTTCTGTGCTCTGCTTGGCCTTTTATCTGCTCATTTCTTCCCTTTTCCTGCTGTTTCCTGAAGACCAGTCACAGGGGGAGCTGGCACGATGGAGACCTCGCAATCCAGCACCTAGATATCCCCAGGGATGACAGTGCTCTACAAATGTTTGATTGATTGATTGTCAGGCTGAACCACTAAAGTCACTAAATAAGCCCCGTACTTAACCCTCTGGTACATTGACACCAAGCAGCCAGGCTTTATTTAGAGGCAATTTGTAAAATATTTATGCAGCACTCAAATAGTAATGAAGTGAAAACATCAATTTAGAAAAATAGAGTAAATTGTAATAAATAATTTGACACAAAAACTGCAAAAATACAATCAGTAGACCCGGAGAAATGCAATTAAAAATAAGTCAGGTAAGTAAAGTAAAATAAAAGCACAGAGGTCTACTCATAACAATCTGGTCGTGCGAATCCGGGTGAAAGTCACAAGATCAGGCCGACAGTGATAGAGCACAGTCCAGATACAGGGACCAGATTTGTCCAGCTGAAAGAGTTGCCTTGAAAGTCCAGCACAGAGTTCTGTTCCCCCTTTCGCAGTGAGGAGCAGTGAGAGCATTGCAGATGGTCATCGAAGTAGAACGAAGATACTGTTGAGCATCACAGATGGTTGTTGCTGGAGCCTTGCCTTAGTGGTCACCGCGCTTTGTTGTTGCTATAGAGTACAGTGTAGATCTCATAGTGCCAGGCATTGCTGGTGGTTGCTGTGAGTCGGGAGGAAAGCGACAAGATCGTATCGTGAATGGCCCTGTCGGCAAACTCCAGGGTTTCTCCTTATCTTTAGGGTAGAGGTCAACTAATGCCACAACCAAGGACTAGAACTTGAGGGGCAACTCTTAGGGATCAGGGACTCACTCCAGCAGAGGCAAGCAGGGTTCAGGCAGGTCCAGTTGCAAGTCCAGGCAGCAGGTCAGCTGGGAAGTTGTAGGGAGCCTCTGGAGCTTATTATGTTCCTGTAGCTCAAAACAGGAGGTCAGCTGGTTGACCCTTGGAGTCACTTCAGCCAGGAATTAATAGTGCAGGTCCGGTCTTAATTCTCAGGAAGCATGGCAGCAGTCAGCATAGCAGCAGAAGAGCATGGCAGCAGAGTGGGAGACCTTCTGATGGCAAAGCAGCAGAGCAGTCCACCTATAGTATCCACAGGTCCGGTGTGTACTCAAGAGTTTGGTCTTTGGGTCCAATTTTAACCTGGTGACTTCTTTGAAAGAGAATCTTCTAGAGGATTCCCTTTTAAGTTTAAAATGTTTCCTGTCTTCCCTGCCCTGGCACCAAACTAGCTGCACGAACAATGCAGTGTTGAGAAGTCCTTTATGTGAAGGCAGAGTACAGCCTATTCTATTGCAACTGGGGCCTTGCACAGCTCTGCCCCACAATCCTGCCAGTTGATTGCCATTCAAGGCACATCTTATCCTTCTATTGTATTGCTGTCTGGGAGGAAGAAAAGTCCAACTGCCAACTACACCTAGTCATGCAACCCAGGAATAAGCTGCAGGCACCAAATAGGACAGAAAAATGCCAACTTTCTAAAAGTTGATGGACAAAGGTGCGAAAGTGGCGACACCAACTGCTGCACTGCTAAGATTAGTACAACATTCCTTCACATTTAAACCGTTTTTAACATTAACCAGAGTAATCCAATTGTATTCCAATCTTTATAACGTGTTAAGTAATCCATGTTTTCAATTCTTATGAGATCAATCCGGAGACAGATAAGTTGAACTAGAATGCTTTATTCCTCATTTTCAAATGCCATATGCTGTTTATACAAACTTAAACATAGACATGTGATGCCAACTATCCTTTGGCCCAGTACAGTAAAAGACCCAATGCATTTCGAAAATGGTAAGTTCTTCGGAAATTCAGGTGCTCCATGATTGGTGTGATGTCCTTTTTGCTGGTTGAGTAGCGGATTGATTCTTTGTGGATGATAGCGATGCCACCTCCATGTTTGCTGGTGTGGTCTCAGTGTGTCATATTGTAGCCACTGTGTGTCATAGTTGCAATGTCGGGAATCGAAGAGGGGTTGAGCCCGGTCTCTGTGTTGAAAGTTATATTGGGGAAAGGGTGGAGATGGTGTCCAAGATATTGGTGGCATGTTTGCAGAGTGATCTGGTGTTGTTAGGCAAAGTGGGAGTAACACAGGTTTCTGTTAGGGCAGGTGGTTCTTGGGGCATCTGAAGTCCAGGGCTCAGAGATCTGCGGAAGAGTACTAATGGATATCCAGAAGGACAGGGTTCCTGGCACTAGGGGTGGTCCAGGTACGGATGGGCTGGCCTTTGGTGTGCAGTGTCGAGCCTGTTGAGCCAAAGCACTGTGGCCTCTATTAAGTAGTTGAGCATTATGGGTGCCTATTTAATCAAATTCTGCACAAATCTTTGCAAATGGCATGCTTTAGAAAACTCTTGATTACTGAGCTATACATTCAGACCTTCAGCGAAGTATTTCCAAGCCCGCAGCTGATGAATACTGGATAAAGGCAGCTTCTTTTCAAATTATATTGCTTTCATATACAATGATGGGTCAAGCTCTATAAAGGGATATTCAGGATATTTCCAATATAAACACCTCACTCTCATCTGGTTTGATATCTATAAAATTGTTCCAAATTTAATACCATTATTGACTGTTTACAGAATACACAATAAATTGATGTTTCAGGCCAACATACTTTTTGTAATTGTAACATAATGGAGTGACATGATCTACTGTGCGAAATAAAAGAGTTATACATTTTAAAGAAATATATGTTATTATAGGGAGCTAACTGTGAATTACAGGAATGTTTATCACTCAGGGATTCTAAATGACTTCAAACAGATAACAAACAAAGTTTGAGAGCTCTGTGATGTCGCTTAATACCTCAGGTTGAAAAACATCCAATTATGTATGACTCCTCTAGTTCATCTTCCCTTCATCTCATCAACTCCGCAAGGGATAGATAAGTCATGGGAGAACAGCTACACAATAAGGACTCACCTGCATCTGCCATATGCCCCCTACTACACATGGTAACTATTAGAAATTGAGGTTTCTGGTTGGCAGAGTATACACCTTGTCCAGGTAGGAGCCACAATCCTAGTCAGGGTAAGTCAGATATACAAACTACATTAACCTATGCCCATCCTCTGGTAGCTTGGCGCAAACAGTCAGGCTTAACTTAAGAGGCAACATTTGAAGTATTTGTGCAACACTCAAATTACAGTAACATAGTTAAAACACCACAAAAAGACTCCACGCCAGTTTAGATAAGTAGAGAATATGTATCTGATTAAAACAAGACCAAAAGACAAAAATCCAATAAGCAGAACTCAGGATATGAATTTTTAAAGATTAAATCCAAAAACAGTGCTTCGGAGTCAATAGTGCTAAAAGGTTACTTGAGGTCATGCTACACCGGAGTAAATCCAATGTTCCAGGCCAAATGCGATGGAGGGCAGGCCGGCTATTGAGCAAGCCTCTGCATCGAGGACTCCCTGCGTCGGTTCCGATTCACACAGTCTGGCCGAATCGTGGAAGTAAAGCCTCGCAGTCCGTTCAAAGTGTCAGCAATGCATTGGAGCCGAACTTCGCAGTCAAGACCCACGTTGTCATTGAATTGGCACTGCGTCTCCATTAAAGGTAATATGCGTCGGTCCCAATCGTCGCAAAGGGGCCACTGCATTTATTTTTGCAGAAAAAACAACTAAAGATCCACCTTCTGAGGCCCAGGTCTGGAGGGGACACCTCAGACAAGGGTAGGACTTACAGATGGCAGAGTCCAGCAGCACCAGCAGACCTGCAAGAAATATTTTGTGACCCTGAGAATTTAGAGAACAGGAGGCAAGCCAACAAGCCCTTGGAGAAACTTGGGTGCAAGTATGTAGAGAACAGGTCCAGTCCTCTCACTCCTAGGCAAGAAGCAGCAGGCAGCAGGCCAACAAAGCTGAGCAGGTAACAAAGTGGCCATCCCTCCTACAGCACAGGAATCAGCAGGCAGTAAGCCAACACAGTAAATGTAGTTAGCAAAGTGGCAGTCCTTTCTGACAGTTCTGATTATGGTGGTGTCAGGGGCCCAGAACCTATACCCAAATGTGCCTTTGTAGTGGGGGAGACTTTAAAAAGGCCTTTGAAGATTTCCTTCCCTGGCTCCATACTCATTACAGGGGGAATGCAGCTCTTTGTGTGGGGATAGGCCCAGCCCTATTCAGGTGCAAGAGCCATCTCTTTTCTCGCAATCTACTTCAGGAAGGCCCATCGGCCTGGTGATCAGGATGCAAATGTAACACCCCAGCTCCCTTTGTGTGACTGTCCAGAGGAAATGCAAAAAGCTCAGCTGTCACCCAACCCAGACGTTCATTCAAAGACAGGCAGAGGAATAGGTTGGTAAGAGTAATAAAATGCCAACTTTCTAAAAGTGGCATTTTCAGACTTATTATTTAAAATCTAACCTTGCTATAGGTTTTGATTTTAAATTGTGAGTCCGAGACACCAAACTCCAAGTCGTTTTCCCAATTGGAAATTACACTTAAAAGATGTTTTAAGACAATTCCAATGTTAACCTATGGGAGTGATAGGCCAAGCAGTAGTGAAAAACTAATTGAGCAGTTTTTCACTACAAAGACATGTAAGGCTCAAACGTACATGTCCTACCTTTCAAATACATTGCACCCTGCCCATTAGGGCTGCATAGGGCCTACCTTAGTGGTGATGTATATGGAAAAAAGGGAGGGTTTTGCCCTGGAAAGTAGGATAACTTGTCATGTCGAAATGGCAGCTTAAACTGTACTCACAAGCTCTGCAGTGGCAGGCCTGAGACATTTTTAAAGGGCTATTAAAGTGGGTGGCACACATGGAACTGCAGGCCCACTTGTAGGATATAATTTGCAGGACCTGGGCACATATTGTGCACTTGTTCTAGAGACTTATAAGTAAATTAAATATGCCTCTTTTGGATAAGCCAATGATTTGAGTACAGCGTATATACACTTTAGCCCTGGTTATCAGTGGTAAAGTGCCAGAACCCTAAAGTCATAAAAAATGAAGTCAGCAAAACAGGAGGTCAGAAGACAAAAAGTCAGGGGACACAACACCAAGTATGTCAGTAACCTTCGCCCAACATGCCATCACTTCTCTACACCTTCAAATTTTAAAAAGCATTTCTGAGATATGCTACCCTCCCACGCCCCTCTCAACTTACCCACCCTCTGCAAAATAAAACAACACACCTGGTGTTCTGCTCCCCAGCATTTACCGTCCTCTCCCCAGTTAAACACACATGGCGTCCTGGTCCAACCAACACAATCTTCTCCTTAATTTCCCTGTGCCCAAATATTATAACATAATACATGGTGACGCCGATTACAGCGACCTTTGGTCCCTTCCCCTCCCGTCCCCTCCCTTCCCTTCCCTCCCTGCATAGAAGCTGTACTCCCTGATCTCTTGGAAGCAGAAAGACAGTACTGTGCTGTTAAGTTTCCTGGGAGCAGTGTCAGCACAGCTTTAAAATCTCTGTGGGCTGCGGCAGAGGCCCCTGTTTGATAGGCTATAGGGCAGTTGGCGGAGAAAGAGCACTGCACACACCCTCCTGTCTCATTTGGGTCCGTGGAGACCCAAAAGAGGCACATAAAGCAGGCTGAGACCAGAGCTACCACTCCGCCAACTCACTCAGGTTTCTGGAGATCCATTGAATTGGTGAAACACAGAGGAAGTGAGCACTTTCCTATTTGGTGCAGTAACAGTGGGAGACATATTGCCACATTATAGTCATGAAAAACAAAATTCAGGATCTGTTTTTCAAAATAATGGATCTCTCTGAGACATACATAACATATAGAATGAGGGTGTTTTTCACCTCGGGCTCTGAGTGACATCATAGACAACTTGAGCTTTGATTTCGTTGTCTATTTGATGTCACTCACAACCTCTCAGTGAAAAACATCCTTCATATTAACTGTTACCCATCTACAATATTATGGTATGTGTGGTCCACCCAAATTATTGGTCCCGGCTTTCAACAGGGGGTGCGTTAGGTGAGCCCATAGACAACATAGACTCATCTAACTCAGCCCCATGTTACAGCTGGTGTCCTGCCAGCTGTCCATCCCCCTCTGACCGTCACTCCCCTCTGCCCCTCCCTCAAATAAAAATGCATGGCATCTTAACACCTCTGCATTACCAACCCCCTATTAAAAAATACCTCCTGGGGTCCTGCACCCACCCTCACCCTGTATTTGGAAGTGCTTCCCTTCCCAGATTAAAAAGAAAGATGTGTCCTGCAGCACACCCACACTATCCTTCTTTCAACCCAACCCATCCCTTGCCCATATATGTAAAAAATAACACCTGGTCTAATGCCACGCTTCCCCTTCAGCCTCTGTGCTTTCCTCCACCCTCCCTGCACAAAGCAATGTTCTTGCTCTGTATCGGAGCAGAGAACGAGTGCAGGCAGCACTGGCAGGCTCTCTGAGAGCCTTGCCAGAGCAGCCTTAAAAGCCTTTATCGCGTAGCAACAGTGGGAATGATTTGTTTATTACTGTTGCTCCATTTTAGCAGTGAGTTCCAAGATTTAGAATCTGATATTCACACTGGTAGCTCTCAGTGAGTGTCATATATAACAAACGTTTTTTGAATTTTACAGTTTTAATATATATTTTGTGATTAACGTTGCTGCATGATGTCTGTAAGGCAGTCATAAATGAAAGGGTATGTCTCCCACCAAAGAGAAGTATATAGAACGTTAACACAACACAACCCTCAAGACTAAAATAAGGGAACCTGAACAGCATGTCCAGACATCCAGGGACAACACCCCCTTTAGAATGCTGAAGACTGCTTAAACACAACTAAAAGACTTACAGCCAGATTCATCAACTGAAATGCGCTCGCAAAAGGGCCAGATTCTGAGAATCTGGCCCTTTACGAGTGCAATTTTTGCATTTGGGATTCATCATCCCTAATGCAAAAATCGCTAATAAAGAATTCGCAAATTTGCGAGGATTAGCATGTAAGGAATCTCTATTAGAGATTCCTTAAATGCCATTCATGAAACATTTAAAAATTGCGAATTCGCTATATTTGGCCGCTATTTACCACGAAGTCAGACTTCGTGGTAAATAGCGAAAAAAATAGAAAAAAGCACTTTAGTGCATTATTCTCTGTTGCATGTTACACACACACATGTCCTTTGGACATGTGTGTGCGCAACACCTGTGTAATGTTGCATTTCAGGGGTGTTACAGGGTGTCCTTTGGACACCCCTGGCACCCTTGAAATCGCATCCTTATTTGCGATTAGCAATTTGCTATTCACAAATAAGGAACATGTAGGAATCACAATATTTTTTGCAATTCCTACATGAATCCCGTTTTGCAAGTCCTTAATAGCGATTCCTTATGAATCGCTATTAAAGACTCGCAAAACGGGTCTTTGATGAATCTACCTGTTAGGCCCAGATTCATCAAACAAAAATCCGCTCGCAAAGGGGCAGATTCTCAGAATCTGCCCCTTTGCGAGCGGTATTTTTGCATTTGGGATGCATCATCCCAAATGCAAAAATCGCAATTTTAGAAATCGCTAAATTGCGATTTTTTGCATTTAAGGAATCTCAAATTGAGATTCCTTAAATGCAATGCATGAAAGTTTTTAAAATAGCGAATTTGCTAATAGGGCACGCAAGTTACCATGAAGTACAACTTCTTGGTAATTTGCAAAAAGTTTCATGTTGCGCACACACATGCCCTAAGGGCATGTGTGTGCGCAACATATGTGCACATATCAATTTCAGGGGTGCAACAGGGCGTCCTTTGGACACCCCTGCATCCTTGAAATCGCAATCTCAATTTGCGAATCGCTAACTGCGATTCGCAAATTGAGATTGTCTTCCCATTCATTCCTATGGGCCTCTAGGTCCATAGGAAAGAATGGGGAGGTATTCCTTAATTGCGACTCGCAATTTGCGAGTCGCAGTTAAGGAATTCTAAGAAATCGCCATTTTTTAAGTGATTTCTTGATGCATTCCATTTTGCTATTCCTTAATAGCGAATCGGTATTTTTCGCTATTAAGGAATCGCAAATTGAGTTGTTGATGCATCTGGGGGTTAATACTAGACACAGCCAGTGACACTTGGATTTAATTTAGATCAAGACTTGCTAATTTTCCTAACAAATCAGGGAAACTGTTGCTCTGGCTTGCAACTCATGACCTGTCGACCATATTAATTCACAATATCTGCACCAGGCAGGCAGAGATGCCTCTAGAGCACAGGAGAGAGCCTATGCATTGGAAGACTACTGTACGTGAATATACACTCTGAGGCCTCCTCCATACACCGAACGGCTTCGCCCCCTAATAATGGGCCTCCCAATTAAAACCCTCAGCCTTTCTAGATTTGAGGAATCATACTTACCAATAACACTAGAGGAGATCAAAGAGGCGATCTCTGCCATGCAGTCCAATAAACATCCATCCCCAATGTCTTTCCAAGGAAACTTTTCAAGAAATGTGTTAGTCTAACTGTCCCCTGTATCCATGCATAATGAAGCAATACAAACAGGCTCGCTATCCAGTGATGTACATGTGGCAAAAATAGCAGTGATTTTGATAAGGGTGGTGTACCTGTAAGCCAATCATCTCTACAAGCCAATGCCCCATATCAACTCCGAAGCAAAGGTGCTAAACAAAATACCAGTAAACTGTCTCATTACAGCCAGTACGCTATGATCATAATGGCTTCAAACTAGGAGGAAGAACCACAAATAGCCTCAGCTGGTGTTTGCTCAGGCCCAGAAGTTTGAGGGGTAAAGATCCCTGACCCATATAGATTTAAAAAAAGCCATTTGGGCACAGGGAAGAGTGGGGGAGTTCTGTTGTGATGCTTTAATAATGAGCAGGCTACAAGAAAAGGGTGCCTTTTGTTCCACCTGCTCTTTGCCCGACTAATAGAGCTTCTAGCAGAACTAATTAGAACAAGTGCACTCC
Source organism: Lissotriton helveticus (assembly GCF_964261635.1). NCBI lineage: Eukaryota > Metazoa > Chordata > Amphibia > Caudata > Salamandridae > Lissotriton > Lissotriton helveticus. Next base: position 1,804,160,734 of record NC_136067.1, on the reverse strand, counting down.
TACCTAGCTTCAGGTAGAATGGGACTCTGGAGAAAAGCATATCCCTCCTCATATGTGGACGATCTTCTCATATTGATGCAGAATCCCTGCTATACATGCAACAGATGCTGAATGGTACTGCCCTTGCATTCAACCATTCTGGATATAGAATATTCTAAAATATGAGTGACAGGCCAATTGTCCTTGCTCTATTGGGAGTGCAGTTTGATATAGGGGCTCCAGAAGCATTCGCACCATTATTAGGCTGGTATGCCTAAATCCGAAGTGGCATATCACACAACACTGGAGTGCAGGGCTTCCCTCCTCTTACAGTATATGACTCAGGAGAATGGACTGCTGCTGAGTAGTTGAAAGGGACATTTATAAAGCCTACAGATCCCCACACAAGCACACAAATCTGGGGTATATGGAGGAACACTTTGATTTCAACATCGTCTAACAACAGAAAGATGCCGCCCGGGCTGGCACAGCCATGCCATGTGCTAGATACACCAAAATGCTAACACATGCCATGCCGTCTCTACCAATATAATGGCATCCCACAGCTTCTTAAAGCTGGAGAGGGCCCATAGGTGATAACCAAGAACAGCTGCATCAAGTCATTCAGTGTTGCTGGGCATATTAGCATATGGAGGTATTTCTAAAACCTACTATGTCCTGCTTATGGGCGTAGTTAATGTTTCAATGTATTACTTGAAAACTCTATTAAGGCTATTTAAAAAAAATCAATATCTCAGCTTGTGCAATGGCTCACAGGGCCAAGCCAACCACAGGCATATCTTGCGTTCGAATCTCTCCCATCAATCTGCTAGCTTGCCTACCAGTATGATTCACGCCATCACAACGGGTAACCTGGATTTCTCCCTGTTATGTCTGCACTCTGGAGTTTTCTATATTGTGGGGGTGGGGTCGAGTTCTGTGCAGGATTATGGGTGGGACCCTGAGTCTCCCCACTGAGAACTGACGAATTACCAGAGAATACTGCAACCAATTCCATCTGTGATTCTTCTCTGGATGATATGACCTGCTTTAAGAGATCAAATCTACCGGCCCCCCTTCCACGGGACACGTAATGAGGTCCCTAATCTCCACGGGTGTCTGGTGGCCTGATAACGATATAAAGCGAAATCACACTCTCCTACAAATGGCCTTTTTCTGTGGTGCAATTATCTCTTTACTTACAAAACATACTTCAACTTAACTGATTTTGAAAATGATTCTGAAACAAAACGTGGGGTTTAATTCTTCTTGTCAGCATGCGTACCATCGCCTTCTATTTTGGTCAGAGATGCTGCGATGAACCTCCTTGAAAGTTTTCAAAATGGGCATCTGGCTACTGAATGCTCACGGCCAAACTTTTCCAAGGAGTTTAATAGTCATATTCACACTCTCAATACTGCCTCAAACCTTTCAACTTTAGAGGAAGCTGCAAAGGTACCAAAGCCTAAGGGCTTGATTTAGCTTTCAGTCAGTATTGATCAGTAAATATCAATTAAAATAGAATACAGGGAGCCTTATGTATAAACCAAAAAAAAGACAGGACTGGCTAAAGGTCTCACAAGTGACACTGGGCCGCTTTTACAGTACACGGCCCTCACGTATGCCAGTAAGCATGCAGAGTGACGTGTTTCCCTTAGTAGTTAACTCACTGGTCTATATACCTAAACAATCATCTATTTGCTGGTGTGAATACTTTAACTTAATTGAACTGGTTAAAATTAGTTTTTGAGTCAGCACACCAACTTAAACGCATTTTGTGAGCAGATGCAGACAGAGTTGGCTGTATGCCTCTCCTATCTGCCATGCACCTGTGACTAAACCAGTGGAAAAAAGCTCACTTTCACCTGAAGTTAAAGCTAATGAATCCTCTTAAAGTGAGATAACACTGACAAATCGCCTCTGCAGGCCTGTTAATGAGGACTGTTAAGATAATGGGAAAGAAACTACTTTGCTTCAACCACACGCTGATGAATGATAATGCAAACTGAGAGGAATTCTGCAAACTATAGTTGAATCCTCTAAAATGCCTATGAAATTCAGAAATGTAAATTATATAAAACAGTATGAGCAAATTACTTCAGAAAATAGTTTGTTTTTTAGTGTGCAGAGGTCTTCGAGGGACAATGTTACTATTGATCAGGGGACTACAACATCAGACAAGATTAACAGCATGATCACCACAGTCCATCAGGCAGGGCTGACAGAAGTAACATGAAAAAGGGTTGTCATTTTGGAATGCCTTTACATAGTTAATACATAACTGCCACAGCTGCAATGCTCGTGGCACCAAAGAAATTATAATAATGCTAATACGTCTCACCAATGCCACATCATTATTACTCACATTTAAGTTAAAATAAATCTATTTTTCTCCAAACATCAGCTTATGATTTCTGAAAATACATACATTTTTGTCTGAAATGCACACTTTTCAATTTTGGTGTAAATATATTAATTCAGACAGGCAAAAGCTTCTAATTTAGTAGGCTATGCTGCACACAGAAGAGCTACTTACAGGTGAGTGTTCTGTGTGGAAGTACTCGTGCGACTTGTTAAAGAAGCCTGGTGCAGGAATGGGCCTGATTCACAAAGGTAAACTTACACTTTTGTGTAAGTTTACTATACTTTTGCTATTCACAAACTCTGAGTTAATAGCAAATTTACAACTGTGGAAACTCTGCAGTCGGGCGTAGAATCACTACATAAAAAGATAAACCTGTCCTATCTTTTCATGTGTTGAGTTCCCAATGCAGACTGAGAAGTCTCTGGAGTCGTAAACTTACGAATTGCTCGGAGTTTGTGCTTTGCAAAAAAATTTTTACTTACACAAAAATATAAGTTTACCTTTGTGAGTAAAGGTAACATGTATGTTAAATACATGTGAGGTAGCAGCATTCCATCTCTAAATTTAAAAGGCTGATAGAGCAAAGTCTAGATCAACGACGCCTTCAACGTTTGAGCCTGTGTGACAGGCAGTGCATGTGCTGTGCTGTCTTTGCCAACTAAATACAAGAATATACTTAGCAAACCAGTCTACATTTCCCATCAACTTTGATATGATCACTGCCACCCAAAAAATGCAATAATTTAAAGTGTTGTGTTTGAGAGGGGTTGATGATTGCAGTATATGTCTGTGAACATTTTTAATCATTGCATTATTACAAACTGAATTCGTATTGTGTTGTGTTTTCTCCTTTTTAGAATAACTCCAATTTCACGATCATCTAGTGATGGTCAACAGGATACAGCTTTTACATAGAATCTGCATCGGTTTAGCACTTTATTATACTGTTTTACCTTTCATTGTGTATTGCATTTTGTGTACTTTCTGCCATTTGGCTTTCAGTTCTAATATAAATGCCTTTACATATTTTGAGATATGAATAAATTGAAGTCAATTAACAAATCAAAAATGGTCCCAGATTCCACTAATCCCTGGTTTGAAGGGCAAAAGTCCCAGAAAAATATGAAATGCACAGGAAGTATGTTTTATACACGCACTCATCAAAAAACTAAAACCGCAGTGTGAACTAGACAGACACAGGCACAGAACTCAATGGAAAAGGGTGCACAAATGTGGTCCATATGGAGCTCGGTAAAAGCAGAAAGTTAAACTATGAAACTATGATACAAGGTAGAGTTATAGTCATTAGAGGACATGACTTACAGTTGACTGTTCCGGATGTCCTAAAATCACCAATTTGACCCTTGTTCTTGAAGTTCCTTTTTAACATCCAGCTCAGTTTGAGGTATCCCCTAAGCTCTAGGGACCTATCTTAAGGTTTGCTTGTTGAGCAGTGTTATAGGGGATGATAGGAGTTTATGAGATGTGTGACATCCACCAAAAATTGACAGATATCCTGTACACCCTATTTAGAGTGTTTAGCCAACAATACAATCTAAACAGGCTGAATGGGACGTTCATCAATTTGTTTCACATCCACCAAACTCTAAATAACACCCCTTAGTTTTACGGTGCCCCCTTTGCACCTATGAAGAAGTAACCTTCCTTCAAAAAAATAAAGTTCTTGGATCTCTGCTAGCAGGAGGCCCTTTGTGCTTATTGTTTTCTTTTAAATTGATTCCTCATTCCCCTATTCCCTATTCTTTTGCCTTTCAATCAATCAATTAATCCACTTTATTCGATTTTTAAAAAAATCATAACAGTACAAAAAACAGATACAAAAGCACATCCCTTAAAACATTTAGACAATCTGGGTGATACAATAATTCTGTAATAATGTAAAAAGAGCAAAATATATCAAAATTACAAATTCATAAAACGGTACCATTGAGATGTATACACTATATAGCCCAGAACATCTTTTGTTCTTGATTCGGACAGCAGCAACACAAAACAGGCGACATTGATAATATCCCAGGATTATTCAACATTTTGAGATAAAGTAGAGCCGGTCTGACTTGTAGAAAACCCTTGCCACTCAATAAAGGGATTAAAAACGTCCTCCTAATATTGTTGTAATAAACACAGAACATCATAAAATGTAGTGTTCTGTACGGAGAAATTATCACAATGGCAGGGATCCGCATCCTCTGGTTTACACCACCCCGGGAAAATAACCTGATCAAGTTAAAACGGAACCTAGTCAGGAACCAGCGATGAAAAGGCTAAGTCACAGTTATCAGATAGGGTTCAATTAACCAGGTGGTTTTAGTCAAAAAATGAGCCTGAGCCAATGGTTTCTGTAGCTCCAGATCTTCCTGTTCCATCATTTCAGTGTTGAAAAAATTCATTTTGACCCACTTCACATCCTCCCTACAGATCCTTACAGGGGTTTCAAATAATTCTAGCCGCCCTATTTTAAAAACCATACGTTTAACATATGTCAACCACTTGATGTCATTGGCTTTATCCAAATTAATGATATCTCGAAGAATCAAATGATTCAAGGTCAGTTCTGTATTGAGCCAGGTTTTAAGCTAGCACAGAAGTGGAGCTAAATTCATGATATCCGATACGTAGCCCTGCCTTAATTCTTGATGGATTGCATAGATAGATATCAATTGAGGGACAGACAGAAGGCTACAAAGGAACCTATTTTCAGCTATCTGAACCTCCGGCTGTTGTTTAAAACCCCATATAGAGGAGCCATATGCAGCAATGGCCAGGCACTTTGATCTTTATATCTTGAGGATGGGCTCTACTGGCCTAGCCCCCAGGCGCTGAGCGAACCTTAATAAAGCGGTCATTGATCTGGTGACAGCCAGTCTTTTAGCTTTATTTTGGGGAACCCATGAGCCTTTGTCATCGTATAATAGCCCTAGGTATGTAAAGGAGGTAACCCAGGACACTTCCACTCCATTACAAAAGGATCATTTCGCTTTCCTAGTTTTTTTACCAGTTAAAATGGTGTGTGACTTCCCATTATTTACAACCAAATCCAAAGACTGCATATAGGTTCCAAAAGCATCCAAGAGTTTCTGAAGACCCAACGCAGTACGTGCTAAAAGGACGGCATCATCCGCGTATAGGAGGACCGGTATTAGATACTCTCCTACACGCGGGATGTCCAGGCTCGCCTCCTTTAAGTATTTATCTAGGGGGTTAATATAAAGAGTGAACAATAAGGGCGCCAGTATGCACCCTTGGCGAACGCCCCGTTCAGATTTAAAAGACCCAGTACATTTGCCATCCTGGGAAATCCTAACTGACGCATGAAGGTCCCGATGGAGATCAGCCAAGAAATAAACTAGACACGGTTCAATGCCCATTTCCAACAGAGTACTCCACAGCTTAGACCTGTTAACCAGGTCGAAGGGTGAGGACAAATCCATGAACGCCATGTGCAGAGAGCCTTCCTTGGCCACAGTACACTTGCTAATTAGTAGGTGCAAGTTGAGGCACTGATCCATAGTGCTTCTGCCTTGCCTGAAGCTGCACTGCAAGTCTGATGAAATCTTATTTTCAATAACCCAGTCTGTAATTTTAGCTAAGATCACTCTACCCAAAATGTTTACAGCCAAATCAATCAGCGATATAGGTCTATAGCACTGTGGGTCCCCTCTCTGACCTTTTTTGAAAACCGGGATGATGATAGATTGGCTCCAGGATACAGGGAACCCATGCATACCAGAAGCATTAAAAACATCAGCCAGTATTTTTGACTAAAATATAGGTTCACATTTGTAAATATCTGCAGGAACCCCATCGGGTCCAGGGGCTTTATTGCTCGAGGTCTCCTTTATTGCTCTCTCAATATCCACCTCACTGAATATAAAAGAGACTGTTCCCTGTCGGGGGGTGGATTAGCAATAAGAGACGGCGTTCCAGTGGGCTCATGAATTGCCCCAAAGTGAGCTAACCACTGTGCCTCTGAAATATTACACTCCTGCACATCGTTCTCAACAGAGGAAAAAAAGGAGGCGTTTATAATGGACCAGAATCTAGAGCTGTCTTTTAAGATCTCTACAGGTAAAAGTGCATTCAAGGCCTCTGTCTTAATTTATGTTTTCCGGGAATGCATTGCTAGCTTATACTGCTTACGGAGGCTGGCTACCAGTGTCCTGTCTCGGGGTACACTTTTCAGAGCTAAAATTAATAAACGTTGAGCTTTCGAGCAAGCATCGTCGAACCACCGTGGACCGCGGTTCCCTTTAATCTTAGTGCCAATCGTCAGATCAACCGCAATCTGACTACATAAACCCTCGAAAGCTTTAAGGACCAACTCCTTTGGGTTAGAGGAGTCAGCGCACATAGCCAGATTCCCTTCAGCCTTTACACAAAGATCAGTAAAAAAGGTATCAGGCGTTACTTTGGACCACTTAAGTCTCCTCCCCTGGTCACATATTACCAAACAGTTTACTTCACAGTTTTTCCCCCCAAGACCAAGATACCAAACCCCGCTATCCAATACTAAAATGACAGGGTTGTGGTCGCTGTAAGGTGACAACCTGGCGTTATAAAAAACTACTTTATCTAACCACCTTAGGGACAAAAATATATAATCAATGATGGTGTCTTTATTCTTAGATTTAAATGTAGGACACCGCTCTGAATGGCTGAAAAAAAGGGTTCAAAAAGATCAGCTTTGGCCAAAAGATCCTCCAAGGCCTCCCCCCGAGATGAATGTTCAAAGTGGGGAGTCACCGAGTGACTGTGTCCTAAGTGGTCATCAATAAGACAATTTAAATCAAAAAGGTGTACATTAAAATCGCCCATTAATAATATATAATAAGAAGTGGATTGTTTTAACCTATATTCTTCTAAAAACGATTTAAGAAAACACAAGTGTTGGTTTCTGAAACCTGATTCCCCAGAATTATACAAATGTACCAATAGTAACTTTGAGTGATTAAAGACAGTTACTTCTACCGCCAGGCAGTTTGGAGAATCGACCTCTAACATTTTTAAAGAGCCTATAGCTCTTCCTACTATGGCAGAACAAGCAGGTTGAAAGAATGACCTAAACCCATCCACCCAGAAGTTTGCCCCCGTATCCCATGTTTCCTGTAGCGCTATTATATCGTGAGATTTAATAAAATCCATCCATATGGAGCCATCTCTTTTTTACCCCAGGCCTGCGATGTTCCAACTAATCATACTACAGTTCCGTGGGATTTCACCACCAGTATCAATAGTGACAGGACCCTTCGAGCAGAATGCAGCATTACCACCCTCTTTCCCATTCAGTCAATCATTCTCGTCCAGTTGAGCTAGAGGTGAAAATCTATTTGAGAGGGGTAAATCTCCCTCAGCTATGAACGGCAAACGGGGAACCAAATGTGAAGGTGTGCTTAACTCCCTGGTTTTATTCTCTAGACCTAACGTGACACTTCTTCTAATAGGGAGGCATGTTAAGGACTGAGGACAGCCCCTTAGATCCACCCCCTCCTACTCCGTCCCCTCCATTTGTGGAGTTTTTTACAGGGGGGTAGAAGAAACCCAATGGAAATGCCCTAATGTCACCCCCATATACTGTGGAAGAATCCCAAAACAGCCTGTCTACAAACATACTGTTTGTTAAAATAGACTATAATACAGTCACCAGGTACCTGTTTGGGTCCGTTTCCAACCCAAGACACCCTCCTAGCATTATAATATGTGCAGAAATCTCGGATTGGCCTGTACAATAATGGTCACACCAGTGTGTCGATTTACGTATCAGGGCCGCCGCTGATTCAATGTCGGGGTCCCTAACATGTGGAACCCCAACAAGAACCACAACCAAGGGAGTGGCTTCTGGTGGAAGATTAATTATACTGCCATTATAACTTACATTATTAGTTTGGGGTGCACATTTCTCAATACCTGTCAGTGTCAGGCCAGTGAGTTGTAAGTTGTCTGGGCTATGGATATTTTGGCAAGACTTTGCTAATTTTTGGTTTTCCCCCGCTCTAACATCAAGATTAGATTTTACCCCTCCTCCTGAGAGTTGATGTAGTTGATTACCTAAATATTTCTCTTGAGATTTAGATCTTCTCTCTACAGGAGGATTAGGTAACAAACCCACTTTTGGGATAACTTCGGTGGTATGCTTTATGTCCATTAAAAAAGAGTCCAACCTCTCACATTTCTTCTTGAGGTCCCCAACAAATGTGTTAAGAGTGTCAACAACATCTTTTGCCATACCAATTACTATGGACTCAAACCGCTCACTAAAAATCTCCTCTATCAGATTCCGTAAAGTCAATTCAATGTTTTCATCCAACTTAAATGCCGGTTTAGAGGAACCTCTTGATACATGTTTTTGCCGTTTACCAGCATTTCTATTAATGCCCCTTTTCTCCTCAGGGGCCTTTGTACCCAATATAGGTCGGTCCTTGTCAAGAGAGGATTTCAGCAATGACAATCTCTGGAAAAACAGTCTCAAGGGTTTGAGCTTCCCTCCTTGTATTTGAGGCATTGATCAAAACCACTGGTTCCAATGGTACGGGGGGGATAGATGATTGATGTCCAGCTGCCACAGGCCCCTCACCGCAAATTTGACTTGGACCCAGCCCCAACTCCTTTTCGGCATTAGAAATCTCTTTGTTCAAGTCTCCCACTGCCGAGGTCAGATACGATATTATTGAGGGAGTCTTTCTGGGGACTTTAGTTTAAACCCTCCTGTTCCACATTGCCCACATGTTCGCGTTTACCCATTTGGCGGATTTTGGGGAGGTGGCCCAGCCCAGCCTCTTTCAGGCTCTTACGAGCGCGGACAGGCCCGCCCTTCGCCCGGGCTTCACCCAGGCAGCGCCCGAGCACGCCCGCCCGCTTCCCGCACTGCGGGAGGGCCGCGCTGAATTTCAAGCGCCCTGCGATGACGCCTTCCACCGGCGCCACGCTCTGATTACTGGGAGATGTAATTTGGTGTAAAGTAGCAGGGCGGTACTGGAAAAGGTCGGCTGCCGTTTCCCTCACAGTGCTGAAGGAACCAGGGACTAAGATTGTGCCAAAGGTAAGGGAGCCGTTCCCCTCACGGCGTGTATGAGCAATTTTTCGTGCATCCCCTTTCGTATTATCTAGACTATCCCTCTTCAAGTTCCTTTGGTGCCTTTATTATAGAGCCATAACTATGATTCCTAGGGCGTTTTTTTATTGCCTGCACCTAAGATTTCCCTTAAAGCCCCTGACATTTATGCCCACATGCATCAAAGTCGATTGCATTCGCAAACGGTGCGAATCGCAATTTTCGGCCGTTTGCGAATGCAATTGACTAATTTGGAATGCATCATGCATTTCGCAATTTTAGGAATCGCAACCATGTTGCGATTTCTAAAATAGCGATTGCATTTAAGAAATCGCAATTTCAGATTTCTTAAATGCAATGCATGATCATTTTAAATTTGCGAATTGTCAATTTGGAAGTGGTAAATTAGCACGAGGTTGAACCTCATGCTAATTTACCGAAAACCTTCAAACATGCACAAAAATGCATTTTAGAAAGTTGCATTTTACACACACACATGTCCTTGGGACATGTGTGTGTGTAAATTGCTCTTAAGTTTAATTTCAGGGGTGCAGGGAGGGGTTCTTTGGACCCCCCTGCACCCTTGAAATTGCATTTTCAATTTGCGATTCGCAAATTGAAAATCGCAAATTGTAAATGCCTTCCCATTGATTCCTATGGGCCTCTTGGCCCATAGGAATCAATGGGAAGGGTTTTCCTTAATTGCGATTCGCAATTAGTCAATCGCAATTAAGGAAAATGAAGAAATCGCTAAAAAAATTAGATTTTTTAATGCATACCAATTTGCGATTTCTTAATTGCGATTCCTTAATTTTCGCTATTAAGAAATCGCAAATGGGCACTTTGATGCATGTGGCCGATAATCCCTGTGAACTCAGTACTCCTAGTTCACAATTATCTACTGAGACTCTGCTTAAACCTGATATTGGTTTATGTGCTGCTTTAAGACAAACTCTTTGCTTCTGTGTGTGCGGCAGATGACTGATTCTTTAATATATTTTGGTGTTGTAGTTCTTTTGAGCCCAAAGCCTGATCTGAAGCTACAGCCATTCTGCTGCCTAAACCTATTTTGCATATATAGCATCTGGCATATCTGAATGTAGATTCCATGTCCAGCACTGCAGAGTTCCTTGTTCTTTCCACATACTTCCAATCCTGGTTCCAGTTGCCGTTCTAACGTTCCTAGTTTACTGTATTTATTTGTGCATTGCTGCGTTTCAGTATTCCCTATACTACATTGCTATTTACAACAAGGGGTGGTGAGGGACAGAGTCTCTGAATTAAGCAGAATACTCTCACCCAGTCAAGAGATCAGGGCTAGATCCAACACCGTTTTTTAGCTCATTGCACCATCCCAGTTTCAGAACCTGGCTGTATGCAAAGAAAGTCTGTTCCTGTCCCAGTGCATGATGGGAACAGGGCAAACCAAACTACAAAGCCAATTCTTACACTGGGAATGCCAGAAACCGGTCCCCGGAAGCTTGTTTCCTTCCCAGTGTAAGAATTGGCTTTTGTAGTCTGGTCTGCCCTGTTCCCATGATGCTGTGGTATATAAATAAATAATACCGGATCTAGGTTTGACTGGACATAGCAATAACAGATAGCTCAATAAATAAGAGTCAAGATTCGAGGTAGTAGGAGTTTGCAGGTTTAATACAGCATAAAGGACAGGAACAGGACAACCTGCACAGGAATGGGATGGCAGCGCTGCCTGGGACAGGATTGGACTGGGGTCCTTTTAATAACAGAGTACAAGCATATATATTAAAACAGTTGCATTGCAATACATACAATAGGCGGAGCAGTGGGTGTGGTCAATAGCAGTCGCGAAAGATAAGGGTGAAAGTGGGTGTAACAGGAGGCGTATACATAGACATGTGATGTAAACGTAACAGAATATGTCATAAATGGGGCGGAAACATGGAGGGGGCTACCTAAGGAGCCGGGACCTCTAACCTAATGGTGCGCGCAAACTGACAATGACGTGTTACTAGGAGAAGCTGGGGGCTATGACTTCTGCGCTAGGAGCAGAGACTGAAGTCTGGAGAGTCAGGGCGACATGTACCTAAACACTATCTAGTATCTGATGTTTAGAGAACATGTTGATAGAATCCAAAAGTTATCGGGGTAAAGGCTAACAGACACTAAGACTGGTGCATGCATTATTCTACATGTAGTGCGTGTTGAAGAATATGAAATGACCATTAATACAGTATTTCTCTTACATGGAGACGTAAAGGCTAGACGATGACTGAAACTATTGATGCGATTCAGTAGTTTAGGAATGCAGAGAAGGAGGGCTGAACTGATAACTAGAATCATAACATACTCTTGGCAGACTCGTAGGCAGAGCCAGGCTGAACCGGGCACTGTGAGGCAGGAAGTAAGTGAAGGGTCAGGAACACAGGTGGGGCTGTATCGCTCCTCAGCGAGGGCTCAGGAGACAGGAGCTGAATCTGGTGTCCGGGCCCTTTTGAGGCCTAGAAACGGGGACTTTACAATGAAATAACGTGCACACTGAGAAACGTGGCAACGTAACTTTACATAGGCCTGATATTCATAGTATTCACGAGAACTGGAAACTAGCATACTAGAGATGGACACAACTGTAATTGCGTCTTTAATCAAACATGGGGAATACATATGCATATTAATCATGCACACATAACATAAGATGGGGGACACGTAGGGACACAGAACATGGCAAAATTTACTTTTCCACATTCCCTCCTTGTCACTACGTTTCCATCAGGAAACATCAATATTCATGATACCATCTATCATTTCATACAGTATCATTTGCTCGTCTCGAATTTTCTTGGGACTGGATTTAGAACGGGACTTGGGACTAGGAATACAAGAGGTAGCACAAATGCCACAAATCGCAGGGCCACATTGTATACAAAGGCAACAACTGAATATGATCGCTACTGCAATACCTAGAAAGGACAATACTTTCCATCCCCAGGCAGAAATTATATTCCAGAACCAACCGGACCAGGTCCAGGTGCCTGGATCTTGGTGTAACATATGGGCAATTTTATGGAGTCTGGTTATAGCTGAATAAACAGACGGCGCGTTATTAGGAATGAAAATGCAGCAACTAGATCCGATGACTCTACATGCCCCGCCCCTATCGGCCAGTATGACGTCAAGAACGAGACGATTCTGGAGCACGACAATTCTCATAAAGGATTGCTCCTCGGTTAAATTACCTAGAGCAGAAGTAGTCTCAATCACTACTGCTTTGAGTGTTCTGGTTAATCTACGTATCAGTTTACTATTCACAACAGTACCTAAATAAGGGAAGACACCTTTATTGATATCTATATATTGTTCTATAGCAGTTTCAGTATAATCGACAATCGGGAGGTCTCTCTTGTGTCTGATATGTACTAGGTGGGAATTCCTATGATAGTCAGGTGGGGCTAGAAAAACTGGTGGCAGTAGGAAGGCAATGTAACAGGTTCCCTCCCAATCGAGGGGCAGACCAACATATGCGGTCTGACCACAAACAAAATAAGAATGACGTGAAGCTTTAAAAATAGATTTCCTACTGTCACTATACTTGACAATAGTAGTACAATCACTATGTCCTACATGTACGGAACCATTCTTTCGGACACATAATTCGCCTTTAACTGGTAGTACTGACATAGCAGGTAAGTCTGGAGTAGTATCAGACTGAACATTCAGGACCATGAAATTCGAAGAATAATTACCTAAATTATAAACTTCATTTTCTAGATCTAACCCTGTTCTGTGGGGAAGACCTTGCTTGTCTGGAAAACATGTACTGTTAAGAAAAGACATATCTGTTGAGGATGACGTTAACGTGGACCATGCTCCACATGAACCATTATGGGAAAACGGATAAGGAAACAGTGGCAGAACTCCCTTCGGTGTCTGGAAAGGGGGGAGTCGACCACACACCCAACAATTAGTGGCATTACTGGTCTGGTGTGAATAATGTAACATGCGGATAAAGGAATTATTACGCATAGCAAGACGATAAGATAGTTCATGAGGAGGCAGATCACTAAACGTGTGCTCTACTGTAGCAATAGAAGACTTATTTACATGAGAAACTGGAAAACACAAATAAAATGCATAACCTGTGCAGGTAATCATGAGGCTGAAAAACAATATGAAACTTAGAAAAACGATACATCGGATTGAGTTTTGACTAACTCTCTCACTATGGGGGTCTATTTTATACATGTCAGAAACCGGTCTAACCGTTTCACCTAGGGGAGGACTTAGACAATCAAACTGGCTGACTTATTTTACTAGACCTTAATTTCTTCTTATACTCCTGTTGCGGAGTTTTCTCTAACAGGGAGGGTTTAGTATCATTGTCTTTTGCGGGACAGTCCTTAAGAATAGTACTTTGGCAGTCTTTCAAATCCTGGGAAATGTTCTTGGAAACAGTCTTTAATCCATAAAACTTTTTCACATGAGACAGGTGGACCCAGCCCTTCCTGCCTTCCAGCTTGACGGCAGTACGGGTGGCCAGGAGGACCTGTTTTGGCTCCTTCCAGCGAGGCTCCAGCGGACTTGAACGATCAAAGTTCCTCACAAGAACCAAACTTCCGGGAACGATTTCATGCGGTGCCACCTCGGTATTGTCTGGAAATGCGGCGGCAACCTGTGAACGACAAGAGTGTAGGGCAGACATCAAGGAAGCTAGGTAATCTGCCAGCATATTACTTGAAACATCGGTAATACTTCGGGGTCTAGGTGTACCCCACATATTAGGGGGGCGGCCAAATACGACCTCGTACGGGGACAGACCTGGTCTGGAATGTGCGACCATGCGCATATAAAACAGAGCGACTGGCAGAGCTACTAGCCAGTCCACACCTTTCTCTTTACATATTTTGGCAATGCGGATTTTCAGGGTCTGGTTATGTCTCTCTACGAGACCGGCTGCTTCAGGATGGCGTACACAATGGAACTTCCACTGGTACCCTAACAACAGGGAAACATGTTTCATGAGCTCAGATGAGAATGGCTGGCCGTTATCAGAATATACGACCCTAGGGAGTCCGTAGCGGGGGAAGAATTCACGAACCAACTGCTTGGCAGTGGTCGTGGCTGTGTAATCTGGGACTGGATATGCTTCTGTCCATCTGGACAAAGCGCATACAACTACAAGGACATACTTGAAACCTCGACATCGCTCCATCTGAATATAATCCATCTGGAGGACTTCAAAAGGGTGGTCAGGGGGCTGAAATCCACCTTGTTCCACCGGGACACTTTTACCTGGATTGAACTGGCAACATATCATACAGGTACGGACTTTCTGCTTGGCTGCAGCTCGTAAATGCTTGTTGAACCAAATGTTCTGGATACTGTCTAACATAGCTTTTTCTCCTAAATGTGCTGGACTATGTGCGGTATTGATAATGACTTGAACCATAGAGTCGGGGAGAAACCATGTGGCTCTACCCTTCGTTACCCAACCCTGATCTGTCTGGACCCCTCCTTGTTCGGACCATTTCTTGATTTCATCGGGAGTAGCATGTAACTGGATATCTATGACATCTTGAGTAGGGTCCTTAACTGTCATACTGGTAGTCGGAGCTGGAGTATGTGTCTGTGTCGGATTAACTGAAATGTCTGGAGTCTGTGCTGTAAGCTTGGCTGTGCGATCTGCTAGATCATTACCTTGAGAAATAATGTCAGTAGCTTTCGTATGTGCCTTGCACTTCATGATAGCAATAGATGTCGGTAAGTGTATGGCATCTAACAGAGCTTGAATAAGGAGACCATGCTGAATCTTGGTTCCATGAGAAGTCATGAAACCTCTCTCCTGCCAGAGCACTCCGAAGTCGTGTACAACTCCGAATGCGTAGCGTGAATCTGTATAAACATTAACTTTCAGGTTCTTGGCGTGTATGCAGGCTTGTGTCAGAGCAACTAGCTCTGCTGCTTGGGCAGACAGGGTGTCAATACGGTGTGTTTCTATAACTTCAGTGTCAGTAGTCACTGCATACGCGGCTACTAGTTCTCCTGTACTTGTTCTCATACATGAACCATCCACATAAAGTGTCAGGTCGGGATCTGGTAATGGAATATCTGTCAGATCTTGTCTTGGCTTTGTCATAATATTAACTACTTCCACACAGTCATGTGTGGCAGGATTCGAATTAACTGACGGTAATAGTGTAGCAGGATTTAGAACGTTGCAGCGTCTGATTTCTATGTGTGGCTGGAACAGTGTCAGTTCATAACCTGTTAAACGTGCAATTGTCAAGTGCTGAGTCTGTGTTCGATTTAAAAGAACTTCCACGGAGTGTGGAACTTGTACTGTCAAGGAATGTCCTAATACTATGGAATCACTTTGTCTGATAGCTAGTGCTGTGGCTGCAACTGACTTGAGGCACGCAGGCAGAGCCTGGGCTACAGGATCTAATGTGCTCGAAAAATAAGCACAGGGCTTGTATTGTCCTGCTTGATCTTGTGTGAGAACAGATAATGCTGTACCTTCGCGTTCTGTGACGAAAAGTGTAAAAGGCTTACTGTAGTTCGGTGTAGCTAGAACTGGAGCTTGGCATAAGGCTTTCTTCAACTCATTGAAACTAAGTGTATGTTCAGATGTCCAAGGGAGGACTGTCGATACGGCTGCCTCCTGTGTCGTTAACTGTATTAGTGGTTTAGCTAGAAATGCATACTGAGGAATCCATTGTCTGCAGTAAGAAGTAAGGCCGATAAAAGCACGTACCTCCTTCTGTGTCTTGGGCTGAGGAAGACTCGCTATTAACTGGATACGGTCTGATGTCAGCTGCCTACCCCACTTGGACAGCAAGTGGCCTAAATAGATCACTTGCTGGACACAGAATTGAAGCTTCGAAGGGGACACCTTGTGCCCCATCTCGGCAAGGAAATACAAGACTGTAAGTGATGCTCGCTCGCAAGCACGTTCAGAACGGGCTGTGATCAGTAGATCATCGACATACTGGAGCAGGGCAGTGTCTGTTGGCATGTGAATGTTGTCTAGTTGTCTCTTAAGTGCTTGACTGTAAATGCTAGGACTTTCTGTGAAACCTTGAGGAGCTCGTGTGAACATATAGCTCCTTCCATTTAAACAAAATCCGAAAAGAAACTGGCTGTCTGGATGAATGGGGACACTGAAAAACGCGTTCTTGAGGTCTATGACTGTAAAAAATGAGGCTTCGGAATCAATGGCTGTCAATAGGGAAGAGATATCGGGGACAACTGGGTACTGGGGAATAATAAATTTATTGAGTTCTCGAAGGTCAATCACTAATCGATATACTGGGGGTGCATTTGGATCAGTACGTTTCATGACTGGAATGATCGGAGAATTACATACATTGGAGTCAGTTTCTACAACTACTCCTTCAGCCATGAGCTCGTCAATAATTTTGGATAAGGCTGTTACAGCCTCAGGTGGCAATCTGTACTGTCTGATTCGTGGTAACACTACACCTGGCTTGAGAGTCACACGATGGGGTGTGATTTGCATAAGACCTACATCAGTTGGACCTTGCGCCCATAGATGCTGCGGAACATTAGACAATCTCGGATCAAAATCTCGTAATACATAGTGACCCTTGAAGTCACGTAGAAACAGTCGTATTCCCTCAGGGGAACAGCAAATAACTGCACCTAATTCTTTCAGTGTTCTAATACCTAACAGATTTTCTGGACATGACTTCGTAAGTAACAGATCAGTAGTGCGGGACAATGGACCTACTTCTAGAGTAACTGGCTTAGATATCTCGTTTACAATAGGCTTTCCTGAAAATCCAAGGGAACCATTTCTAGAGCCTGAGAGCGGAGCCCCTGGAACTTCGGCGTGACTGATGGTGGTCCTACTTGCCCCTGTATCAATCAGAAACTTTCTGTCTTTCCCTAGTACTTGACTGTGAACATAGGGACCTTCTTGATCTACAGGAATCTCGATGAGAGGCAAGCCTACCTCCCTCTCTAGGCTGTTTCATGAATATGGCTGATACTCTGGATACTCAGACTGTGCATACTGGTACATCTGCTGTGTAACATGCTGTGTTGCAGCAATAGGCTGCGGTGCTGGAACTGTCTGTTGTGCATTCTGTGGCTGAGAAGTCTGTGAAACTTGTTCTTGTCTGGGCGGACGTGGTCTTTCTTTAGTCTTACCAGTAGCTATATTGTGTTTCAGAACTGCACACTCGTTTATGAAATGACCTGGCTGTTTACAATAATTGCATGTCCCTTTAACGGGAGCTGCAGGATGACTGGCTTGATTCGGACCCCTCTTCTGACTGTCTTGAGGAACAGATTGTGCAACTAGCACTTTCATTTTCGTGTCTTTCATACGTTTCCTTTCATGATCTTGCTCTTCTCTGATTCTATTCTGGTGATATTGGAGCATCTGTAACATCTGGGACGGGGTACTAGCTTGCCATGTACTTTCGACTTTCAAAACTCGATTCTTAACTTGTGGACTTGAATTCTCAACTAATTTAGTAACAAAAAGATGAGGGTATGACTCACTACTTGTCTTGAGGCCACTGTTTATAATAAAGCATTTCTCAAATCTAGAATAAAAATCACTAGTGTCTTCGTCTTGTTTCTGTTTACATGCTGAGATTGCATCCCAGTCTTCCTTTTTAGTGGCTAATAACCTGGGCAAAACTTGTATTAACAATTCAGGTAATTCTTTACATTTCTCTCCAAGACCGGTACCTGGTACTCGTATCTTATCTTCAGCTTCTAGAACTGCCCAATCGATCTTTTTCTCTCCCACCTCCCATTCTTTTTCCTTGAGTTTTTCATATACCCCTGCGGGCAACAGGACCTTTAGCATTTTAATAATATCTGGATACGTGTATTCTCCCATACGGAGCATGTCTTTTAATTCTCGGTGGAACCCTGCTGGATCTTTGTCATGACAGGGAATTAATTTCTTCATTTCTAAGAGTTCCATCTTTGTAATCGGGGTGTAAACAAACACTCGTTGCATTTCACCATCTGCTGTCCTGACTGGGTGTACTTCTCGTAGCGGATTCTGTCTATCTATGTAAAAGGGTTTACTTTCTGGAGGTGAAACATGAACAAAATGCGGGTTCAGGAACGTTCTATATTTGTGGCGTTGTTCTAGAATGACACTAATTAAATCGGTACCTAAACCTTTCCATCTATACTGGAGTAACTCGTTCAGGACATCATGTAACAGACCTGGATCAGAATGTTGACCCTCATACAGAGTAATGAGGTGCTGGATCATATACATACCCACCAGTCGTTGCTCGGCTGGGGGCAGTTTCAGAAACATTTGTGCCACTATTTCGTCTGGAAAAGTGGTAGAATCAGTAATCCATCGGACTGCTGATCGGGCTAGTTCTTGTTCATGCATAGTACTTAACTTACTATAACCGATTCGTGATTTCAGAATATGATCGATAGCTTGAAATACTTGTTCTAGAGAACCTTGTTCTGGTGCTGGATGATGAAAAACTGACTTGTGTTCTAGGCGTAAATGGCGGTCTGGAAATCTAGATTTTCCTACATACGCTATTCTGGCGGGATTCTCGTCGTCTACCTCTTCAGTAGAAGAGTCATTCTCTTTCTCGCTTACTTGTGCTGCTTTACGTTGTTCGTGTAACTTTATTATTTCCTTACGAATTCTCTTGTACATACTCTCTATACTACTGATAGTTCTGTGTTTACCCTCGGCTATATTATCACTCCACCTTGTCAGGATTCTCATTTCGCTCGGATCTTTGGACGGATAATCTTGTTCCCTTATTAAACAATTAATCAGAAACTTTAATAGCATGAGTTGGATCTCAGCTTTCCTTTGGGACATGGCTTCGCCAATACTTTCTGGATCATCCCCTGTACGGATGAAACGATATATTCTGTCTAGATCTTCTTTCATATTCGGTAGGGTGTCCAAATACCCGGTCACCCGTCTTACACGGATGGAATATATAACTGTACTATCATCACCTGCAACTGGATCATAGCGGCATTCAGTAAGAGCTCGTTGGATATCTGCAACGGACTTATATTTGGGCGTACGCTGTAACGCACTTTCATGTAACTCGACTAATGTTACACGTTGGTGTGGTGGCGGGGTACCAGGAGGACCTCCTCCTGCGGCCCCTAAACTGGAATCGTCGACTGATACTCTTCGTGCTGGCAGAGTGGGAAATTGTAATGTAGGCTGGACCGGGGGTACCGTGGCAGGTACTCCGGTGTCTGGAGGAGCAGGAATTGCATGATTTACAGGGACTGACGGAACAGGATTTGCATATTCCGGAACCGTGTCGTCCAAATAGGACGAGATGAAAATATCAGCTGCGGTCGGTTTGTGACGTAGCTTGGTCGGAACTAATGGTGGCGGAAAATTACTGGATGCCTCCGGGGTCGCTTTTGGCAAGCCCTCGGCAAGAAGAGGATACATACCCTTAATGAGGGCATTCCTCTGTCTGTCTGACTGTTCGGTTTTAACTCGTTCACCTATCTCGATTAATTCCCTTTCTTGGGCTCGTTCTAAGGATTCTCTACTTAATTCTGACTTTCTGATTTCTTTTTCGGTTCTTTTATGAGATTCTTTGCGCCATAACTCGATGGCATCTTTCTGTGACTGTCTGGCTTTCTTTTTCCATAATGCTTCTTCTACTCGCATGATGCACTCGGCATCCCATGTACCCGATACGGGCCATCTATACTTTTCTTTTAACTGTTTGGTATACTCTACCCATACATCTAGATACAATATGGCACTTATGCCATGCTTCTGATACATAAAATGACCTGGACTGTCCCTAGGCGGGACAGGAACTGCTTCTTCTAACAGACCTTTTCTAGTTTTTAACTGACGTAGTCTGGAAAATAACGGCATGACTGAACTCTAATCTGGACACAATACAATACACAATGAACACGATAATTACACCACTTTCATACCACGACATTAAAATACATGAATGACATTTAAAATAACAGTTCGAACAGAATACTACCTGGAATACGGAAAACAGAATACATGAATCTTCTCGAGAACAGAACTGGCTAGAACAGAAACTAGATGCACTGCTGAAACAGTACGAAACTTACCGGTCTCATAAAGAGACACGTCAGGACCCGCATCCACCGAAGTGGACACTTCGTTTTGGGATCTGCGTACCACCAAACCCCACGGACCAGAGACAATTAGATTGACCCTGTCTAGATACTACCCCAGCAACGGTACTCACCGGGCAGCAAGAACGGAAGGCCTCGGACTGGACTGGACTGCTTTGACGCCGGACAGACGGACTTCGGACTTCTGTTACGGGTGGGCCTCCGGATACCTCGGACCTTGGACTCTCGGCTTGGGCTCTGGTCGGGACTCGCCGCGTTCCTCCACCGCCTCGTCTGGATGCTGGACCGCAACCTCCGGATCCTCCGTGGGCCTGAGGGATACTTGAAGCAGAAATATCTGCACGTGGCCGGTATGGTTCCGTCACGGCTGCAGAGGGTCAGGGGGCATACGTGGCTTCACCGGCGCGTGGGGAAAGGGCAAGTCCCTATTCGGGCGCCATTATGTGGTATATAAATAAATAATACCGGATCTAGGTTTGACTGGACATAGCAATAACAGATAGCTCAATAAATAAGAGTCAAGATTCGAGGTAGTAGGAGTTTGCAGGTTTAATACAGCATAAAGGACAGGAACAGGACAACCTGCACAGGAATGGGATGGCAGCGCTGCCTGGGACAGGATTGGACTGGAGTCCTTTTAATAACAGAGTACAAGCATATATATTAAAACAGTTGCATTGCAATACATACAATAGGCGGAGCAGTGGGTGTGGTCAATAGCAGTCGCGAAAGATAAGGGTGAAAGTGGGTGTAACAGGAGGCGTATACATAGACATGTGATGTAAACGTAACAGAATATGTCATAAATGGGGCGGAAACATGGAGGGGGCTACCTAAGGAGCCGGGACCTCTAACCTAATGGTGCGCGCAAACTGACAATGACGTGTTACTAGGAGAAGCTGGGGGCTATGACTTCTGCGCTAGGAGCAGAGACTGAAGTCTGGAGAGTCAGGGCGACATGTACCTAAACACTATCTAGTATCTGATGTTTAGAGAACATGTTGATAGAATCCAAAAGTTATCGGGGTAAAGGCTAACAGACACTAAGACTGGTGCATGCATTATTCTACATGTAGTGCGTGTTGAAGAATATGAAATGACCATTAATACAGTATTTCTCTTACATGGAGACGTAAAGGCTAGACGATGACTGAAACTATTGATGCGATTCAGTAGTTTAGGAATGCAGAGAAGGAGGGCTGAACTGATAACTAGAATCATAACATACTCTTGGCAGACTCGTAGGCAGAGCCAGGCTGAACCGGGCACTGTGAGGCAGGAAGTAAGTGAAGGGTCAGGAACACAGGTGGGGCTGTATCGCTCCTCAGCGAGGGCTCAGGAGACAGGAGCTGAATCTGGTGTCCGGGCCCTTTTGAGGCCTAGAAACGGGGACTTTACAATGAAATAACGTGCACACTGAGAAACGTGGCAACGTAACTTTACATAGGCCTGATATTCATAGTATTCACGAGAACTGGAAACTAGCATACTAGAGATGGACACAACTGTAATTGCGTCTTTAATCAAACATGGGGAATACATATGCATATTAATCATGCACACATAACATAAGATGGGGGACACGTAGGGACACAGAACATGGCAAAAGGGACAGACTAATTTGCATACAGCCAGGTTCTGAAACTGGGATGGTGCAATGAGCTAAAAAACGGTGTTGGATCTAGCCCTGATCTCTTGACTGGGTGAGAGTACTCTGCTTAATTCAGAGACTCTGTCCATCACCACCCCTTGTTGCAAATAATTTTGTCCACCCTAAGCGTGGAAGGGTATACTCAGATGTGAGTCCCTTGCTCATTGCACCATCAGGATTCAAGCAAGCCGGGCCGAAGACGGCTGTAATGCCAGAAACCGGTCCCCGGAAGCTTGTTTCCTTCCCAGTGTAAGAATTGGCTTTTGTAGTCTGGTCTGCCCTGTTCCCATGATGCACTGGGCCAGGGACAGACTAATTTGCATACAGCCAGGTTCTGAAACTGGGATGGTACAATGAGCTAAAAAACGGTGTTGGATCTAGCCCTGATCTCTTGACTGGGTGAGAGTACTCTGCTTAATTCAGAGACACTGTCCATCACCACCCCTTGTTGTAAATAATTTTGTCCACCCTAAGCGTGGAAGGGTATACTCAGATGTGAGTCCCTTGCTCATTGCACCATCAGGATTCAAGCAAGCCGGGCCGAAGACGGCTGTAATGCCAGAAACCGGTCCCCGGAAGCTTGTTTCCTTCCCAGTGTAAGAATTGGCTTTTGTAGTCTGGTCTGCCCTGTTCCCATGATGCACTGGGCCAGGGACAGACTAATTTGCATACAGCCAGGTTCTGAAACTGGGATGGTGCAATGAGCTAAAAAACGGTGTTGGATCTAGCCCTGATCTCTTGACTGGGTGAGAGTACTCTGCTTAATTCAGAGACTCTGTCCATCACCACCCCTTGTTGTAAATAATTTTGTCCACCCTAAGCGTGGAAGGGTATACTCAGATGTGAGTCCCTTGCTCATTGCACCATCAGGATTCAAGCAAGCCGGGCCGAAGACGGCTGTAATGCCAGAAACCGGTCCCCGGAAGCTTGTTTCCTTCCCAGTGTAAGAATTGGCTTTTGTAGTCTGGTCTGCCCTGTTCCCATGATGCACTGGGCCAGGGACAGACTAATTTGCATACAGCCAGGTTCTGAAACTGGGATGGTGCAATGAGCTAAAATACGGTGTTGGATCTAGCCCTGATCTCTTGACTGGGTGAGAGTACTCTGCTTAATTCAGAGACTCTGTCCATCACCACCCCTTGTTGTAAATAATTTTGTCCACCCTAAGCGTGGAAGGGTATACTCAGATGTGAGTCCCTTGCTCATTGCACCATCAGGATTCAAGCAAGCCGGGCCGAAGACGGCTGTAATGCCAGAAACCGGTCCCCGGAAGCTTGTTTCCTTCCCAGTGTAAGAATTGGCTTTTGTAGTCTGGTCTGCCCTGTTCCCATGATGCACTGGGCCAGGGACAGACTAATTTGCATACAGCCAGGTTCTGAAACTGGGATGGTGCAATGAGCTAAAAAACGGTGTCGGATCTAGCCCTGATCTCTTGACTGGGTGAGAGTACTCTGCTTAATTCAGAGACTCTGTCCATCACCACCCCTTGCTATACTACATTGCAGCATACTGTTATTCTAGCCCCTTTATCCTTTAATGTTTGTGTTAATAAACTTGTGTTATTATCAGAGAGTGCCGATGAGTTCTGAGCATGATGTACAGCACACAGACTCAGTTTGGCACTCTTCTTTCATAAGGGTTGGTAGGTATCTCGTAAGATCCTGCGAGAATAACTGCTACATCCCTAGTATGATTATTTTTGGTTACAAGTAAATCATTTTCCAAGGTTCAAATACATTATCCTTAGGATTAGTCTATGGTGCCTCTGAGTTGTACTTTTCTTTTGTCTTTTCTATGCTCCATTACATTGTTTCACTGTACTTTATACTCATACTGAACTGGAACTTGTTGAAAGTTCTTTCTGGAATATTTAATTTCCGTTAAATACGAGTCTTGTTTCATCTTTCTGCCTCTATTGTTTCTTTTTCACATGGCTTACAGAAGCCTTAACAATAGGTTTATTTGTTGATTGTGGATGACTGGCTAGGGCTACAAAAAGAGAGCAGGCCTACATCCATCATGTCACAACTAAAGTTTTAATGTATTTTCATCTAAGAAAACATACTTGAATGAAAGTATTAGGTTTGCTACAATGTCTTCTCCACACACTACTTTTAAGGTTTTTCTTTGTTAGCAACCTTTAGGTCCTTATTCCCAATGGTTGGTATACAGCATCCAACATACAAGTGACACAGTCAATCAATGCCTTGAAGTTAGTGGTGTTGAGCAGCTGGAATGAACTGCCACGGTCGGAGGGAGGTGGATGACCTCTTTGTCCCCTTCTACTGCCTTCTAAATCCACAAAAAAGATAATTGCCTGGACCACACTGCACAACCCAATATGGTACTTAACTGTACTGATTCCAATTCATTAGAGAGGTAAGCCAATGATTAATTTACAATATTTTTAATGTTAAGGCTAAGGTAAATGATATACATTTGAGAAGCCTAGTTCTTCATTCATGGTATGCTAAACAAATGTAATAACGTTTAAAACATATTTAGAACAATATAAAAAGCAATTCGGAGGTTAAAAGAAAACAAAATAGCTAATAACGTTTATTCTGTGTTTATTTAACGAATGGTTGTTCTTTTTAGGCCTCACCTACCAGACAGCACAAGCTGTCAGGATGCGAAAAACCTAGTGTGGGGTTACTAAAAATTTAGAGGGGCTTACAGCCAGCCTATTGCCCATTGGCCTTATTGTCACTCTCAACTACTTATTCAATAGCTTTCCCTTGTTGCATCTTGTCATCTTGTGTTTGTCCCTGCCATGGAACATAGCCTCTTTATCATCCCTTTGATTGGCTGACATATTCTTTCGCTGCTCTCTTTTAGGGAACTTTTTTTTCTATTTTGGTTAAGCACATCATGAGATTTTATGTGTTTTCCAGATCTCTACCTTGTGTGCCGCCCCACCAAATGCTTGAGCCCAGGTGGTTTGTCTTGCTCTCTCTAGTGTGCCTCTCTTCCTGTGCACTGTGTTGCTCTACCCTCTTGTCCATCTCCTCCTAACCCCATGTTGTTTTCACCTTCTTTTGCTTTCCCCCACCCTGTGTTGTTCTCATACTTGGATGTTGGTTGCTCTCTCTCGCCCATGTGCTTCCCCCAGACCGTCCCATTTTTGTGTGCTTCTATCCCACCCACCTGTGGCTCTGTCGTATGTTCCCTGATATTCCCCTCCTCTGGACACTTTCTACTCCCACCTTCTCTGCTGTTGCTTCCTGCCCCTGTGGATCATTATTGTTTTTTTTTTCTTTTTAAAAATGTCTCAATTTTTTTATTTAAAGATCAAACCAGTATCCACCATCTTGGGTCGGAGAATGAAAAAACAAAGCAAATGGCGCTTGTATCACTTTGTTGGTCCTTGCATCCATATGACATCAGCATATGCATCAGTGGGAGTGAGGGAACCACCAGCAGTGGTCGCATCATCACAACCTGTTTTCTTTTTTTTGCCAATGCAACAGAACATCAGGAAAAAGCATTCAAGTACATCAACATGGCATCCAGATTTTTAGATGTGGGCATGGGGGTCCTCTTTATTGCACCTTATGATACAGAGCTTGTTCCTATGTTGATTTCACACAGGTAATATCACAATCTTCACATACACGCATGAGTATCATAAGCTTTACAAGGTGCTTCAATCCTTATTATCAAAACTAGAGCAGTATCAGGTGACAGCAAAAAATACAAATATGCATCCAGGTGAATGAAGAAACTGACAATGTATGATGTACTTCAGTTCTTGTTGGAAAAAAGAACAGAATTGTCAGTTGACATTGAGGTACATATGTATATATCCAGAAACGTCATGGTGAATGAAGAAATAGCCACCACGTGAATCGTCAACCATACTTTTTCAAGGCTCCATTTGTTGATTGGAGTCAATAGCCAAAATTGATGAACAGTAGTCCTAAGATCAAGTGGGAAAAGTATATTGCCTGTGAAAATAGTACTGTTGTAATAGTTGCATAAGGTAGTGGTGCAACAAATGATTGTAAGCTACAGTAAGAAGCATAGGTGGTTTAACAATATGAATCATAGCAAGCGTTTGTGTTGGACCTGATCCTTTCTGCTTGTTCACTCAAGATTTTTGCCATCTTCTGCCCTTCCTTTGCTGAATATGTTTTTGTTGGCTTTCAGGACTCTATGCACTTTACTACTGTTAACAGTGCTAAAGCGCATATGTTCTTCCTTTAAAACATGATAACAATTGGCGCACACCTGATTGGTACATGTTATTTACTTGTAAGGCTATAGTATATGGTATTACATGTACTCAGGGCCTGTAAATTAAATGCTACTTATGGGAAGCATCACTCAGGGGGCCACCCATTCAAGTAGCCTTATAAAACATGTCTCAGGCCTGCCACTGCAACCTATAGTGCAGTTTTAAATTGAACCTTCTGCCAGACCTTAACCTTCTTTATTAATACTAATAGGTCATGCCTAAGTTAGGTCCTAAAGGCTCATAGGGCAGGTTGCATTGCATTTAAAAAGTAAGACATGTGTACTTAAAATACATTATTTTACTGTTGTAAGGTCTGTCTCTCCCTTTAATTAACACGGGGTTACCGTATCACTTTTTTTACATGTTTACTTCAGATTGGGAGCAAATAGACAAAGGATGTTTACAGTTATATGAATTGTAATTTTAAATCTTCTTTTGTCACCCTAGACAGTTAACAGGCTGGACCAGGGCAGGGGTAAGAATGGAACAGAACCAGTTTTGGGGGTAGAACAGGAAAATCCCTCCACATCAAGGCTAGCATGTGGTATAAATAGAGGACGCTGAGGTCTACTCATAAAAACACTCCTAGATGTAAGGAAGAGTAAGAAAAAGGACTGCCCTGCTGCCAGAAAGACTTCCCTGCTGCTTGGCAGTCTGCCTTACTGTCCAAAGAAAGAAGTTTGGACCTGCATGCCTCGATCCCAGGCTACCCAGTGTGACTTTAAGGATTAACTGAGTGACCTCCTATGTGAACAACAGGGACACAACAAGCTTCCAGAGGCCTCCCTTTAACAGTACAGCTACAATCAGATCTGACTGGACCTTCCTGAACCTGACTCAGTCTTTCTGCAGGCCTCTGCTGGAGTGATTCCTAATCCCCAAGAGGTGCACCATCCCGATCCTGGACCCTAGGCTGGGATGAATAAGAGCTCCTTCTAAAGAAAAAGGTGAACATTCTGAAGATTTGCCACTTTGCAACCTTGAACCTTGAACAGGCCTATTCATGCTGAAACTCTGCCGCCAAAGGGTAGCTCCTGGGAGGCCTGCTCCTCATGCTGACAGAGACTGTCTGTGATGACCAGCAATGCAAAACCTGCACTTCATGCTGAAAATTACCATCTAAAATGGTCAACCAACGCGGCTCCAGCAACAAGCTGCTCTTTGTGCTACAGCAATCAGTCTGCAAGTCTTGACCTTCTCTTTGCGCCAAAAGCCTCCTCCTTGTGGCCTCCTTGCGGCCTCCTTCAACACAAACAAAATGTTTTGCGCCAAACTTGAGAAAGTGACTCTTCAGTGAGACTAACCTGGTCCATTTACCTGACCTGTGCTAATACTAGTTAGGCAAATGGGAAGAGGCACTAACAGCAAACTCGAACACGCTCATTCACATTTTAATTGAAAACGCCGAACGCAAGGTAACTAAGCTACAATCCGACATCGCATAGCTAGAGTTAGAAATACGAGATCTGGATCTCAAAGAAGTCACCGAAAAAAATGATATAATTCTAAACGAGGTACTTAGTAGACACCAAAACAAAAAAGATAGGAAGAGAAGACAGTTAAAAAGAGATGAGGCTGACTACAAAGAAGGGCGTGTCTTTACTTTTGCTAGAAAATACGATCAACTTGTCCAGAACACCAAAAAAAGTGAATAAGTAGAGAGAGCAGACACATCCTCCATATCATCCAGTTCCTCTTCTTCAAACACCCTTGCCACAAGTGATAGTGAATGCGAATTGCAGAGAGGAGCAACAACTTCCAATTTTTTACGCAAGGTTCAAACCATCAGAAAAAAGAAGAGAACACAGCAAAGACAGGGCACACAGGAAAGAAAACCCATAGAGGGAAAAAATCTGGCAAAAGATGATTACAAGAAGAAGTTAAGGTCAGGGGACAAAAAGAAATAACAGCCAATAAAGAGGTCCAGGTTGTCAAACTTTCATCCAAAACATTAACTGAAGATATGATCTCTTTACTCAGCAAGGGTCTCAACTTTAATCCTCATGAAACTGGTGACCTCTCTAGAACTAAGATTGACCTTTTTAAATTCATTAGGGGTCTGAAACTTAGGAAACATTTTTCTGGTATCTACAAAGCCAACACCAACACCATGACCCTAGACAACATTACCCTCCCTACCTTCCAAAGTATTAAAGACATCAAAGACACTCACCTGCTCATGACACTTAGTGACCTAGACGAGCGCCCCTACACACTTGAACATCTATTACATGAACTTGACATTGACACTGACATGACAATTGCTAGTGGTCTCAAAATTAAATCTAAATGGACCCCCACACTACCAGGTGGCAACCCTGTAGACACCTCTTCCAATTTAGTCTTAGAAGATATTGACAAATACGAGAACAAATTTGACAAACCAAAACATAGAAGCAGAGACAATCTCTCAAGAAACGAACGCATGGCCCTCAGATCCCTCATCTCAGATCAAGACATAATCATAAGAGAGGCCAACAAGGGCGGGAACGTCATTATAATGGACAGGACAGACTATCATAATAAAATTCTTACACAACTTAATGACTCCACTTGCTATGAACCTCTTGCAAATAACCCTACTAGTGTTTTGTCTAACCTAATTAACAAACATCTGTCTGACTGGCACACCTTAGGTCTACTAGATGAAAATGAAGTCCTGCCCATGAGAGTAGATAGACACATTGCACCTTGGCTATACACACTCCCAAAGATACACGAAAAATCAGCCTTTCCGCCTGACAGACCTATTGTTTCTGGTAGAAGGGGACCCACAGAAAGACTGGCGGAGTACATCGACATATTTCTCAACCCTATGGTCAAAAATCTTCCGTCATTTATCCAGGACACTAAGCATATTCTGGATATCCTTAGTGACGTCCGTTGGCAACTAGGCATGACCATGGCAACACTGGATGTGGTGTCGCTGTACACCTCGATCAAACCTGATATAGGCTTAAAGGCCATGACACAATATTAGGACAACAGACCAGCCCCTCTGTGGCTGCACACTATTATGTTAATATCCATGATGGACGTCATACTTCATAACAATTGCTTCATGTATGATAAGAAATGGTACAAGCAAACCAAAGGTTTGTCCATGGGCTCAAGGTTCTCACCTTCTTTTGCTAACCTCTACATGGGCACATTAGAGACAGTTTGGATTTGGGGCAAGAGAGGTGCACACTGGTCCAATTCCATTGTATACTGGGGACGCTACATCGACGACTGTCTTCTCCTGTGGGCAGGCACACAAGAGGAACTGAATGCCTTCTGTGAGCACCTCAACACCAATGACATGGACATGAGGTTCACTTGCAGTCAAAGCACGTCACTCATTACTTTCCTAGATATAGAACTTTATGTTGAAGAGAACATTTTACACAGCAGACTTTATTGAAAAGAAACAGCGTGCAATGCAATTCTTCATGATGAAAGTTCCCACCCTGTCCACCAGATAGAGTCAATCCCTTATGGAGAACTCGTGAGAGCGAGAAGGAACTGCAGCGAAGAAGTTGAATTCCGTAACTGCGTGTCAGACATGAGTAACCGATTTTCCAAAAGAGGTTATAAAGAAAATACCATCAACAAAGCGGTAACCAGAATTGAAAAGACTAACAGGGACATTACAATTCGACCTAAAACCCACAAAGAACCACAAACCCAACCAGGCAGATTGATAACCGATTACAATGACCTCAGCATTCTGATCAGAAAGAGCCTAAATAAACATTGGATCATCCTACTGGCTGATAAAACATTGAGTGAGAGCATTACAACCAAGCCATTAATCACATATAGACGTGGGAGGACTTTGAGGAACAGACTTAGTCCCACTGTTCCACACTGTTCAAAAACATCTACTTGGCTCACGCCACACACCAAAGGTTTTCACAAATGCGGTTGTTGTGGGGTCTGCAAATGGGCACAAAATGGAGTTAAGATATTTACTAGCCATCACAAACGTCACTATGAGATCAATGTGATCAACTGTAACACTACATTTGTAATGTATGTTCTTGAATGCACCTGTAAAAGCCAATATGTTGGCAGCACCATCAGGGCCCTGAAAGATCGCATAAGTGAACACGCCAAAGCCATGCACCAACAGGACTCAGGTACCCTGTGGCTCTACATATTGCTTCATGCCCCTCGCAGGGTGCTCTAAAAAGATTCTCATTCTTTGGAATTGATGTTGCCCAACCTAATATAAGGGGAGGTAATCATGACCTCAGACTGAGATGTCTTGAGGCCACCTGGATTATGCACCTACACACTGTGAGACATGGCCAGAACACTGATCATGAGTTGCAATACTTCCGGGGCACTTGAGGCATTGCTCGTGCTTTGGACCTTGTTTTCACATCCTAACCTAATGGGGCTACACACTCATGTTGTATAGCCATAAGCTACAGCATTTCGTAATGTCTTACTCTTTCTTTTCACTTTTTGTACAAATCCCTGTTACCAAATTCTCTGCTTCTGTGTAACATTCTTCATTTATTTTGTTTTACTTTTTCCATTATTTTCCCTTCCTATGATACCAATACCCTCTTTACATGTTGACTAGTTTTTCTAGCTCTAACTGTGTTGA
Source organism: Lissotriton helveticus (assembly GCF_964261635.1). NCBI lineage: Eukaryota > Metazoa > Chordata > Amphibia > Caudata > Salamandridae > Lissotriton > Lissotriton helveticus. Next base: position 1,804,129,733 of record NC_136067.1, on the reverse strand, counting down.
ACTTTTTAATTTTCCATGCTCGCTTCGCACTTCCTATGAAATGTAAATTTAATTTTCCTACACAAACAACGGCTGTTTACAATATTCACCCATGTTTCTGGATCTATTCTTTGAATATTGTGTTGTTAATTCATTGCCAATACCATCGTACTATTTTATCATTACGATCAGATCTTTGTGTTGCCCTTTATAATAATACTGAAAAAATATTTTGCATATTCACTAGCATTGTCGTAGGGATGTTGTATTACCAGCCTAGCACTACAAGATACTATTTACCTTTGTAATCGTTATTCTACAACCAACTATTAGATTCTCAAGTCAGTTTTAAAATGTGTTTTTTACTCGTGATTCTTACTGTCCTTAAAAATAGGATTTAGGTTTTTTGACTTTCTTTCCTTTCTACTTCACCACAACTGGAATAGTCACCACTAGCCCCCAACACCACTTCCGTGTTCACTTTCATGCACGGAAGTTAGCGCTCTAGTCTTAGCGCTCAAGTCTTGGCTTCGTGTGCCAATAAAAGGTCACTTCCTGTGGTGTTACCACTCCTTTTTTATTTTTAAGTGGTCCGATTTTTGCAAATACATGCATTTTTGTTTTAACATTCTTTCAACGCATTGTGGTTCCAATTGCAGGTTGTTTTGAAACCATGTGGGTATTTCATGTTTTCGTTTTAGCATGTACCATTATCGTATATCACCAGCCTTTTGAAACGTTCACTGGGTCTTTTGATCAACATGCTCGCCTTCAGTAAACGGTCACCCCATGAGTTTCTAATTATGGCTTCAGAATCGCAGATTTTTACTTTTTGATTGAACGCATTGCCTAGCAATTATTTTATGTCACCATGCATTTTCTTCCATATTCTTGGCTTATCTGCTGTCCTTGGTTTTAAATAAGTTTCATTAGGGTTTCCACTGATAATTGGGTGTCTTGTGATGTCACCCAACTGATTTCACTGTAAAATGGTTGACACTCTCTTTTGAGAATCTTGACAATAGGTGTGATTATTCATTTTGTATTGTTCCCAGCCCCGAAGAGTCACAGGTAACACCTGTTGAGGAAACGCGTGTCGGCTGGCGTTTTGCTTTGACGAACTCTAAAACTTGCATAAACATCGTTCAATACGTGGAACTTCCGGTGTCGATCTCTTTTGATTTCTGTACTAATTGAACACTACAAACGTACTAACTGTATACCTATACGTGTGCCCGGGACTTGGTTTTGAATATTCAGACTAAATTTGTTACTTTCCCCAGTCTATTTACAGCGATTGGCGATTTCCGATCTTGTAGCTATTTTCATTTAAAACTTTGAAATCCAATATCTCAGTTTATAATGATTGGATTTTTGTCACTCTAATATTATTTTATTGATTAACCACTTGGATGCTAAGGCCTATTACATCGTTGCCATGTAATTGGCATTGAAATGGATGGCATTTCCATGACGAGCTGAGCTCGTCATGAGCGTCCAAGGGGTTAAAAACAACTCTATTTTTCTTGCGTTGTGTTTTCACTTTATTGCTGTTTGTGGGCTGCATTAAGACTTTATACATAGCCTTAAAGTTAAGCCTGACTAATATTGTGCCAATTTACCATAGGGTTTGATGGCTTTTGCGGTTCACTCCAAGGATTGTGGTTGTTGCCTGAGTGGGACTCCCATGCCTCTCAACTAACAACCCTATTTCTTACAGTTTGTCAGCTATAGTGATGAGAGCAAACGAAGTAACAGGAAACATGGTGACCTTGTGAAGGCTGGAGCTGAGCAAGATGGCCTAGCAGAGAGTGAAAGTGATTTGCAGGTAACAAGTCCTACTTAATTAAGACATTTTCAGTCCTTGGTTGTGATGTGCATCACTGATACTCAGCACGTCTCTTAGTGACAACTTACTATTCCTGCTGTCAGTGCCAGAGCAGTCTTTACATATTCTCCATAAAGCTTGTTATGATTGTTTGACGGATGATGTTCCTGTAGCTATAATAACCGCGAGGATTGGGCTAAATTTTTACATCCGTTGTTTGTCCACTGTTATAATGATGGGGACATCCCACAATCTTGGAAGGGAAGTATATTAGTCCCGTTATATAAGAAGGGACCCAAAAATTCCCCCGCCAGTTTTAGACAAATTTCCCTTTTAGATGCAACGGGGAAACTGTTTGCGAAGAGTATCCTTGGCCACTTGCAAGAGTGGGCATTCGGAAATAATTATATACCTGTGGAACAAACAGGATTCCGTAAGAATAGTGGCACACTGAATAACAATTCTGTTCTTCAAACCTTAATTGAAAAATATCCCGTGGGTCGGGGGGTCCCGTTGTACTCAGCCTTTATAGATTTCTTCACAGTGTTCGATAGGGTAGATCGGGGGACGCAGTGGAGGAAATTGGTTACAATGGGGATTCCAGGGAACCTCCTAAGATTAATAATTGCTCTCCATTCTTCGGTCTGGACAAAAGTTTTATTGGGGGGAACACAAGGCCTCTCAAAGAAAATAAGCACACATAACGGGCTGAAGCAGGGGTGCCTCTTGGCCCCTTTACTCTTTTCTATTTACATCAATGATCTGCTGAGTAGTGTAGGACAGAGTAAAGGGGAGTTGGCCTAACGGCTAGGGCGCTCGACCTCAGACCTGGGGATCTGGGTTCGAGTCTCGGTAACGACGCCAAAACCTCCTGTGATTCTGGGCAAATCACTTAATCTCCCTGTGCCTAAAATGAATGTGTGTCCGTCCTCATGTAACGTAACTGGTGCTATGTAAAGCGCTCTGATACCTGATTCGGTTCGGGTCTAGTTCGCGCTATATAAAACTCTGCAAAAAAAAAAAAGTAGGTAACCTAAAACTGAGTTGTCTGTTATATGCAGACAATGCAATAATAATGGACTTAACATCAATTGGTTTGCAAAGACGATTGACAGAGCTAGTTAGGTATACAGAAGAGTATTTTTTAAAAATAAATATTTTAAAGAGTAAAGTTATGATTTTTAGTGATCAAGGTTGTAAGGTTAAAAAAAAATTGAAGTGGTTTCTGGGAAAGGAGAAACTGGAAGTAGTAACCTTTTATCCATATTTAGGACAAATATTTACTAACAGGTGTTCAGACAACAGACACATGGATCATTGCAAAGGTAAAGCGATTTCACAAGCCTCTGCAATTAATCGCCTGTACATGCAATGAGGGAAAAGACATTTCTCACACATTATTTCAGTTTATAAAATAAAGATCCCACCGACTTTGAATTATGCTAGCGAAACAATAGATGCGCATGAGTGGGCCAAATTTGAGAAAGTGGAAGGAAAGATCTGGCTCCAAATATGTAATCTGAACTGTGCAGCACCGATCGCAGCGCTTAGACTTGAATTTGGTCTTCTTTCTACATATGTGCTATCAATGGCTGCCTGTTTAAGGTGGTGTAATGCTCTGATAAACGGTTCCGGCAATTTACTAAGGGCAGCGTTGCACAGGGAAATATTTGTAAACATGTTGAGGAAAAGAGCTATTTTTAGAAATTATTTAAAAGCATTAAGCATGTTTGGTTTAGATATGGATGGGGCAGCGGTTTTATGTAAAACAGTCTTAAAGAAGATAATTAAGAAAACACTATTTGTGGTTTCTCGTGAAAGAGATTTGAAACTGTGCTCATTGAATAGAAGTATGGATTGTATTGTTGGGAGCACCATTGTTAAAAATCCCCAACCTTATGTCTTATGGAACCTGAAACACGGAGTACGTAGGGTGATTCTGTTATTAAGATTGAATTTACTACCTCTAAGAATTGTAACAGGTTCCTGGGAGGGTATTCCTAAAAATGAAAGATATTGTCAGCTATGTAATTGTGGTATACAAGATCTGATCATGTTTTGTTTGTGTGCCCTGCACTCCATTCAATACGACGTAGATATTTAAGGATTGGTTTTCTAAAGTATAATATTTCCACAGCAGAACAGGCCCGTAACTGCCTTCTGTCCCCCCCATCCGAACTGATGTGTTTTAAAATTTTTCGCTTTTTCAAAGAATTTTTAAATAGTTATTAAGATCGTAAAATGTTGTGGTGATTTGAGTGTTTGTAGTACTTCTATGTTAGACCATTTACTCTGCTGCTAGGGGAGGTTGGGAAATAATCTCCCAAAAAGTTGCACAGAGCACTTGCACTTTTTTCAGACGTGTTAGTCGTCTTTTTAAGTTCTTATGTGCACCTTATGAGATAATTTTGCTGCTAGTTATTCATTGGTAAAGAGTGTTCCATAGAGGATACTTAGAGCATCATCACTTTATTGAGCACTTTATAAAAACTTTTTGCTGCTAGTATTACTTGGGATAATTTCTCCAAAAGAAGACGCACAGAGCCCTCAAGCTTAGGTTTTTATGCTTTCAACCAAACATGTGTATCTTTTTAATTGTTGTGAGTTGTTTGATATATATTTTCGGATTACAACCGTATATTAATTCTTCTTTGTACCTCACTTGGATCAGGTTTTCCTGACAAACCATTGCGTGCTGCAATTGAAAGAAGCCTGTATATGTTTGAAAGACCATCTGCATTGAAATGAAGTTGACCACCGTAGAGCATACTTAGTGAACAGAAAAATTGTTCTCTTTTAATTGAATGTTTTTAGCATAAAATCGAATTTGTAATTTTGTTTGAATTTTTTGGTGTATGGAATTGTGTTTTAATTATGTATTTTATGTGGAATTCTGTGGAGTTCTAAATCATAATAAATATTGAATTCAATTTGATTGTTTGAAGGAAAACAGGTCTTGCATTGCTTCAAAGTCTTCAAATGGGTTATCAAGGCTTGTTGGACTTGGCCCTCTCTGCAGCGTCATCCCCAAAAGTTTTGCCTTCACCTCTCCTATGTTTGCTGAATTTGTTTTTGTTGGCCTTAGGACAATGCTAAAGTTCTCACTTCCTGAAACACGGTAACTTTGGCTTACACCTGATTGGCATATTTTATTTATTTATAAGTCCCTAGTCAGGCCCCCAGGATATTCCTGCATAGATTTGCAAATACCTTTTTAGCACAAAATTTGACATTTTGCAGCATTATTGTGGCACTCTATTTTACTTGTAATCATTCCTTCTCAGCCTTAAATCAATGGAAACTGGTTTAGCTGAGTAATCCACTTTGATATTGGCATGACTAAAGTGTCTGAGAGTGTGTGCCTGCTATATTCTTGTTTGTGGTAACATTGTGGATCATAAGTTAAGCTAAGCACAATAGCACAGAGTTGCTAGTCATTCTGTTTTGTGGCATTGTGCTGACTTGGGGCTAACAGTTCCAAGCTCCAGCTCCATCTGCGGTAGGACACCAAGTTTTGATATTCCCACCATGTGCAAAAGCCAAGGTCATGGTTTTTCAGGAGCTGCCCTGTGATTACCCTATATTACCCATCCACTTCTTCTTACTTGTTAGATTTCACAAATAGACCCATTATTTTATGTGACTTGTAGTATGCCAAGGGTTTGGGGCTCCGAGAGCAGGTGTGTGATTATATTTGTTTTAAAATGTGCACCTTCACTGTATTGTGGATGCTGTATTTTTGCATAAGGATTCTTGCTTAGCTCTCCTTGTGATGTTCAGCAGGGGTCACACAAAATTGAATATAATAAAATAAAATAAAATGAAATAAAAACACTAGAAAAGGTGAAATTGCTTCAGGGTATCTAAGGTGCACCCCAGGTGCTTCTCCTGGGACAGGATAACTAGCATGGGAGCACCATTGTGTGCTGTGTGCAAGAACGTTGAAGAACATAAAAGACATTCAACCCTCAGTTACAATGAACAACAGACATGTTCCCACACACATAACACATAAAGATGTTATATAAAGGAAACCATTCATGAGGTGCTCAGCAGATTTTAGGGGGCTGCAGACAATGTTCTCAATAGTGGTAAAGGAAAATGGTGTGTGCGCCTAAACTATCAAGTTAATTTCAACTGAATATCACTATCCATTAGGGTTGGACTGGGCTATTGGGCAATCAGGCAGTGCCCGAGGGGCTGGTCTGATAAGAGAGTGTGTGGGATGGTTTTTTAGAGGTGTGTAAGCCTGTTTTGTGGTGTGGTGGGCAGGCTTTTCCTATTGATTTTACCTCAAATGTTACTTGCAGTAAACACAAATGCTTCAAACCTTACAGCACACCTATTGTGTTTCTGAAAGTTCAAGACGGCTCTATTTGCCGACGAGGGACACTTTTTAGCAACCTGATGGACTAATAGGGGCCTCTTTTTTTTTTTTGGTGCCTTGGCCTATTTTCTGTCTCAGTCCGACCCTGGTCTCTATATAATGTGATTGGAGAGTACAGTAGTTACCCTCATATGTGGTTACTGGTTTAATTTGGACCCACCTACTTGCAAGCAGAGCCTGTTGCTCTGATGGGAAATGTGTGTCAAGGAAAACACGAAGCACTCTAAGTGGACTCGATGATAGTCAAAATACATGGCGGACCACCAAAATGTTGAAAAGTGCCATGATGGAGGGTGGAGCATAAATCACGCTGCACCAAAGATATCCCATCTGATTCTCAGACTCATTCTAGAGTCTGCCATTCAATGACCTTCCAATGATGTGGCAAAGACAGAATGATTTCAACAGTTGAAGGTTTCAGGGTCCTTCACTAAACCTATTTCTATTTAGGTTGAACGTTTAGATGCATTTACTTAAGTGCTTGAAATGTTTTATAATATCTAGCCGGATAGGTTCATTTTCTTCAGGTATGGCTCACCTTCTGCAGCCGAGGGGACTTTGGTGAGAGTTTGCCGTATTGTGACCTAAGAATACCTAGATATTTTTAAAGGAATATACAAGTCACTTGCTGCCTGCATTTTTATCCAAATTGTCAACTGTGCTGATTTGGAGAACAAACACAGGTTGTTTCTCTGTTGTGTGCCTAGTTCATCAAAAGTTTTTGCTACAGGCTTTACATTATAAACAAATATTGAAACATATGGGTGCAATAAACAACAGCTCCATCTAATTGCAATTTTTTTTTCCCAAAACCTTTGAGACATGACTATACACTGGGCAGCAGATAAGGACAAATCGACACATTGGAAGCCAAGTCAAACAGACATAAACCAGTAAGCTGTTGCTATCTCATATGAGTTTAGGACTAGCCATAGAACACAGAAGGATGTGTTTCATCAGTCCAGAGCGTTTCATTTAGTGACAGCAGATATGCTATCGGATGCTCTCTGCCAACACCCGTGTAAACTTATAGGGAACTTAGAGGCTGATCTGACTTTGGTTCAGAAATGGCTGCAAACAAGATTTGAGGAGCTAGCTCCAGGGAAGTCAACTAGAACAGCCCCCTGCCATGATTCCGCTCCTTGGTTTACCTCCACACTACGGAAAATGTGCCAAGACTGTAAAAAGGCGGAAAGACTCTGGCGTCGCAAATACGACCCAGTGGAGAAATTAAAGTACCGTGATGCCATAAAACAGTACCACAAACACATCTCCGAAGCCAAAAAGGAATATCTTGACCATAGAATAGACCGGGCGGACAACATGAGTAGGGAACTTTTTAGAATTGTTAAAGAGTTTGTTCATCCTGCCGCAGGTGCCCTTTCACACTCTCATACAGAAGGGTGGATTAGGCAGCTGGCTGACTTTTTTGTTACAAAAATTAAAACTATTCAAGATTCCTTTCCCCACGTGGATTCTGCCACGGATGCTGACGATTTAGGTCGTATATGGAGCCCGGTACCATCCTTAGAGGCAGAGCCCAGACCTACATTATCGGTCTTTCCACAGATGTCCTGTGGAACGTCGCTGGAGCTACTGTCTCGGCTTCAATCTGGCTCACCCTGGGATGCTTGTCCAGCAAAGTGTTTGGGCAGGGTTGCATCGGCATTAAACAGTTTGCTGAACCCCCTGCTCAATTTGTCTTTGAGCTCTGGAGTGGTGCCCAGGGAATGGAAACAAGCACTCATTCTGCCGCTGATCAAAAAACCTCTGTTAGATCCTTTGCTGCTGGCTAACTACAGACCGATCTCCCTCCTCCCTGCTCTGGCGAAGGTGGTTGAGAAGCATGTTCAGTATACACTTACCACCTTTCTTGAGAATAACAACATTCTCCATGATTCTCAATCGGGTTTCCGTGCTAATTATAGCATGGAGACAGCCCTTGTGGAGGTGACCGACGCCATCAGGGAGACGCTCGATCGAGGGGGAAAGGCGATGTTAGTCATGCTGGACTTGTCGGCGGCTTTCGACACCGTCCCTCATGATGGTCTCCTTTTAAGACTCAGGGAGATCGGACTGCGGGGGACGGTGTTGGATTGGTTTCAATCCTTCCTATCGGGCCGCCGACAGGTGATCTGGGCTCCACCGTTCTCCGCTGAAATGCCATCGCTAGAGGTCGGGGTTCCTCAAGGGTCCATCCTGAGCCCCACCATTTTTAACATCTATATGGCCCCTCTGGCGATGGTAGCGGAGGCTTATGGGGCCCGGGTCATCTCATACGCTGATGACACCCAGCTCTTGTTTACGTGCAGCAAAGGAGAGGTCTTTGACGGCGACAGGATCAAAGACTGTCTGAGTGCAGTCTTTGCGTGGTTTCAGCAGCACAGCCTGAAATGCAACTCGGATAAGTCTGAGTTGCTTTTCTTTGGCTGTGCCCCCGATCCGAGCTGGAAGTTGTGGTGGCCCCAGGACATGTTCCCTCCTGAGAGGTCATCCTCCCAAGTGAAAAATCTGGGAGTGGTATTTGATGACGACCTATCTTTCCGACCCCATATTATGGGGCTAGCAGGGAAATGCTTCGGCATTCTTAAAATGCTGAGGAAATTTCTTCCACTGCTTTCCCTGCAATATCGAAAAACTGTAGTCCAGGCGCTAGTAGGGTCACGGTTAGATTATGCGAACGCACTTTTTGCAGGTCTGCCCAATTATCTTCTGGCTAGACTGCAAATTGTCCAAAACTCGGCGGCCAGAGCCATATTTGGCCTGCCAAGGAGAGCCAGTGCTGCTCTGCTTTTAAATAGGTTGCATTGGCTACCTATTTCTAAAAGAATCAGGTTTAGAATTCTCACGCTGGCGTTCAAAGCCCTTCACTTTGTTGGTCCTAACTACATTAGAAAGCGTACTGCTTTCTATGTGCCACGGAGGATGCTGCGGTCAGCCGATTTGGCTAAAATGGAGGTGCCCACTGTCAAACGAGTTCGGATGGGAGGACGGTCCTTCCAATATATGGCAGCGTGCCTTTGGAATGAGCTCCCTCTCTCCCTCCGCAAAGCTAATAGCCTCCTAGCTTTCAGGAAAGAGCTGAAGACCATGCTCTTTTCCGTGTAATCACTGTGACTGTAGCGTTTCTGCCTTTGTTTTTTTGGATTTCAGGCCTCTTTGCCAAAGCGCCGGGACACCCCCTGGGGTAGCCGTGCGCTCTAAAAGTACGGCCTTAACATAACATTACAAGAGACAATGAGAGGTAAGGCGTATTATACAGGCATCAAGACTTTGGGGGGCCCTCCACACAGGGGGACTCCAGCACCACACCATTATTAAAGATGAGGGACACGGGACTGGACCTAATCCAAATATGGGGAGACGGTCACCGGACAGCACCGGCGGCCGCCGCGGGCGAGGAGCCGGCGGGGAGCGCGGGAAAGGCGGTGCCGCTGGGAGAGGAACGGGAATGGAGGTAAGTCACCAGAGGGCCCCAAATATCCACTGGGCGGAATCTAACGGGCATTAAGTCCCAGAACTCCGACAATAGAGTCTGACACCTAGAGGCGTCCTCCAGCCAGCTGTTAACCCTGGGAGCAGGCCCACGACCCCAGCACATGGCCACTATATTTCGGGCCAAGACCTGCAGCATCAGGTGGCAGGAATCAGCTGGACAGAGTTTTACAAAACCAAGTAGGCAGAGGGTGGGATCGGGGGACACTGAGGTACTAGTTATGGCCGAGACTGTGGAGCACACGCCCTGCCAGAATTCGGAGACCCTGGGGCACAAACATGCCAGGTGCGCGAAATCAGCCCCAGGGGCGTCGCAGCGCACGCAGGTGTCATTGGGAATGAGCCTAAGCTTGTGGAGCTGAGCAGGGGTGTGATATATCCTATGCAGGAACTTGAAGTGCATCAGACGAAGCCAGTAATTAGGTGACAGTTTCTTCGTCTGGTTGCAGCAGTAGAGCCAGTCAGCCTGCGCAATGTCTATGCCAAGATGCGCCCCCCCATGCCTCCCGCGCGTGGTCTGTGGAAATGGAAGTAGACATTAGTGTGAGCGTGTATAATTTGGTAACTAATTTATGTGAGGTCGGGGATGCATACACAAAGTCAAGGGCCGGCATAGTGGGAGGGGGCTGGGGGAATGTGGAATGCAATGTCCGACAGATGGAACGCAGCTGGTAGAATAGTAGCGTGTCCAGCGTGCCTGAGAAGTTTGGGAGGTGGTAAAAGGCATCTCTTGGCTACAGGTCCGCCACCGTCCATAGACCAAGACGTGTCGCGTGCTTGGACATACCAGAAGGCTGAAGCGGGGCGATCAGGGTGGTTCACTATTGGCACGGCGTTAGCCGATAGCAAGAGGAGATCAGAAAGCTGCCGCAGGCCGGACCAGGCCCAGCGCAACACCTCAACTGTATTCACCTGTGCCTGAGGTTGCACTGCCGGTGTAAACAGTGCCGTAGACAGAGGCCAGGGGGAGGCTATATCCACTTCAACGGCAACATGAGGCTGGTAGGGGGTGGGATGAATCCAAAAATGCAGAAAGCTGTCTTGTGTGCACAGGGCATATATCTTAAAATCCTGCGCACCCAGACCACCGGCAGACATGGGGAGGGTAAGGATATCATATGCCACCCTTGGCAGTTTACCCGCCCAGACAAGTGAGATGATTAAGGAGCGCAGTTTGCGAGAAAAAAAATGAGTGGTGAGAGGGATCAGGACATTTAGAAACAAGTAGAGGAATTTTGGCAGGACCACCATCTTGGCGATGGTGATCCTGCCAGCCAGAGACAATGGGAGCCGACTCCATGTGGAGATCTTGGATTCCAACCAATCCACAGCACAGCCAAAGTTTGATCTCCACAGTGCATCCAAGTCCCTACTCAGCCAGATGCCTAAGTAGCGCGTGGGGCCAGAAGCCCACACAAACGGGAAATCAGGTGCAAACGGAGCAGAGGCATCAGTCAAGGGAAACAACACAGACTTACTCCAATTCACTTGTATTTTGGAAAGACCACCAAAGCATATGATTTCCCTGACCAGGGGGCTAAGGTTGTCCTGGGGGTGGCGGACGTACAACGTAAATCCGTCTGCATACAAGGAGACGAGAAGGGAGCGGGCCAAGAAGCCTATTCCCTATGAGTATGGTGCTGCCGGAGCGTAGCAGCCAGGGGTTCCATGGCGATGGCAAAAAACATAGGCGATAATGGACATCCCTGCCGGGTGCCTTGATTGATGCTGATGGGGTCGGTAATCTGAACATTAAAGCGTAAGCGAGTCAATGGTGCGGTGTAAAGGAGCATAATCTTTCGGATAAATATTTTTCTGAAGCCCATACAGGGTAAAAGGTAGAACAGAAAGGGCCACTCAAGCGTATCGAACGCCTTTGTGGCGTCCAGCAGAGGGCCCACCGTGGGGAGGTTAGGATTGATTTAGTATAGAACTGAGAAGATTGTGCGGAGGTTATGCGAGGTAGCTCTGCCGGGAATGAATCCAGATTGGTCTGGGAGAGCAATGAGTGACATGAGGAGCAAAAGGCGGGAGGCGATCAGTTTGGCGAATATTTTGTTATCAATGTTTATTAAAGAGAGGGGGTGGTAAGAATGGTGACCGTCAGCTGGCTTGTCGGGTTTGAGGAGCAGAGTAATTAAAGCCTCCTGGAGAGACTGCGGGAAGAGACCATTGTCAAACGATTCATTATACATCGCCGCCAAGTGCAGCTCTAGGAGATCTGCATACATTTTGTAGAACGAGGCCGGTAGGCCATAAAGGCCAGGAGCCTTGTCCGCAGGTAGACCCCTGATGGCAGCGAGTATTTCCTCCCTGGTGAAGGGTATATCTAAAAATTCCCGGTGGTGGTCCTCGAGCCAGACCAACAAGATGGAATCGAAGTATTGATCAAAGGCCTCGCGGGTTGGGGGGGTGCCTGTAGTATACAGCTGTGAGTAGAAATCTAAAAAACTGGACTTAATCTTGTCCGGGGCGATAGTTCTGGATGGACCTTCATCAATTAGGGCCATAACATAGGAAGCAGCGCGTGGTGGCCGAAGAAGGTTGGCCAGAGTGCGACCCGGACAATCATCCTCCCCGAAGCGGCGCGCCTGGCCTCTGAAAACTGTAGATTTTTTACGAATTAGTGCTAAAGTAACAGGGCTGGGGTGCGCAGCCTGGGCGGAATCCAGATCTTTTATCTCTTTCTCAAACTTAGGCAGAGGGAATCGGATGGAGCGGAGAACGGCAGCTTGTTTGGAGATACATTCATTCCGAATTACTGTCTTAAAACCTTCCCATAGCACGGAAGATGATTCCACGGATCTCTTGTTAATTTCGAAATAGTTAATGATAGCAGTTTGGATGTCTGCGCAAAACACTGTGTCCCAAAGGGAATTTGGAGGGAGACGCCAAGTGAAAGCACGCTGCGGGGAGTGGGGCAGACAAAGGCGGATTTGGACCGGCGCATGGTCGGAAAAGGTGCGCGCAATATATGTTGCATCAGTGAGCAAGAGCAGGACATCAGGGGAGGTGAGCCATAAGTCAATGCGCGACCAGCAGCCCCTTGTGCTGGTCATACAGGTGCCCTCGCGGGCATCGGGCCGGAGGTGGTGCCAGACATCGTGAAGGGAGTTATCAATTAGGATGGAGGTGAGGGCTGAAGTGGCGCGTGGGTGAGAGACATGAGAACCAGACCTATCAAGAGCCGCCGATAAGGTGACATTAAAATCCTCACCCCAGACAACTGCAGCAGGGCCAAAGGAGGAAATAAGGTGCCATACATGATGGAAGAAGTCCGGGTCGTCAGAATTAGGGCCGTAGACTGCGGCGAGAGTCACGGGCTGGGCCAACAGTGCACCATGGAGAATTACATACCTGCCCTCAGGATCTATGTTTGTTTGGGCAGTGTGCCAGGGAAAACCCCTGCATATTAGAACAGAAACCCCCCAAGCACAGGAAGAATAAGTAGAATAGTGTATTTCACCCCAGTAATGCGCCTGGATTCGGGAGAGGGAACAGGGCATCGGGTGTCTCCTGTAAAAAGCATATGTCAACCTGGTGCCTCTGCAGGTGTGAGTGAGTCAACAGTGCCTTGCGGTGGTTGTTCAAACCACGGATATTCCAAGTCCAACAGACCGTGTCAGACATGAGTAGGAGGCCTCAGGAGTGACATGACGCAGCACAGGAAGGGAGCATCGCGGGTAGGAGGACACGAGGCAGTCGACGCGGCAGCTGGAAGGACCCCGTGGGAGGGACGCATTAGGCCAACAGTGGCGGAGAGGAGGCTTAAATACAGGGCTCGTTGGAATGTGTAGATGATGCCCCATGCATCCAGATCCGACAAAAACAGCAGGGATGCAGAAGATGAAGCCAAAGGAACAGTACAATCATGAATCATGGATAACATTAGACTTGAGGCGAGAAGAAACAGTGAGCCCAGTGCAATGTCACAGTCATGGCATATTAGAGCAATAACTAACAAACAAACAGTGGCGAAGTACAGCCGCTACCCTAATAGGAAACCCACCAACCCCGCACCCACTCCAACCCCTCAATTAGGATAACAAGTCCACCCACCCCACCCCAGGGACCCACAACTACAAAAGGCAAGAACAGCAGTAACATTGGGACTCATCCCATGAGGGCATGGCAGGGCTAGGTGAACACTCCTGCAGAACAGCAGGATGGCCAAGCTTGGGTAGTATTCGGCATCAGACAACACAAGATTTTAAAGTGAAAAAACAATGTCCGCACATTCAATCGTTGTCACTCAGACAATCAGCATGATCAAGTGGCGACTTGGGAGGGGAGGAACAGGCTTCTTTTTCAAGTTTCTCCCCAGGGTCTGGAAAAACAAGTGTCTTGGCGCCCTGGCGGACTCTCAGCTTCGCCGGGTAGGCCAAGGAGTACGAGACGTCTTGCTTCTGGAGGAACTCCCTCCAGGCTGCCTGGACAGTGAGAGTATAGTCCGGGTAAAAGGAGAGAGTATTTCCCTGGTGATTGATGGTGCCCCATGTCACGTGCAGCTCGAAGGATGGCGTCCCGGTCCCGGTCCCGGTAATTCAAGATTTTAGCTATAATGAGGCAGGGAGGCAGTCCTGGCCAGGGCGCGGGCCGAGAACATCCCCGAAGAGTTCTTTGATCAGTTGCTCGATGAAGTCTTCCATTTTGGAGATGTTGGTGGACTCCGGAAGGTCCGTTTGCTCCGACAGGAGCGGGCCTCCAAATTCTCATTCTTCTCCCCAATTACAGCCAGAATCTTGTCCACGTCAGAGCCAGCTCTGTCCTGATGGGAGGATCTTCTGAGCTCAAATGCTATCTTGGGATGTTTTGGGTCCGATTTCCCCATAGTGAAGGGCACAGCTGATGGGCCTGTGTCAGCACGGGGCCAGGAGAAGCGAGCAAAGGCAGGGGCTCACCGTCCAACAGCAGCCGGTGACACGGGACAAGTGGAAGGACACATTCAGAGCTCCCACGCTGTGCAGCCATAGCAGGACAGGGGCTGCGCCCCCCCCGGGCAGCGCAGGGGCAGCCAGAGGCAAAGAGGGGGTTGTGTGAACAATGGCCTTTAATCAGCAGCCTCCAGCAGTCGATGTAGGGAGGTGAGCTGGAGCACAAGCCAATAGTGCCACCTCCGAAGAGCAGGCAGCAGAACGATGTTGTCAGGGCACCAGCAGAGATCAGCAACGCCAGGATGCAAGCCCGCAGGCAAGAAGCAAAGCAAACAGAGGGGCCAAGTGGAAAGGGGGAGCTCCCCCCCCCAAGGAACAGGCACCAGAGCAAGGCAGGCGAGGAGCACAAGGCGGGTGAAGATCCAGCATCCCTGTGAAGCCTCCAATATAGCAAGGTTGAAGCATGCCAGCGACCAGCACTGGCTAGAGCGCAGGCGAGGCAAGGACAGTTGATAGCGCCCCCAAGGCCTCGGGCATTCTAATGTCTCGGGTGGAGTGCCAACCAGGGCGAGAGTTGGAACGGTAATTATTTTCACACCGGCCCCAGCAATAAAAGCGACAGGGCCCGTAAATCAGGCCGCAGCAGGCCAGGGTGCAGCAACAGAGATTAGAGGATCCCAGGCCCAGGATCACAGGAGCAGACTGGGCTGGCGCCGATAGCTGTGCGAGGGGACCCCACCAGGAAGTTGCAGAGGCGAGACTCCCCACGCCTCCAGGTACAGTCCGCACAGCTAATCAGCAGAGGACCAGGAATGGCAGCAATGTATGGTGCGGCAAGGACGCCCGGAGGCACAAGGGCAGAGGCAGCCAGCACACAAAGCGCCCTATTGAGGAGCGAAGGACGCGCATCATGCTGGGGGAGCGCCGGCGGGGAGATGCGGGGGGTCTGGTGCTCTGCCGCCGGGCCCGGGCATCAAAGATCACTAACTCACACGGCCGGGGGAGGATAGAATGTACGGCGGCGACTAGGCCGCGGCACCCCGGGCCAGGCTGTGCAGCAAGACGTCACCCAACACCACCAGCACAAATCCCCGGGAGAGTGCGACTCACCAGTCCCCACAGCTCAGGAACACAGGATCTCCCACCGTCCCAGTAGGGCGCCTAGGGCCCACGACGCTCTGGTGGGAATGGGAGCGCCCCCCTCGAGAACACAAGGAGCACAGCACCGCCGAGGATCCAGGTAGAGAGGCAGAAGATGGATCAGGCGATTCCCCTTGCCACACAGAGTTGGGGAATCGCGTTTAGGTGCAGGAGGTATGCAGATGCCTTGCAGATTCTTCCAGATTAAGAAGCTTGGCCGGCATAGCCCACATAGCCCACTCAAGGTGCGGCCATCTTGCAGCCAGCCAAGCCACGCCCCATATTGCAAATTTTTAGTTTTGTACCACTATGCGGAGTCAGTGCTCTCAGGAGACGAGACAACAGACTTGCACACAGAGTGGTTAACAGACAGAGCACTCTCATTAGACCATTTGCTGCTGTGACCTTCTGTGTACTTCATAAGACTGCTTTGCTGCACTTGGAAGGACTGCTCTGCTGCCTGGAGCATACCTTGAACCCTCAAAAGCCTGCCCTAGTGCTTGAGTCAAGTTCTACTTCCTGAAACAAGGGCTACAAAAGTGACTCCAAGGGATAGTTGGCTGGCCTCCTGATCAGGGACAGAAAACTGAACCCAGCCTGAGTGAGTCCTGCCCTTTCAAGTGGCTCCTCTCCAGATCTGGACCCTTGGAAGTGGGGCAAAAGGTGCCAGATAACCAAAATCCAAAACTTGGGATTCAGAATGTTTTGGGGATAAACACTGCTCTAGGAACCGAGAGACCAGGACCCACCTGCGGGTCGATCCGTCCAAGGTGCATCGCTAGTCGGTCCGACCTTGTGGCAGTGCCCATTACATTGTTATCCACATCAGCAAATCCTGTTCAGTGGTCCTTTGGAGAGGGGGTACCCGGCCTCATAGAGCCCTCATCAGCTACAGCCTTCAGCCTCGTCCCACTGGAGTGTTTCGACTTCTGAAAAAGAGACTACGCCTGAACATAGAAATTTTCAAAACAGCTTTGTCCAGCGGTCCCCGATGACAACACCTCCTCCTCGGATGCTGCCTGCAGCCTTGCCTCGCTCTCCTTTACCTCCTCAAACACTTTTTGTTGAAACTTCTTCTAAATCGGAAGATAAGCACCGACCGGGCCCAATAAGCTTCTTATATTTTCCCAGGCTCCACTGTGGTTGGCCATATTTTTCAACTTTGACCTGGCCTCGCGAGATTAGATGTCCGCTGTTGCTGCTTTTAATATTTATGTGCTAGTTTTTTTCCTTAAACTTTAAAAAAGGATAACTCTACTAATTGATTTTTTATTGTTTTGATGTCAAATAATTTTATAAAAATGTACACTATTTTTCAATACCAGTGTGCGATTTTTCTTGTGTTGTGTCTTCACTTTATTACTGTTTGTGTGCTGCATACATGCTTTACACATTAACTCTAAGTTAAGCCTGACTGCTTTTGTTCCAAGCTACCAAAGGTTTAAGCACAGGTTAATTTAATGACTTTAGTGGTTCACACTAACAGGGATAGTGGCTGTTGCTTGAGCAGGGCTTCCACCCCACTCAACCAAAAACTCACTCTCTCAAAAGACTCATTTCCTCGAAAGGAAATGTGATATCACCCCTGTACTAAGACTCACACTCCCTGCCAAGCAAGGATCCAATTTACATATTTTATCTAGCAAGCAAAGATATTCACTAAAATAAACCACCTTATATGGCTAACTTGATTACTCTTTCATCCTACCCAGTATGCCACAGATTCGAAAAAATTAATTGTTGATCACATGCAATCGCTATATTATTGGCAGACTGGATTCTCTCCAGTTTGAGGTCGAATTTTATTCATCTTCTGGGGAAGCATTCAGCTGCAACAAAAAAACTTCACATCGAAGGTAAACCTCACACCTTCAGGCTGCAACATCCGATGTAAACATCGGAGTCTGATTGTGTGCAATGCTTCTCCCCTATACTACAATCATAACAGATGTATATATAAAGTTTTTTTTAAAACTGTCTACACCCCACTAATTACCTACCAACAAGGGCTTGCTTCATATCCTCTTAGCTGCACATATGGGTTTTATACAGTAATTAGCACACTGTGTTAATTAGACTGAGCGAGGACATGATGCATCTTTTTTATCGTCTTCCTTCTGCGAAATAAAGTATATTATACATTAGGCTGTCAACACCCCCTTTTAATGTCTTCCTTGTTGTTTAACACCAAGCAGAATATAAAGGGGTTGTGAATCAGAATGTGACAATTAGGTTCTTCTAATTAGAAAACATCCGGCATCGAGTATGTTTATTTCCCAGACCCATCTTTCTTCAATCCTCTGATAAACGTTTGTAAATTTAATGTAGATAGAAGCTTTTCTGAAACGCACTGTGAAATGTTTGTACCACAAGAAGAAAACTGACGTTTTTTAGACTAAATCCTCCGTGGAAGTAGTTGTGGAAGCACACTTTTATTCGTGTATTTATCTACGCACATAGATCCTGGACGTTAAAATGTTTTGTTGCTTTAGTTCAACACTGGTGTTATCGCTCTTCTGGAATTCATGAAGCCAGAGGTTCAGAAGAGGAAAAGTGGCAGAGGGTTAAGGAGAGTAGAGCCTTGCCCTTCAAGAAAACATCCGCTATATAGATTATATGGCGTTTTATGGAGAGTATAATAAGTAGGTTGACCATAGGCTTCTGGCTAGTCGTCAAGGATACTTAAAGAGAGGCCAGTAGAAAGCAGTGATAGGAGTGATGGTGGCTTAATGGACTAATGCATCCCCTGCAGGGGGCTGTGCTCGACCTCAAGGTCACAAGTTAAAATTTCGGTGGATCCACTTGGCCTTTCATCCTTCTCGAGTCAATAACATGAGTATTGCTGGGTAACAATAAACATCTGTTATTCACTGCTGTTGGACTTGGCCCTTTTGGCCGGTTCACCTCTAAACTTTTTGCCATGAGCTCTGACATAGTGGTAGTAATTTTAGGCCTCTGCGCACTTTAGCACTGTGGCCCAGTGTAAAGTGCGTGCGCTCTCTGAGTGCGTGTGGTGAGATTGGGCTGCCCTCTCATAGGAATGCATGGGGTATATGTGTGTCCATGGTAATTCCTGGTGCGAGAGGAGGGCAGGGGCGAGTTTAGTATGTGTGAACTCGTGAGAATAAATGCTACGCAATGGTGTGAACAGATTTATGGTGACTGGTGGAGAAATGCCACTTTTAGAAGTTGCCATTTCTGTGTCCCGTGTGTCTGCCTGCCTGATGTGAGTTGCATGTCTGGCTTGTGAGTGACAGGAGCTGAGAGGTGTGGATGGCTCCAGGAGACAGGGGGGAGTCTGCCCAGTGGTGAATAGGGAGATCTGCATGTAGATGGGAGGGAGGAGTTGCACCTGGGACCTGAATAAAACTTTGCCTTCCCTCCACAATGCCGGCTCTGCCCCCTGTGGTGTGTCTAATCCCTGAGCCCCCACCTGACACAGGAGAGAGGAGCTGAGCAAAACAAAGTGCTCCAAAGCTCCCCTATACCAGTTCTAACTGGTATCCCTAAATCCTGTGCTGTGACATAAAGGTAGTTGCTAATGTAAATATAGGGGCTGTGTCCAGTTCTGCTCCTGTTCTGTTCAGTGTTCCTGTTCTGTTCCTGATGGAGTGGGCTTGCTGCTGCTGGGGCCCAGGAGGGACTGCCATGGGGGCTGCCTCCCTGCTGGAGGGCCCTGTGTGCTGGCCCCTGTGCCCACCTCTGCCCCTGAACCCCTTCCTTTGCCTGCTCTGTTCCTGACCTCCAGTACCTTAAAGGGACTTTGTGCTTTTTCCCCTAGCGCCTGGGAGCCTTGTGTCTTAATTTGTCCCTTCATTGCGAGAAGGGGCCTTTGTCCATTGCCCTGGCAGTGCTGGCCTGCGATTGTCTTTGAGGGAATCCCCAGGATAGGGATTCCCCCATAATGCTTGATTGCGGGTGCCCACCCCACGTGATTCTGCAATCGCGGGTGCCCTCCCGCTTATTTTTATATTCAAAATTATGGGTGCCCACCCCGCTTTACTTTAATTCAAACGCGGTGCCGACCCCGCTTTACATTTCAATTTAGGAGGGAGCCTACCCCTCATTACCGCCGAACAGAAATCACCGCCACGGCCCCCTAGCCGCCGAGAATGCAGAAAACCGGAAGTCAGGCAATGTGTTGCCTGATGTGGGGCGGGCCTTCCGCTTTCAAGGGAGAAGCCCCGCGCCCACGGGTCCCAGGAGTGGGCCCGGGTGAAGAAACCACAGATTCCAGGCGGGAGCCCATCCCGCGCTGGACATGGCAATGAAATGCGGGGAGATTCCGGGCCGGGGCTCCTGAGTGGAAGACAGAGCCCCGCGTGTGCCTGCCCCTGCCACATTTGAACAAGAGAGGCCGCCGAGGGCAGCGCGTGGCTTCCATGAGTGAGGGAAGCCCCACGTGCTGCCACTAGTGCTAGAACAGGCGGCCGGAGATCACCGCAGATACGCCGCAAGTGGAGACTGGGAAGAGAGGAGTCACTCCCCCCACTAAGAGCCAGTGAACTGCAACAGCTCAGGGGGGCTCAGGGGGGCAGGCTAGGTGCATTGTTGGTGCCGGTCCAAGCCCGGCCTATTTCCTGAGCGGCCCCCGTCTGATAGGGGGTCGCTCCAACGAAGGGGGAACATTGTTGTTTAAAGGGCCAGAGGGGCCCGTGAGCATTTTCAGTGCCCCCAGTGTGGTGCGGATTTTCACAGCGGCGCCGCAGTTGCGGGCCACTGCAACGCCTTAGGCATGATTATTTCAGAGCCCCGTGTGGCTTCAACAGGGGCATGCTTATTTCCAGAGTCTGTGTGGCTCCAATGTGGGGCAAGAAATGTTAAAGTTCCCGTTGGGGCCAGGGGGCCCCATACTGCCGGGCCCTTATGCTGATTCCCAGCTGCCCCGCTTGCTAGAGGGCAGCTGCTTTGTTAGTTGTGGCCATGATTGTTTTAGAGCCCTGTGTGGCTCCAACATTGGCACATTGCATTAAAGGGCACAGTGGTGCCAGGCCTCAGTTTAATATTTACAGCTGCCCAGTAAGTAGTGGGCAGCTGCACCGTTTAGGTTATTCTTTCTTTGGGGGCCTGTTTGAAGTTAGGAGTGAGATGCACTCCTTTGCCCCATCCCTTCACAGCTGCGCAGCACTTAGTCCCAGCTGCAACATTTAGGCATGCGCAGAGTGCGCACCTGGACTTCCGCTGCATTGGCAGCGCGCCTTGACATTCTGGACACAGGACATTTGAGCCCCCTTTCTGAGATGGCCAGTTGGTCAGGGGGACTGCTAGGTTTGTAGGGCGCCAGGCCCTGAAGTGATTTATAGGGTGCTAGGAAATGTAATGTATATAGTATGATTTACGCACCCTGTGTTATACCTCTAACTGTGGTTTTTATGATTATGAGGTTGTTTTGCATATTCTGGTTTATACTAGTGAGATCATGTTTCACTGTGTGATTAATGCCCCTAATGTGAGTTATGTTTAGAAGGTTAGGGTCTAATGTGTTCAGACTAATCAGAGGATTGCATAATGTGTTTATGCTGGTGAGGTTGGCGCAGAATGTAATTTGCGCCTGATGTGATACTGTGCATAATGTAGTTTATGTTACAGGCTGATGCTAAGTACAGTGATTACCAGTGGTTACTGGTTGTGCGTTTATGACCTGTTTTACTTTTACTAAGTATGCTTTGTGATGGTTCTGACAGTGGTCCTGTGGGCCATGTCAGGTGTTTATAATCCCTTGTAGATTTGACCCAGTGCCAGGTAGCACCATGTATATTATGTGTTTACTATTCTAATGTGTTATGAGAATACAAAGGCTATTTATGATATAACCTTGTGTGGAGTTCCTTTTGTAGTGTGCCTGGGATGTTGTTGCTGTGTGCGTGCACAAATGCTTTACACTTGGCCTCCGGGATAAGCCTGACTGCTCGTGCCAAGCTACCAAGGGGGTGAGCAGGGGTTATCTTTGGCGTGCAATTTTCTTGCCCTGACTAGAGTAGTGGTCTCTGCCTGGCTTTGGCACAAGCCTTAGCCAACCAGAGATCCCATTTCTAACAACTGCCAAGAGGCCTACTGGTGAAGGTGCACTTTACAAATACATGTTGTGTTATGTTTTACACCCAGGTTTTGGGCTTTTACGAATCTTCAGACACATTTTACAAGGAGACTTATGTTGATGCCATTATGTGTCTGCAGGTAGAGACATTGGGCCACATGTATCCAATACCTAATTTTCTGAGAATTTCAATTAGGTAATTGCAAATTCCAATGTATGAAACTCAATGAGTTTCATATACCGATTCCTAGTTTGTCGCAAATTGACGTACCTCATTAATATTAATGAGATAGATCGCAATTTGTGAACCTATAGGAATCGCTAAAATCACAGGGATGGGGGCCTGCTGGGGTCAGCAGTCCACCATGTCCATGATTGCTTTAAAAAATAAAGGAATCTTATTTTTCAAATGCAGTTCATTTTCCTTAAAGGAAAACAGGGTGCGTTTAAAACAAAAAAGAAGAAGAAAATTTTTCTTTACATTTTAAAGGGCAGGCAGTGGTCCCCTGGACCACAGCCTGCTCTTACAAAATGTTTTTACAACCATTCCGAAAGGGGAAGGGGTCCCTTGGGGACCCCTTCCCATGTGCAAATGAGTTACCACCTATTTGAATTAAGTGGTAAAATGTAAATGATTTGCGACCGCATTCACGTTCATAAAACATTCATACATACCATTAGGATTTGCTATTTGGAAGAACCGCCCTAAACATGCCCCTTCCAAATATTGAGTCGTAAACCCATTTTGTGATTCGGTAACAGGTTACTGAATCGCAAAATATGGTTTGATACATGTAAAAATACTTTTTTGCATTCGCAAACAGGCCAATTCTACGAATGGGCCAGTTTGCAAACGCAAAATTGGTTGATACATGTGGCCCATCATCACTGTGTGGACTAGTTTTGCCCATCATTTTGGATGGACAAAAAGAAGGATATCCCTCAGTTGCATATCAAATCGAAATGTACTTTAATAACATCATTGAATTAAAGTTCAAAAGAAAATTTGTTATGGAAGGTGACTGCCAGGTTACAGACCTTCTGTGTTGTGAAGAAAGGAGTGCTAAAAAGGATGTCTTGTTGATTTGGAGAGGTGGTGGAGAGTAATAGAAAGAAGTCAGCAAACTGGACCACCACACACTCCAAACGTCTCTAAATTAATCTGAAAAGCAACAGGAACACGTTATGCTCTTTTGTGTACAGGCTGCCCATGAAATAACAGGTGGAAGCAGTAAAAACTACTGAAGGCCATTGTGTACTGCTACCACATTTCATATGTTTCCACTGCCTGTGGCATCTCCTCAGCAGCCTTTTATTCCACATATCTTTTTAAGCACAATCCTACGTATGCACCTTACTATTAATACAGGTTAAGTAACTTCCAACATTTTCCTACATCAAATGTTGAAGGCAGGAATATCTGAAGTAGCAGTAGCAGCTAGGTAGAACATAAAACTTTAGAATAAGTAATACCATGTAATTAATGCATATTTTTATTTCTCCCACATGTTTAAGGCAAGTGTTAACATTTCACATGCCTATCATAGCAATAATAAATCAACCATTTCTGGTGCAGAGATACAAATCAAACCTGTCATGGGCTTAGAATCACAGATTCACAACAGTACAACTAATGCAGGTGTGCCATCTGCATTTGGCATAGTTCCTGCTGAGCTCCGTTACGAACAAAAAGCTTTGTCATTGTTTTCAGCCTTCTCGCACCATTCCTTTCTCCACCCGCTGAGGTTGTCAACTCCTGTATGCCGCGGCACCTCAAAATTCCAAAATATTTACTTAGGTATGTTTTCAGGACTCCTGGTGCCGCAACAGTGATTTTCTTCACACACGCGAGCGGCCATTTTCTAGCGCTCTGCTCCCGTCTTGGATTTTCTGCTCCCTCAGGAATTGTCTCTCAGCTGTAATTTCGTATATTTTGGTATATTTCGGTGAACACAAAAATAAACGCAGAGGGGAAACAGACCGGATTCAACAATGATCACAGAGATAGCTAGTAGAGAGCAAGGGAAGTAACACAGACCAAAGAATGTGTTTCTACGATAAAGGCCTAGCCACCACAAAGTACAAAGAGCCACGAGGCTCAGATCAGACATAGCTCATTACTGCATGGCTTAGCAAGTTTATTACAGATATCTTTCCACCTTCTCTCCAAATCAGTTTGTAGTTTCTTTTCAGAATTTTGACAACAATTCATCTGACTTTTACTAATGCACAATGCTAGGATTTTCCACATGTTCTTCACAAGTTTGTAAATCATTTTAATCTGGGATTCAAAAGCTTGACTAAATTGGGTGGGGTTTTCAACTCCTAGAAGTCGCAGCATCTCAAAATTCAAAAAGTGTCACTGAGGTATGTTTTTAAGGATCACGGTGCTGTGGTGGTGATTTTCTTCACACAAGCGAGCGTCTCGGTTTTCCTGCTTCCTCTGGAATTGCCTGTCAGCTGTAATTTTGTGCACTATTGACAGTTGTTGAAGTGCTCTCCTTAGCTCTTGGTGCTGTAGCGGTGAACTCCTCTCCTTACATATGAACAGCCTGATATCCAGCCTCCTCAGGTTTACTGGGCAACTTTTCTTCAAGTATGTCTTTCCTGGAAAGACCCTTTACTCCAGGTTGGCCCAAATTTCAACTTTCTCCGCTTATTGATAGATGAACAAGGAAGTTACAGTGAAATATGTGAAAATATGATATAATGATATAATTTGTGTTGATATTTCTATATATATATATGACTCTATTTTAAACTTTTTACACCTCTACAATCATTTTTCTTTTTTTGTGCATGGGCAGGATTCGATCTTTTAAAAAAAAATCAATCCATTTCGTCAAGATAACCAGTGACTCACATACATCTTTAAACAACTTTTATTGGGTACAAAAACAGAGCGAGCAAAAAATGACCCTCCCTCTCCAATTCTGTTGTCCCATAACCCGGTTTTAGACACTATTTTGGATAGGGTGTGAGGTCTCAAACCTTTCATGTGCCCAACTAATGAAAAGCTAAAACAAATTGAAGACTGCTAGATTGTCATGGAGGGCAAGATGTCTCATTTGGAACAGTGTGTTGGTGACCTTCAAGATCAAAATACCTATGCTGGAACAAGAAATCAAAAATCTCAAATTACATACTGAGGACCTTGAAAATCGAAACAGAAGGAACAATCTTCACCTTTATAGTCTTCCTGAGAACCTTGAAGGTCCTGTCCTTCTTGAAGAAGTGTTTACCTGATCTTCTTGGCCTTCAATCTACACCTTCTGTTAACATTCAACGTGCACATCTCTCTGGCCATCTTCAACCCCCTCCACTAAGCCGATTGGTATCATAAAGCTCTTTTTGGAATTCACTGACTTGACGCGTGTTTTGAAAACTGCTAAGGAAAAACGTTGTCTGGTATGGTTATAACATAGTCATTTCTCAAGCAATTTCCAATGCAGCTAATGCTCGTCGAAAAGAATTCCTAGCCCTTCATCCCCGGATGAGAGAACTGGGCATTCGTTACGGTATTCTTCATCCCTGCCTCTGAGAAATCACCCATGAAGGTGTCTCATGGTCTTTTGATGATCCGGCTAAAATAAAAACCTTTTTACTGAATATTACAAGTCGCCAGAGAATGGAACCTAATACTTGATGTTGCTAGATACTCTTAACTCTTCGCATGGTTTTTCTTATTCTATTCTTTGATTCAAAATTTCTTTAAATATATGTTTTTTTTTTATATACCTTTCAGTCTCCTTCTCTGCTGCTGTTCTTGCTTTTGACGCTAGCATGCCGTATGCACATCCTTTGTTCTCTTTTTTCCAGATCTGGATTTCTATCCTTTATCTGTCCTGTATTTTTCCTTCTCTTATTTCCATTTCCTCCTTTCTATTTCTCTCCAATTTTGCTGTCTTTCTCTTTCTCTTTTTCCTTGTTTCTTTTTCCAATTTCCCTTTTATTTGTACGAGTGTTTATTATATTCTCTTTCTCTTTTCTTAGTGACTGTTTTCTTATGTTCTTTCTTTGTTGATAAACAGTGTCTTTTTATTTTTCTTATTGATTTTGCAGTCTGTTGCAACTGTTCCCATATCCTCATCCCAACCCCACATCATGTTTAATGTTGTCTCGTAGAATGTTCGGATCTGGGTAATCCCGTCAAACTTCAGGAGGTACTTTCTCACCTATCTAAGCTTAATACACAAGTTGCTTTTTTGTAGGAAACGCATTGAAATGATGTTGATTCACTTAAACTTAAACATCACTGGGTTGGTTAGATTGCTTTTTCTCCTGCCGTTAACCGTAAAGGTGGTGTAGCCATTTTATGCCACAAGTCATTGAATATTCAGATTTTATCACCTGAATGTGACACAAATGGACAATGGCTTTCGGTTGATGCTATTATATTTCAAAAACATGTTACTTTCTTCAATATTTATGGTCCTGTTAAATCTGATCCCGAATTTAGGCACTGTTAAATTAAGGTTATTTTCTATCTCTAATCCTAATATTATTGTTGTCAGTGATTTTAATGATTTTGATGATTGGCTGGATCCATTTACTGATAGGAAATCTAATTGCACATTTAAACCCGATAAGTCTCATAAAGCATTCCAATCTGCCATTGCCTCGCGTTCATTCTTTGATGTATTGAAAACATGTAACCCGGATCTATATAATTTACGTTATTTTCCAATGTACACCATACTATGGGGCCGATTAGGATGGCGGACGGACTTGCGTCCGTCCGCCTTTCCAGAGGTGGAGGGACCGTCCGCATTGGCTGCGGCGGTCCCTCCGTGCAAATTAGGATGTGACCGCCACCCTGGCGGTCACATCCTGGATATTTAACATTGCGGCGGGTGCTGCTTCAAGCAGCACCCGCCGCAATGTTAAAAGTGCATGTGTAACATTTACATGCACAAAGCGGCAGGCACCGCGCGGTGCCTGCCGCTTTGTGCATGTAAATACTGGGGGGTACCATAGGTACCCCCCATGTGCACCCCCCACCCGCCTACACCCTGGGGGCCCGCAACGGGCCCCCAAAATCAAAAGTACACATGCTTTTCCACGGCGGAAAAACCGCCGCGGAAAAGCATGTTTACAAATGCATCCTAATTTGGCTGGCGGTGTCTGATAGACGCTGCCAGCCAAATGAGAGCTTTTCCGCCGCGGTTGTAATCCGGCCGCGGCGGAAAAGCAGCGGACAGAAACCAAGACCCACCAGCCATCGTAATGCGGCGGTGGGTCTTTGGTGACTCCGCAGAGGATTTTCCGCCTCCTCCGGGCCGGAGGTGGCTTCCGCCGGCCCAGAGGAGGCGGAAAATCCTCCATCCTAATCGGCCCCTATGTCTCGAATTGATTATATTCTAGTTTCTAAATCCTTACTTCCCTCTATTCAATCATCAGAAATTGGTTCTATTTTTATTTCTGACTATGCCCCTGTTTTGTCCTCCTTTGACATGTCTCGTTACACTTCTAAACAGGGACATTGGCGATTTAATAACTCCTTACTATCAGAACAAGCCTTTATTTTGGAAGCGACTACCTTTATTAATGATTTTTTTCAACTTACTCACCCTAAAGACTACTGTTCACAATAATTGGGATGCTTGCAAGGCTTCCTTTAGGGCCTTCACTGTTGCCTACTTTGCTAAAAGGAAAAATATGTTAGATTCTAAATATCTTTCATTTCTCCAACATATCAAAGTTTTTGAGAATACATACTTCAACTCCAAGTCCTCCGCTAACTTGTTAAAAATGATTAAAGCCAAGTCTGCCCTGATTAGGATTTCTACGATTGATGCTAGCAACGTCCTTCTAAAAATGAAACCTAAATACCATGGTGGCCAAAATAAAACTGGCAAAATGTTGGCTAATTATTTAAAAATAAAATTGGAACTGACAAATATTGTCCCTATTCATAATGAACACAACAACACTATGATGTCTTCTGACTCTGATAATGCTTTACAATCCTATTATTAACTTCTATATACAGAGGATACAACTCCTTCTGAGTGCAAGATTAAGACTAAGATTAAGACTTTTTGTGACCTCCCTAACCCCCGCTCTATTCCTGATACTCTTTTAACTCTTGAAATAGATGTTACTCTTTGGGACGTTATTGATGCTTTAAGTCTTTGAAAAAGGCCAAAGCTCCTGGTCCAGATGGAACTTTTTTTTTTTTTTTGCTTAGCTCTAAAGCCTGTGGTTCCTTTTGGATGCTCTTATTGTCATTATCCTTAAACTGGATAAAGATCCTACGAACTATAAAAACTATAGGCCAATTTCAATAATTAACTATGATTGTAAAACTCTTGCTAAAATTCTAGCATCTCGTTTGGAGGATGTTGTTCCCCACCTTATGTTAAGCCTGACCAGGTTGGTTTTATTAAAGGTAGATATGCCTCCAATAATGCTAGAATGTTAACTAATGTCCTTGCCTCTGGAAAAAAATATCCATCTCTTCTTGCTGCCCTCTGACTCGATGCTGAAAAAGCTTTTGATCATATAAATTGGCAATTTATGTTTACCACTCTGCAAGGATTTGGTATAGGCCCAAAGCTTATTTCCTTTATCAAACTATTATATGTTGAATCCTGTGTCTGTATTTTTGTCAATGGCCCTTTCTCTCCCTATTTTAATTTACATAGAGGAACTAGACAACATTGTCCTCTTTCACCTTTGCTTTTTCTCCTTTCCTTCGAGCCCTTAAGCACATTCAATGTAATACTGTAATTATATCTGAATAGAATTCTCTAGAAATCAAACTCTCAGCTTATGCAGATGATATTCTGTTTTATATGTCTAATCCCCTCACTTCCCTAAGACCCTTTTTAAATGAGAGTGATTTATACTCTGCTATCTCTGATTACAAATTAAATTTTCTAAAACTGAGATTTTACAGTTAAACTCCTCCTATTACCGTTACATGTTTGATAATGCTAACTTTGCATGGTGTCCCTCTAATATGAAGTATTTGGGTGTCTTGTTTTCTCCCACCATTTCCAGGACACTTGCTCATAATTTTGCTACCCTAAAACTGAGGGCATATTAAAAAGTGCCATTTCAACAGCAATTTTGAAAAAAAGCCAAAAATGCGGTGAAAATGATATTGCCCTATTTACTAGGCGACACTAAGATGCATTAATGCATGTTAGCAGCTGGTTTCCTAAGGGCTCGCTTTGTATCTCCAGTGAGTTGCAATATAGGTGTTCTCAGTGGCAAGGTAGGTGTTTCTATGAGAATATTAAAGGGTAGAGGGAGGTATGACAATAGCATTGTATTTACAAGGCGGCCCTGGCTGGATCGCTAATTGTGGTATATGTCGGATCCTAACATCTATTCTGAAGTAGACTTAAGCATGTTTAATATGCGAGGTGGATGGATATGTTGAGTCCACAGTTTTATATTAATTAGCTTTTCACTTGCGAACATAAATTATCGCTGTATTTTTCGCGATATTGGGGGCATACTTACAAGCACAGCGTTAAAATGATCGTCGCTTTAGCGTTATGAAAGTGTTGTTAAAGCGGCCATAATGCCTATTATAGTCTTTTGAGAATTCATGACAATTCCAATAGTAGCCCAGGTTCACACCAGAACATGTTAACGCTGTCCTTGATAATATGCCCCCAACTTTGCTATGGCATGGCGAGAGCTTTGGCTCTTACTCTTGCATAGCAAACAGCAATGTTGAAAAAATCTTCCGGTAAGATAAAGGATTTGAAGTCAATTTTTGCCGTTTTTGTTGTAGTTTGCTGTCGTTAAAGCGGCGACAATTTTAACGCCGTCTTTGTAAATATGTCCCTTTGTTTTTGTAGTGTCGACAATCTCATCTCCCATTTAAATAGACACAAAGTATTTAGTGAAGTGCATTGGAATCGTGAAGCAACACTGTCTAATTGTGATTGATAAAGTATTGAAAGAGTTGTGTACTTCTTTTGCTCGTAATGTGCATAGTGACAGATTTACAAGTTCCTTGCGTTACTATTGCATCACTTTTAAGATGGGAAATGTGACGCGAAAGTGGTGCAAGGGTCTTGTAAATCTGCTACAGTGTTCTGTCTTAGTTTGCTTTCCTTTCTGTCATGTAGAGGATCCTGGGTAAATATAATGGTTTCTGTACAGCCAGTACCTTTCAACCCTACCCCCAAAACTGCTTACTGCCTGTTACCATAGTAACAGTTCATGGAACACTTAAGCGAGCACAGAGGTTAGAAGTTCACCACACAATGTTGCTAATCGAAACAGTTACTGTGCTGTAGTTTTTAAAATGTTTCCATAGGAACCGTTAGTCGCAGCTATAGACTCCGGTAAAGAGCTGGTAAAGAGTTAGCCTCAGTATTATACTTCTAGTTATAAACATCATTTCTGTTTTTAAATGTTTTTTAAGCATATGATTATCATACTAAATAATAGTGAAATGTTGTCAGATAAAGAAGACGTATATACTTTTTTAAAATTAACTTTTATTAAAACCACAATAGCATGTCATGAATGATGTAATATGTGACATCAACATCAGTGGATTGCGGGCGCGAGAGTTACATTTAGTACAACTAAATATAACGGAGGAATTTCAATGGTTTTGTATGAGTAAAATGTCCAGCTAACTATAACACCCCTGAAACCTATGATTTTTTCTAAGCATGGGCGTAAAATCCGTTACGCTCGCGGATTTTTCGTATTTTCGGAGAATCCGCAATCCGCGAACTCTCGCGGATGCGGCGAGAATACGCCAAATCCGCGCGAAGCGGATTTTTTGTTTGTGTTCGCACTGCTCGCGCTGCTCGCGGTCCGCGGCGCGGGCAGGAACAATCTCGCACTAGCGAAAGTACAAAAATTAGTAAAGGAAGTGGCCCAGTCTCCAACTTCCTGTTCCTGTCCAGCAAGCTCCTCCCATAGGGGTGGGGTGAAGGAAGTGCCCCAGTCTCCAACTTCCTGTTCCTGTCCAGCAAGCTCCTCCATTTCCTGGCCACTTTGATTTCGATCTTGACTGGGAAGGATTACTTTTTGTGGTTGCTGCTGGATATTTGGATTTGAGGCCTTTTGGATTACTTTTGGATTCGAAATTTGATTTCACAAAGAAGTAAGTTGATGTTGTTTGTTTGTGGTGATTTTTGTGTGTGTTGCTTTTTTTTCGACTTTTTGGGGGGAAAATCTGCAAGTTCGCGAGCTGAGGATGTTTTTGCTTGTGTTCGCACTGCTTGTGTCCCGCGCAGCAACAATCTCGCACTCGCGAAATTGTAAAAATTACAATTCTGCTGCACATGAATTGAAAACCACCAGGCTTATTTATGGGTGCATGCATGATACAACTGTTTTGTTGAATTTTTTTTTAACATGATTCTGGCCAGGGCATGGATGGCATTGGATTGTGCTGATTTTTGTGTGTTTTAGGACTTTTTGGGGTGGTGTTGGGGGCTTGCTATGTGGGTGGGGGCCATTTTATTGTCTGGTCCCGTGTGGGTGGGGGTCTAGGGGCCATTTGTAAGCCAGTTTGTGTGCTTTGTGCCATAGGCCTGCACCCACTGTGCTCTGATGTCATCCATTATGCCCAGGGGGGCCCAGAATCGGTCTGTTCGCGGTTTTTGCGGGTTTTTGCCACGTTCGCACCGTGAAGCAACAATCTCGCACTCGCGAAATTGTAAAAATTGCAATTTTGCACCGGAAAACCACCAGCAGGCAGCATAAGCCTTCTGAAAATGGATGGATGGCATTGGATTGTGGTGATTTGATTTGTGTTGTGTTTTTTGACTTTTTGGAGTAGGGGTTGGGTGCTGGCTATGTTGGTGGTGGCCATTTTGAGGCATGGTCCTGGCCATGTGGATGGGGGGGTCAAGCGGCCATTTTGAAGGCAGGCAGTGAGCTTTGAGACATAG
Organism: Lissotriton helveticus; assembly: GCF_964261635.1. NCBI lineage: Eukaryota > Metazoa > Chordata > Amphibia > Caudata > Salamandridae > Lissotriton > Lissotriton helveticus. Next base: position 1,804,098,115 of record NC_136067.1, on the reverse strand, counting down.
GCCTGCACCCATTGTGCCTTGCTTTCACCCATTGTGCCCAGACGGAGTCAGGGGTACATGAAAGTACAACCCTCTGTGTGTGTGCTCTCTTGGATCAATGTTAAATTCCTGTTTCCCAAAAATTTAGAAAATCCTAATTTTGAAATTTCCATATTGTGTGGTGTGCACGTGTGTATTCATAAATGCCTACTTGCAAACTGTTTATTCAAGCGCTACATATGCAACATTTATATTTACTGATGTTCCTCTGTCTTCGTTTGCGTTTAGGTGCACAAAACTCCGCATCATCGTTGAGCATCAGTGCCAGGAAGAAGTGCTGCTGCGGCCTGTTGTTCTGACATCTGAAGAAGATGGCTCCAAAAAGAGGTGCCCGTAGGTCCTCTTGCAATAAAGATGTCTCTACTAAGGAGAAGAAGAAGCAAGTGGCACCACTTACCAAGGAGACTGGTGGCTCAACCAATACATTTTTTGGGCAACAACAACAAAAAAAACAAATGCCCACCATGAGTGCTGCACAGGTAGCCTGTTTAGTTGTTGAATCACCAACGACCAGTGATGTTGGTTCATCGCAAGAAAGTAGCAGCACACCATCAACACAGGTTGTAACTCATCTCACAAGTACTATTCAACAACCAAAGCCGCAACAACAACTGCATGGGCTACTAGTACAAGCAGAAGTACATGCGCAAGGAGCTGTCCAAGAAGGAGCTGTCCGAGAAGGAGCTGTCCGAGAAGGAGCTGTCCGAGAAGGAGCTGTCCGAGAAGGAGCTGTCCGAGAAGGAGAAGGCCGAGAAGGAGAAAGCCGAGAAGGAGCTGGCCGAGAAGGAGAAGGCCGAGAAGGAGAAGGCCGAGAAGGAGAAGGCCGAGAAGGAGAAGGCCGAGAAGGAGAAGGCCGAGAAGGAGAGGTCCATTGGAGACTTGCAAGTAGAGGTCAGTGAAGATGCCCATGTAGCGGCGCATGGAGCGGTGCAAGTGCCCACAATGGTTGTTCTTCCAGAAGTAGGGGCACAGGAGGAAATTGACTTTGGAGCCGGGGTATCATGTCAGGAAGACGAAGCCACTCCTCCTGATTATTCATTTTCTCCCAGCTCCCCAGCAAGGAAAAGATCAAGGAGGGTGTGTAGAAGTTCCTCTTCAAGCCCCGCTCCATCAGATGATGATCTGGATCTAGATTGGCAACCATCTCTGACGTCTGAGAGGGAGGCACACCATGAGCTGCGAAAGGTATCACATGTTAAAAGGAAGGGCCCCGGAAAGCTCATACTTATGGATCCGAACGTCCGACTTGATGAAGTGGTGCATTCTGATGTTGTTGAAGAGGATGACAGCAATGACCTAGTCATCACACATGTCAGTCCAGCCACACCGGCCATGCAGCAGACAGACATTTACACCCTATCCCGACGTCATGCTGAGCGTGACCCTGGCGACGTGCCACTGGTAGCACCACCAACGCAGTCAAGTAGTACCACAAGTTCAACAAAACCTACAGCTCCCATATTTTCTCCCCAGAGGGGGACTCCATCCAGCTCGACTCCCTCAAGTAAGGTTGCTGCAATAATTGCACAACCCAGTAGATGTCTGCAAGGCTCATCCACCACTGCTTCATCTGGCATTGGCAGCAGTATCACCTCGTGCGGCAAAACCAGAAGTTTCCAGGCCCCAGTTTGGAACTTTTTTAGTGTCCGTGAAAAATATGATAACATAGCCGTTTGTTGCATTTGTAAGACTAGCGTTAGCCGTGGTAAGACTGGTACCAACTATGGAACCGGAGGCCAGATAGGTCATCTTGAAAGAAAGCACGCTGTCGAATAGTTTCCGCACCTAGCAAACGTCAAGGGAAAGCGATCCCAAAGGGCAAGTGGACAAAATATACCCATAGTAGGTGTTTCATCTGAAGATGATGGGGAGGTAGAAGAAGCGTCAGACATGTGTCCGGTTGCACCCAGTACCCCTGGCAGCACCACACCCTCCGTAACACATAGCAGGCACACTGAGAGTCTGGGAGACACACCAATGCGGAAAATGTCAACACTGATCAGAAGTGGGTCAAAGAAGGCATCAGCATCATCCCGTAAATTTGTCCAGCGCACCATTTCAGCCATGTTCTCCTCAGATGCGCAATTTCAACGCAACCACCCAACTGTACGCCTCTATAACACTAAGCTGGCAAAAATGCTAGCGGTGGACCTTCTCCCTTTTTCGTTTGTCGAAGGTGTGGGTTTCCTTGAACTCGTGGCAACATTGGCCCCTAAATGGAAGGTTCCTAGCCGGTACTATTTTGCCAGGGTTGCTGTTCCAGCACTACACAAAGAGGTGCTTGAGTTGGTGGGGGCAGCTTCGCAGAAGAGTGCTGTTCACACTATACACCTGACAACAGACATGTGGACCAGTTGCCAAGCCCTTGATTACATGTGCATCACTGCACACTGGGTCTCTTTTTCAGGGGTTACAAAACAGATAAATGCAGGTGGTGACTTGATCGAGATTTTTAAGGGTGCTCGTAAACATGCAACATTAGCCATGTTTGGCATGGAGAAAAGTCATACTGCAGTCAACATTTTGGCTGACTTTAACAAAAAGGTCTTGCAATGGCTGCGCCCAAGACATTGCAAGGTTGGTTATGTTTCTACAGATAATGGCAGTAATGTAGTTAAGGCCATGGCGGACGGTTTCTATTTCAGAGGGCCGTGTTTGGCGCACTGTATCAACCTTGTTGTGCAAAATTTTTTGAAAAAAGAACTTGCAGTCGACAAAACACTGACCATCTGCAGAAGAATATGCACACATTTCAACCATTCTTTTAAGGCCCGGAAGGAGCTGAGGCGCAAGCAAAATGAACGTAGAATGCCAGTGAAAGCACTTATCCAGGAGGTGGCAACACGTTGGAACTCAACCTTCTACATGCTTGAGCGTCTGCATGAGCTGTTTCCAGTAGTCAATGAGTATTTCTACAACCTGGGTGGTGATACGACAGAAATTATGCTAGCGATGGAGCAATGGCAGCTAGTTAAAAGCCTGACAGACATGCTTCGGCCTTTTGAGGTCTTCACGCGTGACGTCAGCAGGGAGGACTGTTCTTTGAGCAAAGCTATCCCACTGTTGCTGAAGCTCGAGCACCAAGTCAAGGTGGTGTCTTCAGAATTAAAAGACGTTGGAAAGAACGAAGCACATGAGTTGGCGCAGAGATTATTACAGCGCCTAGTTAGCAATGAACGGCTTGTAAATATCAAGAAACAACAGCACTACATTTGTGCTACTATTCTGGATCCACGTTACAAAAAGCCATTGTTTGGCAAAGTAATAATTCCTTTTGAAACATCGGATGTTACAGAGTACAAAGGTTGGCTAGCTCAGTCAGCCATTCGTTTTGAAAGAGAGCGGAAGGAAACTGTAGGAGAAGACAGTACTACTAGTGAATCAGCAGGCCATCAGGCGTCCCAAAAAAGCCCTTCTGCATCTGTGCCTGTGGCAGAAGTGAGTGACTTTCCCTCTGAGCCGTTAACCACACCAGCAACCGTATCATCTGCACCAGGCGCATGCGATATGTCTGAAGCGAGTTGGCTAACTCAGCTAGGGTTTCCTGGTCCTAGAAAGGACACAGAAGTGCAAAGTACAGGAATCCGGGAGGACATTCTTTCAATGGTGCAGGCCTATCTGGATGACTCAACAGAGGTCAATATTACTGAGGACCCATTGGCGTATTGGCATGGGAAAAGAAAAATATGGCGAGAGCTCACCAACCTGGCTATCAATTACTTGTCTTGCCCACTCGCAAGCGTGTCCTCAGAACGTGTTTTTAGTTCTGCTGGTGGCATTGTGACTTCCAAAAGGTCCCGCCTCTTGCCCGCAAATGTGGAGCGGCTCACCTTGATAAAGATGAACCAGCACTTCATACCACCAGATTACAGAGTACGAGAATGCACGCAGGAAGAAGAGGACACCGCCCTACCTGAGGAAAGTTCTCCTCAGTTACCAGAAGTAACCCCGACTGATGATTTAGCAGAGTATGAGGACGAGTTCTGCTTCCCTGACAGCGAGTTCTGAAAATGACTCAATCATTCATTAATTGTAAATAGTCCTCCTTATTCACTTTTATTCCTGTGTGTCTGTCTTTCTTTAGCAAGTGCTTCATCACATTCCCAACAAAACTGTAATCAACCAATAAAACAACAAGCCCATCAACAGAACTGTCTTGATTTTGATGCCGCAGCATTCCTCAGGTTCACAACAGTTAGTTGACAAGAACTCAGTCCTGGTCGTCTATCCTGAGTCCTCCTCCTCCAGACTCACCCTATCCATTACCCATAATGCTGATGCCTGGATTCTGCACAATGAAGAAACTTACTTAACGTTGACGAGTCCCCCACTGTGAATTCCAGGTGGCTGCCACATTTCTAATGTTGATTGCTTTTGATTTGCAGAAAATCCACGCCGGGAAACTCCAGTTGTGGCCCTGCTGCAGAACGCTTTAGGACTCTGTGAATTCCAGGTGGAGCCAGCCCTCAAACACAAATTACAGGTAAGATAAGCGTTTGGATGGGAGGTAGTATAATGGAGTATTCGGAGAGGCGTGAGAGTGACAGTGGTACTAGCAGTAAAGTCCTAGGGCTCTTGAATTAACAAACTCTGTGACAGGCATTTACTTAGGAAAACATTTGGCCTATTGCACGTGAACGTGTAGGCGTTATTATTGCTCGCTTGCCTGTCTCAGGGGTGCTGTCTGTGGGGCTTCTAGGTTTTAGGGTTGTGTGAGCACCGCTGCCACATTTCTAATGTTGATTGCTTTTGATTTGCAGAAAATCCACGCCGGGAAACTCCAGTTGTGGCCCTGCTGCAGAACGCTTTAGGACTCTGTGAATTCCAGGTGGAGCCAGCCCTCAAACACAAATTACAGGTAAGATAAGCGTTTGGATGGGAGGTAGTATAATGGAGTATTCGGAGAGGCGTGAGAGTGACAGTGGTACTAGCAGTAAAGTCCTAGGGCTCTTGAATTAACAAACTCTGTGACAGGCATTTACTTAGGAAAACATTTGGCCTATTGCACGTGAACCAACACGATGACAGTGTTCAGTTAAATGAAATTACTGCAAAACCACCACCCACCCAGCTCAAAAGTAGTAAAAAAACAGGTATGCTCAGATAAAGTTTGAAAAAGTATATTTATATCCCTAACAAAATAATCTCCCGCAAGACCCTCCCTAACCCCAACAAATAAATAGTCCTTCAAAAGTCCCCAAAAAACCCAACTCCCAATTCCCACCCCCAAAAGTCTCAAAAAAAGAGGCAAGGGACACTCTAGGGATGCAAGCTGTTAAGTTTGGCCTCCAGGGCATCATGCCTTAGGGCCAGGGCATCGTACTTCTCCTGGAGGGTGGCTTGATCTAGGCGGAGGCCCTCCACCACATTCTGATATTTGTTCCATTTCTGGACCTCCGCCTCTATGTCGGACACTCTGCGGAGTGCACGGCGCAAGCGACCCTTAACAGTACTGCGAGGTGCAGCTTTTGCTGCTCGGCGGTGGCGTCTTCCAGCACGGCTCCGGTTCGCTGGAGCACTGTGCTTACCGGCAGAACGTGGGGTAACGGAGGAGGATGTAGATGATGTTAGATTTGATGCACTGGAGTGCGTGTCGTCCCCCTCCAGTTCCACCAGCCGCCGATATTCGGCAACAGTTGCTTCCAGCCTCCGTTGCCGGGTCAGTACAGCCAGCATACTCCTCGTTGGTTTGGATGTTTTAGTATTGCCAACTATATGAAGAAAGAAAGACATAATCTGTAACCAATGCTCTTTAAGAATATGATTAACACAAAATGATTCAGCAGGAAGTTGTGTCACAGTACAACTAGCAACTAGCCAGGGCAGTACAAAACTATTCAGGCCAGTATCATGGGCGTCCGCAGGGAGGGGCAAGGGGGGGCGCTTGAATCACCATTTCCCTTCCCACAACTCACTTGTATCCTTGGTTTGGTGCTCTTTCATATGAAAGAGATCTGGCAGAAGTGAGTGATTTTTCCTCTGAGCCGTTAACCACACCAGCAACCGTATCATCTGCACCAGGCCCAGGCGATATGTCTGTTTCCCTCCCTCTCTCTCTCTCTCTCTCTCTCTCTCTCTCCCTCTTTCTGTCTCCCTTTGTCTCCCTCTACCTCGCTGTCTCTCTCTCTCTGTCTCCCTCCCTCACCCGCCCTCTGGCTCCCTCCCTCTCTCTCTCTCCTTCTGTCTTCCTCTCTCTCTGTCTCTGCCTCTATCTGTCTGTCGGTCCCAGCCTGCTGTAATTACCATATTGTAATTTGTCACTGGGCCACCACTGGATACACATCATATCCTATCTAAGAGTCAGATAGTACCATGATCCAGCTTACCTGTACTCGCCACCGCCACCGTCTCCTTCCTCACAGTCTGTACTTCTTGCTCTTGGTCCGACTCCTCTAGCGCCGCCTCCTCCCCAGATTGACCCTCGGACTCCGAGTCAATGATGACCACCACATCCGAGCTGGCCCCGCCACCAGATGTTCCACCTACAAAGTAGATTTAAGAATGTTAGATTACACCACTCCACTAGTATTTGGTCTATGAATGAAAAAATGTGAAAACAACAGAAAAATTAATTGACTGTCTACTCTAGTCTAAAGTAAAAATGTCCCTCCTTCCAGGGAAAGCTGTTGTCTTGCTTCATTTTTTTGTCACAATTGTTGAATGCTTGCTTAATTTTAACACACACTATTTTTCTCTGAACAGACAGAAACTGGACTTCTAAGGACAAGAGGAACATCAACTTCAAACCAGGTGAAAGCTCGGCTCGACCACAAGAAATGTGTTCCAATCCATTACTCATCAACTCAGCACCAAGCACTTTTCCATTTCCAACTAACTTTATTTTAATATATGTGTTTACTTAAACTTTTAATAAAGCTTTTAAACTTGAATAGACTCTGTGGTTTTTAGTCCTCCAGACTAGAGTGACTGAGCGAAAAGTTTTGCAATTTTTGCAAGGAGGAGTCTGTGCTGCTGACACTACCAGGTTTATATTTATACAGTGTGCCAAACACGCCACTCTGAAATATTATTACTCTGGTCTTTGGTGTCCATAGTTCGGTTTGTGGAGAATTGTCCCTGCAACAGTAGTATTATTGATTTTGCTCCTATCTAAACACTATTTCGAAACAATTAAATTAGGAATGCTTGGGCAACAATAGGTCCTCTATATTTAAATGAAAACTTACTGGGGCCAGCAAAGGAGCACTCGCCGCCCTGGCCTGCATCCTCCTCCTTTGGAGCCACTGCATCCGATTTTTCGGTCCGCTTGCCCCTGGGCGGACCTGACGTACAACATGAAAGAAATAACAGAAAACATTGATGATTGCTGCTTGCCGATGTCCTTGTCAACCAAATCAAACATTTAGAAAGAACAAGAACCTACTATTTCATCCAAAAAGAGGGCTACAAAGGAAGGACTGCACCTGAGCCTCTACTCTAGGGGCAGATTTAAAAGCCCCTTGCAGCTCTTTTGCTCCATTCTTGCGTCAATTTTGTGACGCAGCGCCACAACAAGAGAGGCGCCATGGTGTGGCGTATATTAACAACGTGACGCATATGGGAGATGCATCCCACTCTAAAACCCTGCGCCATTAGGGAGCATTCCATCGCAAGGGAGGGCGTTCCTGCGCAGGAACGCATGCTAAAAGTGGCTATGGGGAATATATAAAATTTCAATCAGTCATTTAGGACAATGATGCGTCACTGAAACCCTGCGCCTGCATGAAGCAGACTTACGGCTTGACGCAGCATTGCTGGAGCTGCGCCATTGTTGCAACGCAACTCCATCAATGAGCCGCCTTTACGGCACCGATGCGTAACGCTTCGGTGACGTTTTGGGACCATGGTGTGCCGCATTGTAAATACGGCGCACCATGGGTGGTGCTGGCGTGCCGCACACTTTGCAGGGATGCGCAGGTAATTGCTAATCTGACACTTAGGGGCATACTTACGAGTTCTGAGCTGGACACCTCCAGATGTGCACCAGAACAAATGCGTAACGCAAAACTAACCTTGCGTCACGGCAGATGCGCCGCTATTACTATGCGGCAAACCCTGGCGCAAGGGTAGGCAGATGCGTGACGCATCTCGTGACGAAATAGGGGCGCATCTCTAGAGTCGCGTCGCGGGCGCGATGCAACTATAGCAGTGCTCAGGGCTGCCCAATACTCAACATACCGCATCAGTCCTTACGCCTGCTTCAAGCAAGCAGGCATAAAGAATTGACATAGCAGCGTCGCGGAAGTGCCTGCGTTAAATCTTGTAGATTTCACGCAGGCACTTTTGCGAGGCACACATCTGCCTGACCGGCACCCCCCACCCCCCACCCCCCCCCCTGCGTGGGAACGCACCCATTGTGGCGCAGGCCCAGGCCTTCACGTGTACATGACTCGCAGGGATGCGCCACGTTTACGTCGCTGTGCGTCAGGTAAGGCAGCGTAAACGTGGCACAAGGGGCTTGTAAATCTGCCCCTTTGTGTCTAGCATTACGCAGTTCTGTAAAATACACTCATACATTACTCAGCCCAATTAAATGAACACAAAATAGAAAACAAATAAGCAGTGGCACCGGCACAGAGAAGGAGAACAGTGCACCTGAAATGCACAGAAGATTTTGAAATAGTAATTTACCTCTCCTATCAATGTAATCACCAGCAGCATTATTGCTCTTTGTAAAAAAGTTAAAGCAAACATTTGCAATATAACACAGTCACATAGAGCAGGAGAAAAAACAGAGTAGTGAGTAATGAAAAAATTGCTACTACTACTCACCAAGCCCGGGGACCTCCACTCCCAGCACGTCTAGCAGGTCACGCTCTCGGTCCAGGATGTCGGTCCAGCGGTGGGTGACTTGATTGTAGGTGCGCTGGACCCCCGTGATCTTAAAAAGGGCCCGGCACACCTGCCCCCACCGCTTCCGTCGCTCCTGGCTGTTGGTGTAACCAGCAGCGATCCTGCCGCGATGGTCCTGGGGAGACGGCGCTGCACATAAAAAACAAGTGCGCCCACCTCCTCAGGGCTGAAGATCTCCCGGGGCACCACCATTTCCGCCCTCAAGCGACCACACGGGAGCCGGGCACGGGCTGCGGTGCCCGTCTTGGGCAGCTTGACAGCTGTCTTGACCATGTTCTGGGCAGGTGTTAGCAGTAAAGAAGAGACAAAATGAAAAAGAATAAGAGTAGGGAAGAAGGAAATAAAAGTTTAAAAAAGTAGTTCAAAAGTAAACAAAAGTAGCCTAAAACACAAAAATATAGATCTAGAAAAATAGAGGGATAGAAAATAAGTTAAATAGATCAAAAAAATATTAAAACAAGCAAAGGATGGCAGAGATATACAGAGGATAGAAACACCATACCCAGACACATAGGAATGAATGAAAAACAAGATGGCGGCCCGATCACGTGCGCGTAAGTAAGTTCGCACGCGATTTCTCTCGCGAACTCGTGCGAACTTGTATTCGCAAGGCGCTCATCGCGCGAGATTACACATAGCGGGCGGAAACGGAAATACGTCACGCAAACAAAATGGCGGCGCCCATACTCAACCTTGGGGTAACTCGCACGAGTTCGCGGCTTCCACGGGCGAGTTCGCACTACGACGCGCCTCGCGAATAGGGCGAAATTACCGAAAAACGAGTTTTGCAAAAGCAAAACGAACGAGCAGGTGCAAAAGTTCGAGCTCATCATTTGTAACCATTTACCTGTAGTGCTTCCTGAAGGGGCCCTCCAGAATCCGGTTGCCTACTTGCAACTATTGTGTGACCCTGCTCTGACAGTCACAGAATAGTTACAAGTATGCCATTGCATCCTGTTAAAAAAAATTATTTACATTGCATTTGCAACAAAAAGGAAAGGGAGCAGACAAGCAGGTGCCAGCCTTCATTAATGTCAGTTGGGGCAGGGCAGGTGTTGTTGTTTGCAAAACTTAAAGCACTTAGCAGGTGTTTGTTCACTCAGTGGTCAATCAGAGGGTGTTGTGATGACACTGAGGGTGGCATGGGTGTGCCAGCCATAGGGTGGCATGGGTGAACCAGAGTCCCAGTATTGACAGAGGATGGCAGTGCTTTGCTTTGCCCCAATAATGTACACTGGTGAACTAGAAGGGGGATGTGATGACACAGAGGGTGACATGGGTGAGCCAGAGGGTGGCATGGGTGACCAAAGAGAGTGCCAGTGGTGACAGAGGGTGGCAGTGATGAAGAAAGCTTAGCAAACAGGCTGGGCACGTAGAAACAACAAGTTCGCAAAACTGGCGACCCGACAAGTAAGTTCGCAATTTGCGAAATTGTACAAAACTCTCGCGAACTTGCAGAAACCCGTGCGAACACACACACCCCCAAAAAATACGCAAATCCGCGATAATTCGCGGATTTCGCGGATTTTCGCAATCCGCGAATACGCAAATCCGCAAATTCGCGGATTGCGAATCCGCAAAATCCGCCCATGCTTAGTTTTTTCAGTCAATTTCTAAGATTTTTTAAAGGATAATTCCTAACTATAACCTACCTGAAACCTATGTTTTTTTCAGTGAAATTCAAAGGTTTTTTGAATGATAATTCCTAACTATAACCTGCCTGAAAACTATGCATTTTTCAGTGAAAAAAAAAAATATATATATATATTTATTTTCCCAATCCTGACTTAGGCTTCAGAAGAACAGGCACCGACTCCGTGGGTCAAGTCAAAGGTTTTTATTCACCAATACATACGATCAGACGCGTTTCGGCGGACAAGTCCGCCTTGTTCACTTCATCTGCTTTACACCAAGTCAGTGAGCCTTATTTATACTAGTGCATACTTGATAGGTGATGGAACAACCATGTGACATAATTAGGTGTTTGACTGTAAACATAGAAGAGTTAATTGCGCTCAAAAACATGCAAGTCATTGTGACACATCAAACATAAAATTCGTAAATCATTGTAAATACATCTTTACAATTAACGGTTCATGTTGGTGTGTATACATTTCATGAAGAATTGGTTTTAAACACATGGTCTGAAAAAATGTTTATGAAAATAATCTAAATGACTGCTGTCAGTTCCATGCCGGTTTAGACATGGAAGAGTTCCTAACACCACGTGTATAAGTTTGTAGCCGCTCAGTAGTCTGTAACCTCTTTATCGCGGTCACTGCACGTCGTGTGTTTGGTGCACCCCCGTCCGTGCGCGTCTGAAGGTGAGTGTCAAGCGCGCAGGCCTTTGTGTTTTATGTGTCATGGTGAACAGCAGGGGCACGGAATCTGCGGTTTCCTGAGGGAAACTATTTAGTCTCTGTAAGTTTGCTACCCATTCGTATTGTTCGTTTTTATATATAGTTATATATATATATATATCCACATAATTCCAAGTTTACCTTGCATGGAGACGCCAAACTCAGGTGGAAATATAGCCATCTTTTATTGCAGGTGATGTGCACCGCGCATTCCAGCCCCACAAACAAAGCGCCAAACATGTTTCGGGCTCCATGCCCTTGTTCACTGGCTGCATGTGCAAAGTTCCAGCAGCTGTGTGGACTATACCTTTATCCCCGCCCAAATGGGAGTTCCTTCAGCACAGAGGCATTATGCGGTAAGTAGTCCGTGACTGAGCCATATTGGTTGCTGTCAGGGCTGTGCACAAACATAAAATAAAATCCCAAGTGGGTGCATTGAAGAGAGAATGTCACAGTGTAAATCAATGTTCATCCTGGCAATACCGGCATTTCCAACAATGATGCAAACAATCTTCAAGCTTCGGAGGTACTGCTGACTGCGCGGCGGGTCGTCTCTGCGACGAGGCACGCCGCTTTTTAACATCCACATAATTCCAAGTTTACCTTGCATGGAGACGTGAAACTCAGGTGAAAATATAGCCATCTTTTATTGCAGGTGATGTGCACCGCGCATTCCAGCCCCACAAACAAAGCGCCAAACATGTTTCGGGCTCCATGCCCTTGTTCACTGGCTGCATGTGCAAAGTTCCAGCAGCTGTGTGGACTATACCTTTATCCCCGCCCAAATGGGAGTTTCTTCAGCACATTGGCATTATGGGGTAAGTAGTATGTGACATATATAGTGCCCCCACCATGCACAGTTTTCCCATCACTAATTTTATTGCAAATGTTGCAGTTACGGAATGAGTGATGCCATACAAGATGTCATTACTGATGTCCTATGTGGGGGAAGTAGCAGTGCTTTGCAAGGACTCAAGTTATAGTTACCCTAGGGAACGAGTGAAAGTGGTGGGTGTATTTACACTGTTGTTTTAATATTTCCCCTGTTTATTTCTGTCAAATTAATGTATTTATTTGTGTGTTTTTATATTGCATGCACTTTAACCGAAGGTGTCAGAGCGCTTTAGCATAGAACTAGTTACATTACATAAGGACTTCAAAAAGAATGGTAGTAAGTAGATATATCTACAGATACTTGTGGTTAGTGATACAAATATACAAGTTGCATATTCACTCAAGAATACATATTAAGAAATGTTGAAGCGATTAGGGTTGGACAAATATATATTGCATATTTGTTGAGCATGATCTTCTTGCCATAGCAGGGGATCTTGCAGTGCTCATTCAACCAGACCTTCAGGGTGCTGTTGCACTCACGGGCAGTGTTGTTGGGCCTGGAGGGATCCCCGAGTTGGTGCTGGCTATAGAGGTAGAATGGCAGGTGGTGGTGGGTGTAGGCATTTACTTAGGAAAACATTTGGCCTATTGCACGTGAACCAACACGATGACAGTGTTCAGTTAAATGAAATTACTGCAAAACCACCACCCACCCAGCTCAAAAGTAGTAAAAAAACAGGTATGCTCAGATAAAGTTTGAAAAAGTATATTTATATCCCTAACAAAATAATCTCCCGCAAGACCCTCCCTAACCCCAACAAATAAATAGTCCTTCAAAAGTCCCCAAAAAACCCAACTCCCAATTCCCACCCCCCAAAAGTCTCAAAAAAAGGGGCAAGGGACACTCTAGGGATGCAAGCTGTTAAGTTTGGCCTCCAGGGCATCATGCCTTAGGGCCAGGGCATCGTACTTCTCCTGGAGGGTGGCTTGATCTAGGCAGAGGCCCTCCACCACATTCTGATATTTGTTCCATTTCTGGACCTCCGCCTCTAGGTCGGACACTCTGCGGAGTGCACGGCGCAAGCGACCCTTAACAGTACTGCGAGGTGCAGCTTTTGCTGCTCGGCGGTGGCGTCTTCCAGCACGGCTCCGGTTCGCTGGAGCACTGTGCTTACCAGCAGAACGTGGGGTAACGGAGGAGGATGTAGATGATGTTAGATTTGATGCACTGGAGTGCGTGTCGTCCCCCTCCAGTTCCACCAGCCGCCGATATTCGGCAACAGTTGCTTCCAGCCTCCGTTGCCGGGCCAGTACAACCAGCATACTCCTCGTTGGTTTGGATGTTTTAGTATTGCCAACTATATGAAGAAAGAAAGACATAATCTGTAACCAATGCTCTTTAAGAATATGATTAACACAAAATGATTCAGCAGGAAGTTGTGTCACAGTACAACTAGCAACTAGCCAGGGCAGTACAAAACTATTCAGGCCAGTATCATGGGCGTCCGGAGGGAGGGGCAAGGGGGGGCGCTTGAATCACCATTTCCCTTCCCACAACTCACTTGTATCCTTGGTTTGGTGCTCTTTCATATGAAAGAGATCTGGCAGAAGTGAGTGATTTTTCCTCTGAGCCGTTAACCACACCAGCAACCGTATCATCTGCACCAGGCCCAGGCGATATGTCTGTTTCCCTCCCTCTCTCTCTCTCTCTCTCTCTCTCTGTCTCCCTCTTTCTGTCTCCCTTTGTCTCCCTCTACCTCGCTGTCTCTCTCTCTCTGTCTCCCTCCCTCACCCTCCCTCTGGCTCCCTCCCTCTCTCTCTCTCCTTCTGTCTTCCTCTCTCTCTGTCTCTGCCTCTATCTGTCTGTCGGTCCCAGCCTGCTGTAATTACCATATTGTAATTTGTCACTGGGCCACCACTGGATACACATCATATACTATCTAAGAGTCAGATAGTACCATGATCCAGCTTACCTGTACTCGCCACCGCCACCGTCTCCTTCCTCACAGTCTGTACTTCTTGCTCTTGGTCTGACTCCTCTAGCGCCGCCTCCTCCCCAGATTGACCCTCGGACTCCGAGTCAATGATGACCACCACATCCGAGCTGGCCCCGCCACCAGATGTTCCACCTACAAAGTAGATTTAAGAATGTTAGATTACACCACTCCACTAGTATTTGGTCTATGAATGAAAAAATGTGAAAACAACAGAAAAATTAATTGACTGTCTACTCTAGTCTAAAGTAAAAATGTCCCTCCTTCCAGGGAAAGCTGTTGTCTTGCTTCATTTTTTTGTCACAATTGTTGAATGCTTGCTTAATTTTAACACACACTATTTTTCTCTGAACAGACAGAAACTGGACTTCTAAGGACAAGAGGAACATCAACTTCAAACCAGGTGAAAGCTCGGCTCGACCACAAGAAATGTGTTCCAATCCATTACTCATCAACTCAGCACCAAGCACTTTTCCATTTCCAACTAACTTTATTTTAATATATGTGTTTACTTAAACTTTTAATAAAGCTTTTAAACTTGAATAGACTCTGTGGTTTTTAGTCCTCCAGACTAGAGTGACTGAGCGAAAAGTTTTGCAATTTTTGCAAGGAGGAGTCTGTGCTGCTGACACTACCAGGTTTATATTTATACAGTGTGCCAAACACGCCACTCTGAAATATTATTACTCTGGTCTTTGGTGTCCATAGTTCGGTTTGTGGAGAATTGTCCCTGCAACAGTAGTATTATTGATTTTGCTCCTATCTAAACACTATTTCGAAACAATTAAATTAGGAATGCTTGGACAACAATAGGTCCTCTATATTTAAATGAAAACTTACTGGGGCCAGCAAAGGAGCACTCGCCGCCCTGGCCTGCATCCTCCTCCTTTGGAGCCACTGCATCCGATTTTTCGGTCCGCTTGCCCCTGGGCGGACCTGACGTACAACATGAAAGAAATAACAGAAAACATTGATGATTGCTGCTTGCCGATGTCCTTGTCAACCAAATCAAACATTTAGAAAGAACAAGAACCTACTATTTCATCCAAAAAGAGGGCTACAAAGGAAGGACTGCACCTGAGCCTCTACTCTAGGGGCAGATTTAAAAGCCCCTTGCAGCTCTTTTGCTCCATTCTTGCGTCAATTTTGTGACGCAGCGCCACAACAAGAGAGGCGCCATGGTGTGGCGTATATTAACAACGTGACGCATATGGGAGATGCATCCCATTCTAAAACCCTGCGCCATTAGGGAGCATTCCATCGCAAGGGAGGGCGTTCCTGCGCAGGAACGCATGCTAAAAGTGGCTATGGGGAATATATAAAATTTCAATCAGTCATTTAGGACAATGATGCGTCACTGAAACCCTGCGCCTGCATGAAGCAGACTTACGGCTTGACGCAGCATTGCTGGAGCTGCGCCATCGTTGCAATGCAACTCCATCAATGAGCCGCCTTTACGGCACCGATGCGTAACGCTTCGGTGACGTTTTGGGACCATGGTGTGCCGCATTGTAAATACGGCGCACCATGGGTGGTGCTGGCGTGCCGCACACTTTGCAGGGATGCGCAGGTAATTGCTAATCTGACACTTAGGGGCATACTTACGAGTTCTGAGCTGGACACCTCCAGATGTGCACCAGAACAAATGCGTAACGCAAAACTAACCTTGCGTCACGGCAGATGCGCCGCTATTACAATGCGGCAAACCCTGGCGCAAGGGTAGGCAGATGCGTGACGCATCTCGTGACGAAATAGGGGCGCATCTCTAGAGTCGTGTCGCGGGCGCGATGCAACTATAGCAGTGCTCAGGGCTGCCCAATACTCAACATACCGCATCAGTCCTTACGCCTGCTTCAAGCAAGCAGGCATAAAGAATTGACATAGCAGCATCGCGGAAGTGCCTGCGTTAAATCTTGTAGATTTCACGCAGGCACTTTTGCGAGGCACACATCTGCCTGACCGGCACCCCCCACCCCCCACCCCCCCCCTGCGTGGGAACGCACCCATTGTGGCGCAGGCCCAGGCCTTCACGTGGCGCATCTCCTTAGATGCATCACGTTGTACATGACTCGCAGGGATGCGCCACGTTTACGTCGCTGTGCGTCAGGTAAGGCAGCGTAAACGTGGCACAAGGGGCTTGTAAATCTGCCCCTTTGTGTCTAGCATTACGCAGTTCTGTAAAATACACTCATACATTACTCAGCCCAATTAAATGAACACAAAATAGAAAACAAATAAGCAGTGGCACCGGCACAGAGAAGGAGAACAGTGCACCTGAAATGCACAGAAGATTTTGAAATAGTAATTTACCTCTCGTATCAATGTAATCACCAGCAGCATTATTGCTCTTTGTAAAAAAGTTAAAGCAAACATTTGCAATATAACACAGTCACATAGAGCAGGAGAAAAAACAGAGTAGTGAGTAATGAAAAAATTGCTACTACTACTCACCAAGCCCGGGGACCTCCACTCCCAGCACGTCTAGCAGGTCACGCTCTCGGTCCAGGATGTCGGTCCAGCGGTGGGTGACTTGATTGTAGGTGCGCTGGACCCCCGTGATCTTAAAAAGGGCCCGGCACACCTGCCCCCACCGCTTCCGTCGCTCCTGGCTGTTGGTGTAACCAGCAGCGATCCTGCCGCGATGGTCCTGGGGAGACGGCGCTGCACATAAAAAACAAGTGCGCCCACCTCCTCAGGGCTGAAGATCTCCCGGGGCACCACCATTTCCGCCCTCAAGCGACCACACGGGAGCCGGGCACGGGCTGCGGTGCCCGTCTTGGGCAGCTTGACAGCTGTCTTGACCATGTTCTGGGCAGGTGTTAGCAGTAAAGAAGAGACAAAATGAAAAAGAATAAGAGTAGGGAAGAAGGAAATAAAAGTTTAAAAAAGTAGTTCAAAAGTAAACAAAAGTAGCCTAAAACACAAAAATATAGATCTAGAAAAATAGAGGGATAGAAAATAAGTTAAATAGATCAAAAAAATATTAAAACAAGCAAAGGATGGCAGAGATATACAGAGGATAGAAACACCATACCCAGACACATAGGAATGAATGAAAAACAAGATGGCGGCCCGATCACGTGCGCGTAAGTAAGTTCGCATGCGATTTCTCTCGCGAACTCGTGCGAACTTGTATTCGCAAGGCGCTCATCGCGCGAGATTACACATAGCGGGCGGAAACGGAAATACGTCACGCAAACAAAATGGCGGCGCCCATACTCAACCTTGGGGTAACTCGCACGAGTTCGCGGCTTCCACGGGCGAGTTCGCACTACGACGCGCCTCGCGAATAGGGCGAAATTACCGAAAAACGAGTTTTGCAAAAGCAAAACGAACGAGCAGGTGCAAAAGTTCGAGCTCATCATTTGTAACCATTTACCTGTAGTGCTTCCTGAAGGGGCCCTCCAGAATCCGGTTGCCTACTTGCAACTATTGTGTGACCCTGCTCTGACAGTGACAGAATAGTTACAAGTATGCCATTGCATCCTGTTAAAAAAAATTATTTACATTGCATTTGCAACAAAAAGGAAAGGGAGCAGACAAGCAGGTGCCAGCCTTCATTAATGTCAGTTGGGGCAGGGCAGGTGTTGTTGTTTGCAAAACTTAAAGCACTTAGCAGGTGTTTGTTCACTCAGTGGTCAATCAGAGGGTGTTGTGATGACACTGAGGGTGGCATGGGTGTGCCAGCCAGAGGGTGGCATGGGTGAACCAGAGTCCCAGTATTGACAGAGGATGGCAGTGCTTTGCTTTGCCCCAATAATGTACACTGGTGAACTAGAAGGGGGATGTGATGACACAGAGGGTGACATGGGTGAGCCAGAGGGAGGCATGGGTGACCAAAGAGAGTGCCAGTGGTGACAGAGGGTGGCAGTGATGAAGAAAGCTTAGCAAACAGGCTGGGCACGTAGAAACAACAAGTTCGCAAAACTGGCGACCCGACAAGTAAGTTTGCAATTTGCGAAATTGTACAAAACCCTCGCGAACTTGCAGAAACCCGTGCGAACACACACACCCCCAAAAAATACGCAAATCCGCGAGAATTCGCGGATTTCGCGTATTTTCGCAATCCGCGAATACGCAAATCCGCAAATTCGCGGATTGCGAATCCGCAAAATCCGCCCATGCTTAGTTTTTTCAGTGAATTTCTAAGATTTTTTAAAGGATAATTCCTAACTATAACCTACCTGAAACCTATGTTTTTTTCAGTGAAATTCAAAGGTTTTTTGAATGATAATTCCTAACTATAACCTGCCTGAAAACTATGCATTTTTCAGTGAAAAAAAAAAAAATATATATATATATTTATTTTCCCAATCCTGACTTAGGCTTCAGAAGAACAGGCACCGACTCCGTGGGTCAAGTCAAAGGTTTTTATTCACCAATACATACGATCAGACGCGTTTCGGCGGACAAGTCCGCCTTGTTCACTTCATCTGCTTTACACCAAGTCAGTGAGCCTTATTTATACTAGTGCATACTTGATAGGTGATGGAACAACCATGTGACATAATTAGGTGTTTGACTGTAAACATAGAAGAGTTAATTGCGCTCAAAAACATGCAAGTCATTGTGACACATCAAACATAAAATTCGTAAATCATTGTAAATACATCTTTACAATTAACGGTTCATGTTGGTGTGTATACATTTCATGAAGAATTGGTTTTAAACACATGGTCTGAAAAAATGTTTATGAAAATAATCTAAATGACTGCTGTCAGTTCCATGCCGGTTTAGACATGGAAGAGTTCCTAACACCACGTGTATAAGTTTGTAGCCGCTCAGTAGTCTGTAACCTCTTTATCGCGGTCACTGCACGTCGTGTGTTTGGTGCACCCCCGTCCGTGCGCGTCTGAAGGTGAGTGTCAAGCGCGCAGGCCTTTGTGTTTTATGTGTCATGGTGAACTGCAGGGGCACGGAATCTGCGGTTTCCTGAGGGAAACTATTTAGTCTCTGTAAGTTTGCTACCCATTCGTATTGTTCGTTTTTATATATATTTATATATATATATATCCACATAATTCCAAGTTTACCTTGCATGGAGACGCCAAACTCAGGTGGAAATATAGCCATCTTTTATTGCAGGTGATGTGCACCGCGCATTCCAGCCCCACAAACAAAGCGCCAAACATGTTTCGGGCTCCATGCCCTTGTTCACTGGCTGCATGTGCAAAGTTCCAGCAGCTGTATGGACTATACCTTTATCCCCGCCCAAATGGGAGTTCCTTCAGCACAGAGGCATTATGGGGTAAGTAGTCCGTGACTGAGCCATATTGGTTGCTGTCAGGGCTGTGCACAAACATAAAATAAAATCCCAAGTGGGTGCATTGAAGAGAGAATGTCACAGTGTAAATCAATGTTCATCCTGGCAATACCGGCATTTCCAACAATGATGCAAACAATCTTCAAGCTTCGGAGGTACTGCTGACTGCGCGGCGGGTCGTCTCTGCGACGAGGCACGCCGCTTTTTAACATCCACATAATTCCAAGTTTACCTTGCATGGAGACGTGAAACTCAGGTGAAAATATAGCCATCTTTTATTGCAGGTGATGTGCACCGCGCATTCCAGCCCCACAAACAAAGCGCCAAACATGTTTCGGGCTCCATGCCCTTGTTCACTGGCTGCATGTGCAAAGTTCCAGCAGCTGTGTGGACTATACCTTTATCCCCGCCCAAATGGGAGTTTCTTCAGCACATTGGCATTATGGGGTAAGTAGTATGTGACATATATAGTGCCCCCACCATGCACAGTTTTCCCATCACTAATTTTATTGCAAATGTTGCAGTTACGGAATGAGTGATGCCATACAAGATGTCATTACTGATGTCCTATGTGGGGGAAGTAGCAGTGCTTTGCAAGGACTCAAGTTATAGTTACCCTAGGGAACGAGTGAAAGTGGTGGGTGTATTTACACTGTTGTTTTAATATTTCCCCTGTTTATTTCTGTCAAATTAATGTATTTATTTGTGTGTTTTTATATTGCATGCACTTTAACCGAAGGTGTCAGAGCGCTTTAGCATAGAACTAGTTACATTACATAAGGACTTCAAAAAGAATGGTAGTAAGTAGATATATCTACAGATACTTGTGGTTAGTGATACAAATATACAAGTTGCATATTCACTCAAGAATACATATTAAGAAATGTTGAAGCGATTAGGGTTGGACAAATATATATTGCATATTTGTTGAGCATGATCTTCTTGCCATAGCAGGGGATCTTGCAGTGCTCATTCAACCAGACCTTCAGGGTGCTGTTGCACTCACGGGCAGTGTTGTTGGGCCTGGAGGGATCCCCGAGTTGGTGCTGGCTATAGAGGTAGAATGGCAGGTGGTGGTGGGTGTATGCAGCTTGCTGGAGCCGGGGGCTGTACTTGAGCTCATGCTGAGCACCAACTATGGGAAGGGGGGTAGCATGTGCTGTAGGGCATGAAGGCATCTTCCCTGTGTAGGTGAGTTCGTAAATGAAGGAAAGGTAGTCATTGGTCTGGAGCTGTGGGAGTCGGCCAGACTGCGGTGCGCTGCTTGACGACGTTGATGCAGAGAGACTTGGGCAGCGTGAACAGGTGGGACGGGCAGGCAATAGAATTAGAGGCAGTAGAGACAGTCCTGATAAACTAGTCCAACTGTAAATGAGCCGCAGATTCACCATGGAGAACACTGTTGGCTCCATCAGCCGAGACGCTTCAGTCTCCAAGATGGAGGAGGGCAGCGTTTGGCTCACCTCTTGATCCTCCACCCCTCTAGCTTTTCTACTTTGCCACCTTGCTGATACGGGTGATCTGAATGGGGTCAGATGTTTTCTATGCTAGTTTTCCCCATTGCCTTAGCTCTCCCCCAGAGAACGGTTTACAGCACCGGGGCCAGCTCAGTGCCGCACAAGGCTGGTAGCTGCGGAGTGCACAGGTGGGAATAAGTAGGTTTGTGTTTTTAAGAATTACACTACTTTTCTGATGCAGAGGCTAGTTGGTTGCGTTCAGTTGTATGGCTTAGATTTAATCATTATTGGTTACTTTTCCTTTCAATTTTGAAATGGAACAGTTCAAATAATTTAAATTTACTTTCTGAACAATACATCTATCCCTAATTGAAAAGAAGTTGATTTTCTATACAATATTGAACTGTTTGTGGAATATAGTACATAACAAGCACAAGGAGATGATGGACGGAGAGCTGGAACTTTTCAGACACTCACCACCAGCACAGATCTGGCTTGAATCCGTCATCATTCGTTAGATCACTTCGCCACCTCAGTTCAGACCCAGCTATGTGTAAATTAGTCTTGACCCTGTGCCTCAGGAGAACAGTCCAGCCCAAACTGCCAAGCCAGGTCTTCCCTAAACCGGAAACAAGCATCCTGGGACCGGTTTCTGGGTTACACACTTCATCAGCCAGGCTAGCTTGAATCCAATGGCAAAGTGAGCAAGGGACCCACGTCTGGGCAAACCCTCCCAACTTAGGGTGAACAAAGCAAACACAAGGAGATGATGGATGGAGTGCTGAAATTGTTCAGACACTCACCCCCAGTCATAGATCTGGGTTGAATTCATCATCATTCTTTAGCTCACTTCGCCACCTCAGTTCAGACCCAGCTATATGCAAATCAGGCGTGACCCTGCGCCTCATGGGAACAGTCCAGCCCGAACTACAAAGCCAGGTCTTCCCTGAACCAGAAATAAGCATCCTGGGGCAGGTTTCTGGGTAATACCCTTCATCAGACAGTCTCACATGAATCCAGTGGCAAAGTTAGCAAGGGACCCATATCTGGGCATACCCTTCCAACTTAGCTCAAACAAAGCAAACACAAGGAGATGTTGGACGCAGCGCTGAAAATTTTCAGACGCTCACTCCCAGTCATAGATCTGGGTTGAACTATTTGAAAAACAGGGGACCCCTACAGTAGTAAAGTTGCT
The DNA here is from genome assembly GCF_964261635.1 of Lissotriton helveticus. Classification (NCBI taxonomy): domain Eukaryota; kingdom Metazoa; phylum Chordata; class Amphibia; order Caudata; family Salamandridae; genus Lissotriton; species Lissotriton helveticus. The sequence goes on along the minus strand of NC_136067.1, from coordinate 1,804,076,117 downwards.
ATACGTAGGGAAAACAACACTATAGGAAAAATACAATTATAGCAACCACTCAAATAATAAGTGCCAAATCTCTCAAACATAGAAACATAATAGAAAAAGCGACCTTCATAGTACTACTACAAGTATAGCAGCACAAATAGTTTTAATATATACGCAACATTTTATTTTATATTCATTTTTGGTTCAAACATTATTATTTCTTGAATATTTTCATTTTATATTTCATTAAATTATTAAATATACATGCATAAAGATAAAACAACAAATTTGATAAAGTACAGAAAAAGACAAACAAAATATACAACAAGTCACAATGGACCGGTCTATATTCTATCGTAGTAGGCAAAGCGGTTGGATTTCACTACGCGCGTTTCGGCAATCTGCCTTCATCAGGTGACCGTCATTCGCACATACATAGGACAGGACATAAAATGGGTTCTATATCTCGATGAGTGGAGTGGAAGGTAAGTCTTATTTCTTCTATAAGTCCACCCGGCTTTTATGTATATTATTATTCTCGATAAGGCATACAGTTGACCTTGAAAAGATCAAAGCTGATCTCAATGATATACGAATCCGGAAGTTAGCGATAAGGACACATTCATATATTGGACGCGGCAGTGTTCTATAAATTCTGCGTATTCCCTGCTGGGGACTGGTATCTTCACAAGTATATGCCCCGGCATTTAGGCAGTAGTCGATTGGTACTAAACAGCCTGCATTACAGCTCGTTTGTTCAAATGCCGCATCTCCCGATATATTTCTACAGGAAATTCTCCTCGTGGCAAAATGCGATGCAGTGCGCGCTACGAAATTCGTTTTATTAATTAAATTGTTTACTTACCTGTAATTATCCATATGCCGTTTTTTAGCCCTCTCCACCCTGCCCCTCCCCCTCCCCGCCTCCCTGCCCCACCGTAACTCCCTCCACGGCCCGCGGCTGGAGTTAAATACCTAGTAGCTATGGAACAGAGCAGACAGGCATACCTTAATCAACATGTAAAGCATTTAGAAGTAACAACAAGGTTTAAAAAGGTGAAAACTCAACACAATAAAAATTCCTCTTCAATTTATAAATATAGAGAATAATTTAAAGAATTAAATGACACACAATCAACAAAAATCCAATAAGGAGAGCCAGAGTTATGAATTTTAAGGTTTTAAGTAAAAATAGTACAAAAAAATTGCAAAGTGTCAATGGTAGTCAGTGGTTAAAGAAGACCGGGACCTAGGTGTAATTTCAGTCTGACTGTGATGGACTGCTGGTCAAATACACCAACCAGGTTCAACCTGGTCGGAGGTTTTACCAGGGAGTTTAGTCATCACTGGAAGTCAAAATCTTTCAGCATAGCAGGGCAGCAGACTGTTTTCGAAGATGGTCAGACAATATCAGACAAGCATTGGACAAGGTTCTGGTGAAGTCGTTGGTTTTAGCATGGAAATGTGAAATTCGTGCCCAGGGAAGTCATCATGCTAGCCGTACACTTTTGGTGCCTTTGCCTGGCCAAATTTCTTTCTCTAGAATTAGAGTCTTTTTTGGAGTTTAGAATCCTCCAGCGGGGCAAGGCTGCGGTTCCCCTGATTCTGGATACTTTCTCTGTAAGGTCCAGCTAAATCGGATTTGCTGCTGCAGAAAAGATCTGGGAGAGGAAACATGTTTCTTCTACCCAGTGACAGGTTTACCCCTGTCTTCTGAAGGTCTTACAGTCCAAAAATGTTCTGGTCCTCTGGAGAGCTTGAAATCCCAGGATTTCAGGGATGTTGAATGTCATCAAGTTAGGCACAGCCAAGGGTCGCAGGAACTCAAGAACAGCACTTGGAGGTCAAGACTCACTCCAGCAGAGGCAACCAGCAGCTTCAACGTCAGGTCTAGTTGATACTGGACAACTAGAATCTTAAGGAAAAGGCCTCCCGCAGCTTGTTGTGACACTGAAGCTTACACAGGAGGTCAGCCAACTGCCCCTTGGAGTCCACTGCTTTGGCTTGGGTACCAGTGAGAGCAGGTCTAGGCCTTCAGATTGCTTCATAGGACTCAAATAACATGTACAGTCTGTATTCTGGTCTTCCACAGGTCCGGTATTGTTCTGAAGAAGATGCCAGAGAATGCCACATTTTGTCTTTGCTCTTTTGACTCCTTAGCAGGGCTCTTCACCACCTGGGTCTACTGCAAATTAGCCTTTAGGATCTTCAGGCAGGGAAAGGGTAAATTTCTAGAAGTTCCACTCCTTCATATTTAATACAAATCCGACATTGTCATTAAGTTGGGCTTTAAAAAATTATTAAAAAATGACCTTGAGGTATGTTTATAACTGGTACCTAACTTGAGATATCAACTGTATCATTTAATATTGGTTCTCAGTGTTTCTTTATGGGCCAGTCAAACCTATTTTGGGTATAGTCATTGTACGGACATTATGTTAACTTTAAATTAATTTTAAATTTATAAATGTTCTACTTTTAATTACCATGAACCCTGCCATAAGGACTTCAAGGCCTTCATAGGGGTGGCATTAATATTTAAAAGGAAGGTTTTCTCCTGCAAAAACGGTTTATTTTGGCAGGTCGAGGGGCGGGATTAAGGTGCAGCTGCCTTGCTGAAGTGGCAGGCCTGGAGTCATGTTTGCTGGTCGCACAATTGGATGACATCATAGTCTATAAGTAACATTTAGCTTTCCATGCATGTATTTTGGGCACCATATACAATAAACTTAAAGGAAAGTTAAATAGGCCGGTTAGGTGTTAACCAATTCAACGTGTTTTAGGGGTCAGAGCACTTGCATGGAGGGCTGGTTAGCAATGTCTCAGGGCACAGAGTCAGAAACAGCAGCATCAATCCACATCCCAGTATCATATTCTGTTGACTGGACCAGAAAATATAGGTTGCACTGATGCTGACGCTACAATTGAGTAAAATTATGAGATTATATAATTGAATTAAGTGCCCATTGTTGCACTTTCAGGTGGTGCACATTTTAGTTACAACCAGCTCCACTGCAAACTAGGTAATCTGAAATTGGCACCAGCACTTTTGCAAATCGACATAATTTAATTTGTAAAAGAAAATCAAAAATCAAAAAACTGATACGTGGGCATGATATTGCCGGTTTCAATATAAATTACATATTTATATGTAGCATATTGCACATTTTATTAATTCTTTAGGGATGAGTGGGTGTTGCTACGTGTTTGTTTTATTCATAGCACCTGGCAGCATGTGTGTTAAATTAAAATTTTCAGAACTTAATTATCATAAACTACACAATTCCAGGTGGCTAAAAGAAAATATGAAAAATTAGTTGTAAACAGCTATATGAAGATGACTAAAAATAAACACGGCCCGGAAATCTTTAATGATCATTTCTTTTATAAAAAAAAACCTAATCCAAAGAGAAGGAAAATACACCTCTGCAACAAGTACAGGCTCCACTTAGGACCACCTTTGTATGGAACACTTTTCCTCAGGAGATGAAAACAAGACCTCTCTTCCACCTGAAACACCTTTTGCTCCTAAAACATCTCAGTACAACATATACCCATATTGTTAATGTACTATGCGACTTCCTGGATAATTCGTTATCGCAGACCTCAAACATACAAATAATAATATATATTTAGGTAGACCAAGTGGTGAATACTACCTGTTGCTTTTAAACTAAACAGCCCAGGATGGTTTATGTTACCATGCTGTTATATATACACACATATATACACACATACATGTTCTCTAATATATATGTTTTTATATATATATATATATATATATATATATATATATATATATATATATATATATATATATATATATATATATATATATATATATATATATATATATATATATATATATATATATATATTACCTACTGGGGATAGCCAGTAGGTATATATAGTTAGGATTTTTTTCCTATGGGATTTTTGAAAATTCTATGTCGAATAACTTTGGCGTTTGAGGACAGAATTGGCTGAAATTGTCAGGAAAATGGAACATTTTGTTTCTGAGCAGCCCCTGAAAATTTGGGGGGGTTTCGTCAAGGGGGGGCCGAGAAAAAAGGGGGGTCCCAAAACGTGTTTTTCCCATGCAATTTTCCATAGGGCGGTTGGCCTCACTTTTAGCCCGAACGGCTGAATGGATTTACACCAAACTTGGCAAAATTGTAGGGACTGGTAGCCCGATGTGCCTTTGCTATGTCTCAGGATATAGGCTCCAGTGGTTTTTACGAAAATTAACTTTGAAAAATATATATTGGGCTACACTGGGCTATATATATGTTGGAGCCCAAATGTAGCCCAATGTAGCCCAATGTAGCCCAATGTAGCCCAAAGATGGCCACCAGAGACAAAAAAAAACAAATGTAGCCCAAATATCAGCCAGATGTAGCCCAACTATAGCCCAATGACAGAATGTCCCAGAGTGTTCTAAAGAACAACTAGAGTGCTAACAGTCCTACTTATTACAAAGGTATGGCACACCTGAAGCCATCTTGATTGGAATAAAGTGGTAACTCTTAAAACATTTAATTTAAAAAGGAACAAAATGAGGGGGTTCATTTTGCCATAGAAAGTATGATTAGCGAATATATGACGAAATCCCGCATACCATAAGTCCGCAAAAAAAATCTTGCATGTACTATTAGGCCGCAAATTAAAATAACGAAAACTTTTAGAACGAATATGCCTTTAGCATACACTAAACAACTAAACTACCCTAAACCCTAAAACACTACCCCCAGCATGACCCTACACTACACAAACAGTACAACACTACCCTAAACCCTAAAACACTACCCCCAGCATGACCCTACACTACACAAACACTACAACACTACCCTAAACCCTAAAACACTAAGCCCAGCATGACCCTACACTACGCAAACACTACAACACTACCCAAAACCCTAAAACACTACACCCCAGCATGACCCTACACTACGCAAACACTACAACACTACCCTAAACCCTAAAACACTACCCCCAGCATGACCCTACACTACACAAACACTACAACACAACCCTAAACCCTAAAACACTACCCCCAGCATGACCCTACACTACACAAACACTACAACACAACCCTAAACCCTAAAACACTACCCCCAGCATGACCCTACACTACACAAACACTACAACACTACCCTAAACCCTAAAACACTACCCCCAGCATGACCCTACACTACACAGACACTACAACACAACCCTAAACCCTAAAACACTACACCCCAGCATGACCCTACACTACGCAAACACTACAACACTACGCAAAACCCTAAAACACTACACCCCAGCATGACCCTACACTACGCAAACACTACAACACTACTCTAAACCCTAGAACACTACCCCCAGCATGACCCTACACTACGCAAACACTACAACACTACCCTAAACCCTAAAACACTACCCCCAGCATGACCCTACACTACGCAAACACTACAACACTACCCAAAACCCTAAAACACTACACCCCAGCATGACCCTACACTACGCAAACACTACAACACTACCCTAAACCCTAAAACACTACCCCCAGCATGACCCTACACTACGCAAACATTACAACACTACCCTAAACCCTAAAACACTACCCCCAGCATGACCCCACACTACGCAAACACTACAACACTACCCAAAACCCTAAAACACTACACCCCAGCATGACCCTACACTACGCAAACACTACAACACTACCCTAAACCCTAAAACACTACCCCCAGCATGACCCTACACTACGCAAACACTACAACACTACCCTAAACCCTAAAACACTACCCCCAGCATGACCCTACACTACGCAAACACTACAACACTACCCTAAACCCTAAAACACTACCCCCAGCATGACCCTACACTACGCAAACACTACAACACTACCCAAAACCCTAAAACACTACACCCCAGCATGACCCTACACTACGCAAACACTACAACACTACCCTAAACCCTAAAACACTACCCCCAGCATGACCCTACACTACGCAAACACTACAACACCACCCTAAACCCTAAAACACTACCCCCAGCATGACCCTACACTACGCAAACACTACAACACTACCCTAAACCCTAAAACACAACCCCCAGCATGACCCTACACTACGCAAACACTACAACACTACCCTAAACCCTAAAACACTACCCCCAGCATGACCCTACACTACGCAAACACTACAACACTACCCTAAACCCTAAAACAGTACCCCCAGCATGACCCTACACTACGCAAACACTACAACACTACCCTAAACCCTAAAACACTACACCCCAGCATGACCCTACACTACGCAAACACTACAACACTACCCTAAACCCTAAAACACTACCCCCAGCATGACCCTACACTACGCAAACACTACAACACTACCCTAAACCCTAAAACACTACACCCAGCATGACCCTACACTACGCAAACACTACAACACTACCCTAAACCCTAAAACACTACCCCCCAGCATGACCCTACACTACGCAAACACTACAACACTACCCTAAACCCCTAAAACACTACCCCCAGCATGACCCTACACTACGCAAACACTACAACACTACCCAAAAACCTAAAACACTACCCCCAGCATGACCCTACACTACGCAAACACTACAACACTACCCAAAACCCTAAAACACTACCCCCAGCATGACCCTACACTACGCAAACACTACAACACTACCCAAAACCCTAAAACACTACACCCCAGCATGACCCTACACTACGCAAACACTACAACACTACCCTAAACCCTAAAACACTACCCCCAGCATGACCCTACACTACGCAAACATTACAACACTACCCTAAACCCTAAAACACTACCCCCAGCATGACCCCACACTACGCAAACACTACAACACTACCCAAAACCCTAAAACACTACACCCCAGCATGACCCTACACTACGCAAACACTACAACACTACCCTAAACCCTAAAACACTACCCCCAGCATGACCCTACACTACGCAAACACTACAACACTACCCTAAACCCTAAAACACTACCCCCAGCATGACCCTACACTACGCAAACACTACAACACTACCCTAAACCCTAAAACACTACCCCCAGCATGACCCTACACTACGCAAACACTACAACACTACCCAAAACCCTAAAACACTACACCCCAGCATGACCCTACACTACGCAAACACTACAACACTACCCTAAACCCTAAAACACTACCCCCAGCATGACCCTACACTACGCAAACACTACAACACTACCCTAAACCCTAAAACACTACCCCCAGCATGACCCTACACTACGCAAACACTACAACACTACCCTAAACCCTAAAACACTACACCCCAGCATGACCCTACACTACGCAAACACTACAACACTACCCTAAACCCTAAAACACTACCCCCAGCATGACCCTACACTACGCAAACACTACAACACTACCCTAAACCCTAAAACACTACACCCAGCATGACCCTACACTACGCAAACACTACAACACTACCCTAAACCCTAAAACACTACCCCCCAGCATGACCCTACACTACGCAAACACTACAACACTACCCTAAACCCCTAAAACACTACCCCCAGCATGACCCTACACTACGCAAACACTACAACACTACCCAAAACCCTAAAACACTACCCCCAGCATGACCCTACACTACGCAAACACTACAACACTACCCTAAACCCTAAAACACTAGCCACAGCATGACCCTACACTACGCAAACACTACAACACAACCCTAAACCCTAAAACACTACCCCCAGCATGACCCTACACTAAACAACCACCACAACTCTACACTACACTAACACAACACTACACTACACAACACTACACTACACAATCACTAACCCACGAAAAAATTAACACAAACCCACTTACATCTCTCGTCATCGTGGTTTTCACAACGCAAATGCATTTACCATACATGCCTTTAAAACGTAATTCTTTGTAAAGGCATGCGCGATAAATGCACATGCGTTTTGAAAAAATGCGGGATAATGGTATGCGAGGTCAATGACCTTGCGGGATAATGGTATGCGGACTGAAAGTCTGCGGGATAAAAAATGCGGGAAAATGGCTGCAAACCATGATTAGCAGCAGACTTCCCTGGTGAGCACTAGCTTTACTACACTGATCTAATGAGCAACTAGAGTGCTAACATTCAGAATTTATGGCAAATGTGTGACACATCTGAATGCCTTCTTGATAGAACCAAAGTAAACAAGCATTGAAAATGCAATAGATCTCGCCCTCGTTTAAGTTAAAGCCATTCTGTTTGTAATGAGGTGGCTTTTTAGCTTTGCTTTTATTAGTGTTTTTAAAACTTTCATGTAAATAACATGCATATGTATGCATATATGTATATGTATGCATGCATTTATATTTATATAGATATGCAGATTATATATGTTTATATATCTATATTACCTACTGGCGATAGCCAGTGGGTATATATAGATAGGATTTTTTCTCTATGGGATTTCTGAAAATTCTATGTCTAATAACTTTGGCGTTTGTGGACGGAATTGGCTGAAATTTTCAGGAAAATGGCACAGTTTGTTTCTGAGCAGCCCCTGAAAATTTGGGGGGGTTTTGTCAAGGGGGGGCCGAGAAAAAAGGGGGGTCCCAAAACGCGTTTTTCACATTCATTTTTCCATAGGGCGGTTGGACTCACTTTTAGCTCGAACGGCTGAATAGATTTACATGAAACTTGGCAAAATTGTAGATATGGTTTGCCCGACGTGCCTTTGCTATGTCTCAATATATGTGCTCCAGTGGATTTCGAGAAATTAACGTTTAAAAAAAATATATATCTGTGACAGCGCTCCGGTTAGCGCCCCGGTTCGCGTACCTGACGCGTAACGGAACTTCACGAAGCGAAGCTGATTGGCTCTCCGGTGTCTGTCAACATTCTAAACAGTCCGGAGCGGCCGCCATCTTGTCTCTCGGTAGGATCGAGAGACAAGATATGGTGAAAAACGAAGGGGGAAATGAAGGAAAGGGGGCAAGGTAAACCCCTCCTGACCCCTAGGATTGATGAGGGGGATATTAAAGTCCTCGCGATTTTTCGCGGTAGAGGCGCTTCCCGGTACGCGAACCGGGCAGCTAACCGGCAGCGTAACGGGAGTCCGCCATCTTGTGTTTTTGGAGCGTCCGGTTCGCGTACCGGGTAGCGTCCCGGTAAGCGTAACAAGGGGAAAACCAAGAGAAACAGTAAAAAAAAAATGAAGGGAATAGATTTCCAGCAAACTTGGCAAAATTGTAGGGACTGTTTGTTTGATGTGCCTTTGCAAGGCCTCAAGATATGTGCACGTGTGGATTTTGTCTAATTAAGGTTAAAAAAAATATATATATCTGTAAGCGTGCTCCGGCACGCTTACGTTACGGGTTTTGTTTGCGCTGCAGAGCCGATACGTCACGGTTATGCGACGCGTCACGTAATAAAGAATATATTTTACAGCTATAGATATTAGCTTTTAAAAAACCAATGAAATTCACTGAAAAAACCATAGTTTATAGACCATATATAGTTAGGAATTTGCATTTACAAAACCTTGAAAATTCACTGAAAAAAACCATAGGTTAGAGACCATATATAGTTAGCTGGACATTTTATTGACATAAAACCAATGAAATTCCATATATAGTTAGTTGCACTAACTATATATCGCGCACCCGCAATCCACTGCTGATGATGTCACATATTACATCATTCATGACATGGTCAGTGACATCACTGATGACATCACTGATGACATCTCAAATGACATCACTGATGACATCACTGATGACATCTCAAATGACATCACTGATGACATCATGACACACCAATACCAGTTACTACATACGCACTCACTGATTCCTACGTCTACACACACATTCACTCATTCACCCATACAATCACTCATACATACAGTCACTCATTATTACAACACTATCATATGCACTCATACACCTATGCAGACACTCACACACTGCCACACACTGCCACTCATCCATGGAGTTACTCACACTTCTAGTCAGTCCTGTAAAGAATCAATCACACTTCCATTTCCTCATCTATACAGTTAAACACAGAACACCATACTTCAGTGACATCACTGATGACATCACTGATGACATCTCAAATGACATCACTGATGACATCTCAAATGACATCACTGATGACATCATGACACACCAATACCAGTTACTACATACGCACTCACTGATTCCTACGTCTACACACACATTCACTCATTCACCCATACAATCACTCATACATACAGTCACTCATTATTACAACACTATCATATGCACTCATACACCTAGTCAGTCCTGTGAAGAATCAATCACACTTCGATTTCCTCATCTATACAGTTAAACACAGAACACCATACTTTTTCACACATATACTAACACATACTTACTCTCTTATACAATCACTGATACAAGTACACATTGATATGCACAGAGCCACACACCTCCCAGCCAGCCACACACACACTCAGTCTTCCATACATCCACTCATTCTTCAATATGTAAAACATATTTAAACTTTACAAAAACACACAGACACTAGATGATGTCATCAGTGATGTCATTTGAGATGTCATCAGTGATGTCATTTGAGATGTCATCAGTGATGTCATCAGTGATGTCACTGACCATGTCATGAATGATGTAATATGTGACATCATCAGCAGTGGATTGCGGGTGCGCGATATATAGTTAGTGCAACTAACTATATATGGAATTTCATTGGTTTTATGTCAATAAAATGTCCAGCTAACTATATATGGTCTCTAACCTATGGTTTTTTCAGTGAATTTTCAAGGTTTTGTAAATGCAAATTCCTAACTATATATGGTCTATAACCTATGGTTTTTTCAGTGAATATATATATATATATATATATATATATATATATTCACTGGAAAAAAACATAGGTTGTAGGGGTGTTATAGTTAGCTGAACATTTCACTCGTACAAACCATTGAAATTCCTCCGTTATAGTTAGTTGTACTAACTATAACTCGCTCGCCTGCAAGCCACTGCTGATGATGTCACATATTACATCATTCATGACAAGATAAGTGACATCATTGATGACGTCACTGATGACATCATCCAGTGAATGTGGTTTGGTTCCATATTTAAAAAAGTATTATATATATAGCAATCTGCATTGAAGACTGAGTGGATGTATGAGTGTCTGGATGGAGGATTTAGTAGCAGTGTGATTTACTGCCTAAGTGACTAATTTAAAGTGTCTCACTAAATATATGGGATAGTGATTAAACTGTGTGAATAACTGTATCACTCTATCTCTTGTTGTGTAAACTACTACATAAATTGGTTACTAGCTATGTGAAAGTCTATATTAGTTATTAATTAGTTAAGTGAGTATTTGTTTGGGATAGTGAATGTGTGTGTGATTGGGTGGGAGGTGTCTGACTGTGCAAAGATGTGTAAATAGTTGATTTAGTATGTACATGAGGTTAAGAATGCAGGTGGAAACAGTTGTTTGGGTGAGTGAATCTCTTTATGGGTGTGGTGATGTGTAAATATATTTCTCAATGGTACATGTCTAACAAAGTAGAAATATAAAAGGCAGTGTATGTGACAGTTGTGTATAAATAGGTATACATAAGACTCAGTGATTGTATGAGTGACTGTTTCGAAAACTGTATTTTTTATTTATTTTTATTTAGCAGAGTTTTATATAGCGCGAACTAGACCCGAACCGAATTGGGTATCAGAGCGATTTACATAGCACCAGTTATGTTACATGAGGACACAGGTTTCCCTGCTCTCGCTTCAATGAAGCAAAGCAGTTTGCAATGAGGGTGGGAGCGCAAACTACAGTGTCCCGGGGGTGGGCACCCTGGGACACTGCAGGAGCCGGCCCTGGGCGGTGGTGGTCCCCAGGGCCACAACAATACTCCAGGAGGGGGGCCGCACGGCCCCCCTCCCATATTTTACAAAGCCCCGGGGGGTGTTGGGGGTCCATCACAGACTTCCCAATTTGTATGTTTAGTGCCCCAGGGAGGTGGCAGTCCCCGAGGCATGTGGGGGGGCTTGAACCCCCCACACAGGGTATTTTTTTAAAGCCCCAGAGGTGGCGGTCCCCGGGGCTGCAGGGGGGTAGTGTGCCCCCACCCACAATCTCAATTAAGTCGAGTCCCGGGGGTGGCGGTCCCCGGGGCTTGGCGGGGCCTTAGAGGTCCCCCAACATTATAATATTAACCTCCGGGGGTGGTGGTCCCGGAGGCAGTGGGGGGTCCATGTGCCCCCCCTGCAATTATTCATGCTTTTGCCCGGGGGGTGGAGGTCCCCGGTGCAGTGTGCCGGGCATTGGACCCCCCACACTTTATTTATAACATGCTCCCAGGATTTGGCCCTCCCCAGGGGCTAATTAGCATCGAAGCGCGGGAGCCCGCGCTTCGTTTTTTTTTTTACGGGCAAGATCCGCGCACCCAATTTTGCGGTCTTTGTGGGACCCCCTAAGCAGGCAGTGTTTCTACCCTTTCCCCTTTTCACGTTTTTTTAATGTATTTTTCTTAGGTTTCTTGTGCCTCAGTTCTACCGAGGCACAAAATGGCTGCCAACACTTCCTGATTTGGAGTGTTGACAGCCTTATTGAATACAGCTTGTGCTCAGCTGGATGCGCTTAGGGCGCGCAGATTCTCCACGGCCATAGATATATATGTGATTTTACTTTTGATTTTCTCAGGAACTACTGAATGGATTTCCACCATTTAAGCAAAAGGCACGACTCAATCAAGGGCTACATCTTTGCCAAATTTGGTGTAATTCCATTCAGCAGTTCGGGCTGTAGCTGCGATTAAAGGTTCCTATGGGGAATTGCATGGGGAAAACACATTTTGGGACCCCCTTTTTTCTCGGCCCCAGCTTGACGAATCACCCTGAGACATGATAGGAGTGGACCGGAGCGGGCCATAAGTTTTGACGATTCGTCAACCGGCGCCAAAGTTATTCCAAAAAGATTATGGCGTATTTCCTATGGAAAATAGGTCCTGACTATAACTACCTACTGGCGACCGCCAGCAGGTAATATATATTACTATAAAAGAAAGCATGTCATGTTTCCATGTGTGAATATTTGTACCTTTTTCAAGTTTCAACAAGACCCTGTGGGGTAATGATAACACTACAGAGAATAAATGATTAAAACAAATAATATTTAAATAAAGCGTAAGAATTTTAAAAGGGGTAAGATTCAAAAGGGGTTCAAGGAAAAGGAAAACAGTTTCTAAGCACAAAGTAGGCGATAGGTCCTCTTTACAAATAATTTAAAAGAAAACAGATCATAGCAAGAGTACAATCTTTACTGTTTTTGTGGACTGTGTATAGTTAATCAAAGAGAAAATGACAGTGTTGGATGGTCCTTGGCCGCTCTTCTGTCCCCAAATATAATGCATATGTTGCTGTATTAGCTATTTTTACTGTTTGATTTTATTATTATGAAGAGAAAAAACAGAAAAAACAATCTGTTGTTAAGTGTTGTAAAGGAAGAACATTGACACACCATTCATCATTCACCATTCATCAAAATATCCGGCTTAATGCCATAAAAGCTATTCATATTTACCACTCTCTGGCTCTCTGAACTTATAGATTCAAAGCCGAGTTGGAGTAGGGCTAATGTGCAAAATCTGTACTAAGCCATCCGAATAATGTTATGCTTATTCTAGAGTGATTGCTCTGAAACGTGCGAGTGTGAGAAAGCAATTGTCATTTCCTTTTCGTCTACAGGTTGCAGAACGATTTTTATATTACAATAATAATTTTGAAAATGTACTGCATATGCCAACCTCTAGTCTTCATAACTCAAAATGCATTTCACGTGGCAAATTCTTAGGCATAATGAAAAGCATCTGTGCTTGAAGCACATTATTGCTGGAAAATACCAGTCATCAATGGCTAAAATGTCGCTTCCTATGACCAATGACCAATGAACTTTCATGTTGTGCATTTAAATTAGATTAATGATGATAAACAAAACTGTGAATGCAGAAAATACAAATATATACAACTTGGCGATGATGGCCATGTTAGCAATGAGGCTGGAAGTCTTTTATTCTGCTCCATACCACCTGGGCTTAGTAGGTATCTGAATAGCGCTTTTGGCTTGAGTTAGAACACTAGACTGCTTCCAAGTCATGCTGGTGGAATCCCAGCCTATCCCTGACAGAGGTCCCCCATGACAACCGAACCATCCAGCCCAGACATCATGAAAAGATGCAAATGTCCAAACATTCATATGAACTGAATCCAACATTGTCCTATATTCAAATGCTACACTCTAAGTCCATCTATTAGTAGTATCAGAACAAATAATTTACATATTGTTCATATTGTTTATTTGCATAAAGTTGAAAATGCTATGAAGTCATTAGCACAATTTAAAAAATATCACATGAGAATGAACTGCTGTGTGTTGGTTGACATCTGTCTTGCAGTTTTAGGAGATGGTCATGTTCTAAATACCAAAAATGCACTGTTCCATTCGAAGAAAATGTTCAAGTGCCCCAGGGGAAGTGGCACCTGATTTATGGCATTTTGGCGTAAGGCAGTGCAGCAAGGCACCTTGTTGTGCTGCCCTATGCCACAGGTAAAAGACAGGAATGCACTGTATTTAAGCTTACGCGGATGCCGTTTTGGCAGCCTAGCGCCAATGTAGGCATCCTTGCACCGTGGTGCAAGGGTGCCTCTGTTACATGCAGGATTATTTTGTGCAGAAAAGGAAAGGGAAACAATCCTGCAAAGCGTTTTCCACTTTCTATGTGTGCTGCAGAATGGAATGATGAAAACACATAGAAAAAGAAATATATTTCTCCTTGTTATGCCTCACCTTGGGAGGTGTACGGATTTGATGCTTCCCCAGGTTCATATCACTTTGTAAATCTGGCAGAGCGTGAGTGTTGCATGGGAAAACCCGCCACAACAACCATGGAATGCCTCCCAGGTACAGAGGAAGGCGACGCAGCGATTTGAACTGCGCCGCCCAACTCATGATTTATGAAGCCACTCAAAGGCACGCAGGGTGGTTTTGCGTGGCTTCATAAATCTTTACGCGGACACTGGTGCACGCATGCACCACTTTATGTAGTGCAAAAGTGACACAGGACTTTTATAAATGAGGGCATGGTTGTGGAGCCGGCCCTAGATGGCAGCGCAGTGCTGAGCTCCCGAGGAACAGCGAGCCTTTTCTCAGCCGGTGATCGCTCCTGTGCTTGGAGAGGGAAGGGGCAATATGGCATCTGTCCCTCACGACATGGTGATTCGCTGGAGTTTTACATAACTCCTCTACGCATTGTTTTCTAGCTGCGGGTGCCCTTGGGGATTTCTCCTCACATGCAAGGTTATGCCCACTATTTTGAGTGGCGATAGCACTCCATTCTTTAATGAGGTGGCAAGCATATACCACGCTCATGTTTTAAAGCCAATTCTACCAATATTTGCCTCATAATACTATGGTTCTTCTATTTGGTGCCTTTTATATTCCTTTTTTCTTTGTCTGCAAATAATTTTTCTTTTTGGCTTGACTTCTAAGACAACACTCTGCTCTTCATGACCAAGGAGCTTCTTTACCTCAGCATTTTGTTGCACTCTGTGGAATATCTTTTTGCAAGATGTGTCTAATAATGTTAATGGCTTCAGTAATATAGATTACTCTAATACTTTTATGAGCTTTTCTTTTTCAATTACTTGAGGGCAAAATTGACAATGCAGTTTCATGTCTTCAGAACTTCTCATAACTTGGAGTGTTTCTGTATATTCTCCTGTGCTTCAGTTTATAGAGCTTGTGGTTAGCTGCTCTTCATTGCGTGACAGAGCTGCCTTGTTTCAGAAGAGGTACTACAATTTTTTCATCAGCTGTTAAAACCTCTAGAGTGCCTTATATAATTTTCTTTTTTCTCTTATATAGGGAAATTAAGAAATCTTAAGCTCTCTGGTACATACAATAATAGTACACTACTAGATTCAGTTTCTAATTGCAACAACATGGAAGACGCATCTTCCCACAAATCTGAATCTCTTCCAGGTGGCATTCCAAAAGCAATGTTATCAAGTAAAATGCCTGTAGAATCCACAAAACAAGCAAAAAAGATCCCCTGTCTCCAAGGGCAGTCCTCATCACCCTATATGGATGTGATTCTTGACAAAATCCTCATGCTAAAACCCTTCATGGAAGAACCTAATAAGACATTATAGCACCTGGATGGTAAATGGTCTTTTTTGGAATTGCGAGTTCTTATTATGGATCAAAAACGGAAACTTTCAGTCTGCATGCTCACGTATTTCTTATCTGGAGTTCGAAAAAGCTCTTCTCGAAAAGCAGACTGAAGATCTTGAGAATTGCTATTGCAGGAATAATCTCCATATAAATGGACTTACTGAAAATACACAGGGTTCCAACTTGACTGTCTACTTTCGAACTTTCTCGCCAAAACATCTTGAAATGCCTACTACTGCCCCACCTAACATACAAAGGGCTCACAGATTTGGTTCCAGACTCTCAATGAAACCACAAGGGGTTATTTTGTTCTTGCAATATACTGACCTGTTACATGTCATGTCAGCTGCCAATTCTAAAAAAACAAACATATTAAGCTTCTCTCAGGGTGTAGCTAAAGCCACAGCAGATCACCAGAAGCAATTTCTCAACCTGCGTCCACAGCTAAAAGGTATAAATGTCAGATATGGTTTAAGACATCCTTGACTATTTAAAGTAACATACAAGGAAAAGATAACCACATACGAGTAGCTGGCTGTATTACAGAAATTTCTTCAAAACCTTTGATAGAGAGGACATGGATACTTAAACGATTATTTGATTGCCCTTTAGTTGTTTCCTGCTTTCTGTTCTTTAAAAATTCATTAACCACTTGTTTCTTCTTTGTCTAATTGTTAGGTTGGTTTTTCTCTATGCTTTTTAAAATTTTATTGATATTGTCTCTGTATCCCGTTTTCCATATGGTCTCATCTGCATTTGATGTCTTCATTTAATTCAAGACTGCCCGGACATACTGTGGAGTTCCGGTGCTGTTGCCATCGTCTTCTCGTGTTGTCATCCTCCCTTTTGTTTTTGTGTTTTGTAGGTATGTGCTTAAGTCGTCATTTGTATGACTTATACTGTCTCTTTGTTTATTGTTTTATTCTCTCCTCCCTGATGTTCCCTTATGTGGTTCTACTCTATCCTACCTTCGTATTTTGTAATCCATGTTCTTTTCTTTTCCTCACCAAGCAAAAGTTGTATTCTTAATCCTTTCAATATTTGATCTTATTCTAATTTTTTCTTGCTATTGACATATTGATTGCTCATGCTACTGTTTTAGTATTATGTTCCGGGTTACCACTTGGAACATTAAAGGGTTAGGTAACCCTATTAAAAGGCAAAGGGTGTTATCTCATTTAGCTCAATTAAAAACTGACATTGCATTACTTAAGGAATCACATCTGTCTGAGCTTGAAGCTGCACAGTTAAAAATATACTGGGTAGGTAATAATTTTGCTTCTCCAGCGTTAAGGAGGAAACATGGAGCACTGATTATTTGCTATAAAAAATTAGATGGTACAGTTGTTCATCAGTAATCGGATTATTGTTAAACTCCTTATTGATAACATACCTTTAACTATTTTTAATGTGTACGGTCCAGTCTCTGTTTATAAGCTTTTTTGGACCAAACTTCCTGATACATTTCTTTTATGTGATGATTAATATATATTTGGTGGTGACTACAATCAAATTCATGATCCCATACTGGACAGGCATTCGACAGTCAAGTTTGTTCATACCAGAAATGGATTGGCAATTTTAATCCACAGTAGTTTGTAATTCATTAGGTGATATTTGGTGATTATGCCACCCAGATCTCCAGGAATATTGTTTTAATTCAATCCCTCACCACTCACAATCCTGTATAGATTATCTTTTTCTAAATAAATATTTGGCCCAACATGTCCTTTAGTCTGAAACAGGATCAATTTTAATATCAGATCACACACCTGTATGCGCAAACCTTGACCTTATACCCTTTTCACCTCAAGCTGGTAGATGGCTTTTTAATAGCTCCTATTAACACTATTAACACTACACCTAACTCTTCTTTTGCAATGATTTGGGACTCCTTTAAGGCAGCAGATAGGGGTTTTATAATCAAAAGAAATTTTCAACAGTAAAAAATCTATGGATGCCCAATCCAATCAACTAATTAACAACATTTTAAGAAAATTGGAATATACTTACTATCACTCCAATAATGAGTCTTTCTTACAGAATCATATTGGCACCAAACTCACTTCTAACAGATTAACAATGGATGCTGCTACATCATATTTATTGAAAAGCAGTACTCCTTAATTTGGGGGTTAAAATAAAATGGGAGAACTGTTGGCTAATTATTAAAAAAAATAAGAAGAGACAGAACCAGAATAGAATCCTTACAAAGTAACTCTGGGACTCCTCCCTTTATGGACAAAGATATCTTAAATGAATTTGTAATTTTTATGGTGTCATTAGCCCTCTCTGTTCATGTTGAGGTTTAATAGACTCAGAAATGTGGATATTGGTCCAATTTTTAATTTTGTTTTATTATGTACATATAAGCACTCACTGATATTTTGAATATTTGGAATGTTTGCTTATAGATACATGGTCTCTGGATCGTTGTTGTTTTTAAATGTGACATGAACGTCTCTTGAATGACATCCACAGACACAAACTCTGATTAAGGTACGATATAAAATGCACATATCATTTTTAAACTTAATGCTAATTGAGTAAGACCAACATTGGGTGTTTTATACATAGAGGATAGTTTTTTATGTAAGACACAATGAAGTATACTAGCTACAATATGTAAATGTTTAGGATAATATGACCATAAGATGTTCTGCACAGCTTCCCGTGGATTTACTATTGAATATGAGTGGCATCCGACAAGGACCATGACTAATAGGCAATACGTGTTTAGCTTAACAATGAATTACAATGAATGGCACTGTTCCTGTATATTGAATGGTTTATTGTATAGATTGTGTAAATATTGTATTTTTGTAAATTGCTTTTAGCCCTGAAGAAGTCCCATGAGGGATGAAACATGTTGGCGGTAAGCAATTGTGTGATGTTTTAAAGGAATACAGTGCCTCTGAATAAAAGTAATAAACTAACAACAATCAAGTATTGCGACCATCTGTTCGTCTGGGAAGCTGTTTACTGATATATTGTGTTTTTGCTCATATATGATGTACTAGGACATCTATATTTAATACAGACCGTTGTAACCGGGTGCGGGGTCACTTTTGTTTTTTTTAAAGTGGTGATTTTTTAATCACCGTTGGTGGGATGTATGTGGGTCAAATCCCAGACCTAACGCACAGGGATTTAGAGTAGATCTGACAGGCTCATACTAATAGCGACGCTTGATGCTGGACTCGCAAATCTTTGACCTCTTGCAGTGTTTCTTTCCCCTAATTTTGAGCTTACCAGCACATTCCGCACAAGAGCCCGATACAATTTGATACAATGGATTTTGACGACATTAGGGAGGCGCTACTGGGAGACTTATTTGGCAAACAAGACACTAATGTTATGTTATGTTATGTTAAAACCACACTTTTTGAGCGCACGGCTACCCAGGAAGGGTGTCCCGGCGCTTTAGCAAAGAGGCCTGAACAGAACCAAGAAACCCCAGAAGCGGATACACTATGGGCGCACAGGTTGTGCAGAGAAAAGGACGGTCTTCAGCTCCTTCCTGAAGGCCAGAAGATTATTGGCCTTGCGAAGTGAAAGGGGGAGCTCATTCCAAAAACGAGCCGCCATGGACTGAAAAGATCGACCACCCATCCGCACTCGTTTGATCGCTGGCACCACCACCTTAGCCAGATCCGCCGATCTCAGCAGCCTCCGGGGAACGTAGAAAGCAATACGCTTCCTGAGGTAGGCAGGGCCCGTCGAATGGAGGGCTTTAAACGCCAACATAAGGATTTTAAACCTGATTCTACACGGCAGTGGTAGCCAGTGCAGCCTGCCGCGCAACAGAGAGGCGCTAACTCTCCGCGGGAGCCCAAAAATTGCTCTGGCCGCTGAATTTTGGACCATTTGCAATCTGGACATGAGATAATTAGGCAGCCCAGCAAAAAGTGCGTTAGCATAATCTAGACGCGATCCCACAAGCGCTTGAACGATGTTCTTGCGGTACTGTAGGGAGAGCAGTGGGAGAAATTTCCTCACCATCCTAAGGATGCCGAAACATTTCCCTGCTAAACTCGTGATGTGCGGACGAAAAGAAAGGTCGTCATCAAACATGACTCCCAAATTTTTTGCTTGGGAAGAAGGTTTCTCTGGGGGAAACATGTCCGGGGGCCACCACGACTTCCAACCAGGATCAGGGGCACAGCCAAAAAAGAGCAGCTCGGACTTGTCCGAGTTGCATTTCAAGCTCTGATGTTGAAACCATGCAAAGACTGCACTCAGACAGTCTTTGATTCTGCCGCCGTCGAAATCCTCTCCCTTACTGCAGGTAAACAGGAGCTGGGTGTCGTCAGCGTATGAAATGACCTGGGCTCCAAATGCTTCCGCGACCTTCGCCAGAGGGGCCATATAAATGTTAAAAATGGTGGGGCTCAAGATAGATCCTTGAGGTACCCCCACCTCTAGCGAAGGCATTTCCGCGGAAAACGGAGGAGCCCAGATCACCTGTCGACGGTCGGCTAAGAAGGATTGAAACCAATCCAACACCGTCCCCCGCATTCCTATCTCCCTGAGTCTTAAAAGGAGGCCTGCGTGTGGGACGGTGTCGAATGCCGCCGACAGGTCAAGCAAGACCAACATGGCCTTTCCCCCTAGATCAAGCGTCTCCCTGATGGCGTCGGTCACCTCCACAAGAGCTGTCTCCGTGCTATAATTACCACGGAAACCAGATTGGGAGTCATGCAGCAGATTGTTATTCTCGATAAAGGTGGTAAGAGTGTGCTGAACATGCTTCTCCGCGACCTTCGCCAGAGCAGGGAGGAGGGAGATTGGTCTGTAGTTGGCCGGCTGCAGGGGGTCAAGGAGAGGTTTTTTGATCAACGGGAGGATAAGAGCATGTTTCCACTCTCTAGGGACCACCCCGGAGCTCAGAGACATGTTAAGCAAGGGGTTCAGCAAGGTGTTTACAGCTGAAGCCACATTGCTCAGGCATTTAGCCGGACAAGCATCCAAGGGGGATCCAGATTTCAAACGGGAAAGCAACTCAAGTGAGGTTTCACAAGACAGCGGGGGAAACGCCGATAACGTGGGCCCAACAGCTACTTCAGCAGATGACAAGAGCTTTTGATCGTTCGACAAGGCCACATCAGCCTTCAGAGGCCCCACCCTGCCGAAGGAATCCTGAATCTTTACGATCTTAGCAGCAAAGAAGTCAGCAAGCTGCCTGATCCACTCCTCAGTATGAGAGTGTACCCGGGCGCCAGCAGCGGGATCCACGAATTCCTTCACAATACGGAATAGTTCCCTACTCGTATTGTCAGCTTGATCAATTCTACGCTCAAAGTAGATCTTTTTAGCTTCGGCAATCTGTTTATGATATAATTTTATAACATCCTTGTACTTCAATTTCTCCTCAAGGTCATACTTGCGCCGCCAGAGTCAGAGGAGGGGCAGCTACAAAGACACTATGGACTGAAGGCCTAAAAAGCAAATTTGAACGGTTAGAGAGACTAAAAAAGCAAGAACTCGCCAAATGGTGGGACGGGGCGACATTGAGGAAATATCTGGAGAATAGGAGAATCCCACGGGGTCTCCAGATTCTTATTTTCCCAAATTAGGAGGATTTGGACCCCGACCACGTAGGGGAGTGGGAGGATGGACTCTACGATGCGTCCTATAAGATGATGGACATATTGATTAGGAACTCAGAACGTAAGGTGAAAAAGATCAGGGATGATATAATATCCTTGGAGAAGGAAATTAATGAAACAAATTTGACAGACATGCTTCAAAAGAATTATGTTATAGAAAGAGACCAGGGGGCTATGAGAGAGTGCAGATTTGTACTTTTGCCAGGAAGTATGACGATCTTACGCAAACTGACACAGGTCCCCAATAGTGAAACTAAGGAACAAAGTATATCATCTAGTTCCACGTCTCTCTCCTCAATAGAAAGTGAGCTAAGTGAGGGGCTCAGTACCAGCACGGCCAATTTAGACCAACCATCTCTTTTTTCCATGAGGTCCAGCGCTTCTGCCTTGGAAACAAAAAGAACAATCAGGTAAATGAACAAAGCGGTGTGGCAAAAAACACATGGACCGATATAAAAGCAAGAATTGCGAACGGGCAAAACAAGTGAATAATGAGATTGTGAACCATGATGTGGGCAGTGTACATGTGGAGACTAATATGAATGCCTTAAATGTTATTAATTTATCTTCAAGAATTTTGAGTGAAGAAGAAGTTGCAATATTGTGTAAAGGTTTGAATTATTGTCCACCTGAGAAACCATATTTGGAAAATGTACACCTGGACCTTTTCAAATTTGTACGTAAACTACAATTAAAACAGTTCTTTGCAGAACATCCGTCTACATGTAATGTGTCTGGGGGGACTGTTTATAATTCGGACTTTACCATTGCAGACATTAATGTGTCACATGTAATAGTGGCTTTAAATGATGGTGATAACAGTAACTTAATAGATTTTGCCCGTAATTTGGCAGTTATGGAAGATACAACGATAGATAGTGGTCTTCATAGCACTTCTAAATTCATACCTCCTAATCACACCAACTCTGTAATAGATGAATTCTCGCAGAGTCACACAAGATCTGTACCAATTGGAGGATTCATATGGTTTCCAGAGTAGGTGTAAACACACAGACAATCTAACCAAGGAGGAGAAATTGTTTTTGAAATCTTTGAAAGATAATTCCAATATCATAATCTGCGAAGAAGATAAGGGAGGAAATATAGTCCTGATGGACTATACAGACTATGTCTCTGAGATTGATCGACAGTTGAATCAGGAATGCTGTTACAAAAGGCTAAACTCTAATCCAACCACACAAATAGAGAGAAACATCAATGCCAAATTGTTGGATTGGAAGGAGTCAGGTCTGATCTCTGACATTGAATATAAGTATCTCCTAGCACAGAACTCGAGACACCCATGCATCTGTATACTCCCCAAAGTACACAAGGGGGGATCTTTCTCCCCGGGCTGACCTATAATTTCTGGTAATGGAGAACCTATTGAACATCTGGCAGAGTATGTAGATACTTTTCTTCAACCCTCGGTTAGGAATCTCCCGTCTTATATAAAGGACAGTAGAGAACTGCTTTGCAAATTGGAAGATCTACCGTGGTAAACTGATGTCTTCACATTTGTGACCATGGATGAGGAGAACTTGTACACGCGTATAGAGATCAATCAGGGAGTATGTGCACTTTCTTACTTTTTGTACAAGAGGAATGCTTGCCACTTGAAACACACACAAATGTTGTTGGAGATGGCAAATCTCATTCTGTCACAAAATGCTTTTATGCATGGTGAGAAATGGTTCTTACAACAACAGGGGACTTCTATGGGCTCCAGGTTTGCCCCATTGTACATGGGGCTTTACGAGATGGAGCACACCTGGGGCCCAGGAGCACGGGACTGGATTGAGAACATTTTATTTTACGTCAGATATATTGACGACATCCTGCTAGTATGGAAGGGCAGTGATGAAGCTTTAAATCAGTATTTTATGTACCTTAATGACAACATCTTTAATATCAAATCGACCATCAGCAGCTCCAAAAAAGAGATTATGTACCTGGACTTGAGATTGTACATACAGGAGGGTAATATCTAAAGTGATATTTTTAAGAAATCGACTGCATGCAATAGTGTGTTGCATGCTGATAGCTATTATCCTAGTTCCACCATTGCGGGAATACTGTATGGCGAGATGGTACGGGCACACCGTAACTGTAGTTAAGAAGATAACTTTGACAGGACAATCAAAGGGATTCAGACAGATTAAAAAAAAAGAGGATATAACAGGAATTGCCTCAAAAACTCTGAGGAAAAAGCAAAAATATTAAACAGAAAGGACACACTTGTGGCAAGGGTTGCTAAGACGGATGAGAGATTTCGAGATCAAGTTATGTTCATCACAGAATATAATATGTATAGTGGACATATATACAATATTGTACATAAAAACTGGTACCTTTTGCAATGCAATGCCCTTCCATCTAAGATTGTCCCTAATAGACCACGGGTAATTTACCGTAAGGGCAAAACATTAAGGAATATGTTGTGCCCTAGCCATGTTAGCGAACCTAAGGTGACATTACAAGCGTGGCTACCGGAAAAACCACATGGTTTCTATGCATGTGGGAATTGCTGTGTTTGTAAGCTGGGACTCGATAAATGTACAAGCTTCCAATACAATAATTCAAAATAGTACAGGATATTCTCTTTTATCAATTGCAACAAGACTAATGCAGTTTATGTATTGAGGTGTGATTGCGGCCGAATCTATGTAGGGAGGAGCATTATATCTTTAAAAATCTGCATGCAAGAACACGTTAGAGATATAAAAAACAAAGATGAGCTTTCTCCAGTAGCCCAGCATATAATGGCAGAACACCCAGATCAACTAGGGATAATATTTCATGCATTGGATCAAGTGAAAAGTAGTGCAAGGGGTGGTAATAGAACTACTCTATTGAGACAGACTGAGGCAATGTGGATTTGTCAGTTGAGAGCTGTCACATCTGGCCTCAACTGTAATAATGAGTTTCATCACTTTTTGTAAAAAAGTGAATACATTTAGATATTGCTCTCTGCAGATGAGCCATGTAAAACATTCTAATGACTGTTCCATTTCTTTGATGTTAAATGTTGGAGATTACTGACAATAGTTAGAATCATCACTGATGTTGAAAAAGTACAATGTATCAAAATATGACATGTAGGACAAGTGGTTTCAATATTGTTCATCTGTTAGTACCGGTAGAGGTTGAATTTGACTAGTGGGGTCTGCTTATAATCAGTAGGGGGGTGATATTAAAGAAACCTTATTGCCCATATTTTGGACTTATAAGTAAGACATGAATGCATTTTCATACAAAAGAACAAAGTGTATAAACCATGTATTGGACAGGATACATAGTGATGGGTTATAGCCTTTTGATGAGCCAGTACCTTATTACCTACTCATTGTGAAGGAAATGATAACTCGGTACCCTAGTGTCACAATCGGCTGTTTGGCTGTTTATGAATATAAGAGATAGCTGTATGTTGTCTGTTTTTTCTGAGTGGTTACAAAACCAGGAACGTGGAGATCAGATGAAACTGTGGGTATAACAAGGAATAATAAGACCCTAAGAACTTGAGTCGACTTAATGGTATGGGCCACATAATTCCAAGAGAAAACAATGTTGACTCAAAAGAGATACGCAACAACATAATTATTTGTACCGTTTGTGGCAGTTAACCGATCAGGACTTGATAGTGACAAGGCTTTGAGTTGTTATGATATAGTTTGCCGATTTTAACAACAGCATCTCTGAGAAAGTAAGGGCTATATAATGTGTCTAAATAGAAATCTGACACGTTTAAATATGGCACCTTATTGAGAAGTATTGACTGTGTGGTTAAATATCGCCCGAAGAGCAACGTGGATGTTTTGTACACTTATTAGCTGATATATGGGGCGCTTTGCTCTCACGGGGATACAAGTAATCCGATAATTGAATTTCAAAACGTGGCTAAATAATGGTGAAAACAACAAATTTGGGTAATTAAAGATTTTTCACCTTATAAGATGGCGCCTGACTTTATGCATAGATCATGTGACTGCGAGGCACTGCGGTAGAATCACAGGTGTTTAACATTTGGGACAGGGTATAAATACTGCTAAAGAAAGGCGCTCGTTTTGCGCATTTAGTGAGAGAACCTGATTGCTGGGTGTACACGGAGTGCCGCATACATTGGCGTAAGTACTGAGTTAGTTAACTGCAAGAACAGTCTTTCGAAAATATCTATTGAAAGTCAGAGTAAAAGCATGAGTGCTTACACATATTATGTATAGCATAACACTCCCTTTGGAGAGGAGTGGTTGTGGGAGTTTTACCCTGCCGTTTTTAGCATTGAGTAGCTCACAACAAACTTTAATGCGCGTGCCGTTAGTGTTAATGGTTTTCGGCTGAACATTGTCAATGTTTTAACCGCATGCGCGCTAGCGGTTTTCCCGCTGCGCGCTGCGATTTCAAAAATCCCGCGTTACGTGACAAGGTCAGCTCATCATCCGCGTAGCGCAGGTTACGCCCATGACGAGCTGACCTTGTCATGAGCGCCGAAGGGGTTAAATTATTACACGAAATAGTGGCGAGTGCAGTGTGTGAGCCGCATACTGACAAAATGCTGCTGCACGTCTACTCTCCGGACTTCCAAAATTTGCAGTAATATCAGGAACAATAAAAGATTTACATTGGTTGACCATCCATAATAGGATTAAATTTAAATCCTTATGTTTAGTCTACAAGTCCTTAAACAATAAAAGTCCCCAATTTCTAAAGGACCAGTTGGTTCGATACCTGCCCCCTAGACAGCTCTGGTCCTCCAATCTCAACCAACTAATGGTCCCTCGGTCCAAAACAGTTTCATGGGGCGACCGTCGTTTCTTGACAGCGGCACCTAAATTATGGAACACCTTGCCACAAGATATCAGACTAAGCCCATCACTTCTGCAGTTTCGCAAGAAACTAAAGACATGGTTGTTTAACCAATAGTTGTTATCTCTGAATCAATTCGGATACTACAAGCCGCACTGAACAACAATTCTGCAAATCTCAGCGCCAAGACGCCCTCGGGTATAAGCTGCGCTTTATAAATGTCAAACTAAGGCTGAGGCTTCCGCGCACATAATAAAGTGTGGGAAGCACTGATAGTATTACTGATAATAGATGGCCACACCGCAACATTGTGAGCAGCATAATTTAGTTTGTCACTGAGTCTTGTTTATAAAATATGGTACAAACAATTGCAGGGTAGATGCTGCAACAGCCGTTTTATAAGATACATCAATAAGGTAGCCAGGATTTGTTTTGTTAAACTGAAATGATTCGTGCAAATATCTTTTTCGCTTAGTGCGACCCGAATAGCTGTCAGTATACGTATATAGCATAGAGTCTGATGTCTCATTTATGATATTTCCGATACTATGCGGGGTATGCAATTACAGAGACATAATGTCAGTGTTTTGTTGGTTTGTACTTACAGCACAACCAATGGACTATATCATTGGGTGTTAACTCCCTACTCGGATAAGAACCTACTATTAAGGGCATATCGTAGGTAGATACAACATTGACAACGCCCAAAATACATACATTTGTTCAGATAGGAAGTGATGCTATGGTTCAATATGTTATTGTGATCTGTATATGTGCAAACATCTACATGTTTCAGATGTACTTTATTTTAATAAGTGAACCACCCTATTATGCAAGTGGATCTATATGGCAAAAAAGAGACTAGATATGTGAATCGTAGCGTAAGTCTACGAGTAATTTGAATTTGATAAAAGCATGAGAATGTTGAATTTGTTAAAAGCATGCCCTTGTGTGTAGTTGTTTGGTATTGACTGGCGCTTGAGTCAATACGAGGGGATTTAATATCATTGCTGTATACCTTGACAGATTTGGGTATTCTGCCACCGCTGAATCTCACTTTATTGTTGTCCATGAACCCGTTTGCAACGTCAAGCTTATATATTGTGAAGAACACAGAGTATGCCTGTGAGTTTTCCAAGGATTTTCTAATCTGTCTAAAACAAGCATAGTGGACAGGGGTGTGACAGGACTAAGACAGATAGAGCATAACATTATAAAGTCCCACAAGGAGCATTTATTAAGCACCGCTTGAGGCGCGGTTTCTGTGTAGAAGGTTGTTAATTAATGTAAGTAAATATGTGAGCAAGAACAGACCCTAATATAGAGATGGATTAGATCATTTTGGAATTGCGTTCACTTCAATCAATATAATGTAATTTGTATGGTGTCCTTAGCCCTCTCTGTTCAAGTTGAGGTTTATTAGAATCCGAAATTTGGATATTGGTCAAATTTTGAATTTCGTTTTATTATGTAAATATAAGCACTTGCTGAGATTTTGAATATTTTGAATGGTTATTTATAGATACATGGTCTCTTGATCGTTGTTGTTTTTAAATGTGACATGAACTTCCATCAAATGACATCCACAGACAAAAATTCTGATTAAGGTACGATATAAAATACACATATCGTTTTTAAACCTAATGCTAATTGAGTAAGACCAACATTGGGTGTTTTATACATAGAGGATAGTTTGTGATGTAAGACACAATGAATTATAGTAGCTACAATATGAGTTGCAATTTTTGTATGTTCACTGAATAAGTCTCCTCCGGTTCCTGTAAATGTTCAAGATAATATGACCATAAGATGTTCTGCACAGCTTCCCGTGGATTTTAATATTGAGTATGAGTGTCGTCCGATAAGGACCGTGACTAATAGGCAATGCATGTTTAGCTTAACAATGAATTACAATGAATGGCACTGTTGTTGTATATTGAATGTTTTATTGTATATATTGTGTAAATATTGTATTTTTGTAAATTGCTTTTAGCCCTGAAGAAGTCCCATGAGGGATGTAACACGTTGGCGGCAAGCAATTGTGTGATGTTTTAAAGGAATAAAGTGCCTCTGAATGAAAGGAATAAACTAACAACAATAAAGTTTTGCGACCATCTGTTCGTCCGGGAAGCGGTTTACTAATATATTGTGTTTTTGCTCAGATATGATGTACTAGGACATCTATATTTAACGCCTTAACCGTGGCGTTTTTTTTTTGCCACGGTGCGGGCGTTCATTGAGTGGGCGGGGCTTTGTCGGCCGTTGGCCAATGGCAGCACCCGCGAGGTAGTGCTCCCATCAGCCAACCGCCGACGGAAGCAAGGCACGGCACGGGTTAATACAGACTGTTGTAACCGGGTCTGGGTCACTTTTGTTTTTTTGATAGTGGTGATTTTTTTAATCACTGTTGGTGGGATGTGTGTGGGTCACATCCCAGATCTAACGCACATGGATTTAGAGTAGATCTGACAGGCTCATACTAATAGCGACGCTTGGTGCTGGACTCACAAAGCTTTGACCCCATGAATTTACAAATGTATATTCTCCAGAAACACAACCCCTGCAATCAGATTTACCCGATTATTTTCAATCCATTACTTCTCCTCCCTCACCCTATGTTGATTTTGACTCCCTAGGAGCTGATATTTCTCTATCGGAAATTACTCATGCAGTTTCAGTTCTATGCAGAGGGAAGGCCCTGGGGCCCGATGGCTTCACTATTGAATTTCACAACCATTTTGTGAACCTTCTCCTTCTCAAACTTTTACTTTTATTTAATTCATCATTACTAAAGGTACTTCCCAGGGCACTTTCCAAAAAGCCATGCTATGCCTAATTTGAAAAGACAATAAAGTTCTCTCCCTGTGCAAGAATCATTTCTTTAATTAATACTGACTACAAAATCTTTGCAAAGATGTTGGTGTTACATTATGTATTGACCCTGTCCTGACTGATAATATAGGCCCTGAACAATCTGGCTTTGTTAAGGGACGGCTAGCTTTTGACAATTCTCAAGTCTTTTTTTAATGTCCTAATCAAGGCCTCCACTTTGGATCATTCTATTGCTGCTATTGCTTTGAATGCAGAAAAAGCTTACGATAGGATTGGCTGGGGTTTTATGTTTCAAGCATTAACATGGAATGATTTTCTGACCAAATAGATTGCTCTAATTTCTCTACTATATTCGGCCCTAAAGCTGCAATCTTTGTTAATGGTATCCTTTCAAATTATTTTCCTTTGTTTAGAGGGGTACGGCAAGTGTGTCATTTATCACCTCTTTTGTTTATCATTGCACTTGAACTCTTTTTAACCAAATTTGACAAAATTCTGGTAATTCAGGTTTCCAATTTGGACCTCATCAGGTTAAAATGTCAGTTTATGCTGATGACATTCTCCTGTATTGCTCCAATCCTGCTGCTTCTTTTCATCCTTTCCTTCAACAAGTTACCACATTTTCCCATTTATCAGGTTATCAGCTTAATACCGATAAATGTGAGGTTTTACCTCCAAATGTTTTATGTAATAAAGAGCTTTTTAAACACCAAGGTTTTGCATGGCAATACTCCACAATAAAGTATCTAGGATTGTGGTTCTCTCAGATGATTTCGGAGACTTTAAAACTAAATTTTGACTGCATTACCAAGACACTGAATGATACTATTGCTCATAGGCATCCACTTTTTCTCTCCTGGTGGGGCAGAGTTGATTCTATTAAAATTATGTTCACTCCCCTGATACTATATATTATCTCTATGATTCCTGGTCACAGTCCTGGGTATTATTTTAGGAAATTAGATTCCCTCTTAACAAAAGTTCTTTGGAATGAAGGCCCCCATGTATAGCTTTGTCCTCTTTAAAAAAGGATAAATCTAACAGAGATCACTACGTCTTCTCCCTGAAACAAGCTGCTCACAGGCTCTCTTCTGAGCTCCCCTTACATCCGGATTCCTTTGTGGCTACAATTAGTGAAATCTTGTATTTCCCATCTTGATTTTCAAAAAAATCTTGCTTTCACAACAAATATTTAACTAATATGTTCTCCAATTATTTCTCATTCCTGTAAACTCCTGACACCTCTTTGTCATATCCCTTGGTTGCGTCCTATCATCAACAACCCATTTGGCATACTAAACTGCGAATTAAGAATCGTAATATATATTGGAAGACTTGGCTAAACAAAAGGTTTGCATTGGATATCTTAACTTCTAGTTGAGGCTCAACCCTATCCTCTACTGATCTTCAAACTCAATTTTCATTACCATCAACATTTATACCACAATATCAACTTTTAAAATCATCCCTCAACCAATATCTTCTTGCATTATCCGTTACTTCCTGCCCCGCAAATTATGCTACACTTTTTCCATTAATAGACAATTGCGCATCTGCTACTACTATATACAAATCCTTACAAATGCCTTCAGACAAAATCAAATCAAATATTTAATTGTCCTGGGAAAAGGATTTAATGCAATGTTGGCCAATTACTACATGGGATAAGCTATGGCTTAAGCTTCACAAACCGCACATACTGCAAATACCCTCTACTTTGTTTACCATTGTTTGTTATTTACCCCGGTGACTATAGCATCTTTTTCACCAACCACACCTTCTACCTGTTAGTCCTGTTCATGCACAACTGCTGATTTAAAACACATGTTATTTGATTGCTCCCCTATTCATTAGTTTTGGGAGCTGGTCTGGACTCAAATCAATAAGATCTTTATTGTCAATATTCCTTTTTCTTTAATTAATGTGTTTAGGTATTTTGTCACCTCAGTGGACTCATACATCACCAAACTATAAGTTGTTAGATTTACTGTTAGCTTTTGCTTTTCCTCTAATAACCTCAAACTGGAAACAAGCTCAAAAGGTTACATTTAGGTCATGGTGGAAAGCTGTTGTTTTCCTCAAAGATTAGATAATAACTATGTCTCTTCTGTATCACTGGCTATAAGGGGAGACTTCTAATTGCTCCCATTAATTATGTACATATCCTTTTCTGCCTAATCTTCAACTATCATTATTACTGTATTAGATGAAGCCCTTGTTATATTATTAGAAGATATATATAACTTTAAATCAATAGCTATGTGATTTCGTTTTTCTTATCATTATGTCTATGTTTTTTTATCATTTATCACATTCTATAACCTTATTATAAAGTAGTTGTATATTGTTCCCCTTCTCTCCCTCCATCATTTCATATTTTGTATTTTTAATCTTTACACAGCATGATATTTGCACACTGTATGTTTTTGTTAAATAGGACTTATTCTAAATCACTGTATTGTTTTTCATTTTTGCTGTTGTTAATAAACTCAAACTTAAGGACTCTTATAGATAAGCCCCACAGAGTGGAACATTGGTTGAAATATAATCTTTTCCTTGTATGTATTGATAAGATTACTGTTGTTTCTTAACCATGCACAGAACATTTTACGCTATTGCTTGCATTAAATTTACAGTTAATTGTGGTAATACTGTGGTTCACCTTTTTATGTAAATGTGTGTTTTATGTTATCAAAACGAGAGGAACTGGGAGCACACATACTCCCTTACTAAGATAGCTAAAAATAATGGATGCAGTTCCTGTGAAAAGGGGTTGGTGGTCAGGTCAGTGGAATAGCGTCCAATTGGAGGAAGTGTCCTCACGCCCCCAAGAGATGCCATGCTTCATCATTTAGACGGGCTCCCGCTAAGGAGCTCTTTGGGGAGTTCTTTTTGATAAAGCCGTTGAGTGAGTGAGGGTGTGTGGGTTGTGATAAGTAGTAGAGTGGAGTGATAGAAGTGATTTTAAAATAGATTTTGTGATGCTCAGTTTACTAAACTTTATTAATGTGGCTCGCTAACCTAAATAAAAACATTGTAGCTCCTATTGGATATAATGGTCTTATAGAGCATGCGTGCTATAAAGATTGCTCAACATATTTCTTGCCTCATCCAGCCCGTAAGGGGTCTATTGGCAAATCATCAGGATGAGAAAGATTATTTTTCCAATTATCTTACACTGCTGAAAGGCTGGATGTTCCAGTTGTACAAGTTGATCGAGTAACCAGCTGTGCCGTGACTTACAAGGTTTTATTTCACCTTGTATCTTAGAGCGACATGAAGAAGTGGAAAAGGTAGGGAAATAAAATAAAAGTGACAGTACAACACTTAGGACAGACAGATATTGTTTGTTGAGACAGAATTTCATGTTTAATTTTTTTTTTTAACGTACTTTCAATTAGTACCCCTTAGCAAAGTTACTCACACATGCATACTCATGTTGGTCTGATTGTTGGCGATTAGCGATAATGAGGTTGATGCGTGGGTATGGCCCGTACTGTATGGGCAGTATCAGTGTGTTACCACCAAAGGGGCTCAATGCTGGTTGTATTAAATATTGAACAGAAAACAGCTCTCTGTATTATTCCCCCTTCAGCCCAAAGTTATTTTTTTGGAGCTGAAGAGTTCTTGGAGAAGTATCTTGGAAAAGCATGCACAAAATGTGCATGTGCAAGCACGCATGCACAAAAAATTTACTGTGCTTGCACTAATAGGCAAGCTGAATATGGAGTGTGCCTTATGCAGAAGGGTGTACAACGTTTGCATGTGCGCACATCACATGTATTTTTCCTTGATATTGCTCGTATTGTCTGTACCACTCCTCTGGGTTGTGCCAGTGAATGGTTTGCAGTTTTTCAAGTCAAATTAATTGTTATAATGGTGTCACGGAAAAATTTATGTTTTTTTAAAATATTTCCCTAAATGTAATGATTCATCTTCCAGCACTGGAGTTTCCTAGATACATTTCATCCATGATAAATAACAAGAAATCTAACATGCATTTCATGACTACAGTGAGGAAGCAGTTCATTTCACTTCCGCTTCGCTTGTAGTAAATAATGCCTGTCTCACTTCACATTCTACCCTTTCCATGGTACATACATGTGATGACGGGAAAAACGTACTTTTAGTGTGTCAATACGTCACTATGTGTAATGTATTATTTGTACTCGGTGCCCGTGCCTTGCTGTTACTGCCAGTCCCCTCTAATCCCTTGGACAATGGCTATAATTCCTCCATCTGTGCCAAATTATTAAATAAATGTAACAATCTGTTCCTCTCATCGCAAAATACTAATGCGTTAATTTAAATATGGACGCTTCAGGGCGAGCAGGTGGCTTGATTCAGAGGGAAATCATGCCCCTCGTCCTTTAACTGTATATTTAACTGTATATTATATTTTTTCAAAACTGCCAATACATTCAGAAACTATGTCGATCCTGAGAAAGCTGCGAACACAGACTTCCATTTTACGTAGCCAAGAAAAGAGGGGATACAGTTCTTTATTGAGGCGAGATGGAGGCTAGCTGTAAGATAATGTAAAATGGTGGAGCTGCAGTATTTGTAGCTACTTATTGTTTGATTAATCAAATTCATTACAATCTCATGAATAACACAGACTCATTTAAAACATAGCTTTAAATACAATGTCTATTAGAAGCTGGTATGACCATATATGCAGCATTATTATGAGCAACGTTGGAGTGCAAAGTGCAGTTCTTCAGTGTTCCAACCCGACAGGTAAGTAGAACAAATGTAAAACAAATGCATATAGGTGTTAATAAATTGTACAAATTGTCTGCAGTTCATATAACCACATGATTTCAGAAATTCAAAGTTCTAAGCCCATTAAATTATAACTGGACCTTGCTTGGTAGAAAAAAACATGTGCAAAACATTCACAAAACAGTTGAAAATGTGCTGAGGTATATACTATTTAATGATTGTCCATATTTAACCCTAAAATAACACCAATTCAACAAAAAATGCAGTGACTTAAAGGACCTGGAAAATAATTAATTCAGCTAGTAGGCTATTAACGAATAAACAGCAAAGTCATCAGGAAGCATGTTAAAGTGTAAAGCAAAACACTTCCTGTGGTGGCTCTGAAACGGACAGTTTTTTTTGAGCCTCAGCCAAAAACTTGACAAACTGGAAGATGAGTGAAATAGATGTGCCAGATAAACATAACATCAGAGCTTGCCGACATAGTCTTACCCCCTGCTTCTAAGAAAAAGGGTCTCAGCAAAAATCTGACTGGAGTTTATAGATTTGGACAAACACACACTATATGCAGTAGTTTTATCTCCTTGTAGCCATAAAGCCTGCTTTTACTGTTTGGCCAATCATGGAACCATACTGAGGTCCCCTCCTTAGTTGGAAAAACACCAAGTCTTAGCCTCAGGAATGCATCTAACATGTATGGAGAAACATGTGTGGTAAGGAAAGGCTGGATGCCCAGCATTTCATAAGAATTGATAAGTGACCAGGCATGCTTTTCTGCTGCAATAGGTCCTTTGACCAATTGGAATGAAAATAGATTTGTCGATTGATTCACACTGCGCTTGAAGCAAACTGCAGTTATTTGAGCAGGCCAATGATTCCTTAGGCCTAAGGCTTGGAGGCACTGCATCATATAATCTGGCGTTGGCCGGTATGGGTAGAGTTGGTGATTGCTAACCAGCACATGTTGGCAAGCGATCCTGTTTCCGATGAGGCCAGAGAATAGGAGTGGTTCAAGAATGCTGCATGGTGAGCTAGATCCTGCCTACAAAGACCAAACTCTGGTCTAATCTGGGCATGGACAATATATGTTGGAATCCTAAAGACTGATTGGGGCCCAACGGGGAAGGGGGGGGGGGAGGCAAAGCACCGACCAGAGACTCAAAATGTTGGTGTGATAAAGGCCGCTTTATTGGAAGCAGGTGCACCTTACACAATGAAAACCCTTGGCCTGCGCCGTACAAAACTATGCCTCACTAAATATGCAATTTCCTGACAAACCCCCCACCCCCTCCCCTAAACTGGTTCCCCCAATCCACAAGCAGTAAACAATTAGCAAAAACGTAAATGTTCCTCTCCACCTGTCTAAATACTTTATTGTGCTTGACCTACCCCCCGATAATCCAAAACATATCTCTTTCACTTCCCCCATATATTAGGAAGAACCGCCACTCGAAAGACGTGCTAATGGCTTTCGACCCCCCCTAGGACTCCTGCACTTTCGTGTATCTGCGCCCACCAATGGCCTGATCCAAAGCCTCCTGCCAGTGTACCACATACAACTC
Organism: Lissotriton helveticus; assembly: GCF_964261635.1. NCBI lineage: Eukaryota > Metazoa > Chordata > Amphibia > Caudata > Salamandridae > Lissotriton > Lissotriton helveticus. The sequence continues at coordinate 1,804,040,369 of NC_136067.1, read as the reverse complement.
CATTCCGTACTGCCAGGTGTACCCCTCCTCCCAGAAAATCCACCGCCCGAGCCTAATCTCCGAGCGCTCCATCCTTTCACAACCTTCTTTCTCCTCAAAAAGCCTTCATTTCCCTATAAAGTTCCTCCGGGCCTATCTATGGCCGCTGGCCTCTCAACCCCCCTCCAAACCCGCCTATGACCTAAAATCCGACCACTTGACAAGACCCCCGCTTACCTGCGCCGAATTGCTAACAGGCCCCTCTTTACTTGTTTAACCAACGCTAACCCTTTGCACGTTACCCAGGCCACGTCTGACACACTCTCCCCTTTTCCACCTCAGTCAAAGTCGGCAATAAAGCATGCCAGCGCCTGCCCCTCTTCCTTGCCACTGACCATGAAACAACCTGCCATCCAATTCCAACTTCCGAGTCCGGCGCTTGACCCAGTCCCCCTTTCTGCTTGCCTTATAAAGGAGTGTTCACCAAATAGCTCTCCAGCGCCTCTGCAATTGGCCCCGCCCCTGCACCTGAAAAGACACACCCGAGAGAGGCGAGAAATGTTTACTTCATGTCATAGCTTCACTCCCCTCCCCCCCTGCCTGACATACGCCCGCTCACAGTCTGACCTCCAGGGCCCGAGGCCTTCCCCACCCTGACGCACAGCCTCCGTTGCCGCCCCACTCCGAAAGAATGCCTCTGTAACGCCTTCAGGTCCTCACCCATACACCATAGGGCGTGCCGCAGGACCCCCAAGCACCCCCGCCGCATACACTCTGTCACCTCCTCCTCGACCAAAACCCCGCCCAACCATCCAACAGCTCCGTACCTCAGTCCCCCGCCGACGGCGAATCGTCACCCCGCAAACAAAAAAACCCCGTCCATCAAATTCAACCTGAACCGCACCACCTGCTCCTGCTGAAGCCACCGGTCCCCTGCCTCTCTGCTCTCTACCACCGCAACTCCTCCCCTGTTCGGTCATAGGCACACCATGGAAATGCCCCAAGAATGCCTGTCCCAACCGATCCCCCTTAATCCCCGCCGACAACCGTAGTCAATGATGCGGCAGCGTCAAACCGGACAGTGTCAGACCCAAACGACGACGTTGCCATCCTCTTGTCTTCCGGCAGGCGTGCATCCATGCCACGGAGTCGAGCTCTCTACCAAGGAATGACCGCACCGAACTGGGACCGCGCTTCCTCTCTGGCGCCCGGGGCACCCCCGGGTAAACCACAAGGCCCGTAAAACCGTCCAGCTCTGCTGGCAGTCTGTTGAAACCCGCCCGTCCCACCAGAAAGAAGTCATCCAGATAGTGCGGTACCAACCCAGAGCCTGTCTGCCCGGAAAAAGCCCACTGCAAAACGAACTGAATGTCTCACACATCGCACACGAAATCGAACCTCCCTATGGGAAGTGCTGTCGCCCCCCATGCCAACATTGCAGCCCCCCGTCCTCTGGCAGGTGAGCTTCCATGGCCCGGAGTCGAGCTCTATACCAAGCAAGGACAGCACCGTCTGGGACCGTACGTTTTCTCTGGCGCCAAGGGCACCCCCAGGCAACCCACGAGGCCCGTAAAACAGACCAGCTGCCGCTGGCAGTCCGTCGAACCCAGCCGTCCCACCAGAAAGAAGTCAACCAGATAGTGCGTCACCGCCTGCGCCTGTCTGCCAGGAAAAACCCCCCACTGCCAACAGCTGAATGGTACACACAGCGCACACGACATCAAACATCCCCTGGGCAGAGCTGTCGCCCCCCATGCCAACATTAATGCCCCCTCCTCCCCTGGCAGGCGTGCTTCCCTGCCCCGGAGTCGAGCTCTATACCAAGCCAGGACAGCATCGTCTGGGACCGTACGTCTTCTCTGGCGCCAGGGGCACCCCCAGGCAAACCACGAGGCCCGTACAACTGACCAGCTGCCGCTGGCAGTCCCTTGCACCCTGCCGTCCCACAGAAAAAAGTCCTCCAGATCGTGTGTCACCGTCTCAGAGCCTGTCCGCCAGGAAAAAAGCCCACTGCAACAAAGAACTAACTTGCCCAATCCGCGCACGCGAGATCAAACCTCCCATGGGCAATGCCTTGAACACCTTTTCAACACCTCAGTACTGCCCCCTGCCCCTCATCTTCTCTCCTCACTGGTTGATCCCCCATCAATGCTGCTTGTCCCCCCCCCCTGCATCATTGCTGTCCCATTGACGCCTTCCCTGCCACCCACCCTCCTTGATATGTGCCCCTTCCTACTACCCTGTCCCCCCACTCCCAGGCTTCCCTTCACCTGAGATAGCTTACCAGGCACAGCACCCAGGAGAATGTGTCGCATAGCTAAACACCTACAAGGTCCCAAAGGTGAGGCCTATTGGCTGTGCCAATGCTTGTTAATGTACAATCACCAAACCAGCAAGGCTGGCACATTTATTCACCTGCCTGTAAAGAGGCATTTTTGAGCTTCCTTGAGTCGTGTGCAACTTTCAGCTTTAACCCCTGTTACGGCCAGCTAAGCCTTCAGTCGATGTTCAAGAATACATTGAAAATGGCACAATAAAATCCTTTCTAACAGTAATCAGAAGTAGTATTACCATGGGATTGTGTGGTAAGAAAAACAAGAAGCCATACGTGCAACACGTCCTCATGCCCCACTCCCTCGAACCCTCATCACCCCACTCGATTTTAGGTACCTGTCGACTGTGGCCATTGCATGAATGATGTTACTGCTCTAGTGTTATGGTATAAGCCTTCTGCTGAAGGAGCCCCTGTACCCTTGTTGTCATAGACTCGACTCCTGGTGTGCCCAAGCGCCTTACTCTGACGAGGACAAAAAATTGATACTAAATCAACAGCCATACCCTTCTGTTAAACGTGGAAGAGAGCGAGCAAAATATGTCATGGTACTAACTGACATGTTCCATCCCGATATTCCCGGTGGGCCAGCTACTCTCGGCGCTCCCAGCCATGGGCATACCTGAAGCACCCTACAAAAACAGCTACTCTGCTCACCCGCCCCCTTCCCGCCTCTCCCCCTCTTCCTCCGCATCCTCACATAGTCCAATGGCATCAAGGCCTCCTGCCCAGCACCGGGCCCCTCCTTCCACTCATCCCCTCGTCCCGCCCCTTTCACACTATCTCACAAAGAAGCTGAAACTCTCTGTAAGCTCTAGCTCATAACCAAATGCGGAAAATCGACAGCATGGACCTCCCACTTACAAGAAGGACCGACCGACGGCCCCACCCTTTCCGGGCAACGCAATTAGCAACTGGAACTCCCTTCCGCCTCCGCTTCGAACCACCAACTCCCCCCGGCCGACAAAACTGACCTCCAGTACTCCTCCTTCCAGACACTTCCAAATGAAATGCATGCCCCCCACTATTACCTGCGGGCAGACCTTTTAGCAAAATTTTCATTCTCCGTGACCATGTCAGTGCTGACCCCTGTGTGTGTGTGTGGTCCGTTAGGCTGCCATAAATGCGCTAACACCCCTTCACCTGTGCTCGACACTCCCAGTAACAAGCACACGTCACCAAGTCCCAGGTACACACTGTTCGCTGCCCCCACGTAACCCGTGCTCTTGTGTTCAAGTGTCCTCCCTTGATTGCAGTATCATGCCACTACTTGCTGCTTGCCCCTTTTGTAACCTGCCATTCGTTCACTTGTACTGCTCCCATATCAGGTCCGTTCCTATCTTGAAGCGCTCCGACACCTTCAAGTAAAGTCTGCGCCATCCAAAACGCATAAATAAGTAAGTAATACTCAGCATCTGATCAACCGCTTCCAATCTCCATCCCCAACCCCCGGCGGCCGTGCTGACCCTTCGGGGGGGGGCGCACCGCCCCGCTTCCCCTCGCGCTTCCAAGAACGGTCCCTCGTGGGAGCGCGACCGCCCATACCAGGCAGAGCCGGCCCATCCCCTCGGTCGAGTGGGGCCGCATGCTGCCCTCCCGAGCGCCAATCTCCGCCTCCCTGTCCAGAACAAGAGGTGTGGTCCAGCAAGCCGGGGGTTAAACTCCCCCCCGCCCCCAAAAGCTCCCCCTTCCGCACCTGTCATGCTCCCCCCCGCAACCATCGTGCCTCCCACCCCCCCACCTGCCCCGCTCCCGCTGGCACCCCACCCCCCCTCGAAGGCCTGCCCTCCCGAAACGGGCCTCCCCCTACACACTGTCCGCCCCCCTCCCCCAACTCGTACCCCCCTTCGCACACCCGGTGCAACAGCACCCCCCCCAGTCCCGCCCTCCCACCCTCCCCCAGGCTCTCAACGTCTGCCCCCCCGCACCCCTCAGCCCGCCCCCTCCTTTTCACCATCTACCGATTACCAGATCCGGAGTGGTAACATATTCATAGCCCCCCCCCCCAGTGTTCCTCAGTACCGCGCACTTAGGAAAGTGCAGAGGCGAGCCCGGCTTTTAAGAGCCTGGCATATTTGGGCTAGAAACGTGCCTGTCCCCGTCATCCATCACTGCGCATCCTCACGTCAGGGCCAAGTAAACGCTGATAATCTAAGCGATAGCTCCGCTGTCGCCGTCATTACCGACATGCCTGCTATCGAAACCTTTGAAGGCATATTAAACCTAATGCGCTGTCTAACGCACAAGGAAAGCCCCGACGTACCAGATGGTGGTGTCCGTGCCAAGCTATCTGCCGCTTAGGCTCAGCCGCCACCACCCGCGATGAGCTCACCCCTTCCCATATGCCCCTCACCCCGGCCGCGTTCCTACCGCACCGCCCTCTCGCCAGGCCCTGCGATGCCCCCACCCACCCACCTCCTACCTGGGGCATACACACAGCGGCACCACCGCTAACCCGGCCGCCGCAGCATCGCCAGCGGCGCGCCGCAGAGGCCTCCACCGGCCCTCCAGGACCCGCGGTTCGGTGTTGCGCGCCGTCCGCCTCCGCTCCTCACGCCACCGCCAACCACGACTCCCAGCACCAAACAGGCCCCATGGACAACCAAAGGGCGACCCTGCCCCCCCACGCGATGCGACCACCATTACAATTAAATTCACAAAACCTTTTATCCGCCATCCCCCGCCCGGCTGCTGTGTCACAAGTCACCAAAATGGTGGCCCATTACACAAAATGACCGGTTTTAAAGGCAACCAGCCCACAAGCAGCCCAAAAATAGCCAAACCCCAGCCCAAGGCTACCAGAACAGCCCAAAACCAGCCGACGTACGGTGCAGGCTCTAGCCCCCCCTTCCCCGGCCCCAAAACCCCCGGGGTGGCAGGCCTCCCGCTGGTGGGCCGCCCCCCCAAAGCCCTATTTTACCACCTACAACTGTCGCAGGTGGAATAATTTGGCATCTTTCCCTCAAAAAATAAATGAGCCATAAGTTAGGGCTGGAATTAAGTTTTCATTATATTTACAAGACTAGCAGCCCGTCCCGACGTTGTCCGGGAGCAATCAGGCTTCTGGGCCCCCGCCCGCCCCGACGTTGTCTCAGGCTTCAGGGCCCCCGCCCGCCCCGACGTTGTCCGTGGGTCCCCCGGAGCGCACCCGCCACTTTCAAGGCCCCCAATGAGCCGCACACGTGCCGCTTCACCTACCTCAGCTGCCGCTCCTCCCCGCCTGTCTGCCGCTCCTCACCGCCTGTCTGCCGCTCCTCACCGCTCCTCCCCGCCTGTCCGCCGCTCCTCCCCACTCTCATGTCCGCCGCTCCTCCTCGCGCTCCTGTACGCCGCTCCTCCCCGCGCTCCTGATGTCAGCACACACGTCGCGGCTGGTGCTACTTCCAAGGGACTACTTTTTTTTAAATCGTAAATATTTTAAAGAACGTATATTTTATTTTTTATATAGCCTATGTCCATCTGCAGACCCTGACAATTACAACGATGTATCGGGTGTTTGGATTGGTGCTGTGGTTCCTGAGTTTACCCGCCTCAAAGGTTCAAAGTTCTCTCTTTATAATAGAAGTATAGATGAGCATAAGATGAACATGCCAGTTTGTAATGAAGAGCCTTAAAGGTGTTAGTAACAGATTTAGCCCTGAGTAAATCCAAGTGGCTTCTGAAAGAATTTTTGCTTGTCGAACATGATGCAAAGGTACTTACAGCTTTTAACTGTTTCATTTAGTTTCCTTCTTGAGTACCAGGACTGTGATCTAAATGGCAATATTTCATTTGACATGACCTAAGTTTTTTTTATATTAATCTCAAGATGGTTGGCTAATGTATATTCATCAAAAGAGTTGATTAATTGTTGCAAACCTATAGGTATTTAACTAAGTAAAACTGTATCATCTGTATATTGAAGGTATTTTAAGGGATTGTTAGACAGCTTAGGAGGGTGAGACTTAGATGTGTCCAAAAGTTGATCGAGGTCTGCCATAAAGAGATTTAAAAAAAAGGGAGCGAGAACACACCTCTGTTTGAACCGTTTGATGGTTCTATTCTCTGACTGAGAGATGTTTCATCTAGTCCTGGGCGGGGCTCGCAGAGTTTCACTCAGCGGAATTCTACGGGGTGACTGAAAAACTCAGAGAGATTCTGTGGAGTTCTGCAACCTGGGGGAGTAACTTGAACGTAGGGCTTTATTTTGATGTGTATCACAGAACTGTCAGCCAGGGGCCTCAGCGCAGCACATTTGCATTTACTCCATTGAAAATAGGCAATGTAATCATAATAACGTAAGGAAAACGCTGAGAATAATGTATTTCATTTCACACGCTGCACCCTAAGGAGTAGGTTTGTAAAACTGCCTGCAAACAATTTCAGATAGTATGTCGACTGAAAACAAGGGCAGAAGATAATATAGCCATAAAATACTTGTCCCTAGTAAATGCAAACTGCAGAAGTTCAAAAATAAAGCCCCAGAACATGAAATTATGAGGTAAACATCTAATATTATTAAAGAGTAAATGTTTTATATAGCACTTCATTTTACAACTGCGATTATTCTATTATCCTACTTAATGGTACTGTCGCAGGGATCCTGCTCTCACACAGAACTGTGCATAGAGACTTGGAACCTCAGTGAATTAGGGTGTGCCAAAACTCACCTTAGTACCCAAAATCCCCTACCAGACTAGCAATCAGTGTCTCATTGGTTCTTACAAACCCCCAATGTTTAGACAACCCAGAACATGGACTTAGAACACCTCAGGTAACGTGGAACACATGAACACTCTTTCGTTATACCAACATATCAATCCAGAACGAGGAGTAAATGAAGACATGTGCAAGTTTGAAATGTTTATTTCTAATGCAGTGTTCTCAAGCGCAGTATCTTAGCTAATACAAGCAAACATATTATAAGAAACAATGTTATCAGCATAGTTACTAGTCCATAAAATACAAAGGGAGAAAGCATGTTAAAATGCTAGAGGGAAAAAGGCTAAATAGCACCTAAGTCTTACCCTCCCTTCCTAGTATATTATATTATATCTAAAGAAGGTCTCTTTGGGTTTTAGAAGGGCGGCCCCATACCTCTGCTCCTAGTGGAAAGGGATCACATCATCTTCCACCAGCTCTCTGCATGCGAAGAATCATCAAGTGTGTGTGCATGATCTGTGCAATGCAATATTAAACGCGCCTAAAGCCAGAGTTGGCCGCAGCGGCATATATGTTATGTCTAGGACGTGCGAAGATCAGACCTCACAACAACCACTGTGTTGAAATAACCTTGAAGGCCTCGGCACTCACTGTACAGACATAGCTTACCAAGCAAAGCTGATACAATAGCAAAACATATTATTCTCGCGTGAAGCAAAATATTCTACTAGGCTCAAAGCTTTAATAACAATATGTGCTGTGTGCAGAAGCAGCAGAAAGGTAAAATGGCGTTTAAACTCCTAATAAGCTCATGCTAACTTAACACAGTGTGAAGGCAAATCATTTCTATATGACAGTACTCAATAAGGAGGACACCCTTACCTTTGTTTTGCCATGTGATGTACTCAGGAGACATTTCGTCTGAATTACAGAGTTGTGTGATCACTATTTCATAATTTATACCCATATTAACTGCTGACTTAGCTAAGGAGAGGAGAAAACAATTCCCCAAATGCAGGTCACATACTTGCTAGTTGTGTTTAGTGAAGATGGTGGATAAGCAAATTGCAGTAAAGTGCAGGGTTGGAGTGCAGGCGCTGGGAGATATGAAAGAAAAAATAGTTCTGAGCAGACACGCACCGGCCGGAATTCGGGCCAGGTGTAAGTGGCCAAATACCGAGTGGTAACGCAGAAATTTGCAGAATTTCTACGTTACCGACCGGTTTTTCGCTGAGAGCAATGTAGATGAGTTGAAACCTACTTGCAAAATAAGGAATTCCATATTTTTCTCTTGCATTTGGGAATTAGAAATACCGATTCCTTAAATGCAATGTAAGTAGCACTAAAAAACGTGCACTTCAGCCTTAAGGAATCACTAATTACCAACAACTTCAAGTTGGTGGTAAGTAGTGATTTCCTTTAAAAGAAAATCCTACCTACATTCAATTTAGCGAGTCCTTAATAGCGATTCAGTAAAAAATTGCTATTAAGGACTCGCTAAATTGAATTTACCTACATCTGGCCCCTAGTCACTCACCATCTCTTTGCGCCACTTGTGGAACTGGTCCCACAAATCCTTGGCTACTAGTTGCACCTTGGGTTCGCTGTCCATCTCCTCCTTGAGCGGCCAGAGGTGCGTGGCCACCTGATGGCACTGCCTGCTTCAGCTGCCCACACCATTATAGGCATAGTAAGGGTGCCCGGCAGAGAGAGGGCCGTCCCGCCATGGGGCAGTGCCAAGGCAGGGAAGAAGGAAGTCAAGCCCCTGGTGGGGCCAGGAAGGGGTGGTCGTAAACCATGCTCATCACATGGGAAGGTTGGATCATGCATCAAGATGTTCAGCCACTCCAGACTCTGGGTTGTGCAGCAGTCACGTAGTGCAGGGTGCATGGGTCTCAGAAGGTCATCCTGAACCAGGAATACCAAAAGCAAGTGAAATCTGTTGTCTCACTACAATCTGCCCCAATACATTGCCCGGACAGCTCACACCTCTTCTCTTAAATGTGCAGCTCACTGCAGGCTCCTGCCTTGACTACAGCAGGGTGAGTACTGTAGTCCCAGGCAGTCCGGAACACTTAATAGGCTCTTTCACCCTCCCAGCCCAATTGTGCAGCTCTATAATCCGTAGGTGTGGTTGTATGAGGTGGGCGTGTGCTAGCAAACTCCTCTATGCAGCATGGGTGGAGTTTTAGGTTTACTCTGTGCTCCAAGCGGAGCACGGAGCATCAAAACTCTGCTAACTCCATCCACAGAGTGAAATTTACCACACACCCTTAATTTCATCCCCCATCTTCATCTGAACCCAAGTGTTCATATAAAAGTATATTATGAGGTCCAGAAATTTTGGTGGTGCACCCCATGTGGCTAACTTTTGCCATAGCAAATCCCTGGGAAAGGTGTCCAAGACTGCTTTTAAATCAATGAGAAACATGTAAAGTTTGTGTTTCATTGATATGGCATACTCGGCCAGGAGCATCAGGGCGAGCAAGTTAGAAGTAGTCGCCAGGCCCTAGCGAAATCTAGTTCGATTCAGTGGAATAAAATGTGCTGCAGATGCCCAGGCTTCTAGCTCCTCTAGAGGGCAAGAGGCAAAACCTTTTGCCTCTAAGTCTGTTAGGGCAATTAAACTATAATGTGTAGGTGATTCTGGTGTGCCGCTCTTATAGCTAGATTGCATGATACTTTCTTGCCATGACTCTGCGACAGTCTTGGTCAAGATTACTTTATAATAGAGGAAGTCAACACCAGTGACCATAAGTTGGCCCTTAAGATAGTGTTTGGCAAGCGGTTTGGACCCGGCACTCCATTACTCCTAATTCGTTTAAGGCATGCTGATGTCTCTTTCTGTTCAAGCAAGATCATGGTGAAAGAGAACAATGTTGAACACCTACTGGGTGCCATGATGGGGCTCTGCTGTTTTCGTAGTGCCTACCTCCGTCTTCACCCTCAGTTTTACCTGGAGATCGATTCCTTTGCAATGTCTTTGGATCAAGTCTTGACTACCGACTGGGATCCATACAAGTAGCTTATATGATCATCCCAGATATTAGCCCTATTTCCGTCATTTAGAGTTGCAGTAAGTGCACGTGGTATGAAAGCATGCCTCACCTGAGTCCATCCATCTCCGTTTTCAGCCTCCGCCTCTCTACCACAAGTCCCACAGTGTTTGTGTATCTTTGAGGAGAATGTGGAATCCGAGCTGGCAGCAGGAACATCTGTCCAAATAAAGTTTATGATCTCATTATTTAGACTGCAACCAACAAGCCAAACAACATCAATTATCTAGTTTTCTTTTCATAAAGCAGTCCTTGATGTGTTGCTGCATGCTTTTTTCCACTGTCAACCAAAGCCTCCATTATTACACTCTAAGCAACCAAGTCTTCAGACAGGCAGCCTGTAATTAAATATCAACCAATCTGGAGCTGCAACAGGGGGTGTGCCATAAAAAATCCCCTGAATGGGACCTGGGGACTCTGCCAGCAACAGCTGTATTCAGCTGTATGATGTTTAGATTTCTTATATTCAACTGAGTAGTCTAAGTGCAAGCAAATGAGTGCAATGTTTAATATCCAGGGACATTTACATTTCATTGAATCAAGTGAAATCATTTGTGACACCCCAACTTTCACAATGCAAAGATATGCCTTTTCTGTCCTGCAGTTTTAGAGATAATATGGCCCGCTAAGTGACAGTAGTCTCTCAGTGTGGAGTGTGCACTTGGGGCAATATGCATGAAGGCTGTGAGTTCTGGTTTGGAAACCCCTGCACAGAAATAATGTTTCAGAGTAGGGATAATCAGCCTATGTTTCTCCTAAATGCATGAGAATGCCCCACCTAGTGGCAACTGGCTATTCTGGGATGGTCCAGGTCAATTAAAGGGAGCTATGTGCAAGTGACTTGTAAGACTGAAGCAGTGTGAAACTTACTTCAATAATCAATTACTGGAAAAAACAATCCAAAACCCCATGTACAGACTGGTGCACTAAAAATATAGCAAGGTGTGGAGGCCTATTGCTGCTCTTGGTATTGATGCGGGAGAGGGCAGTACCCCCTCACTGTAGCCAAGGGTGTACTGTGATGAAGATGTTCCACAAGTCAAACGTTGAGTGTGGTACTGTCTATTACACCACAAGGAATCATGCAGCAAGAATGTGAGTCACTAGGTGGAAGTAAGACATGCTGGTCACTCTTCTGAACTGGTGCAAAAGGCTTTTAGTGGAAGACTGACAGTTGGAGCAAATATTCCAACCTGTGAGTGAGCGCCAAGCCAGTGGACAGCAAAGGTGGTTGTTGACACCAGGCCGCAGTAAGTCAGGTCAAACAAATCTCTACTTTTGTAAGATGTCTTAAAGTTATGACCCTGGGCCCAACACATAAGCAAAAGCCCGTTACTCATAGCCAAACTCACTAAGTAAACCAGTGTGTTGTCCAACAATCAACTGTCAGGACAGCTTGTTAATACCAAACTGAAGACCTATCAAAGATAGTCACATTCACTTTCAATTGAACCCTGAATCATTATCTCAATCCGAAAACCAAAGTCTTCCAGCTAAAAGGATCTTCTTCTTATTCCAGGTGGAAAAGAGGATACACTTAGTTAAAGTAGTAGCTTTTGGCATGCATCTTGATTCTTGGATTGGATGGCAATAGTAATGTGGACTTATGGTCAGGAAGAATTGTCAGTGATTTCTCAGCTGCAAGGCTAAGCAGTGGTGTTGTGTGTTTCCTGCATGACCCATTGTCATGTTTTGCCCATGTTAGCCTACTTGTACACATTCTAATCCACATTTCCTTTTGCACGTTACTACATGACCCATTGTTATTTTTGCATATTTTAGCCTAGTTGTACACATTGTAATCCACATTTCTTTTTGCATATGTTACTACATAAACACACTCGCTTTTCAGCCACATTGTATTTTTACACAGAAACTGCATATCTTTTCATATTCTTTTGCTAGGATTTCGTCTGAAAACCACAGGCAAGGTCAAACAGCAATGCCCTTTGTTATTCTCTCTGGTCAGACACTAGCTCCGAGACATAATTTGAGAATGTAGCTGCTGTTTGTGAGCAAGCATGTCTTGCCCTATAACTGAAGACAAGAGGTCTAAAAATGCACACACTGAGCGAAGATTACCACATTAGCTGAGATGTATGATAAGGTATACGGTTCACCATTAATCCCAGAGATCTTTGAAATAAAAGCTTTAGCTTCAGTAGGAAAGGTGGGGTTTATGCTAATCTGTTTTATAACATGACAGGCATGACAGGGCATTTTATGGTGTATGGTTTGTTAACCATGCTAGCTATATTTTTGCTAATCATTTTGTTTCTAATTGTGGTGCAAATATTTAGGGCAGGATAGTTTAACTAAATAGTCTAAACTTCCTTCGTGTTTATCCTTTTGTGGATAAGAAAGAGTGAGAGAGCAAGAGGTTGTGTCTTGTTACCATGATTCCTGAGAGGATTGAGAGTGTTGTGTTCTTGAGAGAGAATTCATTGTTTCTCTGGAAAGGTTAGGAGGGCAAATAAGGCACTCTGGCTACTCGTAGTCGGCTCACAGATACAGAGGTAGTATGGTGACTCAGTTCCTATAGGCCAATGTTCTATGGTCCCAAGCATAGTTCTGTTCCTGGGCAGAATACCTGCAACATGGCACGGCCAACATTTTGGTCAGGTACTTACTTGCAGGAACCCTGAGTAGTGCTTTTGATTGTCCACAATATTCTCATACCTTTGTATTGGAGACATCCGTGGTGTTGTGGAACCTCCACAGTTTTAGGTAGCACCTAGTTCTGTTGGTTTTTCAAGTTTGGATATAAAAAGGTTTTTATACCCTGTTAGCGCTACATTTTTAATCCGTTATAAATTACTCATGGCGCAACCCATTGCATTTGCAGCCACTGCCGCCCAGCAGTGTATGCCCATTTACAACAACATGGAGTCCCTATTGTGGGAGCTCCTATAATATTTGTTGTGGAAGCGGATGCTGCATTCCACTTTGAGGTTTTATATTCCTGGGTCACATTTACAGCTGCGGACGCTAACGCTAACACTTTTTATGAATAAACTATATCCCAGACACTTGCAGCATATTGATCTTAAGCCCCTGTTTAAATTTCTCTTACAGTCTGGGAAAACCAGACTTGGTTTAACGGTGCCCTTCCCCATGGGCCTTGGCCTGGTCCAATGGGTCCTCTCAGTAATGATGGGGCCACATGGCTGGATATACACCATGTCCACATTTAGGTAATTTAAATCTAGTGCACACTCATGGTTTGTATAATGTTCTTGTCGCCCTATATCGAGGTCTAATATTATTTTTTTCAGATACATTACTAGCTGGTCCATCCAGACTTGGGCTGCATGTGCAAGCTCATTTTTCCACAGCACCTGTAATAAGTCCTGTTATTGTTCATTAGGTTATGAGCAAACGGCACACTACACGTGAGGAAATACAGTTTTGGATTGCGCAAAAAAATCAATCAACTTGAAGCTGTGTTTCCCTTTGTGGGACCACAAGACAAGCACAGAATTTTAACTGTGTGCCTACCCACTAGACTGGTTCCCACTCCAGCTGACTGCAATAAGTGGGGACTTTATTTGCCACAGTACACACTCTTGGTCATGCAAATCCCTTGATGGCCATTCCACTGAAAAATCCTTAAACAAATATTAAATTAGCATGTAGCAGGTCCTGCCCTCGATTTGGGGATAAAACTTGTGGGTAATTTTCCTGCTGTGTCTGAAATTATTCTTTCTAATGCTAAATGTGAAGCAGCGTCTTTGGCTATACAGAAGTGAACGTGAGGTGCCGGGTATCATTGCTAATGTTCATATATCTTTAGGACGCATTAGTTTGGCAACCAGAACTTCAGTACGATCACTTGGCAAACCGAGCTCTGAGAAGGATACTAGACCATCCTGTGAGTTTGCTAAAAACCCATTGGATGAATCTAAGCAACAACAGAAAGGTAGGAAGTTCTCCATCCTGGGAGACCTCTGAAATACAATACAATTTTCGGGATTGCACTAAAATAAACACTCCAGACAGGTATGAAGCTCCTGATACACGTTCCCCTTGTTCCTTTGTGGAATTGTCTGATCAGCAGTAAGACAAAGGAGGGTGATCTGACTACAGGCAAGGAAAGTACATGAAACTTCAAGCATTTGCAATGCAATAGGTCTCACATTGTCAAAAGTTAGAGCAATTGGAGTTGTTAATCTATTTAAGAAATAGACTCCATACTTTTACAACTGTTGCTTGTGCATGGTCAGCTGAAATAAGAGCTTAGCTGCCCTCCCTTTACTGTGTTGTGCCTGCTTCCTGCAGGCCAGGCTTATTTTGGTATAGGAATGCAACCGGCAAGCTTTCATCATCCTGAGGAAGATAAAATGAGTACCACTGAGTCGGGAACAATAAACACCTGTAAATCACACTGAGGGATAATCCAAACTTAAAAACACTTTCAACACTGTGCCAGAACTGGCTTGTCGACATAGGACACTTCTGCCTTATTAAAATAACTGCCAATGCTTAATGCTCACTGGAACAAAGCAATAGCAATGTAACGCTTGGTCTGATGAAAAATATTAGCTCGTAGGCTCAGGGACAACTTAAGAGGAATGTCCATCGCACAGTGAATGTTTATGGAGGAGGTACAAAATGGTGTTGTGGTGCATACGCGGTATGGTATGACCGACTTTAATATTGACAATAATTTCAACTACTAAATATAAGTGGGTTAGGTGTTTTTTCCGAAAGAGCGGCTTTCCCTTAGATGTGTACATTGAAACAGAAGCTGACAATTAAGAATCACAATTAAATCATGTTTTAATAGACAATAATTCCACTGTCAAGGGCTCATTCATAAACCAAATTAGCAATACAGAAAAATCAGGGGCTAGTAGCTATTCTGTTCGATTTCATCAAAAGAAGAAATGCTCAAAGAACAATTTCAGAATGAGAAAATTAGCTCATGAGCCAACAAAAATAAAACAGTTTTTCCAATGACCTGTTTCCTCATATAATGTGACAGGCCCAATCAAATTGCTATATTACTTTTACTTGCACTGTGGGTATGCCACTCACAAATCGTATTTGCATAAGGTTAACAGTTTGTGGTAGTGGGAGAGTGCACCACAGATCACAGGCTGTTTGTATTGGTAGAACGAAAAGCTTACAGTGCGCTGCACGCTTCTCCGCTTGCTCTTGCCAAGGGGAAGGTATTCCATTTCATTCAGTTCCGTGAATGTGAAATGTTTGGAAGTGAAAGCATACGCTACAGACTTTGCTTTGGGAATCTTTCCAGTTGCCATTTTCTGAAATAGCATTTCCAAAGTATGTTTGTCTTCATATAATTTATGAAGTTTGGAAGATGCTGTACAGTAGCCATCCACCCTCAGCCCTAGTTGCTTCCCCCACACCAGTTTTCATTAACAAACGTTTTTCAACTTTGGTTTCATTTTAGTTACAACTTGGATCAGTAATTAAAAAGAAAAAAGTTATTCACGGCACTAGCGCTTTTACCTTTAAACATGTTAAGCTAAAGCGCGGCTGCCGTGATTGCTGCAAAAGTAAAGAAAGAAATGTGTTCTAATTTCTTTACTTTTGCAGCAATCGCAGCACACACGCTTTAGCTTAACATGTTTAAAGGTAAAGCACGGGTGCCACCATTTTAACAATATGAAATAAATAGAAAAAAAGGGTGGCTGCATGCTTTTTGTTTCTCTGTTTACTTTTATTACAATCGTGGCACCCACGCTTTACCTTTAAACATGGTAAGCTAAAGTGCGGGTCCCGTGATTGTTGCAAAAGTAAAGAAATAGAAAAAAATATGTGTTTTTGCTATTTCTTTTGACGAAATCGCGCCACCTGAGTTTTAGCTTAGCATGTTTAAAGATAAAGCACGGGTGATTTTCTTTTTAATTACTGATCCGAGTTGTAACTAAAATGAAACCAAAGTGCAAGAATTTTTTTTAACGAAAAATAGTGTGTAAATCATCCGCGCTTTAGCTTAACATATTAAAAGGCAAAGCACAGGTGCGCCAATGTAAGAAAAAAAAAAGAGTGAATAAATAGAAAACAAGCAATCGAGTGGTGAGGGAGAATCACCTCCTTCAGCCCATCCCCCGCAGCTGTCTGTGGCTGCTTTGAATGCTGAATATGGAGCATTGAAAAGGAGTGGCGCCCAGCGATAGCCTGGATAGGGGCGCCGTGCTAAAGCATACAGCGCAGTGCCATGGCGCATTAAATCGTTATGCTCCTGGCGGTCCGTGAAGGGCGCCATGGTGATAAACAAGACATAAGTGGGTGCTGTGTTAAAACATGTAGCATGGAGCCCGTACTTATTAAACCTATGCACATAATGGACCGTAAAGGGTGTCATTATCGTGGCACACCAAACACAGGAAAAAGAGTATGTCTGAGGAACAGATGAACAATGCTGGCAGAGAGTAACTGTGGTTAGTTGGTGCTGCTGTTCATTAAATGGACATGAGGTATCGCTCCGTTTAACCATTAAGGAGGCAGCAAAGAAGAGTGACAAGGCATTAAACCAATAGGAGGGAAGCAGGTGGGCCATAAGTTCTTTCCAGTTCTTTCCTACTACAAGAGGTCTTCCAGATAGCGCATGCACTGTCTAGGCTCGACATACAAAAGGGAGATACAACGCTCATCTGACATGAAGATAAAGAAGGAACAAGAGTTGGGTGGTGACTCTCCTCGACAGCTTGGCAGAAGTCATTATAGTACACCGGACTCTCCACCATTTTCTGGTAGTAAAAGCAACTGAAACATTTATTACGGTTGAAGAGCGGACACCTGCGTAGTCTGGACAGACTATATCACTTAGATATTGGAATTGAAGGTGACGTTAAGCGCACGATCACAGCAATATTTTGGGATAACTGAACTTCGTCTTCTGACATACTTCTGGTGGAGGTCGATTCGACCCCACCTTTTGTTCTTGAATTCCCCCCAAGGTGAGGATGTAACCTTCCGAGGCGTGAGCCGGGAGTATAAATAGCTTTCCTAATTAAGCCCGAATTTTATTGCATTTTCTTCGTTTTTTGCATTAATTGCTTTATTGTGGGGGGTGACTTTTTTATTCGTTGTGCCTACCGCGCTGCTGTTTTTGAAGTAGCTGGGCTCAATCCTTCATTAGGAGCCACTGCTCGGGGCAAGGAAGGGACTTTGGCCGCCATCTTGGGTGAGGAGGAGTAAGTGAGGTCGCAGGCTAGTGTTCACTGAATCACCTGGCTGGACACCTCCGGGGCTTCTATAAATGCTTACACTGAAGCGCCCGCGCAGCCACCAGACTCCTGAGGCGTGAGCCGGGAGTATGGATAGCTTTCCTAATTAAGCCCGAATTTTATTGCATTTTCTTCATTTTTTGCATTAATTGCTTTATTGTGGGGGGTGAGTTTTTTATTCTTTGTGCCTACCGCGCTGCTGTTCTTGAAGTATCTGGGCTCAATCCTTCATTAGGAGCCACTGCTCGGGGCAAGGAAGAGACTTTGGCCGCCATCTTGGGTGAGGAGGAGTAAGTGAGGTCGCAGGCTAGTGTTCACTGAATCACCTGGCTGGACACCTCCGGGGCTTCTATAAATGCTTACACTGAAGCACCTGCGCAGTGGACGCGCGCAGCGGGCACGCTAAAGGCAAGCCCGTCTGTGCCCGTCCGCGCCAAGGATGCGCCCAGCGCCAGTTATGCTGCCCCTCTGGGGAGGGAGCAGGGGCTAGCCACCCTGGATGATCGCAGACGTTACACCAGTGATGAATTCACCAATATTGGTGAGCAGGGTACCGACAGGGGGTCTTTGCTGTTGTCCAACACGGCTTTCCCTATATCAGATTTGCTGAGGAATTACATTATAGTTGGTGGACTTCTAAACGTGAGATCCTTGCCTAAACATAGGGTTGAAATACAATCGATGTTTGACGCCCATGAACTGGATTTTCTGTGCATGATGGAAACATGGACTGTGCCCGAGTGTGAGGTTGATGCTGGGGACGCCTGCCCGGCAGGTTTTAAAATTAGGCATAGGCCTAGGGTTGGTGGAAGGGGGGGTGTGGTGGGTGTAATTTTTAGAGATGTTCTGGATTTGCACATCCTTGAGCTTGATGCATGTGATGGTTGTGAACTATTTGGTTTCACGATCAAGAACGCACATAGACACTTTCTAACCGGCATTATTTGCTATAGACCCCCGGGGATCTTCACCACATCCAAGCAGCTGTCGCTCCTGGAATTGCTTACAAACATGGCTGCTACCCATAGCCAGTTGGTAATCCTTGGAGACTTTAATCTTTGGCTGAATGGCACCTTGAACGTAGGTCTTTACAATCTGACCCATTCATGTGAGGGCCTTGGCCTTTTCCAGCGAGTCTCCCAGGCTACTCATACAGGGGGTCATCGGTTGGACCTGATTTTTTCGGAGAACAACCTTCTTCTAGGAGCAGGGGGAGACCTTCATCCCCCTGGTTCACAGACAGCCTAAAAAATCTGAGGCTGGCTTGCAGGCAAGCGGAGAGGAAGTGGAGACAGGCGTACTTGGACAGGGACAGGCTGGCATGGAAAATAAAGCGGACAGAATTCAAGAAGACGATTTATAGAGCTAAAGCATCGTACTATTCCAACAAGATTACCGATGCCCCAAATAGCTCCCGCAGTATTTTCAATATTTTAAATAGCATTATCAGCCCTGACTGTGTCAAGAATGAGATCCCCCCTCCCAGGAACTGTGTGAGAACCTAGCTGGATCATTGAAGACCTGGGGATGGGTCAGCACAATCCTGAGCCAGTCTAGACCCCTCGGTACTGGCTGGTGTGATAGACCTTTGAAGCAGGACCTAGGCACCCCTCCCTCCCATTATTACAATCTTGGAGTGGCCTGCGAACAGGGAAGAGTTCAGTCCCTTGTGGAATTTCTGCAGCTGACTGCAGATGAGTTTAGGAGTGTGGCTTCAGTTATTACATCTGGGTCTCCACTTGATCCGCTCCCATTGAAAATCTGGAAGGAGTTTGAGGATGAGCTTTTTCACACGCTTCGGCTTGTTTGCAATCAGTCGCTCTCCACTGGAGTGGTTCCTTCGCAGTGGAAGAGGGCGGTGGTGATCCCGTTACTGAAAAAGCCCACCCTTGATCCCAAGTGCTTGAAGAACTTTAGACCCATCTCGCTCCTACCTTTCCCAGCAAAAATTGTTGAGCGGGTGGTGGCAGGCACTCTTTCCAGACATCTTGAGCAATACAAGCTCTAGGATGAAGTGCAGTTTGGTTTCCGGCCAGCCCATGGTACCGAGACGGCCTTGGTGACCGTGCTGGATGAGCTTCGTTGGCGAGCAGACAGGGGTCAGGCAGGTGTGTTGATACTGCTTGACCTGTCTGCCGCCTTCGATACGGTGAACCATGCCATCCTGTTGGACAGGCTGAGAGAGAGGGGGGTTGCTGGCAGGGCTCTGGAGTGGTTTGAGTCCTTCCTCAAGAACAGGGAACAAGCGGTGGCCCTCCCTCCCTTCCAATCCACCTTCTCTGCTACCCTGCACGGCATTCCCCAAGGCTCAGCAGTCAGCCCGGTGCTGTTTAATATCTATATGAGGCCCTTAGTTGCTCTCATTCAGAAACATAATATTGAAATCGTCAATTACGCCGACGATACGCAGTTGATTCTTTCCCTGGAGGGAGATAATTCGACCTCCTTGGAGGAATTTCATAACTGTCTGCAAGACGCGGCGGGGTGGTTTAAAGCCAATTCACTGCAATTTATTGCAGAGAAAATGGAAGTGCTTTACTGCCCTAGGCCTAGGGTGCAAACTTCTTTACCCTGTAACTTCTGGCCTGGGGATTTCTCCTCAGAGGTACAGCCAGTGAAGGTAGTGCGCAATTTAGGTGTCATGTTCAATACGGAGCTTTCTCTGGAGGCGAAGGTATCGAAACTAGTAGCTGGCTGTCTAGCTGTCATCAGACTTCTGAGAAAAATTCTTCCCCTACTTCCGCCCCAGCCCGGGTTGAGGTGGTACGTTGTACTGTGCTCAGCAGGCTAGTCTATTGTAACTCCCTGCTGCTGGATTCTCCAAGCTTTCGTATGGATAGACTTCAGAGAGTCCAGTCTGCGGCGGCTAAACTAGCCCTGGGGTGGGCCACGAGAGCCTCTTCCTCTACGGCTTTGGCCCAGTTACACTGGCTCCCGGTGAGACAGAGGGTACAATTCAAGTCTCTCTGTCTGACCTTTAAGGCCCTGCATGATCTTGGTCCTGTGGGCCTACAAAGGAAATTTAGATGGTATGTTCCAGCCCGCAGCCTACGCTCCTCCTCTGCCAGGTTGGTGATAATACCTCGGTTTAAGAAAATCAAAGCAGGAGGAAGAGCGTTTGGCGTAGCCGCGGTGAAACTGTGGAATGCTCTCCCGGCTGAGCTCAGACACATTTCCGATCTCCTTCTGTTTAGGAGGAGATTGAAAACATTTCTCTTCCCTAAACTCTAGTCCGCTACCGCCCTCCTTCTTAATGCTGTCTTGAGGCTGCTAGCGCCAGGATGCCTTTTAGGTGACAGACGCGCTTTATAAATGAAATAAATAAAAATAAATAATAATTCTCCCTTCTTTTTCAGACCTTGTCCCTCACCAAGTCAAACAAGCTTATGCATCTGAATGGGCTCTTGCATTGGCCCCTGTACTTTATCGTAACTATACTGGTTGGGATAAGGATGAGGCCTGGGCAGTGAACTGTGCTCTGTTTGCGCTCGCGGAGTGGAGAAAACTCCGCTCTGCATAATGAAGCACAGTTTTTTCCCCGCTTGTGCTCGTCAATGGTAAGTTGGTGAGTGTGAGTTGCCGCTAGCGTAGAATTTTTACCCGAGCAGCAGGAAGATCAGCACAAATGGCAGTTTGCACTGCACTCCACTGCTTGCGGACATCCATGGAGGTTTTTTGTCACTTTGTGAAGTTCCTCATAGCAGAACTCCATGAACTCCACCCAGGCCTAATAAGGATACCCCTGCCTTGTCATTAATATACAGTCGGGCACGGAATCAAGCAGACTCCCAAAGAACAGTACCTTCGAATTGATGAAAGCAAAGACGATGTACGGCATCGGGGAGGTGATGATTCATTGGCGTCGGGCGGTGTTGGTTCCTTACATCCCTGGGGGAGGTGAAGCCTCCGTTCCTTACTGCGGTGCAGGGGAGGTGCGATGTCGGATTCTTACTGTGTTGGAGTGGTGGCAACACGGTGGCGGCGAGGCGGCCATTTCTTACGAAGGCGCTGTGTCAATGGATTCAGGAGTCACCCACGTCGAGTACCGCCTCTGCGTTGATGAAGCACCAACGTTAATGAAGTCAGGGGGCAGTGCTAGCCTGGACGATGCGCCATGGACCTCATGAGCGGTGTCCTCGGCTCCGATGCAGGCAGCGGTCTCGGTGACAGCTTCTGAGTGGATGTAGCACAGCATCAGAAGGCGTATGGTCCACGCTTCAAGTCGGGATGGTGCATCGTGCTGTACATGAGCGGTGCCCACGACTTAGGTACAGGTTTTTGCGTTGCTCCTCGGTGTTGAAATGTCCTTCTGTGGCAGCTGAAACAGCAGTTCTAGATGCAGAGAGACAGAAGAAAAAGTCTTTGTGTCCCTGAGACTTCAGAACACGAGGACAAGCTCTATTTCAAGCCCTTGGAGATCTTTTCCTCAAGCAGGTGACAAAGCAAACAGCAAAGTCCTTTTCTCCTTTCCTTGGCAGCAAGTAGCCACTGCAGGCCCACCCCAGACAGCAACCAGCACAGGGGCAGTATTCCTCCTCAGCTTCTGCAGCTCTTCCCCATGGCAAAGTTTCCTCTTGATTCCCAGAAGTGATCTAAAAGTCTGGGGTCTGGGCCCCTCTTTTTATACACAAAAATCCTTTGTTCTCTGAAGGCAGAGAGTGTTTGTACCCAACCAAAACCAGTTCTATCCTCACTGGTGCAGCTTCCTGGCAGGAGGTGAAGACAGCATTGTTGAAGGCATAGCAGGCCCATTTAGGTGAAAAGAAATCTCTTCCGCCCACTCTAAATGCAGCCCAGGTCTATTCAGCCCAGCCCTGACTCATCAGACATCTGAAGCCACTGCCCCTCTCCAGCCCCTGTCATCCAAAAAGCCAGACATGCAATACACAACCCTAGCAGAGGAATACTGGATGGTAAGGCAAGAAAAGGCCAAATTTCTAAAAGTGATATTTTCAAACACAGAATGTAAAAATCAACATCTCTAAAGATGCATCTCAACATTCTGTGTTCTGGCATACTAAACTTTAATTTCCTACCTTGTTCCCACGGCCAGTTATGTTTATAAGATGTTATAAACAAACGCCCCATTCTGTCCTATAAGAACAGGTAGCCTTGTAATAGTGAAAAAACAAAATTGGCAGTAATTCACTATCAGGACATGCCACACACGAATCTATGACATAATATCGAAACACACATTATCGTAGTACAAAATTATCGACACTAAAATATCGACATCAAATATATCGTCATCCTATACTTATTTAATCACATACACAAATATCGAAATTAAAATATCGCAATACATAAACATCGATATCAATTATATCGACCCCATATATATCGCAATATTTAAATATCGATAAATAAAATTTATAAACAGTACGTTAAAAATATCGAGAGTAAAAATATCGGCTACAATAATATCGTTATTTAAGCAATATTGAACAATTTTATTATTATTCTATAACACTTTTAAACATTAAAAAAATACTATTAGCACTACAATTAACATTTTACAACAATTTATAAATAAAAATATTTTCACATTTAATAATAAATGATTTACACATTTATAAATTATTTCTTTAACATATTATATAAAGGTATGTATGCTCAACATTAATTAGCGTTTACCATATATGGTAATTAATTACACCAACAGTTTTTCAAAAATACAAACCAACGAATCAAAACAGTACAAACATAATCTCACCAATAGCTAACTAATTACTAACTCCTAAACACTATATAAACAATTACATCCCACAAACAAATTACCTGAGAAAAGTAGAAGACAGGAAAGAATACTGTGGATACATTTGACGACGCCTACAAGAAAACTAAGATTCAACCTACCATTAAGAGGATTGAAAGTAAGTAACAAAATGTAACTTAATTAAAGGAACTGCTAAAATTACACAATTAGTAAAATGGACAAATTACTCATACATATGTATTGTATATTTTCTCCTAACACTACAGAAAACTTCACTACTAAAGAACAGAAAAAACTAAGAAGAAAACTACAAAACTACTAACAAAGTAATCATTTTATATTTTTTCTCGAACAACATTAATTAATTGAAGCTTTAAAATTAAAACAGCAAACAGACCTGCTACCAAAAATATGTTTCAAAATATGGATTTTAATTTTAATTTTTTTTTTACAGATAAAGACATCAAAGAAAATACAGGCCACAACTGAAAATTGAACAGATTGCCTTACACCTACAACAGCATTAAAACTCAGCATAACAAGCAACTAATACAAAGTAAGTCAATTAAATGATGTGACAAACAGTAACTCCTAAAGAATTAAAAATTGCTAACATATAGTAATAATTTATGCATATATCCTTCTTTTTTCTAGCACCACTACAACATCCACTAACAACAAATATCAAAGAACAGAATTCAACAAACAAAGAATCAACTACCAAAGTAAGTATATCCAAACACTTTTCAAAAAGATAAAATAAGTAAAAGCTTTAGCTTATAGCAAAACATGTAAAAGCTACCCAAAAAACTAAAACTAAACAATTAACACAAATAAATGTTTTTTTTCTAGCAAAGAAACACCAGAAAAGACAGACCACAAGGAAAAGAGTAAAGAACATCAAAATCACAGACTAAACTTCAACCAAAGGTAAGCATGCACAATATAAAAATGTATAATTCCCACGTAAAATACATATAACTATAACTATTATAACTATACCATATATTTCTTATAGATTTAAAAAGGAGAAAATTACAGAAGGAGCTGAATTTGTTACCAGTCAAAAAGGGAAACTATTACTCTGCTACATGGGTTATACTTATACCCAAGAGAAACAATTTGGGATGAAAGTAAATTGGAAATGTTGCAAATATTACTCTAACAAATGTTATGGAAGAGCAACAACTAGAGAAGCAACTGTCCTTTACACCAGGGAACACAACCACCCTCCAAATGTAACAGAAATAGAAGTCAGAACAGCATTAGAAAACATTAAAGAAGCTAGTACAGGGTCCCAAAAACCTACACGCCTAATTTTAAAAGAACAAATTCCACAAATCCCAAAAACAGCCACTACCCAAATGCCTAATATAATTTCTCTCAAAAGAACAATATCACGTACCAAAAAAGCAACTACTACTACCACTCCACCTCCTAAAAATTATAGTGATATAAATTTAACTCATGACCAAACTATAACTTTAAACAAAATACCTTTTATAATTTACGACAATAAAAACAATGAGAAAAGAATAATAATCTTTGGTACTGCTATAAATTTAATAAAACTCCAACAATGCCAATTTTGGATGATGGACGGTACTTTTAACATCTGTCCCAGACCTTTCTACCAACTTTACACAATACATGGCTTATATCAAAACTGTAACATACCTCTACTATATGCACTGCTTCCAAATAAAACTAATTCAACATATATGGATTTATTAAACATTATCAAACAAAAAACAAATGACTATTCCCCTGAAAAAATTATACTGGATTTTGAACAAGCAATGCTCTCAGCTATTTTAAAAATATACCCCCATACCTGTATCCAAGGCTGCTATTATTATTTTAATCAGTGTCTTTGGAGGCATTTACAAAAAACTACTCTGAGCATAGAATATGCTACAAGCTCATCTTTTGCATATCAAATAAAAAAACTGATAGCACTAGCTTACGTCCCTGAAACAGATGTGGCCGAACACTACAACCTTTTAATAGACAGCCAATTTTACAAACAAAATGAAGCAAAGTTAAGTCCTCTCTTAGACTACTTTGAGGACACTTGGATAGGTAGACTCCATAGATCTGGCCACAGGAGAAATCCTAAATTCTTAATACCCTGGTGGAATGTTTACAGAAGCACCTTAAATGGAGAATCTAAAACAAACAACACAGTTGAAGGTTGGCACAATGCCTTCCTCCAATCAACAGGCCGAACTAAACCAACATTAGAAAAATTCATTACATGCCTCAAAAAAGAGCAAAGTTATCAGGAATTCAGAATGGAGCAATCCATTACTGAACTAACTCCAAAAACATCCAAACAAACAAAACAAATGCACAAATACCTAGAGCAACAAGTAAAGCTGTACCCTAGCACAACAGGCATTGAATACCTCAATATAATAGCCAAAACACTACTGTAAACTACTCTAAGCCACAAACAATCTCAATAGAAAAATGTTCTAATACAATAATATTACATTCATATAATTTATTTCGAAAAAAATTAATGTATGGAATATATATTAAATAATTAAATATATATACACACATTAATTAAGTTTGAAATAAATAAAACTAAACAATATTCATTAGAACATTACCCACCCACAATTATAAAAATTTAAAAAAACTTACTGGCTGCTAAAACATGGAACTCACTCCCCGCTTACCTTCGCCTTACCCAGAACCACCTAGCATTCAGAAAGCAACTTAAAACATGGATATTTGACAAGTAATCCTCCTCCCCTTTCTAAGCGCCTTGGGACCCTCTGGGTATGTAGTGCGCTATATAAATTCTCTGACTTGACTTGACTTGACTACCAAAGATATTCCAAATGATGTAGAATCCATTTCCACCAAAATAATCCAGTTTCGAATACCAGTTACCCAAAAAATAAAATGAAAAAATACAAGTGGCCCAAAATAGATAAATCCATTCCACGAAGCTCCTTCGAAATACCATAAAAAACCCGAAAGATGTAAAAATGTAGAAAAAACGCTCCAGGAAAGCCGAAAAATTAGAAGAAGTGTCTACAAACTATTAGTTAATAAAACTAACGAACAGTTTTATCCCAAAAAAACGCTTCCTTCGGACATCAGGAACTCCTGCAAGTGAAAGACATAAAAGAAATATTCCCACCCACATAAAATAACACATACAGTCCTACTAAAAGTAATAGCAACATTATATTTCGAATAATAAACTTAAACATCGAAACACTAACTCTACACACAAGCCAATACAACACTAAAAAGTACGTTAAATGTACATCCGCAAACACAACATATCATAATCGCCAATACAACACATTTACTTCTAACAACACTAAATACGACCAAACTACTCTCAAAATTAATTTAAAACACAGTTAAAACATATTAAATAAACCTTACCTTCAGAGACGTGAAGTGTTTCCCAACCGCTAGCTGAACTTCCTCAAAATGACACAAAACGACCTAAAGCGGTTACAAAATAAAGGACCCAAAACTAAAGAAAATGATAGAAATTACACACTTATTATTTAATGCAAGCAAAGTATTTGTTAATTTAATAAACCAAGGAATACTATGAAAAAATAGTAATGTTTTATTTGTATTAAAATACTTTGAAAAATGTACACAATTTGTAAAATTATAAAAATAAATATTATGAAATACATAATATTTATTATTATAATTATAAAAATGTTGAAATGGAGTAAAAAAAATTAACAAAATGTTTAACAAAATGTATATAAATAAATCTATTCCACAATATTTTCTTCAATTAAAATTTTTGTTACAAAATGTAATATTAATATATTTATATTAATATAAATACTAAACTATTGTTTACTAACAACATGTATTTGAATATATACATTGTATATGTATTTTTCAAACTGTATATTTTATTTGGATGTATGACGTTACAACTCATACTTTTACAACACATACCATTACAACGAAATTTTTACAACGCAAAAACTATTACAACGCATGTATTTACAACGCATGTTTTTACAACGCAGGTACCTTTACAACACATACCATTACAAAGTAAGTATTGGTAAATATATAAAAATTTGTTTATTTTAAAATAATTGAAAATAATATAATTTATTTTAATTTAATATAATTAAATGTATTTTAAATACATTTAATTAATTTTATATAAAATTTAGTAATTAAAAATAATATAATTTAATTTAATTTAATGTAATGTAATTTCATTTAATTAAATTATTTTAAATTTAAATGTATTTTAACCCTGTACCCCTGTCCCCCAAAAACCCAAAACTGACCTTAAACCCTAAAAATACCCTTTTACCCAAAAACCCAAAACCCAAAACTGACCCTGAACCCTAAAAATACCCCTTTACCCAAAAACCCAAAACTGACCCTGAACCCTAAAAATACCCCTTTATCCAAAAACCCAAAACTGACCCTGAACCCTAAAAATACCCCTTTACCCAAAAACTGAAAACTGACCCTGAACCCTAAAAATACCCCTTTACCCAAAAACTGAAAACTGACCCTGAACCCTAAAAATACCCCTTTACCCAAAAACTGAAAACTGACCCTGAACCCTAAAAATACCCCTTTACCCAAAAACTGAAAACTGACCCTGAACCCTAAAAATACCCCTTTACCCAAAAACTGAAAACTGACCCTGAACCCTAAAAATACCCCTTTACCCAAAAACTGAAAACTGACCCTGAACCCTAAATATACCCCTTTACCCAAAAACCCAAAACTGACCCTGAACCCTAAAAATACCCCTTTACCCAAAAACTGAAAACTGAGCATGACCCCTAAAAATACCCCTTTACCCAAAAACTGAAAACTGACCCTGAACCCTAAAAATACCCCTTTACCCAAAAACCCAAAACTGACCCTGAACCCAAAAAATACCCCTTTACCCCAAAACTGAAAACTGCACCTGGACCCTTAAATATCCCCATATGTATCATCAAACCATTTTGCATTTCCTAAATAGCGAATTTTAAGGAATCGCTATTTAGGAAATGCAAAACGGTATGTATGTACAAAATCGCTTTTCTATAGCGATTCCTTAGCATTCCTAATTTGAGATTAGCAAATTGTTAATCGCAAATTACCCCTTCATTTCCATGGGCCAGGAGGCCCATAGGAATGAAAGTGCAATTTGCAATTAGCAATTTGCTGATCGCAAATTAGGGATTTTTCCAAGGGTGCAGGGGTGTCTCAAGAACACCCTGCTGCACCCCTGAAAAAGACATTTGGGGGCATATGGCGCACATACATGCCCTAAGGGCATGTATGGGCGTCATATGGCACCTTTTGTTTTTTTTAAAAAAGCTTTTTGATAAGAATTCGCAAATTACCACCAACTAGTAGTTGGTGGTAATTTGCTAATCCTTAATGGCATTTTTTGCATATTTTTTGTTTGATACATTGCATTTAAGGAATCGCAAAATTTGCGATTCCTTAAGTGCAATCGCAAAATAAGGAATAGCAAATTTTGCTATTCCTTATTTTGCATCAAACATGTTTGATACATACCATTTGTCTAATTAGCATTCGCAAAGGCCGAAATTTGCAGAATTTCGGCCTTTGCGAATGCTAATTAGCTTGATACATATGGCCCTTAATCCCTTAAAAAAAACGTACCATATAAAATATTAAATATAATTATATACTTACCAATACTTACGTTGTAATGGTATGCGTTGTAAAGGTACCTGCGTTGTAAAAAAATGCGTTGTAAATACATGCGTAGTAATAGTTTTTGCGTTGTAAAAATTTCGTTGTAATGGTAGTGCGTTGTAAAAGTTGCGTTGTAATGGTTGTTTCCCATATTATTTACTTCTAACAATACTTATCTTTATTAAATATGTATTCTTTGAATTAAGTAATATTACCAAGATTGTTTGAAATGTTTAATAAAATTTACACAAATTACACAAATATATTAATAAATATAAATGTAAAAAATATATGTTATACTAATGTTTATTGTTGTTCGTTCTCATGTTAATAAAAAAATTATTTTGTTCCAAAAAACACTACAGTATTTAAAATGTAACTTCACTAAAATTTTTATTTAATGACATTTCAATCTGGATAACTTTACTATTCCCACTCCAGTCTACATTATTTTGGTGTAGGTGCTGGACACTAATTAAATATAATTTACTATTCCCACTCCAGTCACTATTAATTTGGGGTAGGTGCTGGACACTAATTAAATATAATTTACTATTCCCACTCCAGTCTACATTAATTTAAGGTAGGTGCTGGACACTAATTAATTATAATTTACTATTCCCACTCCAGTCTACATGATTTTGGGGTAAGTGCTGGTCACTAATTAATAATAATTTACTATTTCCACTCCAATCTAAATTATTTTGGGGTAGATGCTGGACACTAAGTAAATATAATTTACTATTCCCACTCCAGTGTACATAATTTTGGGGTAGATGCTGGACACTAATTATATATAAATTACTATTCCCACTCCATTCACCATTAATTTGGGGTAGGTGCTGGACAATAATTAAATATGATTTAATATTCCCACTCCAATCACCATTAAATTTGGGTAGGTGCTGGAGACTAATTAATTATAATTTAATATTCCCACTCCAATCTACATTAATTTGAGGTAGGTGCTGGACACTAATAAAATAGATATTACTATTCCCACTCCAGTCTACATTAATTTGGGTTAGGTGCTGGACACTAATTAAATATAATTTAATATTCTCACTCCAGTCTACATTAATTAGAGATAGATGGTGGACACAAATTATATATAATGTACTATTCCTACTCCATTCTACATTAATTAGGAATACTTTAGCACACTATTTACATATACATTTACATTCCCACTCCAAGGTACATAAAATGCATATATATATATGTTTACTTAAATAAAAATACATACCTTAAACACTATATACAATAATAATGTTTAAAAAATAATCTTTTCTAATTAATAATTTTTATTTTCACTATTCAAATGTAGTATAATATACAAAACTGTACAGCAATATAGATTGTTAACAATTTTACTCACTCCATACACTCAACAAACAAATATACTTAATCCGAATGTGTAAATATTAAATAAATGTAAAAAAATATTCCAATTATTTATATCAAATAATTTGTTAAACTATATTTTAAAGTAGAACAATATTGAGAAATGTTATAGAAAAAATTTCGCAATTTATTTCTAAATTTAATCGAAATTCGAAATTTTAAATTTGTATTTAATGTACATATTGGTTTTATAAATGTTTTTACATTTTTTAAAAAAAAATGTAAAATATATATTTATAAATTATAAAATATTTTGTATTTTTATTTTAATATTTTCCCAAAAAATTTAAAAATAAAAAAACTTTTTTTATGTAGAATTATTTAACCATTTAAAAATGTTCTCCTATTGTAATATATTTATTAATAAACATTTTGTATATTATATTATTTAAAAATAATTATTATAAAATAACATCTATTTCAAATATAACATTTTGTAACAAATATATTTGAAAACATATTTAAAAAATTTAGAATTTTTTTAAAAATTACAAAATTTTAATTTTAAATTTTTTAAAAATTTTATTATATTTTTCAATTAAATAAATAAAAATTAATATTTTTTTTTAAAACACTCCCCACCCTTATCCCCTATAAACCCAACATCCCGCTCCTAAATTTATATATCAATTAATGAATTTTTATATAAAATGTATATTTACATTTTTTTTTTTTATATTTTCTAATGAAAATAAAAATTCAGCAATTTTATATTTATAATATATACATTTTTAATACACTCCCCACCCTTATCCCCTATTAACCCCACATCCCGCTCCTAAATTTATATATGTTTTATTATTTTTATTTATTATATTTTATAGGTACACATTACTATTAATAAATTCTAAATATTATTAATTATTACACAACAATAACACATATTACTACATAATTATTACTATATATTTCATTTCGATATTTTTACTATTTATCAATATTTCTTTACAACGATATTTTTACTTAGATATTTTTGTTATCGATATTTCAGCACACATACTTATTACGATATTTTTGTAATCGATATTTGTGATTCCGATATTTTTCATCATCGATATTTAAACTTCGATATTATGTCACTTCGATATTAAAAGTTCGATATTATGTCTGCGTACTGCCACACACACCAGGGCATGTCCTACCTTAGGGGTGACTGACATGTATGAAATGGGAAGGTTAGGGCCTGGCAAGTGGGTGCACTTGCCAAGTCGACATGGCAGTACTAGACTGCACACAGGCTTTGCAATGGCAGGCCAGAGTCACCTTTTAAAGGCTGCTTCTGTGGGTGGCACAATCAGTAATGCAGCACACTAGTAGCATTTGATTAACAGGCCCTGTGCACACACAGTGCACTGTACTAGGGTCTGACTCGTACATCAAATAAGCCAATCACGGAATCACTAATCCATAACAACAATTTAAAAAGGGAGTGCTTGCACTTTGGCACTAAACAGCAGTGGCAAAGTGCCCAAGCATCTAGACCAGCAAAAGGGAGTCCAACACAGAGCAAATATACAGGTGGCAAAAGCAAAAATGCAGATATGCTCTGTTATCATCATTAAGGACATAATTTTCTGCACTGAACCAATGGTCAGCATCCACATTTTAATTATACACAATGGGAACATTGTCCAACTCGCCCACAAAGGAGTTTCAAAAAGCAAAAAAAACGAAATCACGTATTTTACAGAATATGATACTTCAGTTCCTGTGCCATATTATTTCAAAATTAGTTGCTACCCCACCCAAAAATATATGCTCACTCAGACTAAGCTCATATTTACAGCTTCGCTCTCAACCAGTTAGCCTTTATGATTACTGGAAGGACACCATTGATTTGAAGTCGATTTGGGAAACAAAATCTTGGCATATTCAGGGAACGGAAACATTATTTTTAACCTGTTTAATTCCCACGCAAACAAAGAAATGAACACACCAACAATTCCCACTATTGCCCGCTTTGATAACTGGCAGAGTTTCACAAATTACACAGAAGAAGAACAATAAATAGCATGGGGCAGAATGGTACATTTAATTCTTCATTTTCGAGTCCTGACGGGTGGTTGTTGTGACCAGTAAACAGTAATGGTTGCCAAACTCGCTTTCTTAATTCCACACCTGGATTCAGATCAAAGAGACCTGATCCTGATATGTTCAGTTAACACATTCTGGTATTATTACCACCTATTTGGTAGAGTTGATATGTCAACAATGGTTAGTTCATTCCATACTGTCTGCAATGAAGCAACATCTTTCCCTCCTGTCCGAAGACAGGAATTTATCAGATTTACTTTTAGGTCCCAAATCTCCACATTCTAAAAGATTTATATATGCTACAATGAAATCTGTTAATTATCCCAGATGGAAGGTGCTGCATGTTTAAGACAAATTGATCAAGATAATTTGGATAAAGTGCTTGCTGCTGTTGATAATAGTATTAATACGTTGTCATGTTGTATTTACAATCTAATGAACATTTTGCTGTCTGTTATCAATATTGTACAGAGTGACATGTCAACACTGTATCATGGGCAAGGTCTATTATGCAGTTTAGCCGAACACTTAAAACACTCAAAAATGGATGTGTTCCATGACATTACTTAAAATTGCACTGATTTATTTCTGCCTTTCAATTTATCATCACAAACAACAATTGATAGCCATGAAAGATGCAACCTACACAATGCTTCGTTTTAAAAAAATTGAAAAACGTCCATTCACTATAGCTGAAACTCATTGTGGTTAATACAAAGAGCTATTTCTCTGCCTATCTCAACATTTCAATTCACAGCTTGCATGAAACATTTCCCTGCAGGTAGATATGAACCCCTTGGAACCAGCTTCATTAATGAATTATGGTCACTTCCTTTTACATATCGTTGTGAATGTGCCAGCAAGGACATTTCTGGTACTGGCAATGAATGCTACTCTACTGTTGGACATTCACTCATTTGTAAACGTGAAAATTCATGGTACCTGCAAAATTTCAGTGCCCAATTTGGCCTGGTATTTTAAAGGAATGCAGATTCCCATAATTCTCCCCGTTATTACAGTACTCTCCAATGGGAGTTATTTAATGCTTAGTGATCAAGATTGTTGAGGAATGCAAGCTGCAGTACTGCATAGTTTATATATTTCCCAGTTAGTCACTTATTGCAACAATGTCTTGTTTCCCCACCCACATGGGATCATAGATAGCTTGGTGTGGCCTTCCATTCTAACTTTGAAGGCAGACTTCAACAAGCTAAGCAGGCTCAAAGCATTATTGCTCAAACAAGAAGTAGCTCTCACATCTGCTCGCGAAACATTCAAATTGCAGGTGGCTTGAACCTCCAGTGAAATACCTCATTGTCAAATAGAAACCTTCCTCTGTATTTCGGAGAATTAGTGCATCAACTTTTTAGTATGGCTGGCCTCGCCCACTTTTTTAAGATTGTAGAGTCTGTCCTTGTTAATTGATTCCAAACTATCTTGAGAGTAATCCTGGGTTTTATCCGCACCATTTTTCCAGTGTTTTCGGAGGATTCCATCCTGTTCCTCCTTTTCCACAATGGATATTCCATTAGCAGGCCCTCTGGAACTAGAACTGCTCCAACGCTACGGTGACGATATTCTTCAGATCTTTGGAATGTTTCTACTGCTAGAACAGGATCTTAATTGATCCTTACCATTCCGGCCTGCTTGGTTTACCTGTGTGCAACCTGTTTTTCGCTGTCTCTGGTGCCCCTTTGAATGGGCACTGGATATTTGCCTGGCTTCGCAGACACCCGCTACTTGGACTGCTGATGAGTCCCATAGTGACCCATTTTCAGACATGTCCTTTAGATTTGCAACTTGTACACAATGCAAAGTTTGAGCCACTCACTTTGAAGAACTATCAGCCAGATTCATGAAGCCAAAATCGGCTCGCAAAGGGCCAGATTCTGAGAATCTGGCCCTTTACGAGCACTTTTTTTGCATTTGGGATTCATCATCCCAAATGCAAAAATCGCAAATCTAGAAATCACTAAATTGCCCATAGGAATGAATTGGGAGTCATTCCTTATTTGTGATTAGTAATTAGCGAATCGCAAATAAGGAAGCAGTAGAAATTGCATTTAATATTGCGATTTCTACTGAATCCCGTTTTGCGAGTCTTTAATAGCGATTCCTTTATAATCGCTATTAAGGACTCGCAAATCGGGACATTGATGAATTAAGGGGGTATGTGTATCGGCACATGAGTCATAGGAAACCAATTCTACTAACATGGTTGCAGGCTACAAGTCAAGTCAAGTCAAGTCATAAATTTGTATATTCACCCAGAGGGTCTCAAGGCGCTTAAAGGAAGAGGGGTTCGCTACTGATCAAACAGCCAGGTCTTGAGTTGTTTTCTGAAGGAGAGGTGGTTCTGTGTAAGACGGAGGTGGGTGGGGAGGGAGTTCCAGGTCTTGGCCGCCAAGTAGGAGAAGGATCTTCCTCCCATGGTGGCTCTTCCGATGCGTGGAATCGTGGCAAGGGCTTAAGCACATCTCCTTCAATCACGCCACGGGACTCCACTGGACTGACCACAGCTGCGTCCACTTCAGCTTCAGAAAGACCACGACCCACCACCACCCGCAACAAGTTCCCCGAAGATACTGGAACAAAATTACCACCGACCAGCTCACCACATCTCTAAACCAAAACCCTCCCGCCAGATCAACGGACCCAAACCAAGCAGCCATCAATCTCACACAATGGATCACCCACTGCGCTGATGAACTAGCACCCTTGAAAAACCCTCCTAACAAGCCAGGAAGCAAAAAAGCCCCTTGGTTCAACGATGACCTCAAGAACTCTAAAAAGAACTGCCGCACCCTCGAGAAAGCATGGCGAAGAAACCCAACCACAAACAACATGACCGCCCTCAAGAACGCCACCCGCAAACACCACCAGCTGATCCGCACCACCAAAAAATCAGCATTCAAGGAGCGACTAGACAACGACGCCCACAACAGCAAAGAACTCTTCAGCATTGTCAAAGAGCTCATCAACCCCAACGCCGGCAACAACGACATCACTCCCTCTCAAGACCTCTGCGATTCTCTTGCCTCATTCTTCCACAGCAAGATCGCTGACATACATAACAGCTTCGGCGACCTGACCACTCCCCCAACCACAGAACAGAAGCCCCCCACCACCACCCTCCGCGCCTGGACCCCGATCAGCACCGAAGACACCATCCGCACAATGAACTCCATCCACTCCGGATCTCCAACCGACCCATGCCCCCATCACATCTTCAACAAGGCCGACTCCATCATTGCCCCCCAACTCCGGGACATCATCAACTGCTCCTTCAACACTGCCACCTTCCCGGAAAGCTGGAAACATGCCGTACTTAGTGCCCTCCTGAAGAAACCTACAGCGGACCCCACCGAACTTAAGAACTACCATCCCATCTCGCTCCTCCAATTCCCCGCCAATGTCATAGAGAAGACCGTCAACAGTCACCTCGCCGCCTTCCTTGAATCTAACAATGCCCTAGACCCCTCACAATCCGGTTTCTGAGCCAACCACAGTACTGAGACCGCCCTCATTGCAGCCACAGACGACATCCGGACACTGCTCAACACCGGGGAAACAGTGGCCCTCATCCTCCTGGACCTCTCCGCAGCGTTCGACACAGTGTGCCACCGCACCCTTGTACAACGCCTCAGGAACGTCGGAATACAAGATAAGGCCTTGGACTGGATCATCTCATTCCTGGAGGAGGTATCGCCATTGTTCACAAAAACACCATCCACATCACGACCAGCACCAACGACACCTTCTTATCCACTAAACACCTCCACTTCCAAATACAAACCAACCCCAAGACCACACTCAGAGGCACCCTCATCTACAGACCCCCAGGACCCCGCACACAATTCAGCGAAGACATCGCTGACTTCGTCAGCCCGCACGCCCTCCCCTCCGAGGACTATATTTTCCTAGGAGACCTCAACTTCCATCTGGAGAATAACAACGACAGCAACACCACCACCTTGCTGGACAACCTCACCAATCTCGGACTCATCATATGCACTTCATGGAGTCCCAAGCCTTTGAATTGGCGAGTGACACAACGGGTTCCTCTGAAACACCATGATCTGAATATTTTTCTAAATTGTCTTTGCCGTTATTGTTTCCAGCATGTCTTATTCTCAAATTGCACTTTGAGTTTGTTTACCTTCTAATTATATTTATTTAATTTAGTATTTTTTATCGTGCTTTTAACCTGGCCAAAGGGAGGGTGTTGTGTGTTTCCTGCATGGCCCATTGTTGTTTTCCCTATCTAAGCCTAGTTGTACGCGTCGTAGGTAACCCTGGGCAAAGCACTACGCTATGCTTGCGTAGTTTGCGAAGTTTGCGCTACTTTGCACAACGCAAACTGCACGTAGCACAGTGCAAACACACGTAGCGTGGTGCAGCGGTCATTTTTATCTTGCTCACGGTCCTCAACGTCAAGTTGGCGACCGCGAGCAAGCACAATGACATCCGGGTGAGACTTTTTCCTCGTTCACGATCAACAACATCAAGTTACCGATCACGAGCTTGGAAAACAAACCTCCAGACGAGATTCTCAACACGAGGAGGTCAGGTTTCTCATTGCGAGTGGTCGCGTATGCTCGCGACTGCTCGCGATGAGAAACTACCAGTCCGCGTTGAGAAAGCTGTCGCTCGAGGAAAAATCTATTCGAGCGGCAGAAAACTACAGCTCGCACTGTGCAAGATGCAGTTTTCAATGATTGCACAGTGCTGGATGCTTGTACGCACTGTGCAATCATTGAAAACGGGATATTGCACAGTGCAAACAGGGTACTACGCAGTTCCCGTAGCGCTACTTCACAAACTATGCCCAGCCCCAGTTGTTGGCTGCATTTCTTTAGCACACATTACTACATAAGCGTGCTCACTTTTGTGCCACATTGTATCTTCACACAGAAACTGCATATGTTTTCATGTTCTGCCCTTTTCCTGGGATTTAATCTGAGCACCATATGCAAGGTCAAACAACAATGTCCCTTGTTATTCTCTCTGGTGAGACACTAGCACCCAGACATAACATGAGAATGCTGCTTCTGTTATTGAGAAAACATGTTGTCCTATAACTGAGGACAAGAGTTCTAAAAATGCGCCCACTGAGCGAAGGTCCCGAGGCAAGATTACCTCATCAGCTGAGATGTAGAACGTCTATCTATGTATGTTAAGATACTGTTTCACTCCATCCGGACGCACAGCGTAATACGTGAATAAATTCCACAATGAATTCCACAGTTTATCAATGTTTCATTATTTTTTATTCCGTTATTTCCAAAACTTTTTTTCCAATTTTCACCACTTTTTTTATCCTGCCACATGTGAGGCGGTATAAGAATACTCAAATTTCTTCTGAATCAGATATGCCCATCCAGGCCTTTTTCCAATTTTCACCACTTTTTTCTCCTGCCACATGTGAGGGGGTATAAGTATACTAAAATTTCTTCTGACTCAAATATGCCATTCCAGGCCTTTTTCCGAAACATGCTGTATACAAAAATCATCCTTGGTAGTGGATGTCATAGACCCAATGCATTTTAGGCTGTCAGTAGCCCTTCTTCAGGGGTTCACTAAAATGGTAAAATATTAACTTTAGTATGTGTTAACAAATCAGTATGTTGACAAATCATTATGTAGTACTCACATATCAAAACTAAACAATCCATGCCGTGCTTTTACTTTAAACTAACGTTTTACCTCTAAACGCGCTGTATGCACGAAACACATTGTGCACAGAGACACCTTTTATTCTGTTAGTTCTAAAAGAGTTAGCTGCGCATTTATGAAACAGGGGTAACAGCATGAGAGCACTTAATATCGGTGTGCGAGAGAAGCAGAGACGCCATGGAGGAGTAAAAAGAGGCAGTTGTATGAAGGTACGGATGACTTCAGTATAGGGAAGATATATGGAGCAAAGTCACCCTTTAATGAAGTACGAGGGGAGGGTTAGGAAAAGTGGCATAAGGGAAGGTGAATATTGTTGTTGAAGGTGTCTCAGTGCACGATGTGTTTCGCGCACACATCGCGTTTAGAGGGAAAACGTTAGTTTCGAGTAAAAGCACGCCATGTATTGTTTAGTTTTGATATGTGAGTACTATATAATGATTTGTAAACATACTGATTTGTTAACACATACTAAAGTTATGATGAACAATGATGGGATAACGATGAATAAGAATGGTGTGCAGACGGCAACCCCCTTTTTGTGAAGGTACTGGGTCCCCCACAAATCCCAGAGATCTTCGGTATATAATCATTTAGCTTCAGTAGGAAAGGGGGGAGGCAGTTAGGCTAATCTGTCCTGTAACATGACAAGGCTTTTTGATGGTATATGGTTTGTTACCCATGCTAACCATTTAGTTTCTAATTGTGGAGCAAACACTGCATCTTAGGACACTATATTTTAAATAAATATTCTAAACTTCCTTTGTGTCTCTTGTTTATCTTATGGTGGACAAGTAGGAGTGAGCGAGTGAAAGGGTGTATCCTGTTACAGTGATCCATGAAAGGAACAAGAGTGTTGTGTTCTGGGGTGCCAACTCACTTGTTTCTCTGGAAAGGTTAGGAAGGCAAGTGAGGCACTATAGCTAATCAGACTTGGGCTCATAGATACTGCCGGCATTTTATGGTCCCAAGCATAGTTCTGTTCCTGAGCAGAATCCCTGAAACAGTGACAGGTGACACTTTGCAATATTACATTGGACATTTTCTGCCCAGACACCATTCAACAGATTAGAAGCATCCTTAGAGGGAATTAGGTCTGAGTAAAGAGATTTCAGTAAAAAGTAAAGAGTCATTTCATAAACACCCATCAGTAAAAAAAACAGAACCATCGCATAAATGTTCTAAATACCTTCTTCGCTTCAGGGTGACTCTTATGTCCATCCTGCAAACCCCTGATGGGGATGAAAGCTCCATTTAATTAATGATGTGAATACATCATGGTGGATTAGTGGCTTCATAATACTTCGTTTAATTGGAGCACTCTCACTTGCACCAGCGAAATATGCCAGAGTGGATAGCAGGGTCTCTCAGCCCCTGGAAGCATCTGGAGCTCTCTGGTGCTCAACACCCTCCCTACTGATCTTGTCCAGTTCTGAGGAGTAGAATAGGATATCACTGTATGTATACTTGTCACCCAACTATACGGTCTGAAACCAAGGGCAACCACCTGTAGCTCTCTGACTTAGACATCAAAGCTAGTGAGCACACCTTCAGTGGCAAAAAAACACACTCCCTCAATGTTCCATAAATGAATACACATGGCCCACTTGACAATGAAGTAGCTGAGGACACTGTGAAATGGGACCTTGTAGGATTGTTTCCTTTGGGTATTATTCTCTCCTGAGAATTCACATGAGCTGGTGGGGGGAGGAGTCAAGCCTGGGTCTCCACACACAGATCTATGTCTGTAGGTTGAATGTAGGGCCAGTAAAGTTATCAGCAACACATGCTGATAGCCATTGCCTAGCAGGCCTGCACAAAACCCATGAGTCTGTCCTACCTGAGACAAATAAGATCAGGTACATAAGCCATGGCAAAATGGAAATGCATACACAGATGAAGCTGCTGTGTGTGGCCTAGGCTGCACAGACTGAAGGGGCTCTCTCCGCACTTTAGTGTGGGGTAAGAAAAGTTATCCAATAAGACATGTGTCTGGCTGCAAAATAATGAGGTTGTTAGTGCAACATAGTCTCTTAAAATGCGGGTAGGAACCCTTGCAGCAAAGGAGCTTATCTGGGTTTAAATTATTTCTAGAACCCCTTTGTCTTCGAGATCATGCTGGTAAAGCATATCATGGTTGTTGGAATGTGTTGGAAATGGCCCTTTCTGCAGAATCACCCCCAAACAATTTGCCTCCCTCATCCCCTTTTTCATGAATTCATTTTTGTTGGCTTGACAATTCTGGGCACTTTCCCACAGCTAACAAGTGCTAAATGCATGTGCTCTCTCCCTAAAACACGGTAACATTGGCTTGTCCACAATTGGCATATTTAATTTACTTCGAAGTCCCTAGTGAAGTGCACCAAATATGCCCGGGGTCTGTAAATTAAATGCTACTTGATTTACTTAGACTGCCTGCCTTGGGTGACATGACAGGTGATGGCTCTATTTTTCTTTGTTTCTTTTTTAAAATATAGTATATCTTTGTTTCATAATTGTTTCCTTTTACACCCTTAGTGTAGGACCAAGCAGTTTTAGAAATATTTCCCCTCTTTTTCTAGCCACCGTAATCTTTCTATCCATTATATACGTATATATCTGAGAAAGAGGCTCTACGATCCTGTAGTCCTCCTTTTTTGTTTAGACCCTAGAGAACTTGCTACTTCAAAAGCACATACGTGGACATCCGTTTGGACCATCTGACCAGATTCCTGGCACCTAGGTTGCAGTAGGAAGGTTTTAGTCATCTTGGCAACCTTACTTCTGCGTGTATGATATTGTAGTGCAAGGAGAGCAGCTGTAAGTAATTCTTTCTGAGTGTTCAGGTAAGTAGATATGATCGGCCTCCCATTGTGATATTCAACACTGAAAGAGCAATCCAGGACTGTGGTTTAATTATTGCTCTTGATTGTTTTTGTATAGCAGTCCCCTACTGGATAGATGTTTGAAATTATCAGACCTCGCCACTCACTGAGCAGTGTTGAAATGCTTCATATTACAGGTTGGTCCCGATATTGACCAGTAGTTTTGGACTTTCTTGGCACCATCTTATTCAGAGAATTGTACTTTATTTTTATATTTTGTTTATTAGTTTTTCAGCCTAAGTCCATTATTCAGACATCTCAGTGGAGAATTTTCCAGTAGTATTTATATGAAGTGTTGAATCTTTGCGGAGAAAAAGAAAAGGTAGAGTTTTATACTTGTTTTGGCCATCTATCTGGGTTGGTGGATACTTGGTTCTTTTTATCAGACACTGGTGGCTAGTGCTTACAGAGTATAAACTGGTATGTGTTTTTTGGTTCTAATTTATTTATACAAGACACATTTTGGTATTTACAGCTTTCAAACGGTATTTTGTCACTTTCTTTTTCTTAACCGCATGCATGCGTCCGCTTTTCCCGCTGTATGCGGCATTTTTAAAATTACCGCGATTCATGACGAGCTCAGCTCGTCATCAGCACACGGCAGTTAACGCTGATGACGAGCTGAGCTCGTCATCAGAATGGAAGGGGTTAATACGTCACTGTGGTTGGTGTTCTTTGTCTTGCACCCTTGGTGGCCTGTTAAAATGAGATTCTGAATTGTCATGTATATTCTTTTTGCATTGTCATTGAAGTTATGCAATAGAGATGATATTTATTTGCATATGTTATTTTGTAGGCATTGTATTCCTTTTGCCCTTGTCCTAATGTGGCCCGAATTAATGAGCCGAAATGCCTCAACCCAACAGCATGGAGGAGTCCCATAGACCATGATTGATATTTAAAAATTTGATTACATACTTTTTGTAGTTTGTGGAGGGTTGTTTTATTTCCTCAAGTGTGTACTGGACTACTTCCTGGTTTCAGATTTCTCTTTGAATTAAGTTTCTTTGTTTATAACTAGCATCCGTACTAAGTAAGAATGGGTAGTAAGGATTTGTAAATGTATACGTATGTATTTACTTGTGCATATATTTTGCTTGTGTTTTTTTGATATATTTTAAAAAAGATAAGTATTTTTTGGATATTACACTTGGAGCTTGTATCTGAGTAACAAAAAATGGAAGAAGGTTTAGAGATCTAATACTCATTGATAGGGATTAATTTGCTTTTTCCTTACAGAAATATATGTTTTGTTATTGATTCCTCTGCATTATTTTGTTTCTATAGTTGATTCTTTGTGCGGATGTGGTAGGAGTATCAAGGCAAGCCCCAATTCTTTAAAAAAGTTTTAGTAGTGGGCCTGCAGCACTGATTGTGCCACACACGCCAGTAGCCTTTTAAACATATCTCAGACCTGCCATTCTAGAGCCTGTGTGTGCAGTTTTAAAAGGCCATGTCGACTTGGCAAGATAACTCTCTTGCCAGGCCCAAACCTGCCTTTTTAATACATATGTCACTCCTGTGGTAGGTCCTGGACAGCAACAAGGGCAGGGTGCAGTAAAAGGTTGGACATGTACTTTTTCATGTCCAGGTAGTGAAAAACTCTTATATTTGTTTTTAACTGCTGCAAGCCTATCTGGCCCATAGGTTAACGTTAGGATTGCCTTGTTGCATCTCATAAGTGTAATTTTCAATTGGAACAATACAGAAATTACGAGTTTTATGTCTCTGGACTCAAAATTTAAAATCAAAACTCATGGTAAAGTCAGATTTTAAATTGTAAGTCTGAAAATGCCAGTTTAGTAGGTTGCAAAAAAAGACTTGGCCTGGCAGTACGGGCTGGACTATCCCCATGGGGAGCAGGATCAAGGCTGATTTGCAAATGACTGGGTCTAAACGGGAATGGCATGGTGAGCAACAAAACAATGGATATAGGCACAGATATCTGTACTGGGGTGAATGTTCACACCTCAGCTACCTTTATGTGTGAATATTGCACAGAATTCGATCCATAAGTCATTCTTTTTGCATTTGTCACCCTAAGTGAGAATGGTATACCCAGATGTAGGTCCCGTACTCACTGTGCCACTGGCTTCAAACTAGCCTGGCTGATGAGGGGGTGATACCCTGAAACCGGTCCAGGGAGGACTGGGCCTGGCAGTTAAGGCTGAACTGTTCCCATGGGGAGCAGGGTCAAGACATCATAAGCCACCTGCCTGGATCCTAGATGTTTTCAATGGGATGGCGATGCTAATGCCTGAATCCTCCCGAGACTTGCCATCAGTTTACAGGAGGAGACAATGCACTGATGACAAATCGCAGTTGGAAGAGGGTTGGGATGGAGGGAACGTGTAGAGTCAAAGATTCTGTGGCTCGTATACAGCAACATTGCAGCAGACATTCACACCATTCTGATGAATGATACCGGCGGATATGGTACCTATAAACAAACAACTAATAATGTCTTAGTCTAGTATTAACTCTATTTCTTGAGGTATCACCTCAAATCTCAGCCAACCCTTAGTTTTGCTGCTGTTTTGTTTTCATTTAGATTGTCCGTAGCGGCTCCTTTATCAAAATCTTCAAAACTGTAGTGAGTATGATTTCAGCATCAAACCCGCAAGTAAATTTGGATGGGGTTAGCTTCACCCAAGTCCTCTATGACAGAGACCTGCCAATAGTATGTACAATTTGAACAACAACAGTCGTTACCATAGTATGCAGAATGATGTTGCGACTGGGCTCAGTGCGTAGTAAAATCAAGTCTATTAATACGTCTCTCCATTCTTCTTGTTCTTTTTCCCGTTCAAGTGCGAAACTAAAGCAGGACGTTCTTTGTGGAAAGGTAGAAGTGGGAGGATTGAGTGAGCTGGCAAGACAGAGTCCTGGAAGCCGGGATACATGTAAGCGGCAGGTGAAGAGGCTAAGTGAAGGGGAGGAGTGTGGATGGTCTTTAAATAATACTGCTTTAGAACATTCATAAAGGTCACATTCTAATTGTTTGTAACAGGGAACAGGTACAGGTTATTAATTTTATGAGGGCTGTATTCCAGAAGGTTCACGCTGAGGTGGTCTATGCCGTTTGCTTGATACTTATTCTGGTGGATTTATTGGATGTTTACGTGGCGCCTGAAACCTGACGTTGCATATGCATGGTAAAACATTTGCAAAACCTATTAAACCTTTTGAAACAAACTGGGGAACACCAACTGCAGCTAGCTACTAACAACAGCATGTAATATGGTTGAAAGTCAGGGTACAAGACGTTTGTTTATTTATAAGTGTTGGGAGGAATGATATGGGTCATGCTGGTATATTGTGATAGCAAAAAGAGGAGAGCTGTAGAAGGAATACTTACACATGACTGGTTTGCATATGGCTGGGTCTAAACTAGAATAGCATGGTGAGCAAAGAAACAGTGGATATAGACCCAGATCTCTGTACTGGGGTGAATGTTTGACATTGTTCAGAATTGCGTACATTAATTGTTCTTTTTCTATTTGTCGCCCTAAGTGGGAAGGGTTTGCCCAGATGTGGATTGTGTCCTCATTGTGCCACTGGATTGAAGCTAGCCAGGCTGATGAGTAGTGATACCCTGAAACTGGTCCCAGGATGCTTGTTGCTGGTCCAGGGAAGACCTGGCCTGGCAGTTTGGGCTGGACTGTTCCCATGGGGAGCA
The DNA here is from genome assembly GCF_964261635.1 of Lissotriton helveticus. Classification (NCBI taxonomy): domain Eukaryota; kingdom Metazoa; phylum Chordata; class Amphibia; order Caudata; family Salamandridae; genus Lissotriton; species Lissotriton helveticus. The sequence continues at coordinate 1,803,996,104 of NC_136067.1, read as the reverse complement.
GGGTCAAAACTATTTTGCATATAGCTGGGTCTAAACAGGAATGGCACGGTGAGCAAAAATAAACGATGGATATAGACCCAGATATCTGTACTTGGGGTGAATGTTTGACATTGTTCAGCATTCTGTCCATCAATTGTTCTTTTTGCATGTGTCACCCTAAGTGGGAAGGGTATGCCCAGACATGGGTCTAGTGCTCACTGTGCCACTGGATTCAAGCTGCCTGGCTGATAAGGGTTGATGCCCCAAAACCGGTCCAAGGATGCTTGTTTGTGGTACAGAGAGGACCTGGCCTGGCAATTCAGGCTCGATTGTTCCCAAGGGGACCAGGGTCGAGACTGATTTGAAAATGGCTGGATTTAAACTAGAATGGCATGGTGAGCGATAAAACAATGGATATAGGCCCAGATCTCTGTACTGAGGGTGACTGTTTGACACTGTACAGCATTCTGTCCATTAATTGTTCTTTTTGCATTTGTTGCCCTACGTGGGTTCTGTTCTCACTGTGCCACTGGATTCAAGCATGGCTGGCTGATGAAGGGTGATACCCTGAACCTGGAACCCGAATGCTTTCATTCGGTCCAGGGAGGACCTGGCCTGGCAGTTCAGGCTAGACTGTTCCCATGGGGAGCAGAGTCAAAGCTGTTTTGCATATGGCTGGGTCTAAACGGGAATGGCATGGTGAGCAACAAAACAATGGATATAGGCACAGATATCTGTACTGGGATGAATGTTCACACCTCAGCTCCCTTTATGTGTGAATATTGCACAGAATTCGATCCATAAGTCCTTCTTTTTGCATTTGTCCCTAAGTGAGAATGGTAAACCCAGACGTGGGTCCCGTGTTCACTGTGCCACTGGCTGCAAACCAGACTGGCTGATATGGGATGATACCCTGAACCCGGTCCAGGAAGGACTGGGCTTGGCAGTTCAGGCTGAACTTTTCCCATGGGGAGCAGGGTCAAGACATCATAAGCCACCTGCCTGGATCCCCTAGATGTTTTCAATGGGGCGGCAATGCTAGTGCCCGATACCTCCAGAGACTTTCCATCAGTTTACAGGAGACACTGCACCGATGGCAAATCGCAGATGGAAGAGGGTTGGGATGGAGAGAACGTGTAGATTCAATGATGCTGTGGCTCGTATACAGCAACACTGCTGCAGGCATTCACACCAGTCTGATGAATGGTACCGCAGATATGGTACCTATAAACAAACAAATAATAAGGCCTTAGTCTAGAATTAACTCCATTTCTTAAGGTATCACCTCACGAAAGCTTTTCAAATCTCAACTAACCCTTAGTTTTGTTGTTGTTTTGTTTTCATTTAAGATTGTCCGTAGAGGCTCCTTTATCAACATTTTCAAAACTGTAGTAGGTATGATTTCAGCTTCAAACCCACAAGCAAATTTGGATGGGGTTAGCTTCACCCAAGACCTCTATGGCAGAGCCCTCCCAACAGTATGTACAAGTTGAACACCAACAGTGGTTACCTTAGTTTGCAGAACTATGTTGTGACTGGGCTCAGCGCGTAGTAAAATCGAGGCTGTTAATGCATCTCTCCTTTTCTTCTTCTTCTTTTTTCCATCCAGGTGCGAGACTAAAGCAGGACATTCTTTGCGGTAAGGTCGAAGTGGGAGGATCAAGTGAGCTGACAAGACAGAGTCCTGGAAGCCGGGAAACAGGTAAGTGGCAGGTGAAGAGGCTAAGTGAAGGGCAGGAGTGTGGATGGTCTTTAATTAAGACTGCTTTAGAACATTCATAAAGGTCACACTCTAATTGTTTGTAACAAGGAACAGGTGCAGGGAATTAATTTGATGAGGGCTGTCTTCCAGAAGGTTCACGCTGAGGTCATCTATGCTGTTTGCTTGATACTTATTCTGGTGGATTTATTGGATGTTTCTGTGGCGCCTGAAACCTGACCTTGCATATGCAAGGTAAAACATTTGCAAAAGCTAATACGCCTTTTGAAACAAATTGGGGAACACCAGCTGCAGCTAGCTATTACCAACAGCATGTAATATAGTCAAAAGTCAGGGTACAAGACGTTTGTTTGTTTATAAGTGTTGGGAGGAATGATATGGGTCATGTCGGTATATGGTGATAGCAAAAAGAGGTGACCTGTGGCAGGAATCCATACACAAGACTGATTTGCATATGGCTGGGCCTAAACTAGAATGGCTTGGTGAGCAAAAATAAACAATGGATATAGACACAGATATCTGTACTGGGGGTGAATGTTTGACATTGTTCAGCATTCTGTCCATCAATTGTTCTTTTTTGCATTTGTCACCCTAAATGGGAAGGGTATGCCCAGACGTGGGTCCCTTGCTCACTGTGCCACTGGAGTCAAGCTGCCTGGCTGATAAGGGGTGATACCCCAAAACCGGTCCCAGGATGCTTGTTTGTGGTACAGGGAGGACCTGGCCTGGTAATTCAGGCTCGATTGTTCCCAAGGGGAGCAGGGTCAAGACTGATTTGTATATGGCTGGATTTAAACTGGAATGGCATGGTGAGCAAAAAAACGATGGATATAGGCCAAGATCTCTGTACTGGGGGTGACTGTTTGACACTGTATACAGCAGTCCGTCCATCAACTGTTCTTTTTGTATTTGTTGCCTACGTGGGTTCCGTGCTCACTGTGCCACTGGATTCAAGCATGCCTGGCTGTTGAGTGGTGATAGCCTGAAACAGGAACCAGAATGCTTTTTTTCGGTCCAGGGAGGACCTGGCCTGGCAGTTCCCATGGGGAGCACACTCGAGGATGATTTGCATATGGCTGGGTCTAAACTGGAATGGCAGGGTGAACAAAAAAAGATGGATATAGGCCCAGATCTCTGTATAGGGGGGGGTGAATGATTGACATTGTTCAGCATTCCGTCCATCAATTGTTCTTTTTGCACTTTTAGAAAGTTTGCATTTTCTTTTTCTGTGCCTCTCCCTATCTCTTAATACACATCTGGGGTGCCAGCTGTGCTGTATGCATTCCCTCTATACAGTCACATACAAAGGTAGCCGAGGTGTGACATTCACATACTTATGGCCCATCACCAGGCTGATGTGTCTTCCTGGGCTATGTTGGAAAGAGGAGTTGACATTTGCACCTGACTAGGACTGTACCTGTCCCCACACCAAGAGCTGCATAACCCCCTGTAGTAAGACTGGAGCCTGGGAAGGAAGGGCAAGGACCTTGTGGACTTCAAAGGCATCTCTTGAAGTCTACCCCACTTGAAAGGTGCAGCTGGGTATACGTACTGGACCCCTGACAGCCCCAACTCAGTACACTCTGAACCTGAGGACACTCTGCCAAGAAGAAGGACTGCTGTGCTGCTAAAAGGACTGTCACTTGGCTGGACTCTGCTGGAGTTGCTGGACTCCTGCTCTGCCATGCATGCCCGGCTGCCCCCCTTGTCTGGTGGTGAGAAGGATTGGAGATTGGACCTGACTCTCTACATCCCCAGAACCAAGTGACTCCAAGGGCTTGCTGGCTTGCCTCCTGTTCTGAAGTTTCACAAACATCATACATTTCATTCAAGGCTGCTTCAGCTGCTGGACTCTGCCAACTGTGAGGCCTGCCCTGCAAAGACGATCCAATCAAGTCCTGGGCCTTCAAAAGGGGTTCTGCAGCTGTTTTCTGACAAAATCCAAAGCCAAAGCATTTGCCTTCGACGCCGATGCAGTGCTTCAACAGGGACTCAACAGTATTGACAGCGTGGCTCAACAATGACACAGCACGTTCCCTGCAAGGGGTTCAATGACGACGCAGAACCCGACTGAGAGGCTCGACAATGATGCAGTATCTTCATCATAAGGGGACTTGACGACGTTGTGGATCCCGACTGGGGGACTCATCAACAACACAGTGCAAATCTTGTAAAGGGGTTCGACGACAACATGGGATCCGACTGTGTGGCTCAGAACTGATGCAGTTGCTCCTCGATGTTTACATATCCTCTGGAAAGGTACTGTTTTCAGCAGGCCTGCGTGACTACTGTATATGATCTAAGCAACATCGCAGTCAGCTTGACTTTAAGCGCTACCGACTGTTCAGCACTATATTTCAATTTGATCTTTCAAAATACATAACTCCAGTACTACTTGGATTTTTCTATCTTTGGTCTTGCTTTGTTTATTAAAGCAAGCTTATTTTCGTAACCTAGTGTATTTTCACTGTTATGCTGTGTTACATTTGGGGTCTCTAGTTGGCAGAGGTAGGTACCTTTGTCCAAACAGGGACTCTTCCATCTAGTCAGGATAATGGGGAACACTCCTAAAATATCCTCTGCTGACCCCCTTGGTAGCTTGGCACGAAAAGACAAGCTTACCTCAGAGGCAGTGTGTAAAGCATTTGTGAACACATACAGCAACCCAGTGACAACACTACAGATGGACACCATACAAGTTTTAGTATAACAATAAGTATTTTTATATAGACGCAAGACCACAAACGACAAAATCCACAATACTGTAAATTGTAAAATTAGCTTAGTTCTTTTAAGATGTAAAATGCAACACTTTGAGTCAATGTACCTTAGGATGCGTAACGCTATACAACGAAAGTGTTGCAGGGAAGGTGATGCATCGGTTCCCTACACGCAAGAACGGTGATGCGTCGGGTCCCTACTGATGCTTAGGGGATGAGTTGGTTCTTCTCTGCGAGGGGAGGTGATGCGTCGGTTTCTTACTGCGCTTCCGTGGTGAAGCGGCCCACAATGCTGTGATGCGATGAGGATCCAGTGCAATGAAACAAAGATGGCATCTTCTCTTGGATGCAACACGATGCGTGTACGGCCGACAGCAGTGCGGCGACTCCACGATGCTTCAACACACTTTTCGGTGATGCGGCTGTGTCTGATGCGACGTTGATCCTCTTCTCCGGAGATGCGAGGTGCTTCGGCAATGATGCGACAGCTTGCAGCAGCAACACACTTTCCCAGCGATGCAACTACAGCGGCTGTGGCACGCTTCTCGAATGATGCTTTGGCATCTGCTGCGTCGTCGATCCTCTTCTCCGGCGATGCGAGGTGCTTTGGCGTTGTGAAGCGACTGTGGCAGTTCGGCAACACGCTTCTCCTTCGTGACTCATGCTTCCAGCTCCTTAAGACACGCAGTCCCTCAGAAAGCCCAACACAACTGCAGGTACTTACAAAGAACTCTTGGGGAGGTGGTGGGTGAAGTCTGTTGTCCCTGACAATTCAGCAGGAGGCAAGCTCTTTCTCAAGCCCTTGGAGATCCTTCACAAGTTGATGAAAGAACACACAAAGTTCCTCTCTCCTTTCTTTGGCATTCAGGCAACCAGTGGAGGCCATTCCCCCAAGCAACACTTCAGCTTAGGGATAGTCTCTCCTCAGTCTCTCTGGTTCCTCTCCTCAGCAAAGGTTTCTTCTTGTTTCCCACAAGTGATCTAAAGTTCTGGGGTCTGGGTCCCCTCTTTTATACACAGTTTCTCTTTGTTCTCTGAAGGCAGAGAGGCCTTTGCCTAGTCCAAACCAGTTCAGGTCAGTCCTGGAGCACTCTGTTTACATGACTCCTTCTTTCCTTTCACAGTGCAGGGCAGGGAAATCAGACGCACCACAGGAGGTGGAGCCAGCATCGTGGAGGGGAGGCAAAGCCCTATTTAGGTCCCAGGTGCAACTTCTCTCTCCCATCTGCATGCAGATCTCTCTATTCAGCCCTGTGCTGACTCTCCCTGTTTCCTGGAATCCCCCAGCCCCTGTCACTCAAACTCCAGACAAGGAATACACAACCTAGCAGAGGCGGGCTTAGACATGTAGACAAGAAAATACCTACTTTCTAAAAGTGGTATTTTCAAACACAGAATATTAAAACCAACTTCCCTAAAAGATGCATTTCATCATTCTGAGTTTAGGCATACTAAACTCGAATTTCTACCTAGTTCCCTGAGTCAGTTAGGATTATAAAATGTAATAATCAAGCTGCCCATTCTGGCCTATGGGGAACAGGTAGCCTTGCAATAGTGAAAAACGAAAATGGCTGAACATCACTATTAGGACATGCTTCACACATCAGGGCTTGTCCTACCTTTTACCTACAATGCACCCTGCTCTTGGGCCTACCGTAGGGGTGACTAATATGCAGAAAAGGGAAGGTTTAGGGACTGGCAAGTGGGTGCACTTGCCCAGTCAACATGGCAGTACCAGACTGCACAGAGGCTCTGCAATGGCAGACCTGACCCACACTTTTACAGGCTGCTTCTGTGGGTGGCACAACCAGTGCTGCAAGCCCACCAGGAGCATTTGGTTCACAAGCCCTGGGCACACTCAGTGCAATGTACTAGGGTCTGACAAGAAAACCAACCCAATCAATGATGGAATCACTAATCCATACATCAATTTACCATCGGGAGCCCTTGCACTGTGGCACTGGACAGCAGTGGCACAGTGCCCAAAACATACATAACCAGCAAAAACACATGAGGCAACAGCAAAAAATGGAAGGGAGACCCACGCCAAGGTGCCAGGTCTAACATGCTGTAAGAAGCGTTGCACAAGTACTTTACACATTGCCTCTTAAGTTAAGCCTGCCTGCTCTGTATAAGGCAACCTGAGGATGAGCACAGGTTAATTTAGAGTATGCATCTGATTTATCCTAAAGAGAAACTGTGGTCCCTACTTAGTCAGGGCGCATACCTCTGCCAACTAGAAACCTCATTTCCACCAATGGTTGTGAATGCACAATTCTAATCATGTTTAAAAATAATGCTGATCTACACATTTTCTACTTAGTTTTATATGTTGGTGAATTACTGCACTTTTTGGGGGGTTGGATTTTAGATAACATAAACATTTTCATCATTTTATATGTTTGACTTGGCCCCCTCTGCAGGGTCTTCCCCCAAAGTTTTGCCTTCACCTTCCTGTTTTTTTATCCTGTTTATGTTGGCTTTTAAGACTACGTACATTTTAATCAATCAATCAATCAAAGACATTTATAGAGCGCACTACTCACCCGGAGGGTCTCAAGGCGCTAGGGGGGGGGGGGGGGTGCTGCTACTGCTCAAACAGCCAGGTCTTGAGTTTCTTCCTGAAGTAGAGGTGGTCCTGGGTCAGGCGGAGGTGGGTCGGAAGGGAGTTCCAGGTCTTGGCAGCCAGGTAGGAGAAGGACCTTCCTCCTGTTGTCGCTCTTCGGATGCGGGGGGCGGCGGCGAGGGCGTGGTTGGTCGATCGGAGGTGGCGTTTGGGAGCGTAGAAGTTGAGGCGGCTGTTGAGGTATCCTGGGCCTTGGTTGTGTAGGGCTTTGTGTGCGTGGGTGAGGAGCCGGAAGGTGATTCTTTTGTTGATCGGGAGCCAGTGCAGGTCTCCCAGGTGTCTGGAGATGTGGCTTCTTCTGGGGACGTCGAGGATGAGTCTCGCCGAGGCGTTCTGGATACGCTGGAGTCTCTTCTGGAGCTTGGCGGTGGTTCCGGCGTAGAGGGCGTTGCCATAGTCCAGACCACTGCCAACCAGTGCAAAGTGCTTGTGCTCACCCCTTTAAACATGGTAGAATTGGCTTACACTCTATTGGCACATTTAATTTACTTTTAAGTCTCTTGTAAAATGGTACAACGCATACCTAGAGCTTTTAAATTAAATGCTACTAATGGGCCTGCAGCACTTATTGTGCACCTGCTTCAGTAGCCCTTTTAAACATGTCTCAGGCCTACCACTGTGTGCGCAGGTTTACACTGCCATTTCAACATGGCACGGCAGACCTCTTTCCAGACCAAAGCCTCCCTTTTGAAGACATATAACTCACCCCTAGGGTAGACCCTACACAGCCCATAGGGCATGGTGCAGTCTATTTGGAAAGTTTGACCTGTACCTTTACGTTTTAAACGTCCTGGTAATGAAAAACTCTTACATTCATTTTTCACTACTGTAAAGCTTACCTCTCCCATAGGATAACACTGGGTTACCTTATTATATTTAATAAGTGATAACTTTCAATTAAGAGCAAGTCGGAATGTCAAGTTTGGGGTCTAAAAACGGTAATGTAAACGTAAATCAGATTTTATGATACAATTCTAAAAAAAAAACACTTTTCAAAATTGGGCATTTTCTTTTCCAATCCATTTGGTGCCTGCCACTTGTATCTTGGGTCACATGACTAGGTGTAGCTCACAGTTGGTCTTTGTGTATTGCTCCCAGACAGTGAGACAAAGAGGGGTATGTGTTGGCAGGATGGGCCATCTCTAACTTGATAGGAGGAAGCATTATCACCTAACACACATGCACATGTGCACTTCACAAAACCTCTGCCTGAACACACTAACAAAGGGTTTGACACTGGCCATTTGGGCCCCCAGACAAGCTGAAGCCAGGGTAGAAGGTAGCAAATTCCAAGCACCTCTAGGGGTGGAAACCTCCAGAACATTCTCCTACTTCAAGGTTGGCACCTACTATAAATATTGGACCCTCAGTCCCAACTCTTCAGTACACCTCTGGACCTGCAAAATCTTCAGAATGACTGCTGTACAGCTCTGCAAGGAGCACTGTTACTATGCTGTGCTGATGCCCTGCTGCCTGAGTCAAAGTACTGGACCTGCATCTTGATCCCAGGGCCACCAGAGTGATTCTAAGGGCTAGTTGGCTGGCCTCCTGAACAGAGCCCCAGGGGCAGAAAAGGCTCCAAACACCTTAAATCCATCACCTGTACTCTGTCTGCTGAGAGATCTAACTCCCAGGCAGTGCCACACCATTCCTTGACCCTTGGAAATAGACCTGAAGATGCTCTACCTGACCAGCTGTGGTCCTGTGAGCAGAACAGACGCAACACAATGCATTTCTTTGAAGCCACATGGGAACATCTGCTACACAATGCATCCCCAATGCAGGATCTGGCCTGCAGCTTCCTTTGAACCGCTGCTGCATGAAGCATCTTTGATGCAGGTCTTCGCATTGCAAGCCCCTCCTCAAGGGCATCCTTGATGACAGTAAAGAACTGAACTTTGCAGCCCCACAGCTTCCTCTGAACCACTGATGCATGATGCGTCCTTGACGCAGGTTATCACAATTCTCTTCAACCAAGAATTAAAGTACTGTGTTCAGCAGGCCAAACATGGTCTATGTATCCAGCCTGCGCTCCCTCAGGTTCAAACTGAATTTGCAACTTTTTTTGTCTGGCGAAAACAGAAAATCACAGTTGGCGCTTTGTGCTTGTATTTCACCCTGACAAGAATTGTGGTTGCTGCTTCAGTAGTGTTGCACTCCTCCTCAACCAGTAATCCAATTTCCAGCATTAGGGATTAGCATTGGGATTAGGACTTGTGTTTGTGCAGTGCCATAAAGTGATTTTATATTACACTAAAAACCCAGATAAATAATTTAATATCGATGGAGCGAGATTTAGAAATTTATTTATTTCGACTCGCAAAGTTAAACTTCCATAATTAAATAATTGTACTGATAAGCATGGAGTGAATTTTACTAATCAACCTAGATTAAAATGCACACATTACATAAGGGACTAATACATGTGCTCATATATGTGCTTTATGTTGCATCTGCTTGTACGTAAAAAATAATGAACTAACCTTGTCTATTGTCTTTGTCAGTATTAAATGCGGCTGTTCAATTAATGGCATGTGCTTATTTGTGTGTGCTCATGTTATGTCTTTTTGTTTTAATGTTGCACAATTCTGTTTGTTGCTTTATTTGCTTTAGCTAGGTAACATAGATTAATGGGTTAATGATTGGCAAAGGTGGGTGGGTAACAGAATGAATTCTAATTCTTTCATTAATTATTCTTTTGTGTTTGTTTGAATACTAGTTCTCCATGAGAGAGGCCTAAGGCCTGAGGCCTAACGTCTTAACGTTAAAGATGGTGTTGTCAAGTCCTGTCCAGAAAGAGCAAGAGCTCTGCGTGGAAAGTTTTATCATGTTGGAGTTATTCTGCAAATTCAATTGAAAAATGTATTATACATGCTCATGGGAGGACTAAGCCAAGGTCGGAAACCGGCAAAGATTGCCAAGCTAAGGAAGTCACGGACTGTCATTTACAAAAATGTTTCTCTTTGAGGAAGCTGCGTGACTTGTGAATAAGAGACAATAGACTCATAGAAAGGTCGGAACTAGGCTTCGAAAAAGATGATGACACCCTGTGGGCTGACGTCTATCAGCCAATGAAAGCTCTGGATGGTAGGGAAAAAGTATATTTTTCAGTGAGATTAGCTAGGGGAAAAGGTATAAAAATTGCCCCCTTGGGAGGGAAGGCGCTTATCGCTTTCCAGATCCTGTATGGCGTGTCGTGCTGAAGGACTTTTTGGAGCACGTAAGGATCAATAGGGTTATTAACTATTTCTTTAGGCAAAGTGAGTTTTAGACAGGGAAAATAGGTTTTAGGTGATGAAACTGTTTATTTTACTTAAATCATGCTAATAGATTTTACTTTGAATTTACAGTCTAATGTGCTATTCCTCAATAAAAATTGTGAAAATTGCTAATAAAGATTTATAAAAATGCACTTATATGAATAAAGCTAATAAAATAAGATTTTGAAACAACAAGCTGGACTTGTTATTCATGGTCTTGTTACCATTAGTTGATCCATTTACCTTAGTGACTTAATTAAAATGTTTCATGCGCAAATCCATGGCCATTGTATATAAATGTGTAAATAGTTTGTGAATAGGTTCTGTTTAATTAGGTCACATGATTCAGCTGCTCAAAATCTGTCTCATTGGTTAATGGGCCTTGTGAATGATTTATGATTAATGGTGAGTATCTGGTGTTGGGTAGTTTTGCTGAGACAGAATTTCTATAGGGGCGCTGGATCAATACCAATCAGAGTTTTTTTTTAATTCTCCTTGATTGGCATTTTTGGACATTCACTCTCATCCTGACTGTCAGTAACCATACCTGCAGAAATAAAATTCGAGCTCATCAACCTGGAAAGGTACACTTTGGCTGAGCACAAGTTCTGTTAGTAAAGGGGACTTCCAACAAAAAAGGCACCAAACTGTTTTAGCTTCAGAAAGCTCAGAGGACCTTGGCGGAGGCTTATGAGTTGGTGACAGGAACACATGACCAGGATGAGGCAAATGTGTAGAGGAGCAAGGAGGGAACTTAGATGCAGGTCCTAGCATGCAGCACACAGGGGAGGGGATGCTTTGCCTCCAGATTTGGAGAACCCTCCCAGAGCAGAAAACATTGTGTCCTTCCAAGGTTTGTCACCAGAGAAGCTGATTGACAGAAAAGCTAATAGGGAATATTGATGCAGATGGCCAAGGTTAAGATGGAGGAAAAGAAGATGGAAATTATGGCTGAGGCAGAGAAAGCCTTGCAGGAGAAAAAGGTTTTGTTGGCTAAAGGGGTTGAATTGAAGGCCAAACAGCTGTCAGAGTCCTGCAGAAATGGTGGGAGCAATGAACAAAGGAGATAAAGAAGTCCACATGCCCAGCTTTGAGGTGAGGGATGATATCTACGGGTGGTTTGCAGCCTATGCGGTAGCCCTTAGAATACATATGGTCCCAGATGATTTTGAGGGGGCAAGTCTGTGGAGGCACACACTAGAATAGGGATGGATATTCTGTAGGCTTTGAAGGTGGCTGAACAGACAGATAATCTACACCCCCAAGAAAGCAGCCCTTATTGCTAAGTTTAGCTCAGCCCAGAGGGATACCGCTTAAAGTTTAGGAGTTCTGAAAGGGAAACCCCAAAAGTTGCCCTGAAAGTGCTCTGCCAGGCCAGCTGTAACCCTCAGAGCAGAACCGATGCAGTGCAATGCATATCCTAGCAGCCACACTAGAACTGCCACTGAGTAACACATCCCAGACGCAGGCCTTCGCAATGCAAGCCTCTCATAGACAGCCTCCTCGACAACTACACAGGACTCTGCATCGCATCTTCCTCTCTGCCGCTGCAGCATCTTCGGTGTGGGTTCTGGCAATGCTGCGCAACCACGATTTAAGGCACTTTATTAAGGCTTAATTTGGCCCCTGTATCTGCCCCTTATTCCATCGCGGTCTGTCTGAACCTGTGACTTTGTCCCAGTCTGGAATGGGCAGATAACCACAGTTGGTGCTTCACGCTCCTAGGCACAATTTTCACCTAGATCTTTAAAACTAAATGTCTATGGTTCTACTGACTAGATGTTTGTTTTTTTGGTCTCAAATCATTTATTAAATGTTATCTATTTTTCTAAATTAGTGTGGGATTGTTCTTGTGCTGTGTTTTCACTTTATTACTGTTTGAACTACTGCTTAAATACTTTACACATTGCCTCGCAGTTAAGTCTGAATGATTTGTACCAAGCTACCAGAGGGTCAAGCACAGGTTAAATTGGGGTTTGCTTGTTTTTCACCCTGACAAGAATTGTGGTTGCTGTTTGAGTATGTTTTCACCCCTCCTCAACCAGTAACCCAATTTCTAACAATATATTAAACGTTTGGGAACTTGTGTGGCAAGACAATCATTGTTAAAAAAAAAGGAAATATTTCACAGGAAACTGTGAAATATTTTTCATATTTGGCAGAAATTACTATATAATATAAACTCGGCAGGACTTCACCACTACTCACTTTTTAATTCGTAGCCTCTTCAAGAAAGGTAAGCAAAAAACAGAACATTCACATTACAATCAGGGTCTATTGTTAGATGAACATTTTCGGAGAAGCTTCAAGTATCTTTGAGCTTATCCTAGCTCATTTATAAATAATTAGCTGTCTAATTAAAACATCAACGTTCAAAATGCTCTGGTGACATTTACAATCAACTTGGGTTTCGGACTTTTGGTTTATGAAGTCACCGAAGTCCCTTGATTGTAAGATATGACCGTATTACATGATTACCTGTTACACAACACACTTAATTTGGTTGCTGCACATATCATACTGAAGTATTTGTGAAAAAAAATAGTGATGAACATATCTGGAGACGTTTTAAACACTTTCACTGATCCTAACTGACCACCACCTACCCCAGTGTAACAGACACAATAGTAATAATGTTCATGGATATAATTTATTTATTTACTTTATTTATAACAATTGTAAAGTGCACAATGATGCCCAAAGGGATATCCTGGCACTAGACAACCGTCCTATCCAAACTTCCCCCAAACAACCTAAATACAGAGAAAATCACAGATGAAGCAACCACGTTTCGAGCAACTTACAAAATGTCAGAATATCAGAAGTAGAGCGCAAATAAAGACAAAGGCCTTTTCCGTGGAAAGCAGCCAAATAGGTGAAGTGATTATCAATTGTAGTCTTCCTGACTCGATCAGACAGTGGATGATAACCTCACTAGCGGATTGAACAGCACTGACTGGCTTGTGGAAGGAAATTCTTCCATTTAGAGCAACAGGCCCGGTGCAAAAAAACACTTGGTTTATATGGCAGAGTAGCTTGAACACCGCTCTTTCGAGGACTAGCAACCAATGAAGAGAATTGAGACTATCTAAAACCAAAGTCCTAGTGGGAAGATTACAGATCAATCATCATGGCGCCATGTTAATTAATTGTATGTATCGCGTCTCATAAGGACAACCATCTTTGCCTTCGGGGACTAGGATCAGATTACATTATAGGAACAGAGTCCATGGCAAGCCTGTTTGTGTCAAGCTGGAATCCTCAGGTATAAATCAGGGAAGCTCACCGTAAATGCATTATTTCAGCAACCTAATGGTAAATTCTCATTTGGGTTAAAAAAACAGACAACGAGACTGAAAACGTCTCTGTTGCTGTTATGTATTTTCCTTCAATACAAATGCAAATGACAGTAATAATATTAATAACCCGGTATTTGTAAAGCACAAACTAATCACCCATAAGGGTCTCAAGGAGCTGGGTGCCGTCAGGGAGATTATGTGAGCTATTGCCTAGAGTCACAAGATGCTGAGCTGATCTGCTTCCGGTGCTGGGGTGCTGGGGATAGAACCGTGAGCTCAAGACTCCGGAGTCAGCCACCCTGGCCGTAGCGCCACACCTCTTACAATAGTGTGACTCATAAAAAGTGCAAACGACTCAGTGTGTACCTAATATCCAGCCCTTTTGGGCAAGACTTGATAATTCCTACCACCATGTTTGTAAGCCACCACGCAATTGGAATTGCATTCTGTGATCTTGTTATGTGGCCATGAACTTCTGTTCACCAGCTGGCCAATGTTGGACTGGGATTCGGATTTGGGTGAAGGCAGTAACCTGTGAGCTTCTATGAACCAGTCAAAGCCAGGAAACTCGATCCAGGGCATGTCCAAAGATCATACCCACCACCTAGTCCTTCATTTAGAACCTGGTGGAGGCATTGCCTCTGTCAATGCTAAACTATCTTTCCTTCCCAACATTCTCAGTGGCAGAATGGCAGGACAGCGGCAGACATCAGTATGGAAGTGCTAGTATCACTTTGCGAATTTTACTTTTCCACCAAATCACTGTGTAGTTCTACTGGGCATAAGCAACAGGTGATGGTGAACATCGGCCCTTGAGGCATCCCTAGACTGCTATTCGTGTACAATGAATTTGCAGAGATTTCCGAGGGTTCCAAAGATACAATAGTCATCCATATGATTGAATTCCTCATGGTGTACAAGCACCCCACAAGAAAAGGTCCCCTCTTATAGGGATCTCTACAGACCCCTCAGTACCCGGAAGGTATTGCATGAAAAAGGTTTAACTCCGATACGATTATAACAGAACATGAGTGAAAAAGCGCATCTTGATAAATTGTATGCAAGTCACCAGTTTTAATTGGTGTGGCTTAAGAACTTCAAACTTTAAAGTTACTTTTTAAACACATCCTATTTTCCTTTGAGGAAAACAGCCTGTATTAAAAAAAAAAATGTTGCACTATTAAAAAGCAATCACACACATGGTGTCCTCCTGAACCCCACAGGACACAATCCCTGTGTAATAGCTGCAATACCTAATGGGTCACAAATTATGACCTACACATTAATAGTCATGCAGTAGCATGGACGTCATTTAGGGGTCGCCAGGGGGCACAGTTGTGATACCTACCTTGCCTCTTGCTAACCCTGGCACTGCCTTTGCAGCCTTTGTCCTCAGAGGTGGCATAATTAGAGCCAAGAACACAAGGGTATTTCACATTATCAGAGTCAGGTTCTAACCTTGTTTTCTTCTCATTTATATTTATTTAATAGTGAATAATAGTTTATTATCCACTATTAGTGTAGTAAAACGTGGAGCAGTAAGGTTTGGACCTTCACTAGCATCTTAGGTTAAAAAAAATGGCTTTAAATGTATGTTCTGTGCATGAATGGGTGAGAGTGAGTTTGTGTGAGAGAGCGTGTATATGTGTGAGCATGTATGTGTGCATGTGAAATCGTGGGTGTGTACATGTCAAAGTGAGTAAGTATAAGTGAGAGAGTGCGAATGAGTGATTCAGAGTTAGAGTGAGTGCAAGACACCAGGTGAAAACAAATCAGTGCAATTGAGTGCTAATGATAGAATGAGTGTGAGTCAGTGAATTTAAGTGAACCTGTGTTGCTATGCTTGTAAATCCGCTGTTGGACCTCGCATGCGTCTTGGCATATAGAAGCACTATTGGCAAAATGTTGGCACTGGCATACTGGATACAACACATAAATGTGGGATACCTTCAATAAAATGCTAGTGCTGCCACACTGTTGGTAAATTTTGGCACGGGGCAACCATGAAAAAATGTCAGCTTGGCCTACTGGAGGAAACCCTTGGCATAGGTTGCACCTGTGGCAAATTGCGATGAAAGCACATTGGAGGAAATTCTTGACATATGGGAAGACTGGAATATTGCATGTAATGTTTGGGCAAAATGATCCACCACAGCAAAATGCTGGTTCTAGCAATGGAGGTAATTGTTTACATAAGGGGGCACCTATAAGACATTTTTAAAACATAATTGGGTAAACTCATGGGGACTGTCAGGTTTCATTAGCCAGACACGCCATGAAAGGACTTGAATGTTTATTGAGTGTTTTTTTTAGAGCTATGGCTTCTTAGCAAATTTATGTGAAAATTGTGCATTTAAACCCACTAGTAAAGCGCATGTATTTCTAACTTTGCTCAGGGAACAGAAACCCCCCCACCCATCTGTTATTCCCTAGCAGAATACAGAATATTAATGTGCAGTTATTATGTAACTTCAGCAATGCTCATGTTTGTGATATCATCAGGATTAGGGTTGTGTGACATCACTTTCTGGGACGACTCACGGTCAAAGCTCATATGATGTTACTTCCTGTGATGTCATTAAGATCAAAGGGTATATGATGTAATTTCCACTACCCCAGGGATTTTGGTGAATCGACGTCCATGTGAGGTAGGTCCATTCCGACCCCATTAGGAATCACTTTCACTAATTTCCAAATTGCAATTCCCAAAGAGTAGCAATTAGGAACACACAGTCCTTAAATTCTGTACATATGGCCCATTGTCATTAACTTGATTAAAAAAGGAAGGTGGACCCAAATCAAGAAATGCTCAATAGCCTCAAGAGTTTAGTGCCCTTCCAAGCACTACCAATAAGAAAATATAAAGACAGGTTGGAGGCATCAAAAGATTTTTCTATTAAAAGTTTTTTATTTAGGCATAGATTCAAAGAGGTGATAAGAGCTTTGTTTATTTATAAATCCTGAGTCGACAGCAGCACTTCAAGTGCAGTGGTAACCTTCACCAGCCCCCTGGAGACATCAGTGCTGCAGTGTGCCAGCCCCTCCTCCATGGCCACGGAGTGCCTGCAGTCTGCAGAGCAGAGAATTGGCAGTTGCTAGGCGGTTCACTGCCCTCGTATGGTGTTCCATTTTCTGCCTCTCCCTGCGCCGTGTTACCCTGTCCTCATCCATTTTGCTGCACAGCAGCATCACAGACTGGGTAATGTCCTGCATGCCTGCAGCCATCTCCTTCATGCCCTCAGCCATTGAGCTAATGCCCTTATCAATGTTGGTCATGTTGTCATTGAGGCGCTTCATTTGTCACTGGACTGACTGAATTGACTTGCCTTGTAGGCGCCTCACCTTCACCATGTTTGCCTCTAGCCCTGCGAAGACATCATGGCTCTCACTCTGTAGAGGTAGACTGCTATCACAAGCCCTGCGGCGGCGTCCGGCACCTGTGTGTGCTCCCTCAGAAATGGACAGCAAACCAGCATTGCTGCCATCCAGTGGCACAGTAGATGTCCCCCCCCCTTGTGTCTTCTGAGGACGACTCAAACTCCTGCAGTCTGGCAACAGCATGCCTACTAGGTCCAACCACTGCAGGTGGTGTTGCTGCTGGTGAGGCTAGAGTAGTGGCGAGGCTGGCTGTGGTGGCGAGGCTGGCTGTAGTGGCGAGGCTGGCTGTGGTGGTGGTGTGTGCCCTGCACTTCCCTGTGATATCCTTCTGGGGTGCCCTCTCTCCCTAGTCCTGAGAAGTCCTGCGCGATATCTTGCCTGTGGACAGAAATTGTACGTTAGCTCAGTGTTCCAGCAGCCCTGCATTGCAATTATAAAAATACATTTCTGCCACACTATATCATTTTCCTCTGCCTGCTTATCGCTGATGTGTGTCACATGCCTTGTTGTTCAGTGCGATTCCTGTCATGGTAGGGGTTTCACTGACTACATCTCCCATAATGCTTTGCTGCTCTGAACAAAAACCTCTATTGGAGTGGGATTCACATAGCCCAATTGTGGATATGGGGAAGAGGGGGTGCACAATGCTGTCCATGCTTCGTACCTTGTTTGGTAGTAGCTCTGGCAGAGCTGTCTGCATCCCCGATTCCACAGACACTTACTGGCTCTATCGTGGACTCCACGAGCTGCTCAAGTTCAGTCAGGGCAGGTGCCCTGTTCCTTCCTCCTCCTGTCTGGCTTGCTTCTTTTTTTAGATCAGCCATCTTCTTTTTGGTGATGCTCCTGATATCATACCACTGCTTCTTAAGCACTTTAATGCCCCTGGGGGTCACTCTAATGGCATTCACCTGTGACTGGATTCCAAGCCAGATTTTTCTTTTGTCTGATTCTGCAACTTACAGGGACTGCTTTCGAAGCAACTTTGTATGCTGTTTCACTACCTCCTCCACAAGAACCTGCAGTTCCTTTTGACTGAATTTCAGTTTTCTGTTTCTTTCCCCCTTTCTCTTTCTGTGTCCTGGCTGGCCATTGTGCAAGATTTGCAGGGAAAGTTCAGGCAATGGCTCTGTTGCTCTCCTCTGCACTCCCAGCCTCTCCAGAAGGTTCTGATTGTGTGCACCTGCCTGGGTGTGGCCACTTCTTGGTTCGGAGGGGTGGTGGTTGCACAGGATTGGCTGTGTCCTCAATTACTGTTGTTTTGAATTACCGATTTGGTATTTACCGATTCCTAAATACCGATTCGGTAAAATTCGGCATTTAGGAAATGGTATTTCCAAGTTACCTACATATGGCCCATAATTCTTTAAGTGCCCTTTTACTTCTAAAAGATATTTATTGCCTCTTTCTTCCAAAACTTTACTATTCGGATTTAAAAAGCACTCCCAGGATAGCCACTGCAGTAAGCATATATCTCACCAGTACTTTTATAATATGCCTTACTACCTGAGATGAATCAGTCCATTGTTTCTAAAGCATTTTATTATCATGTTTCCAGAGATTTTCCAGAGTACAGTTATGGTTACCAATGATGCAGGCAATGGAGTAGCAGGAGATTTGGTTGCAGCATAGCCGCTAAGAACAATCAGAAAACGATCAAGGGAGGAATGACAAGCAGAAGGTAAATAAAACCTTTATTAATAGCAGACAAAAAACCTTTCTCAGACGCGGCTCTTGTACTCTAACTGCATCCAAGAATCATGGCAGTGATCTGATCGACTTCATGTAGCGACATGCATGGGACGTGGACAAAGACTAGAACGCCACATGTATGCCAGGACTCACACCAGAGACACAGTTGTCTCAGCAACTCGAGTACCACGGAAACAGTGATTCTATCTTAGAATGTCCACCTACGCTAGTGCATACTCCCCTCAGAAGGAAGCAGTTTTTGGTATTGGAAGCCTCCTTCTTGAAGTCAAGGTCTGAGCTACTCAATCTACATGGTCATAAGAATTTCCAACAGGGGATATTTTTGGGTAAGGGCTTGGGGTAAGCAGATGTAGTGTGGAAAACACTGCTTAATGAGGTGACTTTTCTATATTGCTTGCTATGGATCTGACTGTTCAATATGTAAATCTTGCGAACTAAAAAAGTGATATTGGGCTACCTAAATTCTGGAGAGAGTTCAATATTTATATTGTGCTACTTGAGTCTTATGCAGATATATATATCCTACATATAAATAGTACAACCAGTACAATCAGCTTCCCAAGAAAATTTGCAAAAACACATATGTTTTCAAAAAATGTTTTTATAATACACTTATAAAAACCCATGAATCACACGCACCTAGACTATAATATCTATTGCCTAGAAAAGGTAATACAGCAATGTATCCTGTCATACAGTATATGTCTGTGATTTAATGTTGTCATCTCACAGGATTCCTATACAAAGTATAACAGCATAATAACACTGCAGAGCTAATTTATTAAATCCTAATTCAATTAATAATACCTGCCATGAGAGTCATCTGACTTTAATGTATACTGAAGGGTCTTATTCTTTCAGTTCGACATTTGTAATATCATTAATTACCACAGAATACCTCACATACCAAGGCTCTCTCAATGGTCTCCATCCAGAATTCAAATCCAAAAATGTCATTTATATCCATCATGAGATCTGTGTAACACGGGTCCACTGTCCTTATAGTAAAGCTTTGTATGCCAAGTTAATTTTTTTACAATATCAATATTATGTCTTTAATATTTCTTAACACACCTAGCTGATAGCAAAGGATTCTTTCAGAAACTCTTAACAATTTTAGAACGATTTTAGAGCAAGATCTAACTCTATATTGCCTCTCACAACTCGCTATCAAGCAGCAGGCTAAAGTGAAAGCTTGCCTCAGCCAGCCATTTTTTATTTTTACTATAGAGATACTATATACTATATGGCCCAATCAGAGACCTTCTAGCTATACATACTAACGTGCACATGGAGCTTTCAATACTGTGCTCAGTATAAATACATCAGCATCCTGCATGCCTAAACTGTACCGACTCCTTAAAACCTGGGGCTACCCCATTGGTAAGCTTTCTAACTTAACATTTGGCACCTAATACCTGATAACCAAGAAAATATGTTTCTTTCACAAATAGAATTTTAAAATACAGTTTCCGGTTTTAGCTTGTCTCTTTGTTTTCAAAAAACTAAACTGATGAGCTACTTTATACATGGGTTGTCAGATGTTAGAATTTTAATTGGTAGGAGGGCCCTTTGCTTTAAAAACTGTGCGCATCACCATTGCTATTGAAAGTACAGCAGTGGCATTGGTTTAGTTGGATCATATTTATGACATACGTATGATGTCACACACTACACCCAATAGGCCCTCAGGGATTTCCACTCTGAATAACCTGAAAATACTTTCACTTAATGTCAAAGGCCTTAATCACCTGGTTAAGCGGAGGAAGATTCTGGACTACCTCCAGAGACATAAAGGGGACGTTGTCCTTTTACAAGAAATAAAAATTAGTGCCAAACAGTTCAATACACTTAAACATAGATGTTACAATGAAGTTGTTGGCTCTGAGGCGGTGGGCAAGAAAAATGGTGTTCTGACCCTAATAGCTAAAAAATCAAATATTGAAATAGGAGCACACACGGCCGATACTAATGGGAGGTGAGTCACGACTAAATTGATTGAGGACAACACGGAATTCTTTATCACCAATATCTACGTACCTAATACTATCGAATTAGACTTCTAGAATGACCAATCTAAACAGATCGAGACTATCCCAGATTCGGCAATGCATATCCTGGCAGGATATTTTAATCTGCCTTTCGACCCAGCTCTAGACAGGGACTGATTATCGGAGTAACAACTCCCATAAAGCCTTTACTAACCTCTGTTCCCGCTTCAATCTGATGGACTCCTGGAGATTACAAAACACCACAGGTAGAGAATACTCACTTTACTCACCACCTCACAATTCCTACACATGTATCGACTACCTATTTATCACCAGTAATGCCACTGCTAGAATCGTAGAGACGTCAATTGAACTCAGGGTGGTATCAGATCACTCCTGTATCTCCGTATCTATATCTAACATAAAACCGACCACTCGTCAGTCCCTTTGGAGACTGAAAGATGAACTGTTAGTGAAGGAACAACATAGGAAAATCATAGAAAATGCAATCCAGAGTTACCTCCTGAACAATAAAAGGATGGACACGTCTGGCTTAACCCGCTGGGAGGCTCTGAAAAGCACCATTAGGGGCGAAATAATTAAAATTAGGTCAGCCGTAAATAAGGAATACAACAAAGCTCTTGACGAATTAGAAAAGGAAATCTCAACCCTAGAAAATAAGCACATAGCATCTAGAGATGTGTCAACAATTAACAAACTAGTGAACAAAAAGTATGAATATAATAAAATAATAATTAATAGAGCTGGAATATGGCTTAATAAGCAAAAGAAATTCAGGCTCTGTGAATCAAATAAGGCAGGCAAAAACCTAGCTGCATACTTAAAATTTAAAGTACAGAAAAACACGATTAATAGCATAAAAGATCAAAATGGCGTAGTCCATTCTAACCCAGACAAGATTGCTGAAAATGTTAAAGATTTTTATAATACCTTATATTCTAAAAATAAAGACGTAGGCAACACTAAAATTCAGGATTATCTCAATGAGTGTGACCTCCCAGCCCTTTCAGATTCAGAGCAGTCAGAACTCAACAGCCCAATAACCACCCTGGAAATTGAAAAGCCAATAAATCACTTAAATGTGGGAAGGCCCCTGGACCCGATGGGTTTAGCGCATCATTTTATAAGTGTTTCCCCTCACTTTTAGTTACACCACTTTTACATCTGTTCCACGAATTTAGTGAGGCAGGCAAACTCACAGGAACATTGGCTGAAGCTATCATTGCTGTATTGCCTAAAGACGGGAAAGACCCGACACTACCCAAAAAATACAGGCTGATCTCCCTCATTAACCTAGATTGTAAGCTTTTTGCAATGATTCTGGCTAACAGTCTGCAAAAAATTCCTGCCAAAACGTATTCACCCATCACAGGTTGGTTTTTAAAAGTATAGACTATCTAGCGATAATACCAGGTTCCTAGCCCATGTCTTGGAAAAGGCTAAACCTACCAACTCGACTACAGTAGCCATCACGCTCGATGCCGAAAAAACATTCAACAAAGTTGATTGGACATATCTAGAAGCGGCACTGAATAAATTTGGGCTAGGAGAAAATTTCACGCGCATGGTAATGTCTCTATATTTCAGCCCCTCGGCTAGGGTCCGTGCAGGAGGCTCGATCTCGCCCGCCTTCTAACTCCAACAGGGTACTAGACAGGGCTGCCCCCTCTCTCCTTCACTATTTTTACTCACCATTGAGCCCTTCTTATATCACATTTGGAACAATGAGAGTATGTCAGGGGTCCACTTTAACGATTATACGGTCAAGATTACCGCTTACGCCGATGATGTTTTAGTGATTTCTGAAGAAGCTGATAAGGCTATCCCTGCACTCATGTCCTCGATAGAAAGCTTTTCTAGGGTATCCGTATAAAAGCTAAACAAATATAAGACTGAAGTAAAACTCCTAAATAACCTCAGCAGCAAAGAGATTATGGGAGACTCTGACCTTTCATGGCAACCCAAATGTTTTAAATATCTGGGCCTTGACTTCGATAAAGATCTGATCTCTACCCTTCACACTAATGAAACCTTAGTATACAAAAATATATCCACATTATTGGAAGGGTGGTCCCCTAAATATCTCTCATGGTGGGGCAAGGCCGAAACTCTGAAAATGAGGGTGACTCCTTTGGTTAATTATCTAGCTAGTATGATTCCAATGACTTTCTCCTCTGATTTTCTGGACAAGGTCTATAAGCTCTTCAACACGTTCCTCTGGCAGGGTAAGAAACCCTCTGTAGGTGTAGATCAGCACTCCTGAGTGAATCTCTAGTTTGTGTGTATTCAGTTAAATGTCATCTGTAATAAGTGAGCGGTCTCACTAAGGGGATGCCCTATCCCCCTTCTGTTGAACGCTCTGTCGAGGCCAAGGGTCACCTGGTCTGTGAGATGCTCTACTGTGTCCCTAAGGCTTCAAACCTATAATCTTGTGTATCAAACTGTTATCAATAATGTATCTCATGTACATTTATCAAGTATTACAACAATCACTCTTTGTGTGTTCAAATAACTTTGCTTTATGTGTCACTTTTCAAGAAGAACAGAAAAATGAATTATACATAAATACACATATCCACATTTCCGTGAATGCTTTAACAAAAAATCTTTGTTATGTCAATAAAAATTATACTTTAAACAACAAAAACCCAATGCATTTCGGGTCAATAATGACCCTTCTTCAGGGGAAAAAACGTGGAATTCCAATACAGTATTTTTGAAATATGATTTGTTTCCACTTGAAACGTTCAAAATTGGTTGAGATGTTCATCTAGTTGGCACTGCAAAAAATATATACACACATTTTTTTACTTTGGAGTGTCTAGTTACATTTCAGAGAATCAATTGGGGTTGTTTATAGGGTCAGTCAAATTTTGCTTTATTTGAGGTTCACTCATAAAAGCACATTCAGTCACCGAATATAAAATTGTTTTTAACAGACTTTTCAGTTAAAAATAGGACTTGATTTACAGACAAATAGTTTAAAACGTAAATATCATTACAAGATAAAAGTTTGCAGATAAAATTTACAGATAAAAATTACAAGTATAAAAAATGCAGACTGAATGGTAATACAATAAAAAAAGACGATCAAGTGCCTAGAAACCTCTGTATAATAGTCCATGCCCAACCAAGATATTTAGCTGTAGTTATTACTAGAGGCAGAAAAGTGTTAGTGCATATGATTCTTAGAGCTACAACACTGCTAGTGGTACCTAAGTTCTTGCAGATTGGTGTTAGCCAGATACGTCTGGGGTCTGCATAGATCGTGCAGGCAAATAAAAAATGGCCAATTGTTTCCTTGGGGGCTCCACAAACTGGACAGTTATTGATAAATGGGCCTCCCCACCTGCCTGTCAGAGATCTAAGGGGAAGGGCACCTGCTCTAAGTTGAAAAAGGAGCTTCCTGTCCCTCGGTATGGTTATAGCGTCCCAGTATGGTTCAAGGCTGGAAATCAGCTTTGCTTCTAAGAATCCTCCAGCCATGGACGCTACACTAGTACTACCCCAGTACCGAGCGGCCACCTTCTCCCAGTAGATTTCTTTTAGGGCTTTTTTAGTTGGGAAAGTAGTTCCCGCCGGGTTTTCCCAAAGCGTCCGGAGACCAAGTTCACCCAGTGTTACACTAAGTGATTTCAGCCAACCAATTGTTTATAGGGTATAATCTTTGCACATGGGGGGTTCCCTGTACACTAATGTGGCTAATTAAGTGACACCCAATGTGATGGTGAAAACCTAGGAGCCCAGAGAGAAAAAACTAAACTGACCTACTTACACGTTAGAAGAATCCGCCATTATATTCACTACAATATAAATTCAAGCGTGTGTTACTACTCATCTCCAATCGCCTGAGTGTAAACAAATCGTGTGTTCCTTTAACTACTTAACGATCTTAGATCCAGCTTACCAAAGTCTCTTGTCAAGCGAAAGTCCTTCAGACCGTCTATCAATCCTGTAGCAGAAGCTGAGCAGGAATCCTTGCCCACGTCTGTAAATAACAACAATGCTAGTCATTTACATCCTTCTGGATAAACGAGCATCTGTAGCCAAATCTGTGTAATGCGACATCGTGTACCTACGTTTCTCCCGACGTGTTCCACACTCAACCAAGCAGCCGTCCTCCGTCCACAAACTCAGAGGTCCCGCGTTTGTCGAAAGGAATTATACACACCTTTTTAGAGGTCATGTGATACTTATAGTCCCTCCCTTGAGTGTCATCAGCACTCAACAACTTTATTGAGACCAACATATGCGTGGAAGCAGCAAGAGTGTTAAAGACTAACCCAACAATACCCAAAAACACTTTCACGGTGTGTTTATTCCAATATTGAGCATCGGCATCGATATTTCCTGCTGTTTTACATGTCTGTCTGTAAACGCAAGCCTTAATAACGCCCAATCATTATAATGGATTGATCATTCAAGACGTATCCTACAGTCCCAAAAAATGTGTGTGTGTTCCAATGTTGAGTATCGGCATCAATATTGCCTGCTATCTTGCATATCTATATGTTAACACAAACTTCAATAGCGCCCAATTGTTATACTGAACTAATCGTTCACAATGAATCCTATGGAAGTTAGACCGAGTGAGCTTAATATACATGAATGGAGTGTGGATGTATGCAAAATTTATCCTAATGCGACGACCACTGGCCAATCCTGCGGTGAGTGTCATGTGCTGTTAAATAATTAATATGTCCTGCCCCCTGTCAGGGAACATCCTCATGTGCAAAGCCCTGTACATAGTGTAATTGTATAGTATAAGATGGATCACCCCAATTGTGGTTAAGAGAATAATTCTAATACCAAGATTTATAGAAAGCATAACAATTTTTACTGATCGTTTAAACCACCCGGATTCATTGTACACAATTTTTTTATCCAAATGGTCTCCCTCCGAGACAACATCATGTGATGGTCTTTGCCAACAACTTCATCTACCTTTTCCAGAATGGTGAATCTGATCTGGGGAATAGTGTGTGCAGTTTTTACCCAGTGTGAAGCCAGACTAGATGTAAGATGTTTGTTACGAATAGAACTTTTGTGCTCTATAATTCGAGTTTTGATCTTGCGTGCTTTTCTACCTACATACACTAGTCCACACGGACAACGTATGGCGTATATCACGCTAGCTGTGTTACAATCTGATGTGTGTTTTAAAGGAATCTGTTGGCCTGTCTTGGGGTGCGCGAAGGTTTTGTCTGTAATTACATTGCTAAATTGCCCGCAATTCCAACATTTACGCATGCCTTTAAAGGCCTTATTTTCAAGTGGTAGTTGTTTTTTCAAAATTTCCCTCATATTCTTAGCTCGATTGTGAGCGAATAGTGGAAGACCCTCAAAAAGACCGATAAAGTCTGGTTCTTGTAAGATGATTTCCCATCTTTTGCGGATGATATTTTTAATTTTAACGGCCTGCGTGGATTGCTTTAGAACAAACACTGTGCGTTTGTTCGATGGTTTTACAACTTTTTGGAGTAGTTCCATCCTTGTTTTAGTAGCAACTTTTTCTTTGGCATTTTCCAGCGTTGATTCCGGGTATCCTCGCGCTTTGTATCGCACCAGTTGTTGTTCAATCAGTTCATTAGTTTGTGCTGGACGTGAGGTGATTCTCTTGATGCATATCAATTGAGACAGTGGCAGATGGTCCTTTAGAGATCTGGAGTGAGCACTAGAATAGTGCAACGCATTGTTGACATCAGTAGGCTTACGGTAGACTGTGGTTGCTAATCCATCAGAAGTTTTGTATATTTCAATGTCAAGGAATTGGATTTTGTGAGAATCTATCTTATGTGTAAACTGAATGCGGGGGTTCTTTTCATTGAGTTCTCTAATACATGTGTTCAAGGTTTGCATTTCTCCTTTCCATAACAAGAGCATGTCGTCAATGAACCTTAAAAATAAAATGGTGTTGCTTTGCCAAATGGGATGATGTAGTATGTGTGTGTCCTCAAAATGTGCCATGAACGTGTTGGCATATGAGGGGGCACCGGGAAATCCCATGGATACCCCGGTGCGCTGAAGATAGAACTGATCCTTCCAACGGAAATAACTATGGTACAGGGAAAAGTGGAGCAGTTCCAGCAGGAATACCCCGAAGTCCTTGTCCATATCAGCTTGTAATAAACGCCACTCAGATTCCAGTCCTTCATTATGTGCAATGGACGTATACAAAGCCACTACATCAATGGTGCAAAAAATTGTAGAATCAGTGATGAGATGTCGTATGTTTTCCAGCTTATGTAAACAATCCGTTGTGTCTTTTACATAAGTGTGCCATTGTTGTACTAAAGGTTGTAAATGAAAATCAATGAACCGACCAATAGGTTCGTGTATTGACCCGCATCCTGCCACGATGGGGCGACAAGGTGGATTACTTGCATGCTTATGTATTTTTGGAAGCATGTATATATGGGGAACCTGTGGATTTGCAATGAGTAAGTATTTCCGAGTGTTGGAATTGATGTAAATGTAAATTGATACTTGTATAGCGCACTACTCACCCGCAAGGGTCTCAAGGCGCTTGTACGAATACCGCTGTGGAACCCATCCTGGCTTTCCCTGTGAGGTGTCCACTCCTGGGCACCCCCAAGGTGGAGGCCAGGCATCCTTAGCGTTGTAGGGGCCGTTGTGAAGATTAAGCAAGCTATTGCCCAGAGTTGCAGAGTGGGACTCCATGATTGGAATAGGCACCGAGGCGAGAATTATCAGGTCTGTGGAATTTTGAGCCCAAGACCCGCCGAGGCGGGAAATTGAACCCTGGTCCCGGGCTAGACCTCTGCATCAGGGTCTGCCGCTCTAACCATTGAGCCACACTTCTCCATAAGACCTGACGATTCAGCTTGGTTCACCAAGATAGCTAATGTTTTTCCAAATTCTGGTGTGGGATCCTGTTCCAATGGAATGTATGTATCCAGGTCCTGGACATGCTCATCCACTTTTTGTGTGTAAAATGTGGTGTACATCATTACAAGAGCACCCCCTTTATCTGCCGGTTGAAATGTTATGCTGGTGTCTTGACGTAAATCATTCAAAATTCGTTGTTCTTTCTTTGTTAAGTTTGTGCGTTTGGGTTTAACATATTGCACCATTTATAAGTCTTTCTTTACCAAAGATTCAAAGTTATCAATACTTTTATGTGAGATAGGTGACATGAACTTGCTTTTCAGCCGAAAGGGTTCTGGTGTGTCACGAGTGTTTGTGCTTTCAATAGTGGAATAAATCCATTTCAAGCTTAATTTCCGAGTGAATTTAAATAACGCAACTTCAGTTTCCAACTCATTAGATGAGTATGTGGGAACAAATGATGTTCCTCTATTGAGAACTTGTTGTTCCTCGAGGTTAAGATTCCTGTCAGAGATGTTAACTATTAGGTTACCCTCTTCACAACACGTTGAGGTCGTCCTGTATCGTTTTTTTTTTAAGTTTGTCCCCTCCTTGTAGGTTTTCTTTTGAGGTTGCGGTGATTTTGTCTGGAGGTAGATTTGCATCCTGGCCTACCTCTAAAAAAGGTAGCTGAATGGTGGATGTTGATGCCGCGTCTCTTCCCCTGGTGCCTTCCTCCGATGCTACTCGTGGTGCAGGTGGTCATTGTAAGGTTAAGTCCTCGTCTGGTACTACACTTTGTTCAGATGAGGTTTGTGCAGTGTTTTTCTTAAAGAATCTTTTCTGTGAGTAAGCCTCTGCCCACGTCTAGACCTCATCCAACTTGTAATCAATGGTGTCTCGGCGAAACTTTCTGAGTTTGCGTTCATGAACCTCTCGAGCATGTATATTCAAATGTGTATTGATGTCCTCTAAAGTTTTATTCCAGTCTTCTAATTCTGTTTGGGCATTGATTTCATCCTTATGTCTAGCAATGTCCTGTGATAAATCTTTCAACACAGAGGATAATTCTTCGATAATCAGTAGAATTAAATCTAAAGAACA
Organism: Lissotriton helveticus; assembly: GCF_964261635.1. Classification (NCBI taxonomy): domain Eukaryota; kingdom Metazoa; phylum Chordata; class Amphibia; order Caudata; family Salamandridae; genus Lissotriton; species Lissotriton helveticus. Next base: position 1,803,967,468 of record NC_136067.1, on the reverse strand, counting down.
TTTATTTAAAATGGCATTCCATCTCACCATGAATGATTTATTGAATTTGAACAGCATTGGTTTTAGTGCAATACGTAAACCGCGTGGAATTCTTTTAACCTTGTGATACTCGTTGAGAGTAGTTGCATGTAACCTTTGATTAATTTCTTTTCTCATGGTGTACTCCAACTGTTTTAATAGTTGTGCAGTTGTGCCAGTAGATGAACCAAAAACACGTACTTCTTCAATCAAGGAATAAATTGAATCCCAAACCCAGAATATCACTGACTAAGCTACAGCTATCTAAAGAAAAAGCGGTCTGGGTCTTCCTAACTTTAGGAATTATCAAACGGCTTTTCTCTGCAAGCAAGAAGCAAACTGGCTGACCGAATTTTCGGACTATACTCCAGTTTGGCTGGATATAGAAAGGTCACTCATAGATAAAATGCCTTTATCTGCCCTCCTCGCCATGGACCTCTCCCACCTTCTTTACTCACGATATGTTCTCCTTAATATTAAAGAGCCCTCCTACGAATTGACCGCCTGTATAAACTAAAAGTAAATAAGTCTAGCATGACCTCTTTATAGCGAAATCCCTCTTTAAGGGTTGAAGGTAGCATTCTCTCCTGGGAGCTCTGGTCCCAAAAAGGAATAAACCTAGTAAAAGACATCTATACAGGGCCCACCCGATACCTTTATCTGTCCTTCAGAGCCAACACAACCTTACCCCCATGGATTTAAAATTGGAAGACCTTAACTTGGAGGGCCACATTGCAGCAGTTAAGAGATCTTGTTTTATGCTCTGAGTCTGATCCGGAAGATCTTTCACTTACTGCCGATGGGCACACGCAAAACGTTAATTCATGTTCTGGTCCTTAGCCGTCTGGACTATAACAACGCTTTGCTGATATCCGCTATGGACTCTGATTTGCAAAGCCTACAGGTGGTGCAAAATACTGCTGCCCGCCTGGTGACTAGTGCTTCCTACCGTGCCCCTTCCCTTCCCGTCCTGCACACCCTACATTGGCTTCCTATTCGCAAGAGAATCCATTTCAAAGTGTGTTGCTTGGTGTTTAAAGGCCTTAATTCTATTGGTCCAACATATTTGGCAGAAAAACTAATTAAATATACCCCTACGTGCTCACTTCGATCTGAAGGCAAAAGCCTGCTCACTATTCCTCGCATTAAGCAGACCAGATTGGGAGGCAAATCCTTCTTTAATTTAGCTCCTAAATTATGGAATCAACTGTCGTTAGATCTTCGTCAAGAAGGCAACTATTTGTCTTTTAGGAAAAACTTAAGACTCAGCTCTTCTAATCTCTTTCTCCCCTTGTATCATATGTAACCTTGTCCTCAGAGCGGAGATACCCCATTTGGGGTGAGTCAGGCGCTTCATAAATGTAACAAATAAATAAATAAAATAAAAATAAAGCACTCCTCTCTGCACGCTCTATTAAACCCTTTGATCCATTATTAGTGTCTCAATTGTCACTAATGCTGAGTGCAGGTCACACCGTCTCCAGAATATACAAACTCCTATTACCTAATCCAAGGAAAATGCATAAACAAAACGAGGTCAAATGGGAATCCGAACCCAATTCCACTAATATCTCATTTGATTGGGATAAAATATATAGCACAGCCTTCTCGAATAAAATATCCCCTATTCTATCACAGACTAAATACATGTTACTCAATAGGTCATATTGGACTCCGGAAAAACTTTTTAAACTCCGCCTAAACGACAGTCCGACATGCTGGAACTGTAACTCTACTGTTGCTGATCTCGCTCACATGCTCTTCACCTGCCCCACACTACAGGTATATTGGGACAAAGTTTACAAATGTATAGGTCATATTTTCAACACCCATCCTCCCAGGGAGTTCTCATATATTTTATTAGGCGTCCTGGATCCAGAACTGGTCAATGATAACGATCGACACTTAATGGACCTCTTGCTCACCTTAGCCTGTAAAGTCATATTGTGCAAATGGAAAAATGCTAAAGATGTGCCTTTTAGAATTTGGCAAGAATGACTGTGCTTCCTAAGAGGTGCAGACAACCCGGCTCTTCACTCCCCTCCATGGCGTAAGACTCACCGGAAACTTTGGAAATCAATAGATGCCTCATCATTCTCATTTGACCCTCCGTGAATTTAACCTATTATGACAATATATGTAACTACTATGTTTCGCCCTTGCTATGAAGGTGTATGCTATATTATTACTTAATCCTTTTGCATGACGCCGTACTGCTTATTTATATGGTCACTCATGGTATACATATGCTTTCAATATTATTTTCATATACTGTGGCCCTCATATAAATATTGGCTGCATTCGATAGGCACTTGAGCACGTTAGCATGTATGTAATGTTTAGCACGTATGTAATGATTAACATATTTGTATTGTGTGATTCGGTCCTATTACTATTGTTTTTTAATTTCTTTTCTTTTCTTATCGTCCTTTATTCTATGTATGTATTTGCTTTCGTTATTGTGTTCTTTTTTCAATAAAAATGATTTGAACAAAAAAAAGTACTGTATATTGGATTACTAAATATCTAACAGGAGCCAACCTGAATTATCTTCCAGTACTTGCAATAAATAAGGATGTCAGCGAGCTGCTGTCTAAAAGTTAGGAAAAAAAGGATATTTCCATCGCTACATAAACATTTTTCATGCAATTTGTACACAGCAAAGATAAAACTAATCAGCCTATCAGATTTTGACTAAAAAAGACCAGGTCGAATATAAAATGTAACACAATTCATCTTTTTAATTCAACTTGTTTACAAGTTAGGAATACTTGCTTTATCTGGTGAAATTCATTTACAATAACTTTACTGTCACTCACTTAAATAACTGCTATGTAGACTATCAGGAATCATGCATCTGTTGCTAAGACAATGGGTACCATTTTGAAATTTCTATATGAAATAAACAGATTGTTCCATTTGGTGTACCTCTAAGAATGTACCAGGCTAAATCCAGGTCAAAATTAATCATGTTTTGACCCCATGACTTTTAAAGTATGTTTAGGGAGTATTTTCGAGTACCTCCAGCACAAGAAAACCCTGGGAGTTGAGGATTCAAATTTGATGGAAGCCATGGTATGATGCAAACTTTCAATAGAGTGAATTTGTTGTTGTGGGTCAGTAACCCATTTTTGATCTTTAATTCTTTACAGTTGCATTTCTAGAAATGCTAACAACATATCCAGGGTGTGTTTGTGAACAAAATCCATTTCAAACCTTGGCTCAGACAGATGGTTAGGTGGATGGAAACAACTATGATTAAGGCAAGCATGACCCAGGTAGACAAATAACATGAGTTTAGGACCAATGAAATTAAATGTTATTGCAACATGTACCAATGGGATTTTAGTTTTGAAAGGAAGTGTCACCTAATTGGCATTCGGGAAGTTAGTCATGAGGAGTTTGTACCAGAAATGTCAGATATTGAAGTTTTAAATATTGTGTATGCTAATTCATTAGCTGTTATTTTCATCATTGGCCACCAGCACTAACAGAAATAGCGTTTGCACAGAGATCACTTTGAGACAGCATTTCTTGTGATCGCTTGTTGTCCCTTCTCAATGCGCCGCTGAATGATGAAAACACGTCTTTGTTTTCAGAGCAGGACTGCCATCCTGCCTTTAATGATTAACTGCTTGGAAGCAACTGTCAGCAATTAAATTACACTGATGCAAATATATGAGCCTGGTGAAACAATTAAAAACAACTGTTGTAGAAGTTGCAGATGGCAAAATCATTAAGTTCAGGGGAACTTTATAAACACAATGTGCATGTTCAGCACAGTTACAAAAACTCTGATGAATGTATTACTTTTTTGGCAGTCTTCGATTAAAATGAGATGTATTAACTTTGAAGTAAGAAATATGAAAATAAGTATAGTTTGAGCTAGCTTGCTCTGTGTATACTGGAATTTATTTTCTTGGTACTGTGGTTTTATATTACAAACCAGTGCATTCTGAGAGTCGCCGTACGTATTTGGTGCAATTAACTAAAGCATGTTATGACAACAATATGTATAAAGGGAAAGTTGAGGATGGGATACAGAATAGTAAGAGGGTAAGCTGGTGTCCAGAGGGACACCTTGGATTACAGACTTGGTGAAGTCTACTCATGGGCTGACATTTATGCCCAAAAACGCAGGAATCGCCCATACAACTCCAACACTGACACTTCATCAACCGACAGTGAACCGAGTCAAAAACCACGCAAAACCCAACCAACCCGGGTATCACAAGATCAAACCACAGCTGAAGAACCAACTACCAGCAGAACACCTAACATCAATCCTTTTTTAGAACAGGGTCAAGCACAAAAAGGAGACCCAGGAGAGGGAAAAGACAAGGACAAAGAAAGAGATCCTCCGACCACTCGGAGCACGACAGCAACAACCAAAGACAAGGAGAAGGAGAAGAGACCCAAAAAGAATCAACCACAGAACAACTAGTTATCAACATCAGCAACCAAGACTTTAGTACCTACGAATTGGGATTACTTCAGAAGGGAACCTCCTTCGTACCTACTACTTCCACGGACCATTTAGAATTGGAAGTGAGCTTCTTCAAGCTAATGCGAAAACTCAGACTAAGACACTTTTTTGACAACGTTGTACCGGAGCGTCCACAACAAGAAAAAGATCAACTGTTGGGATTACGTCCCCAGAGCTCCTTTCAAGCACCGATAAACCACAAGACATTGGATTTATTTGAAACCATAGTCAAACAAGATCTCAGTAAGATCAAACACACCAAACCTAAATCAAGGAATATGACACAAAAGGACCGTGATACACTGCATAAATTGGCAGCCAATGATCGAACAACATTCACCAAAGCGGACAAGGGTGGAGCGATCGTGATTATGAACACCACTATGTACGAGAACAAAGTGATGGAACACGTCACAGACATCAACACTTACTGCAAACTGGATCACAACCCGACAGTGGAGTATTCGAAAACACTACAGACCATTATCGATGGAGCTTATAACCAGGGGGTCATCACCGAGAGAACAAAAAACTTCCTAATAACCTCCAACCCAAGAAGCCCATCATTGCGAATGGTGCCGAAAATCCACAAAAACATCAGGGACCCACCAATGAGACCAATCGTTTCCACGCGAGGAAGCCTACACGAACCAATTGGACAGCTGATTGACAAATATTTACAACCTACAGTGCAATCCATGCAAACCTATATCAAGGACACCTCACAATTCCTATTGAAATTACAACAACTACCTTGGAATCCAGACGAAAAAGTGATCTTATGCACTGCAGACGTGTGTAGCTTATACACGAGCATACCCCATGACATGGGGATTGAAGCCATGGAAGCAGCACTTTTGAACACTGAATTGGACCAAGACCTACAGTTGTTTCTAATGGAACTCATGTGTTTCACTTTACATCACAGTTATTTTAAAGTCAAAGAAAATTGGTATCAACAACTCACCGGGATGGCCATGGGCAATTCGGCCGCACCCGTGTATGCGAATATTTTTATGCAGTGGTACGAAAATCAACATATCCTCACGAAAACAGCATGGACCAACAACTTGAGAATGATAATCCGATACATTGATGATTTTTTCATCATTTGGACCAACACGGAAGAGACATTACGAACTGAACTCACCAAGTTCAATGAGATAGACCAAAGAATTCAATTAACCTGGGATATATCAGATATCTCTGTCAATTTCTTGGATGTGAAAATATCTTTAACCCAACATGGTTTTACAACGGAACTCTATGTCAAACCGACTGACAGGAACAACATGCTACTACATTCGAGCTTTCATGAACCTAATTTGATAAGGAACCTACCATTCTCACAGATGGCAAGAGTAAAAAGGATTACCTCTGATGACGCAATCCTCAATGTAAGTCTTAATGAGATGACCAACAAGTTCATCAACAGAGGTTATCCCCAAACCCTAGTTGAAGAAACTAAAGCAAGGATAATTAATATCGACAGGACCAAGCTCTTAACTCCAAAAGTAAAACCTGAGCAAACACGGACTGTGGTGGTTTCTAAATATTCAACTGCTAGCAAAAAATACAAACAAGTTATATTGAAGCATTGGCCAATACTCAACATTGAACCTGACTTTAAACAGTCATTCAGACAACCACCCCTATTCGCTTTCACTAGGGCAAAGAACTTGGGAGAAATCCTACAGAATAAACCCATTGAGACCATAACATATTCTGGAACAAAACCTTGCCTTAACTGCGGCAATTGCAACAGTATAATTATAGGAAACATTATCCATCACCCCATGCAAGGTAACGCTATTAAACTAAGGGTCAATGCCACCTGCGACACCAGCAATTTGATCTATGGGATAAGATGCCCATGTGGCAAGATGTACGTCGGTAAGACAGAACGACGCATCAAAGTGCGTCTCACTGAACACAAGTCTAACATCCGACTTAAAAATCTGAAGTCAGCATTATCTTCACATTACGTTGAAGAACATCACAATGTTTCGCAAATCAAATACATCATCCTTGAAACTGTTCAAAAAATGGAGGGGACAGACAACAACAAACACCTCCTAAGAAGAGAGAACTTCTGGATTCAGAAATTGTCGACCCAAAAATTGATGGGTTTGAATGAAAGAATTGAACTGTCCTGTTACCTGTAAACATTTGCTCCATTGACCTTAACTTGTGATTACTGTGTTTGTTCCTGATTAATATTGACACTTTCACTTCCCACCAGCATCTTACCCTGTATTTTTCATTCAGTTTTTACACAATCAACACTAGCCTTAGTGTTAATAACAAACCTTTCTAACCCCAGATACCCGCAGTTCGATCTTAGACTCAAGCATATACACAACATTATTATTTTTTTTTTTAAAGTTGTCCGTCCATATTTCTATCAGCCGTCACTCTTTTACATTTTATTAGTTCGCACACAGTCTACTTCAAAGATAAGCCCGTAAATTGTATTCTTTTCCTTTGATCTTTCCAAACTTCACTCGACCACACGATAGACTCCCATAGTCTTTTTACCATGTCAGACACGTGACGCGTCACATGACCGGCAAAATTCAAAATATCTAAACGCGGCCAGAATCTTCTGTGCCGGCGTTCCTGGAGACGTACAAACGGACCGCAACACTTCTTAACCTCATTTCAGGTCAGTCACCGACACTCGATAGATTTAACTTCTGAGTGCTTCACCGAAGCACCCAATCAGCATGCGCTGACCACATTTTTATCGTTTCTTCACAGAATTGACCAACTTCCCCGGACAGGCATGTAAGTGACACGCCGCCCTTATATTTACATTTCGTTTGCTCACAACCGCCCCCATATACGTAGGACCATGCCCACCATTGTGTACCACCGTTTAATCATGTCGTTTTTATCATGCCATTTTCATCAACATGTGCATAGTGTAAAATAGGGGTGAATATGATCATGTTTAGGAATATGTTTGTTTGTTGATTTTCACATATATTGATACGGGTAGAAGCCACACTAATGGCCATTTATATTATTGTTTCACAGTGTCGATTCCCTGATGAAGGGCATGATGTTAATGCCCGAAATGCATTGGACACGTCTTAAAGACATTGCCTGAAGTAAACATTGTCCACAATGATTTTGATGACATATGAAGCAATTTTGAAATATTGAAGCCAAAAACGCAATGAAATATAAAGACATTTAAAGAAAAACTTATTGAATGGAAGTCTTTTTTCTCACTAGAAAAGACAATAATATGTGTGCCTGTCAAGGGATGAAACTAGAGACCCTCTAGCTTCACTTCTTTAACGTCCATACAGGTGTGTCATATGTTATTATTAAAGATGATGGCACAAAATTGAAGTGCTAGACATGGTTTATATAGTGAAGGCGAAAAGGCTGGAATGTGGATGCAGAGAGCACTGTATTGTTAATGTTGGACCTGACCCTTATTTCAGGGTTATCCCCAAAATTTTTACTGTGGTCCTGTATTTTTTATGACCTGTTTTTGTTGGTTTTAAGACTATGTTATGTTAATGAGTTTTGTATAGCGCTCGAATACCCGAAGGTGGCTCGGCACTGCCTTGAGAAAGGGGCAATTAACTGAGAAGACCAAGGCCCAACTATTGGTTAAAGAGCAATGTTTTTAACGCTTTCCCGAAATGCAGAAGGTTATGCACATTTTTCAGATCAAGGGAAGAGAATTCCACAATTTTGAAGTACATACTACTATGCTTTTTTTGCCCCAGCGCGCCAATCTAAATTTGGGAACAACGATGTTTTTCATAAACGAGGAGGGTAAAGGTCTAGAACAAATGTACCATAGAAATAAGTGAGTGAGGAAGGCATGTCTAATGTTGTGTAAAGCCTTGAAGGCGATGCATAGGGCCTCAAAAGCAATTCTCTTTTTCATAGGCAGCCAATGAAGTTGACTCAGGGCCTTGGACGCAGTGTGGTACTTGGGAAGACCAAAAATAAGATGTGCTGCACTTTACCACTACTGATTAGTGCTAAAGTGCATCTTCTCTCTCCTTAACACTTGGCATGATTGGTCTACACCTGTTCGACATATTTAATTTACCTATAAGTACCTTGTACAGTGATATCCTATATACCAGGGGACCCTAAATTAAATGATACTAGTGGGCCTGCAGTGCTGCTTGCCCCACACACAGAAGTCTGCAAGGACTGTGTGCGTAGTTTACTGCCATAGTAACTTGCCATTTAAAGTTACTTGCCAAGTCTGGAAATCCCCTTTTACTACATATAGGTCACCCCTAAGGAAGGCTCTAAGTAGCCCTGTAGGAAGGTGCTTTGTAGGCAAAATTTAGGACTTGTGCATTTGTTGTGTGGCATGTTCTGGTAATGACAAACAGCCAATTTGGTTTCTTACTGCTGTGAGGCCTGCTCATAGGTTTGCATTGGGAATTCCCTGATATGTATTTCAGTGGTAATTTCTGATCTGAAAAGCGTAGCGTTGTCATGTTTGGTATTTTTGGAATAGTGGTGATAAATCCTGCTTTTTGGTGAAAGCAGATTGCTTCTGACTCTTTGTGCTTTGCATCCTGACTCCAAACGACTTTTGGTTTAGACTGACAGAAGCCTGTTTGTGCATTCACTCTAGACAGTCGCAAAGGAAGCCGAGATGTGCCTTGCATATCCTGATGTGTCTTTCTGAGCTAGAGCTGTGGAAGGAGTTGTCACTGACACCTGAATAGGGCTGTGCCTGTCCTCTAACAATGCTATCTCCACCCCATGTATGTGCCTGGATCCAGGGCTGGGGATTGAATGGGGGTGTTGTGCACTTCTAAAGTTTGTTTGAATTTAACTTCACATTAAAAACATTTTGAGTATAAGCACATGTGTTCGGACCCCATGTTTGCAGACACTGCATGGAACTTGAAACCAGATGCTGCTGGCTCTGCATACTGCATCAGAGGAGTACTGTAAAGTCAGGAGAAACCACCACTTGGACTTTGCTCTATTGCACTGGCCTGCTAACAAGGACTGCCTCTTTACCTACAAAGGACCCTGTGTGCTTGACTGCTGCCTACACTCCAGCTATGGTGCCCCCAGTGATCTCCCAGGGCTTGGTGACCTGCCCGCATTATTGTGAGCGCTTTATTTTTCACTTCAAGTGCAGGCTAACTTGTTCCTGGCAGTGCGTGTCTAGCACTAGTGTGTGCTTGTGGTCTCTACCAGTATAGCGCCTGGAAAGTATTTCAATCTCTATTATTCGGATATACGGTACAGGGAGAGCACCTCATTGTTCTTTTCTTTCTGGGTCATAGCGTGTGGTGAGTGCTTATCACCTCTAAAGTCCGGTGCAGGATTCGCCGTGAGTGCCCTTGCCTGGGACTGCAGTGTGATTGCACTTTCCCGCTGTTGAACACCGCTGAAACACAGAGTACAGTAACGAGTGCCCCTGGTTCACTGTGCAACTGGATTCAAGCTGGCCTGACTGATGAGGGGTAATACCCCAAAACCTGTCTTAGGAGGCTTGTTTCTGGTCTAGGGAGGATCTGGCTTGCCATGAGGAGCAGGTTCAAGACTGATTTGCATATGGCTGGGTCTAAACTGGGGTGGCATTGTGAGCAAATGATCAATGGATTTAACCCACATCTTTTGGCTGGGGGTGAATGTTTGATGTGTTCTGCATTATGTATATCATCTGTGTGTCTTTTGCTTTCTTGCCCTTAGTGCACGAGGCATGCCATGACATTGGTCCATAGCTTACTGTGCCACTGGATTCAAGCTAGCCTGGCTGATAAGGGTGATACCCAAAACTGGTCCCAGGATGCTTGTTTCTGGTCCAGGGAGGATCTGGCTTGGCAGTTCAGGCTGAACTGTTCCCATAAGGAGCAGGGTCAAAACTGATTTGCATATGGCTAGATTTAAACTGGGGTGGTATGGTGAGCAAAACAACAATGGATTTAATCCAGATCTCTTGACTGGGGTGAATGCTTGATTTGTTCCACATTCCGTCCATCATCTGTGTGTCTTTTGCTTTTCCATTTTGAAAGGAGCAGCATGCTGTGTTCCCCCATTGTTTTCACGAGCGATGTTGTAACTCTACATCGACTCGACAAGTGTGCACCCTGGGCGTACATCTCCGAGAGGTGCACAGCCCCACCTTGTTGCCCTGATGACTAAAGACGCACCAATCGTATGCTTCCCCAAAACGGGGCAAGACCTTGACAGAGTACCCAATCAGCAGCTGGATACTTGCCATGTTTGGATTGCCATAGGCGCACAGGTGCGTCTGTATTCCACATTCTGGTGCTGGTGTACCGTATAACCTCTAACAAGAGAGCAGGTGCACTGTGCCCTGCTCTTCCACTGCAACACATGAATTCTACTGGTATTTATGTGTTATTATTGCATTTGTGGTGACTTATGTTGATTACCTAACTTGAACAGCGTTTTATGCCCTGATTATTAGTATTATTATTATTACCACTTATAGAGCGGGCCGCTACCCCGACGGGGTTGTGCCGGCGCTGGCAGCAGCAGGAGAGAGAGGCTAGGAGATTCATGGAAGGCTAAATAGCCTAGTTTTCAGAGCCTTCCTAAACAGTCTCTCTGTCTTGGCTTTCCTGATATATATTGACATGGTGTTCCACAGTGCAGCTGTTTTTACAGTGAACGAACAACCGCCGAAATGCGCTTTTTTATAACGAGGAACTGATAAAAGTTCCGGATGGTTGAATCTCAGGGATCTGGTCTGGGTGTATTTCTGTACTCTAGCTTTGAGGTACTTGGGACCTCTCTCTGTCAAAGCCCTGCGTGCTATTGTTAATGCTTTGAACTCTATTCTTCTTTAGGTATGTCTTTTTGCTTGCACTGCCAGGATAATGAGTACTGCTCAGTATTGGCATGAGGTGCACAGTGACTATTATTCATGTGCCTTACTGATTGCATGTTGCGTTTCATGACCTGAATGTATTGATATGTGTCGTTTTGCCTTGCACTGCCAGGGTGAATGCGTATTATTTTTAGGATTACATATAGGTGTGCAACCGATAAGTCAATATTTTATTGCACACATTGTAATGTTCTGTTATGATCTGACTTTCGGACTAGTTAGAAAAGTGATATATGGTTTATATGGTTTGGGTCTCTGTGTTGTATACAATACACCTCTGGTGTATTTATTGTGTCAATGCTTTACACATTGCCTTTGGGATAAGCCTGACTGCTCTGCCAAACTACCAAGGGGTGAGCTGTGGTTTTCTTGCGTGTGTAACTCCCTTACCCTGAATAGAGTGGTAGATTCTGCATGGCTTAAGTGCATACCCTAGCCAACCAGAAACCATGTTTCTAACAGTTACCAAGAAGTTACCACCATAAAAAGGATGGTGATTGAATGGACAAGGAGACTGAAGCAATTCAGCACACAGTAGAAGGGATTTCTCTGTGAAGAGGCTTAATTTTGGTGATATATTGGCACCAACCTTTAAATTTAAGTTTGTCACCAATCTAAATATTAAGTGGCTAGAAGTCTGCATACATGCTTTCATCCTTCTTTCTGTCCATATCTACTCCTGTCTCTAATGGGTAATTCCCAACACCTAACCCCTATGTCAGTTAATGGTCTGCTTCCCAAATCAATGCATTGTTGATTGTTGCAAGTGTATATCAGCCTTAGTGTTGGTTTGTGGACAAGGGCTTGCTCTGTCATGCCATGAGATACTGCAGGACATAATGCCAGAAACCGGTCCCCGGAAGCTTGTTTCCTTTCCAGTAAAGAATTGGCTTGGTAGTTTGGTCTTCCCTGTTCCCATGATGCACTGGGCCAGGGTCAGACTAATTTGCATGTAGCCAGGTTCTGAGCTGGGATGGTGCAGTGAGCTAAAAAACGGTGATGGATCAAGCCCTGATCTTTTGACTGGGTAGGAGTGTTCTGCTTAATTCAGATACTCTGTCCATCACCACCCCCTTTATGAATCGTTTTGGCCACCACAAGTGTGGAAGGGTATACTCAGATGTGAGTCCCTTGCTCACTGCACCATCAGGATTCAAGCAAGCCGGGCCGAAGACGGCTGTAATGCCAGAAACCGGTCCCCGGAAGCTTGTTTCCTTTCCAGTAAAGAATTGGCTTGGTAGTTTGGTCTTCCCTGTTCCCATGATGCACTGGGCCAGGGTCAGACTAATTTGCATGTAGCCAGGTTCTGAGCTGGGATGGTGCAGTGAGCTAAAAAACGGTGATGGATCAAGCCCTGATCTTTTGACTGGGTAGGAGTGTTCTGCTTAATTCAGATACTCTGTCCATCACCACCCCCTTTATGAATCGTGCAGGACATAGTGGGGCAAATGTTTTTGCCAGAAAATAACAACAGCAAAGTGCTGCAAGCAGGATACAAATTACGGCACTGTCTCTGCTGGGGCTGCGGGTACAGATAAATGCTTATATCTATCAAGCGCTTAACTGAGAGAATCAAAGAGGGCATGTGATTGTCTCACTCTGAGCTGGACGCATAGTTTAGAGTAACATTGTTTCCCAGCAAAATCAAGCAATGAAGTCTATGGTAACACAAATATAAGAAATTACATCCATTTGAGCAAGAAGAATCCCTAAAAAGATCATGAAATGTCAGCAAAGCACCTGACATGGAAAGGCACTATTCTAGTGCGGCTTTGTAAGTTGATCCTGCTGTAAACCAAGTGTGTAACCACACTCTAGTCACATCCTACATGATCTTGTACCTGTTCTGATCACTGCAATTGCTCTCAGAACCACAGACAAATTTGCCAGACCATTGTGGGCTACGGAACACCTTATTGCAAATTAGATTTGCAAACCATATCTTTTTTTATTTTAAACAGTACCATGTTACCTGATCTCTCTGAAAACACAGAAATTACTGAACTCTGTAGTGCTTGCCTACCTACAACAGGCACTTACCAACTCTGCTAGGAAAATGCTGCCTCGGGCTGACACTGTTCTAGTAGTTTTTAAGCTGCAGTGGGGAACAAACTTTGCTGATTGCTGCTCTGCTCAGGGCTGCTCAGATAGTGCTGTGCTCGAGTCAGTTGGACAGCCCAGCCACCTCAGGGGGCAGATCAGGCAGATGTTCTCGGAAGTGGAAGTTATGGGGAGTAAGCTAGTCTGTGACATGGTTTGTTAGACTGAGCTATATCTTTAAAGACAGTGCTCACTATGATAAGTTGTTCTGATTCCATTCCCTGTCTGGGTCACATGATGTCTTCCTGGGGGCCCGGCAGAACTTTCTAAAAAAGATCCTGCATGAGGCAAGTTGCACATGCCGACCTCCGAACACAAGACCAGCACTGTCAATCAATAAATCAATCAGGTTGCTTGTAAAGCGTGAATACTCACCCGTGAGGGTCTCAAGGGACGGGGGTGGGGAGTTGCTGGTCCGTTGAAGGCACTGTGGTTCAGTTGAATAGCCAGATTTCCAGGTCCTTTCTGAATTGAGGCAGTGATACTGATTGCCTGAGGTGGAGAGGCAGTGTGTTTCAGGTCTTTGTTGTGAGGTAGGAGAAGGATCTTCCACCAGCTGTGTTCTTGAGGATACATGGGACGGTAGCCAGGGCCAGTTGGGCAGAGCTGAGGTCTCTATTGGGGGAGTGGAATGCAAGGCAGTGGTTGAGATACGCAGGTCTTGTGTCGAATATGGCTTTGTAGGCATGTATGAGGAGCTTGAAGGTGATTCTTTTGTTGACTGGGAGTTAGTGGAGGTCCCTTAGGTGGCTGCTGTTGTGATTGCAGCTGGGGATGTTGAGGATGAGTCTGGTGGAGGCATCCTTAATGTTCTACAATTTCTTGAGGAGTTTCTGGGTGATACCGACGTAGATTGTGTTCCTGTAGTCAATTCTGTTACTGATGAGTGCATGGGTGACCATCTTTCTGGACTTGGTGGGGATCCACTGGTATATCTTTTGGAGCAGGTGTAGTGTTTGGAAGCAGGATGATGAGACAGCATTGCTCTAGCGGTTCATGGTGAGTGAGGTGTCCAGGATGATGATGAGGTTCTGAGTGTTGTCCATGGGTGTGGGGGGGTTTCCCAGTGCTGCCGGCCACCAGTAATCGTCCCAAGTTGAGGGGGTGGAGCCAATGATGAGGACTTTGGACTTTTCTGAATTGAGCTTGAGGCAGCTGTTCTTCATCCCGTCATGAAAGTTGTTTTTGGCAACTGTGGGTTAGTAGGTTAGGGAGACAATCACCTGGGTGAAGTCAGCGTAGGAGACAATGTTGAGTCCCTGGTTTCTGATGATGGCTGTGAGCGGGCCAGGTAGATGTTAAAAAGAGTGGGGCTCAGAGAGGAGCCCCAAGGCTCTATTTAGCTGATCTCTGTAGGGTCCAAGAGGATGAGAGGTAGTCAGACTCTCTGCGTTCAGCAGGTGAGGAAGGCAGATGTTGAGGCTTAGTCACGCTATGCTACATGGACCGGAGGGACGTTCTGTTGGTCAGCAGCGCAACAAGTAAAAACAAAGCTGCAACCCGTTGCCTCTGTTACTCCAACAGGATGTTGTTTTTTTACCATGGTGGCGCGCCTCTGTGGCGGGGCACATTATACCTAAAGCTGCGTGGCTGAATGGTGGCTTGATTTAATGCAGCCTCAAAGTTGCTACGGTACCATCATTTTAGCAGAGTTGTACCAGGCATGTGCATCAAATTTGCCAATAAACTCAGATACCAGTGTATGCAGCATCAGTCTAAGGCCGCTGAAGCACAGTGTGCACTGTGCCAGTAGCGCACTTACGCTGCTAATGCAGCACCTCTCATCAGTAAGGCTCGTACAGTGCCATTGGTGTCAGGGAGGCACTATAAATTTGTCACTAAGGTATTTTAGTGCAGTGATGTGGATACCACATTAAAATGCTTTAGTTTAACGCCTGCTGCAGGGCTGATCATGGATGTCTGTCTGCACCATCTATGTTAAAGTGCGTTTATGTTGTGTGTGAACGCAAAAGTAAAATTTGGTGCCATTGTCAGTGCTTGTTTGTGAATTTGTGGAGCGCTTTAAATGGTGATTCTAGTGCCTACATTAAGGATAGGTGGGCAAATCTTTCCAAATGTGCAATGCTCTGTTTACTTATTTCTTATTAGCCAGATACTTAATGAAGAGTGCAATTCCTATTAACTGTGCTTGGAAATTTGAAAACGAACTCTGCTTTTGTAAGGGATCATTGTTGGTTAGTACAATGCATGAATGGCAACAGAAGGTTAAATGACTCGTATGCATAATTAACTCAGGTTTATGGCAAATGTGTTTGCTAGTTTTGGATTCATACTTTTTTTGCAGCTAACTTAAATTAACGTAATGTTCATTGTAAAGTAATATATGATTTGTCTTACAGAATTGTTTGTTATCGTTTAAAGAAATATTTATGGTCTAAATAAACTTGTACTTGATGTGATTGCGCTTTACTGAGAAGAATTTAAAATCATTAAATATTATATTTTCTCTAAACATTGTTAAAGCACATTTAATCTAAAATGAACTATAAAATCGAGCCTCTGCAGCTAAATAGCTCGCCACAGCAGACTGTGCTGTTCAAATACTGACTTAGAATGCCACATCCAGAACTGCCAATAACATTTTAGCATAGTTGCTGGTATTCCACACAATCTGCGTTGATGCAGAAACTCCATCTCGCACAATTTCTGAATCCTTGCAGAGTTCAGAGGCTTCCAGAATAATTAAAATATGTAGAACTCTGGAGGCAAGAAAAAGATAAAGTCATATTGAATGCCCCATCTTGTCGGCTACGGCCACAGTCATCTTTCATTAAATTCTGAAGAGATATCAAATGGTTAAAGTAATCTAAAAACATTTTGCTAAATATGTTGAAAAATAGTTTGTGTAAGGCCACAAAAGTAGATTGGTTATTTGTGACCAGAGAATTTCCACAGGAAACCTGTCTGGGGAGAGATTCTCACTGGATCAATTTTTGAACTTCAAGGGTGATCAAGAATTAGAACAGAAAAAGAAGCAGACAATGATACATAACAGCCAACTCATTTAAAGGAGATCTGCCTGGAGGAAACACATCTGCTAGACAGCCACCAGCTATCAAAAGGAGTGTGGGATGCTGTTTCAGGACAATGGCGAAGCATTCTTCTACCTCTCCTTTTCAGATGTAGGCAAGGGCCAGGAGGGTATTTTGCCACTGTTGAGGTATGTGGCGTTTATGCTATGTCCTACAACCTCTCCCACATACTGGTAAATTCATGCCTATTTCTGCATAAATATGTGAGGTAGTGGAAGGCTGCAGGACAGAGGCAGATCTGCCACCACCAAAGCTCTGAATTCACCAGATTCCAGATTGGGCAGAAAAACAACCTGTCCCCTCTAGGACTGATACAAATTAGGCCCTACTTGTCCCTGGAACATTCTCAGTCGGAGTGGGTATTAACTTTACACCGGTCTTCCCTCACAATGTGCAGGCATCTAGCTGAGTGTGTTATGCAAGGTTCTCAAGAACAGAAATGCCAGAGACATAGTCAGACATCAACACATCATTGATTATTTTCTAAATATGCATCGATGGCAGGTGTTTGTGGACTCAAAGAAATACCCTAAGGCAGAAAATCTGTGTCAGTAGGTTTGGTAGAAACGTGCATTAAGACTTTCAATTGTGTTTGTCCACCCATAAAATATTTATCATTGTAGAGAATTCCCTCTCCACAACACGTAGCAAATACAGGGGTGTTTGGGTATTTCACAGTCAATTTAGACACCTACTCCTGCACTTTTTGGCACTAAACGTAAACGTGAAAATTAAGTGTGAGAAACATTAGGCACGTTTGTAAATAACCATAGAGTTCTAACTTCCTAATGGCCACCCAGGTGCTCCTCTCCTAGGAACATCCATGTTTCTACAACTAAAGTTCGTGTAATGGAAAATCCATCATAATGGTGGAATTTGATGCCGTAGTAAGCGTGGCTCAACAAAATTCTCAAGTTTTGATTCTTTAATAAAGGTTTGGCTCTGAAAACTTAAAAACTAATATGTTCCATTGTAAATCAGAATAATCTCAATAAATTATATATTTGAATAAGTGCTTACGTTACCCTTGAGATGTTCCATTAAAGCCTTTCGGTGCAAGATCATTTTGTGAAGGCTGAAAGTGAGACCATGAATCTAAAACCCCAGACACACTCCTCTAAATTCTTTTATTTTTTGCTGGGGGAGGAGAGTGGGTGATTACTTTGTTTTCTTGCAGGTCCTGTTTTTTATTTTCAACATATCTGTTCCAATCATTCCTTATCTAAAATAGGTGACCTGACTTAGCATGATCTGCAAACAAAAGACTCATCGAACATGCATGTTGAAACGCTAAATCAAAGGTAGACTTTAGACCTGCCAGAATATTTAGTGCTTGCCAGGAGTGCGGAGTAATATTTAGCTTTTCTGTTTATCCAGATATTCAGTGTTGAAAGCAGTTTGCATTATCCACATAGCCTCTCAAAGAAAAGGAACACTACACCAACGAAATGAAACTTAAAGAATACAAACAGGGGGGCGTGGCTTCGGAGCCTTCGGAGATGGCCGCGGTTCTTGGGAGCTCTGCCGAGACGTGAGGGCTTGGATCAGCTCCAGGACTAATTTCTTTAGTCCGGACCCAAATTTTTTCCTCTTCGGACGTCGGAACCAGGGCTGCTTCTAATGCAGCGAAAAACAATGCTCATGGTGAGCCCAGTGACTTTACTTTCTTCAATTTGTTGCTGCCCTTCACTGTAAAGTCGCGGCCAGCCTTTTGTTTTTTGGCGTTCCCGCTGAATATCGCTCATAATGCGTGACATGAGTATTTCTCTCAGGAAAATACGCCTTTTTGTAATGATAGTATTACTCTTCATTATTGAATATCTCTGGCCCTCTTCAATATGCTGGTCTCTCAACTTTTATTTATTTATGTTGCTCTCTGTTGACTGACTTTTCATTTCCCAGTTTTCGCCTCATACTCTATTAGTCTCCTCTCAATTTCCTTAAAGGGCTTCTACTTGTACGACTTTTCATGGCATCGTCTCGAAACAACCGTGGTGGCTCCCTTCAATCTAAACAAGCTGGTTTAGAGGACTTTAATCCGTTCAATGTTCTACAGGAACCCATGGAAGAGAATATCAGCAACTCTAATGTGTCCAAAGGTTCTACATCATCTTCTGGTTCCCGCTCAAGCTCAAAGCAAACTGCTAAGGTACCCTCGACGTCGACAGCTCCTTCTGGCAAACAAGTGAAAGTTAACCCACCATCTCCTACTAACTCGTCTTCCACAATTTCTATGGAGCTCATTCTTGATGAAATTTGTGCTCTTAAGCCACATATGGAAGAGACTAATGCTCGCCTGCAAAACTTGGAAGTCTTCATGGTCGCTCACTGAGCAGAGAATTGGAGATTTGGAGAGTCGTGTGGACTTAGTTGAAGGACTTACTAATCAAGCCCCTCTCATGTCCAAAGAGATATCTCATCTCAAACAGCAGATTGAGCAATTAGAAAATCGCAATAGATGCAATAATTTACATATCTACGGTCTGGCTGAAAATCTTGAAGGGTCAAATCCGATATCCTTTTTTCAGACTTTCTTACCATCTCTTCTAGGACTCCCTGACAATCCACCATTGAATATTCAACGTGCCCATTGTCTTGGCCCGCTTTCTCACTCTGCTTCGTCTTCTTCAAAACCTAGAGGTGTTATCCTGTATTTTTTGGCATACACGGAATTGCTCAAAGTTCTTCATGTGGCTAAACAACGTGGTAAACTCACTTGGAATGGCTCTAATCTCTTTTTTGCTCAAGACTACGCCAAGGTAACTGCGGATCGTCGGAAAAGATTTTTTGAGATGAGACCTGCTCTGCGTAATTTAAATGCTCGCTATTGCCTATTCCACCCTTGCCTCTTCAGAGTGACTTATAATAATAAGACGACCACCTATGAAGATCCTGCATTACTTCAGCAATTTTTGGACAGTTGCAGTGGCAATTCCGTGGAATTACCTCGACCTTAATGGACTAATACTTCTTTTTTAAGGATTCTGTTGTGTTTTATTTTTGTTTCTCTTCCTTCGTCTGTATTATGTGGTTATTTTGTTCCGCCATTTTTTGACGTTTGTGCTATTCGCTGTTTAATGTGTTTTTGGTGTGCTCGATTACCTAATTCTTTCTTTTTCCCTCATTTCTTTTTGAGGTAGCGGTTTTGTGGTCCCTCATCACCTTGTACCTCATATGTTCTCTCCTGAAGTTGTTCTTCTCCTCACGTTCTCGTCTTGGCGTTTCCTGTTCAGCGTTCCGTTTCCCTCATGTGGCTCCACCACCCCTGTTCTTTTCGTTTTCTTGTGGTATGTCTTTTGTTGTTTTAATTTTTTCCTCGAATATTGCTCTCATTTTGTCCTCTTCGGTTGTGTTCTATCCTCTCCCTGCTTCTTCTCCCTCTCTTTCTCTTTTTTGTCTTCTTTTTTCTTTCTTCCCCCTTTCTCATTTCGCCTTTCACTTTCCTATTTTGCAGTTATTTCTTATTCTATCTTACGTTTCTGCCTCAGCTTTTTTCCTTATTTCCTCTTTATATTTATTTCTATTTTGGTTGTATTGCTTCTACTTGTTTTGGTTATATTTTTGCTACGTATTCATGTTAACATTGCATTGTTCTCATATTTTTCGATTGTTTCTAAGAAGGTTTAGATGTCAATTAATGTAGTTTCATGGAATGTTAGAGGTTTGGGGTCTCCTATTAAGAGACAACGTGTTCTTTCTCATTTAGCTCATTTGAAAGCAGATATAGTTTTATTGCAAGAAATTCATATTAAGGAAGTTGAACTTTCTAAGTTACGTCGTAATTGGGTAGGCCATGTTTTTGCTTCACCTGGTTCGGGTAAGCGCAATGGGGGTGCAGTTCTGTGTCATAAACGCCTTACTGTTCAACTTATTGCTCAAGATACCGATGGGTAGTTGTTTCGTTATTGGTTAACAAAATTCCTCTAACTATTTTCAATGTATATGCTCCCACTGTACAGGATAAACTATTTTGGCCTCAAATTCTTTCCTCATCCATGCAACACACTTTGCAGTATGATCATAGACCCTTTTCTAGATAGGAAGTCCACTTCCAGTTTTTCTCCATCTCAGGTTCATACCCAATTTAAAAACACTATATACCAACGATCTCTTATTGATTTCTTGTTTATTTTAGAGGGACTCCATTGGAGTCCCTCTAAAATAAAATATCTAGGCCTCTGGTTCACTCCCTCTATTAAGGATACGATAGCCTTAAATATTAAAAATCTGCTCACTACATTAACAGACTCCACGACTAGATGGCACCCTCTGTTTTTATCCTGGTGGGGTAGATTAGACTCCATTAAAATGATGTTAGTTCCGATAATTTTATTTTTCCTGTCTAATCTTCCTGTTAATATTCCAAAGTCTTGTTTTAAGTCCATTTATTCTATCCTTTCCAAATTTCTGTGGCAAAACAAAAAAGCAAGGATGTCTTTTGCCAAACTCAAACGTCCTAAATTTTTAGGTGGAGTTAATTTTCCAGATTTCTCTTCTTATCATACTTCTTTTTTCCTTTCCCACTCAGTTCCTTTTTTAATAGATTCTACCGAGGATGTTTCCTCTTTTCCATTGTGGGTTGCACTTGAATCCTCCTTTTTTCATCCATTTTCCTTTAAAGAATTTATTTCTTTAGCACATATTCCTCCGAAGATGTCTCTTCCTATTCTTAAGAACTCTAGGAAACTCTTTCTTCCTCTCTTCGTTAATGGTCTTGATGACCGAGCTCGTTTTTTACAATCTCCCATTTGGTACAATCCTCTTATTAAAATCAAAAATAAAACGTTCTTCTGGAAAGACTGGCACTCTCTTGGTCTTCTTTGGATTCATCAACTTTTTCAGGATGGTCTTTGCCTTCCTTTTTCGTCTCTCCAATCTCGTTTTTCTCTTCCTCTTTCCTTACTTAATAAATATGACTTATTGCGCACTGTTGTTCAATCTTGTTATAACTCTTTTTCTGCTTCTTCCACTCCTGCTACACCTTCTCCTCTTACTATTCCCTTTCTCTTGTCCTCTTCCTCAGCTTCACAAATGTATAAACAATTGCAAGATGTTCCTCTTATCCGTGACAAATTTAAAACGGAACAAGATTGGAATCTGATCTAGAAGACTCTTTCAGTATCCCATTATGGCATAACATATGGAATAAACTAAGGAAATCCTCCAGAGCAGCCAATACCACTCAAACGGTATTTTTGTATATAGCAGACTTTTAATCACCCCCTCCAAATTATATGCTATAGACCCTTCTATCCCATCTACATGTTGGTCCTGTCCCCATACACATGCCGATTTCAAACATATGCTTTTCACTTGCCCTCTAATTCATATTTTTTGGTCCAAAGTATGGCAGCAAATTAATCCTAATTTCTCCACTCAATTTCCATTTTCACTCACCCACATTTTTCTGGGTAGCCTATCTGACATATGGTCTTCCCAGACTTTTTCTAGTATTTCCATTATCGATCTTCTCTTAGTGGTGGCCTTTCAGCAAATCACTAAGTCTTGGAAGAATGCATCAAATATCTCTTTTCAAGCTTGGTGGTATGGTGTATAATATAATCACAGACTAGACAGAGCATATGTTTATCCTATGCAGCTTGCTAATAAACGTGATTTATTATGGTTACCAATTACTAATTTTTTAGATGTATCTGCTCAATCTCGTCCATTACATACCCCTCCTCGTGAAGAAGTTCCTAAACCCCCATGATACGGTTATTATAACTTTATTCATTTGTAATAACTGGCTGTTTTCTTCTTATTCTATGACAGTTTATGTAGAAGTCTTACATGTTTTATGCTTATATTGCTTTCTATATACAGATTGTTCTTTATTTTTTCCCCTCCCCGTCTCTTCCTCTTTTTCTTTCTATCTCTCTTTTTACTGTCTTTGTCTTCTTCCTAAATTGTATTATTCTACCTTTTTTGAATTAATTGCTTTCATTTTGTATTGATGATTTTGTAACTTTAAGTATGGCAATCTTTATTTTCAATAAAGTCCTTTTGAAACGTTAAAGAATACAAACAAAGTAGAAAACTGCACTCAGGCCTAGCACCACAAATCATGTATTTGGCAGAGGATAAACCACGGGAAACTACTTTCTGTTGTATTTCTCAGAGTTCATAATTTAATAATATTTTTTACTGTGTTTGTCAGAGTTCATAATATCAAATGTCTTCGTACTGAAGTTGCCAGAAAGTTTACATTGTAAAACCCTTTCCTATTACATTTCCCAGAGTTGCCAACCCCCTCCTTATTGCATTTGCCCGAGTAAGCAATGTAAAACCTCTTCCTAGGATATGTGTCATAAAGTTCACAATTTAAAAGTCCTTCATAAGATGTTTGGCAAGGACTTCATGAAGTAAAATCCCTTCCTATTGTTTCTCAAAGTTCATAATGCAAAAACGCTTCCTATTGTATTTGAGTTTGCTTGGTGGAATTATCACAATGGCATGGGGGTAATTCCCGCTGTCAAGCGCATTGTAACGGAAAAAAACAACTTTAAAGGGAATTAAGTTGAATCTTAAGTATGATAAAAGGATAAAAGGAGCAGAAGATGTACATTCTCAACCAATCCAAAATATGGTTCAATTAATTTAACTGTAGAGATTTACAAGTAACATTCAACTGTTTTCATATCCAAAGTGCCTCATAACCTTTCCTCCAAACAATGGTTGACATACTTGGATTTCACGATCATCTTAGCATTTGGTGGAAGATGATTAAGGGATTTGATCATTTCTATTAGGCCAATTTGTGAAGACCTGATTTTACATACATCAACCAAGGTTTCGTAGTCAGATTATCGAAGGCTAAACAGTCTAACATGCAAGCTCTAAAGAACTCTGCCTATGGGTTTTGCCAACACTTAATCAACCAGAAGAGTGGTGCAATTTGTATCTGGTCATCTGTATAGGGAAGGACCAATTCCTCATGACATACAACATTTGCAATATTTTTTGGTACTGCAAGCATTCTGTGTTTAAACCATTTTCAATATATTGAAGTTTGTCTGTTTTTTTATACCCCAGCCCCATATATGGCAGAGGTAAATCATTTTGTATTATACAGGGCTATCATCTCTGCCAAAGGTTTATGTCTTAATGAACTTGCAAAGAGAAAAATATCCTCCATATTCCTTCCATTGTTTGTGCTTTCATATGAAAGTGTGATTTCCAACCTAATGATGAGCTACAAACAATACCTAAGAAGCTAAAATCATTTGTTTGTCCCCCATTTTAAAGTGCATTAATTTCGCGCATAGTGGCCCGGATGTCATGGTATCTGATTTTAAATAATTCACTATCAGGTCCAGGCTTTCAATATACCTAGTGAAAAGATCTAACAACTTCTGCAGTGCATTTGGGATGCGAATAATGAGGAACGCATCATCTGCGTATAAAAGTATGGGCACAGATTAATCTCATATCTTTGGAAAGTCCACACCCGCCTGTCATAAAGTTCTGTAATACCATTGATACAGACCAAAAACAAAAAGGTGCTAAAATACATCCTTGTCTAACTAACACCTTTCACAGACTTTATTTAAGACGATAATTCCACTAGTGGGCCATATCAGAACAAAACTTCAAGGTCATTGTGTAAGTGTTTTATTAGGGTGAGCAGATTAGGTACAACCCGATTTTCTGCATAACCTCCCATAATTTGTCCCTATTGACTGAATCAAAAGTGCTTGACAGCTCGATGAACACCATGTTAATGGCGCCCCCTTTTGTCCTCAAGTATTTCCTGGTAATCAGATTTAGATTTAATGTTTGTTCAACAGTCCCTATACCGGGGAGGAGCCAGGCCGGCGACCGCGATGGCCGCTTAGGCGCCCGGCTCCGTAGATCTCTCCGCCCCGCGATGCTATCCTGACCGAGATCCTGTGCCTGCACTACAGCTTTGGGAAGATG
Organism: Lissotriton helveticus; assembly: GCF_964261635.1. Classification (NCBI taxonomy): domain Eukaryota; kingdom Metazoa; phylum Chordata; class Amphibia; order Caudata; family Salamandridae; genus Lissotriton; species Lissotriton helveticus. Next base: position 1,803,943,029 of record NC_136067.1, on the reverse strand, counting down.
AATGGTCGTGGCCGCCAACCGTGTGCCTCCGAGATTTCTACCAGCGGTTAAGCCGGAGATATGCCCCGTCTTTGCTTACGGCCTGTGATGGCGTCGGAGCCAGGGTTTTGAGTGAGGCGCTGCGCCGACCGCCGATGTAACAATGGCGGCCACCAGATGCAAAGCCAGATCGGTCGCCCGGAGCGGGAGACTACCTTACCTTGCTCCGTCGGTTGCGACTCCTTCCCGCTAGTGGTGCCGCTGAGAGGGTCTGGACCATCACCGTATCGACTGCAGCCCTTAGAACCGGATTGCTGGCTGGTGGGGTGGTCGGACGTGGAGTTTTGCCTCTCCCGACAACTGCGGGAGTCTCCCGAATTGTGGAGGAGAGTTTTTCGTTTTCGGAGAGGTGTACCTGGGGGTGTCGGTGGCTCTGATTGCTGCACCCGATCCTGCATGCTGGTACGTGGCACCATGCGATCTCCCTCCTCTTTGTTTGAAACCCGCTCCCGACCCTGCAAGGGGATGGATGCGGACCGAGCCGCGGTGCTGGATGGCAATATCCTGCTTTAGGTGTCCCGCGGCGACAGCGGTCTCGGAGCGGGTAGATACTCCGAGAGCGGGGTGCATTGCGAAGGGATGATGATTGGTGATCTTGTCGTGGCCCTCGGCGCCCTCCGCAGTGCCCTAGAATGTGACGCACGAAGCCTGGGGGAGAGGCTGGACGCCATTACTGCCACCCTGAGGAAGGAGACGCCAGTCGGATCTTGGGCGACTGAAATCTTGCCCGATTCCACATCAGTGGGCTGTGCTTCTGATACCCCACCGACAAGTGATACTCTGAGAGGCCCGACCCCTATGACTCCTGGATGGCCGACGAGAGGTTCACATGAATCGGGAGACATTGGGCTCGTAACGCCGGAGGGACCAGTTGACCACGCAGCGCCTTTGAATAAGCTGATGCGGCTCCGACAGTGGAATGGAAATGTGACTTTTCCCCATTTACTAAGGGCCCCATGCTCAGTCCTGTCTCGATGTTTGGTGAACGTACTCGGGTGGATTGATCCCCGCAATGACTTTCCTTTACATGATCGATTGTTCCCACCACTCGGGGTGCCCGAGTCTTCCGAAACAATCTTTTTTGAGACTGCCTGGCGGGTGGGCGAGCTCGATAGGGTGGGCCAAGGTTAGAGATGGTGATATTGCGCAGAGGCTGCTAACGGGCTGCTGGAGGGAGAGGGACACGAAACTGTTCTGTGACTATGTAGCTTTGCGGGCTAACAAAGTATCGTATTACCCTTCTGCAAACTGGTTGTATCTGATTTCATATTGTTTATTGTACTTGAGGTAAGCGCGGGGTGGGGAGGGGCCGGGGGCTGGCCTGGAGGCCCTCCTCCGCTTTATTCGTAACTATTTTCTTTTCATTTCTTGTGCACTAGTTCTTTTTGGGGTTTTAGTTCCTTACGGGCGACAGGCACACTGCTAGGGGGGGTAGGCCGTAGCCATCTACAAGAGTGCGGGGTGGGGGATGGGTTCTTCTTATTTTTGTCCTTTTATTGTTTCTATGGCCCTTTTTTTCCCTTTTCTTTTCTGGGATCTGGGTAGTGTATCTCTATATTTTTTGCTAGTCTATTCAGTTAGGGAGGGTGCTCTTACGAGGCTCATAGACATGACGTATGGATGTTTTAAAGGTGCTCCGAGTATTGTTTTTATTGTTTATCCTGTTTAATGTGCACCGGAGCCGAAATTTTAACCACAGTGATCCTGTTTGTGAATATCCTGTACTATTGCAATTCCTTACTTTGTTACTGATTGATTATACGTAACCGGATCCTGTTTTCCTTTAAACCTTTAAAAAGAAATCTTCCTTAATCCTGACGTACATGTGATATGCTTAGGGCGAATGTTCTCTAGCTTTGCTACGGGGCCTGCGGGTGGTGGACTATTGTTTTTTGTGGTATGCTTTACTTGATTTGACCTAACCGTACTAGCGGCCAGCCACGCAGGTTGTAGGCCCATACCTGTATCTGAGTAATGCAACAATAAAGGTTTATAAAAAAAAAAAAAAAAAAAAAAAAAACAGTCCCTATACCGGGTCTGAACCCATACGGAATTCTAGATGATTCACAAAATGGATTCCGGCCTAACCACAGCACGGAGTCCGCCCTGTTGGCCGTCACTGAACAACTGAGGGCGACACAAGATCTGGGTGGCACGTCGGCTCTGGTCCTGCTGGACTTGAGTGCGGCGTTTGACACGGTCTCCCATAGGATCCTACTTAGAAGACTATGGGAGATCGGAGTCCAAGATGGAGCCCTGGACTTGTTCGCGTCCTTTCTATCAGACCGTTTCTTCCAGGTCCATGCACCACCGTTCTCATCCAGCAGGTTTCCATTGAGCTGTGGTGTTCCGCAGGGGTCAGCGCTCAGCCCCACGTTATTCAACGTATACGTCCGCCCTTTGGCAATGTTGGCCAAAGAACGTAAGATCAAATTAACTTCTTACACGGACGATACGCAGTTGATTTTTTCCTTTTCTAATGACATCGAAACTGATCAAGCCAAATTTCAAGATGACATCCTGGCCATCTCTAGTTGGATGACCATGAACTGCCTGCAGTTAAATTCTTCAAAAACTGAGGTACTTTTGATCGGCAAGGAAACACACAAATGGGATGATCACTGGTGGCCCTCCACCTTAGGCCCTCTCCCCGTCCCCAAGATGGAAGTAAAAAACCTGGGCGTGACTATGGATGATTCACTTTCCCTAGAGTCACATGCAAAAAGAGTGGCTGGCGTATGCTATGGACGCTTACGGTCGCTTAAACCTATTCTGGGTTTCTTCGAGCCCCCTGTACGCCAGACTATTGTCCAAGCCCTTGTTCTATCACATATAGACTATTGCAATGTACTATTGCTGGGCTCTAACCGGACAGTTATTAACAGATTCCAAAGGGCTCAAAATGCTGCGTCCCGCATTTTGTTTGCTTTGCCCAAATACTGTCATACGTCTCACATTCTGCGGCGCTTACATTGGTTACTGGTGACACAACGCATTCAATTTAAGGCCCTTTGCCTACTACATAAAATTCTCCATTGCTCTGGTCCTCTTATCTTGCGAGGTCTGTGCTCCTCTTATGTTCCCACACGTGCCCTCCGTTCAGTGGATCTTCACCTTGCCTGCACCATTAAAATCAGAAGGAGCAGAGCGGGAGGCCGCTCCCTCAGGTATCTGGCTCCGAAATTGTGGAATTCGATCCCCCCGGAGGTGCGGGCTATAAACAATTACTTGACATTTAGAAAGCAAATTAAAACGTGGTTGTTTCCTTCTACCTAAGGTTTCTATGTAACGCCACTTGTCTTCTCCTGGGGCTAAGTGGCTTTGTCTCAAACTGTCCGCCTGCGCTGGGACGCCCCGTTGTTGGGGTAGCCATGCGCTATATAAGCTTGTTTAACATTAACATTAACATTAACATACTGGATGGACATTAACACCTTGTTATCTTCTGCCTATCTCTCAATTCGGGCAAGGGTCACCAGTACCAAGAATTTTGCTGTTGCATCAATTAAGGAAATTGGCCTATAACAGGTGGGCATAGTTTGTCTCCTTTTTGAAAATGGGGACAAGTGTGGCCGATCTCCATGGCCCCGGGATTTTCCCCTCCATGGCACTTCATAAGACATTTGTTAGTACAGGACCCCATAAACCAATATTTGACACCTTTCTCCATGTGTACCAAAACGCGTCTGTTGCTGTTGTGCGTGTTTGTGGTCAATAAAAGTCTCAAACGGCCCCCGTGAGTGCTTTATCTTTATGGGCTGAATACCCGGATATATGGAGAAGTGAAGCGGAAATTGATATGCCGGTGCACCCCCGCATTTGAAGCACCCGCCTGAGAGTGCCCCACTCTGGTGCTGTTGGAGCTATTGTATATATATATATATATATATATACAATAGTGCGGTGTTTCTTTTCTGAAACTGGAGCTTTGATTTACGTATGGGTCACCGCCATACTAGCTGCACCCGTCCACAAGAGTGCGAAGATTGCCTTTGGTGAACTTGGGGAGCGTAATTTGAAATTGGCAATTGCACCGCCATGCAGGAAACTGTGTACCGCCGTCGACTGTATCAATAGTAATCCTTACTATTGGAGCTGCATCCATAGGACCAGCTTCAGCGGCATGTGCAGGGGGATCCTGTGGCTGGACGAGGGACCTCAAAAGGAAGTGAAATTCCGGTACAATGGAATTTTGTGTTGAAAAGAGGACAGTGAATATTCACAAAAAGCGCATGGAAGGGTCATACCCATACAGAGGCTAAGATTGAATCAATGGGCCATACAGGCAGGATTTGGTTCCCCCATGCGCTCTACTGGAATATATATCCCAGCATGCATCATTCTTGAGGATGCAGTCCTCTTTCACTGTTTAAACTGTCACATCCAATCGCAACAGATTTCCTGTTTAAATCGACATCATGTCAGAATGTGCAGTTGGACTTTTAACAAGCTGATGAAGGCAGCACGCCGAAAACGCGTTTCTTGTTAATAAAAGCACTTCTGATGGGGTCCTGTGAGTGCGGCGTTTCCTTTCTGAAACTGGAGCTTTGATTTACGTATGGGTCACCGCCATACTAGCTGCACTGTCTACAGGAGTGCGAAGATTGCCTTTGGTGAACTTGGGGAGCGTATTTTGAAATCGGCAATTGCACCGCCATGCAGGAAACTGTGTACCGCCGTCGACTGTGTCAATAGTAATCCTTACTATTGGCGCTGCAGCCATAGAACCAGCTTCAGCGGCATGTGCAGGGGGATCCTGTGGCTGGACGAGGGACCTCAAAAGGAAGTGAAATTCCGGTACAATGGAATTTTGTGTTGAAAAGAGGACAGTGAATATTCACAAAAAGCGCATGGAAGGCACATACCCATACAGAGGCTAAGATTGAATCAATGGGTCATACAGGCAGGATTTGGTTCCCCCATGCGCTCTACTGGACTATATATCCCAGCATGCATCATTCTCGAGGATGCAGTCCTCTTTCACTGTTTAAACTGTCACATCCAATCGCAACAGATTTCATGTTTAAATCGACATCATGTCAGAATGTGCAGATGGACTTTTAACAAGCTGATGAAGGCAGCACGCCAAAAACGCGTTTCTTGTCAATAAAAGCACTTCTGATGGGGTCTTGTGAGTGCGGCGTTTCTTTTCTGAAACTGGAGCTTTGATCATGCAGGAGATTTGAAAAGGATTCTTAAAAAGCATTGGAATATCCTTTTAACTGACACTAGTATCAAAGAAGATTTGCTGACTAATCCGCAAATCACTTTTCGGAAAGCCAGAGCCATAAAAGATCAATTGATACACAGTCATCATGCCACAGTTATTTCAAAACCCAAATCATTACAACCATTAAAGTGTTTTTATCCCTGTGGAAAATTTAAAGCCTGCAAAATGAGTAAGCGAACCTTAAGCTATAAAATCCCAGGCATTCTGAAACCTAAAAAAATCAATAAATTCATCACCTGTTCAACACCATATGTGATTTATTGTTTAACTTGTCCCTGTGGGCTGCAATATATTGGCAGCACGATAAACCCAGTTAAACTTTGCATATTGGAACATATGCGTGCGATCAATAACCTTGATGAAGCATACCCTGTGGCCAGACATTTTAATAAAGTTCATGGGCACAATAGGGATCTATTGGCCTATTTTTGTCTGGACCACATACCCATTCCCCCTAGGGGGGAGACCGCTAGCAAAAGCTGAGACGCTTAGAGTCCCGCTATATTATTGATCTCCAAACCAAGAGTCCATTTGTTTAAACAATCATGAAGAATTGGCATCACACTTGGGCTAATTGAATATGTTCTCTTGTTCTGCAATATCTAACTTCTCATGTTTGTTAAAATGTAACGCTTCATTAATTTTGATGGGTTGTTTCTGATTCTGTATATATATGCAATTGCTTTTTAAGGATTTTCAAGTTGTAGATTACGATCAATTGGAGTTGGTAAAATCGGCCCATTATGGGCGAGATTATTTTGCGGCTGCAAAATACTATTTCTGAAGCCCATTCAGGGCCAAATAATTGAAACATTAACATGCATGAATTTCATCCTGGTAATACTATAATGTAAGAACATATTTATGATTGTAAACATTCACTCGATCTCGTTTAGAATGTATAGTAGAATTGCATGTTCCAAGATGGCGGGACTACAATCTCAATCGTCCCTTTTCTATGTTCATGAAACTCTGATGACGTAGACAACTTGTACAATATTTAAAAAATGGCCGCGATGCGTTATGTGGTGCAATAGAGAAAGGCTAAGTGCCGAAATGCATTTTGCTGGTGCTTGAAGGTTTCATTAAAAATCATTGGAAACCTCCCCCTCGTGAGTGCTTTCTTCTTTCTTGGCGGCTGGATTTACCGCTTTTTGAAGGGATTTGGGAGCTCATATACTTGTCCTATATATATATATATATACTTGTCCTATATATATATATATATAGGACAAGTATAATGCCTTAAAATTCAGTCCTTCATGAACATAATTGAACTACATTTCTGCAAAGGCATTTCCTTGTTCCATGCTTTTTCTGGCATTTTCTTACTCTTTTCAGAGCCAGTGGAGCCCCTCCCCATGTGCATATGCCTGCTGCTTTTACCGGTCCTTCTTCTACGTCATGGCGCTGTCACATGATGCCTGTGATATAATGAGGCAGCACTAGTGAGAGAGAAGCACTGGGAGAGCCCTGGGCTACCAAAACACAAGTGGGGAAGAGAGAGGAACTCTACATACTTGATGTTGGGAGCAACAGCTCGCTGTTTGTTCTCCTGCCAGAAAGAGTTGCTTCCTTGGTAGAGAGACGCACCAAAACAGTAACAGTAAACCCATTTGACAAAACAATTAAGCCCTCATGTGCGCAGGAACTGCCACCAAGAATAGTGTTCAACAGGTTGCAATGGAAACAGTACCTTTTTTCAGAAGGGTCAAGATAGGTGGCCCAGACCAGCCTCAACCAGACTCGGACGGGCTCGCTCTCAGCCTGGGTCTTCACTTAGGCCATGATTGGGCAAGTCCCACAGGGCGCAGAAGTGGCACATGCTATACGCGCTTCCTCTCTAGTGGCCCCTCCTGTAGGACCAAAGACAGCCTTAGGACTGTTGTCTTCCCTCTCAGGGAGATGCACAAAGCAGTAGGGGCACCCACGGGGCGCAGTACTGACACACGCTATAAGCGCTCCCTCTCTGGTGGCCCCTCCTGAAGGAACAAAGGCAGCCTAGGGATTGTAATCCCCCTCCAAGGGCAATGCTACAACCCCCAGGCTGCCTTTGTTCCTGAGCCCGACACTCTCCCAGTGCTTCTCTCACCAATGCTGCCTCATTATACTTTTTTACAGAAGGGTCCTTTTCCAAAACAGAAATCTTTTTGTCCTGAAGATGGTCTTATAGATAAACAACGTAATAAACGTCGACCAACAAATCCATTTTCATCAATGAAATTATTTCAATGTATAAGAGATGTCTAACTAATGTATAGGAAATTCTCTGTGTCAAAAGGTACTAGAAGGTGGTAAATTACATGAATGACAATTAGACATTTGGTTTAGTTGTTAGTCTTTGTCACTCATGTTTGTGTGAATATTGTTTTATACCCGTGAAAGGGGATTTATTGGACTATAAACCGCAACTAAAGAATACACATGTTCCTTCTCTTTTTTGATTTAATTTGTTTAAGAATATGTAAATAGATTTTCAGAATTTATGTTTTTGAGGCCCCTGTTTGGGCATTCAGAAGTGACATTGTAAAAGAAAATAACTTTTGAATATTTAAAAAAAATCCCTTGTAGGCATCCTCATTATATGAAATACTTTGGTTCCCAATCCAACAAGGATTTATCAGGTTGCCTAATCAAGATAAATAGTTTGATGCGTAGACAACTGTCTTCTGTTGGGTCACTTTTTTCTAAGTAGTTTTGTAAGTCAATTTGTTTACTTCATAATTTTCGGCCTTCTACAAGTCTGAGGCAGAAACTCTTTTGTATACTGATGAATACATTCACCAGATAGCAAGTGGCCCATCTCTTTTATGGACTAGGGGACCCTCTGTCCAACAGCCTTTTGAATCAGATTTGATGCAATCGGAAAGATTATTAAAGAAGTAGTTAGAACTGAATTACACACCAAGTTTTTAACTGATTGTCTCAATGCAAACATAGGGCCTTATTTATGAAGGGTGTACCGCTGGTGCGTCACTTTTAAAATGGGAAAAAGTGACGTACCAGTGGCGCAAGCCCGTCATAAATGAGGCCCATAGTACCTACAGGTTTACAAATTATTTTCATTGAAGACAAAGAGTTTAAAGTCGATTTCAGCTTCTCTGCGAACAAATGCTCACAGCCTGGATGGTCCTAAGCATAGAGACAGAACTTAAACACATCAAATTGCTCTTAAAGGAAATAGAAACTCTTGAAAAGAAAAATAAGTACAGATTCTACTATAACTAATTCTAAGACACTTTTAGACGAGGTTGTATCTAAAATCAAAGAGTTTGAACAGTTTAATTTACATTGAAAACTGATGTTACAAAAGGACATAAAGAAATACAGGAAAGATTTTCATCAAACTACAGGTCTCAACAGTACGTCTTTCAAAAAAGTCACCTTTTCTGACACTTCTTCAGATACAGACAGTGATCAAACTGCAGGTAACTTTTATCAACAAGACTTTGGTAATCAATCCTCTACTTCCCATCAGGTTTTTTTAGAGCAAAATCAATTACAGAGACACAGGGTCTCGGAAGAGACAACGACGAGCATGACAAGGATAGTTTCTGAACCAATATACTCCTGGTTACAGACAAACAAGATAGATCTTCAATTTATCTTTCCATGTACTCTCACAGCCTGAAATATCAGTTTTACCATCAGGGCTTTCATTTGTGCCAATGCTTAGAAATTAGATACTACAGCCCTACACAATACCTCAAGTTTTTGCCCTACTATTCAAATGATTGCAAAGAAAGTGTTAATCTTTGAGAATGCCATCCTAACTGAAATTGAGAATCTGTTCAATGACTCACAAAAAGTTAAATATAATTTTTCTAAACAGGAATATCAAGCCTTACAGAAGCTTCAAACACTTCCAGACTCATTATAAAACCAGCAGATAAGGAAGGAGGCTTGGGGCCTGATTCACAAAAATAATCTGAGACAAAATATTTTCAATATTCACCAAAGGGATTTATGAGTAGTAAAGATAAGATTCCTAAATTTACTACTCTTAAACAGAGACAAAATCCTAACTTTAAGACTTTCGGTATTCACAAAAGGCATTCAGGAGTCGTAAAAATATGAATCCTAACTTTACTACTCCTAAATGACTTTTGTGAATACCGAAAGTCGTAAAGTTAAGGATTTTGTCTCAATTTAGGAGTAGAAAGTTAGGGGGCCCGATTCACAAAAGTAATCTGAGACAAAACCCTAACTTTATGACTTTCGGTATTCACAAAGTGCATTTAGGAGGAGTAAAGATAGGAATCCTAACTTTACTACTCCTAAATTCCTCTTGTGAATACCAAAAGACATAAAGTTAGGATTTTGACTCAGTTAAATTTAAGTTATGGTTGTAAGTTAACCAAACTTTAAGCTTAACTGACACAAAATGCTAACTTTACGACTTTCGGCATTAACAAAGTGCATTTAGGAGTAGTAAAGTTACGAATCCTAACTTTACTACTCCTAAATTCACTTTGTGAATACCGCAAGTCGTAAAGTTAGGATTTTGTCTCAGATTACTTTTGTGAATCTAGCCCATTGTTCTTTTGAACAAAACCTCCTATAGAAAAGAGCTTCTTAAATGACTATCAGTATCTGAAAATTGTAAAAAACCTTTGATATCATAGGATAACAGATATTTATACAGCGCACGTACACCAACAGTTTCTTGGCGCTTTGGAGGACAGACTGGGAGCATGCGACAGGATCTGAGCAATTACCTATAGGCTTGAGAGAAGAGCAAGGTCTTCAGAGCCCTCCTAAAATGGGGATAGGATGGGGTTAGACGAAGAATTGGGGGAAGTGAGTTCCAAAAGAGAGATGCCTGTGAGGAGAATCGCAAACCACCGTGTTTCTTGCGTCTAAAGACGCATGTAGACAATAGGTTAGAGCCGGAAAATCCGAGAGACGTTCAAGGCATGACCTTGTAAGGAGAGGGCGTTTGATTCAGGCAACCTAGTTTGAAAGAGCTGCGCTGGGCCCCAGGGAGCCAGTGAAGGCTCCTAAGGAGAGGTGTGGTGTGACTGGACCTAGGCTGGCCAAAGACGAGTCTAGCAGCTTGATTCTAGATGAGTTGTAGTGGATGCATTTTGTAGGCCGGTATTCCAACATACAATGCATTCGCGTAGTCAATCCGAGATATGACCAACCCCAGAATGACTTGAATAAGAGCGTCTCGGGAAAGAAATCTGCTCATTTTCCTAATACGACGTAGGTGGAATATGCAGACTGATACCAATGTTTGATTTGGTCCCTCATAGAAAGGTCGCTGCAAATGGTTACGCCAAGACTTTTTACCGAGTTGACAGGAGATGGGGGACAGCCCAGGGAGCATGGCCAAAAGTTGGTATTCCAGGGGTTTCCTGGGGGTCCTGTCAAGACCAGCTCGGTCTTATCGGGATTGAGCTTGAGCTGGTTCGTGCTTATCCAGCTGCTAATAAAAGACATCGTGGTATGGACGTTTTCAATGGAAGAAGGGGAGGAGTCGATATTAAAAATGAGCTGTAGGTCATCTGTATAATTGAAGATGACTACTGGTCTCTTCTGAAGTTTGGAAATCAAAGGGAAAATGTACAGATTGAATAATGAAGGGGAGAGAGAGGAGCCCTGTGGAACTCCGCAAGTGAGACTTTTTTTATCTGAGGTAAAGGTGGAGAGGCGGACTGCTTGATTACGGTCTTGGAAAATGATGTAAGCCACTTGAGTGGGGTGCCCAGGATGCCGGCGTTCTTGACCCTGTCGAGAAGGATGGTATGGTCGACGGTATCGAACGCTGCCGACAAATCCAGGAGCACCAAAGCCTATGAGATGTTCTGGTCGGCCCCCTTTCTGAGTTCATCATGGACCGCCAGGGCAATAGACTCAGTTGAGTGTTGAGGCCTAAACCCCGCTTGATGGGGGTCTAGGAAATGAGAGGATTCCACAAAGGTGCTGAGATTGTTTGTAACAAAAAGCCTCCAGGACTTTACCCAAAAAGGGAAGCAGCGAGATGGGACGAAAATTTCTCAGTACCTCAGGGTCAGCTCCCGGTTTTTTAAGGATGGGGGAGACAGCTGCAGATTTAAAAGAGAGGGGCACCAACCCAGAAATAAGAGAATTATTCAAAAGGGAGATTGGTGGATCAGGGAGATTAAAAAAAATCTTACGAGCAATGTGGGCGGGGCAGCTATCCCATGGAGAACCAGAGAGGACTTTGCAGAGGAGGGAAAAGAAAATCTCCTTGGTAATCAGAGGGAATTCTAAGAAGGACGAAGGGTTCCTAGGTCTATTGCCCAGATTGGGGATTGAGACAATTTTGGGAATACTGGTTTTTATCTTACTGATTTTCTCAATAAAATAACTATTAAGGGAATGGCAGAAGGAGTGTGATAGCGAAGGTTTAATCGATACACGGTCCGGTTTAGCTAGTTCGTCCACTATGGAGAAAATATTCGGTGTTAGCTGCAAGGATTGCCGATTTATAGTCTTTTAAGGCAGTGAGAAAATTAATTTTCTTACAGGGGCAGTAGTCCAATCTCCACTTGCGCTCGGTCTGGCGGAGGGCAAGTTTCCTCTCTTTTAGATCCCTGGTAAACCAGAGCTGGGCGTCATGTGGCCGTTTGGTTCTGAGAGTTTTCAAAGGGGCAAAGGTGTCCCTGGCCTTGGCCAGCCAAATATTAATTTCTTCGGCCTGGGTGTGAACTGAGAGGGGTGGTCCAAGCGGCTGGAGAAAGCTAGGTTTAGAGGAAGCAAGAGAGAGGCAGAGAGAGGGAATGTCAACCTGACTCCAGTTCCTAAATGTGGGGGGGTCGGGGCACCAAGTTTGGGGGAGGCAGTTATAGGGAGAGCGAAAGAGGTGAAGAAATGGTCCGACCAGGCACATGGGTGCTGATGCTTTGAACTCCTGAGGCGGAAAGCCGGGAACCGTTTTTCTGTTGCCTAAAATTTTAATATTTGAGTGTCACATTTGCTGTGTTGTTGTGTTTTTATCTGCACCTACTTCTGTGGCTCTGTCATCCCTCGGAGACACCCGCGCAGCGGAGCTTAGCGCTGCAGCGGGACGATAAAGTCCTTTTGCCGCCATCACTGGCGAGCCCACTGGCCACGCCCCCTTCCTGAGGCCACACCCCCCGACCTACGCATTTATGGCGCTGATCCACGAGCGTCCTCAGATGCTTTGAACTCCTGAGGCGGAAAGCCGGGAGCCGTTTTTCTGTTGCCTAATATTTTAATATATGAGTGTCACATTTGCTCTGTTGTTGTGTTTTTATCTGCACCTACTTCTGTGGCTCTGTCAGACACCCGCGCAGCTGAGCTTAGCGCTGCAGCAGGACGATAAAGTCCTTTTGCCGCCATCACTGGCGAGCCCACTGGCCACGCCCCCTTCCCAAGGCCACGCCCCTTCCGGCCCATTCCCTTACTGAGATAAAATGTGCATCCTCCGGAAGCGCAGTGGACGAGCGCAGCGGGAGCGCCGTTTGCGCGCCGAAGGCGCTCCAAAGGGAAGCCCGTCTGCGCCCGTCCGCGGCCGGATGGGCCCAGGGGCCAGGGACGCTGCCGCTGCGATCTCTTACACCCCCTCTGCTCTAAAGAGCCTACAATCTTCTCCATGTTCTCTTCCGCCTGCTGTCAGAGCTCGCATTTCTACTCTGGGAATCACGGGGAATATCCCTTTCCACCTGGGATCGGATGTGCTACATGCTCCACCCGTCCCTATTGAATCACATATCCGAATACTATACCTAAACACCCGCTCTCTTGTTAGACACCAAACGGACATCCTTCTCCTACTCTTGGCTGAGAGTCCAGATGTTCTTTTATTATCAGAAACATGGCTCACCGACGACTCCCTCCCTGATATCCTGGCGGCATTACCCCAGACTATTATCTGCTGAATGCTAATCGCCCTGGGGGCCGTCTCGGTGGTGGGGTGGCAGCGGTAATACGCAAGAATTTAAAAATCATCGCCACCACCTCCATGATCCTCCCCGAAGTGGATAACTTGGTTCTCAGCCTGGGAACTGAGGTGGGTGCAGTCACTGTTATAATACTCTACCGCCCCCCTCACCCTATGCCCTCTTTCCCCTCATCCTTCACTGAGCAGCTTGCCAATCTCATCACTTCCTCCCCTCGTGTCGCCATTTTCGGCGATTTTAATTACTGGTTCCAACACAAGGATGCCGGGCCGCACGCCACTGAGCTATTTGAAACTCTCTCGAGCTTAAACTTCACACAACTTCTTAAGTTCCCCACCCATAGCGGTGGCCATATCCTCGACCACATCTGGATTCATGGGGTTAAGTCTTCTTGCCCGCAAATTACTCCTTGTGTGTGGTCTGACCACTCCTTGATCGAGACTATAATCTCTGTCGATGGTAACATCAGGGTCCCCCCACTGGAAGGCGGTGTCGCCCGCAAGTGGAGGGCTGTTGACTCCTCCAAATTTCTTTCCCATTTGTCACAGACCTGTCCCTCCCTCCCTAACGATAGCCGCATCGATGAGCTAGACGGTAACATTTCTCACTGACTTACGTCAGCTAGCGATATCTTTGCTCCGCTAACCAAGTTTCCCCGCTCTCGGCATAGTAACTCCCACAAATGGTTCGACTCCCAACTAAAAACCCAACATCTGGAGCTACGCCAACTGGAGCGCAAGTGGAGGAGAGTTTACTGTCCCACGAGCAGAGACATTTATGTGGCCGCCCGCAATAAATACAAAAAAGCCATTATTGCGGCCAAAACAGCATATGCCTCTAAGAGAATTTTATCTGCCCCCTGTAAATCGAAGGAGATTTTTAAAGTCCTTGACGAATTTACCTCTGATTCCAGGACGCTCCCGACCCAGGCTCCTACACAGGAGTCATGCAATGCTCTCAGCATGTTTTTCTTAGAGAAAATTGTTATGATTAAGGACACTATTCCGGTCACCTCTCCTGGCGCTGATTCTGTCCGCCCCCTTCACAATGCACTCTCTCTCACACACTTCCCCTCTCTTGATTCAAAATCTTTGGCCACACTGGCCGCTCGTGTTAAATCCGGTTCTCCGGACGATTGCTGTCCACCATCCATACTACGGGACATATGCCTTTCTTTACCTGACAGTATTCTCCCTTTGTTGAACTCTTCTCTCTCCTCTGGCTTGGTGCCTAGCTCTTTCAAGGCAGCCGTCCTGGTGCCTCTATTGAAGAAGCCTGGAGCCGACCCCGCAGCCTTGGCGAACTACCGGCCTATCTCCCTCCTGCCCTACTTCTCTAAAATTCTGGAAGCCCACGTCACCGCCTGTCTCTCTCAGTTCATCGAGAGCTCCAACTTCCTTGAAGCCAACCAGGCCGGTTTTAGACCCGGCCACTCCACGGAGGTAGTGATCTTGGCCGTGTTGGATGCTCTGAGAGACGGCGCTGACAGGGGTACCCCCCAGGCCCTGGTTCTTCTAGATCTGTCGGCCGCCTTCGACACGGTGGACCATAACATCCTTCTCCACCGTGTCGAGCAGGCCGGCATCCAGGGCCTGGCACTGGCATGGGTCAAATCCTTCCTGACCGGGAGGTCTCAGACAGTCAGCCTGGGTACCTTTAGGGCACCTAGGGAGCGTTCACTCTGCAGGGTCCCCCAGGGCTCCTCCTTATCTCCTCTTCTTTTCAATCTGTATCTCCAACCTCTTCTCTTTTCTCTGAGGCAGTGGGACATCACCGTTTTCAATTACGCTGACGACCTGCAACTCATCTTTCCTCTTAATTCTCTTTCTGCTATTTCTAATTTCCAGTCGGTTATGGTCCACATTCTCCAGTGGATGAGCCAGAATCAACTTAAATTGAATCCCGGGAAGACGGAGCTCCTTCTCCCTGGCAAGAGCTCTACCCATTGGGGTCCGCACTTCTGGCCGGCAGAGCTTGGCCCCTCTCCCACCCCTGTGGCCTCGGTGAAGAGTCTCGGGGTCACTATTGACTCCGAGCTATCCCTTAAGCCCCAAATAGGGATGGTGGTCTCTTCCTGCATGTATCAGCTGCACAGGATCAGGAAGGTGGCCTATCTCTTGACCCCCGAAGCCCTGATCCAAGTCATCATGGCTCTTGTCCTCTCCCGCTTGGATTTCTCGAATTCTCTCTATCATGGTCTGCCTAAGGTTCTCCTCTCTAGATTACAGATCGTTCAGAACCAAGCGGCGAGACTGGCCTTCGGGACCCCGAAATGGCAATCCGCCAAACCTCTTCTCACTAAATTACACTGGCTTTCTGTCACTTCGAGGGTAGCCTTTAAGATCGGCTGCCTCACTTTTAAATCCCTAACCGGCCCCTGCCCCGCCTTTCTGAAATCTCTTATCAGTCCCTACTGCCCTCCACGTAACCTCAGATCTGCTCACCTCCGCCTCCTGGTTGTTCCCTCTTTTAAATTCAGCAGAATCGGCGGCCGGAGATTCGCACTCTTGGCCCCCAAATTCTGGAACTCTCTTCCTCCCTCGCTTAAATTCTCCAACTTGCTTATTCAATTCCGCAAATCCTTAAAAACTTGGCTCTTCCCACAATCCCATTGATCTCTTCCGCCTCCCTCAGTATCAGATCAGCGCCAGGAAACCCACGGTGACAGAGCGCTTTATAAGCACACCTTAACATAACATAACATGGGGAAATCTGGAGATTTGAGATATCCAGATTAGAGGACCAGACCTGGTACAAAATGTGACCCTTAATGTGGGTAGCTACGTTGATGTGCTGTGAGAAATTAAGACCATTTAACAGGTCCGTAAAGTCCTTTGAAGAGGAACTTTCACACTGATCAAGGGGCCAGTAATTGAAGTCCCCTATGATCAAGATTTTGGCCTGATTTATTGCCAGCTCGGCAGCCATGCTTCCGAAAAGCTGAAGAAAATTCGGAGAATGAGCAGGTGGTCTATAAGTAAATATGTAAAAAACAGGGAGGTCTCCTTAGGAATCCAATCAGGGACAAGGAGAGGTACATAGAAATGGGAAAAAAGTCCCTATCTGGCCAGAATCTGGACAAAAGTTTACAAAATAGGAACTCCCAGACCCAATGAAAACATAACCACGTGTTCAACAAATCACAATAATAAGGAAAATGAGATCAAAACCAATTGAAATTGATGTATAGAAATTTGTACAATTTATTCAATACAAAGATACATACTTTAAAAAATATACAGTGTCATTATTAAAACAAAGTTAAAAATGTGTCAATACACATAATGAGCAGATTAAAATTCCACACAGTTGTCGACGCAGCATTTCGGATTTATGATAACACCTTCATCAGGACAAGGTTCTGATTAAAGAGAAACATACAATTAGACACATTTACTGATTAATTCTTTTTTTCGTAAAAAGTACATTTTTTTAGGAAAAAATACTGGACCAATATCTAAACATTCGGGACACAAGTAATTCATTTTTTTCTTTATTAAACCAGTGGTATGCTGGGTTTGGGTTCAAGGGAGGGAGAGAATTTATCACTTAAGAGTACTATTGTTTATCAAATTCTCTATTCGTTGCACAATGGATAGATAATTATAATGATGCATACCTTACAGGAAAACTAATTTGAGTCCTCAGTGTTCAATTTGAGGATTCATCCTGTATTTATACAAATAAACTTCTTCCAGAGATGTACGAATTTACTGGATAGTTGGGCACATGTGGATCGTGCACTATTTTAAATTTAGAGAAGTGTAGAGTGTTAATAAAAAATCATACTGAATATCTGCTTATACATGGCTATTAGCAGTCATCTTTACCTTAAAAGTATCTGTATGATCGCATAAGGTTGAGGGAGCCACCGTTTATTGTGAGTGGAGGGCAGGTACCCTGGTTGGCAAGAGAAAGGGAAACTATGTTTTAGATATGACTCGCCCGTTTCTTTATCCCTTAATTAAAAAAGAGAGGGAATTTTTTCACTTACCCTGCTATTATTAAAAATAAGCCCGATACACGGCTCCTGGCTGGATGCTTTGATATTCAAACTTGCACAGGTTTGTTTTCCTCAAATTCGACCTTTTTGAGAGCTGATTTCTTCAATTTGTCAGGCTCTAGAGAAAAGGATTTGAAAATTTCGACTTAGTCCTAGGTATTCTCTTTAAAACCCAATTAATGTTGAGAGTTTTATTCTCCGATGTCTTTTCATTATTTAAAATCACTCTTATTGTATTGTATTCCTGACTTATATATATTGCTTAAACATGAGTCCTACATTCTCGTATCTAGATATTTTACACCATGGCATTCGTAAGTAAGCAGTGTTGTCTCTTGCAACTAAAACTCAAGCCCCTGGTCTAAGCAGCTCGGAGACAAAGCCGCCCGACTCGCTCGGTTACAAATATTAGCTCCCTAGCAATGGCCTTCGTCAGTATGTAGAATTAACACTTGAGCTCCTTATCAAGCCTTATCACTTTTAGGAATTTTCTATCTATTAAACAAATGAGTAGAGACATAAGGCATCTAGAAGGAATATTAGGGCCTGTGTTCTCTGCGAACTCTCGCGAGAATACCTTGAAAAAACTACTGGGGTAGTCTGAGATCGGCCTCTAACCCTGGGGGTCGCCGCTGAAGGGTAGCGGTATATTAGTTCGGAAGGTTGATTGTGATCTTCGATATAATTTAAAAACATGCACCATATGTTAATAGAGATGAATATTCTAGCTGAGAAGTAGGGCATGGATAAGAAACTACAGTAGTAGTTTGTTAACATCGCTTGGCGCACAGGAAATGATGCGATAATGAAAGTCAATTATGAGATCAAGAACGGAGAAGTAGGATGTGGATAAGAAACTACCTGAGTAGTTTGCAACATCTTTTGACGCACAGGAAATGATGAGGTAATTAAAATTAATTAGCAAAGAAAGAACGGCGCCTTTTCACGTATAAATTCTCCCCGAAAAGAACCCATCACTTATTTCCAAACGAGAAGGTACGAGTGGAGCAGGGAGGTCGACGGACCGACAAATGGTAAGCGTTGTAGTGGGGTAATTGGTAGAGCAGAGCAGTTAATCCCATGAATACGCACTTTTAGTAAACAATGCTCTATTTGTGAGGGGGCTTAAACGTGCAGCTAAGCGATACTGGTGGCTTCAATTTTGAGCGAGTAAGATCAGGGGCTTGATAAGGAGCTCAAGTGATAATTCTACATACTGACGAAGGCCATTGCTAGGGAGCTAATATTTGTAACCGAGCGAGTCGGGCGGCTTTGTCTCCGAGCAGCTAAGACCAGGGGCTTGAATTTTAGTTGCAAGAGACAACACTGCTTACTTACGAATGCCATGGCGTAAAAGATCTAGATACGAGAATGTAGGACTCATGTTTAAGCAATTTATATAAGTCAGGAATACAATACAATAAGAGTGATTTTAAATAATGAAAAGACATCGGAGAATAAATCTCTCAACAGGAATTGGGTTGAAAGAGAATACCTAGGAGTAAGTCGAAATTTTCAAATCCTTTTCTCTAGAGCCTGACAAATTGAAGAAATCAGCTCTCAAAAAGGTCGAATTTGAGGAAAACAAACCCGTGCAAGTTTGAATATCAAAGAATGCAGCCATGAGCTGTGTATCGGGCTTATTTTTAATAATAGCAGGGTAAGTGAAAAAATTCCCTCTCTTTTTTAATTAAGGGATAAAGAAACGGGCGAGTCATATCTAAAACATAGTTTCCCTTTCTCTTGCCAACCAGGGTACCTGCCCTCCACTCACAATAAACGGTGGCTCCCTCAACCTTATGCGATCATACAGATACTTTTAAGGTAAAGACGACTGCTAATAGCCATGTATAAGCAGATATTCAGTATGATTTTTTATTAACACTCTACACTTCTCTAAATTTAAAATAGTGCACGATCCACATGTGCCCAACTATCCAGTGAATTCGTACAACTCTGGAAGAATTTATTTGTATAAATACAGGAAGAATCCTCGAATTGAACACTGAGGACTCAAATTAGTTTTCCTGTAAGGTATGCATCATTATAATTATCCATTGTGCAACGAATAGAGAATTTGATAAACAATAGTACTCTTTAGTGATAAATTCTCTCCCTCCCTTGAACCCAAACCCAGCATACCACTTGTTTAATAAAGAAATAAATGAATTACTTGTGCCCCGAATGTTTAGATATTGGTCCAACTGTATTTTTTCTTTAAAAATCGATGTACTTTTTACGAAATAAAGAATTAATCAGTAAATGTGTCTAATTGTATGTTTCTCTTTAATCAGAACCTTGTCCTGATGAAGGTGTTATCATAAAACCGAAACGCTGCGTCGACAACTGTGTGGAATTTTAATCTGCTCATTATGTGTATTGACACATTTTTAACTTTGTTTTAATAATGGCACTGTATATTTTTTAAAGTATGTATCTTTGTATTGAATAAATTGTACACATTTCTATACATCAATTTAAATTGGTTTTGATCTCATTTTCCTTATTATTGTGATTTGTTGAACACGTGGTTATGTTTTTATTGGGTCTGGGAGTTCCTATTTTGTAACCTTTTGTCCAGATTCTGGCCAGATAGGGACTTTTTTCCCATTCCCAGGTGGTCTATAAAACAGGGCAAAGGTTAAAGGGAGCCTGTTAGATTCGAGTTTGAATAATAGGACGTCGACTAAGGGGATGGTGGACATTGTAATAGAAGAAATCTTGTGATTTTTAGAAATAATGGCAGCAACTCCGCCCCCTGCTTTCCCCTGAGGCCTGTTTGCCTGAAGAATGTAGTAATTGTCGGTTATTGCGGCCAATGTGTCCGGGATGGAGGCAGATGTGAGCCAAGTTTCAGATATGAGCAAGATGTCGGGCTTATTGGAGTCTAGGTGGTGAAAGATCTCGAGCTGATGTTTGACTAAAGATCTGGTATTCAAGTACCAAATCGATAGGTGGTCATTACTGGAGTTATGGCCACAAAGGGGAATTACAGGTTGTACAGCCATGGGGCTCGATTGAGGGTTTAGGGAAAGGAGGCCCAAAAAGAGAAGCAGGGAGGGATGCCCAGACTGCAATATTCCATTGTGCACAAGAATGTTGTGGAGATTATTAGTGATAGGCCAGTGCGCAGACCTTTTGAAAAATCGCATAGGTGAATTAGCTAAATCGATTCTATAACTCAGTAAAAGAGGTTTGGAAGAGTGTTGGCTTAATGATAAGGAAGCTGTGTTTCTGATAAATACAGCTCCTACTGTCCCTGTGATATATATTCAAAAGTACACAAGAATGTTGATAATACTCCAGTCCAACTAATAGTTTCTGGGTGCAATTCTATACTTAAACCCCTTGCACAATATGCAGACTATTTTATAAGACCTTTCACTATTGAGAATCCCACATACATCAGGGACACTACAGCTGTAATTAATGCCATTGAAAATCAGGTGTTTTATCCCAATGAAGAACTATTGGTTAGTATGGACATTGAAAGTCTGTACACTAACCACCTCAAGAAGATATACTTAGACTTTTGAAAGAACTATTAGAGTCCAGACCACATCCTCATAATGTGCCTACCACATTCATTTTGGATTGTTTTGAAATATCACTATGTAAGAACTTCGTTCTCTTTCAAAATAATTTCTATCAACATATGAAAGGTGTGGCATTGGGAACAGTTTTCGCTCAAGACATTGCCACCATCTATGTAGCTTGTTTTGAAGCCGAAAACATTGAATGCATCATGAATCCTTATTGAGAATACATCATTAAATGGATGAGATACATCAATAAAGTTCTAATGATTTGAAAGGAAATCACCAAAGTTTATTGAATTTCCACATATGGATAAATTCACTCAATCCTAATTTGAAATTCACAATGGAATTTGACAAACACCAAATTAACTTTTTGGGCATAATGGTGAAAGTCAAAAATACCAAACTATATACAACATTATTTACTAAACCAACAGCCAGGAATACACTTTTGAAATATAATAGCCATCATCTACAGGCACTTCAAGATGGGTTACCTGTTGGGCATTTCCTGCGGTTACACAGGAACTGTGCCAATAGGGAAGACAACTTTCTGAATGCACAGAAACTTAAAGAAAAGTAAAAAAACATGGTTATCCAGCTAAAGTCCTCAAAAAATCACTCAAACAAGCTTGGTTTAACAATAGAGAGGCTCTGCTGGAAGTGAAAAAACGACCAACTGATCTGGTCTGTGGGTCCACATTTGACACTCGATCAAATAAAATCAAAAAGATTATAATCATACAGTGGACCCTCTTAAAGAGGATCCCAGAGTTCAAAGCAAGACCTCTATTTGCGTTTAAAAGAGGGTCAAACCTGCAAGACTGATTAGTACATGCCTATGATACACCTAGTAAAGCAACAGTGGACAACATGGTACAACTTTCCCCAGTGATTGGCAATATTGAATGTAATATGTGTGTGGCTTGTTATTCAACTAAGACCACTAAGAACTTTATCATCAATGGCAAACAATTTAAAGTAAAACACTTCTCAAACTGCAATACATGCAATGTAGTCTATTGTATTTGATGTCCTTGTGGACTTCATTACGTTGGTAAAACTACACAACAGATCAAGAAAAAAATATTACAACATTAACGGATACGATGCAAGGTTGAACATGCCCCTATGTTCGTACATTACATAAGCCAGAAACACTCTGAAAAAGATATGGCGTGGTGGGTCATAGATGTTCTCAAATTATACAAGAGGACTTCCAATATGGAACATGGCCTCACAATAATGGAGAACCACCGGATATGTAAAACCGATAACGTAGCTAAAGGCATTAACTTGGCTGTTGAATGGCAAACACCAGCTACACTAGTTTGATCATATTTAAACCTTGATTTGAATAACAACAGCTGTAGTTAAACTAGCTACCCCATTTACATGTACAACATATTTTGATATACTCAAAACTGTCTTTCCTAATCTATTTGAAAGTTGTATGGATTAACTGATATTTGTGTTCAAATATCCCATGTTTAAGTTTTCAATTTTTATGTACAATTAAATATGTGAATACATGAATATATACAATATGTGCTCTGTAACTTTTTCTAATCTTATGCATGTATGAAATCGCTTTCTTCTTTTTAAATTGCTACCTTATATACATGAATCAGATTATTTATGGTCTTAATCTCTACTTTAACATCCTTGTTTATAGTTATATAAAATAACAGGCAATTCAAACGACTGATAATCCATCTTGCAGATGAGCCCCTTTTAGATGGCAGCCAAAAATATAAATTATTGTTGACATGAGCATTTAGCTATTTCTTTGACACACAGAAACCTAAATACCCTTCTGTCTGTCCCTTTGCATTTGGAGACCTCTCTAACAACAGGAATATTTTTAAATTATTGCTCTTAGTTATCAGGCAGAAACATGTACTTAATAGACATGAAACAAACTCTCCACTTAAACATCACTGTTCTTAGTTATTAAACAAAAATAGGCAAATCAAATTGCTCATAAGCAAATTTAAGACAGCCATCAAGAGGATCACTGATTGCTGATGGTAACGTCTATCTGATTCTTCAGCACACAGAAGTTTAAATATATTTCCACTAGAGCTAATGTGTTTTTTAGACCTTTCGAACACCATAAATAACCTTTAATTACTGTTCGCAATGTTTAGACATAAACAGATTCTCCAATTTTCTCATCGTTCATTATGCAGGTTAGCCATTTAAAGGTGGCCGCCACAAAAACCAAAGGTTTACTAACGTTAATATTTAGTCAGGTTCTTGTCACATGGAAATTTAAATACACTTCTATATGACCTTTCCAGCAGTGGTTGTATAATTCACCACGTGTGGATGCCAAACTAAGAAGGAGCTGCCTGCCATTACCAAGTAATTATTGGTACATCCATTCTATGACGATAATTATGTATTAAATTTCATTTTTCTTCTCCTTGGTTTTGACTTATTGCTGTTCCTGTGTCTTTTGAAGCGCCACAATTTATGTCAAATTTTCAACTGCGGTATTTTAAAGATTTCTTGTTCATCGTGTTATGTTCTAAATCATGCGGATAACTACGACAACTCTGTGGCACAAATAAGCGTTTTACAACTCTATAATGTGTTTTTAAATTTGCAGGACCAATATAAGTATGCTCTGCCCTGCATGCCTCTTTTTTGATCCACTTTGTCTTTAATTAGTGTGAAATATAATCACTTATAAAACTAACAATATGATTGTTCTGAATTAACTTGAATGAACGATATGTGTTTATGTAGCCATGAACACATTGATTTTCTTTTTTTAATATTTTGAATAAAATTCCTATGCGTCTTTTTCAGATCTCTTATGTCCTGACAGTCTTTGAGGACCAATTGCCTTAAAGTCTTGATTCAATTCTATTTTTCAGTAAGTTTTTTTATATTTTATCCTAAATAGGCTTATTTATCAGTCATGCTAATTCTTTCTTCCTGAATTGATAAGATTAAATATATGTTACAGGTCTCTATATGGCTCACAATATAAAATAATCATTCTGTTCACGTTTATCTGGATGTATCCCTTTTTGCTAATGTCTTTAGCTGATAAACATACCTTTCTACGATTATAGCTTTTTACAGAAGGATCCTTCATCCACATAAGAAATCCTTTTATCTTGAAGATGGTCTTGTAGATGGACAACGTAATTAGACTGAAAGGTCGCCCAACAAACCCATTTCCATCAATGAAATTCATTGTATAAGAGATGTCTATGTAATGTATAGGAGGATTTCTGTGTAAATAGGTATTAAAAAACACAAGTGACAATTAGACATTTGGTTGTAAGATTGTTAGTCTTTGTCACTCATGTTTATGTTTATATTGGTTTTTACCCTTGAAACGGCAACTAAAGAATACAACATTCCTTCTCTTTTCTTTATTTAATTTGGTTGTGATTATGTCATTTGATTTTCAGAATTCATGTCTTTGAGGACACTGTTTGGGCATTTTTGAGTGACATTGTTAAGGAAATAATACTTAATATTTTAAAAAAACCCTTGTAGGCATCCTCATATTACAATATACTTTCAGCCTGATTCATGTACATGCCGTTTTGCGTGTCCCTAATAGCGAATCATAGCGATTCGCTATTGAGGACACGCAAAACGGCATTCATGTAGGAATTGCTACTTAAATAGCGATTCCTACATGTTCTTTATTTGCGAGTAGCAATTTGCTACTCGCAAATACTCCCCATTCATTCCTATGGGCCAAGAGGCCCATAGGAATGAATGGGGATTTGCGAGTAGCAATTTGCTACTCGCAACTAAGATAGCGATTTTAAGGGTGCCAGGGGTGTCCAAAGGACACCCTGTAGCACCCCTAAAATGCACTTTTGGACAGGTGTTGCGCACACACATGTCCAAAGGACATGTGTGTGTGCTACATGCAACTTTGAAAAATGCTTTTAAAAGCATTTTTCTGAGTTTTTGCTATTTACCGACAGGTCTGACCTGTCGGTAAATAGCGGCCCCAAAAGTTCAAAATCGCTATTTCTTGATGTTTCATGAATAGCATTTGAGGAATCTCTATTAGAGATTCCTTAAATGCTATTCCTCGCATATTTGCGACTTCTTAAATAGCGATTTTTGCATTTGGTATCATGAATACCAAATGCAAAAATCGCACTCGCAAAGGGCCAGATTCTCAGAATCTGGCCCTTTGCGAGTGCAATTTACCTACATGAATCAGGCTGTTTGTTACCCAAGCCCAAAAGGGTTTATCGTGTTGGCCAATCAGGATAAATAGTCATTATAGCATAGGCATCATGTGACAGAGCCAACGGCGTAGATGAAGGACCTGGTATGCAGCATATGCAGATGAAGGGCGAATGTGGGATCGGCCCTGGTTCGGTTTTGGTAAACTCTACTCCACTACGTGGGAGGCAGTTTTTTCCTGAACTCCACGTTACAAGCAGAGCGCAGAGTACAACAAACGTCAAAATCTATGCCAGCGAAGAAACGTTCACCACCAAACCCCTAATTAACCATTGATGTGGAAAGACCCTGGAGAGGGCTCTATTAGTAACCAAACTGTCTGGAATTGCCTCACATAAACTTTTTACTTCTGGTAGAATGGAAGTGTGAGTGGGGTTTTCATCCAGGCATGCAATATTATACTCCATATTATCATGGACACTTTTCTGAGTGGAGCTAAGAGGATGCACTATCGCCATTTAATCCAAAGTCATTTATTCTTAGCAAGACCCATATTACCCTCCTTGGCTGCAGGATTTTAATGGATTTTTATCTCCAAGGTAAAGCATACAGGGTTATGGTCACTGAGGCAACTATCCAATGTTTTATGATTTGAGACTAGAGGCACAGTAACTGCAGATATTAGTATGAAATCTATGATACTCCCTGTGGCAACCCCTATAAATGTTGGAATCTTCTCAATGTTATTTAACTGGACTCACTCAAAATTAATAAATTGTGTTTCAGAACTGGCTTGTTCAGTGTCCCCAATCTAGTGTGTCTAAAATGTACCCTGTCCTCACATTCTTCCGCTAAATGATCACATACACTATTTTCTTCTATGGGACACAGGGTAATATTAAAACACCCCAGCTATATTAGGATTACATTTTTAGTCAACTGAGCGTAAAAACATTTAGATATTCATCTAAATCATTAATTCCCTTATAGGCTTCATGATTAAGAAAGTTATTGTAGAAATGTATCAACAAAATATCATATTCTTCTGTCAGCGAGATCAGGGATACCATTTGGGGACACATGTACATTAGGAATTTTAACGGATACGAAAGTTGCAAGAATCTCTTGTGCCCTTCCTGCTGTTGAAGCAAGTGCTGGTTGGAATGAGGAGGTAAAACCATCTATGTGAAAGGGGTTAAGCATCCAGGTTTCTTGCCCACCGAAGCTTTCAAAGGACACAACCAACTTTCGCCGGTCTGGATTCATTAGCTTGCACCTGCAATGTTCCAAGTAGCCACTGTCACTCCTTCCCAATAGGAATTTAGATTTCTTGTTAACTCAGCCTCCAATTCTGATCTCCCCATACTGTGAGCATGTGAGGCTTCGCCCTTCATGGCTTGTGAGTCTGACAGATGTGTGGGAATGATGATTACCCAAATGCGACTAGAATGGAGGTTCCTCAGATTGTATGGTAACCCCTTGATTCCATGAGCCTAAAAAGTAGGGAGTATTTGCGCCAAGGCTATTACAGACCTCAAATGTAGCCCTGCAGTCCACAGCACCCGAGGTGTGAACAGATTCCCTTGGTGAGGGGAGGTCTGATCGACTCTGATCCCCCATTTTTTGAGAGGGGGTCTGACCAACTCTGATCTCCCATTTTTGGATGTCCAATATTGGAACAGCCATCTATGTCATTCTTAATACAGTTTGGGTGCTGTGAGGCCTCCTTGTTAGCAAGTCAATCTACCTAGTCGAGAACATCAACCGGTTGGACACAGGGACACTGTATGACCCATTAAGCCATAGTGCGCCATTGTCAGATGCACAAGTGTGTGTGAGATGTTGTGACAGAGGAACAGTAAGAGCAACCCATTGGGTGGCTTGTAAAAATACCCCGGAGGAAGAAGACCAATGGTAGTTTGTCTCTCTCGCATGTGCTCCACATCAGATAGCAGTTTTCAAACCAAATTAGGGTATTTGAAGTTGACTATAACACAGTATCCTGGGCAATCCTTCCTCCTCCTCCCAATCACCATGCTCTGTGAGTCAAAATGGTCCTCTCTTCTACCCTTTTACCTCAGCTTGGTTCTCTGTCTTATGGACTCTTAACCCTGCTCCTCACCTGCCTGTGATTGCTTCAAACTTGGTTACCCTTTCCTGGCATGCTGGGGCTTCGGTCTTGTTTCCCAGTCAAACACTGAGCTCACAATTCTTCATCTGTGCAGAGAATGGGATAAGTTTAACATGGAAACAAATATATGTTTTATAATCATTATCTTACGAAAGTACTGATTTGACCTGACCTTGCTGTGTAAGACGACTTTGAAAGTTCTTAACCGATATCTCGTGCTTATCTTTAAACAGTGTTTTGGTCTTGCTCTGCCCAATTTTATCACAATTCCTAATTGAGATATATTTTGTGCCATATTTCACTATGACAGGGTGGACATGTGGGACTATAGGCGTGCCTCAATTTCTCAATATCCAAACCATGCCTTAATCCCAACTGAGAAAAACAAATCAGCATGCCCCATAGCAGTCAGTAGTTAATGAGTCCCAACTGTGTCAATGGCGGTATTTTGATATGTGGGGACCGGCAGCCACTATATCACAGACCCTCATATATGTAGACCAATAACTCCTTTCACCTCTTGAATCCCAGATAATAAACTTAGCAGTTAATTATAAACTATGTTATGTTATTGATATTTCTACATCGCACCTGTTTCCCAGGCATGTCCTGGTGCTAGAATGAAGTCCTACAGAGGACGTGGATGGGAGAAGTAATGATGCCTGATTAAATGGTAAAAAGCCAAGTTTTCAAGGCCTTCCTGAAGTCGAGTAGGTTAGTCATGCCTCTAACATGCAACAGGAGTTCGTTCAAGCCGTGGCTGCACAGACCACAAAGCTTCTGCCACCCCAGTTGGCTTTCTTTGCAAATTGCACCAATACCACTTTTGCTTATGAGGAGCACAGTGATTTTCTAGGTGTGTACCAGTGGAAATGATACTAAAGGAAACAAATGGAAACCAAGGGAGGTATATGGGCTAGAAAATAAAGACTGCAAATGCACAGTGAAACTCAAGTATCCCAAAGAAATATCATAGGAGGCAACCAACCCAGTACCTCTAGTCTGTTCTTATTACCTATGTGGTACTAGGTGACAATTTACGCACCAAGTGGTTTTAAAATAAAACGGACAATGCCCATATATTGGCTAATTGCAACACATAAAGTTATTCATAATTGGAAAGATTAGGTCTACAGGCCTTTTGAAGTCATTCACAATGTAAACTGAGAGAGCCTGCTACCTTTGTCACCACATTAAATCAATACATTACGCTTATTGGCTTTAATATAAACATGACCGTGTGGTCTCTACTTACAGAGACCCATCAAAGATTTTAGGCAGAGCCAAAGCATACATCTGCTACACCAAGCAATACATCTGGCAAGAACTACAAAGGAATCTCTGTACTAAACACCTTTCCTATCTCATGTATCAGGGAGTTCACAGTGGAAACCTCTTCCTTTTTGTCTGTGATGACATTCACAGTGTAAAAATCTTGTGCTATTGCTTTTGACAGAGTTCTCAATGTAAATCCCATACCGATGCATTTGTCGGAAGGTTCAGAAAGAAAGAAAACCCCTTTCCTACAGCATTTGGCCAGGGGAATGCTATGTAAAACACCTTTTTATTGTAATAGAGAAATCTGGTTTGGGAGGTCCCCGGGCTGTCAGAAGTTACTAGCCTCAATTATCTCACTGATGGTTTTTACTTTTACCCCAGACCCTCAAACTAGGGAACAAACACTCCTGTTAACATCTGGCTATAAAGGAAATTAGAGCAGTCAAGGCTGACTCTAAAAAAAGACTGCACACAGCAAAGCACAACATTAACACTCAAAAAATTAATGTTCAGATAGTTACTTTTTTCTAAAACGTGAAACATTATTTATAGCACACACACGCTATAATGAAACTGACAAACATTTAAAAGATTTAAGGTAGAATCACAAATTGGAATCCCTCCAATAGAGGTTTGGCAGATTATTCAAGATGCATACCACTTACCCTAAATAACTATTACAATGTCTGTGAGGTTACATGTGGGAATTAGCTCACCAGCAGGCTCTAATTGTAAACATCAGCAATGGCCCTAAATGAGCTTCTTGGAAAACATCAGGCTTTAATGTGAACATAAACATGACCTTTAGGTCCCTGTCTAGAAATACACATGAAGTCTTTTAGGCAGTGCCCCAAAGCATATATTGATATAAATATTACAGGCCTGATTTAGAGTTTGGCAGATTGGTTACTCCATCACAAAAAAAGCTCCCAATGTAAAACTCCTTCATATGATATTTGTTAGAGAGTTCCCAATGTGAAGGCATATCTATGGTTTTTGGCAATCTAGCTAGTGTAAAACTACTTCTTATAATATTTGTCAATGTGAAACTACCTCCCACTGGATCGGTCCCCGGGTTACACCATGCAAAGCTACTTCTTACATTATTTAACATAGGCTATAACACAGTAAATCACAATCTACCCGAATTAAGTCTACTGGCATATGTATTTCACAATAAACAATTTGGGTCTACTGCCTTTGTCATAGCTTTTCATAAGAACAAGGTCAGACCTAAGCTAAGGCATCTGACATAACGTTTCCCATTTACACAATTAGGCCTGCTGCTTTGTTGATTGACTTGATACTCAGCTCAGTCCTCCTGCTGTGCAACACAATCAATCCTTTTCAGCAGAATCCCACACCTCTGTCCAATCAAATACAGTAAAGGAAGATCAACAAGAATGTGGAACCAAGGTCCCTCTCTCAGTAAAGCCTTTTTTCTGTTAATCATAAAAGGTATGACAACAGTGGCACTGACAAGCCAGATCTAAAAATAAAATTCTATATCTCTGAATGTTAAATTTCTTATAAATATGAAACACAGGACGATATATCAGCTTTCAGTATTCCATTAAAACTGCGCAGCATAGCACTCTTTATAATAAGATGTGGTGCCACTTGTCGTGGTGATGATGAAACATCTAAAAATAAATATGGCAGTGTAGTAATCTCTCCATCATGCCTGGTCTATAGACTTTTAACACTTGTATGAGCTGCTATTCTTCTACACTAACCCTCCTTTACACCTCTCCCACTTGCATAGCTGAGTGTAAAAAATGTGTTTTCAATTTGTCGTGCCAAGTTAGGCTACCTTTTACAGCGCTTCAATTACCATTCATAAAAAAGAAAAAAACCTTGCAACCTCTCAAAAATATACATTGGGTACGGGACACCAAAAATGTAAATAATGTAAATCTAATTGCACACTGAGAGCGAGAGCTTCTCCCCCCAGACAATTTGGGTAATGTGAACGATCTCACTGATCACTATAACTCTACAATGTCTAACATAATCAGCTCGACTGCTCCTCTAAAACTAAAAAGAATTCATGATAAAGATAAAAATCCACGGTTCAATGGATCGCTAAATGACGAAAGGAGAAACCTCAGACTCGCTGAAAGGAAATGGAGGCATCACCCCACATCATTCCATTTACAGCTTCTAAGAAAGACCAGATAGCCTACAACAAAAGCATT
Source organism: Lissotriton helveticus (assembly GCF_964261635.1). NCBI lineage: Eukaryota > Metazoa > Chordata > Amphibia > Caudata > Salamandridae > Lissotriton > Lissotriton helveticus. Next base: position 1,803,912,546 of record NC_136067.1, on the reverse strand, counting down.
GTCAGATCAAAAAAAGATTTATTTAGTTCTGAACTTGACAATGTAAAAAATAGACTGCGTAAACTATTTGAGCTGATAAAACATCAATCGAACAGGCTTGCTAAAACCTCACATGAATCACCCCTATCCCAAATCACCTGCGAGGAATTCGCCTCCTTTTTCTCATCCAAAGCCAACACCCTGGAACTACTGACAGCTGCTGATGCACTCTCCCACTCGTATATTATTCACCCTGAACCTCTTCACCCTCCAAAAACAAAGCACAATGGTCGAACTTCAAGCTATATGACCACAATGACATTACTAGAAACATGTTGTCCACTAATCCTAATAATCACTACAATGATTCCTTCCCATCCAAATGCCTTCTGTTACTCCATCAATGTATCGTCCCCAGTTGGACCAACATAATCAATGTTTCCTTATCTCAAGGTTCCTTACCTGACTGCCTCAAGACTGGTCAAGTCCTTCCTATCTTAAAAAAGCATACAGGGAATCCTGCAGACCCAAACAAATGTAGGCCTTTGACCAACATTCCTCTTTTAGCAAAAGTACTAGATAAATGCGTGCAACAACAGCTGAGCCAACACGTCCAGAAATTCAATTTCCTTGTTGAATGTCAATCTGGGTTTAGACCTGGTCCCAATACCGAATCTGCAATTCTTCATATAGTGGACAACACTCTTTTGGCTCTTGATCACAACAAAACCTGCCTACCAGTTCTTCTTGACTTGTCTTTCGCATTTGACACTGCTAACCGCGAAATACTGCCAGCCAGACTTTAAAACAGGATGGGGCTTTCAGGTACAGTGTTGTACAGGTTACATCCCTCTCGCAGAACAGAACCCAAAGATTTTTGGTCAGCCATGATTTATCCATACATTCCTCTAGCGTGATTGGTGTTCCACAATGCTCAACTCTCTCCTCTTCACTGTTTAAACTTTATGTCGAACCACTCACAGATAAACTTCAGCATACTAACACCTCCTATCACATGTATGCGAATCATACCCAGATTTACATGATAAAGTAATCTCTGGAGGAGATCAAGTCAATGAATGATGCCTTAAAGCTCACCTTACATTGGCTAAACTGCAATCATATTAGACACAATCTGCAAAAAACAGAATTCCTCTTGATCCCCCCCCCCACAAAAAAAGCTTTGCAGATGTTAAGGAATGGGCCAAGTCGATCACTGCTCTAAACTGTACTCCTGTCCTGTTTGACTCCTCCAAATCCCTAGGTATTACTCTTGACAAGAACTTAAACATGCAATCTCTCATCAACTCAATGGCCAAAAGCGTCTGCTTTCAACTGAGCTATCTCAGGAAATTGAAACCATTCAAGTGTGGCTCACTGGTTAGAGGCGGCAGACCCGGAAGCAAAGAATGGCCCGGGACCAGGGTTCAATTCCCGACGCGGCAGGGTTGTTGACCAGGGTCAGCGGAATCAACAATTCTCGCCTCAGTGCCTACTCTAACCAGGGATCACACTCGGCAACTATGGGCATTAAGCTTGCCTCATCTCTACAACGGCCCCCCACAGACGCCGGGGATGCCTGGTTTCACCTTGGAGATACCCAGAAGGGACCATCTCACAGGGAAAGCCAGGACGGGTTCCCCAGCGGTCTTCAACGCCGGGACGCTTACGGGCAGCTGTGCGCTTTACAAATCCCACACATTTACATTTACACATTTACATTTTATCTACTAACTTTAAAATGTCAGTACAATCCTTAGTAATTTCTAGGAGCGAGTATGGTTGCACTACACTTTCAGGCTTACCCAAGATCTCCACCGCTCCCTTAAAAATGTGCCTCAACGCTGCAGAAAGACTCCGTACAGGATCAAAGAAATTTGACCATGTCTCTCCACATCTAAAGGCTTTGAATTGGCTTCCATTCGAAGCCAGAGTTCAACTTAAACTGGCTTGCATTACCCACAAAACCATCCACCACAAAACTTTGATGTTCCTTGCTAAAACAATTAAGATTTCGGGGGGAGGAAGACCTTCGCGGAGCGCCAGGGATCTCGTACTGAAACCACCCTATTCCAGAAGAAGAAAACCTATGATAGAGCTGTCTCTGGAGTGGCCCCTAGAATCTGGAACTCCTAACATTTTAATTAGCAATGACTCTGCTCTCTCGAACTAGCTCTATCAGAACAACTATGTGCCTGAACTCTGCATTACAGCAAGTCCTTACTAGCTGAGATCTATCATTTATTGTACACTTGTTTTACCATTTCTCCTATAACGTCCTCAAAGTAACATTGTCTAGCTCAAGTACTATGTATTGACCCTGTTTACTCCTAATTCACTGTACCCCATGATTAATTTTATAGTTTATTGCCCTTTGTCGTAACTTTGTTTTTTATTTAGCATTACATACTCGTTAAGTGCTCTGATACCCTTGGGTCATGTTCGCGTTATATAAAACATTCAATAAATAAATAAATAAATACATTTACACTGGACTCACAATATAGGTTTTAATTATTTCTGGAAATGGTATTTCGCAAACTTTGCCTCACCTATCTTTTCAAGAGAGACGTCTTTTTATTACCTCATAATATAGTCTTACCGCCCATTGGCAAGGGCTGTCCTGGTTGTTAAATGCTCTGAACATGAATAATAGGTCTTAAGAGAGTCCATAATGAGGGCAAGGGCATTTAATAAACAATATAGCCTGGAGGCAGAACAGATATATGGTTATTAGAACATTCCACACACTGTGTTAGAATGTTCTAAATGAAACAGGGAGAAACAGAAAAAAAACATGAAATGTTTGAGAAGAAGGCCTATACCAGCCATTATTGGCAATGAGCCACTCTGTTGTCTTCAATCGAGCCCCCAACATTGTAATGTTCTAATGACATGTATGTGTCTTTTTTCTTTTAAGGTCCTGCATTTAATACTTTCATTGATACTGTATTATACTGTGTTGCTTTTTTATCTAATTTTTTTTCAATGAGCAAACTTTGTTCTTCTTTGGCTTCTACCCCAGCTTGCACACCTAGAGGGTTCTGTTTATTAACTGTCATGAACTGAATTATTTTCAGCTTGATGTGAGGAAACGTACATTCCACCTCTTTTATTTAGAGCCTGGCAGTAGAAAAAGATACTCATTACACTACATAACATTCATATTTTTATTGTTTATGAAGGCTGTTAATCAATATTAACCTTTAAAACACAGATTTCTAAAGGTAGACATCGGAAATGTACATTTTAAATACCACTTGTAAATGAAAATACACAATATGCAATAAAACAAGCAAATACCTCTCCTTCTCGAATGTGGATATTGTTATGTTTCCCATTTTCAATTATCTTCAGGCACATATCTCCATTTATTTGGAAAAATAGCTGTAAAAATAACAAATATTTCAATTAATCATATTGCCAAAAAAGATTTGTTTCATCTGTAAACGCTGCAGAACATTTGCGCATACTCACCTTATAAATCTGCAGTCTCCAGTGCCCTCCACTCAGAGATATTCCCCGCCCGCATAAAGTGTTTGAAATTCAACCTATACAAATTTCTTTATGCACCATACTTTCTGCTTTTGCTACACTAAATATTACAAGTGTAATGTTCACGTATTCTCCCCAAGCAGAACTAGGTGGCCTTTAGACCTTTTGAGCCCCAATGCACTCTGTTGTGGTTCTATCTGTCTCTGTGGCATTTACTGAGAGGATTCCTCTTTCACTGAACCCCCTACACAGTGTTTCTTTAACTCAATACATGCGCACCATGTTTAATATTGTTATTAGCACCATGTGTTTCAACTGTTTACTTTCATCAGTTCTTCGCAATTATTTACGCCCCCCCTTGAGAAGTTGAGGACAGTGCTCATCCTCCGCCACACAACCATTGCATATAAAATATTGACCATGCACTTTTGAGCAAAACACATCGTAGTTTGGAAAAAAGTATTAATTGCATTTTGGTTGGCATTTAAAAAACATCTGGATCTCATTATCATGCAGGCGAACAGTGCCTGCTATAAGTGATTTTGTAAAAAAAAAAAAAAGTCTGCATCGTATTGTTCCCAAAGGTGAAGTATTTGGAAATTCTCTATTGACTACAACATTCGCATTTTAACGTGGTTTCTGGCTTATGCTTGAAAATAGTACTCTGTATCCATTTGCATATTTCAGTCTACCAGCTGCTTTGCCTTGCATTTCCAAAGCCAGAACATTCTTCCGTTGTTTATTACATGTTCCTTAAACGTATAAAGGCTCAAGAAACTACTGACCATGTAGTCGGCAAGGCAAGCAAATCCTTAAAATCAAGGCCTTATTCACGAAATTCCTGTGTATATTCGAAAAGTTACACTCGTAGTCTTACGCATACAATTTCTGTAAATCTCTGACTTTCCTTGAATTCACAAAGAATTTCACGAGTACTTATGGGGGTTGGGATATCACTGGAGTACTCCCTGCCTATTCCCATAGGCTGGAAATATGCCAGGCAAATCTTTGTTCTTACCCACACACTTTCAGGTTTTTGGGTGTTCATCCACTTTGCAGACAACCCAACTCTTGAACCTCTTACAACCTACCCTTGCTACTATGCAAAAACACACCATACAGGCAGAATTTATGTGTATGAGCAGATTTATACGTGCAAAATCACGTTTTCTGATTTGCTGACGCGAGTTTGAAATAATAAAATATGGGGCATATTATCAAGCCCCTTATCGCCGCGTCATCGGCTCTTTTCTGCCGATAACGCGGCGGTATTTGCATTGCCCTATTATCAAGGGAGCGTTAAGTCAATTAACGTGGCTTAAAGCCATGTTAATTGACTTAACACTGCCTTGGTAATAGGGCCACTTTCACGATAAACTCATCGTGAAAGGGGGCGTGCAGTGGGTGTTGCGGTGGGCGTTCCACCGCAACACCCATTCACTTCGACGCTGCCACCTTTTATCAAGAGAGGTGATAATAGGTGGCAGCGCCAAATTTAAGAACAGGAAAGACCTGTTCTTATGGTGGCGAAACGAGGAGAAATGCTTCATTTCTCCTCGTTTTTGCTTTTTCCATGTGTGCTGCCTTGTGCAGCACACATGGAAAAAGCAAAATGCCAAGGTTTGTTTATGTACAGGAAGGTGTCCCTTCCTGTACATAAACAAACCTCTTTTTAAAAATGCCAATTTGTAACTTACATGTGTGCTTCATGAAGCAGCACACATGTAAGTTACAAAATGGCATTTAAGCTTTGGCTATGTGCAGAAAGGAACACCTTCCTATACATAAAGAAACCTTCCCTGCCTGCGCTGGCGTTAAGTTGTAATACTTATCGCCATTGCAGGGGGAAACGCTAGGCTGCACCATATCCTTGGTAATATGGTGCAGCCTAGCGTTTCCAAAGTGGTGAAGAGAGACGTTAAGCCAAGGCGGCTAACACCTCTCTTAACCACTTTGTTGGTAATATGCCCCACGGTGTTTATGCCACTTGTAGCTGGGTCCGCACAACTCAAGGGAAGTTAAGCAATCCTTGTAACAATTACCGCAGCTGCGCATGGAAATACAGAAAAATCCTGTTAGCTCAGTGAAATACCAAGGTCCTCTTTTTAGTCTTAGACTTATAAGAAGCAGCAAGACTAAATAGTCAATTCTTAATCTTGGAGGTTGATGTACAGGCACAACGCCTAGCTCAAGCAGCACTGGTTTTACTTACAATAAAAAGATTGTCCAAGGAGTGGATTTTTTTATATTAAGTAATCGTGCAATAACTTTAAGAGATTCTATGGCATTGAGTGGTGGGCTCTTGCAGCACATACAGTTCTGCCACTGTAGTGCCTTCCCTAGCCCTGGAGCATGTAAATGGATAATGCCACATAAATGTAAATGTAGGTGTACTTACATAGTGCAAACCTGTCACCCAAAGGGCATCCTGGCGCTTGCTTAGGGAACCCATCCTGGTATTCCCCTGTGAGAAACCCCGGCAGGGTGTCCACAAGGTGAAAGCCAGGCATCCCGGCGCGAGGGGCCGTAGTGGAGATTAAGCAAGCTATTGCCCAGAGTTGCAGAGTGTGACCCTGTGATTCAAGTAGGCACCGGAGCGAGAATTGTCGAGTCCATGGAATTTTGAGCCCGAGACCCGCCGAGGCGGGGAATCGAACCCTGGTCCACGGTCGATCTCAGCTTCCAGGTCTGCCGCCTCTAACCACTGAGCCACGCTTCTCCACATGAGAGCAGTTGTTAAATATGTCTTTATTCCTCAACATACACTCACACACATTGTGCATTATTCAGGCCTGGGCGAAGTTTGGGAATCACGCTAAGCGGAATTCTGGAAGCAGTGGATTCAAAACCATAGTGCTGTTCGCGCAGATTTTTAGCACCAAGAGTTTCTCCTGGGCTGTAAAATTTGTTCCAACGGCTTGCATTCAGAGAGCACGAGTTCAGAGTTTTCGCAAGGAGGTGTCTAGTGTGAGATTTCTCTTGCAAGGGAAAAAAATCCACTTCACTTTGCTGAGTTTTTGGGAAGTCCACGTGGAGTGGGCAAAACTCCATGAACTCTGCCGGAAGAGCGGAATTCTCACTGCCCCATCAGGATTCAAGCAAGCCGCGCCGAAGACGGCTGTAATGCCAGAAACCGGTCCCCGGAAGCTTGTTTTCCTTTCCAGTAAAGAATTGGCTTGGTAGTTTGGTCTGCCCTGTTCCCATGATGCACTGGGCCAGGGACAGACTAATTTGCATATAGCCAGGTTCTGAACTGGGATGGTGCAGTGAGCTAAAAAAACGGTGATGGATCAAGCCCTGATCTTTTGACTGGGTAGGAGTGTTCTGCTTAATTCAGATACTCTGTCCATCACCACCCCCTGTTATGAATCGTTTTGGCCACCACAAGTGTGGAAGGGTATGCTCAGACATGAGTCCCTTGCTCACTGCACCATCAGGATTCAAGCAAGCCGGGCCGAAGACGGCTGTAATGCCAGAAACCGGTCCCCGGAAGCTTGTTTTCCTTTCCAGTAAAGAATTGGCTTGGTAGTTTGGTCTGCCCTGTTCCCATGATGCACTGGGCCAGGGACAGACTAATTTGCATATAGCCAGGTTCTGAACTGGGATGGTGCAGTGAGCTAAAAAACGGTGATGGATCAAGCCCTGATCTTTTGACTGGGTAGGAGTGTTCTGCTTAATTCAGATACTCTGTCCATCACCACCCCCTGTTATGAATCGGAAGAGTGGAATTATTCACCGACCCCTAGCATTATCTCAAAATCAACATTAACCACACTGGAACACCTCCCCGCATGTGACGTCGTTCCTGTTCAGAGTCTGCCCCAGAACCACAAAGGTCCCAGTGCATACAACAGCAATATGCTATATCTCCCCCTTTGTTAAATAAAAAGTGGTGAACATTTCGAAAATCACTTTTCTTCAATCAGTCGGCGAAGTGATCGAGATGATCGAGATGATCGAGGTCCACCCTGATCGGACAACGGAGTCATAGGCTCAGGTGATGATGCCAAATCTGCTGGGAGGACTGCCTCAAGCATGGTTTCAGGACTGAAATGTGATGTATCCCAAGTGATAGATTGTCCAGGACAATGTGCTCTTATCATATGTCTTTTGCACACCACAACCTGCAGAGGAATAATGGCAAAAGGAGTGTCCGTTTTCCATCTTTGTTTCTGTTTAACCAGTACCCAGGTTTCTTTGTGCTGGGCATGACGATGTTGATCGGCATATGCTTTCATTTTCCTTTTTCGAGTCATGTCAGTGTCTCAAACCTGGTCAGTATTCACTGATCAATCGGAGGTCCATTGAGGTAGTTTTGTTCTGATTGATCTCCCAAATAGCAAGGTGGCTGGACTCTCACCAGTTGTGGAGTGAAGAGTTGATCGATAGGCCCAGAGGGCTAGGCACATGGCTTGGCTGAGATCAATTCCTTCCATGGACGCTAGCTGATGACTCTCTTGAGGGTGCCCATAAATCGTTCAACTACACCATTGGCTTGGGTCAGAGAGGAGTACTCTTTTGCTCATTGACATTGAGTCAGACAAGGAACTCTTTGAACTCTTTACTGCTAAAGGGTGGGCCATTGTCAGATTTGAGGATTTCAGGAATGCCCCACATTGCAAAGATGTAATCAAGTCATTCTATGACCTTATCATGGGTTGTCCAAGATAAGTCTACCACCAAAGGAAAATGTGAATATTCATCAATGACTACCATGAGATGGTGTCTATTTCACAAAGTTTCAAAAACGTCAACTGCAACTCTCCCCCAGGCATGAGCAGGAAGGTCAGACATTGTCATTGGGTGTTGCGTCATGTTGGGAGACAAGCAATTACCAATGTGACACATTTTCAGCTCCTTCTCAACTTTCTCATCCAGTCAAGGTAACCACACTAGATCTCGTAGGGCTCTTTTGGTGGCTACGATACCGCAGTGTCCTTGGTGGGCCAGTTCGATGGCCTGCTGTCTTAAGCTTTCAGGTATGACAATTCTCGAGGGTCTCAGTATTATGCCTTCTTGAGTATCTGCTAACTCGTCCTACACATTTTTGAACGTTTCAAAGTCAAAGTCAAATATATATTATGATTTGGAACTCAAAACAGATTTTATAAAAGACAATTAATACAGGGTAAAATATGCAGAATTATAAAATACAAGAGGAAACCATTCGGCGCGCAACCATACTCTACTTTAGATAAAAAATGCCTCACGGACAGAAAAGGTGCAAATGCGCAATTGAATCAATTAAACATTATGATACAATACTTGAAGAATGCAGGAAACTATGCAGGCGTAATAAATTTAGAAAAGAAGTGGTGCAAAATCTTTTTCAATACTACACTAATACAGCACTTCTATCTGTGCAATGCCCCCAGCTTTACAGGGCAGAACTAATGCAGTAATTCTATTTATACTGTAGAAAATATTTAATGCCTAAAATGCCAAATTCCACACATTCAAAACCAAATACAGTTGCTATACAATTTTAATATTCAAACAACTAAAATACGTTTAAACATTGTTTAAAATATTTAAAAGAATGTGCACAAACTATTTCTGATAGAGATGCAGAGAGACATTCCCTGGTCTCCCCTGCCGAAGTTATGTTGTACTTTAAGAACAATGGTCCTAACAATTGACGTCGCAATAATTTTAGGAGAGGACACACAAATATCAAATGATTAAAATCTTGAACGCAATTCCCACAAAGAACACAACGCCTCTCCTCCTTAGGTAATCCGCGCCAGGATCCAGTGATAATTCATAACCGAAGCAAATTCATACTTAATGATGAAATTGTTCTGTGCACACAATGGGGGAGGTTCCATAATACATATTGCTGTGGTTTTTTACAAATGCTATTTCCGGCTCACTTCATAAACTGTTTTCTTTAATCAGATTTGTCAAGATAAGCTTTGGAAGCAGTACTACCTCATTCTGATCAAATTCAAACATATCCAAAGCTTTCATATAATTTGAAAGTTGGCTCTTCTTCCCTACATGCATAAAAAACTTCATATTTTATTGCAGTCTGGATGGAACGCGAGCCACTATTCATTATGTTTTCCCCCCACCTTAGATCAGCAGCCATAGCAAGCACATTCATAGTCAGGAGCCCAAATTGTAGCCGGAAAGCAGAAGGTATGGCCAAAAAATTCAATTTACAGATTTGGTGCCTCAGAAGAAGGTGGGCCGGATCCATTCAATGAGGGAGGTTCATCACTCGACTCCAACAACATCCGCAACTGGAATTGATGGCATATAACTGCGAGATATATTGGGTCCACTCTGCATCGGATGGATATAGGGATGGCCTTGGTCTTAATTCTAGAATCACAGTATTTAGCTATTATAGACCAATATTTACGCGCGTCTTAACTTAATCCTTTTATGGGCCTCCTCCATCGTACGTTCAGATGCCTTCAATCTAGTTCTCACGCGCTTCACCTGACTGATTTCCCTTTTTCTCAATAGCTACTGCTTAAAAAGTTTCCTTTCTAGGAAATTTACCTCCTAAGAGATAACTACAGAGGGTTTAACACTAATAATTCTATTTTTATTCCCACATGATTGAAGCAGTGACAGCTGCTTTTCAAACCAAGGAATAGGGTTCTCTAGCAATGTGACAGAAGGGAGTAAACTTGCTATTTTAACATGCGGCCAAATTCATCATATTGTTATTCGGCTAAAAAGTATGCCCAAAACAATAGCGTTATTTCTGGAATTCCAGTACTCGAGCGCCTTAAACTTTAAATCAAAAACCACCAAGAGAATACTGTGATCACTTACATCCATCCTAGTATCTCAAATTGAGAGCAAGCACCAAACATAATCAAATAATGATTGCCCTCTAGAGGAATGAATGGTGACAAGGCTGGAGAATCCTCTGAGAACCTGCCATTTAGAGCAATAAGGTCATTAGATCTCAGGCAATTCAGAAAACAAAGGCCCCACCTAACTGATCTAATATTACCAGGCAAAGTAGCCTCTGGAATGATCTATACCTCATCCAACTCTGAGTTTCCAAACAGTAACGACTAACTCGTCCTACACATTTTTGAACTTTTAGAATTGAGCATCATCAGCAAGTGGCCGGATACTTCTCTTCCATGACTGCGTTGAAATAAATTCTTGAACGATGATCATGTCTTTATCAGCATTGGTGGCAGCAATGATTTGTTCCGCAGATAGAACCACTGGTGTGCTGGATCTCATGATAAAGTTGAGATTTGCTTTAGCTCTCTTGGAAGTCGAACTGTGACGATGTAGTGGCACTTGTGAAAAGTAAGCTGCTAGTCTTTGATCCTTTACCAGTTTGGGCACAATCCTATAGTCATAGTTTTGCCTTCTTAACCCCCACCTCTTGATTTGAGGTTCCCAAAAATTTATATTAATGCCTGGTGGTGACAGTGAATCATTTTCCACAGAGGAATACATAAAAATATTTGCAGACCCACACCACAGCCTGAGTCTCCTTCTCCGGCTAAAAGAAGGAATGTTCTGTCTCAGACAAGCCTTAAACCCCCACCTCTCGATTTGAGGGGCCATAATAGCCTTCAGGTTAACTAAAATTGTAAGTAATGCCTGGTGATGACAGTGAATCATTTTCCACAGAGGAATACATAAAAACATGTTTGCAGGTCCACAGCCTGAGTATCCTTCTCCGGCTGAATGTAGGAATGTTCTGTCTCAGACAGGCTCCAACTGGCATAGGCCACAATGTGTTTCTGAGCATTCAGAAGGGCTCTGTGTTAAGCAAGTATTGCCACTAGCCCTACCGGGATTTCATCAACTGTAATTTCATCATGTAACTTGGGGTCGAAGCAAGCCATTTCTATTGCATTTTCTATTGCATGCTTTATGTCTCTGAAACTCCTGTTGCATTCTGGAGACCATTGAATTGGTATCTTTTGCTTTGTCAAGTCACTTAATGGGGCGCTCACTGTAGTAAAGTTGCAAATGTATCTTGACAAATAACTGGTCATGCCTAGAAAGGATCGTAGCTTGGTAAAATCTTGGGAGGGGCAAGTGGATGATAGTGCCTACACCTTGTCTGGGTCTGGAGTCATTCCCCGGTCAGAGAATATGTGACCAAAAAAACAGAATTTGATTTGGTGGAACTCACACTCTGCAGCATTCAGAGTGAGGCCGGCATTATCAAGTAACTGGCATACTTGGTTAAGGGCTTTATAATGTTCCTAGGTTCTCCCAAAAAGCAATATGTCATCACTGTAATTGAAAGCATATATAACAGGGTGGATAGCTCAGCGAATAACATCCTGAAATTTCTCAGCAGCAGAGGATACTCCAAAACTCAGTCTCTTATATCTGACAAAACAAACATGACTTGAAAAAGTAGTACTGTATCTGCAGCCCTCCTCCAGTTCAAGTTGATGGTATTATTTATTTAAGTCAAGATAAGAAAACACTATAGCTTCGTTCAATTGCATGATCATGTTCGCGAGCTGTGGACCAGGGTGTCTCTGTTTGCCTGGTGCATATCTACGCAGATGCGCACTGCTCCTGTCATGCTACAGAAGCACTTCCAACTCTCTCTCTACAGCTTCTTGTAAATGGAAAGCAACTCTACGGTGTCGCTGAGCAACATGGCGAATGTCTTCATTGATATGAAGCTTTAATTTCATTTTCTAGAGATTTCCAAGGCCATGAAACATCAATGGGAATCAGCAAGTGATCTCAGACTGAGCACAGAGATTGTAGTTAAAGGATGTTATCCCTATGTCAGCAGCGGTGGCAAAACTGAGCAAACAGACACTCCAAAAAGTTCCTTGTAGTACATGAATGATGGCTTGCATCAATGTCTTTTTATGTTAGATTGTTGTGAATGACCCTTGGCTTTGCAGTGGCTCAGAAGAGTGGCCCAAGTGTATACCTTCGTGCCTGATGGAGTGAGGTGAGGCACAGGGGATAAGCGCCTACATTTGCCATGGGCATAATATCAATCAAAGCACCACTGTCTATGATAAAAGTCACTACATGGCCGTTCATTTTCAGCTTGACTTTAGGACAGTGTCCAAATTAAGTTTATTGGTTTGTTTGCTGAGATTTCTTTGAACGGTGATCTTCTTTATAGGCAGACAACTCCGTATGCGCACACCTTCCTTCGGTAGACATCTTCAGTGCACACCCATCTTCTTCACTGGCGGACAATAGTGATGTTGAAGAGCCTTTATACGGCGAGCTTGACTACAATTGATTTTGCCTGGTTCTGATATGTTGTAGTTGATGTTGCTTTTTGGTTTTGTGCATTTAACAAGAGTGCTTTTGAAACATTCTTGCTTCCATCTTTATTTTTCATCATGATGCACCTGACTTTTCTTTAGCGTGGCACACAGTTATGAAATTATTCTTTTTTTCCACAACTTTTGCAGACCTGCCCGTTGTCAGGACATTCATCTTCATGGGGAAATGAAAAACCACATCGGAAGCATAATTTTGATTTCTCTAAAGATTTCAACTTATGTGCTTATTCTTCTTTTTCATGGCTAGAGCTGATTCATTGTGATCTGTTCCTGCTTTCATGTCAGTAGCTTGTCAACTTGCTTGTTCTTCAGCTCTTGCAGCCATTGGCATTTTCTCTAAACTGTGTGTTTCTCTCAACACGCACCTTCTAATTGAATCTGAAAGGCAGCCATCAATGACTGAGGTGCACGTCCTCTTTGTTGGTAAAATTACAGTATTTGCAATGTTTGATGAGTGTATCAAGTCTTTCAACAAATTTGTCCATTATTTCACCAACCTATTGTCATGCTTGGTTGAAGATATATCTTTCATATTCGACATTGGGCACTGAGTTGAACTTGTCCTTCAACGTTTCTTTTACCTTTGGTATGATTTTGCATTCGATTGTCTTCTTTTCATCGTCTTCTTCTTGTACATCTAAGAATTATTGAATGTTTTGTCCACACAGCACATCTGGAGCCAATGCTCTGCTTCTTAGAAGTGTTGAAGGGCGATGGTAGCTTCAGGAACAAGGCTGCATTGTATTTCATGCTCCCTTTTTCTGCTATTGAGAGCAAGTGCTGGTCAGACAGCCTTTGGCATACCATGACTCCTGTAATTTCTGCAAACACAACCCTTTTGCTTGGACTTGGGTCACTGCTCCCTATCTGAGGTTGTCGAATGCGCCACTTGTCCCAATACCTGGCTTTCACTGCCGTTATCTCTCTCTTTGTTTGAGTAATTGCTACGTATTTTGGGGCAAAGCGCAGCATCTCTGTAGACCGATTCACCAGTGGTTTTGGCGTGCGCTTTCATTGTGTTCCTCTGCAGGGCCTTCACTTTCTTCGGTGGCCATGTGTGGGCTGGAGCAGGGCGTTGACACCAAATGTACCTGTCATAGACTGCCTTGCATCGATTAGAGGCACACATTGCATGTACAAGCAGTTTGTCCTACTGATGCATACTCTCAGGGAGAGGAGCCTTGTTTTGTTTTCCTTGGTGCATGTATCCCCCTACTCATCGCCAGATGCATCATCTTCCCCAGTGCTGGAAAGTGCAGATGAATTATGCCACACGTGAGGAAAATTGAATTTTGCCTTGTTATATGTGCCTACGTGTTCCCCATCCTATGTTATATGTGCATGATCGATATGCATATATCCCCCTATGATCGATTAAAGACGCAATTATAGTTGTGTCCAACTTTAGTATGCCAGTTTCCAGTTCTCGTGAAAGCAACAAGTATTAGGCCTATGTTTCCAACGTTGTACATTGTGCACGTTAATTCATTGAATTGTCCCCGTTTCTAGGCCTCAAAAGGGCTCGGACACCAGATTCAAGCTCCAGCCTCCTGAACCCACTCCGAGGAGCGATGCAGCCCCCACCTGCATCCCTGACCCTTCACTTACTTCCTGCCACGCAGCGCGGTGCCCGGCCTGGCTCTGCCTGCCTGTCTGCCAAGAATATGTTATGCCTCTAGTTATCAGTTCAGCTCTCCGTCTTCACATTCCTAAGCTACTGAACCACATAAACAGCTTCAGCTATAGTCTAGTCTTTCTGTCTCCATGTAAGAGAATTACTGTGTTAATATTCATGAAGATTCATAGCACACGCAATACATGTAGAATGTATGCATGCACCAGCCTTAGTGTCAAGTAGCCTTTGCCCTGATAACTTTTAGATTCTATCAACATGTACTCCAAACACCAGATACCAGATATGCTATAGGTACATGTCGTCCTGACACCGCAGACTTTAGTCTCCTCTTCTAGTGCAGAAGTCATAGCCCCAGTTCTCCCCGGTAACACGTCATTGCCCGTTTGCGCGCACCACTAGGTTAAAGGTCCCAGCTGCCCAGGTAGCCCCCTCCATGTTTCCACCCATTTATGACACTTCTGTGACGTTCTCATCACATGTCTACGTGCACGCCCTGTGCACGCCTTCTTTTCACGCCCATGTGTTCTTATCTTACGCGTGTCACTTGTTACGCCTACTGTATGCAATGTAATTGTAATGTCTTACTATATATACCTTGTACTGTTGATGAAACGTTGCAGCTGCCTTCTATGCCATTCTATTTCAGGCTGTCCCGATCCTGTCCCTTCCCTCATGCCTGATTAAAGCCTGTTAGACTCAGATACATCGGATCCTGCCTCTTATTTATTGAGCTATCTGTTATTATTAATGTATTCAAAAATAGTACCGGTAATTAATTATTTATTTACCACAAAATGGCGCCCGAACAGGGACGAGCCCTTTCCCCACGCGCCGGCGATGTAACGCAGGCCCCCTGACCCTTCTACAGCCGTGACGGAACTCTACCGTGCACGTGCAGATATTTCTGCTTCATCAAGTCTCCCTCAGGCCCACGGAGGAGACGGAGACTGCGGTCCGGCATCCAGACGAGGCGGTGAGGAATGCGGTTCGTCCCGACCAGAGCCCAAGCCGAGAGAGCAAGGTCCGAGGTATCCGGAGGCCCACCTGTAACCGAAGCCCGAGGTCCGAAGCGCATGCGTAGTAACCAGACGTCGTAGCAGTCCAGTCCAGTCCGAGGCCTTCAAGTTCTGCTTCCCGGTGAGTACCGTTGCGGGGGAAGTATCTAGACAGGTTCATTAGTTTGTTCCTGGTCCGATGGGTTTGGGTACACAGATCCAGTCCGACGTGTCCACCTAGGTGGATACGGTATGACGTGTCTCTTTACGAGACCGGTATGTTCTGTACTGTTCTAGCAGTGCATCCAGTAATTCTAGTAAGTCCGTTCTCGAGAAATTCAAGTATTATGTTTTCAGTGTATCAGGTAGTATTCTGTTCGAATTGTTATTAATGTATTTCTATGTCGTGGTATGAGTGATTTGTTTGCCATTCCATTACTGTGATTATTGTGTATTGTGTTTAGTTTAAGTACGACCCGATTATGCCTCTATTTTCGAAATTACGTCAGATCAAAACCAGAAAAGGGTTACTCGAAGAATCAGTTCCTGTCCCTCCTAGGGACAGTCCTGGACATTTTATGTATCACAAGCATGGCTTAAATGCCATATTATATCTAGACTTATGGGTGGATTACACCAAGGATCTTGAAGAGAAATATAGATGGCCTGTATCAGGTACATGGGATGCCGAGTGCATCATGCGAGTAGAAGAAGCATTATGGAAAAAGAAAGCCAGACAGTCCCAGAAAGATGCCATCGAGTTATGGCGCAAAGAATCTCATAGAAGAACCGAAAAAGAATTCAGGAAAGCAGAATTAAGTAGGGAATCCGCAGAAAAAGCCCAAGAAAGGGAATTACTCGAAGAAGGTGAACGAGTTAGATCAGAACAGTCCGACAGACAGAGAAATGCCCGTATTAAAGGTATGTATCCTCTTCTTGCCGAGGGCTTGCCGAAGGCAACCCCGGAAGCACCCTGTAATTTACCGCCACCATTGGTCCCGATTAAGCTACGTCATAAACCGACTGCAGCTGAAATTTTTCTTTCGTCCTACTTGGACGATACAGTCCCAGCATATGCAAATCCTATTCCGCCTGCTCACCCTCAGCATCCTGTAAATAATGTAATTCCTGTTCCTCCAGCCACTGGTCCCGGGGACTCTATTAATGTGCCAGTGCCCCCGGACCAGCCCACATTAGGTGTACCCGTTTTGCCAGCCACTCTACCAGCACGTACAGTATTAACTGACGATTCCAGTTCAGGAGGTGCGGGGGGAGGTGCTCCTATCACCCCGCCTCAAGTAAGACGACTGACGCCGCGAGAAGCAGCGTTACAGCGTACGCCAAAAGTGGCTACATACGCAGACCTCAAGCGACATCTTACTGACTGTATATATGATCCAGTTCCAGGCGAAGATCACATGATATTATATTCAGTACGTTTAAGACGAGTTGCCAACTTTTTGGCCACCCTGCCTGACATGAAAGAACATCTAGACAGAATATATCATTTTGTCCGTATAGGAGAGAATCCAGGAAGTATTCACGAAGCTATGGCACACAGAAAAGCCGAGATTCAACATATGATTTTACAGTTCTTGATTAACTGTTTAATAAGAGAACAAGATTATCCTGATAAAGATCAAGACGAGATGAAAGGCCTAACTAGGTGGAGTGACAATATAGCCGAGGGAAAACACAAGACACTAGGTAGTATAGAAAGTATGTACAAGAAAATTCGTAAGGAAATTATAAGTATACACCAGAAGGAGGAAGCAAAAAGAGCAACCGAGAAAGAGAATGACTCTTCCAGTGAAGAGGTAGACAGCGAGAATCCCTCCAGAATAGCGTATGTAGGTAGAACTAGATTTTCCGACAGACATTCACGCCTAGATTACAAGAAAGTTTTTCCTCCTCCAGTACCAGAACAGTGTTCTCTTGAACAAGTATTCCAGGCCACCGATCAAATTCTGAAATCACGAATAGGTTATAGCGAGCTTAGTACAATGCATGAACAAGAACTAGCCCGATCAGCAGTCCGATGGACTAGTGATTCTACCACATTTCCAGATGAAATAGTGGCCCAAACGTTTCTGAAACTGCCCCCAGCCGAGCAACGTCTGGTGAGTACGTATATGATCCAACACCTCATTACATTGTATGAGGGTCAGCATTCTGATCCAGGTCCTCTACATGATGTATTGAACGAGTTACTCTTATACAGATGGAAAGGTCTAGGTACCGATTTAATTAGTGTCATCTTAGAACAGCGCCACAAATACAGAACGTTCCTGAATCCACATTTTGTTCCTGTCCCACCCCCAGTAAGAAAATCATTCTACATAGATAGACAGAATCCGTTACGAGAAGTACATCCAGTTAAGGGAGAGGGGGGTGGTCTAGAACGAGTATTTGTTTACACCCCTATCACGAAAATAGAACTCCTGGAAATGAAAAAGTTAATACCTTGTCACGATAAAGATCCAGCAGGGTTCCACCGTGAATTAAAGGACATGCTCCGTATGGGAGAATACACGTATCCTGATATCATTAAAATGTTAAAGGTCCTGTTGCCTGCAGGCATATATGAAAAACTCAAAGAAAAAGAATGGGAGGTGGGAGAGAAAAAGATAGATTGGACCGCATTAGAGACTGAAGATAACACACGAGTTCCAGGTACCGGTCTTGGGGATAAAGCTAAAGCATTGCCCGAGTTATTGATACAAGTCTTGCCAAGATTACTAGCCACGAAAAAGGAAGACTGGGATGCCATCTCAGCCTGTAAAAGGAAACAAGATGAAGATACTAGTGATTTTTATTCTAGATTTGAGAAATGTTTCATTATTAATAGTGGTCTGAAAACAAGTAGTGAGTCGTATCCACATCTTTTTGTTACCAATCTAGTCGAGAATTCAAGTACACAAGTTAAAAATCGAGTACTGAAAGTCGAAAGTACCTGGCAAGCAAATACTCCGTCACAGATGCTCCAGATGCTCCAGTACCACCAGAACAGAATCAGGGAAGAGCAAGAACACGAAAGGAGACGTATGAAGGACACGAAAATGAAAGTACTAGTTGCACAGTCTGTTCCACCAGAAAGTCAGAAGAGGGGTACGAATCAAGCTAGTCACCCTGCAGCTCCCGTTAAAGGGACCTGCAATTACTGTAAACAGCCAGGTCATTATATAAACGAATGTGCAGTTCTGAAACACAACATAGCTACTGGTAAAACGAAAGAGAGACCACGTCCTCCTAGGCAAGAACAAGTTCCGCAGAACGCACAACAGACAGTTCCAGTACCGCAGCCTATAGCTGCCACACAGCACGTTACACAGCAGATGTACCAGTACGCACAGTCAGAATATCCAGATTATCAGTCGTATTCATGAAACAGCCTAGAGAGGGAGGTTGGCTTGCCTCTCATCGAGATTCCTGTAGATCAAGAGGGTCCCTATGTGCATAGTCAAGTATTAGGGAAAGACAGAAAGTTTCTGATTGATACAGGGGCAAGTAGGACTACCATCAGTCATGACGAGGTTCCAGGGGCTCCGCTCTCAGGCTCTAGAAATGTTTCCCTTGGATTTTCAGGAAAGCCTATTGTTAATGAAATATCGAAACCAGTTTCCGTAGAGGTTGGTCCATTGTCCCGAACTACAGACTTGTTACTTACGAAATCATGTCCAGAAAATTTACTAGGCATTAAGACCCTGAAGGAATTAGGAGCAGTCATATGCTGTTCCCCTGAAGGAGTGAGATTGTTTTTGAGAGATTTTAAAGGTCATTATGTATTACGTGATTTTGATCCGAGATTATTGAATGTACCACAGCATTTATGGGCGCAAGGTCCAACTGATGTAGGTTGTATGCACATTACACCCCATCGTGTCACTCTGAAGAAAGGTGTTGTATTACCACGAATACGACAGTACAAATTGCCACCTGAGGCTGTAGCAGCCTTATCCAAAATTATTGATGAGCTCATTGCTCAAGGAGTGGTTGTAGAAACTGACTCCAATGTATGTAATTCTCCTATCATTCCGATTCTGAAACGTACTGATCCCAATGCACCTCCAGTTTATCGATTAGTGATTGACCTTCGAGAACTTAATAAATGTATCATACCCCAGTACCCAGTGGTTCCAGATATTTCTTCCCTATTAACTGCCATTGATTCAGAAGCTACGTTCTTCACTGTTATTGATCTCAAGAACGCATTCTTTAGTGTCCCCATTCATCCAGACAGCCAATTCCTTTTCGGATTCTGTTTAAATGGAAGGAGCTATAAATTCACACGAGCTCCTCAAGGTTTCACAGAAAGTCCTAGTATTTACAGTCAAGCACTTAAAAGACAACTAGACAATATTCACATGCCAACTGACACTGCCCTGCTCCAGTATGTCGATGATCTATTGATCACAGCCCGTTCTGAACGTGACTGCGAACGTGCGTCACTTACAGTCCTGTATTTCCTGGCCGAGATGGGGCACAAGGTGTCCCCTTCCAAATTGCAATTCTGTGTCCAGCAAGTGGTCTACCTAGGACACTTACTGTCCAAGAGGGGTAGGCAGTTGACACCTGACCGTATCCAGTTAATAGCACATCTTCCACAACCCAGGACTCAAAAGGAGGTACGAGCTTTTATCGGCCTCACTTCTTACTGCAGACAATGGATTCCTCAGTACGCATTTCTAGCCAAGCCACTGATACAGTTAACGACACAGGAGGCAGCCGTATCGACTGTCCTCCCTTGGACCCAGGAACATACACTTGTTTTCAATGAGTTAAAGAAAGCTTTATGCCAAGCACCTGTTCTAGCAACACCAAACTATAGTAAGCCTTTTACACTTTTTGTCACTGAACGTGATGGTACTGCATTATCTGTTCTCACACAAGATCAAGGAGGACAATACAAGCCCTGTGCTTATTTTTCTAGCACATTAGATCCAGTGGCCCAGGCTCTGCCTGCGTGCCTTAAGTCAGTTGCAGCCACAGCTCTAGCTATCAGACAAAGTGATTCCATAGTGTTAGGACACTCCCTGACAGTACAAGTTCCACACTCCGTGGAAGTTCTTTTAAACCGAACACAGACTCAGCACTTGACAATTGCACGTTTAACAGGTTATGAACTGACACTGTTTCAGCCACATATAGAAATCAGACGCTGCAACATTTTAAATCCCGCTACACTGTTACCCTCAGTTACTTCAAATCCTGCCACACATGACTGTGTGGAAGTTGTTAACACCATGACAAAGCCAAGACAAGACTTGACAGACATTGCATTACCTGATCCCGACCTGACACTTTATGTGGATGGTTCATGTATGAGAACAAGTACAGGAGAACCAGTAGCCACGTATGCAGTGACTACTGACACTGAAGTTGTGGAAACACATCGTATTGACACCCTGTCTGCTCAAGCAGCAGAGCTCGTCGCTCTGACCCAAGCCTGCATACGAGCGAAGAACCTGAAAGTAAACATATACACAGATTCACGTTATGCATTCGGAGTCGTACACGACTTTGGAGTGCTCTGGCAAGAAAGAGGTTTTATGACTTCTCATGGAACCAAGATTCAGCATGGCCCCCT
This sequence comes from Lissotriton helveticus, assembly GCF_964261635.1. Lineage (NCBI taxonomy): Eukaryota > Metazoa > Chordata > Amphibia > Caudata > Salamandridae > Lissotriton > Lissotriton helveticus. The sequence continues at coordinate 1,803,891,591 of NC_136067.1, read as the reverse complement.
CATTCAAGCTCTGTTAGATGCAATACATTTACCGACAGCTATCGCTATCATGAAGTGCAAGGCACATACGAAAGTCACCGACATCATCATTACCCAGGGTAACGATCTAGCAGATCGAACAGCCAAGCTTACAGCTCAGACTCCAGACATTCCAGTTAACCCGACACAGACAGACATTCCAGATCAGACTACTTGTATGACAGTTAAGGACCCTACACAAGATGTAATAGATATACAGTTACATGCTACTCCCGATGAAATCAAGAAATGGTCCGAACAAGGAGGGATCCAGACAGATCAAGGATGGTTGACGAAGGGAAAAGCCACATGGTTTCTCCCCGACTCTATGGTTCAAGGCATTATTAACACCGCACATAGTCCAGCACATTTAGGAGAGAAAGCCATGTTAGACAGTATTCAGAACCTCTGGTTTAACAAGCATTTACGAGCAGCAGCCAAGCAGAAAGTGCGTACCTGCATGATCTGTTGTCAGTTCAATCCAGGTAAAAGTGTCCCGGTGGAACAAGGTGGATTCCATCCTCCTGACCACCCTTTTGAAGTCCTCCAGATGGATTATATTCAGATGGAGCGATGTCGAGGTTTCAAGTATGTCCTCGTAGTTGTATGCGCTTTGTCCAGGTGGACAGAAGCCTATCCAGTTCCAGATTACACAGCTGCGACCACTGCTAGGCAGTTGGTTCATGAGTTTTTCCCCCGCTATGGTTTACCAAGGGTCGTGTATTCAGATAACGGCCAGCCATTCTCATCCGAACTCATGAAACAAGTATCCCTTCTGTTAGGGTACCAGTGGAAGTTCCACTGTGTACGACATCCTGAAGCAGCCGGTCTCGTAGAGAGACATAACCAGACTCTGAAAATCCGAATCGCCAAAGTATGCGCAGAGAAAGGCGTAGATTGGATGGTAGCACTGCCAGTCGCCCTTTTTTATATGAGAATGGTTGCACACTCCCGTTCAGGTCTGTCCCCTTTCGAGGTAGTGTTCGGTCGTCCCCCAAATATGTGGGGTACACCTAGACCACGTACAATTACTGATTTTGACAGTAACATGCTGACAGATTACCTGGCTTCCTTGATGTCTGCACTGCTCTCTTGTCGTTCACAGGTTGCCGCTGCTTTTCCAGACAACACTCAAGTGAAACCGCACGAGGTCATACCAGGCGACCTAGTTCTTGTGAGGAATTTTGATCGTTCAAGTCCGCTGGAGCCCCGCTGGAAGGAGCCCAAACTTGTATTGCTAACAACAAGGACGGCCGTCCAGGTGGAAGGCAGGAAGGGGTGGTTGCACTCCAGTCATGTAAAGCGATTCCATGGACTTCGACCAAAATCTTTTTTCAAAGACTGCCCCCTTCTCAAGGACTGCCCAGATACTGACTCTAAACTTCCCCTGTTAGAGAAAACTCCGCAGCAGGAGTATAAAGATAAGCTTCGGTCTAGTAAGTCAACCAGTTTAATTGTCTAAGTCCCTCTCGGGTGAAACGGTTAGACAGGTTCCTGACATGTATGAGATAGACCCACACAGTGAGAGAGTTAGTCAAAACTCTAAGAGAATACGTTACCAAAAGAATCTTCGAAGTAGATGTATCATTACTCTGTTTTTTCTGATATTTCTGAGTCTTATGGTTACCTGCATAAGTTATGCCTTACATCTATGTTTTCCTATTAATTCACATGTACATATGTTCTCCAATGTTACAGTAGAGCACACATTTAGTGAACTGCCTCCTCACGAGTTATCTTATCGTCTTGCCATGCACAATAATACTTTTATCCGAATGTTACACTATTCACACCAGACCAGCAATACCACAAATTGTTGGGTGAGTGGTCGACTCCCCCCTTTCCAGATACCGAAGGGAGTTCTGCCACTCTTTCCCTATCCGTTTTCACACAATGGTTCGTGTGGAGCATGGTCCACGTTAACGTCATCTTCGGCTGATATGTCCCTTCTGAACAGAACATGTTTCCCAGACAAGGAAGGTCTTTCCCATAGAACAGGGTTAGATCTAGAAAATGAAGTATATGATCTAGGTAATTATTCCTCGAATTTCATGGTCTTGAATGTTCAGTCCGAGACTACTCCAGATTTGCCTGCTATTTTAGTTCTACCCGTTAAAGGCGAATTATGTGTTAAAAAGAATGGTTCCGCACATGTAGGACATAGTGATTGTACTACTATGGTCGAGTATAGTGACAGTGGGAAATCTATTTTCAAAGCCTCACGTCATTCTTATTTTGTTTGTGGCCAGACCGCATATGTACGTCTGCCCCTCGATTGGGATGGAACATGTTACATTGCCTTCCTACTGCCACCAGTTTTCCTAGCCCCATCTGATTATCATAGAAACACACATCTAGTACACGTTAGACATAGAAGGGAGATCGAGTCCCCAATTGTCGATCAGACTGAAACTGCCTTAGAACAATATCAAGACTTCAATAAAGGTTTCTTTTTCTTCATAGGTCCTGTCCAGAATAGTAAGTTAATACGAAGGTTAACCAGAACCCTTGAAGCAGTAGTGAATGAGACTACTTCCGCTCTAGGTAACTTAACTGAAGAGCAATCTGCTATGAGATTTGTCGTGCTCCAAAATCGTCTCGTCCTTGACGTCATACTGGCCGATAGGGGAGGAGCTTGTAGAGTCATTGGATCTAGTTGCTGCATTTTCATTCCTAATAACGCACCGTCTGTTTATTCAGCTATCACCAGACTTCATGAAATTGCCCATCAGTTACACCAGAATCCAGGCACCTGGACATGGTCCGGTTGGCTCTGGAGTATAATATCTGCCTGGGGATGGAAAGTATTGTCATTCCTAGGTATAGTAGTAATGATCATATTCAGTTGTTGCTTATGTTTACAATGTGGCCCTGCGATTTGCGGCTTGTGTGCTACATCTTGTATTCCCAGTCCTAAGTCCCATTCCAAGACAATTCGAGACGAGCAAATGATGCTATATGAACAGATAGATGGTATCATGAATATTGATGTTTCCTGATGGAAACGTAGGGCACAAGGAGGGAATGAGGAAAATTGAATTTTGCCTTGTTATATGTGCCTACGTGTTCCCCATCCTATGTTACATGTGCATGATCGATATGCATATATCCCCCTATGATCGATTAAAGACGCAATTATAGTTGTGTCCAACTTTAGTATGCCAGTTTCCAGTTCTCGTGAAAGCAACAAGTATTAGGCCTATGTTTCCAACGTTGTACATTGTGCACGTTAATTCATTGAATTGTCCCCGTTTCTAGGCCTCAAAAGGGCCCGGACAGCAGATTCAAGCTCCAGCCTCCTGAACCCACTCCGAGGAGCGATGCAGCCCCCACCTGCATCCCTGACCCTTCACTTACTTCCTGCCGCGCAGCGCAGCGCGGTGCCCGGCCTGGCTCTGCCTGCCTGTCTTCCAAGAATATGTTATGCCTCTAGTTATCAGTTCAGCTCTCCGTCTTCACATTCCTAAGCTACTGAACCACATAAACAGCTTCAGCTATAGTCTAGTCTTTCTGTCTCCATGTAAGAGAATTACTGTGTTAATATTCATGAAGATTCATAGCACACGCAATACATGTAGAATGTATGCATGCACCAGCCTTAGTGTCAAGTAGCCTTTGCCCTGATAACTTTTAGATTCTATCAACATGTACTCCAAACACCAGATACCAGATATGCTATAGGTACATGTCGTCCTGACACCGCAGACTTTAGTCTCCTCTTCTAGTGCAGAAGTCATAGCCCCCAGTTCTCCCCGGTAACACGTCATTGCCCGTTTGCGCGCACCACTAGGTTAAAGGTCCCAGCTGCCCAGGTAGCCCCCTCCATGTTTCCACCCATTTATGACACTTCTGTGACGTTCTCATCACATGTCTACGTGCACGCCCTGTGCACGCCTTCTTTTCACGCCCATGTGTTCTTATCTTACGCGTGTCACTTGTTACGCCTACTGTATGCAATGTAATTGTAATGTCTTACTATATATACCTTGTACTGTTGATGAAACGTTGCAGCTGCCTTCTATGCCATTCTATTTCAGGCTGTCCCGATCCTGTCCCTTCCCTTATGCCTGATTAAAGCCTGTTAGACTCAGATACATCGGATCCTGCCTCTTATTTATTGAGCTATCTGTTATTATTAATGTATTCAAAAATAGTACCGGTAATTAATTATTTATTTACCACACACGGGAGCTGTAGCTAAACATGTCTTTATTCCTCAGCATACACTCACACACATTATGCATTATCTCGTACTCAAACACTAACCACACCCTAACACATTCCCGTATATGACATAGTTCCTGATAAGGGTCCACCCTAGAACCACGAGGGTCCTGTTGTGTACAATACCAATATGCTAAACAGATGGGAATGTGCGTAGTATAACAGGGTGACAATCATCAAAAATTAACCAAGGGTTTAACCGAGTACATACACTTACTACTGTAATTGCACTATTGCATGTATACCTTTCTGCAGTATATCTCTCCACTTGGGTTCCTCAGCAACCCAGTCAACACTCCATCTTCTCTACCCTTATTGATCATTTCAGAGTCCAGAACTCCCGTAATCAAGCAGCCCTGCAGTCTAGTATGGGCTGTGTCCCTTATTATGTCTCTGTTTATTAGAGATGAAAGAAAATATCCTGAAGCCATGGTTTTTATATCAGGTATCTGTAGCAAAAAGCATGTCCAAGGACTAAGGGCCATAGGCATCATCAGATTTTCCAATAGACACAGAATGGGCAAAACCCTTTGATGCATCTGGCCCTACGTGAATATGTAATAACCACCTAGACTCCTCTCTGCCCCATTCATTCACCTCACAGATTAAATACTTCCTAGCAGATAAGAACACTTCCCTGCTTCGAGGAGCAGGAGGGACTTAAGTACAGCAACTATGTGCATACTGAAAAATGTGAGTGGCGCATGTCATGGGTGCTTGAGGCAATGTGCACCATAAAAGAAGAATCACACACACTATCCTATCAGTTCAGAGATACATAGTGCAATCCATATAATGAGTAAATACATAACCAAGCAGCATAGCAAAGGGTGGCATGAGCCCAGTCTAAATAACAACAAGCCAGTAGACTGTTTTTGGCCCTTGTGCAGTGATGATGTTCTGCTAAGATGCTTCAATGGAAACTGCACTGGCCAGAGAGTATGGCCAGCTTTACACACAAGTAGTTATTTGTGTCCAAAAGTATCAGCTCCTCAAAGTCACAAAAGTAGATGGGATGAATGCTTGCAATAAGTATAACAATGGCAATCGCTCAAGGTAGCATGCCTACCCATCATTATTTTGCTCCCCATGCCACCTCAGTTTGGACCCAGCCATATGCAAATCAATCATTACCCTGCAATAGGAACAGTCCAGATGGAATTGCTTAGCCAGAGGGGGCATAGTGGATATGAGAAATGGGGTTGTTGGTTGACTGGGGTGTCAGCCCTGGTCAAGCAACAGCTTCAGTTCCTTGCAAATGAACCACAAAAATCCACTAAATTAGCCTGTGCTTAACCCTGGGTAGTTTGGCACAAAAAGGAGTCAGGCTCAACTTAGAGGCAATGTGTAAAGTATTTATGCAGGGCACCAACAATAATAAAATGAAAAAATCCCAAAACAATTTATAAAAAATAAATAAATATTTTACTTGCCACCAAAACGACAAAAATCCAATCAGTAGAACCAGTTATGAATTTCGAAAGTTTTTGTGAAAACTAGCGAATAAATGTGTAAAGAGCCAATCCCAGATATCTAGTAGGGCGAAATCGGGCATAGTAAAACAAAGTATGGCAGACTGCGATGGAGCAAGATTGGTATACAAGAAGTGAATTGGGTCTGGTCAGCATTTACTTTCAGACTTATAAAAATTTCTGAGAAGGTAAAGCTCAACAAGGCAAGGCTGCTGAGGTGTACGAGGAGGGACTGTCGTAGTTGGATGTCCTTAGGTCGAAGTCATGGTGAAGATTTCTACGTTCAGACTTAGTTGCTGAAATGGAAGTCAAAAACCTCCAGCGGGGCAAGGCAGAGGGCTGTAGCCAAAGACAGTTCCACAGGGCGGATGCCCCGATGGTGAAGGATTGCTTAAAAGGATTTGCTGCTACAGAAAAGAACGTAGTGGGAGAAGCCACAAAGTCATTCCGACCAGTGATGCACCTCAGGTGAATAGGCAAGCAGATTGGTCCTTGTCTCCTCCTGGTTCACAGAGCAGGTTTTAGACAGAAATTTTGCAAGTCCTCTCTTTTGGATTTTAGCTACCTGGTCACTTTCAGAATCACTTCCAATGGTCCAGGATTGGAGGACACTACTAGGAGGGTCAGGACTCACTCAGGCTGGGTCCAATTTGGATTCAAGTTGGAAAAAGTATTTTGTGTCCCTGTGGCTCTGAACACGAGGCGGGCAAACTAGCACTCATGAGTAACTCTGGAGGTCCTGCGACAGTTGAAAATCCAGTCCTTTCACCCAGGCAGAGAGTAGCAGAGCAGCATGACAACAGGCCAGCAAACCAGCAGCGCAGCAGTCCTTTGGAGCATCCGTCCAGCAGAGTGGCAGACCTTCCAGCAGCCCTTCTTCTGGGCAGAACATCCACAGGTCCAGAAATTTATTGAAGAGTTGGTGCTTGAGGTCTAGTTTTTATGCACTTCTGCTCTCATTCTGGAGAGTGGGAGAAGCTTCTAGACAGTGGGTTTGAAGTGCATGGCATTTCCTGCCTCCCCTGCCCTGGCCTAAAGCTGGCAGCAGTGACAATGTGGGGTTGTTAGGAACTTTGTGTAAAAGCGGAGCATAGGCTATTCAGTTGCAAGTGGGGCTCTGCTCAGCTCCGCCCCTATCCAACCAGCAGATGACCCATTCAGGCCTGCTAATCCCTCTATTGTGTGATTGCCTAAGGCTGACAGTTCTAACAGTGGGCAAAAGAACGATTGGTTGGAATGCTACCCCAAGCAATTGCCAGTGGGTAGACTTACTGCAAGCATTTCTCCCATTGCCTTTTGTGTGTTTGATGTACCACCGTAAGTGGCAAAGGTATATCCAGACATTTGTCCTGTGCTCACTATGCCACTAGAACCAACCTACATATGAATTACGAGCTCGAATCAGAGCAAAATTAGTGTTAGGTTGCTTGTTTTCCAGTTCAGGGAGTTCCTGGCTTAGCAGTTTGGACTGGACTGTTCCTCGAGAAGCAGGTTCAAGACTGATTTGCTTCTGGCTGGGTACATACTGATGTGAAATGGTGGGCAAAAAAACTATGGATTGGAATGCTACACCAAGCAATTTTCAGTGGTTAGAGTTATTGAATGTGTACATCACATCACCTTTTGTGTGTTTGATGTACTGCCCTAAGTGGCAAGGGTAAGCCCAGATGTCGGTACCATGCTCATTGTGCTATTGGAGCCAATCTACACCTGAATGTCAAATCACATTTAGGAAGAAATCGGTATTTGGTTGCTTGTGTTCTGGGTCAGGGAAGGCATGACTTAGCATTCAGGGCTGGTCTGTTCCTAATGGAACAGAGTCAGGGCTGATTTGCATATGACCGGGTCCAAACTGAGGTCGCATTTTGGGCAAACAATGGTTTAGAATGCTACCCTGAGCAAATGCCAGTGGTTATTGCAAGCATTCCTTTCATCAGTTTTTGCCTGTTCAAAGTATCAGCTCCACATGGAGAGAAAAGCCTGGGTTCGAAATTCAAGTCAAGCCTTCGAAAGAGTTGTGATTACAAAGCAGCATTTGAAACGGATTCAGTTTAGTAGCTCATATTATATCACTGTACAGAGCGATATATTTAAATTAATAATTCATATATTAATGGGCAATGGCATTATTATTCGATACTGTATGACTTTCAATTCTATTATCAGAATATACTGTTATGTTGCTCTCTCCTACTCAGCTTCAAACTCACTTACTGTTGCTCCCTCTCCTCAGTGTACAGCTGCAGCCATCTTACCTGGTGCGTGACTGCACCTGCTGCTATCCCAGAGCTCCTTTACTCAGTATGCTAGCCAGCTAGCAGGCCTTTTAACGTCTGCATTTCATGTGCCCGATTGTGTTGATGTGAATGACTACATGATGAATGATTGGTGAAACGAGATCGAGTGGTACTTGGTGAGACAGTAAGTGAAGGCGTAAGAATGTTGCTGCGAGGTAGAGAATAAATAAGGGTTGTGCTAGAGCTACTGTGAGCAAATGCATGTTAAAATAAGGAGCAAATGCAAGAATGCATTGGTGTCAACAAGTGCAAGTATGAGTGTAAAGGTGAAAGGGTGTGAGTGGATTCCTGGTTAGGTAATGCTTGACTGATTGTCTAGGTTGGGTTAGTATGCGGGGGAGGAAGGTCTTGAGGGAGCTGGTTTAAATGGGTACTTGGTGGGTCAATGAATGATTACATCATTGAGTTGATCTGAGTGAGTGCACATGGCCAGCAGCACAGAGCCTTCAAAAACGCTTCATCCTTACAGATACTAGTGACAGCATGGTTGTTTATTTTGGTGGTAACTAATTGTCAGTTTAAATGCAATACTGCTAAAGCACATGCATCGTTTGCTATTTTGGTAAATCGATTTTATTTAGCAAAGCCAGGAGGTCTGACTGAAATGAACTGAAAATCTAAGCCAGCCCTATTGGCTTGGTCATTGCATACTTAATCTGTGTAATGACTATGAAAAATTATTAAGGCCCTTAGCTTCACGTACTTTTGCAAGGAGTACATAATTCGTAATTGTTATAATTGGAACATAGTGCATGCTCCACATTGAAAATTATGACAACCTGCTGTGCAGGGGTATAGAAAGACTGGTGGATGACCTGACTTTGATCTATCATTGGTGAGAGGTACACGTTTTGGGCATTTTAGTTTCAAGACAATCAAGGAGTGTTAAGCATAGTAGGTTAATAATGCGAGGATTGTACTTGTGAAACCCCAAAGGCTAATATCCTGTGCTATAGCTTTATGAGCATTGTTCGTGAGATTACATGCATGGTGGATGGGCTGAATAAGTAATGGCTATTGGTTACTTCAATGCTATGCACTGCATGCATCCATCACAGATCTAGATTGGTGCTAATGACTCTATCCTCTATGACTCTATCCTCCTTGATCAATTATTTTCCCATTTAACAGATTGCTGGTGACCGATTTATTTGCGACAGCACTGAGCTCTGCTTTTGGTTTCTATATTTGTTTAGGTGTTATTAATTTTGCTTTAGTGATATTGGTGGTGTTGTGCTAGCATGTCACCAAAAAGCCCTTTTTAGATCTGCATTGGATTACGACTGATATTCAATCTTGTAACTTGAGAGAGAGCCTGCAGGGTGATCACTGTGCCGAAGTGATCTAATATTGTAGAAAGTAATTTCATGTGTGAAGAACAGATCCGAGGGGTGACCATCCTTTTGGGTGGGCAGATTCATATGCTGTTTAAACCTTGATTTGTCATCCACCTAGTGACATCAATGTGCCTAAACGTCTTCTGTTCGATTGCTTAGTGTGATATTAGGAGCTCTGGTGCAATAATGTGATGAGCATCAGCATACTAGGTATTTTACCCATTGGCCTGGTGATCCCATGAAAGTTGTGCCTGCTACTTATTTGGGGTCTGTTCGGCTAATTCTCCCTTTTAATTTAATTCCCTGTTGTTATCTGCATTTTTATAATCTGGGAGAGGACTTTATCAATTAATCGCATTAGAGAGAGGCAAGTTTTTCTTTAAACCAGCCATTGTCAGTGTTTTTCAGGCCTTCCACAATAAAAAAAACCCACAGTTGTGTGGTTGTATGGAGCAGGCATGGGGACCTCGATAAAGCTTTCAGAAATTTAACAAGTTCTCAGATAGTTAAAGGCCCCCGGGCATTACAAACATATAAAACGATAAATATTCAAATGATGCCCCTTACAATTTCTTTACTTCATCAGCTTATCTTTGTATGCTTTCTCTAAATAAATGTTCATTCTGGCAAGTAAAAACTAACTTTCGTCAGACACCTGTGGCAGTTTTAGTGCTCTCAGTTTTCACAGAATATGAATTAAACCAAACTGAAAAAGTATACCAATCCTACATCAGTAGTTGTGACATACTGTGTTCAGATATAATTGCATCCATGGTAGGGTCTGTAAGTAACTCAAAAGGTCAAAGTGGTTATAAAAGAGGTGGTCCCAAAATAAAGTTATGGAACTAGTTGCCAATGAATATCAACACAGCTGAATTCGGGGATACCATATAATTGTGATATGTTAACAGGGGTACAAAAAATGTGGTTCATTATCAGGTGTGTGCCACATTCATATTAGAAGCATTTTATTATTCATGAATCTCAATTAACATATTATGAAGCAGATTATTAATATATTTTGTGGGACGCTGACACTGACCCTGCCCTCTAAGATTCCTGCTACCGGACCTTTGGTTGCTCCTGCCCGACCTGTACAAACAGCTTTACATCGCAGTACCATCGGCGTGAGCTGGCTACAGGCGAGGTGCTGCATTCTTGAAGGAGGACCATTGTGGGGTGCGTGTTGTTGCAGCAGGGCTGCGAGCTTTTGAGCAGGGACTCCATCTCCCAGGAGTCCCTGTGAGCCCAACCTTTTACACCTGGGCCGCTCTCCCTGCTTGCCCCGCCCCCTCGACCGTGGATGTAAAGACGGCTGCCTGGACTTCAATCGTGGGACGCTGACACTGACCCTGCCCTCTAAGATTCCTGCTCCCGGACCTTTGGTTGCTGCTTTCCTGCCCGACCTGTACAAACAGCTTTACATCGCAGTACCATCGGCGTGAGCTGGCTACAGGCGAGGGGCGGCAATCTTGAAGGAGGACCATTGTGGGGTGCGTGTTGTTACAGCAGGGCTGCGAGCGTTTGAGCAGGGACTCCATCTCCCAGGAGTCCCTGTGAGCCCAACCTGTTACACCTGGGCTGCTCTCCCTGCTTGCCCCGCCCCCTTGTCTTTCTCCCTCCCTATTTAGCTAGACTTCTTTGCCGCTGCGCGGGAGCGCGCGGGAGTGCGCCGGGCTAAGCCCGGGACAAGGGCGGGACCGTCTGTGGCCGTCAGGGGCCGAAGGAGGCTGGGCTGGGCCTGGTCCCTAACATCCATCAATAATCTGCTTACCGTTGTCAAAGGTTAGTCGTTTACGGGGGTACCCCAAGTGTTAAGGACACCTATAGACATGTCTAGTTCTCTACCTTCTAGTGTTGGGGTCTCGATCCTTGGGCCCCTTGATAAATATTTCGCGAAGGCAAATAAAGAAATTGGTAAAGAACTTCTGCTAGCGGAGAAACGTGCAGAGCGTCGTCGCTCTATTGAACAACTCAAAAAGAAACCAATGACTTCCCCACAAAATTTAACTATCACCCAAGAATTGGGTAGTAATGGTAGGTTAGAAATAGATGCTGACTTATTCAGCACCGACCATATCCCTAGTATCTTACGAGACCATAATACAACCCCTGTTCACTCTGTTATCAACAGTGATGGTAATATAAATAGCCCTCCTATTTTTTCTAATAGTCTTATTGACTTAAACACTTCAGCTGCCCTGATTCTTGTCTCGCAACATCATTCAACTTTTTCTAATCATCCAATTGATACTGTTGCATCTACTGAGACAATTTCATTACATACTAGAAGTAAGACTAAAATTAAGTCCAAGAATCCACGAAGAGTATTTCACTCTCCGCCAAGGAAAAAAAGAAGAAAAGGTGGGGTAAAAAGAAAAGGGGATAATTCTTTGAGTACACCACCTCCTTTAGTAGGCCCTAAAACTAAACTAATTGATCCACTCGTGAGTGAGGTCTCACCAGGTACCCATTCATTACCACCCTTCCCAGAAGAATTACTATCAATGGCTAACAAAAAGTCAATAGAACTTTTTGATCAGCTTCTAAAATCCTATATGCTCCCACTTATGGAGAGAGTTAGAATCTTAGGGGATTGCCTTCTAGCAGCTGCCGACCCGAGCACAAATCCCGACCCTGTGAATCCCAAGGACCATTTCCGACCGAAATGCCAGTCTAGTACAAATATATCGAACCCAAGTAGACCACATAAAACAAATGGAAATTTAACTTCTAATAACACAAGTGCTCCCCCAATCTCTATCAAGTCGACGACTGTACACAAGCCAGTCAAAGAGAAGTCACTGTTGGCTCCGAATAAACCGCTTCCTCCTACGAATAAGCCAACTATGTTTCCGGGGGTAGCTAAAACTAAAACCATAACCCAAAGAGCCACCTTAAATCGTAGGACTACAGTGGACTTACCTCCAGAGTCAGCTAACTTTGTGATCCTTTTAACAGGTGTCCCTCCGATTTCGAATGGAAAACTCGAACACAATGTCAATCTGAAAAATAAAGTTATCTTTTGGTTGAGAACTAATTGGCCCCTCCCCGCTCATTTAAACGGAGATATAATTTCTGTAAGAAGATGCAATTGGGTGGGTCTCCGTCCGAAAGATATTGAAGGAGACGTAGTGATCGTTAATTTTAAGGACCACAGAGTCGTAACACATATAAGCGACTGGTATCTAGGAAATAATGAAGGAGGTGTCTCAACCCGAAATCTACGTTATTTTTATCCAGAGGCCCTGCTTAGACCCCCTACATATCCCAGAACGGGTAGAAACATTAACCCTTTGAATTTGGCTCATTGTACACCACTTTTTTCTTGCCCTGTTAATAATTTAAATATTCCCTTCCCCCTTCCTTTACGTCATCATCCTCCCAGCCACTTCCCCATACCAAAAAATCACACCAATCATACCAACTACAACGAGTACTGGAACATCCCGCTGTATAATCTTTATGAACCCATCTCGGGGTTGGACTCAAACGAATGACTTTTCTTGCCATTCCCCGATACAGAGGTCACTCAAGATTGTACGGGTATTTTTGTTACCCCAGTTACAGTACCCTTTTATGACGAAGTATTGAATGAAATGCCATCTTATATTGGGAATGGGAAGTTTGATCTTTCTGGTGGGGATTGGGGCGTGAGTTTGGAAGTAGATGAGGTTGTGGTTCAGGATGCATTGGCATTAGAGGTTGGAAATAAGGAGCTTAGCTTTTATAGAGGGATTCAAAATAGAAGCCAGGAACCTGGGTTGGCAGTTCGTGGTGCGGCTGCTATAGATAAAATCCGGAGCGATGAGGTACCTTCACAGGTTATTCCAAGTCAAAGGGGGGGATACCCCTTATCATCTTGTATGAATGTTTCCGTAGGGTCGGGCCTGGCTAACTACCCAACTTCATTGAGACTTATTTCGTGGAACATAGCTGGCCTGCGTAGTAAGCTTCAAATTGAGGAGTGGGTGGAGTTGGTGAATAATCAGGACATCTTGATTTTCCAAGAGACCTGGGCAATTGATCCTATCTTCCTACCTGGGTTCTTAAACTTTTATAAACCAGCTCGTAGGTCAGGAGTGGGTAGACCCTCAGGGGGCCTATGTGTCTGGTTAAGACAGACTTTGGACTATCATATAACAGAGGTGTCCACTACTAATCTTGATATCCTTGTGCTTAAGCTTTCTAAATCAGGATCCCAGATGATAGTTATTATAAATGTCTATGCCAGGGGTATCCCGGGTGGACGTAGCCCAAGTGGTATATTCAATGATCTGGAGCTTATATTTAATCAAATTGGAAGGGAATCTTTTGTTATTTTGGCAGGCGATTTAAACTGCACCATTGAGCCGTTTTCTGGAAGAGAGATGGACTTCCAGGCAGAAGAGGACAAACTTTGGCAAATTCCGTCCCTAGAATTATTACCTATCAAGAAAGGGACAGAAGCAGCCCTCCACTGGCTGGGGTTCTGCCTCAAATGGGGTCTGAGAGCTGTGAATGGGCGAACCCCGTCAGACAAACAGGGGAAGCACACTTTTGATAATGGCCATAGGACGAGCAGGATCGATTACTTCCTTAATAAGGTGGAATTCTGGTCCTCTCTGGTCGATATGATGGTGGAGGATCGTCCCGAGAGTGACCACAACCCCCTAGTACTCAGCCTAGCTCTTGATAGCAATCACCGGTTGGAAGCCCCCCACAAATGTGCTACAGCAGATGTATTTCTGGAGAATGACAGAAGAAGGGTACAGTGGAGTAAAGTAGCTGAGGAACCGGCGACCCTAAGTCTAATCTCACGGAAAGTTGTGGAGGTTTTGGCCGCCATGGAGACATCGACCGATTTAGTTGATATTTGTGGGCTACACGACAATCTCTTTCTTTTTTTGAAATCACTTTTCTCAACTACAAACAAAAAATCTGGGAAAAAACCAGAATACCTTTGGGTGGGGGAAGGTGGTATAATCAAACTTGTCGTCAAGCCCATATCGACTTACTCGCAGCACTTAAATCTCGCGACAGTGCCACTATTCGGAAGTTCAGGCAGGAATACAAAAAGTGCCAGAAAGAGGCCAAGTCGGCTTGGGACGATAAACACTGGCAGGACCTCTATGAGGCAAGTTTATCTTCCAATCAATTGAGGTTCTGGCATGTTCTTAAATGGGGGAATTCCTATGAATCACAACTTCCGTCCAATCATGTAGCTGAAGATGGATGGGTTGCACATTTCGGGGCTCAATTTAGCAATTCTGGTCCTCTGGTAGCCCCCGTTGCAAGCATATGGGATGGCCCCCTAAGAACCCTGAGTCATGATCCCCTCTTTGACCGTCTAGATGTGGAGTTGGCCTTAAGCCAGACTAAAGGTGGGAAAGCTCCTGGTATAGATTGTGTTCCTTCAGATCTTTTTAAATCTGATCAGGCAGTTTGGGTCCCCTATATTTTAAAGATAGCTAAAGCTGTGGTAGATGGTGCCCCGATACCTGACTCTTGGCAGGGGGCAGAAATCCTTCCTATTTTTAAAAAGGGGGATCGCTCCCTGCCTACAAATTACCGTCCAATTAGTCTTATAGACGCCATCCAAAAGATTACAGCTTGGATGGATGAAAGGTCAATGCTATCTCCACTGCAGGCCGGCTTTAGGCCCCGTGTAAGTACAATAGATCAGATCTTAAGATTCTTATTAATCTATTGGAAGGTGGTGGTCTTAAATGAAGGTGTGATTTATGCAGCTTTTGTGGACCTTAAGTCCGCCTTCAACTTGGTCCCAAGACCCAAACTGTGGGAGGCTCTGTCACAAATGGGTCTGCCAAAGGACCTGTTGGATTTAATTATAAGACTCCTTGAGAAGAATTATGCACAGGTTCGTTGGGGTATGCAGGGCCAAGTCACTAAAAAGTTTCCAGTGACCCGAGGTGTCCGTCAAGGATGTGTCCTTGCCCCTACTCTTTTTCTTCTTTTTATTAACAGAGTTGTTGATTATTTACAGGACACTCCCACAGACGCTCCTAGCTTAGGTGGTATGAAGGTTCTGCTCCTAATTTTTGCGGACGATACGCTTTTACTTTCAAAAACTCAAAAGGGGCTACAATCGGCACTTAATAAATTTATAGAATTTTGTGATGCCAATGACTTACAGGTTAACACAAGCAAAACCAAGTTTATGGTTTTTACCAAAAATAGACCAAGATTGGGACAAGTTAATCTTAATGGGGTAAATTTGGAACAGGTAAATGAGATGACTTACCTGGGGGTGGTCTTAGACCACAGATTAAGATGGTCTGCTCAGTTGGACGCATTGTCATTAAAATGTTCACAGTTGAGTGGGACACTGGTTAAGGAGCAGAGATCCTCTCTAACCAAGAGAGTAAGCCCAGCACTCAAAATATATAATATTAAGATTAGAACGGCGATTGTTTACGGAGCGGACCTATGGGGTTATGTCAATTTGTCCCAACTTGAGGGAATACAAAATACATTTTTACGGAACTTGGTGGGTCTCCCTCAATCGACCCCTATGCTTCCCTTAATGTTGGACCTGGTTTGTTATCCTATAGAGGAACTAGCCAAATTGAGAATTATACTATTATGGAGGAGAATATGGGTAACCCCTGAATTGGCTACCTTTGCTGAGGGAATAGAAGACCTCAGACGAATAGTGGGTAGCGGCAATCTCCCCTGGTTTAAAGCGGTTAAAACCACCCTGTCAGATATGGGCCTTTTCCAGCTATGGTCCGACCCCAGGACCAGCAAGTTCCCTGGGAAAAAGGATTTTAAAGACCAGTTTTGGGCCGCTTATAGAAATAGGCTGATTATGGAACACAGCACATCTACCCTTTCTGGTAGATTTTTGAGCCATAAGGTGGACACAGTCTTGGAGAGCTACTGGGATACCTTAACAAAGAGCATTCATAGAAAACTTTTCCATCAATTTAGAGCAGGAACGTTACCCCTGAGATCGTTCACTCATAAATGGAGGGAGTAGGGAACTCTTGCCCATGGTGTCAAGATCAAAAGGAAACATTGGGTCCTTTCTTTTTTGTATGCCCTGCATATGCCGCCCCACTGAAAAAATGGCTAAAACCTATTTGTCGAATGCTCAAGATGAGAGGGGCAGATGGTGCCCTAAGGTTGTTAGGGATGGTTACATCTTTCCCAGTGGCCATATCAGTAGCTACATATCTAGGTTGGTCCTGGCTAATCAGAGTTAGATATTCACAGTACTAGTTAGTCCGATAGCCTATATTTTTTTTATCGTGTATTATGTAATTCATGTATTATGTGGGTTTTAATGTTATATTGTGTTTTATCCTGTGCGGTCTTTTATGGCTTATTTTGCCGAAATAAAGACTTATGAAACTGAACTATATTAAACGGTACATTTACCTCTGCTTAGAAACGCCAAGAACTTTGGAGCTTAGAACAATGTCTCAAAAGTTCAAGCTAACCAAATGCTTCTATAAGTATTGGGTGGCAGAATGTAAAAAATGTAGAAATAAAGCTGCACAACTCTGCGAGAGAAAACGTTTTAGAAAATCAGAACAGTATAGTTATTTTCTCAAAGAAGACCGTAAAGCATGTGTGGTTCTTAGCAAAGTTTCAGGCCTAAGAGTTTAGGGTACAAAGGGTTATTTCAATTCAACCTTAATTACTGGCAACCCAAATTAAATCTATTAATCATAGATCTAATTTGTCTCACATATCCAGAAGGTGTTAGAATGGAAATAGATTGGAAAAAAACAGCATAGTACATTAATGAACAGAAATGTCTGACACTGATAGATGCTTATCCATATTACATTCAAATAATGACAACTGGGACCATTGGAGTAAGGCAGATGGTCTGCCAGGTCAAGGGTAGGTGGACCACCATCCACCCACTAGACAAGCATCATCATACTTAGAGACCCCCATCTTTCCAGCAGGGATCTCTGTGTCTTCATGTAGCCACAGGTGTAGGTAGTTTGCCTAAGGCATTATTGAACAGCAAGCAAACCCCAGTTTTCCATTACCTCCTTGTTATTCTTAATTTGTTTTCTGAAAGTAAACTCTCAAAGTGGGAATTTACTTTAAAAAAAACAAAAAACTATGGCCTTGAAGTACAAGGAATTTTATATCAGCGTGTGATCATCACTGATTGATTATCCAACTTGGATCCTACAAGGGTTGGATGGCAGTCCTGGAGAGGAAATCAAGTGGTAATTGCCTCATCCCAAACAGGAAAAGGTGACAGTCACCACAGCTTGTTTTTAGCGAGTGGGCCCTTGTGTCAGGGGTTCTGACAGGCGGTCAGCCTAAGCTCCACCATCCAAAACCCTACGTTCACCCACATGCAAATGGGTGGGGAAGCAGCATGTTTGGTAAGCAAGGATATTTTTTGTTGCTAGATACCTTCCATCCACCAAACACTAGATGACCCGCTAAAGTGCCCTTCTTTATATTTTAAAACTACTGTAAAATCTGAAACTACAAGTTTTTTCATTCTTGAAGGAAAATGCAAGACAGGGGACTCATTCCTGAGTAGAACACGTGATTTAGTTGTATTCATTTTATTTCTTAATACTTCAATAAAAATAATTATAAAATTGAAGCTGGAGCTTCTGTAATAAAGCATATAGCAGAAATGAAATTCCTAAGTTATTCATGTTCTTTGTTTTTTCCTTTTTTTTCTAAATTTTTATAGAGCAGAAGGAGGTTAAAATACAATTCATGAATGAAGAATTTAGAGCAATGGAAATAAAAACAAAGTTAAGAGAAAGCTTCTTCTTCAAATAGGGTCACACAAGAGTAAAAACATGATTGAAGATCAAGTTAAAAATGGGGGGAGAGATTTAAGATACATAAAACTCGAAAGCAGTCATTATTGTAATCCTTATTACACAAAATATTGGTTAAATATTTTTCAAGTACAAGCAATGTGCAACATCCGCAAACTTTGATCATAAAGTGCAAGTGCATTACAGTACAGTCCAACCTGCTACAGGCAATGTGCAACATCCGCAAGATTTAAGTGTAAAGTGCAAGTGCAAAATAGTGCAATCCAACCAGGAACACATTTTTTGCTTGTTTAATTAATGACTGCTTTAAAAACAAAAAAATCATGTAGGTTTAGTTTTAGTATTCAATCAAATTTTTTACTTAACCCCCCTTTTATTGCCTCCACATTCTCAAAGTACTGCCATTTTCTTTCAAAACTTTTAACTGCTCCCACTCTACAGGCATATGCTTTTTCGAAATTCCCAGACCTCCTCGTTTTGTTCAACCATTTTAAATGGGATGGAGGCTCCTTGGATTTCCAATTTTGGAGTATTAAGGAACGAGCAACTGCACAAGAAATAAACACAAATATTTCCTCGTTATCATTGAGAGTACCTCTATCTTTCGAAATACCAAAGAGGGCCAATTCAGCTGAGGGTATTAGTGTTTTCCCTAAAGCCTCCTCAATGTCTTGGAGAATGGCCTCCCAAAAAGATTTCAGTTGAGGGCATGAAAAAAAGGTATGGAGCCAACCTCACTGGCCGGCTGCTTGGCATCTAAAACATTTATTCTCGACCTCTGGGAACCTTTTCTCAAGAGCTTATGGAGTCCAGTACACTAGCCTGCGGGACAAGAAGGCCATCCTCTTAAAATTAGCGGCACGTAGTGATTTATAGCCTAACAAACTTATAGTTTCCCATTCCTTATGTGTTAAATTACATTGAGTTTGTCTAAATATTTTCTCAAGATGGGTATCCACCGTGTCTAGTTGACCGGCACAATGGAGCCTTTTGTACCAATTTCCTATGCCGGTGATTTTAACCTCATAAAGGAGTATTACCAGCTCACCCATTGTGGGGAGATGTCCACCGATAGTTTGTCTCAGAAAGTGAACGATTTGTAGAAATTCAAAAAACGTTGGTTGCATGTGAGTGTTTATTCTAGCCAATACTTCTTGCCATCAGATGATTCTATTCTGGACAAAGAAGTGTCTTAACTCCCGAAATCCCAAATTCTCCCAATTTAGTACTCGGCTACTACTAATTTGGAGGCCCAAACCGGAACACTCTCTTAAGCTTAAAAACTGGGAAGCTGAGGAGCTCTGATTTTTCTTGAAAAAGGACTGTAATCTGGATAGATGTTCTTTTATGGTCTTATATCTCGTCCTTTTAGGAAGTTTTGCGATCTTTAAAAATACCTGGGTTTGAGAATCGGACTCTTGTAGCATTTTACTAAGAAGAAGTTATCTCGTTTGTTTTTTGGACCTATCAGACCTGCCACCAAGTCTAAAAAGGCTGCCTCATATTATGTTTTTATGTGTGGAAGAGCAAGTCCCCCCTGGTCGACTGGGAGTTGAATCACGGAAAGCTTTACCCTAGGGGTCTTTCCACCTCAGACAAAACTTCTGATCATAGATTCTATATCTTTGAAAAAAATAGAATTCAATTTAATAGGGACATTGCTAAACAAAAATATTAGTAAAGGTAAGATCGACATCTTGATCAGCGATATCCTACCAATCAAGGAGAGAGGAATTAAAAGCCATTGAGAGAGAAGATTCTTGATTTTATTCTTCATTCTCACATAATTAAGGAGATAGAGTTGATGGTAGTCACAGGTCACATATATGCCTAAATATCTAATTGGGTCTCGGCTTACTGCCTGAACATGCAAGCACGATGGAAGATGACTAAGACTGGTGTTTAAGGCGAGGACCTCTGTTTTTTTTGTATTGATTTTATAACCTCCTATGTGTTCATATGCCTTGAATTCTTTTAATATGCTTTCAATATTCTCCTTGTCTGGCTTTGCATAAAGGATAATATCATCCGCGAATAGCTTAAGCTTCGCCATCCCGGAGATAGGGGGGAAAATGTCGGGGTTATTTCTAATTTTAATAACCAAGGGTTCAATAAAAAAAGTAAAAAGGAGAGGAGACAAAGGGCAGCCCTGCCTGGTCCCACGGTTAACTTGGATTGAGCCAGCTTTTTCTGAATTTATTATGATCTGTGCTGAGGCGCCTTGATAGATGTTCTGGAGCATCTTGATCACTTTTTCTGGGAACCCGAATTTGGTGAGAGAATGGAACAGGGTTGCCCAGTTAACAAGGTCGAACGCTTTTTCCGCGTCGACCATTAGGATACAGGCGGGGATTGAATTAACATTAAAATAGTCTAGTGCCTGAATTAAAAATTCTGTGTTAGAAGCCATAACACGGCCTGCTATGAATCCTAACTGATCGTAATGTATGACTTCTTGCGCCACATACATAAAACGATGGGCACAGATTTTCATTAGGATTTTGTAGTCAGAATTCAAAAGACTTATTGGCCTATAAGAATTAATATCTTCTGGACTTTTGTCTTTTTTTACAAAATATATTATTATTGCTTCTTTAAAGGACGCGGGTACCATTCCTCCTAGTTTTATGTAATTAAATAGATTCATAAGAGGAGTTACTAGTTCTTTTATGAAGATTTTATAGAATTCAATTGGGAACCCGTTTTGCCCACAGGCTTTCGCCCCTGGTGTTGCCTTTATAGCATCGACTATTTCCCCTAAATTAATATCTAACCCTAGTTGTAAAGCCCGATTGGGCATGATCTTTGGGATATCTAAGTTCATAAAATAATCCTGAATCTGACCCTCTTCTACTTGATATTCAGTAGAGTAAATGCGATTAAAATGCTCCAGGAAAGCCCTTTGAATCAAACTGTTGTCTACTATCTCTTGATCGTTTAACGGATTTCTGATTTTAACTATCGCAGCAGACTCTTGTTTTTTCCTCACAGAGTTCGCCAAGAGCTTTCCTGCCAATTGGCTATCCTCATATATCCTTTGTTGGAAGGTTCTAGAACTGTTGATCTCTTCCAGTACAAAGAAAACCCTTAATTCTGCCTTTGCTTGCTCCAGGTGATTCGGGCGCCGGAGGAGCTGTAAAGCATATTCTTTGTCTACGGCCTTTTGGAGCGTAGATATCTTTTGTCTCCTCTTTTTAACCTGGGCTGATGTAAAAGATAGTATCTGGCCACGTGCTGCCGCCTTGAATCCCTCCAAGACAGAGAATGGTTCTGCTGAATCATTATTAATTTTAAAATATTCTGAGATCCATTCTCCGAAACCAGCCACCCAATCATGATTCTGGAGCAGGGTACGATCTAGCTGCCACCTGGACTGGTCCCTGCCCCCTCCACTTAGATTAACTTTCAACTCTATTTTCCCATGATCAGAAAAGGGATTACATCCAATAGATGAATTTAAAATCTGAATCGATCTTGATATCAAAAAGTAATCGATTCTTGATGCCGTCTGGAAGCGGTGTGAATAGCAGGTGAAGGATGCCCCTTCGGGGTTTAGTGCACGCCATGGATCTATAAGCTGGTATTCTAAGATAAAGGCCCCCACAACTTTTTTAGTATTTGGCTTTAGTTGCTTCTTATTTTTATTAGTGGTGTCTTTTTTTAAGTCTTGTATGTAATTGAAATACCCTCCCATGATGATCTGACCAGGGACCCCCCTTAGAAGGTCGTTGATTTCTAATATACTAGACACCTCATCCGATATTTGCCCATAATAGTTTATGAAATTCAATACTTTCCCTTGGATTTTAATTGCTACCCATAACCATCTTCCTTTGGGATCCCTTCTTATTTTTAAAATTTCTACGGATAGTCTCCTTGAAAAGTAAATTGCAACGCCTCTCTGGGCCACCCCTGCTGAAGCGAAATACACATGGGAGAAATATTTCTGGATAAATATATAGGGAGTATTAGTTTTTAGATGGGTCTCTTGGAGAAATATCACATGGGGATTTAGAGAGACTGCCCATTTTATGAGAGCACCGTATTTTTGTTTATTTAAAACACCATTGGCATTAACTGATAGGATGTTACATTTATTAAATTCCATAATAAAGTTTTTGCAGCATTAAATCCTCATTCCAAATTTGGTACACATTCTGCCTACAGCTTCTGCTCTTTTTTACTGCTTTCACCCCAGCCCCCCATCTCCCTCACCGAGTGGACCCCCACCCGACCTAATACCAATTACTCAGACATTCGTCTCTGAAGTTATCTCTTTTAGGAGAGACTGAGCTTCTTCAAGGTCGGAAAACATATAGAACTTTCCCTTTACAAGTACTTTTAACTTAGACTGCTGAGCGAATGAGGCTTGAGCGACGTTCATTTTAAACAGGTGGAGAATTTTAACGAATTCTTTCCAGCGGCGTGCAGCTGCAGCAGTCATGTCTGGAAAAATTCTACATTTAATTGTTTCTGTAACAGAAAATTGCCTTTGTTGAAAAGCCTTTGATAGAATCTCTTCCTTAATCCTGTAATCAGCGAAGTTCATCAATATAGTTCTAGGAAATGTTGAATTGGCAAACCTCTGTGCCGGGACCCGATGCGCTCTCATAATGGACAGATCTCCTTCAAACTCTGGTAGTACTTTTTGATGAATAAAGGAGTTGGCCCATTGGAGCATATTTGAGCCTTCCAGTCCTTCAGGTACCCCTACTATCCTAAGATTGGATCTTCGAGAATGGTTATCAAGCTCCTCGAGCTTGTTTTCAAGTTTACTTTTCTTTGTTTTTTCCTTCACAAGAAATATTTTGCCTTTTGAGATAAACCAAGCAGAGCGGGTAGTGCTTTAGAGCATTGGGGCTCCACCCATATCCTTTGTGGCCCCTTTACTTAAGAGCCTTTTACCATAAATAAAGTTATGCATTTTAAACAGAACTCATGCCTGACTGCTTTGCTCTGAGACAAAGGGACAGGCCACCAGACACCTTCAATAGCTGCACTGCACATCTTGGTATGTGTTTTACTCTGCGCTATGGAATAAAACAGGGCTTATGTAGACACAGCCCTCATGTTGCCTCGGATCCCAGGTGACCTTGCTTCCCAGTGTCCTCCTCTTTCTGGAGGTGCTATAGAAATTAGCCTTAGGTGTTTCACTCTTCAGCTCAGGCTGAAGGAAGCTGAACATCAGTCAAAATCAATTTCCTCACCCTATCCTATTTTTTACCAAGATGGGGTGGAATTAGCAAGCATCATTAGCCACACTCCACCCAGTGACGAAATGGCAAGAGTTAAGATGAGTACTCCTTGTTCCGTAATGCCAGGCTATATTCACTTTCAGTTTTTTACACAACAGGACAAAATACAGGATCCTAGCAGCTGTGAAAGGAGCTGAGGAAGATCCTTTGTCGATGGATTGTAAACCTGATATGATTGTTTCAGTCCTGCTGTCAATGCAAATGAATTGGCACAGATGTGAGACGGGCATGAAAGTAACATTGAGATATGACTTAGAGCAGCGAACTTAGTGATATAACAAAAACCATAAGTTAAAATCTCTTATTTCTGACTGCCTGTACAGTAAAGATTAAAAACCTGTTCAAGTATTTGTTTTCCTTGTACATCCCAGTCTAGCTAAGGAATGGGTTAACTGGAAGGATTTGTGTTTGACTCCATCGTACAGGTAAATCCTGTTAAACTTGGTCAACATTTCATCCTGTTTGGATAAAATGAGTACCACCAAACATATTTTTTTTGGCTTTATAGTATGAGATCATCAAGTTCCTCATTCCTTCTAAACTCAACTGTGCGGGCATGTTTACTTGCACTGAGAATGCGCACAGTGCTTTCGCTTTGAATGTGGCGCTAACATAGTCTTGCGGAGCACTGTTTCAATGTTAATAATCACTATGAAATAACTATCCCAAAGCGAGCTATACCTTCCCACTAAACAAAAATAGAACACATACAGGCCCACACAAAAACACAAAATTGTAAGCAAACACAAGAAAGCAGATGAACACAAACACAGTAGATGTACACAAACAGGCAGCAAGACACATACTCACCGCCCGCCCTGATACAGACACATGGGTACCTAAGGAAAGAACAACTGCACAGGCACACACTTATTAACCAGAGAAAACAAAATATGCTTTCAAATTGTTTAGTTTTCAGATTTTATATGGGGCCTCAGAAATGCCATGTATTATGAGTAGAGAAGACCAAACAGAGCTCAAAGCTTATCAAGATACATTGTTGTAAATGCACAGAAGACATGTCAGAAATTGTTATTTTCTTTGACAGTTTGCATTGAGTGCAACTGGCCTTCAGGTGGTGTTAGATGAGAAGCAACTCACAAGGATTGCAGATCACCCTATGGAAAATTGACACTTCTGCAAGCGGAATTTCTGATGATCTGACAAGACCTCTTCCTAGGTCCAAGCTTCCCTCAGAAGGGTTGCCCTTATTTTGTTAACCAGAAATTCTTTCAAATATTTACGGTAGTGAAGTTATTTCAGAAATGTCTATTACAATTGTGGTCTTTGGTCACTTTCTTAGATAGGGTCAGCGGTACAGTCATTATTTTGCCCCACTTTTTCCAAGGCATAGACCCCACAAACCATCTTTAGTAGAATCGGCCATTTGCATGGTACAGTTCCACAAATGGACTTAAACTCCACCACTTTTTGTAATCAGCACCCGCCACTGGGTAAAGCCAGGCCCTTTACCTCTTTTTGGGGAAGATGGAAAGGAGGCAGGTGTTTTTTCTCAGTTGAATTAACATAAAATGAGTAGCCAGGTGCGATAAAACTGAGTTACTGTACTAGCCTGCCCTCTAAATCTTGTTAGGGAAGAAATGGTTTATATCACCTAGTGTTCACGCTTCTAAAAGCTCCTTTGAGGGTTCAACATCTATCATCATTTAGTCTCATCAAGAAAACGAATTGTCTAGCCTTTGATCATTCCACCCACCATATCTTGTCTTTCTGGATTGAAAGAGATAATAGTTGATTCGACAAGTGGCTTCTATAGTGACCAGTCCTCCCAAATACAGCTGAGCAAAAATATTTTCAGCAACGTTTTAAAGTTGGCCAACCTATTTATATTTGCTTGGGGCACTCTGTCTTCTTCCATCCCACCCAGGCAAGGCCATCAGAATGCAGAAGTATGTAGATGGGTACTCAGACACACCTATCATTTCTGTGTTTCTAGAGAGAATGCACAAAGTGTATCTGTCACCAACCCGAGATGTGTATTGGAGACAGGCTGTCAGGGACACAGATAACTAAGAGCTTGATTAGGAGTGCGGCGGTCTTCTGACCACCGCACTCGCTGTGGCAGTCCGTGGCCTGCTGCATTACAACTTTAAAAGTTGTTGCAGCGGATGACCAACAGCTGCGCCAGGGAGCAGTCGTACTAAGGTGGTGGTGGAGATGGGCCACTATGTAAGAAGCTCAGCTGGACTGGCGCAGTCCCGCTGAGCATATTATGAGTTCCGCCACCACCAGCCATTTCATGGTGGGAGCCCCACCTTGAAAAGGTCGGTGGTGGAGGAACAAAGGGGGTCCATGCTCCCCCCGCCATTGAGGGAGACAAAAGATGTGCCCCGTCTCTGTATTCCCTCAAACGTATAGCATGGCACGGTCCATTCCCATTGCAATGCCTGCTTTCTTGGCACAGCGATGGGAAAGGCAAAGGACTGTCCCCCTTACACGGGTTCAACTAGGCGTAAAAGGGCAGGCGGTCCTTGTAAATGTTTGGTGCAGCTGTGTCAGCAGAGAGCCAAAGTCCTAATTAGTCACCTAAGTGCAGAGAAATGTTCACTTTCTAAAAGAGGCATTCCTAAAATAGAAATGTTAACTCCAACTTCACGAGTAAGTTGGATTTATCAATACCATTCCAAACATTTGGACCATGAAAAAGCAATTATCAGGAATGACAGCATAAAAGTGTATTAAGGAATTCCCTATGCTAACCTATGAGAGGAGTAGGCCTCACAGTAGTGAAAGACAAACTAGGCTGTTTGTCACTACCAGGACATGCAAGACATAAAGGTACATATCCTACCTTTTACTTGCATAGCACCCTTCCCTTAGGGCTACCTAGGGCTCACCTTTAGGGGTGACACATGAAATAAATTAGGGGTTTAAGGCTTTACAAGTAATTTAAATGGCAAGTTGAAGTGGCAGTACACTGCACATAGGCACTGCAGTGGAAGGCCTGAGACAGGCTTGAAAGGCTACTTTTGTGGGTTGCTCAATCAATGCTGCAGCCCACTAGTAGCATTTAACCTACAGGCACTGGGTACATGGTATACCTTACAAGGGACTTACATCTGAATTAAATAGGTCAATCAGGTATACAGCAATATATTTAGGGAATAAGCAAATGTATTTTAGCACTGAGTAGCAGTGGTAAAGTGCTAAGAGTCCTAAGGGCAGCAAAAACAATGGGGGAAGACCACTCTAAGGCTGACTGGTCTAACAATAAGAATTAAACAACAAGTCTGACCTTTCTTATTGCCTTTGGCATATTTACTCATAGTTGCTAGCACATTTGACCCATTTTGTGAAGTACTCATAACCTTCCACTTGTTTGTTCATGCAAGCTTTCCCACCTTCAGACGGTTCCATATCTCTTTCAGAAATTGTTTCCATGGTCTGTGATGAATGTTTGCCACTACTTTAGCATTGCCGATCAATTTGGATGACCTTAGGTGCCAACCACCATCCATTTGAACACAGGAGGATTCAGGACGCTCCAGGAGGAAAAGTCCCTGGTAGTTTGAGAACACCCACTAAAGCACTTGCTTGTGGGTAGTCATAAACTTTTGTCAGACCATTCCCAGCCGAGATATGGTCAGAGATTTACTCCTGTCATGAGCAGGAATAAATCCCTCTCTCTGTGGTGAATGGGCAAAGAACATGAGACTGTGAGAAACATTTCTTTCCACGTCGAACAACATTTTTGCAGAGAGGAAAATAAGTACAAGTAAAAGTGCAATTGCAAATGTGGAAAATACTCTACAAGCCCCTAACTAAGAACTTACAAAACATTTCAAGGCGTATTCCTGGAACCTGATATTTTTGCAGATTTCTGGAGCCTTAAAATATATGTGAACTCAGACATTTCAGAAATCTATGCATGTGCCAGGGAGTCAGCCAACTGGTACAGATTTCTGATTTGTTTTGAGAATTGAGACCCATATTTGCATTTAGCTGTCCCCTCACCACCCATCTATCTCTCTTTTGTGCACTACACACTAGTTAAATGTAGGTTCTGATCGACTAAGAGTAAAGTATATATGTGTTTTGTGCACTATGCACACATGGATTTAAATGCTTCACACTTAATGCATATCTGTGCACAATAAGCATTTTTTTCCAAACTTAAACTGCGCTCATACCTGAAATTTCCCTACGGAATATGCCCTTACATTTAATTTTGAGAGATTTTATTGTGCTTTTTGTGTTTCACAATAATAATGTTTCCGCTGTTTTGCATACATTTTCTCAAACTGACATACACTTTTGAGTAAACCAGACGATTCCAGCTTTTCGCAAAACATTTTCTCTCATCATTCATTAATACTGTCATGTTAAGTGCAACACTGCATACCATGAGAGATGCTAAGTCTGAGAATAACATTCATGTACATTTTAAGGAACATAGTTGAGATTAAGAGCAAAAGAAAAAAAGTGAATTAGGTCAAACCGTCTTCATTGTCTTGTCACATACCAACATTTGCATTCACAAAATTCCCAAATCCAATGAGCTGGATAAATAGTTGATTTCTTGCTAGAACACAGAAAATAGCCTTCTCTGTTTTGCCATGAGCTTTCTGAGCAGAAAACCACAGTGGTTTGAGCTGCTAAAAGTAATTCTGATAGGCATCCAGCTGTCAATAAAAACAATCACAGCATAAGAACTCATTCAGGATTGTCGAAAGCGTGGCCATTTCAACCAATTTGAATAAATGATCAGTATTTGGACCATTCTTAGCCCATAGGCGGGTTTCCTGTACAGGCTACACTACTCAAATGTGGATTGATAATTAGCTAGTAATTCATAATTTGCTACAAAATTGCCACATGCAGTTTACTTCCTTTTCCTGTCCATTGTAGGTGGAAGTGTGTCCCATGAGAATGACAGTAACAAAACAATACAACTGTATTTATACAACACACCTGAAGGTTATCCGAACAAGATTGATTTGATATTTCGGGTAATGTTTGTCTAATACATTGTTAATTGCTCTAAAGACCTGGGTCAAATGATACGGAATTTTAGAGCACACAGGTAATATGTGTATTGTATCATCTTACATACTTTCACAGCAGAAGCACTGAGTAGATTCCTACAGTCCTCAATCATCTCTTTGGGTTATAATAAAGGTTTTGGAGCATCTTGCATTGTAATGCTCTGGCTGATTTCACCATCATGCAGTTTTTTCCCTATATTGTTGCTCCATTTATCTGCCAATTGGTTGGAATTAGCAGTTTGAGCCTCTAAAAAGAGGAATTAGGCTCGTCCTGGCACACCCCCCCCCCCATTTAGGAAGGACGTTTATAAAATCTAAAAATAAATGGGAGGCAAAATTAAATTATTGAGAAGTCTAGAAAAATAATATCTAATTTGAAGATATTTCCAAAGTAAGAAGAGATACCTTTTCAGGTACCTGTGTCGGGGAGTATTGACCTAGTTTGCAAGGTATGCATCATGCGAGGAATTAGAGTGATTTGATTTAGTTGATTAGATGTATATTCTGTAATAATTTAGATATTGTGTCTGTGTGCAAGGTCATGCTATATTATGGCAAAATACACTGAGAGTTTTGAAACTAGTGTTTAAAAATATGCATTATCGTAGAAACCTCAATAGTGAAAAAAAATGTAATAAAGTTATGCAATTGCAATTCTTTATATATATAGCCCATTAACTGAGGAATTTAGTTAACAAATGAAGCCCAATAAAACAGAATGGCTGGTAAAAGAGCCCACCCTCCCCTAGCCAGGGTTAGCCAATCAATCAATCAGGGAATTGTAAGCACGCTACTCACCCGTGAGGGTCTCAAGGCGCTGTTAGTGTGATGTAATTAAGGGAACTACAAGTTTTCTTTGTATTACTATAGAAATTGTGACCATGAAAATTTACCTTGGGAAAATAATTAAGAGGGAGCCAAAGAGGAACAGCTCGAAATTAATGCTAGAAGAGAGGAAGAATTATCATTTTGATCAGATAGCATCAGCTAGTTATCCCTCGAAGAGGTCTATGCCAATTCTGCATACAAGTTATTGTACCTTATAGAAGAGAGTCATAATTTGATTTCATTAGATCAACACTTTAGTGGTAATTTGTAATCCAAGGTATGTTGCTGATGAAACGTATTGTGTGTCGCAATCTGTAATTGATTGATTATATACAATCTGGGTCTTATTTGAGTAAGGAAATAGCCAGATACCGGTCCTTTCTGACCAAGTGTTCAATTGTGCCAATAGCTTTAGGAGGACCTAAGGAAAAAATATCAATATTATCCTTGTATGCAGCGATTTTACAGTCAGTTCTAAAGTTCCCAAGAGAAGTCATTTCCTGTGAGCTTTTAAGAAACTTTAAAAATGTTCCAAATAAGGTGCAAATAGCTGCGGAGAAAGAGGGTGTCATTTTTATATCCCTCTGGTGAATACTAAGTTAGCCATAACTGACCAATGCAGGATATTTATGCTTTAAGACCACAATAGAAGGCTTGGACTCTCCAAAAAGAGAGGACCAGATCCTAGCATTTTTATAGGCAGCCAGATCTAAGGCCAGGAGACTCTTGTGAATGCCTTTTTCGGCATCCAATAGGATTATACCTGCTGGCAATTTAACTTCTTCTTCTTCAGGAACAATGAACAAGCCAATTGCTAGGTTTGTACGTTCTGTGGTATCGCAGCCAGGATAAATCCATGGGGTATAGGCTCTACTACATCGGAAATCATGGATAAGATGCTGGTAACAAGGATCCTGGTTTATACTATTGAAACACAGTTCATTAGTGATACAGGTCTTTATGACATGATTTAGGATCCTTCTCTTTGTGATGAAAGCTGCAGATTTCCTTTCAGGATCTAGGAATACAGGAGCGGCTTGTCTAGGTAAGAGTGGTGAGGCAGTGGGGCCCCGGTGGGGGGGATTTGACAGACGACCACGAGAGAAAATTAAATATTTAATTTTCCCTTGTCGTTGTCTATCAAATTATGGGCCCCACCGCTCTTTCCTGCACGGGCTGCTGCTGTAGGAATATTTATACCTTGTTCAAAGGAATTCAATAGTTGTATAAGTAATGGGATAAAGATAAGTGAATAGGTTTTGTAAACATCTGAACGGGTGGCATCAGGTCCAGAGGCTCTCACTACTGGAAAATGAGAGACGACATTGCTGAGCTCTGAAATTGTCCAATACTGTCCCAATAACTGTCAAATGTGCCATCTGTCTCAATACAGATCACCTAGGATTGTTTCTTTTAAAACGGTTCTGCTCAGAAAGTTGTTTTATTCGGTTTTTACGCAGAAAAAACGAGAATTGATTATTAACTCCTTTTAAATATGTTTACCATTGTTTCCTGTTTAGACTCTACTTGCTTATTTGAAAAAACACTTTAATGTTACTGACATGTTAAACGTCGTATAAGACATTATTTCATTCATTCATTTATGGTCTTGATATACTGAATAAAAAACGTCTACTGTTTCAATCTGACATTTTGCAGCATGCCAAACTGGCACTGTGGCATGCTCCATTGAGCTGAGCTTTACTTTGATGATAATTGCATGTTATTAACTTGTCAAACCCAACAATTTCTATGACAAATGCTGTGATATTGAAATGTTCTCAAATGTCCCGCAGCTCGGAAAGGGAAACAAATAAACTAGCGCCAGCTTGTGAGATAGGTACCTTTCCGCATTATTCAAGCTCCATTTCGAACAATAAAGCAACGTGCCATAGAGAAAACATAATTGGCAAACCAGTAAGGATGGCTGTTTAAAAGACGACAACAAAGAAAATCACCAATGTTAAAGCAAGTTGTTTTGAAAGCGCCCGCCTCAATCAGAGCCAAAGCTCATAACAATTTCCCCAATTTAGAAAATCCAAATCCTGCATGTCGAACATACAGCTATATTGCTTCAAATAAAGTAGACGCACACATTGTTTAAATCAGCAAACTAACACATGGGGGCTTGTTCATGAAACTAAACGTAAAAATACGGCCAGAGAGTTCCAGTACCACCTAAGCATATTTTTTACGTTTATTCACTGTTCAATAACTTGTATTGTGACTGGAAAGTTGCGTCAGGTGGGAAGATCAGGAGGAATGAGGTGACTGATGGAAATGATACAAATGCACATTTTGGTTCTGTGCTGGTGAAATATTTTTCCCCTTTGGAGACAGCACTTTCGCTGCACCACCACCAAATGGGGGTGATCCCTTTGCCCTTTCCACTCTAGGAGAAGATTTACACTAGTGGTACAAAAGGGGGTGGTGATGGACGGAGCATCTGAATCAATCAAACACTCACCCCCAGTCAAAAGACCTGGGTTTAATCCATCACCGTTCTTTAGCCCACTCTGCCACCCCAGTTCAAACATGGCTATATGCAAATCAGTCTGACCCTGTGCCTCAGGGGAACAGTCCAGCCCGAACTGCCAAGCCATGCCTTCCCTGGACCGGAAACAAGCTTCCGAGGACCGGTTTCTGGCATTCCAGCCATCTTGAGCCCGGCTTGCTTGAATCCAGTGACAAAGTGATCAAGAGACTCACGTCTGAGCATACCCTGCCACACTTATGGCGGCCAAAAGTGGTACAAAAGGGGGTGGTGATGGACGGAGCATCTGAATCAATCAAACACTCACACCCAGTCAAAAGATCTGGGTTTAATATTTTTCCCCTTTGGAGACAGCACTTTCGCTGCACCACCACCAAATGGGGGTGGTCCCTTTGCCCTTTCCACTCTAGGAGAAGATTTACACTAGACCTCAATTGCCGTAAACCTCAGACACTTTCCAGGGTGAGAAGAGGTCGGCGAGGAATGCCCATAAAAAAACTATTTGTGGGCATTCCCAAGGCAAAAAATTCCTCGGAACACCCGGGTCATACTCCTTTCTTTCAAATCTTTATTTCGGCTACACGCCATAAAAGAGCAACTTAAACATTACAGTTCAACAAAAAGAAAAGATAATCACATTCAGTTAAAAATATTAAGAACATTCTATATAGCTGTGCAATACATGTAAAAAAACTCTTGGAGCATGATAATAAAAATCATATGAGACTGGAGGACACAACATTAATTTTAGGAGCAATTTCGGTAAAGTGGTGCTGTTAAAAACAAATTCAAATTCAAGTCCATAATTCAAGTCCATAGATAAAGGAAACTCGTTTACAGCCGATGTCCCATTTTTTTCCTGCGGTAGCAAACAGACAGTAAAAATCTACTAACACTAAATATTATCTGTTGTGAAGTGTTTGTAGACAAGATTCTCAGAGCCTGACAGTAGGATCTCAAGCCTAATAATAGGCATATTGGTTTGATCCATCTGGTTCTTTCTTGGCCATACAAGGGACAGAAGAAGAGAATATGTTGCTCATTCTCTATTTGGTTATTATCACAAAGTGAGCAAACTTCGTCCAATGCCTCAGAAGATGGATCACGGTTCCTTGCCCAACGAGCCAAAGTTGATTTTAATAAAAGATTACTGTATCTGAATTTTAAAAATAATGTTTTGGCAAGTGGAGGCTCTATTTCGTCCATAAAGGTCTCATAAGAGGGTTCGTCCTTAAAGTTTAAAATTTTTGAAACTAATGAGCCACTAGTTATGGCATTCACAGTCATGTTTGCTACATAGGACCAGAAGGCCTTTTTCAGGACTAATTTGGGGTTAGATGGTAATAGCTCAGGGTTCTCCCAAAAATGTTTCAGACCTATGTTATTAAACCACGTACAAACATGTCTAAGCCATGGGATTTTTTTCTGGCTGTCCAGTGCCATGATCTCTATCAGCCCCTCTCTATATGCTTGGAGTTCAGGGACATGCCACAATCTCACCCATAGCATAAGTGGTCTAATAAGAACATGATGGTCTGTTCTTTTAAAATTAAGGTCCAATTGCAGAGGTACTAATGGAGTTCCTCTCGGAACCCTTACCAAGCTTCGCATGAAATTATTATCTTGGACACTGAAGGTCTCCTTAGACCCAGACCCCCACAATTCTGCACCATAAAGCACTGATGATTGGACTTTGAATTTAAAAAGTTCCATTACTGGAGACACCGCTTTACTAGTGCTTAAGCTTTGCTCTCTAAGTATCGGTTTGATATTCTGAGCAAATACTAGTTTGCTTTTTTCCAATTGTGCTTTCCAGGTGAAGTTGGAATCTAGTGTCACCCCTAAATATGAGAAGTGAGGTACAGATTCCAGCTTCACTCCTTTTAACATTAAACACCCCTTATCAGGTTTGGTTGGATTCAGGGCCATGTACTTCGTTTTCTTAACATTAATCTCTAGCCCCTTTTGGCTACAATAATCATTAAAAGTGTTCAATAAAATCTGCAAGCCATTTTTTGTTTGGGATATCAGGATAGTATCGTCAGCAAATAGTAGAGATGCTACCCTTTCACCGTTTAATTTTGGTGCATCATTTTTACATCTTTCTAAGTATGAGGGAATATCGTTTACGAAAATAGAAAAAAGCGTGGGGGCCAGAACGCATCCTTGGCGAACTCCACGTTCAATTGGAATTTTCCCAGATAGTTCGCCGTTTGGACCCCATCTGATTCTCGCAAAGTTCCCTTCATGTAATTTTACAATCTGTGCTACTATATTATTTGGCATGCCTGCTGCACTCAACGTTTTCCAAAGAAGATCACGTGGCACCAGATCGAATGCTGCCCTTAAGTCAACAAAGGCAACGTATAGATGGGCCTTTTTTATCATTACGTACTTCCAATAGAGGCAGCAGAATCTAAAACACTGATCTATAGTGCTGACTTTTGTCCTAAACCCGGCTTGAAATTTAGTCAAGAATGAATTTTCATCCAGCCAGTTACTCACTCGCGCTAAAATATGGCGTGAGTAAATTTTCTGTAGGATGTCCATTAAGCTTATTGGCCGATAATTACAGGGATCCTTCCTGTCTCCTTTTTTATATATTAAAACAATTTCAGCTCCCTTCCAGCTTTCTGGAAATTCTAAACTATATGATAGTTTATTGCACAGATAATTTATATAGGGTGCCCATATTTTTGAGTCATGCTTGTAAAGATCCCCAGGGATTTTATCCAAACCTGGGGCTTTCCCAGTTTTAACTTGGCTTAAAGCCAGCTCAGTTTCCCCCAAGGTAAAGACAAGCGGATCTACTGGAATTACATAACTTGGTGTCTCCGATACTATATGAGGATCTTCATATTTTCTATACAAGTTAGTAAAATGAGTTACCCAGGTTTGCTCATCTAAAAAGGTATCCTTAGCCACCCTTCCTACATTATTCCCGTTTGCTATCAGCCTCCAGAAAGCTACAGTATCGCGTGACCTTGCGGCTGACAACAATTCCGCCCATTTCTCTTCCTCCCACGCACTTTTGGATATCCTTTGGACAGATTTATAGTTATTTCTAGCTTTCTGAACGTCTGGTTGTGACTTGGATTTAATCGCAACTATCAATTCCCTCTTCGACTCTCTACAAGATCTGTCATACCAAGGTTTACTGTGCGACAGATTCTGGGTCTTCTGCTGGTTTTTTTTCGGCATTTTGGTAACCAATAATTTTAATTTAAGAAAAAACTCCTGATGTATAGTCAAGAAGGGAGTTTTTGCTTCCTCCTCGGGAGTTAAACTCAAATATGAAGCAAAAGTCCCAGCAAAAAGTGAATATATTTCACTGAGAATATCGCTATGATCCAAAATAAATGGCCATTTTAGCGATCTCCTGTTATTACTAATATGGATTTCATTTCTGTCACCAGCACCTTCCTCAGATAAGAGTGATGAAAGAGAATCACTAAATAATGCAACATCTAAGGACAAATTTAGAGGGAAATGGTCGCTTTCAGTCCTCTCCATTATATCGAGATCTATGAGGTACGGCCAAAGGGGGATTGAAGCTATCACGAAGTCCAAATTACTCTTGTAGGTGTTTCTACTAAATGTTGGTTTTTTTAAGATGTCAGACGGTAACCGACCATTACAAGCCCTAAGGAAGTGCTCTGTACATAATTTAATCAGCTGGAGAGCCAAAGTAGAGCACTTGACCGATTTAAAGTTCCCAAGAAAAGGGATCTTATTTGCCTGGTCTTCTTCCTCAAAAATCTCGCTTAGGCCCGAAATTGGCTCGTAGTTACAGTTCAGATCCCCAGCCAAAATGACAAGATCCTCCCTAGGATCCAGCCCTCTCAGAAAACAATCCAACTTGGAGACGGTTGGAGATTCCTTTGAAGAGGGGGTTGGCCTGTTATAGATATTTATTAGAAATAATTTGTTCCCATTGGAGGTTGTTATTTTTAGTACTAGGATATCTACAGAATTCACGTCTATCACCTCAATATTAACCTTTAGGTTGATTTTTACCCAAATCAAAAGACCCCCCGACGACCTTCCACTTCTAGAGGGTATTGCCCCAATGCCATAGGTCTTATAGCCTACCCTGTGTGGGATATCAACTGCCCATGTTTCCTGGAGTAAGCAAAAATCAAAAGATTCTATGAAAGTAGCCCACTCGGGATCCCTCAGGTTACTAGCAACCCCGGCTATATTCCAACAAACCAGGTTAACTGGCACCCCAAGTACAGAGGGCGTAACAATATTAGCCCTTGGCGTCTTACCAACAATATGTGACGCCAATTTATTTGCCGAGGATATTTCCTCGGGAAGTGAGTGCCTTGAAGAGCATGTTAGTTCTACCTGTTCTTCAGGAATATTTGTGATGTAAGTTACCAATTTAACCGGAGACCTGGATGCTAAAGTTGAAAGTGGGTTACACTCATTTACAATTTCCGGAACTATGGGATTCCTCATATCTCTTCCCTCATCCCCCCGCTCGGGAAACTTCAATCACAGTTGTCAAGACCACTGAAGACATCAAAACGATTTGACGTTTCCAGTGGTGTGAAGGGTTTTAGATGGTCCATCCTTCTGTTTTGGAAGTTTTGATTTCTAACTGGAACATAGTTCCATCCCAAGGGGTCAGGGGCTGTCACATGACAAGGGGGATAATACGTACTTCTCATACCCTGTTGGGACGGAGAATACTGAACATATTGATTACTCCCAACATTCCCAACATTCTGTACAAAAGGGTAGTTAGATGGCTGAATTTGCGTTGTGCAGTGTGAAGGGGGATACTGAAATGGAAACACCACTGACCTTGGATAAAAATACGTTAGGGGTCTTGGAGTTATAATGTTATTGGAACTGCCCATCTGCCAGTTCAATATATAATGAACCGCAATGGGATCCCTGAAGTTCACAACCACCACGTCACCGTCTATGTCTTTGGTTCTGCCCCCCAACCATTCAAGGCGGCGAACATGAACTATTTCCCCATTGATATGATTTGCAAGTGGCCTATGCATTCTCAGCCAATGCGTTATCTTATTTTTTAATTGATTAAAACCCTCCCTCTTATTTTGCTCAAGTACCGGCACACCTGTTAGGACTACCACATAGGGTACTGCCTCTGGTGGAAGTTCGGGCAGCGGAACCCTTTTGGGTTTCCCCCAGGTGTGACTAGTTTCCCTAGTCTCCCTTGTTGGGTTTGGCAAAACTAGATTAGATAAATTGCTGGTACTTTTAGATATATTATCACTAGTTTTGATTATAGCGTTACCCAGCAGATGATCAGCAATTTTTGATTGAGATGAACTAGGGGATACATGATGATGGACAATCGCTGATACTGTGTTCCCCATAGGTTTAGGGACAGATATAATTGGGGAAGGGCTAGGAACGATACAAGAGGAAGTAGATGGAGGTGGTTGGACTGTGGGTGACAGGGTTTGAGGTGCAGTGTTAGATGTTTTACTAACTACATTAGTAACACCTTTATGGCATACAGGATCTTGTTTGACCAAGACATTCTCGATTTTAGACAGTCTACACTCCACTTCCATTAACCTCTCTAGAATAGATGCAGAATAAGATTTGATCAGATTCTCAATATCAAATAGGGACACAGGGCCCTTGTTCTCAGTGTGAACATCATCAATTCCAACAGTGACCATACTATCCTCCTTGTCTACAGGTGTATTAGGTTGGCCTGAGGATGTAGATATACTATGGGTCCCCTCTAAATCTAATTGTGTAACACAGGGATTCTTGACAACCATAGACAATTTTTTTCCAAAGTCTGAACAGCTCAATTTAGGTTGCAACGGATCCCACTTTTTCCGCCGTTTTTTATTCGGCGGTGGACCGTAAATTTTCCCCATGACCGGCAATTTTTTGGCCTTATTCCGGGCTAGGTGCAATTGTAACGAGACATCTCCCTTTGATGTCGTTAAACTACTTGCAATCGGTGATACTGGCAAGCCAATCGTGTCCGACCTAGATGCAGTGTCAGGTGAGAGTACAACCATGTTTCCTTCCGGGAGTAAGCTATCCAATATAAGAGGCAACTCATTGGTTATTATACCAGTAACAGTATCAAGAGGTCCAGTCGCTGGGGTTAAAGGTAGTGATGCAGACCCCTTCTTAATACTTTCCACGGAACGGCGGCGATCTGCCCGCCGCTCCGCCAGGGCAATCTCCCGAGTAATATCCGGTGATGGTTTCGAAAAATAATTATCCAAAGTCCCATTGAGCAGCAAACCCTGATTATCCTGCATGGGTTGCTCAATGTTAGTGGTGGCCATCTATAGATAATAAAAGCAAGTTGCCAAAATGATTGACGGAAATGAGAAAAAAGTCGGGAACAGACAGTACCTGTAGGGCAAGGGGATATGCCCGGACCCGGCTCCTCGTGTCTCTGAGGGTCTCAGAGGGTCCGCCCTTAGTCCGGGCTTTGTCCCGGGATTCGTCCCGCACACGCGTACCGCTCACGCGTGCCTGGTAGTAGATCTTATACCGGAAGGAGTTTAAGGGGAGGAGTCCCCGGGAAGAGGCGGCAGGTGTGCTAGGTGTTGGTCACACAGCCTGTTGGGACTCGCAGTTCCGTCCCCCTTACGGCCACACTTTTGCTCAGCAGAGCTTCTCTCTTCACCAGCGCTATCCCAGGGTCACAGGCAAGGGCTTTCAGCACGAACAAACAAACACTCCTCTGCGAGCGGCTCCCGCGGAGCGGGGGCCGCGAGGAGTAAAGTAGGCGGTGATGGAGGGGAGGAGTCCCCGGGAAGAGGCGGCAGGTGTGCTAGGTGTTGGTCGCACAGCCTGTTGGGCCTCGCAGTCCCGTCCCCCTTACGGCCACACTTTTGCTCAGCGGAGCTTCTCTCT
This sequence comes from Lissotriton helveticus, assembly GCF_964261635.1. Taxonomy (NCBI): domain Eukaryota; kingdom Metazoa; phylum Chordata; class Amphibia; order Caudata; family Salamandridae; genus Lissotriton; species Lissotriton helveticus. Next base: position 1,803,853,010 of record NC_136067.1, on the reverse strand, counting down.
TCACCAGCGCTATCCCAGGGTCACAGGCAAGGGCTTTCAGCACGAACAAACAAACACTCTTCTGCGAGCGGCACCCGCGGAGCGGGAGCCGCGAGGAGTAAAGTAGGCGGTGATGGAGGGGAGGAGTCCCCGGGAAGAGGCGGCAGGTGTGCTAGGTGTTGGTCGCACAGCCTGTTGGGCCTCGCAGTCCCGTCCCCCTTACGGCCACACTTTTGCTCAGCAGAGCTTCTCTCTTCACCAGCGCTATCCCAGGGTCACAGGCAAGGGCTTTCAGCACGAACAAACAAACACTCCTCTGCGAGCGGCTCCCGCGGAGCGGGGGCCGCGAGGAGTAAAGTAGGCGGTGATGGAGGGGAGGAGTCCCCGGGAAGAGGCGGCAGGTGTGCTAGGTGTTGGTCGCACAGCCTGTTGGGCCTCGCAGTCCCGTCCCCCTTACGGCCACACTTTTGCTCAGCGGAGCTTCTCTCTTCACCAGCGCTATCCCAGGGTCACAGGCAAGGGCTTTCAGCACGAACAAACAAACACTCTTCTGCGAGCGGCACCCGCGGAGCGGGGGCCGCGAGGAGTAAAGTAGGCGGTGATGGAGGGGAGGAGTCCCCGGGAAGAGGCGGCAGGTGTGCTAGGTGTTGGTCGCACAGCCTGTTGGGCCTCGCAGTCCCGTCCCCCTTACGGCCACACTTTTGCTCAGCGGAGCTTCTCTCTTCACCAGCGCTATCCCAGGGTCACAGGCAAGGGCTTTCAGCACGAACAAACAAACACTCCTCTGCGAGCGGCTCCCGCAGAGCGGGGGCCGCGAGGAGTAAAGTAGGCGGTGATGGAGGGGAGGAGTCCCCGGGAAGAGGCGGCAGGTGTGCTAGGTGTTGGTCGCACAGCCTGTTGGGCCTCGCAGTCCCGTCCCCCTTACGGCCACACTTTTGCTCAGCGGAGCTTCTCTCTTCACCAGCGCTATCCCAGGGTCACAGGCAAGGGCTTTCAGCACGAACAAACAAACACTCCTCTGCGAGCGGCACCATACTCCTTTCAAATGCGGAGTTCGCTGCACACATGTGGAGAACTTTGCTTTCATAAAACACAGTAAATGTGGTCATGCACTTGCTTATCTATCAACATTTACCTTTGTAAATAAACCCCAGAGAAACAGCCAGACATGATTGGTTCAGTAGAAACTGCAACATTGTCCCGTTTGTACCATTGCAAAATCAACGCAAAAGGAATCCTAGCTCATAAATAATTAACAGAATAGAAATTGTTTGCAAAGAAATTATACAGCCACGTATTTCACATGACAAACATCTTTAAACCTTGGATATATAATTTGTGAAGAATGGGAAAAGGAACTTACTGTAAAAAGGCTTATGCATATTGGCCAGTATTTGTTACCAAAGATCCTTACAGGAGATTATCCCTACTGCATGACATCTGCTATTCATAGGAAAAAGCTATTTACAGAAACTGTCACAGAATAAATAGTTATTTGTCTTACACCTCTGTTAAAACACTCCATCCCCACAGTCAAGGGTCAATGGACATTTCAATCAAATTACATGGTGCCTCAGTTAGACTCTGGAGGACAGTCCACAGGTCCACCAGAGGGGCAGGGGTCATTACATGTGCCACCCTGGTAGTGGGCTGGCCAACCTATTTTCAGAACCGGAACTGAGTGGCGGGGAGCTCCATGCTGTAAACAGAACTGTCATCACTGGGACTCCCTGGCCAGTACAGAAGGTTTGACAAATGAGCACCAGGTTTAAATTGTCAATGTCAATTAAAAATAAATGCCCCAACATGCAGGGGAATGTCTTGTTGTACATTCTGCATTTTCTCTGCCCAGGTCTGCAAGGCAGGCTTGGGCAGGGAAAACCAGTGGCAGGTTGGCTGTAACAGAGGTCTGGGGTCCCCTTGAAAGAGGCTGGCAGGTGAAACTTATACCCAGGTGGAGTCAGTGGAGACTCGGCTTGTGTACACCATGCACCTCCCTGAACTACAAAACCTGTGAGTTTGGAGGAGCAGATGTACCACAGCATTACAGTGCTACTGGAACTTTTAAACACAGCCCACGAATTGGTCAAAATACCACATATATGTTACAATGGATGGTAATAACTGGTAACCAGACACAAGTAAGTCAACATGTTTTGAATCCATGTTCAGTCATTCATTATTTCCACTATTCTCAATCCGTTATGTCATTTCAGATGGTGAAATTCTGTAAATTTGTTCAATATGTCATTTCCATCTGTGTTCATATACATTTGAAAAAAACAAGCATTTGCAATGCAATAGGTCTCGCATTTACGTGGGTTTGAGCTACTGGCAATGAAAATGACAATGCCTTTTATTTATGTTTTGGTTTTTAAAACATAAATAAAAGGCATTATCATTTACAATGTCTATAGCTTAAAGTTGCGTAAATGGGAGACCTATTGCATTGCAAATGCTTGTTTTCTTTTTACAAATCAATGCTTACTCCATGCTGAGATGCCAGCAGCGTTGACTCTTTATGTGCAAGAAGCTCAATCATAGCAGCATAATGTTATATATGAACCACAACAGTTCTACTTGAAGATGCCTATTGACCATCAGCTGCAATTGTCTCCAGTGGCAGTATTTCCTTTCTCTCTGCCCACTTTCACCGAAGGAAGTATCATCACACTGATGCTGTTTTCAGTTCGCTTATGTGTGTTGCTTGAACATTTGCTAACAGGTTGGTGGATATTATGCAACAATGGAGCACTAAACTATGTCACATTTCTGGCTAAGTTATGTAGGAAGAAACACCAAAATATGCGTTGTAACGTGGCACATTCTCTGGAAGTATTTTCACTCTATGTTGATATTTGAACTCCCATCAATACTGTGGGAGTAAACCTTTCAACTCATTAATAACTGTTTGACCCCTGCAAACAGCATTCTACAAATTCTCACAAATAGGGAAAGTTAATACTTGGCAGCTATGTAGTGCTGCAGGCAGCAGACACACAAACGCACACTGTTGTAAAGGGAAAAAACTAGAATGAAAGAACGCATTGTGATTTCTTCAAAGCTGACATAGTTGGCAGGTTGCAGTACTGATACATTTTTAAACCTTTGACAGCACAGCTCACAGGTCCACAACAACAGCTAGGTCCCAGTAGAACTGGAAACCTAAGAATGAGTCTGCTGAAGATATAAGACTGTCTTATTCTTTTTCCACTAGAGGCCAGTGAAGAAAAAAAACAGCACGTAATTGGGAACCTTGTGCACTCTGATGCCCCCTGCCCCTCATATCATTGAAACATGCGCAGCCAGTCCTGGCATGTTAGCATGTCGAGACGCCTGGCCGAATTACTTTGGTTACTATCTCTGCACCAGCGCGGGTGCCAATATTACATCATTAATAAAAAATAAAAAAACACTTTTTTTTCTATTTCTTACTTTTGATGAAATCGTAGCACCCGCGCTGGTCCTGAGATAGTAACAAAAGCAATGTAAACAAAAGGAAATGGCAGGCGGCCGCGAGCAAAAAAATTAATGGAAATCTGCGATCTCTGAACGGGGCGGGCAAACGGGGCAGAAAGTGGGCATGGCGTGCTGGAACGTAGCTAAGCACGTCGTGTCTGCAAGTAAGAAACCCTATAAAGAAAAGAGTACTGTCGCACTGCAGCCCGCCCAAATAAACACAGGACTCAGAGCTCGGTCAAGGGGGTCCTTCTTTATTCCCTGCCAGGCAGTTACTGGCTTACAGACTACTTCTCCTCCCTTTCCTGTCCCCGCCACTTCCGCTTCCTACTTGCCTGATCTGTCTCTGTGTGGTCAGGCATGACAACACGACATCTCCCCCTTTTGTACAAAGAAATGTCGCTACATTTCTTCGACGAGTCGCCGGGGTCTCCTCACCTGACGTCTGGGGCGAACCTCTCGGTCTGGCGTTTGGCTGCGTCGATCAGGGCCACTGGTCGTTCTTGGAGATTGATGGTAGTGGACATCGTTGCTATCGCTTTGACTGGCGGGGTCACTCGAAGTTTGACCTGAGGACGTTTCTCGCCTGTTCACGGGAGTGTATCTCTTGAAGTGGGATATGTTCCTCGTTATTTGCTTGTGATCAGCTTTGGCTGTAATTATAGTTCCTTTCCTCTTGTGGACCTGTAAGGGAAGGTTCAGGTATCGGCTGTCTGCTTTTGTTCGCCGGTCACCTCGTACTATGGCCCAGTCTCCTTCTCGGATGTCGGCATCTTTGGCGTGTCGGCGCCGATCTGCATACGTCTTCATCTTCTGCTTCTTCTTTCTGTCAATGTCAACCAGCGTGTCGTGGTCAACAGTGATGGTCCGTGGTTGAGACGTTGTGCTTATCGTGGGTAATCGTGTCCTGGGTGTTCTTCCCAGCATTATTGTGGCCGGGCACTGATTCGTGGTGTTATGAGGGGTGGTCCGGTATGCCCTCAGTACTTCGTTTAAGGTTTGCTGGACGTCTCTGCGTGTCAGTTCCGCTTGCTGGATGGCTCTCTTTAGCGTCCCCATGAATCGCTCCACCATGCCGTTGGCTTGTGGCCATAGTGGGGTGATTTTCTGATGTTTAAAATCAAGATGCTTCGCGAAGTCTGCGAACTCATGGCCATTGAACGGGGGTCCGTTGTCGGACTTGACTCTTGAAGGGACGCCCCACACTGCGAAGATGTCATCCAGTATGGGAATGACGGCTGTTGCTCAGGTAGATGGTATCATGTGTGCGAAAGGAAATCTTGAATACTCATCCATAACAACCATGATGTATTGTCCTGATTGTAGTGGTCCAAAGAAGTCAACTGCGATTTGCTGCCACACCCCGTCTGGAAGTTCGGACATTTGAAGTGGCGCTGGGGGTTCTTCGCGACTCACTAGTTGGCAGGTCATGCAGTCCTTTAGAGTTGCCTCTACCATCAGATCAAGAGAGGGGAACCAGACTCGTTCTCTCAAGGTCTTCTTTGTGGCGTTCATGCCTCTGTGGCCTTCGTGGGCTAGGTTGACAATTCCTTGGCGTAACTTGTGCGGGATCACAATCCTCCCCCCTCTCAGGAGAAGGCCATTGTCACTGATGGAAAGTTCATCATGAACGCGTTGAAACGCCGTGAGGTCACGGAGGTGTGTTTCCGAACCAGGAGTTGTGGTCTTGGCATGTCGCCAGGAGTTGGCGCGTATGTGGGTCATGACTGCTTGAATCAGTGGGTCTGAGGCAGATGCTTCTTGGATAGCCTCCAGGGGAACTGTAGGAGGGCACGCAGCATCGATGACGAAATGAATGTAGTCGTCTGCTAGTGATTGTGCAGTCGTGACACTCGGTAGGGGGTGTCGAGACATATAGTCCGCTGGGTTCTCGGCCTTGCCCGGTTTGTGGACAATCGTGTAAATGTAGTCTTGTAGTCGCAAACCCCACCGCTCGATGCGAGGTGGCATCTTGGAGTTGGGATTGCCAAATATGGTGAGTAGGGCTTGGTGGTCAGTGATAATGGTGAAGTGCTTTCCGTACACGAATAGGTGAAAGTGCTCACACGCCCATACTACGGCCAGGCTTTCCTTCTCCGGCTGGGAGTATGCTTTTTCCGTGTCCGTGAGGCTGCGACTGGCGTATGCAATGATGTGGCGCTGGTCAGAGTGTTCACGATACTGAGCTAGAATGGCGCCTAGGCCCACCGGGCTGGCGTCGACAGTGATCTCTGTTCTCTTGTTCGTGTCAAAGTAGGCTAGGTTGATGGCAGAGCCGACAGCTTGTTTGATTTCCGTGAAGGCTTGTGCACATGCTTGTGACCACTCAAAGGGTTGGCCTTGACGTGTTAGTTCTCGAAGCGGGTAGCTGATGGTGGCGTAGTCCCGAATATAGCGCGCGCAGTAGCTCGCCATTCCCAGGAAGGAGCGGAGATCACTCACATCTCGGGGCGTCGGAGCGTCAGCAAGCGCTGCTACCTTGTCGGGGTCTGGCGTCATCCCTTCACTTGAGAACGTGTGTCCATAGAATTTTAGGGTGTTTTTGTGGAACTCGCACTTGGTGGCATTTAGCGTCAGGTTTGCCTTCAGTAGTGCATGGCATACTCTGTCCAGGGCAGTGTCGTGCTCAACCTGATCCTTGCCGAAGACTAATAGGTCGTCACTGTAGTTAAATGAGTTTGGAATCCCTTGAATAATTCTTTGGATTGTTTCCTGGAAGATTTCGGCGGCTGATGAAATGCCGAAGTTTAGGCGTTTGTAGCAGAATAGGCCTTGATGCGTGGTAAACGTTGTAATGTACCGTGATTGTTCATGGAGCTCTAATTGGTGGTACCCTTTATTCAGGTCAAGTTTTGAGAATATTGTAGCACCATTTAATTTCGTGATCATATCACTTATGTGTGGCCCTGGGTGGCGCTCTCGCTCAATAGCGGTGTTGGGCGCTCTCATGTCCACGCATAGCCTGACTTTGTTGTCTTGTCCTTTCTTTGGGACCACCACGACGGGGGATACCCATGGGGTGGGTCCAGACGTGCGCTCTATGATGTCTGTTTGTAAGAGGTCTTGTAGTTCGTCATCAACGGCTTGCTGTAGGTGAAAGGGCACTTTCCTGTGATGCTGGGCAACAGGTGTGACGCTTTCATTGATGTGGAGCTTTACTTTGAAATGATTCAACTTGCCCAAGCCTTTGAAGAGTTTTGGGAATTTCGCCACGATGTCAGGGGCATCTTCAGTCATGTACAACAGCTCCACCATTTTCAGTCTTTCAGCTGTTGGCAAACTGAGCAGGCAGTCGGCAAAGTCAGGTCCTTCCACTACATGGATATATGCTGGAATTTTCCTATTTTTGAAGGTCAGTGTGGTGTGGAACCGACCTAGACATGGTAAGGGTTTCCGGCACATCCAGGTGAATATGCGAACCGCCGCTGGCTCCAGTTTGGGTCGGGTTTTCATGTTGTGGTACTCTAGCGCACAGATGTAATTTAGCGAGGCTCCCGAGTCCAGGACGAACTTTGCTGGGTGGTCCCCTATCATAATGTCTAGCTTTGGGTATCGTTTTAGCCGGTCCGGGTCAGCCACCATACAAATGTACTCATCACTGTCTTGTGGCACTGTCGTGTGTGACGATGAGTCAGCCACCATACAAATGTACTCGTCACTGTCTTGTGACACTGTGGTGAGTGACGATGAGCCGCTGGATGAGGATCGGTGAGCTCGACGTGATCTCATGGTGTGATGTCGAGGGCGAGGCGTGCTTGTGGATCTGCTTCGCCGTTGGTGAGAGCATATTGAGTGGGCACTTGAGCCCGATGAGTTGGATGAGTGGCTCTCTCTTCTCGTCACGGCACGTGCGTGATGTCGGGTGTCAGATCGTGGAGCGGGAGACTGACGGGTAGATTGTCTTGCTTGACATGCGACCTCAAAGTGGTTGTCCTTCCCACAGCGGTGACACCGCTGGCCGATGGCTGGGCATTGTCCCGAGTGTGGATAGTCTTGGCCACATCGGTAGCATGCAGGTGCAGATCTGGTGGACTTTGTGTGCCGCGATTCTCGTCTGGGTGACGATTTCCGGGAACTGTGGTGATGCTTGCTTGTTCTATGCGTGCTCAGCACCGGTCGGGTGGCTTTGCGTGTCTGTACTCGGAGGGCATGCTCTTTGTGATCGGGCTTGTGAGTTTCTATTCGCTTGGCAATGGCGCGTCATTCTCTTGATGCGTGTGATGAAGTCGCCCATGCACTCTCCTTTCTCTTGAGAGGCTAGGTTGAACACGTAGCGTTCATAGTCTACGTTGCGCTTGTGCAGAAATCGCCTATCAAGGGCAGCCTTCACTTCGTCATAAGTGGCAGTGGCAGCGTCGGGCATTTCTTTGATTATTTGTGCTATTTCCTGGCCTGCTAGATTTCGCAGTGCAACCAGCTTACGTTTTGAGTCTTGTACCAGGGACCCTTCCATGTAGTCTTCGAAGTCCTCGCTCCAGGTTTTCCAGGCGGGCCCCATGGTGTTACCAGGCGTCAGCACCAGCGGCTGTGGTTGTCGCATGAAGGGTGCTCCTACGGGCACTGCTTGAGGCATCATCGTTGTGCCGGACTGCGCTGGTGCGCCTCCGCTTGTGGAGGTGCTCTGAACGTCGGTGTCAGACATGCTGTATCTGCACTCTTCAGCAGTTATTTGTAGTGTTGTTCACTCTATTGTCTTTCTTTTGCTGTCTCTGCACTCTTCTGCAGTTGTTTGTAGTGTTGTTCACTCTGTTGTCTTTGTTTTGCTTGTAGCTGAGGTGAGTAGTAGTGTTCCCGCTCTTTTCCACTTGGTTTTGTGGTGTGGAGTGATTGTGCCTGACTCTAAGATGGCCGCCGTTGTTGAAACGTGAGTTTTGAAAGGGCTGGCGCCTGACTTAAAGATGGCCGCCGTGTGAGACGTCGTCTCCTTAGCCCCGGCAGTCTCTGTCATGCATTTATGCCACGCTTCACTTATCCGGCGGTCGCTTGTTCAGCGGGACTCACCCTCGTGATTCTTTGGTCATGGGAGGGAATGGGACGTTCGCGCCCACCGCGACGCCGCTCCACAGGGCTCCTCGCGTCTTCTGTCGCGCGAGCACACGATGCTGCGTGAGCACTTTCCCCAGTGCGTGTTTCTGCGAGCGCTTCACTCGCTTCGCTCCCTTGGATGGCAGCGCGATGTCGTCGGGCCAGGGTAGCGGTGCAGGTGTCGGTTCACTTTTGCGCTCTTTCTTTGGAGCGGCGCTTCCTTGGAGCTGCTGGCTTGTCGTTGGGGCCGTTTCCTCAGCTGGGCTGTGCGACGTTGTTTGTGGGGTAAGTGCATCCCACCCTCGTCGCCATTGTCGCACTGCAGCCCGCCCAAATAAACACAGGACTCAGTGCTCGGTCAAGGGGGTCCTTCTTTATTCCCTGCCAGGCAGTTACTGGCTTACAGACTACTTCTCCTCCCTTTCCTGTCCCCGCCACTTCCGCTTCCTACTTGCCTGATCTGTCTCTGTGTGGTCAGGCATGACAACACGACAAGTACTACGAGCAGAAGCACCAAAGAGCTGGGCTTGTAGAGCAGAGAAGGGCAGAAGTATAAAAAAAAAACGAGCAGCGCCGTGGAACCTTGCAGGAGGAGCGTCATCTGCCAAGAAGACCTTTGTTTTCGTTGCAGTGATCTGTAGAGTGTTGACACAGCTGGCGGGAGGCTGTGTTTGCCTGGACCCTGGTGCCGCCATTGTATTAAATAATACCCATAAAAAGAAAGGCATGGGGCAGTGTTCAACGCCGTAAATATTAAAACATTATGATTGTTGCCCAGGCGTGCGTGCATGCACGATGCCTACATAAACAAATAGTCCCTAAATGAAACAATAACAGCCAGCAGTCAAACTACATTGTAGTTGGTCGGTGCTGCTTCCTGCGAAATGGAAGTAAACCGGAAATGACGTTTCGGACCACCAGCCAATCAATGCGTGAGATGAAACCAGCAATGACACATTTAACCAATGGCAAGTGACCATACAAAGAAAAACAAAATGGGTGGAGTTTCACTACTAATAAAGATTACTAAATGCCATGTAGAGGCAGCCTGCGCTCCCTATGCGAGACCTAAAAAGGGGACACTCTCCTCAGTGCCTGTCGGGGACCAGTCCACTTGCTTCCGCAGGGTTTGGCGTACCGGTCGCTGACGTTGGATTGTGTGCATTCGAGGCCTTTAAGGCAACCCTGATCAGATGCGTGAATTTCCCCAGTCTTGCTAAGGTCATAGCATTTGTTTTGGAAAAGCCCAAAGCTGACACTTCGCTGCAGGTCTTTGCTCCGTTACCTATACAAATCGGGGGCAGGAGTCACCAACGTTCATTGTGAAGATTGGGGAAACAGCATAGGAGGTGCAACCAGGATTCCCTCATGTGGAACACAGCCTGCATTTTGTGTTTTCTCCCTTGCGGGCCCATGCTGGATTGAAATCAGTGATACCTAATGTAGTAAGTCTCATTAAAAGTATTTTACTTTGAGCTTGTGGTGTTAGGGCCTCGCTTAGGTAGAGTTGGGCTTGACCTGACGTGTACGATTTATTTAGTGGATCAAAGTTAGAGCTTGAACGGAGAGACTTGATGTCTTGAGCAAAAGATATTTTGTGCACTTGTCTATTTATCGCTTTTTTCCAAGCATTAAGTGGAATTTCCAGTGACTGTAGACTTGTTTCCTCTATCTTTAGTGTGTTGATGGCGCTGCAGAGGCCGATTTGCCAGATTGAACCAGTCTCCTTGGAAATAGATCTCAGCTGGTGTCTTGAAGAGTCGGCTGGAGCCCTCAAGATCCATATGTGTAACTTTATGAACTCCCCCTGACACGTCAGATCTGACCTCGTGAGACCTGGCTCCAATCTCAGCCTTGATTTCCTGGCTGACCGCGGGATAAGGAGCACTGGCATGCATTACGCCCAAGGCCTTATACTCGAACTCCCCTGCATATCTGGCACAGAAACTTGTGTTATCTGGAGGAATCAGAAACTCACGGTCTGCCAGAGACCTCCTACTCGAGCCCGCACGCTTTCCGAAAAACAACCTTATAATCGGGCGTTCGCTGGGGCTGCACCAAGTATATGGAACTCCCTCCCACCCGCCATCAGAAGAATCTCCTCTGTTGCACGTTTCAACAAGCATTTACAATGCAACGGTTTCGCCTTTGCAAAAGTTAGAGCTATTGGCATTGTAAATGACAAAATTGTCATTTATGTGTTGGTTTTGAAAACGGATAAATAAATGGCATTGTCATTTACAATGCCAATAGCTTAATCTCTCGCAAATGCCACACACAGACCCACACCTACACACACACAGACCGACACCTACACACACACACAGAGCCCCCCCACACACACAGAGCCCGCCCCCCCACACACACAGAGCCACACACAGAGCCACACTTATGTCAAATAAAAATGTGATACCAGATCGCTGAACTGCAAGAGTACAGTCAAAATTGGTTGAAATGTTTTTGGGACCGAACCCGGGAGGGCCCAGTGAGAAATAAAGAAAGGTAGTTCGGTTTTAATTTCTATGGCAGTAGTTAGGGTTGCGGAAAGATGAACATTCATCAACTCAATTGGAAGCTTAAAACACAAAGCCGACAAAAAGATGTCAAGCACAGACTAGAAGTCACAGACAGCAGGCAGGAACCGCCCACCCACTGCCTGTGTCTGAAGGGTACCAAGAGAGTGGGATCATTTTCAGTCCAAGCTTCAGAGGGGGCCATCGCCTCCATAAAACCCAGAAGCGTCATCTGATCACTCGTCAGCAATTTACCTCGCATCCCTCCTCGTCGGTAGCTACCACCATGCTGGTAATCAATAAAGTGCAGACTTAAGCAAGGCACAGGACTGGTGCTACTCAAAGACAACAAACTGATCATACAGCCTCCTCCAGTAATGGGGCAGCAGCAGCTCCGGCTGGGGCACTTCCACGTCCCCGCCTGAAGGGCACATAATACATGGAGCTCTAAGGAAGCCTAGTGGCGGGACCTGTGCTCCTAGACACAAGAGGGACAGCGCGCTTCTAGAGGATTGGGTTGTTCTCACAAGCTAGAAGTGGCGGTAGAACATTTGTCAAGAAGAATTAAGTAAAATCAAGAAACGATCCAAAACTAATGTACTATATGCCAAATAAAGCAAAGAAGACATATAGGCAATTACTGTATGAAACAAGGGGAAAATGGAAGATTACATAGAATCCATCTCACATGGAAACTACACTTTCTGAAGACTTGGCTCTGGAGTAATCAACGCAGAATTTAAAGACAAAGATTCAGAAAAGTAAATGTTATTTAATAAATGGGGACCACTCGCATCCATTCTGCTCGTGTTTCAGTGTGGCCTTATTTATTAGCCTTTACAGTTTGGTAAAGCACGTATTAACTTCTCTAACCACAAGATAAGGAACAAAATCGTATTTTTTCATTTAAACTACCTTCTCGTTTGAACTTGGAACACGAATGATGACCCAGCGGTAGGAAACCTCAAGGAGAACCATTTCAATGTCTTCCTAAATCAATCCTAGAGGTGTGCCCCAACTACAATGAGAGTCTACCCTATGCTCTCCAACTACACTCTCAGCCAGCAGCGAGTGGAACCCCAAATGTTGATAACTTGTCAGAGAAACGCAAACACTAACAGATCCAGGACCACACCTACTACATCAGTCCAAAAGAGGATACCTAAAACCTGCAAGCTGTGGGCTGGATTAAGATGAGACTTACTTAGATAGATGAAGAATCCCTAAAATGTTAGCAATTAAAAAATCAAATTGGTCTCCCAGAAACCTAAAAGAGGACTTGTAAATAAGATGGACATCAGTGTCTCCACGGAGTGCAGCCAGGCTGCAAGCCTAAATTAAATCATCTTCCGCATATGTTGATACAAACCAGGCTTTCAAAGAAGGAAAACAGTGCAATACCACCCCTCATTGGCAGTATGCAGTAATGCCTATTTATCCTGTTGCCCTATAGCAGAGCTGCATAAATTAGTTTCCGAAGTTTGGAAACTGTCCTAGCTCCTGGTTTCTTACATTCTGACTGATTGGTATGCAGTAGTTGTTGAAAAAGGAGGATGGTGTCAACTGTGTAAAACATTCAACTGTGACACACATTTTAGTAGTGGTTTCAGACCAAACTTAGCGTGCTCAGTAAGTCTACCCATCTGTGCTCCAAAAAGGTTTAGCACCCAAGAAAGAGAGTCTGATAAGCCACTGATTCTATAGACACCACAGGATGGCAAGGAACCGTAATGATGCTGAACTAGACCGTTAACGCAAGTACCGATATGACAAATCCCTTCTTGTATTACAAACGACCCATCAACTTCTCTAGCATCCAGCTCCACTTTTAACACTCATTCGCATCAAACTCTACTAGTACCACTTCTAAATTGTTCAACCGTAGTTAGAAGCAGCATCCTCCTTCAGAGGCATGGTAGAAGGATCATTGAATTACCACAGAGTTTAAATATTGCGCCCTTACACTACCACCTTAAGCCTGCCCCAGTCTGGTGAAGTCTCAAGAAACGCTCCCAGCCACTACAAGGAACTCAATGGTACCAGAGGTCACCATTTAAAACCAGGCAATGTGCACAAGCAAGGTTGCTCAGCCAGTGCACACTGCCGCATACAATGGGCATATAGCAACTACCCTTAGCTCCTTGGTATCGGAGGGTGAACCCCGATTTCCACTGCCCACTACCCACAAAGTGCATATATGGACCAATCTGCCAATGTGGATCATCATTGGAAAATCCCAAACACCAAGATGGCATCCGCAGCACTACCCGAACTTGTGTCTTTCCATAAATGAGAAAATGACATACAAAAGTACTAAATACAATATTTAAAAACACAACACAGATCCCCATAAACAAATCTCATAGTTCCACAATAAATCACAGCACTCAGACTGTGATTGAAAGATGCTTTAAAACCCGTACCAACTAAACAAAAAAGTAGAACAAATCGGGGGGGGGGGTGGGGGGGTCAGGGGAATGGATAAAGTGTTGCAATGATTTGCCAGAGTTCCTGAAGTCCTGGTGGACTCGACTACCTTCAATGACTGAATGATTAGAAGTATTCAATTACAGATCTGAAGAAGGAGTAAGGTAAAATATAAAATTCAAAGGGGAATAAAAGGAGTGTTTGACTCGTGACAGGGATTATACACACGTTGTGAAAAAGTTGATGAGGAAGAGTAGAGCGATCTCTTGCAAACGTTTGTGCCGCACTGCAAGCTATCAATGAAGTCGAATAGGCTGGGAAAATGTTTCATTAAGTTTTAAAGGGGCTTGGTGCACGCCTCGTTCTTTTAAACACCGTTTTAAAGATATTTTAAAAGTTAAAGATATGCTAGCAACGTAATCGAATTATGCATATATGACAGTGATCTATACATAACTACAATTGCAAGCGCTCGAGTCAGGCAGGGCCCGGCTCAAGACACAACAGAGCAGTCATACACTATCTGACCCGCATCTGGCCTCAGGAGGCCTGTCCTATCACCACAGACCCACAAACCGGGAGGGGGGACTGGCTCACGGAGAGCGGGAGGGGGGCGGGCACACGGAGAGCGGGAGGGGGGAGGGGGGACAGGCTCACGGAGAGCGGGAGGGGGGAGGGGGGACAGGCTCACGGAGATCGGGAGGGGGGAGGGGGGACAGGCTCACGGAGAGCTAAAAAATTCAAAGGGGAATAAAAGGAGTGTTTGACTCGTGACAGGGATTATACACACGTTGTGAAAAAGTTGATGAGGAAGAGTAGAGCGATCTCTTGCAAACGTTTGTGCCGCAGTGCAAGCTATCAATGAAGTCGAATAGGCTGGGAAAATGTTTCATTAAGTTTTAAAGGGGCTTGGTGCACGCCTCGTTCTTTTAAACACCGTTTTAAAGATATTTTAAAAGTTAAAGATATGCTAGCAACGTAATCGAATTATGCATATATGACAGTGATCTATACATAACTACAATTGCAAGCGCTCGATCTGGGACAGGCTCACGGAGATCGGAAGGGGGGAGGGGGGACAGGCTCACGGAGATCGGGAGGGGGGAGGGGGGACAGGCTCACGGAGAGCGGGAGGGGGGACGGGCACACGGAGAGCGGGAAGGGGACGGCGGGAGGGGGGACACGAACAAAGGCAGGACAGCAGCAAGCACTCACCAGAGGTCGGGGCAAATGATAAAATGAAAGGCGGCCCAAAAAAAAAACCACACAACACGCCCCCAGCCGCATGACGTGTCCAAAGGGGCTGGATGAGAAAAACATCCAAGGAACGCCCACGAGTCGCCTCGAAGGATGACGGACGCCTCTGTTTGCCAATGGCTAGCGTCCATTTATGGAGCTAGCCAATGAGAAACAGAGGCGGTGCCGACATCCATACTGTTGACAAAAGTTTTCGATCTGGGAGGGGCACTTCGTGCCCTCGCCAGGTCGAAACCTAAAAAGGAGGCCAAAACATTCCTCATGAGCAAATTCTGTATCTAAACCCTGTTCCATAACCCCAACAGAAACTATTGCCTCCTTCCGTAGACCTTTCGCCCCATGAAAACCGGGGCCTATCTTCAGCAACTATAATGTTAACCATACTTTGTATCCTTCCTTCCCTCCCGTGTCCTCTGCTACTGTAATGCTAACTGTACCTGTTGTTCCTTTCATCCCCTTGTACTCCCACGATTCCATGCCTTTTGTACAACTCCTTGACTATGTAAAGCGCTCTGATACCCTAACGAGTCAAGTTTGCACTCTATAAAACACAAAAATAAAATAAATAAAATAAACCCCCCATTCTTTTTTTGTTAGCTCACGGCCTATGCCCCCATTCCATTTGTCTCTGAGGTCTTGTAGGGAAGCTCCAGCATGTGTTCGTATACCCCTTATACAACCATCTGATTAGGTGTCTCCCATTTCCCATTAGGTATTAATTGTGCACTAGCTCATGCATCGGGGGTTCCTTTCCGTCTAGGGCCCAGGTATTCTTAAAATATCTGCCAATGCTAGCGTGGAGAAAGTATAAAGTGTTGTGGACTCCTTGTTCCCTTACGAAAGTATCATGATTCAGTAGCATATTATGAGCAAACAACATCCAAACCATGTTCACTCCCTCTTCTGACCATTTGGAGATGCATTTCAACGTGGTTATTCTAGACGGTGTGGAGAGCCCCAATAGTGGAATGTTAGGGGCATAGAGCTCGAGCTATAATAAAATCTTCAAAAAAAATCCAAAAAAAAAAGTCTGCTGTGCAAGCCCCAGTGATTTCCAAGTTGGATTATGAAAGTACAACCCTCTGCGGCCTTCCTAGATCTAAGATAGCTCCACTAAGGGCCTCTCCTAATTCTGCTGCTCGTCAAAGGTACTGAAAGAAACAACAATATTATGCCTGAGTTGAAATCCCCAAACTGGCTTTCATATGAAGCAAGAATGCAACTAAACATTGCCTGCATGATCCATAAAGCCTTACACTTCAACACCCCGATATACCTCACACAAAAACTCAAGCTATCTGGTGGCTCTAGATCCACTAAAAGTGCCAGCCCCTTACTGCTAAAGCCACAGAAATTCCCTAAAAAGAAAAATCACAATTGAACTTTCTCGGGTATCGCCTGAGAATCTGGAATTCCCAGCCCCCTGAAATCAGACTGAACCCCTAAGCGGCATATTTAAAAAAGGGAGTTGAAGTGCTATTGATTAAAAAAAATCTGCACTAGAACCCCCGCATTCCAGGCATTCTATGACACATTCTCCTCACCCTTGTATATTATTTGTCTGTTATGATTTTATTTAGATCTGTTGGTTGTGATGACCTTGTCTCTGGCTCCTCAGGCTTCCTATTTCTTGTACAATTGTAAAGATCTATGTTACCCTATACTATACGATCTCCAGGTCCTACTTGTACCTTCTCATTTGCCTTGTTGTCTGCTCTTCATGCCTCCTCTTTCTCGCTCAATTGTAAAGCCCTCTACCCACTGAGTCATGTTTGTGCTATATAAATCTTTTTAAATAAAAGGTCAATTGCTGCATCCTAGCTAGGGTAGAGTACGCAACATGGAATTGAAACAACGAAATAAAATAAAACTACATTAAGAGAACAGAAAGCTGAATCCGTTATATGTAAAGTCTTTCCAATCTCCTCCAAATAGAATCTAACTTGACAAAACTAAATAAGATACCTCTTCTGAGAGAAATAATAAAATGCCCTCTTTGTCATGGATAATAAAAAAAAATACCTACTGTCCTAAGAATTGCCTTGCAGGGACAACGCCCTTCAGCTCCCATTTTGATTTTTCCCATGCTGACCTCAGCAAGCGTTTTTAGACTAAGGAGTTTAAAAATCATATAAGTAACACACAGATACAAACACTATTCTGGGGTCTTTCTGTGAATAATACCTTTTTTTAAGTGGAAGGACATGCAACCCGAACAACTCCAGTGCTTTACCTAGAACGAGAACACCACTGAGTTCACTCTCAGTAAGAAGATATTTTTCTTTCTAGAGATAGAAAGCTATGTAAATGAAGGTTAACATGAATCTACTATCCATAGCAAGCCGCCAATCCTGCATAACAAAAGTGAGCATCAGAACAGTATACTAAACACAAATTGAGTGAGGAATCTATGAGCATCCCAATGAATTGCAGTAAAAATGGTGAGTTTGGCCGTGGTAATGTCGTTTTGAGAGAAATATTCAAATGCAGAGCTTAGGTACAAAAGAAATTATGGATTCAGTGTTTGCCATAGTTGAGAAACATAGGGCCTTAAACTACTTAAACAAAAAAGTAGGTAAGTAGGTAAAGGATAATGGTATTCAGCTCTTTAAACAATATTCTAAACATAGTTACAAAAATGAACATACAGTTCAGACAATGCTGGTTATTTTAGACTCCTTCGTAAACAATAGATGTTATTACACATGTACTTTAATTGTCTTTCCTGGGGTACCAAACGTGTGGCAGCTCTTATTGGTTGTGTGTTACTGCCTGCATGATTAGAATTCTCTATCTGCACCAATTATACATTATTGGGCGACTTAAACTTGCATCTGGAGGACCTCAATGATCACATGGCGCAAGAGCTTGTCGCCGACATGGCCTCTCTACAGCTACTGCAGCGCGTCCGATCTCCCACACACATGAAAGGGCACTTGCTGGACCCCATATTCAGTAACTGTGTTGATCTAGAGGTAGAACATCCTATCATACTTCCATGGACGGACCATTGCTTGGTCCCTTTTACCTGGCATATGCACAAACCCCCCGTTTTGATGCCAGGATCTTGGGACGCCAGAAACTGGGCTAAACTCCCTTTAGACAAGTGGACAGACAAGTTACAAGCTACTATACCGTCGATTAGTGCTGACCCTCTGTTGGCCAACGAGGAATTCAATAATTGGATAACAAGTTCATTGAACATCATTCTCCCTACTAAGACTACTCGGGCCAAGAGATCCAGGACCTCCGCTCCCTGGTATTCTGATGAGCTTAGGGTCACTAAACGCAAATGTAAAAGGCTAGAGAGGAAATGGCGCCTGGACTATACGGACCATGACAAAAATCTATATAGGGAATCAATTAGGGATTATAAGACCGAAATAAAAAAGGCACAAACACAGTATTACTCACATAAGATTTCTGAAGCCAGCTCCAATTCTAAAGAGATCTATAGGATCGTAAAATGTCTCACTAAACTTCCTCAGCCCCCTATAAATTGTGATGACTTACAAGCCAGATGCAATGAGCTAGCTGACTTCTTTTATAAAAAAGTGGATCTCATTTATTCATCATTTCCATCACTTCCAACCACTGCTCCCTATACCTCAGCCTCAGCTAATATTCAGGAACATCCCAAGCAAGAGATAACAGACAATCCGCCACCTGTCTTGGACAAGTTCCCTTTATTACATTTGGACCTTCTGGCCACTTTAATGGCGCAGGTCAAAACCGGCTCTCCTAGTGATCCTGCCCCCCCGAGCTCCTTAAAAACAGTTAATTACATTATCCTCCCGATCATCTTGGAGGTACTGAATGCCTCAATTTCCACCAATACGGTTCCACCAGCATGGAAACAGGCTAGGGTGAGGGCCCTTGCAAAGAAACCTAATATGGACATGAATAACTTTAACAACTACCGTCCCATTTCTTTGCTCCCCTGGATCAGCAAGATATTGGAAAAATATATTAACAACCTTTTAACCAATTTCTTGGAAAAACATCAACTGCTCGATTCATCACAAACCGGTTTTCGCCCCAAACATGGGACAGAATCGGCTTTGTTGTCAGTTCTGGAGGAAACAAGGGGCATCTTAGATCGGGGAGGATCGGTGGCAGTCATCCTCCTCGATCTGAGTGCCGCCTTTGACACTGTGAACCATGAGATCTTGTTGCAGCGCCTCCATGATATTGGGATCCAAGGAGGAGCGTTGAAGTGGCTTAGGTCATTCTTGTCCAACAGATCATTTCAGGTTTTCGAGAGAAACATCATTTCCACTAGTAGACCGTTGGATTGTGGAGTCCCGCAGGGCTCCTCGCTCAGCCCGACATTGTTCAATGTCTATATGAGGCCGCTGGCAGTTATCGTCCGCCCATATGGTATCAAGATCGTTACCTATGCCGACGATACCCAGTTGGTGGTCTCTTCAACGCGGGCTGAGAATTCCTCGGAGACAGTGGACCTGGCCGGATGTTTGAGCGAGGTACACAGCTGGATGACCCTGTCTTGCCTCAAACTTAATGGGAGCAAGACAGAGGTCAGGATTCTGGGACGTTCAGCCCCTCCCTCGCTGAATTCCATCTGGCCGGCCAGCCTGGGCACTCCCCCAGTTCCAAAGGATACCATCAAGAGCCTGGGCATCTGGTTGGACAAGGATTTAACGTTAGATCACCAGGTTGTGAAGTTGTCCGCTACCTGCTTTGGTATTCTGAAGAAGATCCTTCCCTTATTACCCTTCCAAGCTAAGCAGACTGTTGTACAGGGATTGATCCATTCTAGGCTGGACTTTGGAAATGCTCTCTATTTGGGAGCCCCCGACTTCACACTGCGGAAGCTACAAGTGATCCAGAATTGTGCAGCTCGGACTCTACTCCAAATCCCTCGTAGGTCCTCCGCTAAACCCGGATTGACAAGACTGCACTGGCTTCCTGTGAGAGACAGGATTGCTTTTAAATCCCTTTGTATTGCCCATCAGTCTTTTTGGTCAACTGGCCCTTTGATCAGTCGTTCCCTAATCACTCCATATTTCCCTAGAAGACAGTTGCGCTCAGCTAGTGCCTTCCTGGCTACGGTGCCCAAAGTCAACCGGGCTAGATCAGGAGGCCGCTCTTTTTCCTTGAACGCTGCGAAGCTGTGGAACAGCCTACCCCTTCAACTAAGGTCTAACCCAGATCTGACTTCTTTCAGGAAACACCTGAAAACTTTTCTGTTTAATAAATAAATTCTTTTGTTTGTTGGTCTCATCTGGTCTTTATTCTCTGTTTAAAACTTTCAGCAATCTTAGCGCTTGGATGCCTCCGGGCAACTATTTCGCGCTTTATAAATCGCATTTTCATTTCATTTCATTTCACCTGCTTTTTTAAATTTTTTTGTGATGAGGCTAAGCAGAAAAGTATAATTTAAATACTACAGTGCCATTGTTATTAACTCTAAGTTGTCCACTCCTTTCTAATGGACAGGATACGAGGACATATTATGTCAATAACAATCTTGACCAAAGATAGCCTGTGGTAGTCTTTGTTTACAGGAAATGATCTCATTGCACTTTTGAAGCTAGGAGGAACTCAAATGCTGGCATTATGAAAGTGGGCATACCAAACTAAACATTAAAATAATACTAGTATATTTTGGGATAAATGGGCCATGAGATTAAAGTATTCTTTTTTTTTTACAATTCTATATGAATAATACTTTCAATATTTTAAAGGGCATGCAATTTCAAGCGTGATTTTATAGCATCTTTGAAACAAAATGTTTAATTTGAGATGTTAGAAGTACACACGATTTTCAAGATCTAGTACAGCATCTGTATAGTTAAATATGGAAACACACTGAAGAAGACAGATTCGCCATGTTCATTTCAGCAATTAAATTATCATTGTCCTTAGAAGAACAAAAACATAGGCCTCATGGTCCTCCTAAGCTAGATAATCAAACTTGGAAAATGAATAATGTTCATTCAGTATTGTGCCAAGTAAAAGAGTATTAGTATTGTTTTTGACAGTTGTCTATCTTTATTGTGTGTACTTCCTTTGAAAGTCCTCATTATTCGCTTTTTTTGTATAACCAACCTTGCAGCTGACTTATCTCATAGATACAATATTCAATTAATATTGTTAGCATCTCTTTCGGAAATTAGTGCCAATAAACATTATCTGATATCAAAAGAAAATAGCTCAGTGGTAAAAATAAAACAACAGAAACAGGCATTCTAAATGTAGGGTAACTCTTCCTCCAATCTGTGGTACAGTGCAAATACAGTTTCTCGAAAGTAAAGATGAAATAAAAGTTGACATAAAAGATTAAATAAAAATCTTGCAGAGCACTGGTTAGGTACAGCATGACAAATCATATCATTGCCACCACTGATTAAAGAAAATACTGGAGTGCAAGCCCAGTCTACGTTAAAGTGAGATACATCCTTGTAATATACAGAGTAAATAGGCTCCAGCATTATATCTTTGAACAGTCTTCTGTATAATTACACCAATTTCAAGAAATTTCAGCTCACAATACTTCTGTGTAAAACGAGGGGGAAACAACCTTTACAACGCAACTTTTACAACGCACTACCATTACAACGAAACTTTTACAACGCAAAAACTTTTACAACGCATACCATTACAACGCATGTTTTTACAACGCAAGTACTTTTACAACGCATGCCATTACAACGTAAGTATTGGTAAGTATATAATTATATTTAATATTTTATATGTTTTTTTTTTTTAAGTTTTCAGTTTTTTGGTAAAGGGGTATTTTTAGGGTTCAGGGTCAGTTTTCAGTTTTTGGGTAAAGGGGTATTTTTAGGGTTCAGGGTCAGTTTTCAGTTTTTGGGTAAAGGGGTATTTTTAGGGTTCAGGGTCAGTTTTCAGTTTTTGGCTAAAGGGGTATTTTTAAGGTTCAGGGTCAGTTTTCAGTTTTTGGGTACAGGGGTATTTTTAGGGTTCAGGGTCAGTTTTCAGTTTTTGGGTAAAGGGGTATTTTTAGGGTTCAGGGTCAGTTTTCAGTTTTTGGGTAAAGGGGTATTTTTAGGGTTCAGGGTCAGTTTTCAGTTTTTGGGTAAAGGGGTATTTTTAGGGTTCAGGGTCAGTTTTGGGTTTTTGGGGTACAGGGGTATTTTTAGGGTTCAGGGACAGTTTTGGGTTTTTGGGGTACAGGGGTATTTTTAGGGTTCAGGGACAGTTTGGGTTTTTTGGGGTACAGGGGTATTTTTAGGGTTTTGGGTTAATTTGGGTTTTTTTGGGGTACAGGGGTACAGGGTAAAAAAAATTAGATTAATTAAATTAAATTAAATTAAATTATATTAATTACAATTAATTTAAAATAAAAAAATATTATATACTTACCAATACTTACGTTGTAATGGTATGCGTTGTAAAGGTATTTGCGTTGTAAAAACATGCGTTGTAATGGTATGCGTTGTAAAAGTTTTTGCGTTGTAAAAAATTCGTTGTAACGGTATGCGTTGTAAAAGTATGCGTTGTAACGTCATACATCCAAACTAGGACGTGCCCCTTGAAATATATACTGAAGCCTCTCATCAGTTTTTTAGGTGCAGAATGTCTACAAAGTAAGATTTTGGGAAAGGGGTGTTCTTTGCAGTGGTGAAGTTGGTGCATGCATATTTGCAAATACTGATCATGGGGTGACTTTGTACAACATTCCCAAGTCATCATTTGGGTATCAGACACCAATGTCATAGTACTGTGGTTACAACTAATGAGTATGCAGGGATTCTGGTTTTGTATTATGTCTGATGTTGAGTCTGACTTGATCCGATACAAGAGGCAAACAGGGAAGCAAGGGAGGTGCTTTTAAATGGGCCATCCGGTGAACAATGTCACAATGCGTCTCAAAGACCAAGCTGACATCATCAAAAAAGGAACATTCTAGAATGCCTGTTGTTGGTGATTGTCTCTGATGCAGGACTAGATAAAGACAACTGCTTTTTTCTCTTCCTGGGATGTCCCATTTATGGGGCCGATTATGATGGTGGATGGACCTGAGTCCGTCCGCCACCATAGAGTAGGAGGGAACCTCCGCATGGTATGCGGAGTTCCCTCCTGTGCAATTAGGATGTGACCGCCACCCTGGTGGTCACATCCTCTATTTTTAACATTGCGGCGAGTGCTGCTTGAAGCAGCACCCGCCGCAATGTTAAAAATGAAAGTTGTGCATTTGCATGCACAAAGCGGCAGGCACCGTGCAGTGCCTGCTGCTGTGCACGGAAATGGTACCCCCCATGTGCACCCCCCACCCCCACCTTCATCCCTGGGGGCCCGCAACGGGCCCCCAAACAAGAATCCGTATGCCTTTGCACGGGGGACATGCCGCCATGTAAAGGCATTGAAAGTCAGACATCCTAATATGGCTGGCGGTGTCTGAGAGACACCGTCAGCCATGTTAAAGCTTTTCCGCCGCGGTCGGAAGGCGACCGCAGCGGAAATGCTGCGGACTGAAAAACGATTCCCCAGCCATCCTAATCTGGGGGGGGGGTCTTTTTCAGTCCGCAGCGGTTTTCCCACATCCTCCGGGCCGGCGGTGGCTTCCACCGGCCCGGAGGATGCGGGAAAACCGCCATCGTAATCTGCCCCTTAATTTGCAGTATTTAAGGGCAATAATTTGCAGCATAATACAATTGTATATTTTCAAGAACTGTATCCTTTGCAGCATACATTCAGAAATGCCTCAGTATTGGC
The DNA here is from genome assembly GCF_964261635.1 of Lissotriton helveticus. Taxonomy (NCBI): domain Eukaryota; kingdom Metazoa; phylum Chordata; class Amphibia; order Caudata; family Salamandridae; genus Lissotriton; species Lissotriton helveticus. The sequence continues at coordinate 1,803,829,647 of NC_136067.1, read as the reverse complement.
AGAAAAAGCATGTATTTATACAAAATACCTGCATCTTTGAATCAGACACATGACAACAACACTTCTGCAAGTCTAATATGTGTCAAAACTATGGCAAGGACTAGTCTGCTATGCTTTTTACATCCGGTTTCTACACAAGTCCTGCTATAAAATAAACGTGAATACTGTATATTAGCGGTTTCCTCCATAGATATTGGCATTTCTATAAGGAAATATTTCGCTGAAGCCACTCTTTCAGAACCTCTAGGACTGTGCAGGTAATAATATCATTCTTACTGAAGATGTTACTAGATGTGGAATAAGCATCTAAAGGGTTGCTCTGAAGGACTGTGCCCCACTGGATTGCTGGTCTGCTGCCCTGATGTTCTGCTAACTTCTTCCCGGGGACAAGGACTGGTTCTTCATCTGTCTAGATTTGGAAACTGAGGCACAGGGAGATTAAGTGATTCAACGAGGTATAGAAAAAGTAGTAAAATGAGGTTGTTGGCCAAGAAGTTGGTCTTGGCAAATGGACCAATAATAAATTATAGTGGGAAAAAGGGTGGGAGAGTGTATGGACAGTCTGTCCATTTTTAGTGCTATAAATATATGAATATGTGTTCAGCCAACAAAGCCAATCTAATCTGACACTGAATAACTCATTGACCGCGGCGCGAATTCCGCCACAGGCGAAATAGTGAGTGGGCGGGGTTCGGACGGCCCCCGGCAGTCCTGCGCACACGCCCACTGTGACATTGGACAGCCGGGGCTGTCTGACGCATGGAACGGGTTAAATCAACACAATTCACTTGTCACTAAGGTGACCGCACAAAACCCAAAAGTTATCTGCTCGTGGCTCTGCTAGATATCGAAGCAAAGACATATGCTAGAGTGTTTCTGAAGGAACTAGAAAGCTGGGTAAAGGAGCACAACATCCTCCCATTCTTCCAAACTGGATTTAGACCTCAATGCTCTACCATAGATAACATCCTAGCACTGGGCCATCTGTCCATACGTGCGACTCAGCCCTATCAAACCCCCTTTGTTTTGCTGCTTTGTAGATTATAGTGCAGCATTTGACCGAGTGGATCATGGTAAATTATGGAGAAAACTCACCAACTGGGGCATGCCTCAAAAGTTGTTAAAGGCGATAATTGCTCTATACGATGGGACCTGGGAACGCATCAAGACCAGCCAAACGTCGTTAACAACTAAGGTCCCAACTAATAACGGCCTCAAACAAGGGTGCGTCCTTGCCCCTTTACTCTTTAACATCTACACATCCGACATGGGTCAAGCCCTGGAGGAGGAAAATTTAGTTATTCCAAAGTTGGTGAATGTGCGGCTTCAAATCCTCCAATACGCGGACGATCTTGTAATCTTGGACCATACTAGGTCAGGTCTACAGAAAGCCTTAGAAGCGCTACACAGATTCAATCAAAAGAATAATTTACTGGTAAACCAGGAGAAGACCCAGATCCTCATCTTTGTAAAGTACCATCGAAAGAAAACAGCTCAATGACACCTAGGTGACCATCAAATCAGATCTTGTAAAAGCTATAACTATCTGGGTCTCAGGCTAATGGAAGGGGCAACATCAACAGCTCATTTGAAATACCTAAGAAAGAAAGGGGCCGGAATCATCTGCAGCTTGAGAAGTCTTAACCGAAAACTACACAGTCCATCCACTGAACCCATTCTGAAAGTCCTAAAAGCAAAAGTAGTGCCCTCAGTCAACTACGGCCACTTAACCTTTCCTGGCGCCCTTACTAACTTTTTCATGGGCTACCAAATTTCCATATACAAGAAAGTATTAGGCATCTCACGAAAGGTCAGGAGAGCCAGAGTAAGGCTGGAGCTGGGTCTATCTCGCCCAGATATTTCCTGCCTTGGCGACACTATAAAATACTACATTAGTACCCTGCGAGCTCCAGCAACAGCCTTGAAAGCGCAAATCAAAACAATCTTTGAAGAAAGCGGATTCCCATGGCAAGCGCAATTGTCAGTAGCCACAACATGGCTAGAAGTAGAGGTGCAAAACCTGGACAATGCTAATATTTCAATAGCTGCATGGAAAAGAGCTGTGAACAGACAGGTCAAGTACATATCACACGCAAGAGACCTGGAAAGTTTACATCACCATCTAAATCTTTCTTCATTGGACGCCTCCTATAAAAGTGGGAAAACCACAGCCTTATCTTGAGCAAGCACTATCTGTCCAAACCCTAAAAAAGATCACTTACATGAGGCTCCTCGCATTGCCCATTGTGGATTTTAATCAAAGCTGGGCCCGCCCGGATAAATTAGCAGCATGCAGACTTTGCAATTACCATCAGGAATCCTGGCTCCATTTGTTGTGTTGTTGCCCAAAGTTAGCTAGTGAGAGGCATCGTTTGGTCACCCCAATCTGCAGAGCTCAGGGCCTCACACGATGCAGCGAAGTCTCTGACTTGTGTTTTCTTCAATCTCAACTCAAACAGTTGCATGGCTGGGGAAATTCATAGAACTAATTCGAGCTGCACTGTCTGCGAAAATAGAGCCTCATAAAGAAAACAGTCGGCCCGGAAGTATGGGTGCCGCGGACATACCTCCCATTCAAAAAACAATGTACTTTGCACTCAAACTGTATATCTAGAATGTGACACTGTTTTTAAGGTTTTATGCTCCACCAGTTTGTAGTAACAAGCAGGGAATTTAACTTATCTGTTTTTAGATAATTCTTTTACATTGTTAGTATATTGTAATGATTTTAAATAATCGAACAATAAAAGACTTTTTCACGTTTCACTTGTCACTAGACCAAACTTTTCCAAATTGGTTGATAAGGAAAGGAATGGCTTAGCATTCAAAAAAGAAATTTGAAATACTAATTAGAGTATCTGAAAGAAAAAGTAGGTTTTCTTTGTACATTGTTATCAACTAAAGCTCCTATTTCAATTTACAGAGTTACACAAAGTCAGCAAACAATCAGAGAGGCACAATCTTGGAGACAGAGCTTTTTGAACAAACAAGTCATGCTGAGGATCTTAATTCAGGAGACAGGTGAAACGTAGATTTGTGGTGGTATGAAGGAGCAAAGGAAAACCACAAAACTGCCCAAATGAATTGTTCGCAGAGAGGGAATTCCACCACAGTGGCAATAGAGTTCTTTCCCCACTTACAATATGGTCCACCCACCCGATTAAGAAGCAAGCAGACCATGTTTTGACAACAGCATTACTCTATCTCCGCTATGGTCAAACCCCTCCAACAGCCCAACGGAGTAAGGGCTGTCGGAGGTTTGGCTATATGTCAAACCACCTAATTTAGATCGTAGGACATACAGCTGATTTTCAATAACATACACTGCCAAACAGAAACTACCATTGCAATGGGGCATTCTTTTTTTTTCTTCACCAAGAAAAACCTGGTTTGAGAAAAAACACTGTACGTTTCATACATGTCACACTTACAATACATTGACAGGAACCCCCTGTTCTGGTCAATGTTAGAAATGTCCACTGCGCCACTGGACATTTCTAAATTTGGCAGGCGGCTCCTCCACCATGGCAACAGAGTAATTTACTCGTTAGCCCGAGTGGAAAAAAAGGGCCATCCACCAAATATAAATCAGTACCTGAATTTTAAAAGACTTTAGAGATTTGGAAAGCCTAGTCTTTCTTATATTAATATTTAAAGAATTCCTAGATGTGAAAGACAAACATTTAACTTCTGAGAAATATTAAGTAAGAAGCATTTTTCTTAATTTGATAGAATGTACAGACATTCTGACAGTAATTAATTTACCTATGAACAAAAACGATAACTCGATCAAGAAATAAAATATTCATACTTCCCAATGTTGCTAAAGTCAGTGCAGATAAATGAAAAGAATGTTGACTTAGTGTCTGCATTAAAGAATTCACATCCTTTCCTCTTTCTTGACGTACATAAAGGTGATTCTAATAACTTCATATATTTTGTTCAAGCACGCTGCAGCCCATTGTAATCTTTGGTCCTATGTATGTTTACTTACTCCTTGTGTAACCCTGCACTATTGTATCTATGCATTGTTATAACATAATGTATACATGTGTGTTATTTCTACCTGAACAATGTTTCAGCTACTGATCCTAATGCCTTTGTATATTTTGCTTATGTACTGCCATTATGCCTTTATGCCTATCCAAGTAGGTAATTATACTATGCGCTATTAAAGCAATATATATTTTTATAAGCTGTCTGTTCCTAAAAAATGCCTTTGATGTTGCGCTCCTGCACTGCCATTATGTCTTTATTCCTCCCCCAATTTGTACAGTATTATGCGTTGCTAAAACAATTTATATATCGATAAGCTATGCCTACCTCAAAAATGTATCAGCTACTTATCCTAACACCATCATATGTTTCGCTTATGTGCATGCCTTTTTTTACCTGTATAGCTATTCCAATATGTATTATGTAAACCAAATTATTTCTACTGTGTGAACCCTGAAGCGCTCTGATGCCTTCGGGTCAAGTTCTCGCTATATAAAACTCTACAAATAAATAAGCCTATTACACATATAGACCTAGGTAAATTAAAGTCCTGTGATCTTTTAAATAGCTATAGTTCTTTAGCACTTTGAGCTTAGCAATGTTACTTTTTCCTGCAAGGAAAGGATTTCCAGGGAATCAGCAGGTGTTAATACTCTTGCATCTCCCAACACATGAGTGTGACTCGACTACTAATTTATGCATGACTCTCCATGAACCATACAGAAAGATTCCCACCCACGTCATTCCTAAAATAACCAAGGGATTTATAAAGAATAGGAAACATACCATTTCTTTTACAATTTTCACCCTCTCTGACAAAACAACCATTTACAAGTATGGTTGTAGAGGTCTTTGGCCATCAGTAGAGCTGCGTCTTTGCTGCCATGTGCTCATTTTCTCCATCCATAGGGGAGTCAGGCAGGGTTGTGTTCTGGCCCCTTTTCTGTTTTCTGTTTACACGATTGGTGTTGAATCTGCTTTGGTAAATTCTACAACAGATGTCCCTTTGGTAAATGAAATGTATATTCCTATACTCTTATACGCAGATGATGCAGTATTGATAGCAAGGACTGGGGTAGCACTGCAAAAACGTATTGATGAATACTTCCCTTTTTATGGCTTCATTGGACCTTCTGGGCGATGGATCTAAATCCCATATTCTGATTACAGGATCGTAGAGTTGAAACTACCCAAACCTTTTTATATTTGGGTGTTTTATTTAAAAGTATGGCCTCATGGACTAACATGGTAGCTAACAGATGTAATATGTTAGAAAGAAGTATTCTGCCATATTTTCTTTTATGAAAAAATTAGATTTTAAGCCATTGGAGGCAATTTAAAGAACTATTCATCAAAAGCATTCTCTCTAGCATGGGGCAGGGATTTGGGGGTATGGCAAATGTCAATGCCTTACAAAGCATAGAAGATTCCTTTTTTTTAAAAACTTTTAGCTCTTCCTAATAGTTGTTCTAATTTTAATTTGCATAAAGAGTTGAATGAACCCTATATATCAGATTTAGCCTGTCATACCCCGATTTTAATATGGCATTCAATATGGAGAAGGGACACTGTGGCCCTGACACATAACATTATTAGAGATTCTTTAACCCTTGATCAGGTACAGAAGGTTCCCTGGATCCAATATGTTAAAGATACATTGACAGCTTTGGGACAGCAACCTCTGTATAGGAATCCAGTTAATTGTCAAAAGATCTCTAAAGTCGAACTCAAAAAACAAAAACAAAAAGATGGCGCGATAGGCACGAACGTAATCGTAATAAATTCATGGCTATATCATATTCAAAAGATACCCTCTATTCATTTTGATGCAATTCCTACTTAGCATTTGTCACTAACATGCAACATTGCTTTATACTAGTAAGATTTCAGTTAAACCTTATTCCTTGTATGATGGGTAATCCTGCAGGAACTTATTCACCAAATATATTGCCAGTTTGTCCATGTGATGGAATTTCCTCACAAATCCAATTTACACTTCATTTTTTTCTGTAAATTTTATTTCGCACACCGCAAAAAGTATATTTTTCCTCTCATGCGGAAATACAAATTCATACAATGTCGCCCTGCTTTAGAATTCATACAAATGCTGTCTGACCACTTTGTGTGCCACTGTCTTGCATCCTACCTCTGTTTTTCAATAACGACTAGTAGATCACATGATTTTTAAAAATTATTATTATTAATTTAATTAATTATATATTTGAACCCTTTTAGGTCTATGTTATATGGAACTATGTATATTGCAATATGAATTTGGGAGTATTCTTGAGGTTTTTTTTATGGATGGTTTTAGCTCCCAATTTAACAGCTGCATTCATATTCTCTTTATAAATGTCATTTGTGCACACACTTTTTTTATGTAAACTTTGATTAGATATGTTTTGTAAAATGGAACTATATGTATTGACACTTTGTGAGAATGCACCTTATGATGTACTGTACTTTTATGATCTTATTTGAAGTTTGAACAAAGTTATAAAGCCAGCCTGCCCACTTTCTCTAAGTTTTCCCCTTCATTTTTAACCTTTTATGCACAGTTTGTGCAGCCTCAAATCCCAAAGGACCACGCAAACTGAAGATCTAATGCCCTTTAGGGGCAGCTCAAACATGCACTAAGAAGAGAAAATCCCAACTGGTGCCTTCATAATGTTTTGCAGAGGTTAGCTTCTTTTGACTGTTTGTCCTATACAACAGCTGGTGACAGCACTCGCAGTTGTTTTGTTTTACAGTGGCAGCATTCAGAGGTGATTCCTAACGCCCTCCGCATGTAATTTAAGTTCAGTGACCTGTGAAAAATGCTGACTGTGCCCACTTATTTTTTTACAATGAGTGTTGTTGGTTATAAATATATAATTTCCAGTGATGTCAGTGAGGTTAAAGAGTGTGTGATGTTACCCATTTTGGTGAATTGACGTGTATGCCTCTCTTCCTAGCTACATTTGCTTTCTCATTCACCTTATCTACCATAAAGCACACTTCTGCGCCTCTGATCAGAGTCATCTCATTCATGTACACTAATGTAGGCTTGGGTCGAGTGTCCAACCTACTAGCCAGACCCCCCAGGATATAGCGGCATGGATTGGCAAATTTAGCGGCACAAAAATGGAAATTTAGCGGCACAAATATGGAAATTTAGCGGCAATTTTGCGTCATTTTATTTGGCCATTCTTCCTACAACAAACACAGATATCTTAGTTTTTTTAGTAATTTAACCCCTTCCATGCTCATGACGAGCTCAGCTTGTCATGAGGTATACCTCTCGTGTGCTCATGACGAGCTAAGCTCGTCATGACCACACCCGTTTCTACTATGGTGCAGCACAGCAGAGGGATAGCTCCAGCAGTGATGTGGTTAACAACATGAAGCTATGTATATTTGGTTTATTTACAATGTAGACACTTTGTTTCCCTCGAAGAGCTAAAGACTGCCCGCAAGATCGCAGACATCCACAACAGCTTTAACGCCACGACCGCCCCAACAAACACTGAGACCTCTGCCCCCACGATCACCACCAGCACCAACCGCATACTCTCCTGGACCAACATCAACGACGACGACACCATCACGATCATGAACACCATCCACTCCGGATCTCCGTCAGACCCATGCCCACACCACATCTTCAAGAAAGCCAGCACAGCCATCACACCCCATCTCCGGAAAGTCATCAACATCTCCTTCGAGATAGCTACCTTCCCGGAGAGCTGGAAGCACGCTAAAATCAACGCCTTACTCAAGAAACCCAAGGCGGACCCCAAGGACCTCAAGAACTTCCGGCCCATCTCCCTGCTCCCGTTCCCAGTGAAGGTCATCGAGAAGACCGTCAACAAACAACTGACCTGCTACCTCGAGGAGAACAGCATACTGGACCCTTCCCAGTCTGGGTTCCGCAGCAACCACAGCACCGAAACTGCCCTCATCGTCGCCACCGATGACATCAGGACCCTACTAGACAACGGAGAAACAGCAGGAGAAACAACTGTTGGTCGATCCCGGTGGTAGGTTTGGCTCAACAAAGAACCAGTGAATGGCGGAGGCCGTACCAGGGTCTGCCTCTCCTTCATTCCTCGGACCAGCACATGCTTCTCATACGTCGCGAGGGGTCCCACGAGCGGCGCCACACCCAGCGCGCGCCTGGCGCCTCTGCACACAAGTGCTCAGACATGACAGGTGCCCCCTCAAAAAAAGCGAGAGTCCGACGGAAGCACAGACACCAGGACATGGACATGGCCACTCCAAGAATGCGTCACAGGCCTGGGAGTGACAGCCGTTTCCTGGCCACCGGCCCCATCAAAGCAAGGAAGGGAGGTTTCTTCCAATGAGAAATTGTTTGCTCTTATCCTAACCCTGCCGAGGCTATCCGTGCCACTTCCTCCCAATGTACACTTAAAGCTGGGCAGGTGTACAGCATGTGTAAGATAGCAGCAGATTGACATCTACACTTAAGGCATCTGATTTTATCCGAATTTACATTTGCACCCCACCTCGTTAATCGGTCCGGTGTTATATACCTTTGCCATTTCTTTCATCAATGACAAGCATCGCTGAAACAACAAATGCTTGTCTATACAAATTGACAAGTACAAATATACCTACTTTTACATTTATCAATTGTGAGGACATATGCATGTTTAAAGTTACAATGCAGTCTGATATCAGCAATTGTTAGACAAAGGAATTTGTCTAAGTAGTGTGTGCAATGCGGCAGCCTTTAATCTGTATGTATTATGACATGGGTACCTACAAGCTGACAGTACTACTACACTTTCACAACTGCATTCAAAGTAGTGAGGTCATCAATAAGGTCAGTGGTGGTGTAGCAGAGGTCACAGGCAGCCATAAATTGATTGTCCGTGATTTTTTGGGTCGTGGATTGTAACCATGACATCCTATACACTGTTTGGTGAGAGGGAGTAAAATCTAGTGATGCAGTGTTCAGTGGACTGGGGAATAAGAAAGATTAAATGTGCTAACGGACAATACAACAGATAGTTTTTGCCACATTTACTAGGTAGGTCGTTGTTATTTGAGGAACTTCAGCCACCGGAGTAACTGTTATCTCAAAATGCACTCTGGTGACTACAGCCAAACTCTTTGTAAAGATGTTTAATGCACACGTGCACACTGTGCAATCCCAGCCTCGGTGTTGCACCTGTTCGAAATTTCGAGGGCCGCCACTGGGTTTTTCTCATGTAAGTATCTTACCAATCTGCATCTTTCCCCCCCTCTTACTTTCCCCCTTCCATCGCTGCACCTATTACCTGTCCTCATCCTCCAGACTGGTTGTTTTTTCTCTTCCTTTTCTTTCATCTATGCTTTCACATACTCTTTCGCTGCCATCTCCCCTTCAACAGTCTTTCCCTTCCAGATTGTCTTTGATTTCCCCACTCACTCCTTTCCACGTCTGCGCGCTATTCCACCCTTTCAGACCACCAATCGCCTGCAATTCCTGAGATAAATCGCGCCGCGTGTTCAGAATTAGGGATGCAGCCAGAAGCGGTCTTCCTTACATTCCTCTCCCTCCCTCGCGCCTTTCCGCTCGAGCCCTCCATTCTGCTACAGCTCGCGCGCACGTCCAGTCTTTACTGCAATTAAGAGTTAAAGCCCATGGAATAGGTAATAACAGCGTGGGACCAGACTTACCGCTTGTAAAATCACAAGTACTTGACAGTTCTATGGGGTTTAATACATATATTTTCCACCTGCTCTAAGCAGGTGTTGAATGTATGCTGTAGCCTCTGTGGGGTGTGGATGGAAGGGGGGTAGGAGGGGTTGAGGAGAAGGAGAAGGAGAAGCTAAATTCTGAAGGTGGGTGGGGCAGAGGAAAAATGGGAGGGTGGCTAGGCTGCTAAAGCGCCATGCAAGTTGTCAGGAAGAATTACTGCCTGTTATATTGTGTTCGGTGTTCCAACACCCTGGAAAACCAGGTGTGGTAACATGAGCCTCGCCAGGATCTGGCGGAACGGAATTCCACACAGTAATTCTGCCCTGTCTGACTCATAATCAGTTTTGTAAGAGGTAACAGGAGTGTGACCCATAAACCTAGTCGGGATTAGGGTTCAAAGGTATAACAAAATACAATATCCCAATAGGTAATATTCAAAAGACAAATAATATTGTATGCACAAGGCATTACACGAACATGAGTGAAGGAGACAAATATTCAAATCAATTAGTTATTGAAATTATTCTTATAATTCACAAAAGATGGATTGACAAGGTCATATATATACAAATCGGGCAGCACAGCGGGAAAAATTCAGTTGACATCCAGATATAAACTTGGTGCTCAAAATATGTACAAGTAGTCAGTGGCGACACAAGTGGTATAGTGAACAGCGTGAACGGCGCAGGTGCGTGAAGTGAACAATATATACAGTGAGTGACTCAGTACGTGACAAAGTAGGAGTGACTTTACACTTATAATCACAATTTGAACAGAGCCACAGTAAAAGATGTGCCTGCAATTGCGCTGCGGGGTCGACGACGTTTCGGTCCTCAATTGTTCGGGACCATCCTCAGGACATGGTTGCCTTAATAAAGGTGCTGACAGGGAAACAGCGATCAGTCAAAGGGGTGTGCACAAGGGTTCTGAATCGAATAGAAATTGGAGTCTCCAGATGGAAAGCGTCTTAGTTATGTTTGTAGTCTTGTCGAATTAGGGAGTCCAAGTGAACCAGACCTGCAGACATCTAGGTCGGGAACTGGATTAAATCCGCTTTCCATCTGGAGACTCCAATTTCTATTCAATTCAGAACCCTTTATTGAGGCAACCATGTCCTGTGGATGGTCCCGAACAATTGAGGACCGAAACGTCGTCGACCGCGCAGCGCAATTGCAGGCACATCTTTTACTGTGGCTCTGTTCAAATTGTGATTATAAGTGTAAAGTCACTCCTACTTTGTCACACACTGAGTCACTCACTGTATATATTGTTCACTTCACGCACCTGCGCCATTCACGCTGTTCACTATACCACTTGTGTCGCCACTGACTACTTGTACATATTTTGAGCACCAAGTTTATATCTGGTTGTCAACTGAATTTTTTCCCGCTGTGCTGCCCGATTTGTATATATATGACCTTGTCAATCCATCTTTTGTGAACTATAAGAATAATTTCAATAACTTATTGATTTGAATAATTGTCTCCTTCACTCATGTTCGTGTAATGCCTTGTGCATGGAATATTATTTGTCTTTTGAATATTACCTGTTGGGATATTGTATTTTGTTATGACTCATAATCAGGGCCTAAGTGAAGCCTAGATTATCAGCTGACTGAGGTCAGAAAGGTTTGGCACTGAGGTAAAAGGTGCATAGGTTCACTGAGCGAATTATTCACATCTATGGAGATTTACACCACTTCCAGTGATTTTTTAAAAATATTTTTTAATTTTTGGTTGTCCGTGGAGGGTGTGATGGATTGTGTTGCTCTTTACAATTGTAATCAAAGGCACCAATCCCAGCCCAGAGTTGACAATCCTATTAAGTCTTTACTGATGGATTGTGTGGCAATCTCCCCGCAAGGGGCTGCAACGAAGTCCGTCTAGGTAGGAGAATAACAGAGGAGACGTGGAGCTTTGTGACTGGAGAAAATACTCACCAGCCGCTGACATGGAATACAAATGCCACTCCGTTTTTAAATGACGCACAATGCAAATGTCTACCTCAATCCTAAACCTATTTTTTTCACAGAACCCAAAATTGTACGACCACCAGAAGGATGAGGTTCGAAAACCCGAAGGTAAGGCAGTTGCTGCCCCTTCGTCAGGGGCTCACAGGTTCAGGAAAGGAACAGGGTAGTCAGAGTACACCCCTGGGAGCTTAACACACTTTAAGAGATATTTCCCTCGAGAGATACACTAAAAGGACAGCAGGGGGTACCACTTGAAAGCCGCGAGTCTACTCATCCTGTGAGTTACCTGGTACATGCACGAGACCATATTCAGACCCCCAGGATATAGCGGCTTTTGTAAAACTGCCGCGATGTAGGGATCGAATTTGCAATAAACATATTGTTGGCCTAATATATCCAATATAAACCTTGTAAACATACACTCGATTAATTAGAATGAAGTGCATTTATTTAGTTACCTACATTCACTCTTTATTGGATAGTACTATTGACACGGCTGGAGCCATTTTGTTTAGTTTCTTAGTGTGTAAATACGGTTTCCCTGAAATCACGTGACTGTGTCTTTCTTTCTAATCCACGACGTCAGCCAAACCATGGTCGAGGTCTGCTAACTGGTAGCTCAAGAGAAACTCAAGGTCGCACCTACCTTCCTGGTGGGATGCGTACATTCTCACAAAACCCGTTCTTGTCCTCCCCGGCTTTAGATAGACTGGGAGGCAACTGGTTGACCTTCCCCCGGAATAGCTGAAGCCTAGGATAGTAGCAATCAATTGTTCCTTATATGGGTATTCCTCTTGGCCTGAGGACAAACTGTGTTTTTCCTTGTAGGGTGTCATTCTCGATGTGTGAAAACGTATATATGCTTTGTACTTTGAACATGTTAGCAGTCTCCTCTGCGCACCTTTGAGGTTGTGTAGACCGGGGCTCCCCTGTCAGGGTTTGTCTTTGATGAATAAATGATTGAACCTTCTCCATTGCAGACTGAATTATTCCTTATCCTTAATCGTATATGGGTTATTGGTCAGTGTGACCCGTTAGAATTTATTTGAACCCTTCAGTTGGCGACTCCGCCCGGACTCCGCGATAGGGTCGTCCCCTCCTGTAAGCAGGAGTAGCGGGACAAGGAGGAGTTCTGGCCGAGTGGGTGGACAGAAATAGGATCCTGATTTGAGACACCCGTTTGTGGTATGAAAACAAGCCGTTCCCCTCTCAAGCCCAGTACCCCTCCCAGCTGTTGAAGACCCTACGCCGGAGTCCTACGGGCTTAACCCGAGAGAAGAGCAGACTGTGTCGGTCTGTTTAGATGTCGGCAGTGGAGAACCTGCAATCGACCTGAGTGCACCAGGTGAGTGATCTTTGAAATTGAATTGGACTAGACTGACTTTGAGGAAGTGTTTCTCTTTGGATACACAGTTAACTGTCTTTGTTTGAAGGTGGCCGGGGAAGCCGGACCACGAGGGAATCGGGGAATCTATCGTAGTAGCGGAGGGGCTGCGCGAGTAGAGACCTCACTGACTTGTTTTGTGATTAATTGAGACTACCTCCGATGCCTTAGCGGAGTACGGTGTTGCTCGCTCGGCCGAATTCTCTCCAGGACAGCACTGGGAGCAACTGGGTAAGCTAGGGGTCTGGAGACGTGTCCAGATACCCGGCCCAACCAGAACGGGACCAGGGGGTGCCCTGTGAGAGAGTTCGTGGTTCGCCTATCTGAGGGTCTCGGAGCACTCTAACGATTGTCTCTTTTTGTGAATCTGTTGGTCTGGAATTCTTTCGAATCGATTCCCCGAGCAGGAGTCGACGGGCTCTGTTCATATTTGAAGACATCATTTACATTTGAATAGGTTCCGAGAACTAATTGCCTTGCACTGCTTTACAGCACTTTATTGTGACAATTGTATGAGTGAATGATATGAAAGGACGCGTCCGACTGTGTGTGTGTGTGTGTGTGATTATAGGTAAGAGGAGCGAGTAGAATAAAGCACAATGCCGTGTTTTAGTAAAATGTGTTTTGGGTGCTGTTGTCGGAGAGGAACGCGGCTCGAAGAAAGACAGCCTGCTCCTCCCGAAGGTAGCCCCAGTTTCGATATGTACACCAAACATGGATTACAGCCAATTTTGTTTAATACTTTGTGGAACAAATATACCAGGGACAATTCGGATCTACAATGGCCTCTCACGGGGTCTTTTGATGAGAAAAAGATAAATTATATACAGAATAAATTGTTTATGAAGAAGAGTCGTCAGTCAATGTTTGACTCCTTGAACTTATGGTTGAAGGAAGCAAAAAGACGACGAATTAGGGAAGAGAAGCTGGGGAAGATGAAGTCGGGTCAGACGGTCACACAGAAAGCTATAGCATATGATAAAGACAAAGTGGAGAAGAATATTGAACGGATGGATAGGCAGTTTCGGTTGGAGACTGATAAAAGCTATGTAGCCAGACCAGAGACAGGTGATGAATTGGAAGAATTGTTAGAACCCCGACCACCTCCCCCTTATGCCCCGCAAGGCCTGTATCCGGCCGTGCCTGTGGGGCGAGTTGATCAGGCAAGTGCTGTTGCAGCTGCACGACCACCGTCGGGAATGATTGCCACGGCTCCCGTTGGCGGATCTAGATCCGACATTCCGGTTTCCCTTCCTTCTCTTCGACTAACTACCTCATCCCTATTATCCCTTCGGCCGGACGCGGCTGTCCCCTCTCCCTTGCACCCTGTATTTCTCTCTCCTCCAATTCAAACTTCTTTAGACCTTCGAAATATGGTGGGCCCTGGGGCCACACCCAAGCGACCGATGTCTGACCCGAGTGATCAACGAGCTTTCACTCGGTCGCTGTTGGGGCAGGAGGAGAGAAGAGCTATTTTAATTCAGGCATCCCAGTGGATGCGGAATCCTATTTATACCTTAGAAGATATTTGGAGTACTATGAAGGATTTTGAACCCGTTGCCCAACAACTGGCTCTAGAGAGTATGGCGATCCGATTGATCTCACGATGGGAACAGTGTTTTGAGGAAGGATTACCTCCTCAGATACTGCGTGACATCAGGGATCATGCTCATAAATTCCATCTCCAACTCGAGGAAGTATATCAGAATGTTAACACCCTTTTGAGTTATAGGGAAAGGATGCACCGAAAGAACGCAGAATGGGGAGCACAGCATCCCATGAGAGAGGTGCATCCCCTCTTTTTCCCTGAAGTACCTGAACTAAAAGATGCCAATAATGTGGTAACTAGGGCCAGGGTGGACGCCAGGCTTCAGGAACAATGGGTTTATACCCCTTGGAAACGGAGTGAAGTGCTTACATTAAAGGCCCAGCTACCAGATCCTCGTAAAAATCCTACAGCTTATTACAAAGAATTGACCGAAGCTGACAATTCTGCCATCATGACTATAGCTGATATTGAGCTATTTTTTGGTCTCCTAATTCCGGTTGATATCTGGAGACAGATTCATGATACTGACCATATCCCTGAATTAGGAGGAACATGGAACCAATTAAAAGATTGGGACAAGGAACGAAAACCAGGAGAGAAGCCCAGAGATGAAATATTAGCAGTGCCCGAAAAAATTGTTACATTCATGAAAACAGTTTTACCTCCTAGGAAGGTAGATTGGGATAAATTAACATCATGTAGACAGAAGAAGGATGAAAGTGTGTCCGACTTCTTTACTCGGTTCGAGAAGGTGTTTATAGATTTCAGTGGACAGGACCTCTCTACAGAAGGGGGAATTCGACTATTTGTGAATAGGTTTGTTACCAATCTACTCCCGGAGGTTATGTCCCGCCTTCAGTCGTCTGAAAATTGCAAAAAACACAGTTGATGGACAGAATGTAGAAAAATGTCTTACATTCACCCCAGTACAAAGATCTGGGCCTAAATCAATCGTTTTTTTGCACTCCACACCACCCTAGGTCAGACAATGGCTATATGCAAATCAGCCTTGACCCTGTGCCTCATGGGAACAGTCCAGTCCGAACTACCAAGCCATGTCATTCCCAGACCGGAATCGAGCATCCAAGGACCGGTTTCTGGCTATCAGCCTTCATTCAGCCTGGATAGCTTGACTCCAGTGGTGTGGAGAGCCTGGGACTCACGTCTGAGCATACCAAAACTGTGTTTTTTGCAATTTTCACCCCGAGTGGGATGGGTATGCTCAGACGTGAGTCCCAGGCTCTCCACACCACTGGAGTCAAGCTATCCAGGCTGAAGAAGGCTGATAGCCAGAAACCGGTCCTTGGATGCTTCATTCCGGTCTAGGAAAGACATGGCTTGGTAGTTCGGGCTGGACTGTTCCCATGAGGCACAGGGTCAAGGCTGATTTGCATATAGCCATTGTCTGACCTAGGGTGGTGTGGAGTGCAAAAAAACGATGGATTTAGGCCCAGATCTTTGTACTGGGGTGAATGTAAGACATTGTTCTACATTCTGTCCATCAACTGTGTTTTTTGCAATTTTCAACCCGAGTGGGCTGGGTATGCTCAGACGTGAGTCCCAGGCTCTCCACACCACTGGAGTCAAGCTATCCAGGCTGAAGAAGGCTGATAGCCAGAAACCGGTCCTTGGATGCTTGATTCCGGTCTAGGAAAGACATGGCTTGGTAGTTCGGGCTGGACTGTTCCCATGAGGCACAGGGTCACGGCTGATTTGCATATAGCCATTGTCTGAACCAGGGTGGTGTGGAGTGCAAAAAAATGATGGATTTAGGCCCAGATCTTTGTACTGAGGTGAATGTAAGACATTGTTCTACATTCTGTCCATCAACTGTGTTTTTTGCAATTTTCACCCCGAGTGGGCTGGGTAAGCTCAGACGTGAGTCCCAGGCTCTCCACACCACTGGAGTCAAGCTATCCAGGCTGAAGAAGGCTGATAGCCAGAAACCGGTCCTTGGATGCTTGATTCCGGTCTAGGAAAGACATGGCTTGGTAGTTCGGGCTGGACTGTTCCCATGAGGCACAGGGTCAAGGCTGATTTGCATATAGCCATTGTCTGACCTAGGGTGGTGTGGAGTGCAAAAAAACGATGGATTTAGGCCCAGATCTTTGTACTGGGGTGAATGTAAGACATTGTTCTACATTCTGTCCATCAACTGTGTTTTTTTTGCAATTTTCACCCCGAGTGGGCTGGGTATGCTCAGACGTGAGTCCCAGGCTCTCCACACCACTGGAGAAAAGCTATCCAGGCTGAAGAAGGCTGATAGCCAGAAACCGGTCCTTGGATGCTTGATTCCGGTCTGGGAAAGACATGGCTTGGTAGTTCAAGCTGGACTGTTCCCATGAGGCACAAGGTCAAGGCTGATTTGCATATAGCCATTGTCTGACCTAGGGTGGTGTGGAGTGCAAAAAAACGATGGATTCAGGCCCAGATCTTTGTACTGGGGTGAATGTAAGACATTGTTCTACATTCTGTCCATCAACTGTGTTTTTTGCAATTTTCACCCCGAGTGGGCTGGGTATGCTCAGACGTGAGTCCCAGGCTCTCCACACCACTGGAGTCAAGCTATCCAGGCTGAAGAAGGCTGATAGCCAGAAACCGATCCTTGGATGCTTGATTCCGGTCTAGGAAAGACATGGCCTGGTAGTTCGGGCTGGACTGTTCCCATGAGGCACAGGGTCACGGCTGATTTGCATATAGCCATTGTCTGACCTAGGGTGGTGTGGAGTGCAAAAAAACGATGGATTTAGGCCCAGATCTTTGTACTAGGGTGAATGTAAGACATTGTTCTACATTCTGTCCATCAACTGTGTTTTTTGCAATTTTCACCCCGAGTGGGCTGGGTATGCTCAGACGTGAGTCCCAGGCTCTCCACACCACTGGAGTCAAGCTATCCAGGCTGAAGAAGGCTGATAGCCAGAAACCGGTCCTTGGATGCTTGATTCCGGTCTAGGAAAGACATGGCTTGGTAGTTCGGGCTGGACTGTTCCCATGAGGCACAGGGTCAAGGCTGATTTGCATATAGCCATTGTCTGACCTAGGGTGGTGTGGAGTGCAAAAAAACGATGGATTTAGGCCCAGATCTTTGTACTGGGGTGAATGTAAGACATTGTTCTACATTCTGTCCATCAACTGTGTTTTTTGCAATTTTCACCCCGAGTGGGCTGGGTATGCTCACACGTGAGTCCCAGGCTCTCCACACCACTGGAGTCAAGCTATCCAGGCTGAAGAAGGCTGATAGCCAGAAACCGGTCCTTGGATGCTTGATTCCG
Organism: Lissotriton helveticus; assembly: GCF_964261635.1. NCBI lineage: Eukaryota > Metazoa > Chordata > Amphibia > Caudata > Salamandridae > Lissotriton > Lissotriton helveticus. The sequence goes on along the minus strand of NC_136067.1, from coordinate 1,803,811,788 downwards.
GTCTAGGAAAGACATGGCTTGGTAGTTCGGGCTGGACTGTTCCCATGAGGCACAGAGTCAAGGCTGATTTGCATATAGCCATTGTCTGAACCAGGGTGGTGTGGAGTGCAAAAAAATGATGGATTTAGGCCCAGATCTTTGTACTGGGGTGAATGTAAGACATTGTTCTACATTCTGTCCATCAACTGTGTTTTTTGCAATTTTCACCCCGAGTGGGCTGGGTAAGCTCAGATGTGAGTCCCAGGCTCTCCACACCACTGGAGTCAAGCTATCCAGGCTGAAGAAGGCTGATAGCCAGAAACCAGTCCTTGGATGCTTGATTCCGGTCTAGGAAAGACATGGCTTGGTAGTTCGGGCTGGACTGTTCCCATGAGGCACAGGGTCAAGGCTGATTTGCATATAGCCATTGTCTGACCTAGGGTGGTGTGGAGTGCAAAAAAACGATGGATTTAGGCCCAGATCTTTGTACTGGGGTGAATGTAAGACATTGTTCTACATTCTGTACATCAACTGTGTTTTTTTTGCAATTTTCACCCCAAGTGGGCTGGGTATGCTCAGACGTGAGTCCCAGGCTCTCCACACCACTGGAGTCAAGCTATCCAGGCTTAAGAAGGCTGATAGCCAGAAACCGGTCCTTGGATGCTTGATTCCGGTGTAGGAAAGACATGGCTTGGTAGTTCGGGCTGGACTGTTCCCATGAGGCACAGGGTCAAGGCTGATTTGCATATAGCCATTGTCTGAACCAGGGTGGTGTGGAGTGCAAACAAATGATGGATTTAGGCCCAGATCTTTGTACTGGGGTGAATGTAAGACATTGTTCTACATTCTGTCCATCAACTGTGTTTTTTGCAATTTTCACCCCGAGTGGGCTGGGTATGCTCAGACGTGAGTCCCAGGCTCTCCACACCACTGGAGTCAAGCTATCCAGGCTGAAGAAGGCTGATAGCCAGAAACCGGTCCTTGGATGCTTGATTCCGGTCTAGGAAAGACATGGCTTGGTAGTTCGGGCTGGACTGTTCCCACGAGGCACAGAGTCAAGGCTGATTTGCATATAGCCATTGTCTGAACCAGGGTGGTGTGGAGTGCAAACAAATGATGGATTTAGGCCCAGATCTTTGTACTGGGGTGAATGTAAGACATTGTTTTACATTCTGTCCATCAACTGTGTTTTTTGCAATTTTCACCCCGAGTGGGCTGGGTATGCTCAGACGTGAGTCCCAGGCTCTCCACACCACTGGAGTCAAGCTATCCAGGCTGAAGAAGGCTGATAGCCAGAAACCGGTCCTTGGATGCTTGATTCCGGTCTAGGAAAGACATGGCTTGGTAGTTCGGGCTGGACTGTTCTCATGAGGCACAGGGTCACGGCTGATTTGCATATAGCCATTGTCTGACCTAGGGTGGTGTGGAGTGCAAAAAAACGATGGATTTAGGCCCAGATCTTTGTACTAGGGTGAATGTAAGACATTGTTCTACATTCTGTCCATCAACTGTGTTTTTTGCAATTTTCACCCCGAGTGGGCTGGGTATGCTCAGACGTGAGTCCCAGGCTCTCCACACCACTGGAGTCAAGCTATCCAGGCTGAAGAAGGCTGATAGCCAGAAACCGGTCCTTGGATGCTTGATTCCGGTCTAGGAAAGACATGGCTTGGTAGTTCGGGCTGGACTGTTCCCATGAGGCACAGGGTCAAGGCTGATTTGCATATAGCCATTGTCTGACCTAGGGTGGTGTGGAGTGCAAAAAAACGATGGATTTAGGCCCAGATCTTTGTACTGGGGTGAATATAAGACATTGTTTTACATTCTGTCCATCAACTGTGTTTTTTTTGCAATTTTCACCCCGGGTGGGCTGGGTATGCTCAGACGTGAGTCCCAGGCTCTCCACACCACTGGAGTCAAGCTATCCAGGCTGAAGAAGGCTGATAGCCAGAAACCGGTCCTTGGATGCTTGATTCCGGTCTAGGAAAGACATGGCTTGGTAGTTCGGGCTGGACTGTTCCCATGAGGCACAGGGTCAAGGATGATTTGCATATAGCCATTGTCTGACCTAGGGTGGTGTGGAGTGCAAAACAACGATGGATTTAGGCCCAGATCTTTGTACTGGGGTGAATGTAAGACATTGTTCTACATTCTGTCCATCAACTGTGTTTTTTTTGCAATTTTCACCCCGAGTGGGCTGGGTATGCTCAGACGTGAGTCCCAGGCTCTCCACACCACTGGAGTCAAGCTATCCAGGCTGAAGAAGGCTGATAGCCAGAAACCGGTCCTTGGATGCTTGATTCCGGTCTAGGAAAGACATGGCTTGGTAGTTCGGGCTGGACTGTTCCCATGAGGCACAGGGTCACGGCTGATTTGCATATAGCCATTGTCTGACCTAGGGTGGTGTGGAGTGCAAAAAAACGATGGATTTAGGCCCAGATCTTTGTACTGGGGTGAATGTAAGACATTGTTCTACATTCTGTCCATCAACTGTGTTTTTTGCAATTTTCACCCCGAGTGGGCTGGGTATGCTCACACGTGAGTCCCAGGCTCTCCACACCACTGGAGTCAAGCTATCCAGGCTGAAGAAGGCTGATAGCCAGAAACCGGTCCTTGGATGCTTGATTCCGGTCTAGGAAAGACATGGCTTGGTAGTTCGGGCTGGACTGTTCCCATGAGGCACAGAGTCAAGGCTGATTTGCATATAGCCATTGTCTGAACCAGGGTGGTGTGGAGTGCAAAAAAATGATGGATTTAGGCCCAGATCTTTGTACTGGGGTGAATGTAAGACATTGTTCTACATTCTGTCCATCAACTGTGTTTTTTGCAATTTTCACCCCGAGTGGGCTGGGTAAGCTCAGACGTGAGTCCCAGGCTTTCCACACCACTGGAGTCAAGCTATCCAGGCTGAAGAAGGCTGATAGCCAGAAACCGGTCCTTGGATGCTTGATTCCGGTCTAGGAAAGACATGGCTTGGTAGTTCGGGCTGGACTGTTCCCATGAGGCACAGGGTCAAGGCTGATTTGCATATAGCCATTGTCTGACCTACGGTGGTGTGGAGTGCCAAAAAACGATGGATTTAGGCCCAGATCTTTGTACTGGGGTGAATGTAAGACATTGTTCTACATTCTGTCCATCAACTGTGTTTTTTTTGCAATTTTCACCCCGAGTGGGCTGGGTATGCTCAGACGTGAGTCCCAGGCTCTCCACACCACTGGAGTCAAGCTATCCAGGCTGAAGAAGGCTGATAGCCAGAAACCGGTCCTTGGATGCTTGATTCCGGTCTAGGAAAGACATGGCTTGGTAGTTCGGGCTGGACTGTTCCCATGAGGCACAGGGTCAAGGCTGATTTGCATATAGCCATTGTCTGACCTAGGGTGGTGTGGAGTGCAAAAAAACGATGGATTTAGGCCCAGATCTTTGTACTGGGGTGAATGTAAGACATTGTTCTACATTCTGTCCATCAACTGTGTTTTTTGCAATTTTCACCCCGAGTGGGCTGGGTATGCTCAGACGTGAGTCCCAGGCTCTCCACACCACTGGAGTCAAGCTATCCAGGCTGAAGAAGGCTGATAGCCAGAAACCGGTCCTTGGATGCTTGATTCCGGTCTAGGAAAGACATGGCTTGGTAGTTCGGGCTGGACTGTTCCCATGAGGCACAGGGTCACGGCTGATTTGCATATAGCCATTGTCTGAACCAGGGTGGTGTGGAGTGCAGAAAAATGATGGATTTAGGCCCAGATCTTTGTACTGAGGTGAATGTAAGACATTGTTCTACATTCTGTCCATCAACTGTGTTTTTTGCAATTTTCACCCCGAGTGGGCTGGGTAAGCTCAGACGTGAGTCCCAGGCTCTCCACACCACTGGAGTCAAGCTATCCAGGCTGAAGAAGGCTGATAGCCAGAAACCGGTCCTTGGATGCTTGATTCCGGTCTAGGAAAGACATGGCTTGGTAGTTCGGGCTGGACTGTTCCCATGAGGCACAGGGTCAAGGCTGATTTGCATATAGCCATTGTCTGACCTAGGGTGGTGTGGAGTGCAAAAAAACGATGGATTTAGGCCCAGATCTTTGTACTGGGGTGAATGTAAGACATTGTTCTACATTCTGTCCATCAACTGTGTTTTTTTTGCAATTTTCACCCCGAGTGGGCTGGGTATGCTCAGACGTGAGTCCCAGGCTCTCCACACCACTGGAGAAAAGCTATCCAGGCTGAAGAAGGCTGATAGCCAGAAACCGGTCCTTGGATGCTTGATTCCGGTCTGGGAAAGACATGGCTTGGTAGTTCAAGCTGGACTGTTCCCATGAGGCACAAGGTCAAGGCTGATTTGCATATAGCCATTGTCTGACCTAGGGTGGTGTGGAGTGCAAAAAAACGATGGATTCAGGCCCAGATCTTTGTACTGGGGTGAATGTAAGACATTGTTCTACATTCTGTCCATCAACTGTGTTTTTTGCAATTTTCACCCCGAGTGGGCTGGGTATGCTCAGACGTGAGTCCCAGGCTCTCCACACCACTGGAGTCAAGCTATCCAGGCTGAAGAAGGCTGATAGCCAGAAACCGGTCCTTGGATGCTTGATTCCGGTCTAGGAAAGACATGGCCTGGTAGTTCGGGCTGGACTGTTCCCATGAGGCACAGGGTCACGGCTGATTTGCATATAGCCATTGTCTGACCTAGGGTGGTGTGGAGTGCAAAAAAACGATGGATTTAGGCCCAGATCTTTGTACTAGGGTGAATGTAAGACATTGTTCTACATTCTGTCCATCAACTGTGTTTTTTGCAATTTTCACCCCGAGTGGGCTGGGTATGCTCAGACGTGAGTCCCAGGCTCTCCACACCACTGGAGTCAAGCTATCCAGGCTGAAGAAGGCTGATAGCCAGAAACCGGTCCTTGGATGCTTGATTCCGGTCTAGGAAAGACATGGCTTGGTAGTTCGGGCTGGACTGTTCCCATGAGGCACAGGGTCAAGGCTGATTTGCATATAGCCATTGTCTGACCTAGGGTGGTGTGGAGTGCAAAAAAACGATGGATTTAGGCCCAGATCTTTGTACTGGGGTGAATGTAAGACATTGTTCTACATTCTGTCCATCAACTGTGTTTTTTGCAATTTTCACCCCGAGTGGGCTGGGTATGCTCACACGTGAGTCCCAGGCTCTCCACACCACTGGAGTCAAGCTATCCAGGCTGAAGAAGGCTGATAGCCAGAAACCGGTCCTTGGATGCTTGATTCCGGTCTAGGAAAGACATGGCTTGGTAGTTCGGGCTGGACTGTTCCCATGAGGCACAGAGTCAAGGCTGATTTGCATATAGCCATTGTCTGAACCAGGGTGGTGTGGAGTGCAAAAAAATGATGGATTTAGGCCCAGATCTTTGTACTGGGGTGAATGTAAGACATTGTTCTACATTCTGTCCATCAACTGTGTTTTTTGCAATTTTCACCCCGAGTGGGCTGGGTAAGCTCAGATGTGAGTCCCAGGCTCTCCACACCACTGGAGTCAAGCTATCCAGGCTGAAGAAGGCTGATAGCCAGAAACCAGTCCTTGGATGCTTGATTCCGGTCTAGGAAAGACATGGCTTGGTAGTTCGGGCTGGACTGTTCCCATGAGGCACAGGGTCAAGGCTGATTTGCATATAGCCATTGTCTGACCTAGGGTGGTGTGGAGTGCAAAAAAACGATGGATTTAGGCCCAGATCTTTGTACTGGGGTGAATGTAAGACATTGTTCTACATTCTGTCCATCAACTGTGTTTTTTTTGCAATTTTCACCCCAAGTGGGCTGGGTATGCTCAGACGTGAGTCCCAGGCTCTCCACACCACTGGAGTCAAGCTATCCAGGCTTAAGAAGGCTGATAGCCAGAAACCGGTCCTTGGATGCTTGATTCCGGTCTAGGAAAGACATGGCTTGGTAGTTCGGGCTGGACTGTTCCCATGAGGCACAGGGTCAAGGCTGATTTGCATATAGCCATTGTCTGAACCAGGGTGGTGTGGAGTGCAAACAAATGATGGATTTAGGCCCAGATCTTTGTACTGGGGTGAATGTAAGACATTGTTCTACATTCTGTCCATCAACTGTGTTTTTTGCAATTTTCACCCCGAGTGGGCTGGGTATGCTCAGACGTGAGTCCCAGGCTCTCCACACCACTGGAGTCAAGCTATCCAGGCTGAAGAAGGCTGATAGCCAGAAACCGGTCCTTGGATGCTTGATTCCGGTCTAGGAAAGACATGGCTTGGTAGTTCGGGCTGGACTGTTCCTATGAGGCACAGGGTCACGGCTGATTTGCATATAGCCATTGTCTGAACCAGGGTGGTGTGGAGTGCAAAAAAATGATGGATTTAGGCCCAGATCTTTGTACTGAGGTGAATGTAAGACATTGTTCTACATTCTGTCCATCAACTGTGTTTTTTGCAATTTTCACCCCGAGTGGGCTGGGTAAGCTCAGACGTGAGTCCCAGGCTCTCCACACCACTGGAGTCAAGCTATCCAGGCTGAAGAAGGCTGATAGCCAGAAACCGGTCCTTGGATGCTTGATTCCGGTCTAGGAAAGACATGGCTTGGTAGTTCGGGCTGGACTGTTCCCATGAGGCACAGGGTCAAGGCTGATTTGCATATAGCCATTGTCTGACCTAGGGTGGTGTGGAGTGCAAAAAAACGATGGATTTAGGCCCAGATCTTTGTACTGGGGTGAATGTAAGACATTGTTCTACATTCTGTCCATCAACTGTGTTTTTTTTGCAATTTTCACCCCGAGTGGGCTGGGTATGCTCAGACGTGAGTCCCAGGCTCTCCACACCACTGGAGAAAAGCTATCCAGGCTGAAGAAGGCTGATAGCCAGAAACCGGTCCTTGGATGCTTGATTCCGGTCTGGGAAAGACATGGCTTGGTAGTTCAAGCTGGACTGTTCCCATGAGGCACAAGGTCAAGGCTGATTTGCATATAGCCATTGTCTGACCTAGGGTGGTGTGGAGTGCAAAAAAACGATGGATTCAGGCCCAGATCTTTGTACTGGGGTGAATGTAAGACATTGTTCTACATTCTGTCCATCAACTGTGTTTTTTGCAATTTTCACCCCGAGTGGGCTGGGTATGCTCAGACGTGAGTCCCAGGCTCTCCACACCACTGGAGTCAAGCTATCCAGGCTGAAGAAGGCTGATAGCCAGAAACCGGTCCTTGGATGCTTGATTCCGGTCTAGGAAAGACATGGCCTGGTAGTTCGGGCTGGACTGTTCCCATGAGGCACAGGGTCACGGCTGATTTGCATATAGCCATTGTCTGACCTAGGGTGGTGTGGAGTGCAAAAAAACGATGGATTTAGGCCCAGATCTTTGTACTAGGGTGAATGTAAGACATTGTTCTACATTCTGTCCATCAACTGTGTTTTTTGCAATTTTCACCCCGAGTGGGCTGGGTATGCTCAGACGTGAGTCCCAGGCTCTCCACACCACTGGAGTCAAGCTATCCAGGCTGAAGAAGGCTGATAGCCAGAAACCGGTCCTTGGATGCTTGATTCCGGTCTAGGAAAGACATGGCTTGGTAGTTCGGGCTGGACTGTTCCCATGAGGCACAGGGTCAAGGCTGATTTGCATATAGCCATTGTCTGACCTAGGGTGGTGTGGAGTGCAAAAAAACGATGGATTTAGGCCCAGATCTTTGTACTGGGGTGAATGTAAGACATTGTTCTACATTCTGTCCATCAACTGTGTTTTTTGCAATTTTCACCCCGAGTGGGCTGGGTATGCTCACACGTGAGTCCCAGGCTCTCCACACCACTGGAGTCAAGCTATCCAGGCTGAAGAAGGCTGATAGCCAGAAACCGGTCCTTGGATGCTTGATTCCGGTCTAGGAAAGACATGGCTTGGTAGTTCGGGCTGGACTGTTCCCATGAGGCACAGAGTCAAGGCTGATTTGCATATAGCCATTGTCTGAACCAGGGTGGTGTGGAGTGCAAAAAAATGATGGATTTAGGCCCAGATCTTTGTACTGGGGTGAATGTAAGACATTGTTCTACATTCTGTCCATCAACTGTGTTTTTTGCAATTTTCACCCCGAGTGGGCTGGGTAAGCTCAGATGTGAGTCCCAGGCTCTCCACACCACTGGAGTCAAGCTATCCAGGCTGAAGAAGGCTGATAGCCAGAAACCAGTCCTTGGATGCTTGATTCCGGTCTAGGAAAGACATGGCTTGGTAGTTCGGGCTGGCCTGTTCCCATGAGGCACAGGGTCAAGGCTGATTTGCATATAGCCATTGTCTGACCTAGGGTGGTGTGGAGTGCAAAAAAACGATGGATTTAGGCCCAGATCTTTGTACTGGGGTGAATGTAAGACATTGTTCTACATTCTGTTCATCAACTGTGTTTTTTTTGCAATTTTCACCCCAAGTGGGCTGGGTATGCTCAGACGTGAGTCCCAGGCTCTCCACACCACTGGAGTCAAGCTATCCAGGCTTAAGAAGGCTGATAGCCAGAAACCGGTCCTTGGATGCTTGATTCCGGTCTAGGAAAGACATGGCTTGGTAGTTCGGGCTGGACTGTTCCCATGAGGCACAGGGTCAAGGCTGATTTGCATATAGCCATTGTCTGAACCAGGGTGGTGTGGAGTGCAAACAAATGATGGATTTAGGCCCAGATCTTTGTACTGGGGTGAATGTAAGACATTGTTCTACATTCTGTCCATCAACTGTGTTTTTTGCAATTTTCACCCCGAGTGGGCTGGGTATGCTCAGACGTGAGTCCCAGGCTCTCCACACCACTGGAGTCAAGCTATCCAGGCTGAAGAAGGCTGATAGCCAGAAACCGGTCCTTGGATGCTTGATTCCGGTCTAGGAAAGACATGGCTTGGTAGTTCGGGCTGGACTGTTCTCATGAGGCACAGGGTCACGGCTGATTTGCATATAGCCATTGTCTGACCTAGGGTGGTGTGGAGTGCAAAAAAACGATGGATTTAGGCCCAGATCTTTGTACTAGGGTGAATGTAAGACATTGTTCTACATTCTGTCCATCAACTGTGTTTTTTGCAATTTTCACCCCGAGTGGGCTGGGTATGCTCAGACGTGAGTCCCAGGCTCTCCACACCACTGGAGTCAAGCTATCCAGGCTGAAGAAGGCTGATAGCCAGAAACCGGTCCTTGGATGCTTGATTCCGGTCTAGGAAAGACATGGCTTGGTAGTTCGGGCTGGACTGTTCCCATGAGGCACAGGGTCAAGGCTGATTTGCATATAGCCATTGTCTGACCTAGGGTGGTGTGGAGTGCAAAAAAACGATGGATTTAGGCCCAGATCTTTGTACTGGGGTGAATGTAAGACATTGTTTTACATTCTGTCCATCAACTGTGTTTTTTTTGCAATTTTCACCCCGGGTGGGCTGGGTATGCTCAGACGTGAGTCCCAGGCTCTCCACACCACTGGAGTCAAGCTATCCAGGCTGAAGAAGGCTGATAGCCAGAAACCGGTCCTTGGATGCTTGATTCCGGTCTAGGAAAGACATGGCTTGGTAGTTCGGGCTGGACTGTTCCCATGAGGCACAGGGTCAAGGATGATTTGCATATAGCCATTGTCTGACCTAGGGTGGTGTGGAGTGCAAAACAACGATGGATTTAGGCCCAGATCTTTGTACTGGGGTGAATGTAAGACATTGTTCTACATTCTGTCCATCAACTGTGTTTTTTTTGCAATTTTCACCCCGAGTGGGCTGGGTATGCTCAGACGTGAGTCCCAGGCTCTCCACACCACTGGAGTCAAGCTATCCAGGCTGAAGAAGGCTGATAGCCAGAAACCGGTCCTTGGATGCTTGATTCCGGTCTAGGAAAGACATGGCTTGGTAGTTCGGGCTGGACTGTTCCCATGAGGCACAGGGTCAAGGCTGATTTGCATATAGCCATTGTCTGACCTAGGGTGGTGTGGAGTGCAAAAAAACGATGGATTTAGGCCCAGATCTTTGTACTGGGGTGAATGTAAGACATTGTTCTACATTCTGTCCATCAACTGTGTTTTTTGCAATTTTCACCCCGAGTGGGCTGGGTATGCTCACACGTGAGTCCCAGGCTCTCCACACCACTGGAGTCAAGCTATCCAGGCTGAAGAAGGCTGATAGCCAGAAACCGGTCCTTGGATGCTTGATTCCGGTCTAGGAAAGACATGGCTTGGTAGTTCGGGCTGGACTGTTCCCATGAGGCACAGAGTCAAGGCTGATTTGCATATAGCCATTGTCTGAACCAGGGTGGTGTGGAGTGCAAAAAAATGATGGATTTAGGCCCAGATCTTTGTACTGGGGTGAATGTAAGACATTGTTCTACATTCTGTCCATCAACTGTGTTTTTTGCAATTTTCACCCCGAGTGGGCTGGGTAAGCTCAGACGTGAGTCCCAGGCTCTCCACACCACTGGAGTCAAGCTATCCAGGCTGAAGAAGGCTGATAGCCAGAAACCGGTCCTTGGATGCTTGATTCCGGTCTAGGAAAGACATGGCTTGGTAGTTCGGGCTGGACTGTTCCCATGAGGCACAGGGTCAAGGCTGATTTGCATATAGCCATTGTCTGACCTACGGTGGTGTGGAGTGCCAAAAAACGATGGATTTAGGCCCAGATCTTTGTACTGGGGTGAATGTAAGACATTGTTCTACATTCTGTCCATCAACTGTGTTTTTTTTGCAATTTTCACCCCGAGTGGGCTGGGTATGCTCAGACGTGAGTCCCAGGCTCTCCACACCACTGGAGTCAAGCTATCCAGGCTGAATAAGGCTGATAGCCAGAAACCGGTCCTTGGATGCTTGATTCCGGTCTAGGAAAGACATGGCTTGGTAGTTCGGGCTGGACTGTTCCCATGAGGCACAGGGTCAAGGCTGATTTGCATATAGCCATTGTCTGACCTAGGGTGGTGTGGAGTGCAAAAAAACGATGGATTTAGGCCCAGATCTTTGTACTGGGGTGAATGTAAGACATTGTTCTACATTCTGTCCATCAACTGTGTTTTTTGCAATTTTCACCCCGAGTGGGCTGGGTATGCTCAGACGTGAGTCCCAGGCTCTCCACACCACTGGAGTCAAGCTATCCAGGCTGAAGAAGGCTGATAGCCAGAAACCGGTCCTTGGATGCTTGATTCCGGTCTAGGAAAGACATGGCTTGGTAGTTCGGGCTGGACTGTTCCCACGAGGCACAGAGTCAAGGCTGATTTGCATATAGCCATTGTCTGAACCAGGGTGGTGTGGAGTACAAACAAATGATGGATTTAGGCCCAGATCTTTGTACTGGGGTGAATGTAAGACATTGTTTTACATTCTGTCCATCAACTGTGTTTTTTGCAATTTTCACCCCGAGTGGGCTGGGTATGCTCAGACGTGAGTCCCAGGCTCTCCACACCACTGGAGTCAAGCTATCCAGGCTGAAGAAGGCTGATAGCCAGAAACCGGTCCTTGGATGCTTGATTCCGGTCTAGGAAAGACATGGCTTGGTAGTTCGGGCTGGACTGTTCCCATGAGGCACAGGGTCACGGCTGATTTGCATATAGCCATTGTCTGACCTAGGGTGGTGTGGAGTGCAAAAAAACGATGGATTTAGGCCCAGATCTTTGTACTAGGGTGAATGTAAGACATTGTTCTACATTCTGTCCATCAACTGTGTTTTTTGCAATTTTCACCCCGAGTGGGCTGGGTATGCTCAGACGTGAGTCCCAGGCTCTCCACACCACTGGAGTCAAGCTATCCAGGCTGAAGAAGGCTGATAGCCAGAAACCGGTCCTTGGATGCTTGATTCCGGTCTAGGAAAGACATGGCTTGGTAGTTCGGGCTGGACTGTTCCCATGAGGCACAGGGTCAAGGCTGATTTGCATATAGCCATTGTCTGACCTAGGGTGGTGTGGAGTGCAAAAAAACGATGGATTTAGGCCCAGATCTTTGTACTGGGGTGAATGTAAGACATTGTTCTACATTCTGTCCATCAACTGTGTTTTTTTTGCAATTTTCACCCCGAGTGGGCTGGGTATGCTCAGACGTGAGTCCCAGGCTCTCCACACCACTGGAGTCAAGCTATCCAGGCTGAAGAAGGCTGATAGCCAGAAACCGGTCCTTGGATGCTTGATTCCGGTCTAGGAAAGACATGGCTTGGTAGTTCGGGCTGGACTGTTCCCATGAGGCACAGGGTCAAGGCTGATTTGCATATAGCCATTGTCTGACCTAGGGTGGTGTGGAGTGCAAAAAAACGATGGATTTAGGCCCAGATCTTTGTACTGGGCTGAATGTAAGACATTGTTCTACATTCTGTCCATCAACTGTGTTTTTTGCAATTTTCACCCCGAGTGGGCTGGGTATGCTCAGACGTGAGTCCCAGGCTCTCCACACCACTGGAGTCAAGCTATCCAGGCGGAAGAAGGCTGATAGCCAGAAACCGGTCCTTGGATGCTTGATTCCGGTCTAGGAAAGACATGGCTTGGTAGTTCGGGCTGGACTGTTCCCATGAGGCACAGGGTCAAGGCTGATTTGCATATAGCCATTGTCTGAACCAGGGTGGTGTGGAGTGCAAAAAATGATGGATGTAGGCCCAGATCTTTGTACTGGGGTGAATGTAAGACATTGTTCTACATTCTGTCCATCAACTGTGTTTTTTGCAATTTTCACCCCGAGTGGGCTGGGTATGCTCAGACGTGAGTCCCAGGCTCTCCACACCACTGGAGTCAAGCTATCCAGGCTGAAGAAGGCTGATAGCCAGAAACCAGTCCTTGGATGCTTGATTCCGGTCTAGGAAAGACATGGCTTGGTAGTTCAAGCTGGACTGTTCCCATGAGGCACAGGGTCAAGGCTGATTTGCATATAGCCATTGTCTGACCTAGGGTGGTGTGGAGTGCAAAAAAACGATGGATTCAGGCCCAGATCTTTGTACTGGGGTGAATGTAAGACATTGTTCTACATTCTGTCCATCAACTGTGTTTTTTGCAATTTTCACCCCGAGTGGGCTGGGTATGCTCAGACGTGAGTCCCAGGCTCTCCACACCACTGGAGTCAAGCTATCCAGGCTGAAGAAGGCTGATAGCCAGAAACCGGTCCTTGGATGCTTGATTCCGGTCTGGGAAAGACATGGCTTGGTAGTTCGGGTTGGACTGTTCGCATGAGGCACAGGGTCAAGGCTGATTTGCATATAGTCATTGTCTGACCTAGGGTGGTGTGGAGTGCAAACAAATAATGGATTTAGGCCCAGATCTTTGTACTGGGGTGAATGTAAGACATTGTTCTACATTCTGTCCATCAACTGTGTTTTTTGCAATTTTCAACCCGAGTGGGCTGGGTATGCTCAGACGTGAGTCCCAGGCTCTCCACACCACTGGAGTCAAGCTATCCAGGCTGAAGAAGGCTGATAGCCAGAAACCGGTGCTTGGATGCTTGATTCCGGTCTAGGAAAGACATGGCTTGGTAGTTCGGGCTGGACTGTTCCCATGAGGCACAGCGTCAAGGCTGATTTGCATATAGCCATTGTCTGACCTAGGGTGGTGTGGAGTGCAAAAAAACGATGGATTTAGGCCCAGATCTTTGTACTGGGGTGAATGTAAGACATTGTTCTACATTCTGTCCATCAACTGTGTTTTTTTTGCAATTTTCACCCCGAGTGGGCTGGGTATGCTCAGACGTGATTCCCAGGCTCTCCACACCACTGGAGTCAAGCTATCCAGGCTGAAGAAGGCTGATAGCCAGAAACCGGTCCTTGGATGCTTGATTCCGGTCTAGGAAAGACATGGCTTGGTAGTTCGGGCTGGACTGTTCCCATGAGGCACAGGGTCAAGGCTGATTTGCATATAGCCATTGTCTGACCTAGGGTGGTGTGGAGTGCAAAAAAACGATGGATTTAGGCCCAGATCTTTGTACTGGGGTGAATGTAAGACATTGTTCTACATTCTGTCCATCAACTGTGTTTTTTGCAATTTTCACACCGAGTGGGCTGGGTATGCTCAGACGTGAGTCCCAGGCTCTCCACACCACTGGAGTCAAGCTATCCAGGCTGAAGAAGGCTGATAGCCAGAAACCGGTCCTTGGATGCTTGATTCCGGTCTAGGAAAGACATGGCTTGGTAGTTCGGGCTGGACTGTTCCCATGAGGCACAGAGTCAAGGCTGATTTGCATATAGCCATTGTCTGAACCAGGGTGGTGTGGAGTGCAAAAAAACGATGGATTTAGGCCCAGATCTTTGTACTGGGGTGAATGTAAGACATTGTTCTACATTCTGTCCATCAACTGTGTTTTTTGCAATTTTCACCCCGAGTGGGCTGGGTATGCTCAGACGTGAGTCCCAGGCTCTCCACACCACTGGAGTCAAGCTATCCAGGCTGAAGAAGGCTGATAGCCAGAAACCGGTCCTTGGATGCTTGATTCCGGTCTGGGAAAGACATGGCTTGGTAGTTCGGGCTGGACTGTTCGCATGAGGCACAGGGTCAAGGCTGATTTGCATATAGCCATTGTCTGACCTAGGGTGGTGTGGAGTGCAAAAAAATGATGGATTTAGACCCAGATCCTTGTACTGGGGTGAATGTAAGACATTGTTCTACATTCTGTCCATCAACTGTGCTTTTTGCAATTTTCACCCCGAGTGGGCTGGGTATGCTCAGACGTGAGTCCCAGGCTCTCCACACCACTGGAGTCAAGCTATCCAGGCTGAAGAAGGCTGATAGCCAGAAACCGGTCCTTGGATGCTTGATTCCGGTCTAGGAAAGACATGGCTTGGTAGTTCGGGCTGGACTGTTCCCATGAGGCACAGGGTCAAGGCTGATTTGCATATGCCATTGTCTGACCTAGGGTGGTTTGGAGTGCAAAAAAACGATGGATTTAGGCCCAGATCTTTGTACTGGGGTGAATGTAAGACATTGTTCTACATTCTGTCCATCAACTGTGTTTTTTGCAATTTTCAACCCGAGTGGGCTGGGTATGCTCAGACGTGAGTCCCAGGCTCTCCACACCACTGGAGTCAAGCTATCCAGGCTGAAGAAGGCTGATAGCCAGAAACCGGTCCTTGGATGCTTGATTCCGGTCTAGGAAAGACATGGCTTGGTAGTTCGGGCTGGACTGTTCCCATGATTCACAGGGTCAAGGCTGATTTGCATATAGCCATTGTCTGACCTAGGGTGGTGTGGAGTGCAAAAACACGATGGATTTAGGCCCAGATCTCTGTACTGGGGTGAATGTAAGACATTGTTCTACATTCTGTCCATCAACTGTGTTTTTTGCAATTTTCACCCCGAGTGGGCTGGGTATGCTCAGACGTGAGTCCCAGGCTCTCCACACCACTGGAGTCAAGCTATCCAGGCTGAAGAAGGCTGATAGCCAGAAACCGGTGCTTGGATGCTTGATTCCGGTCTAGGAAAGACATGGCTTGGTAGTTCGGGCTGGACTGTTCCCATGAGGCACAGCGTCAAGGCTGATTTGCATATAGCCATTGTCTGACCTAGGGTGGTGTGGAGTGCAAAAAAACGATGGATTTAGGCCCAGATCTTTGTCCTGGGGTGAATGTAAGACATTGTTCTACATTCTGTCCATCAACTGTGTTTTTTTTGCAATTTTCACCCCGAGTGGGCTGGGTATGCTCAGACGTGATTTCCAGGCTCTCCACACCACTGGAGTCAAGCTATCCAGGCTGAAGAAGGCTGATAGCCAGAAACCAGTCCTTGGATGCTTGATTCCGGTCTAGGAAAGACATGGCTTGGTAGTTCGGGCTGGACTGTTCCCATGAGGCACAGGGTCAAGGCTGATTTGCATATAGCCATTGTCTGACCTAGGGTGGTGTGGAGTGCAAAAAAACGATGGATTTAGGCCCAGATCTTTGTACTGGGCTGAATGTAAGACATTGTTCTACATTCTGTCCATCAACTGTGTTTTTTGCAATTTTCACCCCGAGTGGGCTGGGTATGCTCAGACGTGAGTCCCAGGCTCTCCACACCACTGGAGTCAAGCTATCCAGGCGGAAGAAGGCTGATAGCCAGAAACCGGTCCTTGGATGCTTGATTCCGGTCTAGGAAAGACATGGCTTGGTAGTTCGGGCTGGACTGTTCCCATGAGGCACAGGGTCAAGGCTGATTTGCATATAGCCATTGTCTGAACCAGGGTGGTGTGGAGTGCAAAAAATGATGGATGTAGGCCCAGATCTTTGTACTGGGGTGAATGTAAGACATTGTTCTACATTCTGTCCATCAACTGTGTTTTTTGCAATTTTCACCCCGAGTGGGCTGGGTATGCTCAGACGTGAGTCCCAGGCTCTCCACACCACTGGAGTCAAGCTATCCAGGCTGAAGAAGGCTGATAGCCAGAAACCAGTCCTTGGATGCTTGATTCCGGTCTAGGAAAGACATGGCTTGGTAGTTCAAGCTGGACTGTTCCCATGAGGCACAGGTTCAAGGCTGATTTGCATATAGCCATTGTCTGACCTAGGGTGGTGTGGAGTGCAAAAAAACGATGGATTCAGGCCCAGATCTTTGTACTGGGGTGAATGTAAGACATTGTTCTACATTCTGTCCATCAACTGTGTTTTTTGCAATTTTCACCCCGAGTGGGCTGGGTATGCTCAGACGTGAGTCCCAGGCTCTCCACACCACTGGAGTCAAGCTATCCAGGCTGAAGAAGGCTGATAGCCAGAAACCGGTCCTTGGATGCTTGATTCCGGTCTGGGAAAGACATGGCTTGGTAGTTCGGGCTGGACTGTTCGCATGAGGCACAGGGTCAAGGCTGATTTGCATATAGTCATTGTCTGACCTAGGGTGGTGTGGAGTGCAAACAAATAATGGATTTAGGCCCAGATCTTTGTACTGGGGTGAATGTAAGACATTGTTCTACATTCTGTCCATCAACTGTGTTTTTTGCAATTTTCAACCCGAGTGGGCTGGGTATGCTCAGACGTGAGTCCCAGGCTCTCCACACCACTGGAGTCAAGCTATCCAGGCTGAAGAAGGCTGATAGCCAGAAACCGGTGCTTGGATGCTTGATTCCGGTCTAGGAAAGACATGGCTTGGTAGTTCGGGCTGGACTGTTCCCATGAGGCACAGCGTCAAGGCTGATTTGCATATAGCCATTGTCTGACCTAGGGTGGTGTGGAGTGCAAAAAAACGATGGATTTAGGCCCAGATCTTTGTACTGGGGTGAATGTAAGACATTGTTCTACATTCTGTCCATCAACTGTGTTTTTTTTGCAATTTTCACCCCGAGTGGGCTGGGTATGCTCAGACGTGATTCCCAGGCTCTCCACACCACTGGAGTCAAGCTATCCAGGCTGAAGAAGGCTGATAGCCAGAAACCGGTCCTTGGATGCTTGATTCCGGTCTAGGAAAGACATGGCTTGGTAGTTCGGGCTGGACTGTTCCCATGAGGCACAGGGTCAAGGCTGATTTGCATATAGCCATTGTCTGACCTAGGGTGGTGTGGAGTGCAAAAAAACGATGGATTTAGGCCCAGATCTTTGTACTGGGGTGAATGTAAGACATTGTTCTACATTCTGTCCATCAACTGTGTTTTTTGCAATTTTCACACCGAGTGGGCTGGGTACGCTCAGACGTGAGTCCCAGGCTCTCCACACCACTGGAGTCAAGCTATCCAGGCTGAAGAAGGCTGATAGCCAGAAACCGGTCCTTGGATGCTTGATTCCGGTCTAGGAAAGACATGGCTTGGTAGTTCGGGCTGGACTGTTCCCATGAGGCACAGAGTCAAGGCTGATTTGCATATAGCCATTGTCTGAACCAGGGTGGTGTGGAGTGCAAAAAAACAATGGATTTAGGCCCAGATCTTTGTACTGGGGTGAATGTAAGACATTGTTCTACATTCTGTCCATCAACTGTGTTTTTTGCAATTTTCACCCCGAGTGGGCTGGGTATGCTCAGACGTGAGTCCCAGGCTCTCCACACCACTGGAGTCAAGCTATCCAGGCTGAAGAAGGCTGATAGCCAGAAACCGGTCCTTGGATGCTTGATTCCGGTCTGGGAAAGACATGGCTTGGTAGTTCGGGCTGGACTGTTCGCATGAGGCACAGGGTCAAGGCTGATTTGCATATAGCCATTGTCTGACCTAGGGTGGTGTGGAGTGCAAAAAAATGATGGATTTAGACCCAGATCCTTGTACTGGGGTGAATGTAAGACATTGTTCTACATTCTGTCCATCAACTGTGCTTTTTGCAATTTTCACCCCGAGTGGGCTGGGTATGCTCAGACGTGAGTCCCAGGCTCTCCACACCACTGGAGTCAAGCTATCCAGGCTGAAGAAGGCTGATAGCCAGAAACCGGTCCTTGGATGCTTGATTCCGGTCTAGGAAAGACATGGCTTGGTAGTTCGGGCTGGACTGTTCCCATGAGGCACAGGGTCAAGGCTGATTTGCATATGCCATTGTCTGACCTAGGGTGGTTTGGAGTGCAAAAAAACGATGGTTTTAGGCCCAGATCTTTGTACTGGGGTGAATGTAAGACATTGTTCTACATTCTGTCCATCAACTGTGTTTTTTGCAATTTTCAACCCGAGTGGGCTGGGTATGCTCAGACGTGAGTCCCAGGCTCTCCACACCACTGGAGTCAAGCTATCCAGGCTGAAGAAGGCTGATAGCCAGAAACCGGTCCTTGGATGCTTGATTCCGGTCTAGGAAAGACATGGCTTGGTAGTTCGGGCTGGACTGTTCCCATGATTCACAGGGTCAAGGCTGATTTGCATATAGCCATTGTCTGACCTAGGGTGGTGTGGAGTGCAAAAACACGATGGATTTAGGCCCAGATCTCTGTACTGGGGTGAATGTAAGACATTGTTCTACATTCTGTCCATCAACTGTGTTTTTTGCAATTTTCACCCCGAGTGGGCTGGGTATGCTCAGACGTGAGTCCCAGGCTCTCCACACCACTGGAGTCAAGCTATCCAGGCTGAAGAAGGCTGATAGCCAGAAACCGGTGCTTGGATGCTTGATTCCGGTCTAGGAAAGACATGGCTTGGTAGTTCGGGCTGGACTGTTCCCATGAGGCACAGCGTCAAGGCTGATTTGCATATAGCCATTGTCTGACCTAGGGTGGTGTGGAGTGCAAAAAAACGATGGATTTAGGCCCAGATCTTTGTCCTGGGGTGAATGTAAGACATTGTTCTACATTCTGTCCATCAACTGTGTTTTTTTTGCAATTTTCACCCCGAGTGGGCTGGGTATGCTCAGACGTGATTCCCAGGCTCTCCACACCACTGGAGTCAAGCTATCCAGGCTGAAGAAGGCTGATAGCCAGAAACCAGTCCTTGGATGCTTGATTCCGGTCTAGGAAAGACATGGCTTGGTAGTTCGGGCTGGACTGTTCCCATGAGGCACAGGGTCAAGGCTGATTTGCATATAGCCATTGTCTGACCTAGGGTAGTGTGGAGTGCAAAAAAACGATGGATTTAGGCCCAGATCTTTGTACTGGGGTGAATGTAAGACATTGTTCCACATTCTGTCCATCAACTGTGTTTTTTGCAATTTTCACCCCGAGTGGGCTGGGTATGCTCAGACGTGAGTCCCAGGCTCTCCACACCACTGGAGTCAAGCTATCCAGGCTGAAGAAGGCTGATAGCCAGAAACCGGTCCTTGGATGCTTGATTCCGGTCTAGGAAAGACATGGCTTGGTAGTTCGGGCTGGACTGTTCCCATGAGGCACAGAGTCAAGGCTGATTTGCATATAGCCATTGTCTGAACCAGGGTGGTGTGGAGTGCAAAAAAACAATGGATTTAGGCCCAGATCTTTGTACTGGGGTGAATGTAAGACATTGTTCTACATTCTGTCCATCAACTGTGTTTTTTGCAATTTTCACCCCGAGTGGGCTGGGTATGCTCAGACGTGAGTCCCAGGCTCTCCACACCACTGGAGTCAAGCTATCCAGGCTGAAGAAGGCTGATAGCCAGAAACCGGTCCTTGGATGCTTGATTCCGGTCTGGGAAAGACATGGCTTGGTAGTTCGGGCTGGACTGTTCGCATGAGGCACAGGGTCAAGGCTGATTTGCATATAGCCATTGTCTGACCTAGGGTGGTGTGGAGTGCAAAAAAATGATGGATTTAGACCCAGATCCTTGTACTGGGGTGAATGTAAGACATTGTTCTACATTCTGTCCATCAACTGTGCTTTTTGCAATTTTCACCCCGAGTGGGCTGGGTATGCTCAGACGTGAGTCCCAGGCTCTCCACACCACTGGAGTCAAGCTATCCAGGCTGAAGAAGGCTGATAGCCAGAAACCGGTCCTTGGATGCTTGATTCCGGTCTAGGCAAGACATGGCTTGGTAGTTCGGGCTGGACTGTTCCCATGAGGCACAGGGTCAAGGCTGATTTGCATATAGCCATTGTCTGACCTAGGGTGGTTTGGAGTGCAAAAAAACGATGGATTTAGGCCCAGATCTTTGTACTGGGGTGAATGTAAGACATTGTTCTACATTCTGTCCATCAACTGTGTTTTTTGCAATTTTCACCCCGAGTGGGCTGGGTATGCTCAGACGTGAGTCCCAGGCTCTCCACACCACTGGAGTCAAGCTATCCAGGCTGAAGAAGGCTGATAGCCAGAAACCGGTCCTTGGATGATTGATTCCGGTCTAGGAAAGACATGGCTTGGTAGTTCGGGCTGGACTGTTCCCATGAGGCACAGGGTCAAGGCTGATTTGCATCTAGCCATTGTCTGACCTAGGGTGGTGTGGAGTGCAAAAAAACGATGGATTTAGGCCCAGATCTTTGTACTGGGGTGAATGTAAGACATTGTTCTACATTCTGTCCATCAACTGTGTTTTTTGCAATTTTCACCCCGAGTGGGCTGGGTATGCTCAGACGTGAGTCCCAGGCTCTCCACACCACTGGAGTCAAGCTATCCAGGCTGAAGAAGGCTGATAGCCAGAAACCGGTCCTTGGATGCTTGATTCCGGTTTAGGAAAGACATGGCTTGGTAGTTCGGGCTGGACTGTTCCCATGAGGCACAGGGTCAAGGCTGATTTGCATATAGCCATTGTCTGACCTAGGGTGGTGTGGAGTGCAAAAAAACGATGGATTTAGGCCCAGATCTTTGTACTGGGGTGAATGTAAGACATTGTTCCACATTCTGTCCATCAACTGTGTTTTTTGCAATTTTCACCCCGAGTGGGCTGGGTATGCTCAGACATGAGTCCCAGGCTCTCCACACCACTGGAGT
The DNA here is from genome assembly GCF_964261635.1 of Lissotriton helveticus. NCBI lineage: Eukaryota > Metazoa > Chordata > Amphibia > Caudata > Salamandridae > Lissotriton > Lissotriton helveticus. The sequence continues at coordinate 1,803,790,696 of NC_136067.1, read as the reverse complement.
CATGCTATCCAGGCTGAAGAAGGCTGATAGCCAGAAACCGGTCCTTGGATGCTTGATTCCGGTCTAGGAAAGACATGGCTTGGTAGTTCGGGCTGGACTGTTCCCATGAGGCACAGGGTCAAGGCTGATTTGCATATAGCCATTGTCTGAACCAGGGTGGTGTGGAGTGCAAAAAATGATGGATTTAGGCCCAGATCTTTGTACTGGGGTGAATGTAAGACATTGTTCTACATTCTGTCCATCAACTGTGTTTTTTGCAATTTTCACCCCGAGTGGGCTGGGTATGCTCAGACGTGAGTCCCAGGCTCTCCACACCACTGGAGTCAAGCTATCCAGGCTGAAGAAGGCAGATAGCCAGAAACCGGTCCTTGGATGCTTGATTCCGGTCTAGGAAAGACATGGCTTGGTAGTTCGGGCTGGACTGTTCCCATGAGGCACAGGGTCAGGGCTGATTTGCATATAGCCATTGTCTGACCTTGGGTGGTGTGCAGTGCAAAAAAACGATGGATTTAGGCCCAGATCTTTGTACTGGGGTGAATGTAAGACATTGTTCTACATTCTGTCCATCAACTGTGTTGTTTGCAAATGGTCAGAGCTGATTTGCATATAGCCAGTGTCTAACCCAGGGTGGTGTGGAGTGCAAAAAAACGATGGATTTAGGCCCAGATCCTTGTACTGGGGTGAATGTATGACATTGTTCTACATTCTGTCCATCAACTGTGTTTTTTGCAATTTTCACCCCGAGTGGGCTGGGTATGCTCAGTAGTGAGTCCCAGGCTCTCCACACCACTGGAATCAAGCTATCCACGCTGAATGAAGTCAAGCTATCCAGGCTGAAGAAGGCTGATAGCCAAAAACCGGTCCTTGGATGCTTGATTCCGGTCTAGGAAAGACATGGCTTGGTAGTTCGGGCTGGACTGTTCCCATGAGGCACAGGGTCAAGGCTGATTTGCATATAGCCATTGTCTAACCCTGGGTGGTGTGGAGTGCAAAAAAATGATGGATTTAGGCCCAGATCCTTGTACTGGGGTGAATGTATGACATTGTTCTACATTCTGTCCATCAACTGTGTTTTTTGCAATTTTCACCCCAAGTGTGATGGGTATGCTCAGACGTGAGTCCCAGGCTCTCCACACGACTGGAGTCAAGCTATCCAGGCTGAATGAAGGCTGATAGCCAGAAACTGGTCCTTGGATGCTCGATTCCGGTCTGGGAATGACATGGCTTGGTAGTTCGGACTGGACTGTTCCCATGAGGCACAGGGTCAGAGCTGATTTGCATATAGCCAGTGTCTAACCCAGGGTGGTGTGGAGTGCAAAAAAACGATGGATTTAGGCCCAGATCCTTGTACTGGGGTGAATGTATAACATTGTACTACATTCTGTCCATCAACTGTGTTTTTTGCAAAGGTTCAGAGCTGATTTTCATATAGCCAGTGTCTAACCCAGTGTGGTGTGGACTGCAAAAAAACGATGGATTTAGGCCCAGATCCTTGTACTGGGGTGAATGTATGACATTGTTCTACATTCTGTCCATCAACTGTGTTTTTTGCAATTTTCACCCCGAGTGGGCCGGGTATGCTCAGAAGTGAGTCCCAGGCTCTCCACACCACTGGAGTCAAGCTATCCACGCTGAATGAAGGCTGATAGCCAGAAACCGGTCCTTGGATGCTCGATTCCGGTCTGGGGATGACATGGCTTGGTAGTTCGGACTAGACTGTTCCCATGAGGCACAGGGTCAGAGCTGATTTGCATATAGCCAGTGTTTAACCAAGGGTGGTGTGGAGTGCAAAAAAACGATGGATTTAGGCCCAGATCCTTGTACTGGGGTGAATGTATGACATTGTTCTACATTCTGTCCATCAACTGTGTTTTTTGCATTTTTCACCCCGAGTGGGATGGGTATGCTCAGACGTGAGTCCCAGGCTCTCCACACGACTGGAGTCAAGCTATCCAGGCTGAATGAAGGCTGATAGCCAGAAACCGGTCCCTGGATGCTCGATTCCGGTCTGGGAATGACATGGCTTGGTAGTTCGGACTGGACTGTTCCCATGAGGCACAGGGTCAGAGCTGATTTGCATATAGCCAGTGTCTAACCCAGGGTGGTGTGGAGTGCAAAAAAACGATGGATTTAGGCCCAGATCCTTGTACTGGGGTGAATGTATGACATTGTACTACATTCTGTCCCTCAACTGTGTTTTTTGCAATTTTCACCCCGAGTGGGCTGGGTATGCTCAGACGTGAGTCCCAGGCTCTCCACACCACTGGAGTCAAGCTATCCAGGCTGAATGAAGGCTGATAGCCAGAAACCTGTCCTTGGATGCTCGATTCCGGTCTGAGAATGACATAGCTTGGTAGTTCGGACTGGACTGTTCCCATGAGGCACAGGGTCAGAGCTGATTTGCATATAGCCAGTGTCTAACCCAGGGTGGTGTGGAGTGCAAAAAAACGATGGATTTAGGCCCAGGTCCTTGTACTGGGGTGAATGTATGACATTGTTCTACATTCTGTCCATCAACTGTGTTTTTTGCAAAGGGCCAGAGCTGATTTGCATATAGCCAGTGTCTAACCCAGGGTGGTGTGGAGTGCAAAAAAACGATGGATTTAGGCCCAGATCTTTGTACTGGGGTGAATGTAAGACATTGTTCTACATTCGGTCCATCAACTGTGTTTTTTGCAAATGGTCAGAGCTGATTTGCATATAGCCAGTGTCTAACCCAGGGTGGTGTGGAGTGCAAAAAAACGATGGTTTTAGGCCCAGATCCTTGTACTGGGGTGAATGTATGACATTGTTCTACATTCTGTCCATCACCTGTGTTTTTTGCAATTTTCACCCCGAGTGGGCTGGGTATGCTCAGAAGTGAGTCCCAGGCTCTCCACACCACTGGAATCAAGCTATCCACGCTGAATGAAGGCTGATAGCCAGAAACCGGTCCTTGGATGCTCAATTCCGGTCTGGGAATGACATGGCTTGGTAGTTCGGACTAGACTGTTCCCATGAGGCACAGGGTCAGAGCTGATTTGCATATAGCCAGTGTCTAACCCAGGGTGGTGTGGAGTGCAAAAAAAGCGATGGATTTAGGCCCAGATCCTTGTACTGGGGTGAATGTATGACATTGTTCTACATTCTGTCCATCAACTGTGTTTTTTGCAATTTTCACCCCGAGTGGGATGGGTATGCTCAGACGTGAGTCCCAGGCTCTCCACACGACTGGAGTCAAGCTATCCAGGCTGAATGAAGGCTGATTGCCAGAAACCGGTCCTTGGATGCTTGATTCCGGTCTGGGAAAGACATGGCTTGGTAGTTCGGGCTGGACTGTTCGCATGAGGCACAGGGTCAAGGCTGATTTGCATATAGTCATTGTCTGACCTAGGGTGGTGTGGAGTGCAAACAAATAATGGATTTAGGCCCAGATCTTTGTACTGGGGTGAATGTAAGACATTGTTCTACATTCTGTCCATCAACTGTGTTTTTTGCAATTTTCAACCCGAGTGGGCTGGGTATGCTCAGACGTGAGTCCCAGGCTCTCCACACCACTGGAGTCAAGCTATCCAGGCTGAAGAAGGCTGATAGCCAGAAACCGGTGCTTGGATGCTTGATTCCGGTCTAGGAAAGACATGGCTTGGTAGTTCGGGCTGGACTGTTCCCATGAGGCACAGCGTCAAGGCTGATTTGCATATAGCCATTGTCTGACCTAGGGTGGTGTGGAGTGCAAAAAAACGATGGATTTAGGCCCAGATCTTTGTACTGGGGTGAATGTAAGACATTGTTCTACATTCTGTCCATCAACTGTGTTTTTTTTGCAATTTTCACCCCGAGTGGGCTGGGTATGCTCAGACGTGATTCCCAGGCTCTCCACACCACTGGAGTCAAGCTATCCAGGCTGAAGAAGGCTGATAGCCAGAAACCGGTCCTTGGATGCTTGATTCCGGTCTAGGAAAGACATGGCTTGGTAGTTCGGGCTGGACTGTTCCCATGAGGCACAGGGTCAAGGCTGATTTGCATATAGCCATTGTCTGACCTAGGGTGGTGTGGAGTGCAAAAAAACGATGGATTTAGGCCCAGATCTTTGTACTGGGGTGAATGTAAGACATTGTTCTACATTCTGTCCATCAACTGTGTTTTTTGCAATTTTCACACCGAGTGGGCTGGGTATGCTCAGACGTGAGTCCCAGGCTCTCCACACCACTGGAGTCAAGCTATCCAGGCTGAAGAAGGCTGATAGCCAGAAACCGGTCCTTGGATGCTTGATTCCGGTCTAGGAAAGACATGGCTTGGTAGTTCGGGCTGGACTGTTCCCATGAGGCACAGAGTCAAGGCTGATTTGCATATAGCCATTGTCTGAACCAGGGTGGTGTGGAGTGCAAAAAAACGATGGATTTAGGCCCAGATCTTTGTACTGGGGTGAATGTAAGACATTGTTCTACATTCTGTCCATCAACTGTGTTTTTTGCAATTTTCACCCCGAGTGGGCTGGGTATGCTCAGACGTGAGTCCCAGGCTCTCCACACCACTGGAGTCAAGCTATCCAGGCTGAAGAAGGCTGATAGCCAGAAACCGGTCCTTGGATGCTTGATTCCGGTCTGGGAAAGACATGGCTTGGTAGTTCGGGCTGGACTGTTCGCATGAGGCACAGGGTCAAGGCTGATTTGCATATAGCCATTGTCTGACCTAGGGTGGTGTGGAGTGCAAAAAAATGATGGATTTAGACCCAGATCCTTGTACTGGGGTGAATGTAAGACATTGTTCTACATTCTGTCCATCAACTGTGCTTTTTGCAATTTTCACCCCGAGTGGGCTGGGTATGCTCAGACGTGAGTCCCAGGCTCTCCACACCACTGGAGTCAAGCTATCCAGGCTGAAGAAGGCTGATAGCCAGAAACCGGTCCTTGGATGCTTGATTCCGGTCTAGGAAAGACATGGCTTGGTAGTTCGGGCTGGACTGTTCCCATGAGGCACAGGGTCAAGGCTGATTTGCATATGCCATTGTCTGACCTAGGGTGGTTTGGAGTGCACAAAAACGATGGATTTAGGCCCAGATCTTTGTACTGGGGTGAATGTAAGACATTGTTCTACATTCTGTCCATCAACTGTGTTTTTTGCAATTTTCACCCCGAGTGGGCTGGGTATGCTCAGACGTGAGTCCCAGGCTCTCCACACCACTGGAGTCAAGCTATCCAGGCTGAAGAAGGCTGATAGCCAGAAACCGGTCCTTGGATGCTCGATTCCGGTCTGGGGATGACATGGCTTGGTAGTTCGGACTAGACTGTTCCCATGAGGCACAGGGTCAGAGCTGATTTGCATATAGCCAGTGTTTAACCAAGGGTGGTGTGGAGTGCAAAAAAACGATGGATTTAGGCCCAGATCCTTGTACTGGGGTGAATGTATGACATTGTTCTACATTCTGTCCATCAACTGTGTTTTTTGCAATTTTCACCCCGAGTGGGATGGGTATGCTCAGACGTGAGTCCCAGGCTCTCCACACGACTGGAGTCAAGCTATCCAGGCTGAATGAAGGCTGATAGCCAGAAACCGGTCCCTGGATGCTCGATTCCGGTCTGGGAATGACATGGCTTGGTAGTTCGGACTGGACTGTTCCCATGAGGCACAGGGTCAGAGCTGATTTGCATATAGCCAGTGTCTAACCCAGGGTGGTGTGGAGTGCAAAAAAACGATGGATTTAGGCCCAGATCCTTGTACTGGGGTGAATGTATGACATTGTACTACATTCTGTCCCTCAACTGTGTTTTTTGCAATTTTCACCCCGAGTGGGCTGGGTATGCTCAGACGTGAGTCCCAGGCTCTCCACACCACTGGAGTCAAGCTATCCAGGCTGAATGAAGGCTGATAGCCAGAAACCTGTCCTTGGATGCTCGATTCCGGTCTGAGAATGACATAGCTTGGTAGTTCGGACTGGACTGTTCCCATGAGGCACAGGGTCAGAGCTGATTTGCATATAGCCAGTGTCTAACCCAGGGTGGTGTGGAGTGCAAAAAAACGATGGATTTAGGCCCAGGTCCTTGTACTGGGGTGAATGTATGACATTGTTCTACATTCTGTCCATCAACTGTGTTTTTTGCAAAGGGCCAGAGCTGATTTGCATATAGCCAGTGTCTAACCCAGGGTGGTGTGGAGTGCAAAAAAACGATGGATTTAGGCCCAGATCTTTGTACTGGGGTGAATGTAAGACATTGTTCTACATTCGGTCCATCAACTGTGTTTTTTGCAAATGGTCAGAGCTGATTTGCATATAGCCAGTGTCTAACCCAGGGTGGTGTGGAGTGCAAAAAAACGATGGTTTTAGGCCCAGATCCTTGTACTGGGGTGAATGTATGACATTGTTCTACATTCTGTCCATCACCTGTGTTTTTTGCAATTTTCACCCCGAGTGGGCTGGGTATGCTCAGAAGTGAGTCCCAGGCTCTCCACACCACTGGAATCAAGCTATCCACGCTGAATGAAGGCTGATAGCCAGAAACCGGTCCTTGGATGCTCAATTCCGGTCTGGGAATGACATGGCTTGGTAGTTCGGACTAGACTGTTCCCATGAGGCACAGGGTCAGAGCTGATTTGCATATAGCCAGTGTCTAACCCAGGGTGGTGTGGAGTGCAAAAAAAGCGATGGATTTAGGCCCAGATCCTTGTACTGGGGTGAATGTATGACATTGTTCTACATTCTGTCCATCAACTGTGTTTTTTGCAATTTTCACCCCGAGTGGGATGGGTATGCTCAGACGTGAGTCCCAGGCTCTCCACACGACTGGAGTCAAGCTATCCAGGCTGAATGAAGGCTGATTGCCAGAAACCGGTCCTTGGATGCTTGATTCCGGTCTGGGAAAGACATGGCTTGGTAGTTCGGGCTGGACTGTTCGCATGAGGCACAGGGTCAAGGCTGATTTGCATATAGTCATTGTCTGACCTAGGGTGGTGTGGAGTGCAAACAAATAATGGATTTAGGCCCAGATCTTTGTACTGGGGTGAATGTAAGACATTGTTCTACATTCTGTCCATCAACTGTGTTTTTTGCAATTTTCAACCCGAGTGGGCTGGGTATGCTCAGACGTGAGTCCCAGGCTCTCCACACCACTGGAGTCAAGCTATCCAGGCTGAAGAAGGCTGATAGCCAGAAACCGGTGCTTGGATGCTTGATTCCGGTCTAGGAAAGACATGGCTTGGTAGTTCGGGCTGGACTGTTCCCATGAGGCACAGCGTCAAGGCTGATTTGCATATAGCCATTGTCTGACCTAGGGTGGTGTGGAGTGCAAAAAAACGATGGATTTAGGCCCAGATCTTTGTACTGGGGTGAATGTAAGACATTGTTCTACATTCTGTCCATCAACTGTGTTTTTTTTGCAATTTTCACCCCGAGTGGGCTGGGTATGCTCAGACGTGATTCCCAGGCTCTCCACACCACTGGAGTCAAGCTATCCAGGCTGAAGAAGGCTGATAGCCAGAAACCGGTCCTTGGATGCTTGATTCCGGTCTAGGAAAGACATGGCTTGGTAGTTCGGGCTGGACTGTTCCCATGAGGCACAGGGTCAAGGCTGATTTGCATATAGCCATTGTCTGACCTAGGGTGGTGTGGAGTGCAAAAAAACGATGGATTTAGGCCCAGATCTTTGTACTGGGGTGAATGTAAGACATTGTTCTACATTCTGTCCATCAACTGTGTTTTTTGCAATTTTCACACCGAGTGGGCTGGGTATGCTCAGACGTGAGTCCCAGGCTCTCCACACCACTGGAGTCAAGCTATCCAGGCTGAAGAAGGCTGATAGCCAGAAACCGGTCCTTGGATGCTTGATTCCGGTCTAGGAAAGACATGGCTTGGTAGTTCGGGCTGGACTGTTCCCATGAGGCACAGAGTCAAGGCTGATTTGCATATAGCCATTGTCTGAACCAGGGTGGTGTGGAGTGCAAAAAAACGATGGATTTAGGCCCAGATCTTTGTACTGGGGTGAATGTAAGACATTGTTCTACATTCTGTCCATCAACTGTGTTTTTTGCAATTTTCACCCCGAGTGGGCTGGGTATGCTCAGACGTGAGTCCCAGGCTCTCCACACCACTGGAGTCAAGCTATCCAGGCTGAAGAAGGCTGATAGCCAGAAACCGGTCCTTGGATGCTTGATTCCGGTCTGGGAAAGACATGGCTTGGTAGTTCGGGCTGGACTGTTCGCATGAGGCACAGGGTCAAGGCTGATTTGCATATAGCCATTGTCTGACCTAGGGTGGTGTGGAGTGCAAAAAAATGATGGATTTAGACCCAGATCCTTGTACTGGGGTGAATGTAAGACATTGTTCTACATTCTGTCCATCAACTGTGCTTTTTGCAATTTTCACCCCGAGTGGGCTGGGTATGCTCAGACGTGAGTCCCAGGCTCTCCACACCACTGGAGTCAAGCTATCCAGGCTGAAGAAGGCTGATAGCCAGAAACCGGTCCTTGGATGCTTGATTCCGGTCTAGGAAAGACATGGCTTGGTAGTTCGGGCTGGACTGTTCCCATGAGGCACAGGGTCAAGGCTGATTTGCATATGCCATTGTCTGACCTAGGGTGGTTTGGAGTGCACAAAAACGATGGATTTAGGCCCAGATCTTTGTACTGGGGTGAATGTAAGACATTGTTCTACATTCTGTCCATCAACTGTGTTTTCTGCAATTTTCAACCCGAGTGGGCTGGGTATGCTCAGACGTGAGTCCCAGGCTCTCCACACCACTGGAGTCAAGCTATCCAGGCTGAAGAAGGCTGATAGCCAGAAACCGGTCCTTGGATGCTTGATTCCGGTCTAGGAAAGACATGGCTTGGTAGTTCGGGCTGGACTGTTCCCATGATTCACAGGGTCAAGGCTGATTTGCATATAGCCATTGTCTGACCTAGGGTGGTGTGGAGTGCAAAAACACGATGGATTTAGGCCCAGATCTCTGTACTGGGGTGAATGTAAGACATTGTTCTACATTCTGTCCATCAACTGTGTTTTTTGCAATTTTCACCCCGAGTGGGCTGGGTATGCTCAGACGTGAGTCCCAGGCTCTCCACACCACTGGAGTCAAGCTATCCAGGCTGAAGAAGGCTGATAGCCAGAAACCGGTGCTTGGATGCTTGATTCCGGTCTAGGAAAGACATGGCTTGGTAGTTCGGGCTGGACTGTTCCCATGAGGCACAGCGTCAAGGCTGATTTGCATATAGCCATTGTCTGACCTAGGGTGGTGTGGAGTGCAAAAAAACGATGGATTTAGGCCCAGATCTTTGTCCTGGGGTGAATGTAAGACATTGTTCTACATTCTGTCCATCAACTGTGTTTTTTTTGCAATTTTCACCCCGAGTGGGCTGGGTATGCTCAGACGTGATTCCCAGGCTCTCCACACCACTGGAGTCAAGCTATCCAGGCTGAAGAAGGCTGATAGCCAGAAACCAGTCCTTGGATGCTTGATTCCGGTCTAGGAAAGACATGGCTTGGTAGTTCGGGCTGGACTGTTCCCATGAGGCACAGGGTCAAGGCTGATTTGCATATAGCCATTGTCTGACCTAGGGTAGTGTGGAGTGCAAAAAAACGATGGATTTAGGCCCAGATCTTTGTACTGGGGTGAATGTAAGACATTGTTCCACATTCTGTCCATCAACTGTGTTTTTTGCAATTTTCACCCCGAGTGGGCTGGGTATGCTCAGACGTGAGTCCCAGGCTCTCCACACCACTGGAGTCAAGCTATCCAGGCTGAAGAAGGCTGATAGCCAGAAACCGGTCCTTGGATGCTTGATTCCGGTCTAGGAAAGACATGGCTTGGTAGTTCGGGCTGGACTGTTCCCATGAGGCACAGAGTCAAGGCTGATTTGCATATAGCCATTGTCTGAACCAGGGTGGTGTGGAGTGCAAAAAAACAATGGATTTAGGCCCAGATCTTTGTACTGGGGTGAATGTAAGACATTGTTCTACATTCTGTCCATCAACTGTGTTTTTTGCAATTTTCACCCCGAGTGGGCTGGGTATGCTCAGACGTGAGTCCCAGGCTCTCCACACCACTGGAGTCAAGCTATCCAGGCTGAAGAAGGCTGATAGCCAGAAACCGGTCCTTGGATGCTTGATTCCGGTCTGGGAAAGACATGGCTTGGTAGTTCGGGCTGGACTGTTCGCATGAGGCACAGGGTCAAGGCTGATTTGCATATAGCCATTGTATGACCTAGGGTGGTGTGGAGTGCAAAAAAATGATGGATTTAGACCCAGATCCTTGTACTGGGGTGAATGTAAGACATTGTTCTACATTCTGTCCATCAACTGTGCTTTTTGCAATTTTCACCCCGAGTGGGCTGGGTATGCTCAGACGTGAGTCCCAGGCTCTCCACACCACTGGAGTCAAGCTATCCAGGCTGAAGAAGGCTGATAGCCAGAAACCGGTCCTTGGATGCTTGATTCCGGTCTAGGCAAGACATGGCTTGGTAGTTCGGGCTGGACTGTTCCCATGAGGCACAGGGTCAAGGCTGATTTGCATATAGCCATTGTCTGACCTAGGGTGGTTTGGAGTGCAAAAAAACGATGGATTTAGGCCCAGATCTTTGTACTGGGGTGAATGTAAGACATTGTTCTACATTCTGTCCATCAACTGTGTTTTTTGCAATTTTCACCCCGAGTGGGCTGGGTATGCTCAGACGTGAGTCCCAGGCTCTCCACACCACTGGAGTCAAGCTATCCAGGCTGAAGAAGGCTGATAGCCAGAAACCGGTCCTTGGATGATTGATTCCGGTCTAGGAAAGACATGGCTTGGTAGTTCGGGCTGGACTGTTCCCATGAGGCACAGGGTCAAGGCTGATTTGCATCTAGCCATTGTCTGACCTAGGGTGGTGTGGAGTGCAAAAAAACGATGGATTTAGGCCCAGATCTTTGTACTGGGGTGAATGTAAGACATTGTTCTACATTCTGTCCATCAACTGTGTTTTTTGCAATTTTCACCCCGAGTGGGCTGGGTATGCTCAGACGTGAGTCCCAGGCTCTCCACACCACTGGAGTCAAGCTATCCAGGCTGAAGAAGGCTGATAGCCAGAAACCGGTCCTTGGATGCTTGATTCCGGTTTAGGAAAGACATGGCTTGGTAGTTCGGGCTGGACTGTTCCCATGAGGCACAGGGTCAAGGCTGATTTGCATATAGCCATTGTCTGACCTAGGGTGGTGTGGAGTGCAAAAAACGATGGATTTAGGCCCAGATCTTTGTACTGGGGTGAATGTAAGACATTGTTCCACATTCTGTCCATCAACTGTGTTTTTTGCAATTTTCACCCCGAGTGGGCTGGGTATGCTCAGACATGAGTCCCAGGCTCTCCACACCACTGGAGTCATGCTATCCAGGCTGAAGAAGGCTGATAGCCAGAAACCGGTCCTTGGATGCTTGATTCCGGTCTAGGAAAGACATGGCTTGGTAGTTCGGGCTGGACTGTTCCCATGAGGCACAGGGTCAAGGCTGATTTGCATATAGCCATTGTCTGAACCAGGGTGGTGTGGAGTGCAAAAAATGATGGATTTAGGCCCAGATCTTTGTACTGGGGTGAATGTAAGACATTGTTCTACATTCTGTCCATCAACTGTGTTTTTTGCAATTTTCACCCCGAGTGGGCTGGGTATGCTCAGACGTGAGTCCCAGGCTCTCCACACCACTGGAGTCAAGCTATCCAGGCTGAAGAAGGCAGATAGCCAGAAACCGGTCCTTGGATGCTTGATTCCGGTCTAGGAAAGACATGGCTTGGTAGTTCGGGCTGGACTGTTCCCATGAGGCACAGGGTCAGGGCTGATTTGCATATAGCCATTGTCTGACCTTGGGTGGTGTGCAGTGCAAAAAAACGATGGATTTAGGCCCAGATCTTTGTACTGGGGTGAATGTAAGACATTGTTCTACATTCTGTCCATCAACTGTGTTGTTTGCAAATGGTCAGAGCTGATTTGCATATAGCCAGTGTCTAACCCAGGGTGGTGTGGAGTGCAAAAAAACGATGGATTTAGGCCCAGATCCTTGTACTGGGGTGAATGTATGACATTGTTCTACATTCTGTCCATCAACTGTGTTTTTTGCAATTTTCACCCCGAGTGGGCTGGGTATGCTCAGTAGTGAGTCCCAGGCTCTCCACACCACTGGAATCAAGCTATCCACGCTGAATGAAGTCAAGCTATCCAGGCTGAAGAAGGCTGATAGCCAAAAACCGGTCCTTGGATGCTTGATTCCGGTCTAGGAAAGACATGGCTTGGTAGTTCGGGCTGGACTGTTCCCATGAGGCACAGGGTCAAGGCTGATTTGCATATAGCCATTGTCTAACCCTGGGTGGTGTGGAGTGCAAAAAAATGATGGATTTAGGCCCAGATCCTTGTACTGGGGTGAATGTATGACATTGTTCTACATTCTGTCCATCAACTGTGTTTTTTGCAATTTTCACCCCGAGTGTGATGGGTATGCTCAGACGTGAGTCCCAGGCTCTCCACACGACTGGAGTCAAGCTATCCAGGCTGAATGAAGGCTGATAGCCAGAAACCGGTCCTTGGATGCTCGATTCCGGTCTGGGAATGACATGGCTTGGTAGTTCGGACTGGACTGTTCCCATGAGGCACAGGGTCAGAGCTGATTTGCATATAGCCAGTGTCTAACCCAGGGTGGTGTGGAGTGCAAAAAACCGATGGATTTAGGCCCAGATCCTTGTACTGGGGTGAATGTATGACATTGTACTACATTCTGTCCATCAACTGTGTTTTTTGCAAAGGTTCAGAGCTGATTTTCATATAGCCAGTGTCTAACCCAGTGTGGTGTGGACTGCAAAAAAACGATGGATTTAGGCCCAGATCCTTGTACTGGGGTGAATGTATGACATTGTTCTACATTCTGTCCATCAACTGTGTTTTTTGCAATTTTCACCCCGAGTGGGCTGGGTATGCTCAGAAGTGAGTCCCAGGCTCTCCACACCACTGGAGTCAAGCTATCCACGCTGAATGAAGGCTGATAGCCAGAAACCGGTCCTTGGATGCTCGATTCTGGTCTGGGGATGACATGGCTTGGTAATTCGGACTAGACTGTTCCCATGAGGCACAGGGTCAGAGCTGATTTGCATATAGCCAGTGTTTAACCAAGGGTGGTGTGGAGTGCAAAAAAACGATGGATTTAGGCCCAGATCCTTGTACTGGGGTGAATGTATGACATTGTTCTACATTCTGTCCATCAACTGTGTTTTTTGCAATTTTCACCCCGAGTGGGATGGGTATGCTCAGACGTGAGTCCCAGGCTCTCCACACGACTGGAGTCAAGCTATCCAGGCTGAATGAAGGCTGATAGCCAGAAACCGGTCCCTGGATGCTCGATTCCGGTCTGGGAATGACATGGCTTGGTAGTTCGGACTGGACTGTTCCCATGAGGCACAGGGTCAGAGCTGATTTGCATATAGCCAGTGTCTAACCCAGGGTGGTGTGGAGTGCAAAAAAACGATGGATTTAGGCCCAGATCCTTGTACTGGGGTGAATGTATGACATTGTACTACATTCTGTCCCTCAACTGTGTTTTTTGCAATTTTCACCCCGAGTGGGCTGGGTATGCTCAGACGTGAGTCCCAGGCTCTCCACACCACTGGAGTCAAGCTATCCAGGCTGAATGAAGGCTGATAGCCAGAAACCTGTCCTTGGATGCTCGATTCCGGTCTGAGAATGACATAGCTTGGTAGTTCGGACTGGACTGTTCCCATGAGGCACAGGGTCAGAGCTGATTTGCATATAGCCAGTGTCTAACCCAGGGTGGTGTGGAGTGCAAAAAAACGATGGATTTAGGCCCAGGTCCTTGTACTGGGGTGAATGTATGACATTGTTCTACATTCTGTCCATCAACTGTGTTTTTTGCAAAGGGCCAGAGCTGATTTGCATATAGCCAGTGTCTAACCCAGGGTGGTGTGGAGTGCAAAAAAACGATGGATTTAGGCCCAGATGTTTGTACTGGGGTGAATGTAAGACATTGTTCTACATTCTGTCCATCAACTGTGTTTTTTGCAAATGGTCAGAGCTGATTTGCATATAGCCAGTGTCTAACCCAGGGTGGTGTGGAGTGCAAAAAAACGATGGTTTTAGGCCCAGATCCTTGTACTAGGGTGAATGTATGACATTGTTCTACATTCTGTCCATCACCTGTGTTTTTTGCAATTTTCACCCCGAGTGGGCTGGGTATGCTCAGAAGTGAGTCCCAGGCTCTCCACACCACTGGAATCAAGCTATCCACGCTGAATGAAGGCTGATAGCCAGAAACCGGTCCTTGGATGCTCAATTCCGGTCTGGGAATGACATGGCTTGGTAGTTCGGACTAGACTGTTCCCATGAGGCACAGGGTCAGAGCTGATTTGCATATAGCCAGTGTCTAACCCAGGGTGGTGTGGAGTGCAAAAAAAGCGATGGATTTAGGCCCAGATCCTTGTACTGGGGTGAATGTATGACATTGTTCTACATTCTGTCCATCAACTGTGTTTTTTGCAATTTTCACCCCGAGTGGGATGGGTATGCTCAGACGTGAGTCCCAGGCTCTCCACACGACTGGAGTCAAGCTATCCAGGCTGAATGAAGGCTGAGTGCCAGAAACCGGTCCTTGGATGCTCGATTCCGGTCTGAGAATGACATGGCTTGGTAGTTCGGACTGGACTGTTCCCATGAGGCACAGGGTCAGAGCTGATTTGCATATAGCCAGTGTCTAACCCAGGGTGGTGTGGAGTGCAAAAAAACGATGGATTTAGGCCCAGATCCTTATACTGGGGTGAATGTATGACATTGTTCTACATTCTGTCCATCAACTGTGTTTTTTGCAATTTTCACCCCGAGTGGGCTGGGTATGCTCAGACGTGAGTCCCAGGCTCTCCACACCACTGGAGTCAAGCTATCCAGGCTGAATGAAGGCTGATAGCCATCAACTGTGTTTTTTGCAATTTTCAGTCGTCTGAAAGCACGTGGACTACAGCGGCACCATCCGTCATTCTTAGTATGGCCCAATATTACGAGCATCGTGAGAATGAGAGCAAGGACAGATTAGAGAAGAAGACTAAGGATTTAAAAACAAGGGTATTATTGCAACAAGTTAGCAGAGGTCAAATGACAGGAAGGGGAGTGCGGGGCTCGTATCAAAGTGGCCAGCCGGTGGGGAGAGGCAGAGGGGGTTCGCCAAATATTGGGATAAACCAATGTTCCTATTGTAAGGAGGAGGGACATTGGAGAATAGATTGCCCGTTGCTACAAGGACGAAACGGACCCAGTAGGGGTCGAGGAAGAGGTAGGGGAAACATAGATCGGAATAGTATGAGGAGGGAAGAATCGCAGCACGAGGGGTCTCGTAAGAATCATTTTGACGACCCCCAGAATAGACAATATTACAATGAAAGCTATCAGAATGACAGATACGAGGACCAAGAGTATGCCTGAGACAGCCAAGGACAGAGCGGGGGCCGTATTACAGTACCAGTGGACCAAGAGGGACCCTATGTAGAAGGAGAACTGTTGGGTACATCAGGGAAGTTTTTAGTGGATACTGGAGCGATGAGTAGTTCAGTCGCCCAGGCACTGGTCCCAGGGGCAGCTCTGTCTGGCCAAAATAATGTATCAGTCGGATTCTCTGGAATACCGGTAGTCAGCCCCGTTTCAAAACCTCTGCCTTTCACGATTGGTCCCATTTCTATGCATACTCCTTTTCTCCTTACTTCTAATTGTGGAGAGAATGTGTTAGGTTTGGATATATTAAAGAAACTTCATGCACAAATCTACTGCTCACCCGATGGTGTTTTTCTAACCATGCAGAAACCACCTATAGAAATGGCCCAGTATTTTGCTAAAAACGAACCCTTGCCTCCTGAATTTGCTACCATTCCTCCGACCTTATGGGCGAAAGGGGATACTGACGTGGGTCTGTTAAGAATAGACTCGGTGTCAATCACCATAAAACCAAATGCAAAAATGCCTCGCATTCCACAGTATGAAATATCACCAAAGGGTGAACAAGCATTGCTCCATATCATTCGCGACTTAATTGGAAAAGGGGTGGTGGAAGAAACAGCGGCAAATATCTGTAATAGTCCCATTTTGCCGATTTTGAAGAAGACTCCAATTGATGGCACCCCGGATTATAAATCTGCATATTGTTTTGTGATTGACCTTAGAGCTGTCAATAAAATAGTGGTCCCACAATACCCAATGGTACCAGATAACACTACGATCCTTACCATGATTCCCCCTACTGCTCGATATTTTTCTGTCATCGATTTAAAGAATGCTTTCTTTAGCATTCCTATTCATCCTGATAGCAGACATATCTTCGGATACTCATTAGGAGGACGAAGTTTTAGATTTACGCGCGCACCTCAGGGCTATACAGAAAGTCCTAGTATATATAGCCAGGCTTTGAAAGCAGTATTGGATGAACTAGTTTTACCTACCGGCAATACAGTCATTCAATATGTCGACGACATTTTGGTGGCCTCTGATACGGAGGATAAGTGCAGAGATGCTACTGTAAAGTTGTTACACCATTTGGCTAAAAAAGGAAATAAGGTCTCCCTTTCCAAATTTCAATATTGTTGACAGGAAGTGACCTACCTGGGCCACTTACTGTCGAAAGCGGGGAGACGACTAACACCAGAACGAATATCTGTAATTACTAATATGTCTGTACCATGTACTCAACGTGATGTCCGTGCTCTTCTTGGCATAACCTCTTACTGTCGCCAATGGATTCCTAACTATTCCCTCATCTCTAAACCCTTGTTGTACTTGACTACCAAAGATGTGCATGAACCCCTACCCTGGGCGGATGAATGCCAAGAAGCCTTTGGCTCTTTGAAATCTGCTTTATGTTCTGCGCCTGTTTTGGGTTCCCCGGATTACCGGAAGCCTTTGTCACTTTATGTGCACGAGGTGGACGGTTGTTCTCTTTCAGTATTAACTCAGGGTTTTGGGGGGAAACAGAGACCCTGTGCCTTCTTTTCATCAGTACTGGACATAGAAGCACGAGCCCTTCCCAGTTGTCTGAGGGCCATGGCGGCGGTAGCAGTGGCCATCCGACAATCAGAGGGGATAGTGTTGAACACTGACCTCACAGTAAATGTTAAATAAAACCAAAACCCAGCACCTTACGAGTGCCCGCTTGACAGGATACGAACTGACATTGTTTGCACCCCACATTACCATTAAGAGATGTGCCACATTGAATCCAGCAACACTATTACCTCTCCCTTCTAGTGATACAAAGGACGATATCCATAATTGTGTGTTTAGAACTGAGGAAGAGACAAAGGGCCGTGTAGATCTCACAGACATTCCTTTACCGGAACCCCAAGGAGAATTGTATGTTGATGGCTCCAATTTTAAGTTACCAGATGGAACTGCAACAGCTGCGTATGCTATTACGACTTTGAAGACAGTAGTGGAAACTGCTAGGATTTCACACCACTCTGCCCAGGCAGCTGAACTAATAGCTTTGTTACGTGCGTGCGAAATTAGCAAAGGATTGAGAGTAAACCTTTATTCTTTATTTCGGTAAAATGTTATCACCATAAAAGACATTACAATAATCCATTAAAACAGTTAAAACATAATTATACTTTACAAATTCGTTCAGTTCATTCAAAGAAGTTTATCACATTGTTATATGTTATGGTCACTGGGCGGCCTTAATACATTTTGTCCTCAGAAACCACACAGCTCCTAGGTACTTAGCTACTGCAAATACAATATGTTTCGACAGGTCTGTTTTGAGGACTCTAAAAGCAACTATACAGTCTACAAATCCCAGGTTTCTGCACAAAGGGACGATCCATTTCTTGCGTGTCTCACGATAAACTGGACAAAAAAAGATTATGTGGAGCTCAGACTCCTCGGCCAGTTTGCAAGCTGGACAAAGGCTATTCACATGTTTACTCCACTTGCTTGTAAATAATCGGAGTGGGAGGGACCCATGTCTCCATTGTAGATAGAGTTTCCTAAGCAAGGAGGGATATAAGTTGTCTAACATTGGCTCAAAGCTGTAGATGTCCTTGGTGCCTAACAATGTCTCTGTCAATGTCCCTTTACACGGACAGTCAGTACGCCTTTGGCGTTGCCCATAGTTTTGGGAGGTTATGGAGGGAGAGGGGTTTCTTTACCAGACATGGCCAAAAGATTCAACATGGTCCTATAATTGATCGTTTGTTGTTAGCTTTGACACTACCAGATAAAGTGGCCATTATCAAATGTAGCGCCCATCAGAAAATAGTCGATTCTACAGGAAAGGGAAATGCCTATGCTGATTCAGTGGCGAAGGAAACAGCTCGGACTAAAGTAACTCCCATGTTTCCCAGTACTTCAGCCCGACGGGTGGCGGAAACTTCTGTGTTTGACAATACCATAGAGAGTGTAAGGGAATTACAGAAGGAAGCCACCATAGATGAGACACAGAAATGGAAGCAGGAAGTAGGGAAACTGGACAAGAATGAATGTTGGATAGATCGAACTGAAAGACAGCGTTGGTTACTCCCTAATGCATTAGTATATGCAGTAGTGACCATGGCCCATGGCTCGGCACAAATAGGAGCAAAAGGTATTTGTGCTGTATTAGACCCAGTCTGGAACAACCCAAACATTCCCAAAACTGCCGCACATGTGGTCAAATACTGTCCAGTGTGCTTACGCTATAATTCGGGGTGCAGAGAGTCTGTTCTAAGTGGAAATTTTGCACACCATCCTTGCCTTTTGAAGTTATTCAGATTGATTACATTCAAATGGAGAGGGTTAATAACTTGAAATACGTGCTGGTGGTGGTTTGTGCTTTCAGTAAGTGGGTTGAAGCCTACCCCAGCAAAGAAGTCACTGCGGTGGTAACTGCTAAAGCTTTGATTAAAGAATATTTCCCCAGGTATTGTTTGCCCGGAAATATATGGTCGGACAATGGAACACATTTTAATTCGGCATTGGTTCAGAGTGTATGTGATGGTTTACAAATTCGCCAGAAGTTCCATGCAGCCAGACACCCCCAGTCAGCAGGACTAGTTAAAAAACTACAATGGCATATTAAAATTGAAAATGGCCAAGATCTGCGCAAGCACTGGAGTAAAGTGGCCTGATGCACTCCCTTTGGCATTACTATCCTTGAGAACGACTCCACACATGAGGACTGGGTTGTCTCCATATGAGGTCATTTTTGGCAGACCCGCCAATGTGTGGGGAGTCCCTAGACCTAGGTCCTTTAGAGACATTGATTATCCTTTGATGACAGATTATTTGTATGCATTAACTAAAGATCTGCGTTCTATTCATCAAAAGGTATCCGAGACATTGCGGCCGCTACCAGAGGGTCCCGGACATCGGCTGGAACCCGGTCAGTGGGTTCTAGTACGGAACTACCAGAAGAAATCGAGTTTGGAGCCGAAATGGTCTGAGCCCTATCAGATCATTCTCGTTACCAGGTCAGCTGTGAAGGTGCACGGGAGGAAACACTGGATCCATGGGAGTAATTTGAAACAACTCCCTCTACCTTTGCCCTTTGATTTGCAAAACCGCGAAGGAATTCCAAGCCAAGAAGGAGAATCGCTCCGGAGCTTTGTCCCTTTTTCAGAAGCTCGAGACAGGGGGCAGCCAAGTGAAGCTGAGCCGTCGGTCGACAAAGTGGTGGCCCAATCAGCGGAGACCAGTATTGAGGGTCCATCACAGGATTCGGATGTATCTAATGCCCGTGCCACTGAGTTGTTTTCTGATCAGGAGTGACCTGGTCATTGCAAATACGACCTGCGGCCCCGAAAACAGCGCAGTACCCCAGCTCCTCTTGATAGGAGATAGGGAAAGACTGGAGTTCTGAAACCTTGGATATATTTGCTGGGGTACTGAGCGAGACACTGGACTGAACGCGTTGAGAGCTTGGAACATTGTGCTAAATAGCTCTGTTCAGAAAGAAAGACTGAGTTGGGGGCTGCGGTCGTTCTACAAAACAAAGGAAATTGTTTGTTATTTTGTCCAATGGATATGAATGACGAGAGTCTACCTGTGAGACTCTGAACGGACACAGGGAGAAGAACCCCTCTGGTGGCGTGCGTGCTTTGTGGATACAGATAGTTTTTGGACTTATAGAGAGGGACCGAGTTATATCTGAACTTTTAGCAAGTATGTTCCCTTTTGCCCGATTTGCAATGGAAGATGAGAGACCACTAGCCCCTCGGCGATATATGGATAATATGCATTTGTATTCCGGATGGTCCACCAGAGTGAAGGTGGCATTCGTTGTTTTTATCATTATTATCACAGTTATTATGATGAGTGTGTTTGTATATTTAGAATTTCAGCATCCAGTACAGAAATTACTAGGCACCACTGTTGCCCCAGAAGAACATCTCTTTTACTCTTTGCCCCCTCATAAGACTAGAATAGAGAGACTTATATGAAAAATGCCTTTATAGAAATGTTGCATCAGACCCATTCCACTACAAATAAGACAAACTGTTGGGTATGTGGACTACTCCCTTCAGTTATGCACCAACATGAACTGTTTATTTCCCTACCAATGTCCTATTTAGCCAGTTGTGAAGCATGGTTCCAGTTGTTATCGTTGATGTATTCGCATTATGTAGCCGAACCGAAAATGTATACTGAAAAGGATTATGAGGCCATTTTAAAATGCATAGAGAAACATCAGGGATTTGATGCAGCTGGAAATGAAGGAGAGGGCTCCTTGGACCCTAATGCCTGTATGAATTTATATACTGATTATAAGAATGTGACATGGCTAATGAAAGAAATGCAGGATTTTGAACTCTTCAATGATACGATGTATTTTCAGCATTTTAAGGGCCGAAACGTTACAAATGATAAAGCCTTACCCATCCCTATCATTAATACTACCTCCCCGTTTTGCATACAGGGTAGAGGCCATGTTAAGGTAGGCAGGAGTAGATGTAATTACACCTACACTCTACAAGTGTACAGTACCCCACCTATGATCACCCCACCAGATGTGTATTTTGTGTGTGGTGAAAATGCCTATACATGGCTTCCCCCGGGGTTGGGCAGGAAGTTGTTCTCTTTAGTTTCTTTATCCCCCTGTATATATTGCCCCTCCTAACTATCATAAAACTCACCAGTTGATACAGAAAGAGGAAGTAGTGAGCCGAAACGTTAGGAGTTATGATCTTGATGCCACTGATCAAACAGATACTTCCTTGCAGCAATTTGAAGACTTCGCGAAGGGACTTACTCCCTTCTGGGGGCCCATATTCAATAGTCGCAGTATAAGACGCTTGTCAAGGATAGTTGAGAATGTGGTCCAGACCACCACTGGAATATTCATTAATATCACTGTAGAGCTTGCTGCGACGAGGCTTGTTTCGCTCCAGAACCGGATGGTTCTTGACGTCATCCTCGCAGATAGGGGAGGAGCCTGTCGTGTGATCGGCAGCTCTTGCTGCGTGTTTATTCCAGATTCAGCGCCCACTATTCATCTAGCTATACAGAAGCTACATCGATTGGCTAGTGAGGCCCATGTTGACAATGGCACCTGGTCCCTTAGCAGTTGGTTTTGGGGTCTTTTAGCTACCTGGGTTTGGAAGATATTTGTAATAATGGCAGGGGCATTTGGAGTAATCTTCACATGTTGCTTGTGTCTCCAATGCGGCCCTGCCTGTTGCTCGTTTTGTGCCACCAGGATCACGTCAGCACTGCAATTTTCCCGACAGATCAGGGTAGAAAAACAGATGATCCAAAAGAAAGTAAATGATCTCATGCAAATAGATGAGGGGGTATTTGTAGAATAGAAGTATGTGTATTGGCCATATTAGGCCAAAAGGGCCGTCTGTAGGGATCGAATTTGCCATAAACATATTGTTGGCCTAATATATCCAATATAAACCTTGTAAACATACACTCGATTAATTAGAATGAAGTGCATTTATTTAGTTACCTACATTCACTCTTTATTGGATAGTACTATTGACATGGCTGGAGCCATTTTGTTTCGTTTCTTAGTGTGCAAATGCGGTTTCCCTGAAATCACGTGACTGTGTCTTTCTTTTTAATCCACGACGTCAGCCAAACCATGGTCGAGGTCTGCTAACTGGTAGCTCAAGAGAAACTCAAGGTCGCACCTGCCTTCCTGGTGGGATGCGTACATTCTCACAAAACCCGTTCTTGTCCTCCCCGGCTTTAGATAGACTGGGAGGCAACTGGTTGACCTGCCCCCGGAATAGCTGAAGCCTAGGATAGTAGCAATCAATTGTGCCTTATATGGGTATTCCTCTTGGCCTGCTGACAAACTGCGTTTTTCCTTGTAGGGTGTCATTCTCGATGTGTGAAAACGTATATATGCTTTGTACTTTGAACATGTTAGCAGTCTCCTCTGCGCACCTTTGAGGTTGTGTAGACCGGGGCTCCCCTGCCAAGGTTTGTCTTTGATGAATAAACGATTGAACCTTCTCCATTGCCGACTGAATTATTCCTTATCCTTAATCGTATATGGGTTATTGGTAAGTGTGACCCGTTAGAATTTATTTGAACCCTTCAGCGATTTCTACAAAAGTGCCGATTTCGCGGGCACTTTTGTAAAAATCGCGGAATTTTTACAAAAGTGCCGATTTTGCGGCAAACCGCGAAATCCTGGAGAGTCTGACTAGTGGGGTGTGTCTCAATGTTCCCTCAGGTATGTCCGGTAGCCTAAAATAAGAGGGGTGTGGGTAAAAAATGGGAACAGTATCCTGCCAAGTCCAGACTGCATGCAGGAGGACTCTCACACCTCCACAAATTAGAGTCCCATCAATCCAACCCACAGCAGGTCTACAAGTTCCCATTTCTATGCGACAACCACT
The DNA here is from genome assembly GCF_964261635.1 of Lissotriton helveticus. Lineage (NCBI taxonomy): Eukaryota > Metazoa > Chordata > Amphibia > Caudata > Salamandridae > Lissotriton > Lissotriton helveticus. The sequence goes on along the minus strand of NC_136067.1, from coordinate 1,803,767,899 downwards.
GGAGCTGCTTGTATGACCCCTCAGGGAAGCCACTTGTTGCCACTCCTTCAGGGTGGGGTCTGGGTCTCATCTACAATTTTATTGCAAATTTTGCAGTGATATTTTCAAGGGTGTCATAGAAGGTCACCCATCCCCTTGCCAATTTTGACCCCAGGGGCCTGGCCAATCAATGGTGGGTGCCCAGGCCCCACCCAGTACCTTTTGTTGGGGCCGCCGATGAGCCTTAATGCCCCCACGTTCCCTGCTTTCAGCGGGAGACAGCATTGTTCCCTCATGCAGGGAGCAGCAAAAAATGCTGCTCCCTGCATGTGGGAGCAGCATCTGTTTCCTTGCCAGCTTCACAGCAGACAGTGAAACAGATAAAAACTCTGCATGAAAAATGCCCCCACCTGCTGGGAGCGGACTTACTGTTTGCTCTCGCTTGGCGGAATCTTTAACTTGCTCCAGGCAAGCAAGAGCAAACGGAGGGTTCCGTGACCGCCCCATTGGGGGGGCAGGGAAACCGCTATTTCCAGGGGTGGGGAATCCTGGACATAGCTGGAGACTGGCCCTGGGGGATGGGGTCCCCAGGGCCATTAATGGCTCAATGAAGGGGGCTGCGCAGCCATCCTCCCATTCTATTGCATGTCTGGCCCTCGGAGCTCCCCTCCCTATTATGTATATAGGCCGGGCCTCAGTAAACTAGCCTTGAAAGTTTTGTGAAGATTCATCAAGTGACCCCATAACTTATTAGCAAAACAAAAAACGCTTTGTCTACATAAACTAGGTCGTAACTATAACTGCCCATCAGTAGGTTTTTATATATATTACCTGTGTTAGCGGCCACTAAGTAGTTATAGTTAGGTCTACTTTTCCACAGAAAGAGCATTTTTGTGTTGGCCAATAACTTTGGTCCCATTTGACGAATCTTCACAAAACTTTCCAAAACAAATGTTCTTCCACCTCAGCTCCTTCCTGGAAAGTTTTTGGGTGGTCTGTCATGAGGGGGTTGCGAAAAAAGGGGGTCCGAAAAAGCAAAATTCCTATTGATTTACCATAGACTTCTTTAAGATGAGCTACAGCAAAAACTGGAATTACACCAAATTTAGCTAGAAGCTAGATCTTCATACGTAGATTGTGCTTTTTGTGATTTGGTGTTAATCTGTTCAGTCATTTTTGAGACATTTAGGGTAAAAAATAATGTTATAGTTTAGCTGTCAGGTCCACGAAAGACTATAGAGACTTTTAAGGGAGAGACAATTTAAAAATAGTGCGTTCTTTTTGGCCCAGGTAGCTTTATTTTTATTGGGCCATTTCACTCCCGTGGGAGTCAGACTCTTGCGAAAGCGAGCACTCTGATTGGCTGCCAGCAACATGAGAACAATGTTGCTGGCAGACATTACAGGACATGTTACTTTAAGTTAAGAAAAACCCTACAAATTCACTGAAAAACAGAAAGGTTAAAATGTTGTTCAAGTTAGGAATTGGAAGAATATTTAAGTTTACATTAAAAGAACCTTGGAAATTCACAGAAAAAAGCTAAGGTTAAAATTATGTTATAGTTTGGTGAAAATGTCACAGAAAATATATCATTTGAAACTAACAAAACGACTGAAATTCATCAGTTATATGTATCTCAAGTAACTATAACTGCTACCCTAAAGTAACTGAACCTTGCATCCTCCCCATGCATTGCTTTTACCTTTGCATATTACATCTCTCATGGCATATTCAGTGATTACATTTATAACATCACTAATCACATATGAAATGCCATCATTGTTGATAATTCTGTGCATGGTGGGGGCATGAGTCATAGTTACTTTAGGGTACAATGGAGCTTTCTGACTGACCCTGGGTGCTTTTTTCCCAATGGGCCCATTCGCTCTGCGGGAGTCAGTGGGAGCAAGCACTCTGATTGGCTGTCAGTATCCTCAGAAAAATGTTGGTGGTAGCCATTACAGGACTTGTGGACTTAGTCCCCTGTCTTGAAAGTAGAAAATAAAGTGATTTAAGGGGGTAGGATAGGGTTACCTTGCTCCCAGACCCCATTTTTACCATGATCCCGCAAGACTTCTGCGGGATTGGGGGGGAAAAAGGCGGCACAGACTGCATTTTTTAATTAAGGAGAGGTGTGGCACCCCTCCCTGAGCTGTTTTTAGCCTTGTGGACCCCATCTCCCAGGGCTCAATTTATTACTATGGACCCTATTCCTTTTTTATTTAAAAAAGTGGCCTAGAAGATGGGGTGCCCGGGCCTAATAAGGCTCCAGGAGGGGGGCAATGTGGCCCCACTCCCCTTTAATTAAAAAACATATGACCCTGGGGGTTGGAGGTCCCCAGGGCCTAACAAGGCTCATGGGTGAGGGCCATGCGGCCCTCCTATCCTTTAATTGATACAAATGTCTGGTGTCCCCAGGGCCTAATAAGCTGGGGGAGGAGGACCATTCAGCCTCCCTCCCCTTTAATTAAAAATAATGGCCCCGGGGATGGAGGCCCCAGGGCCTGAAAAGACATGGGGAGGGGGCCACGCATCCCCCCTCTCATTTAAATGTAGTATTGGCCCTGGGGATGGGGTACCCAGGGCCTACAAGGCTTGGGAAGGGAGCTCTTCACCCTCCTGCTTCAATAAAAAACAAAATGCCTGGGCTCCCCAGGTCCTAATAAGCTCAGGGAGTGGGGCCATGTGGCCCCCTTCCCTTTTAATTGTAATGTTGGCTTTGGGTATGTGGTCCCCAGGGCCTAACAATACTCGGGGAGGTGGTCCCCTTAGCCCCCCTTTATTTTAAGTTGTGACCATGGGGGGTCCACTCAGGAACAGATACACATGGACATCCCTCCCTGAGTATAAAAAAAGCCCAGGGGATGAAGTCCCCAGGGTCTAATAAGGCTCAGGAGTCGGCCACGCGGCACCCTCCCTTTGAATAAAAAACAAAACGCCATGGGGAGTAGGGTCTGCAGGACCTAATAAGGCTTGATGTGGGTGGCCACTTGGCCCCCTCCACTTTAATTAAAAAAGAAGGCCCTGGTGTTGGGTTGCACAGGTGCCCAATAAGGCTTGGTGAGGTTGGCCACGTGGCCCCCCTCCCCTTGCATAAAAAAGGCCCAGGCGGATGGGGGGCCATTCCCAATAAAAAAGAACCTCGGGGATGGAATTGTGAACCCCATCCTGTCCTGCGGGCATGTGCAACCCACCCCTTTAAAAAACATAAGGTCGTATCGCCAACCCCCTGCGGAAGGGGGTTGGCTTTACATATCGTAATAAATATAACTTTTTGTTTTAAAAAACCTAGAAATTCACTGAAAAAAGCTCAGTGATGTCATCAATGATGTCATTTGAGATGCCATCAGTGTTGTCATAAATTATGTCATAAAACATGTCATGAGTGATATAATATGTGAGGTTATAACTAGTGCATGGCGGGGATGCAGGTTATAGTTCACTCTGGAAGATATAACTGGTGATTGAGTTTCTGTGTTTTTTAAGTATATATATACATATATGTATATATATCGAATAACTTCCCTCCACAACGTGAGAAAAGGAGGCAGAGGGGGTTAACAGGTAACGCCAAGCTTTATTCAGCAGCCTTCAGTGCTGGCGGCGAATGCATTTCGGCTCCTGGCCTTCCTCAGCGCCCTGCCATGCACAGTAAGTCCTCCACTTAATGTCCCAAACCTGCAACCCTATAATGAAAGGTCCGGAAACTCCTCCCCCGGCTGATTGTTCTCACCTGTTGGTGTCCGGAATAACGCAGTGGACTCCAACTCCCAGAATGCACCATAGGTGTGCATCTGGGTCGACGGTATGGTAGTGCCTCTTGGTGGGTAAATGGCTTTGTCCGGAATGTGCAAGAGGGTGGTGGAGGTCCCCACGGAGCGCTGCCAAAGTCTTCAAGGCCTCCCTGTGTCCCCTCGGTCCGCAGCTGCCTCGGCGTCCAGGGAGGAAATGTCGGCAGGGACAGCCATTGCGCATAGCGTCCTAACGGAGGCAAGTGCCTCCTACCGCCTGATACTCCTGGCCAGTGAGGCGGACTCCGGACGTCTCGGTCCCCCGAGTGTGTGAAATCGCTGAATTGACAACGACGTTTGCCAAATGAAGTCCGGGTCTCTTAGTGCTGCAGGGCCATCCAGGCTGCCCCCTTGGCTGGAGCAGAAAATATCGAACAACTTCCCTCCACAACAGAAGAAAAGGAGGCCAGAGGGGGTTAACAGGTAACGCCAAGCTTTATTCAGCAGCATTCAGTGCTGGCGGTGAATGCATTTTGGCTCCTGGCCTTCCTCAGCGCCCTGCCATGCACAGTAAGTCCTCCACTCAATGTCCCAAACCTGCAACCCTATAATGAAAGGTCCGGAAACTCCTCCCCCGGCTGATTGTTCTCACCTGTTGGTGTCCGGAATAACACAGTGGACTCCAACTCCCAGAATGCACCATGGGTGTGCATCTGGGTTGGTGGTATGGGTAGTGCCTCTTGGTGGGTAAATGGCTTTGTCCGGAATGTGCAAGAGGGTGGTGGAGGTCCCCACGGAGCGCTGCCAAAGTCTTCAAGGCCTCCCTGTGTCCCCTCGGTCCGCAGCTGCCTCGGCATCCAGGGAGGAAATGTCGGCAGGGACAGCCATTGCGCATAGCGTCCTAACGGAGGCAAGTGCCTCCTACCGCCTGATACCTTCTGGCCAGTGAGGTGGACTCCGGACGTCTCGGTCCCCCGAGTGTGTGAAATCGCTGAATTGACAACGACGTTTGCCAAATGAAGTCCGGGTCTCTTAGTGCTGCAGGGCCATCCAGGCTGCCCCCTTGGCTGGAGCAGAAAATATCGAATAACTTCCCTCCACAACAGAAGAAAAGGAGGCCAGAGGGGGTTAACAGGTAACGCCAAGCTTTATTCAGCAGCATTCAGTGCTGGCGGCGAATGCATTTCGGCTCCTGGCCTTCCTCAGCGCCCTGCCATGCACAGTAAGTCCTCCACTCAATGTCCCAAACCTGCAACCCTATAATGAAAGGTCCGGAAACTCCTCCCCCGGCTGATTGTTCTCACCTGTTGGTGTCCGGAATAACACAGTGGACTCCAACTCCCAGAATGCAACATAGGTGTGCATCTGGGTCGGCGGTATGGGTAGTGCCTCTTGGTGGGTAAATGGCTTTGTCCGGAATGTGCAAGAGGGTGGTGGAGGTCCCCACGGAGCGCTGCCAAAGTCTTCAAGGCCTCCCTGTGTCCCCTCGGTCCACAGCTGCCTCGGCGTCCAGGGAGGATATGTCGGCAGGGACAGCCATTGCGCATAGCGTCCTAAAGGAGGCAAGTGCCTCCTACCGCCTGATACCTCCTGGCCAGTGAGGCGGACTCCGGACGTCTCGGTCCTCCGAGTGTGTAAAATCGCTGAATTGACAACGACCTTTGCCAAATGAAGTCCGGGTCTCTTAGTGCTGCAGGGCCATATATATATATATATATATATATATCCAACAAGTGCAATCCCCCAGGCTCCGACCACAGCGACCACAGCGACCCAGGAAATTACGCAGATCCAATAAGTATAAAGCACAGATTTTATTTAAAGCTGAACCAAGCGATCTGACGCGTTTCGGGCATCCGCCCTTGCTCACAGACAGTCAGAGTTGGAAATGCTTGCGTTTTAAATAGTAACTGCTAAACAGTGAAAAAAAAAAGTGCATTTTTTTCTTTCTTTTTTTCTCAACATACACCTCGTGATAATAGACAGCGAGGACAAACTACTTGTAATGAGTAGCCTAGTCTGTTTTCCAAACAATTTCAAATGGCAACAGTTACACAAATTCATTTAACTGGTTTAAATCCACATTGTAAATTCTTGACAAAAACGAAAACCCATAAATAAAAAGTAAAAGATGTAAAAATAACTTTTTTGACAGCTTAAAATGCAAATACCAAAAATGGTTGTATATAGAAAATATATATATATATACACTCATTAAGCCCACGCCAACATTCAAAGTTGATAGTGCAAAATAGCAGAATAAAGTGCAAAGTGCATCATTTAAAACTTCATAGCTATTCTTATGACAGATGCATTTAAAAAAGACCACCCACAGTAATACTGTTGGTTAAGTGCAAAATACGCATGAATGTAAACAGTATAATATTGCATCTATATTTATCAAAGTGCAAATCAGCGTAATATGTAAACATACGACTGTAGCAGCATAATTATGAAGCATGGGCTCATTGGTATGGTAGTCAAGGGGATGTTATTGTCAAAATGTGAACTGTTGCAAAAACATATTGATCAAGGAATACAGAAAAAACTGTTGTCTATGTCCTCAAATGAGTGTACCCAAAAAATTAAATACTCATACATAAGTAATGAGCCACCGTAAAGTAATATGTACAGATAATACGTGCAATAACCCAACAAGGAGACAAAAATATTCATCACATGGGGGAGGGCGGCAACCAAAAGAACCCCACCACCCAAGGCAATACAGAAACGAGGGAGAAGGCAAGGCTTAGTTTATAAAAACACATGTAGGTCCTCCGTATTATTAAGGCCATTAGGGGATCTACTGTCCAGCTCTAGAATGAAGTGAGACTCCATTCTTCTCAGCAATCTGACCCTATCTCCGCCTCTTCTGGGTTTGTCAATTGCAGAGATAACAAAATACGATAGGCACTCCAGGTTGTTGTTGTGTATAGCCTTGAAGTGCCTAGCTACAGGGTAGGCTGGATCGTTGTTGACGATAGCACGTAGATGCTGGAGGATCCTAACGTGTACCGGTTGTCGTGTGCTACCGACATACCTGAGTGCACATGTGCAGGTTAAAACGTAAATGGCAAATTCAGTTTTACAATTATATTGACCCTTGATTTGGATTGGGTCTGGACTGAACGGCGTACTGTACTGCCGCGTGCTTTTGCCAAATTTACAAGCCCTGCAGGAGGTACAGCGTATGAAACCTGATCTTATTTTCATCCATTCCTGCTTTTTTCTAAGTTCAGGAAATTCATGGCAGATGTGGGACTTAAGTGAGGGACCTTTCCTAAAGGTAACAATAGGGACTTGCGCTAGTTCCGGTTTTAGTACAGGGTCTGTAGCAAGAACAGGCCATCTATTAGACAAAATGGATTTGATTTGCCTGGCCTGTTTGCTGTATGGTGTGAGGAACCTGGGGTTCGTTGTATCTCCATCTGAAGTACAAGATGTAACAGCACTGCTATTGGTCTCCAGCAAAGAAGCACGAGATCTAGTTTTAGTTTTTCGCATAGCAGTTTTAAGTACTGATTCACGATAGCCCCTAGCACGGAATCTAGTCAGGGCTTCATTAGTGCAAGATTCCAAATCAGAGTCTGTACTACAGATTCTCTTAATCCTTAAGAGTTCACCTAGAGGGATATTGTCTACCACATGGCGCGGATGTGCACTGCTAGCGTGCAAAATGCTGTTGCCCGCAGTGCTTTTCCGATGAAGCTTAGTGGTGAGCTGGCCATTGCGGATAAGGATTTTAACATCCAAAAATTCAGCCTCACAATCGCTAATGGAACTAGTGAAATTAAGGTTCACATTATTAACATTGATGGAGTCAATGAACTGTTGTGCACTGTTTCTGTCGCCCTGCCATAACAAAAAAACGTCATCAATATAACGAAGCCAAAGCAAAACATGATCAGAAAAAATTTGGGCGTGTTGCCGCCTGAGGACCTGCTCCTCCCACCAGCCCACGTGCAAGCACGCGTAGCTGGGAGAGAAACAGGCCCCCATTGCGACCCCACGTTTCTGCAAATACAACTCACTCCCAAAAAGAAAGAAATTGTTATTCAGGCACCAAGTTGTAAGCTCAATCAGTACTTTGTTGTGCTGATAACAATTAATGGGCCTTTTTCCTAGGAAGAAACCAAGTGCTTCTATACCACATACATGTTCTATGCTCGTATAGAGCGATTCTATGTCCAAAGTGATCATGAGCATTCCATCACTCCACTGGATGTCTTGGATTTTGGACAGAAAATCGCCTGTGTCTCTTACATACGTGGGCAGTTCTTGGACCAGACTTTGCAGGAAATAATCGATGTACTCTGTGACATGTTCAGCCACTCCTGCAATGGCCGAAATGATTGGTCTGCCAGGCACTGGTCTTGAAAGTTTGTGTATCTTTGGGAGTAAGTAGAGTTTGGGCAACACAGGGTACTCAACATGGAGGAATTCAAATTCTTGCAAGGAAATCATGCCTTCCCTTTTGTATTTGAATAGCAATTTTTTGAGTGATTCCTTGGAAGATTCAAAGTGTCTCATGGTGGTAATTGAATAGCAAGTACCATCACTGAGCTGCCGCTTTGCTTCCTTTATGTATTCCTCCTGGGGCCAGATGACCACATTGCCACCCTTGTCGGCCGTGGTTACTATGATGTTGTGATCATTACTCAACTTTTTAACCAAAGTATGATATGCAGTTTCCTGTTTGCTTCTGTATCGCTTTTTATGCTTGATCTGATGATGTAACCGCTTCAGGTCTTCAACCACCACGTCCTGAAAAACATCAATGGAGTCTCTGGGCATGGTAGGATTAAATTTAGACGTTTGTTTGAACGGACTGGTATTCGCTCCAATTTGGGGAATGTCAGCTGCCCTCAACTCATCCTGTGTGGATGTCAAATCGTTGGTGGGTGCGTCATTGCCCATTAAGTTTAGTACTGTAAGTACTGTTCGAGTGTCACTGGCCGGAAGCTTGGGCACAATTGAAAGAGCATTGGTGTTTGCTCCAATTTCTTGCGTTGTCTTGTTGCTCAAACCTTCCTTTATTGCAAAGAATTTTTTAAGCTTCCATTTTCTTATATACATGTAAACATCTATGCGGGTTTTGGCATAATTGAAATCAGTGACTGGACAATATGAAAGACCAAGGCTTAAAAGTTGTTGTTCAGCCTTGGTTAGGTCAACGGAAGAGAGATTAACCACAGTATTATCATTCACTTGTTTTTGCGCCAGTATTGCCGCTTTGGTTTTTTGGGCGCTTTTGTGCTTTTTCCGGCGCTGGCTCCGCCTTCTGTTGTTCCTGACCCGCTTTGCTGCTGCGGCTGCCCCTTTGTCGGCTGTTTGTGCCGGGGCCTTAGTGACTGTAGTCTTTCGTTGGATAAAAAATCCATTTCTTCCCCTAAGTCCAGGATAACTGAGCTTGCCTCCCAAGTGCCACTGGCATCATCATCTGAGGTGGGGGCACTTGTCAGTGATTCATTATCGCTATGTATTTGATATGTTGCTGATGTTGTGGGGACCAGAGCTTGCCCGGAGGCCGATGCTTGTCCATCAGGTTTGCCCTGTTTAGCCAGCTGCGTTTGTTGAGCAAATTTGGAGCGCTTCATATTATCAAATTTGCGCGCGAAAGTAAATATTCTTCCCTGTGCATAGTCCTCCTTATCGCGCGCAAATTTATAAATCTTGCGGGCTTTGATTTTCTCTTCCTGCTTCGCTATGCGTTCATCAATTTCTTTTCTGCCTTTGATTATTAGGTCATGAGGTTCGAATTTAAGCAGCTCCTCATTAATTTCAGAAATCTCTTGCATAAGCTGTTCACGATCTATTACAGCATATTTGACCAGAATTTTCATCAGTTTAGCAGATGATTCCAAATTGGCTTGGCCCCACTCTTTAAGCATGTTGGGATTAGGCTTGTCGTAGCTTGGTGCCAATAAAATACGTAAGCCTCTAGGAACTCTATTTTCCTCCAAATACATACTCAAAGATTTGTGTTCCCACCATTTGGACATTTCTGAATACATGCATTTTTCAAGTCTCTTTAGTGCAGCCCGTATTTGAGTTTCTATCGTATTGGAGCTACCAGTTTGATCAGTTTTATTGCTGATTCCTCCCACACCCGTTGTTACCTTGGGTAAGTTGGAGTACAGAGCGGCCGCCGCCGCTTCCCTGCCACGGAGGGTCTCCTCTGACATGGCGCCTGGTTCAAATTGCTTCTAGATGTTAAGGGCACTGAATTACCCGAGCTCGATAATTCTGCTCCCAGGGTAACGTGCAAGTGCTTACTGTTCCTCTCCACCGTGCTGCCAAAATGTACGAGCGTTCTCCGTTGGATTCCGCCCGGATGGGCGTTTCTTGGCGCCTTCGTGTCTTTTCAAATTTGCAAAAAGCACCGCCGATATTTTCCAACTTTGAACCGATACCTCCGCAGACACAGGAGCTGTCGTTGACGAATTTTCCCAAACGGAAAGGCTTTTGTAGAATGATTGAACACGACAGCCAACTTCAGGAGAGTGGATCCACCACGGAAGCAATCACCTTCCGAAATTAACATCCAACAAGTGCAATCCCCCAGGCTCCGACCACAGCGACCACAGCGACCCAGGAAATTACGCAGATCCAATAAGTATAAAGCACAGATTTTATTTAAAGCTGAACCAAGCGATCTGACGCGTTTCGGGCATCCGCCCTTGCTCACAGACAGTCAGAGTTGGAAATGCTTGCGTTTTAAATAGTAACTGCTAAACAGTGAAAAAAAAAAGTGCATTTTTTTCTTTCTTTTTTTCTCAACATACACCTCGTGATAATAGACAGCGAGGACAAACTACTTGTAATGAGTAGCCTAGTCTGTTTTCCAAACAATTTCAAATGGCAACAGTTACACAAAAGCGGCAGGGTTCTAAAAGCGACTCGTCTGGTTGGAATATATATATATATATATATATATATATATATATATATATATATATATATATATATATATATATATATATATATATATATATATATTCCAACCAGACGAGTCGCTTTTAGAACCCTGCCGCTTTTACAAAGGCGGGCCCCGGATGGGATAGCGAGTCCCAATATATACAGCCAAAACCTTCTCCTCGGTAAGAAAAGCAATCCGGGCCACTTAGAGATGAAAAGCGTGTTTATTTAATGGCTTCCTCGACGCGTTTCGCAGATGAATCTGCTTTATCACGAGACAGAAACCAGAAACCAAGTGCTCTTTAAATACAGTCACATGTTTGTTCAATTCACATCCATGGAAAACAGACTAGTGGGTCTATCTACGGGCTGAGTTTGTTACTCTAAGAGGTGAGCATATCATAGAAACAAATAAAGGTAGTTGCAAAAAGCGTTATAGGGTCAAACACGCAAAATGCAATAAATTAAATTCATTGGACTGAAAATAATGCAAGTGCAATATAGCATCAATCGGCAGAGCACATTCAGGAATTTTAGCATATTCAGATAATATAGCATTGTTATATATTCATGTTATTTACCGCCCCAGTGGGCCAAATGCGCAAATAATAATTCCTTCCACCATACACATGCCGCGGTAAAGCCCAAGTGGGCATATGTTGCTCAAAGTATTAATTCAAATTGTCCAATTCAATAGTCTCATGTACTCAGGTGCTCCCAGAGGTCCAACAGATTCCCAATTATGATCACCAACAGATTCTGTAGACCAAAATTAAAAAAATTACAAAGATCAGTGACTGTTAAATCAGTGCTAAAAGGTGAAGAAAAAATGGTTAAAAACAGCAGGTAATTATATACATTGCAAGCTCACAGTTTAACCCAAGTGGACGTTTAATTCCTCATGCAAATTATGGCCATGCGGTTGGGTCGTCCTATACTTGATAATTAATCTGGATTCAAGTCTCCTCATTTCCTTTATGCGATCTCCTCCTCTCTCTCTTATCGGAACTGTTTCCAGTACACAGAACGACAGCATATTCACATTGCTGTTGTGGTGTGTAGCAAAGTGCCTGGCGATGGGATACTGTCTGTCATTGTTTGTTATCGCCCGCATGTGTTCCAATACCCTTTTCTTGGCTTGATGTTTGGAACTGCCAATATAGCATAATTGGCAGGGACATTGCAGAGCGTATATGACATGATCTGTAAGGCAAGTGACATGCTTGGTGATTTTGAACTTGTTGGTGTCTTTAGATAACTGTATCTCCTTTAAGTTTTTACTGTTGCGACAGGCTTTACACCTGTTACAGGTGTAAAAACCTTGCACCGGAGTTCTAGGTTTCACTATCTTAGGTAAGAGAGTGGAGCAAAGAAGGTCATTAAGGGACTTAGGTCTCCTAAACGTAAGTTGGGGAAAATCAGAGATTTCAGGGGCCAGGTCTTTGTCTAACTTCAATATGTTCCAATATTTACTGAGTACTTTCCTCACTTCTTTGGAATCACAGTGATAGTCCGTGATAAATCTACTCATGTTTTTAGAGGGTGATTGGGTTTCTTCCTTTCTAGTTTTAAGTAGGCTGGTTCTCTCTCGTTTGTTGGCCTTAGCTAGGGCATTCGCAATGCATTTGCCTCCATATCCTCGTTCCTTAAATCTGTCACTCATCAGAGTTATCTCCTTTTTGTAATCAGTTTCGTTTGAGCAATTTCTTTTGGCCCTCAGAAATTCTCCTAAAGGGATAGAGTTGATCAGATTGGTGGGGTGACAGCTGGAGGCATGCAAAAGACTGTTGCCTGCTGTACTCTTCCTAAATAAAGTCGTGGTAAGGTTATTGTCTTTCTTTTCGACTTTAACATCGAGGAACTCAATGACTGTGGGATCTATATGGCTGGTAAAGCTAAGATTATAGGTATTTGTGTTGAGGTCTTTAACAAATTCCAATGCGTCCTTCTGGTTACCGTTCCAGATGATAAAAATATCATCTATATAACGGAGCCAGCACACAATGTTGTTGTGGAATGCTTCGGATTTGTAGACCACTTGCTCTTCCCATAGTCCCAAGTACAGACAGGCAAAGCTGGGCGCCAGACAAGTCCCCATCGCGGTGCCCAGTAGCTGATGGTAAACTGTGTTGTTAAATAGGAAGTAATTCTTGGTAAGGCATAAATATGCCATTTCAAGAAGCATCTCAGTATGTAAGTGGTAAGAGATAGACCGTGTTTTGAAGAAATGCCTGCATGCCTCGATGCCTTGCTGTTGGGGGATGCAGGTATAGAGGCTGCTGACGTCCAGGGTCATAAACAACCAGTTGGGGTCACAGGACATGTCATTGATTTTTTGTAAAAAGTGACCCACTGGGGCGGTAAATAACATGAATATATAACAATGATATATTATCTGAATATGCTAAAATTCCTGAATGTGCTCTGCCGATTGATACTATATTGCACTTGCATTATTTTCAGTCCAATGAATTTAATTTATTGCATTTTGCGTGTTTGACCCTATAACGCTTTTTGCAACTACCTTTATTTGTTTCTATGATATGCTCACCTCTTAGAGTAACAAACTCAGCCCGTAGATAGACCCACTAGTCTGTTTTCCATGGATGTGAATTGAACAAACATGTGACTGTATTTAAAGAGCACTTGGTTTCTGGTTTCTGTCTCGTGATAAAGCAGATTCATCTGCGAAACGCGTCGAGGAAGCCATTAAATAAACACGCTTTTCATCTCTAAGTGGCCCGGATTGCTTTTCTTACCGAGGAGAAGGTTTTGGCTGTATATATATATATATATATATATTCACTGAAAAAACCATAGGTTATAGACCATATATAGTTAGGAATTAGCATTTACAAAACCTTGAAAATTCACTGAAAAAAACATAGGTTATAGACCATATATAGTTAGGAATTAGCATTTAAAAAACCTTATTTTACTCACACAAAACCATTGAAATTCCATATATAGTTAGTTGTACTAACTATATATCGCGCACCCGCAATCCACTGCTCAGAGTCATGTCACATATTACATCATTCATGACATGGTCAGTGACATCACTGATGACATCACTGATGACATCTCAAATGACATCACTGATGACATCACTGATGACATCTCAAATGACATCACTGATGACATCACTGATGACATCTCAAATGACATCACTGATGACATCACTGATGACAACATCCAGTGACTGTATTTTTCTGTAAAGTTAAAATATGTCTTGAGTGGATGTATAAGTGTCTGGATGAAGGATTTAGTAGGTGCATGACTGACTGTATGAGTGAGTGATTAAATGTGTCTCACTGAGTGCATGGGTTAGTGACTAAACTGTCTTAATTTGTGCATCATTATGTCTGTTGTTCTGAAAACTGCTGCATGTGTTGTTCAGTAGCTATATGAGTAACTATATGGGTTATTGATTGGTTGCCCAAGTATTTGTATGGGAGACTGAGTGTATGTGTGGGTGGCTGGGAGGTGTATGACTCTGTGCATAGATGTGTGAGCAGTTGATTCACTAGATGTATGGGTTCAAAAGTGCATGTGGAAACAGCTGTATGGGCGGTTGACTGTGTGCATCAGTGTATTGGTGAGTGAATGGATATCTCAGTGCTACATGTCAAAGTAAGTACATATGTAAAACACAGTACATGTGAGACTTGACATATATAAATAACTGTGCATAAGAGCCAGTGAATGTGTGAGTGGCTGTATGCATCATTGTGAACTTGTATCCAGGATTGTATAAGAGAGTAAATATGTTTTAGTATATGTTTGAATAAGTAAGGTGTGTATAACTGTATAGTTGGGAAAATGGAGGTGTGATTGATTGTTTGCATGACTGACTAGGTGTGTGTGTGTAACTTCATGGATGAATGACAATCTGTGAGTCTGTGTTTACACTGAGTGTATCTAAGGTTATATTAGAGTCTGAAGAGGTTCATCGTATTATCACATGAATGATGTCATCAGTGATGTGATCAGTAATGTCAAATGAGATGTCATCAGTGATGTCATCAGTGATGTCATTTGAGATGTCATCAGTGATGTCATCAGTGATGTCATTTGAGATGTCATCAGTGATGTCATCAGTGATGTCATTTGAGATGTCATCAGTGATGTCATCAGTGATGTCACTGACCATGTCATGAATGATGTAATATGTGACATGATCAGCAGTGGATTGCGGGTGCGCGATATATAGTTAGTACAACTAACTATATATGGAATTTCAATGGTTTTGTGTGAGTAAAATAAGGTTTTTTAAATGCTAATTCCTAACTATATATGGTCTATAACCTATGGTTTTTTCAGTGAATTTTCAAGGTTTTGTAAATGCTAATTCCTAACTATATATGGTCTATAACCTATGGTTTTTTCAGTGAATTTCAATGGTTTTTTAATAGCAAATATCATAAGCTGTCGATTGTCAAGTACGTGGTAAGAAAAAACATTTTTGTGTTTATGCACACTGATCTGCTTTCGATGCTGCCCCCCCCCCCTCATTTCTATTAGGAGTACTCTCTCTTTGCAGATAGTGAAGGGTAGTTAACGCAGGCCTTTTCCCCCGTTGTAATCCGTCGTGCCTGCTTCTCTCTCCATTTGATTGATTGATATCCAAGCATTTACTGTTTTAGAATTGGTTCTCTTTGGTTCATTCTCTATTTACAAACAAGCACAGAGTCGCAATACTCTGTTTAGTCTTTGCAGATAGCGAAAAATCGTGTAAAAAAACAAAAGGAATCGAGCAAAATCAGTAGGCCACTAATGGGATCTCTTTTTGACCTTGCTAAAATAGAAACATTAGGAACAACCTGTTGAAAATAGCAATGTGTATGTACATAAGCGGCGTTCATTTGTGTTCACAGTACCCCTTGTTGATTGTTTGAATCGAGCATTGAATTGTTCGAAGTTGGTTCTCTTAAGGATCTTCTCTGCCTGCAAACGGGGAAGAATAGGAATATTCTCTCTCCCTTTGCAGATAGTGAAGGGTAGGTAACGCAAACCTTTAACACGTCGTGCCTATTTCGTTCCTCATTGATTGATTGTTTGCCCGAACATTGACTGTTTGGGAATTGGTTCTTTTTGGAGGTATTCCCTGTTTGCAAATAAACGTAGGAAAATCTTTGCAAGTAGTGAAAGGGTAGGTAATGCGGACCTTTCTCCCCCGTTGTAATCTGTCATGCCTATCTACTCCCCACTGATTGATGCACCTGTTTCACCCGGACCATGTATTAGAGATAGGTCATCTGGCCCGACCAGAGAGCACCCCTAGTGAAAAGGACATATGCAATAATAACGAAGTGATCACTGTATCCTGTTAACAGAAACTTTAGCATGAAACAACCTGGAAAGAAAGGAATAGGAAAACGAAAATCAGTAGGCCACTGATGAACTTTTTATTAAATAACAAACAAAGAAACGATAACAATACGTAATGATAAAACCTATTATTGTCCTAGAAACAAGAAACGTTAGAAGTAAGCCCGTAATAAGAAACCTGAAAACAGTAAGAGAAACCAAGTGTGACATTGCAACGGCCACAAGGCAACGAGGCTTCATCGCCCCTCACTGCCCCAAAACGTGTCTGTCCCACCGCCTGCCACGGCCAAATAACGGCAAACTGGGAAAGATACAAGTCAGCAGACATCCGCCCCATTCTGGAAACTTCCAAAGTGCAACAGGTTTGCGGCTACGCCCAGCCGGAAGCAACACATATAAGGCGGGTCCTGCTGCCAACCGTCGGCAGAAGATCATCACGTAGGGTGTAGCCGGAGGAAAGGCCGAGGCCAATGGGACCCGGCCAGGGGGATTGCTACGACAACCCTGGAGAGTTGCAAGGGGGGGAATGTCTGTGTCCTTGACCCTCCCCTCTCTCTCCCAGTCCGGCCACCATCAACCAGAGGCCGAGGCCGACGGGATCCGGCCGCGGTGGCGGTAACCCTGGAGAATTGCAGGTTAGACCCTCTCTCTCCCAGTCTGGGCCAGCATCCATGGAGGGCCTGGGAGTGGAGAGGCCACTGCACGAAAGGCCCAGGAGAGGCACCACACGCCAAGGCCTGCCCCACCGGATGAGCCAAGGAACCCATTCATGGGGCCAGAGCAAAGGGCGTCCGGCCGCCATCCACCGGAGGTCCGGCCCAAAGACGGACGGGACATTTCTTCTTTCTTTTATAATGGCTGCGACAACACTGGGGGGGGATGTCTTGCACATGCCTCCGACCCCCCCCCTCGTCCTCATCGCCTGGTCCGGCCATAACAAATGTCAAGCGAGACGCCGTGGGGTGCACTGGGAGGGAGAGACGGTGCGAACAGGCCTCTCCCGCCTCCCCAGGTGGAGGCTTCCCAGCTGCACCCTCAGCGCTCCAGGCGCCCGGAAAAGGGTTCTTCCACTGTGGCGATGCTGCAACGTCTCGCCCGGCAGGGTGGAGCCCGTCCGCTCATTTGACCCCGCGATCGCCGGTAGCTACCGAACTCTCAAAATGGCGGTCGACCTGGCAAGAGCGGGCCCAGCATAAAGAAATGGCCCGGTCACTGGTTGACTCCACCACCGTAGTCCTCCACGACCTTGAAGATTCTCGAGGAGCCGCGGGAGTCCCCGACCCCCGCAGACACCCCCGATGGGGAATGACTGCCATGATCGCCCGTGGAGTGACAAAACTGTAGCCGCGGGACGTCGGCGCTCCCATGCTGGCGCCAGCCTCAGTTTGAATGACTAGAATCCTGCAGACCACAGTTCGGATCAGTTCCGGTGAAAGCACAGTGTGACCCGGTAGGAAAAATTGTTGCACCCCCTCCCCTTTTTGACTGATGGTTCAAACCACCGATCCTTTCCTTTGCCCTTTTAACGGAACTTTGGACTGCCTCCCCCCCCTCGGGGCGCCCCACGCCGTTATTCGGAGGGCGGCAACTTACTGGACATCACCTTGGTGCCATCCACATTTCAGCACGTTCTGCTGCCTTGGAACTATTCGCACAACAGACCGCTACTGACGACCCACCCCCCGGGACGCCCCACGCCGGATACCCAAATCAGTGCGGCACCCAGGCAACATCACCTGGGTGCCGTCCAGAAATCTGGACGTTGTGCT
The DNA here is from genome assembly GCF_964261635.1 of Lissotriton helveticus. Taxonomy (NCBI): domain Eukaryota; kingdom Metazoa; phylum Chordata; class Amphibia; order Caudata; family Salamandridae; genus Lissotriton; species Lissotriton helveticus. The sequence goes on along the minus strand of NC_136067.1, from coordinate 1,803,750,171 downwards.
GCCTTGGGACTATTCGCACAACCGACCGCTACTGACCATTGTTCCTTCTTTTTCCCTAAAAATGTTTAAATGTTTTTCTGTTTTTGTTTTGTTGTATATATTTATAAGTTATTAAAGTTTTATATTCCTACTACTTTGTTGGAGTGCTATATATTTTTAATGTGACACATAATTGTAAAAACTTTGATGTACAAAGAGTCATCCCTGGAATCTTCCGCTTCAGGCTCGGTCCCCTCCCCAATCACAATACAGGATGGTTTTCAGATAGTAGGAACGCGTGTGGTGTGACGGATCTCATCGGGTGTGGGCCTTGATCTACTATAACTCCTTTGAAGAGGGGTGATTCTTTACAGCTGGGGCCATAAACTACATCTGCAGGGCTAGCTGATAGCCTGGGACCGGCCTGGACAATCGGACACAGAGGAAGAGGAGTGTCAGAGGGTGCGGTAGTGAATAGGGCGAAAGGGAGGTGTCGGGCGGGCACAGAGTGTGATTCTCAGGGAAGAGCAGCGCAGATGGGGGGAGGTTTATTGCCCATGCATAAGACAGAGAGCGGGGGTGACCAGTGCCTGGGGGAGATGCTTGCGAGGGTGGGGAGCCATGCTACGGATCGACAGCGTGCAGAGAGTGGGTCTGGTCAAGGCATCTAAAATGGCTGCCGTGCACGACAAAAGTGTGGCATTTGAAAAAAGGCAAGATGGCGCAGACAATGTTTTTCAACACTTCCTGATTTCCTTCGAATCGAACGTTAACAGACGTTGGGGCATATTACCAAAGTTAAGCGATATTTATCGCTAACGATGCTTAGCAACGAATTTTTTACCGCTAAGCATCGTCAGAAATTATCGCAGATAAACCTTGCTATTATCAAGGTTTATCGCAAATGCGATAAAAAACGGCTGCAATGCATGAATATCGCTGAAAAGTCAGCGATATTCATGCATTACCGAGCTAATGCTCTTAGCCATGTTATCCACCTCCCATTGGATAACATGGCTAAGAACTGCTCAGGGCAGGTGTTACTTTTTGGAGATATTCGCGCTTAGCGCGAATATCTCCAAAAGTTGGTAATAGGAGATAGCGATGTTAGCGACTGTTTCCAGTCGCTAACATCTTGGCATGCCCACTTTGCATGTCATTAGTGATAAATATCACTGACATGCAAAGTGGGGCCCAAGATGGTCGCTATCTCCTACTAGCGGTCGCTAACTGGTGTTAGCGACAGCTAGGTAATACGGAGATAATTTTATCTCCGCTTTCTTGGCTTTTAAAGCCAAAAAAGCGGAGATAAACCCCCTTGATAATATGCCCCGTTATCTCTCCCACACTACCGGTCCCCCTGGGCTTAAACGCCGAGATGGTAGGGACTGCATCCCGTGGAGATAGGCCGAGACGTCACTCAGCAGAAAAAAAAGTAAAAAAAAGTCTATAAACATACAATAAGTTAAAAGTCAATCATTCTTCTTTCCTTGTAGTACGCTCCCCAGTCCGCTTCCCGTTACGCTAACCGGGCGCACCCCACCAAAAAAACGTTTTTTTTTTTTTTTTTGCCCCGCGGAGCCCTTTTAAAGCCTCCACATCAAACCTATGGGGTCAGGGAGGATCTACTATGCCCCCTTATGGTCATTTGCCCCTTCGCTTTGGCCTCCTCTTGTCTCTCGATCCTACCGAGAGACAAGATGGCGGCCGCTACGGACTGTTTGGAATGTTTACAGACGCCGGAGAACCAATCAGCTTCGCTTCACAAAGCTCCGTTACGCGAAAAGTACGCGAACTGGAGCGCTGCCCGGTCCGCTGTTACAGATATATAAGCAAAGGCTCATCGGGCTACCAGTCCCTACAATTTTGCCAAGTTTCGTGCAAATCCATTCAGCCGTTCGGGCTAAAAGTGAGGCCAACCGCCCTATGGAAAACTCAATGTTAAACCACGTTTTGGGACCCCCCTTTTTTCTCGGCCCCCCCTTGACGAAACCCCCCCAAATTTTCAGGGGCTGCTCAGAAACAAAATGTTCAATTTTCCTGAAAATTTCAGCCAATTCCGTCCACAAACGCCAAAGTTATTAGACATAGAATTTTCAAAAATCCCATAGAGAAAAAATCCTAACTATATATACCTACTGGCGACCGCCAGTAGGTAATATTCTTAGGAAAAAAACAAAGGTTACAGGGACTTTATAGTTAAGGTCAGGTTTCACTTGTACAAAACCAGTGAAATTTGGCAATTATAGTCAGCTCATCTAACTATAACTCATGCCCACTGCAATTCACTGCTTATGACCTCACATATTACATCACTCATAACATGGTCTGTGACATCACTCATGACATCACTAATGACATCTCAAATTTCATCATCCAGTGACCGTAGGTGTTTAAAAAAGTTTATGAGTGTTAATTATATACCAAGGTTGATTGGTGAATCAGTGGGTGTATGAGTGCCTGTATGGATGATTCAGTGGGTGCATGACTGACTGTTTAAGTGAGTGATTTGGTGTCTCAGTGAATGTATGGGAGAGTGACTGGTTGTGTGAATGCTTGTATCTGTCTGTCAGTTGGTGTCTAAGTGGCTGTATGGGTGTGTGAATGGGTACATGAGTGGATGTATGGGCGAGTAATTGGTTATCGGAGTACCTGCATGGGTGTCTGAGTGTCTTTGTGGGTGTGCCTCTATGGATAAGTGAACGGGTGAGTCAGTGACTTTATGGGTTAGTAAGTGCATGTGTGAGAGGCTGTATGGGTGAGTGAATGTGTGTATGGCTTTGTGGGTGAGCACGTGGATGTGTCAGTGGTATATGGGTGAATAACTGGGTATGTGAAAGGCAGTATAGGTGAGTGATGGGGTATATGATTGACTGTATAGGTAAATGAGTAAATGTGAGAGTGGCTGTATGGGTGAGTGTGTGGTTGTATCAGTGATTGTATAGGTGAATTAGTATGTTTTAGTGTCTGTATACGTAAGTGAGTGGGTGTATGTGCATCTGTAGAAGTGTGTAAGTGGCTGTGTGATTGACTTCATCCGTGAGTGACTAGGTGTGTGAGTAGCTCTATGGATGACTGATGTAGTGTGTGAGTGGCTGTATGTGTGTATGAGTGGCTGTATGAGTGGCTGTATTAGTGTCTGAGTGGGTGTGTGAGTGGCTCTATGGGTGAGTGAGTGGAAGTGTGGGTGTGTAGATCTATGAATCAGTGAGTGGGTGTGTATGTACTGGTATGGGTCTGTGAATGGGTTTGGTAATAGCTGTGTGGGAGTGGGATTGGATGTATGAAAGGTTCTATGGGAGTGTGAGTGGGTTCATCAGTGATTCTGTAGATGATGTCATCAGTGATGTAATTTGAGATGTAATCAGTAATGCAATCAGTGATGCCACTGATCATGTCATGAGTGATGTAAAATATGAAGTCATAAGCAGTCGATTACGGGGGTGTGGGTTATAGCTGAATGTTTCTGTTTTTTTTATCAATGAAACCTGAGCTTAACTATAACGTCCTTGTAACCTTTTGTTTTTTCAATGGATTTCTAAAGTTTTTTTAAATCCATTTACCGAACTATAACGTCCCTGTAATCTTTGTTTTTTTTCAGTGAATTTCTATGGTACTTTAAATGCTAAATCCTAACTATAGCATCCTGTAACATTTGATTTTTAAGTACTAGTCAAGTTTGCAGAGTGGTGGAGAAAGGGGGTTGGACCTCCACCCAGCTCTCAGGAATACTGCTGTTGAGCACATACAGGAGGTACCAGGAGGGCTTCTTGGCCCCTAAGTCCCTTAGGAGTAAATTGGACTTTATCCCGAAATCAGTAGTGTGCCAGGAGGACTTGCTGGAGGTAACAGGAGAGGTAGAAAGAGGCAAACGTGGCAAAGCAAGAAAAAGAATGTAACATCAAAAGGCCTGACATCATTGGAAGACAAATTTGTTATAAATCTCTCAAGCAAAGAACTAGCAAACAAAATTAAGTGAATTCTAAATAAAGGTTTATATTTCTGTCCAAGTGTTAGTATTGACTTAGCATCAGCAAGGATTGATATATATATGTAAGTTGTGTAGGAAGTTAGAATTTAAAAAACATTTTGCATCAAGAAGACACAAACCAAAAGCTAATGGGACTTCAACTCTATTTAACCTAACGGAACAAGATCTACCACACTTACGAATCATTGTGGCCTTAGAGGAGGATTCAGACATAAGAGAATCATGAGACACTATCAGACCAAGAACTTCGTGCTAGAGTGGGGATTTATATGGCTAAATCAATGGCAAGTGACTGCAGAAGCAAATCAAGATTTGTTCACAATTACCGACAGGCAACAGAGTGGATTTGTTCCAAGAGTTGAATGCCGAGAGTTTAAGGAATATAGCTGTGAGGGAACACAAATCAAATCACCATCATCTGAAAGCAAATATGACCAGAGAAGACTGGTTGACTCTGAAAGAACTGCAAGAAGATAAAGAGCTGATTATAAAAGCATCAGATAAAGGTGGGAATATTGTTGTAATGGATCACAGCAAATACATCCAGGAAGCCAAGAGACAATTAATCAATCAGCAACATTACGAAAAACTGGCCAAAAATCCAATGATTGATATAATGAAAGTTTTTCAGGAAAAATTGAAATTGTGGCATGATCAAAATTCTTTGGATGATGAAGAATATGGGAATCTAAAAAGGAATTATCCAATATTACCAACTATATATTTCTTTCCAAAAATTCATAAAAACATAGACAACCCTCCTGGACATCTGATTGTTAGCTCTTGTGAATCCTTACTGGAAAACACCTCGAGATTTGTTAACATATTTTTATACCCTTATGTTTTAAGCCTCCTAATTCCACTGACTTTTTAAACAGGCTCAGTGGCATACCTTGGTAAAAGAAGTACATAATGGCAACAGTGGAAATTGTCTCACTTTATACATCTATAAAGCATGAGGATGGCCTGGAAGCCACCAAATACTATTTAAGATCAAGATCTTTTAACTTAATGGAACACTTTGAAAGGCTACTACAGATGATGGAAATCTGCTCAAAAATAAAAAAAATTAGATATGATGGAAAGTATTTTATTCAGAGATACGAAACTGAATGTCATTTACCCCAACATACAGAAATTTGACCATGAGATTTTGGGAGGCTGAAATGTTTTGGAAAGATTCCAATGCAGAAAGTTTGAAAAAGGGGATTTTATGGCTACGTTTTATCGACAACCTGTTTTTAATCTGGGAAGGAGAAAAAAGTGAGCTTGACATTATTTTAAATCACTTAATAAGAATCCCCAAGATTTAACTTTTACATATGAAATAAGCACCACTAATATCAATTTCTTGAACATTAGCCTATGTATTCAAAATGACAAGATCTGCACCAAAATATTCAGGAAAACTACAAGCTGTAACAGTATCCTTTTTGCAAACAGTGCTCACCCAAATGCTTTAAAATGGAGTGTACCATACAGATAATTCTTGAGAGTAAAAAGGAACTGTTCAGAGGTAGGGGACTTTGAAAATCAAGTAAATGAAATGTTTCAGAGATTTAAAAAAGAGAATATCCTGTATCAATACTTGAAGATGCATTAGAGAGATAAAAAATGAGAGGCAGGCAGGACTTAGTGATCCCTAAAAAAACAAAAGAAACGGAGGAAGATAATAGAATAAGATACATTATGTATTTTAACAACTCAGAGAAGGAGATAAAAATATTGATCCAAAACATTCGGGGTATTTTATAAAGAGATGATGAAATAAAACCTTTTTATAATGAATGCCCCAAATATAACCTACAGAAAATGTATTCGCTGGGTGACATCTTGGTACTCAGCTTTATGACCAGCTCAAGCAATGCAACAAACTGGCTTATGTCAAACAGAAGACCTGGCTTTCACAAATGTCAAAGGTGCAGGGCATGCTTCCTAGTGAAAATAGTACTACATATAGCCTATGGGATGGACGCACCTGTGGAAAATTAAATTTTGCCATGTTCTGTGTCCCTACGTGTCCCCCATCTTATGTTATGTGTGCATGATTGATATGCATATGTATTCCCCATGTTTGATTAAAGACGCAATTACAGTTGTGTCCATCCCTAGTATGCCAGTTTCCAGTTCTCGTGAAAGCTACGAGTATTAGGCCTATGTAAAGTTACGCTGCCACGTTTCCCAGTGTGCACGTTATTTCATTGTAAAGTCCCCGTTTCTAGGCCTCAAAAGGGCCCGGACACCAGATTCAGCTCCTGTCTCCTGAGCCCTCGCTGAGGAGCGATACAGCCCCCACCTGTATCCTCGACCCTTCACTTACTTCCTGCCTCACAGTGCCCGGTTCAGCCTGGCTCTGCCTGCTAGTCTGCCAAGAATATGTTATGATTCTAGTTATCAGTCCAGCCCTCCTTCTCTGCATTCCTAAGCTACTGAATCGCATCAATAGTTTCCGTCACAGTCTAGCCTTTACGTCTCCATGTAAGAGAAATACTGTATTAATGGTCATTTAATATTCTTCATCACGCACTACATGTAGAATAATGCATGCACCAGTCTTAGAATCTGTTAGCCTTTACCCCGATAACTTTTGGATTATATCAACATGTTCTCTAAACATCAGATACTAGATATTGTTTAGGTACATATCGCCCTGATTCTCCAGACTTCAGTCTCTGCTCCTAGTGCAGAAGTCATAGCCCCCAGCTTCTCCTAGTAACACGTCATTGTCAGTTTGCGCGCACCATTAGGTTAGAGGTCCCAGCTCCTTAGGTAGCCCCCTCCATGTTTCCGCCCCATTTATGACATATTCCGTTACGTTTTCATCACATGTCTATGTATACGCCTCCTGTTACACCTCTTTTCACCCTTATCTTTCGCGACTGCTATTGACCACACCCACTGCTCCGCCTATTGTATGTATTGCAATTGCAACTGTTTTAGTATATATGCTTGTGTACTGTTATTTAAGTTAGCGCGCTCATCCCAGATCCAGCCCCGGCAGCTGCCGGGCTCTGCCATCCTATTCCTGTGCAGGTTGTCCTGTTCCTGTCCTTTATGCTGTATTAAACCTGCAAACTCCTACTACCTCGAATCTTAACTCTTATTTATTGAGCTATCTGTTATTGCTATGTCCAGTCAAACCTAGATCCGGTATTATTTATTTATATACCACATAATGGCGCCCGAATAGGGACCTGCCCTTTCCCCACGCGCCGGTGAAGCCACGTATGCCCCCTGACCCTCTGCAGCCGTGACGGAACCATACCGTGCACGTGCAGATATTTCTGCTTCAAGTATCCCTCAGGCCTACGGAGGAGACGGAGGTTGCGGTCCAGCATCCAGACGAGGCGGTGGAGGAACGCGGCGAGTCCCGACCAGAGCCCAAGCCGAGAGTCCAAGGTCCGAGGTATCCGGAGGCCCACCCGTAACAGAAGTCCGAAGTTCGTCCGTCCGGCGTCGAAGCAGTCCAGTCCAGTCCGAGGCCTTCCGTTCTTGCTGCCCGGTGAGTACCGTTGCTGGGGTAGTATCTAGACAGGGTCAATCTAATTGTCTCTGGTCCGTGGGGTTTGGTGGTACACAGATCCCAAAACGAAGTGTCCACTCCGGTGGATGCGGGTCCTGACGTGTCTCTTTATGAGACCGGTAAGTTTCGTACTGTTTCAGCAGTGCATCTAGTCTCTGTTCTAGTCCGTTCTGTTCTCAAGAAGATTCATGTATTCTGTTTTCCGTATTCCAGGTAGTATTCTGTCCGAACCGTTATTTTAAAAGTTCTTCATGTATTTTAGTGTCGTGGTATGAGAGTGGTGTAATTATCGTGTTCATTGTGTATTGTATTGTGTCTAGATTACAGTTCAGTCATGCCTTTATTTTCGAAACTACGTCAGTTAAGAACTAGAAAAGGTCTGTTAGAAGAAGCAGTTCCTGTCCCGCCTAGGGACAGTCCAGGTCACTTTATGTATCAGAAGCATGGCATAAGTGCCATATTATATCTAGATTTATGGGTAGAGTATACCAAACAGTTAGAAGAAAAGTATAGATGGCCCGTATCGGGTACATGGGATGCCGAGTGCATCATGCGAGTAGAAGAAGCATTATGGAAAAAGAAAGCCAGACAGTCACAGAAAGATGCCATCGAGTTATGGCGCAAAGAATCTCATAAAAGAACCGAAAAAGAAATCAGAAAGTCAGAATTAAGTAGAGAATCCTTAGAACGAGCCCACGAAAGGGAATTAATCGAGATAGGTGAACGAGTCAAAATCGAACAGTCAGACAGACAGAGGAATGCCCTTATTAAAGGTATGTATCCTCTTCTTGCCGAGGGCTTGCCAAAAGCGACCCCGGAGGCATCCAGTAATTTTCCGCCACCATTAGTTCCGACCAAGCTACGTCACAAACCGACCGCAGCTGATATTTTCATCTCGTCCTACTTGGACGACACAGTCCCAGAATATGCAAATCCTGTTCCGCCAGTCCCTGTAAATCATGCCATTCCTGCTCCTCCAGACACCGGAGTACCTGCTACGGTACCCCCGGTCCAGCCCACATTACAATTTCCCGCCGCGCCAGCACGAAGAGTATCAGTCGACGATTCCAGTATAGGGGCCGCAGGAGGAGGTCCTCCTGGTACCCCGCCACCACACCAACGTTTAACATTAGTCGAGTTACATGAAAGTGCGTTACAGCGTACGCCCAAATATAAGTCCGTTGCAGATATCCGACGAGCTCTTACTGAATGCCGCTATGATCCAGTTGCAGGTGATGATAGTACAGTTATATATTCCATCCGTGTAAGACGGGTGACCGGGTATTTGGACACCCTACCGAATATGAAAGAAGATCTAGACAGAATATATCGTTTCATCCGTACAGGGGATGATCCAGAAAGTATTGGCGAAGCCATGTCTCAAAGGAAAGCTGAGATCCAGCTCATGTTATTAAAGTTTCTGATTAATTGTTTAATAAGGGAACAAGATTATCCGACCAAAGATCCGGCCGAAATGAGAATCCTGACAAGGTGGAGTGATAATATAGCCGAGGGTAAGCACAGAACTATCAGTAGTATAGAGAGTATGTACAAGAGAATTCGTAAGGAAATAATAAAGTTACACGAACAACGTAAAGCAGCACAAGTAAGCGAGAAAGAAAATGACTCTTCTACTGAAGAGGTAGAGGACGAGAATCCCGCCAGAATAGCGTATGTAGGAAAATCTAGATTTCCAGACCGCCACTTACGCCTAGAACACAAGTCAGTTTTTCATCATCCAGCACCAGAACAAGGTTCTCTAGAACAAGTATTTCAAGCTACCGATCACATTCTGAAATCACGAATCGGTTATAGTGAGTTAAGTACTATGCATGAACAAGAACTAGCCCGATCAGCAGTCCGATGGATTACTGATTCTACCACTTTTCCAGACGAAATAGTGGCACAAATGTTTCTGAAACTGCCCCCAGCCGAGCAGCGACTGGTGGGTATGTATATGATCCAGCACCTCATTACACTGTATGAGGGTCAGCATTCTGATCCAGGTCCGTTACATGATGTTCTAAACGAGTTACTACAGTATAGATGGAAAGGTCTAGGTACCGATTTAATTAGTATCATTCTAGAACAGCGCCACAAATATAGAACGTTTCTGAATCCGCATTTTGTTCACGTCTCACCCCCAGAAAATAAACCGTTTTACATAGACAGACAGCATCCGTTACGAGAAGTACACCCAGTTAGGACACCAGCTGGTGAAATGCAACGAGTATTTGTTTACACCCCGATTACAAAGATGGAACTCTTAGAGATGAAGAAGTTAATTCCCTGTCATGATAAAGATCCAGCAGGGTTCCATCGTGAATTAAAAGACATGCTCCGTATGGGAGAATACACGTATCCAGATATTATTAAAATGTTAAAGGTTCTGTTGCCTGCGGGCACATATGAAAAACTCAAGGAAAAAGAATGGGAGGTGGGAGAGAAAAAGATAGATTGGGCAGCTCTAGAAGCTGAAGAAAATACACGTGTACCAGGTACCGGTCTAGGAGGTAAATGTAAAGAATTGCCTGAACTGTTAATACAAGTTTTGCCAAGATTACTAGCCACGAAAAAGGAAGACTGGGATGCAATCTCAGCCTGTAAACAGAAACCAGACGAAGATACTAGTGATTTTTATTCTAGATTTGAGAAATGCTTTAGCATTAACAGTGGTCTCAAGACAAGTAGTGAGTCATACCCTCATCTTTTTGTTACTAAATTAGTCGAGAATTCAAGTCCACAAGTTAAGAATCGAGTTTTGAAAGTCGAAAGTACATGGCAAGCTAGTACCCCGTCCCAGATGTTACAGATGCTCCAGTACCACCAGAATAGAATCAGAGAAGAGCAAGATCACGAGAGAAAACGTATGAAAGACACGAAAATGAAAGTACTAGTTGCACAATCTGTTCCTCAAGACAGTCAGAAGAGGGGTCCGACTCAAGCCAGTCATCCTGCAGCTCCCGTTAAAGGGACATGCAATTATTGTAAACAGCCAGGTCATTTCATAAACGAGTGTGCAGTTCTGAAACACAATATAGCTACTGGTAAAACTAAAGAAAGACCACGTCCGCCTAGACAAGAACAAGTTTCACAGACTTCTCAGCCACAGAATGCACAACAGACAGTTCCAGCACCGCAGCCTATTGCTGCAACACAGCATGTTACACAGCAGATGTACCAGTATGCACAGTCTGAGTATCCAGAGTACCAACAGTACTCATGAAACAGCCTAGAGAGGGAGGTAGGCTTGCCTCTCATCGAGATTCCTGTAGATCAAGAAGGTCCCTATGTTCACAGTCAAGTACTAGGGAAAGACAGAAAGTTTCTGATTGATACAGGGGCAAGTAGGACGACCATTAGTCACGCCGAAGTTCCAGGGGCTCCGCTCTCAGGCTCTAGAAATGTTTCCCTTGGATTTTCAGGAAAGCCTATTGTAAATGAGATATCTAAGCCAGTTACTCTAGAAGTAGGTCCATTGTCCCGCACTACTGATCTATTACTTACTAAGTCATGTCCAGAAAATTTGTTAGGCATTAAGACACTGAAAGAATTAGGTGCAGTTATTTGCTGCTCCCCAGAGGGAATACGATTGTTCCTACGTGACTTCAAGGGTCACTTTGTGTTACGAGATTTTGATCCAAGATTGTCCAATGTTCCGCAGCATCTATGGGCGCAAGGTCCAACTGATGTAGGTTTCATGCAAATCACACCCCATCGTGTGACTCTCAAACCAGGTGTAGTCCTACCACGAATCAGACAGTATAGATTGCCACCTGAGGCTGTAACAGCCTTATCCAAAATTATTGACGAGCTCATCGCTCAAGGAGTAGTTGTAGAAACTGACTCCAATGTATGTAATTCTCCGATCATTCCAGTCATGAAACGTACTGATCCAAATGCACCCCCAGTATATCGATTAGTGATTGACCTTCGAGAACTCAATAAATGTATTATTCCCCAGTATCCAGTTGTTCCAGATATTTCTTCCCTATTGACAGCCATTGACTCTGAGGCAACATTTTTTACAGTCATAGACCTCAAGAACGCGTTTTTCAGTGTCCCCATTCATCCAGACAGCCAGTTTCTTTTCGGATTTTGTTTAAATGGAAGGAGCTATATGTTCACACGAGCTCCTCAAGGTTTCACAGAAAGTCCTAGTATTTATAGTCAAGCGCTTAAGAGACAACTAGACAACATTCACATGCCAACAGACACTGCCCTGCTCCAGTATGTCGATGATCTACTGATCACAGCCCGTTCTGAACGTGCTTGCGAGCGAGCATCACTTACAGTCTTGTATTTCCTTGCCGAGATGGGGCACAAGGTGTCCCCTTCAAAGCTTCAATTCTGTGTCCAGCAAGTGATCTATTTAGGCCACTTACTGTCCAAGTGGGGTAGGCAGTTGACACCAGACCGTATCCAGTTAATAGCGAGTCTTCCTCAGCCCAAGACCCAGAAGGAGGTACGTGCTTTTATCGGCCTTACTTCTTATTGCAGACAATGGATTCCTCAGTATGCATTTCTAGCTAAGCCACTGATACAGTTAACGACACAGGAGGCAGCCGTATCGACTGTCCTCCCTTGGACATCTGAACATACACTTAGTTTCAATGAGTTAAAGAAAGCTTTATGCCAAGCTCCAGTTCTAGCTACACCGAACTACAGTAAGCCTTTTACACTTTTCGTCACAGAACGCGAAGGTACAGCATTATCTGTTCTCACACAAGATCAAGCAGGACAATACAAGCCCTGTGCTTATTTTTCGAGCACATTAGATCCAGTAGCCCAGGCTCTGCCTGCGTGCCTCAAGTCAGTTGCAGCCACAGCACTAGCTATCAGACAAAGTGATTCCATAGTATTAGGACATTCCTTGACAGTACAAGTTCCACACTCCGTGGAAGTTCTTTTAAACCGTACACAGACTCAGCACTTGACAATTGCACGTTTAACAGGTTATGAATTGACACTGTTCCAGCCACACATAGAAATCAGACGCTGCAACGTTCTAAATCCTGCTACACTGTTACCATCAGTTAATTCGAATCCTGCCACACACGACTGTGTGGAAGTAGTTAATATTATGACTAAGCCAAGACAAGATCTGACAGATATTCCATTACCAGATCCCGACCTGACACTTTATGTGGATGGTTCATGTATGAGAACAAGTGCAGGAGAACTAGTAGCCGCGTATGCAGTGACTACTGACTCTGAAGTTATAGAAACACACCGTATTGACACCCTGTCTGCTCAAGCAGCAGAGCTAGTTGCTCTGACACAAGCCTGCATACACGCCAAGAACCTGAAAGTTAATGTTTATACAGATTCACGCTACGCATTCGGAGTTGTACACGACTTCGGAGTGCTCTGGCAGGAGAGAGGTTTCATGACTTCTCATGGAACCAAGATTCAGCATGGTCTCCTTATTCAAGCTCTGTTAGATGCCATACATTTACCGACATCTATTGCTATCATGAAGTGCAAAGCACATACGAAAGTTACTGACATTATTTCTCAAGGTAACGATCTAGCAGATCGCACAGCCAAGCTTACAGCACAGACTCCAGACATTCCAGGTAATCCGACACAGACACATACTCCAGATCCGACTACCTGTATGACAGTTAAGGACCCTACTCAAGATGTCATAGATATCCAGTTACATGCTACTCCCGATGAAATCAAGAAATGGTCCGAACAAGGAGGGGTCCAGACAGATCAGGGATGGGTAACGAAGGGTAGAGCCACATGGTTTCTCCCCGACTCTATGGTTCAAGTCATTATCAATACCGCACATAGTCCAGCACATTTAGGAGAAAAAGCTATGTTAGACAGTATCCAGAACATTTGGTTCAATAAGCATTTACGAGCTGCAGCCAAGCAGAAAGTCCGTACCTGTATGATATGTTGCCAGTTCAATCCAGGTAAAAGTGTCCCGGTGGAACAAGGTGGATTTCAGCCCCCTGACCACCCTTTTGAAGTCCTCCAGATGGATTATATTCAGATGGAGCGATGTCGAGGTTTCAAGTATGTCCTTGTAGTGGTATGTGCTTTATCCAGGTGGACAGAGGCATATCCAGTTCCAGATTACACAGCCACGACCACTGCCAAGCAGTTGGTTCGTGAATTCTTCCCCCGCTACGGACTCCCTAGAGTCGTATATTCTGATAACGGCCAGCCATTCTCATCCGAGCTCATGAAACATGTTTCCCTGTTGTTAGGGTACCAGTGGAAGTTCCATTGTGTACGCCATCCTGAAGCAGCCGGTCTCGTAGAGAGACATAATCAGACCCTGAAAATCCGCATTGCCAAAATATGTAAAGAGAAAGGTGTAGACTGGCTAGTAGCTCTGCCAGTCGCTTTGTTTTATATGCGCATGGTCGCACATTCCAGATCAGGTCTGTCCCCGTATGAGGTCGTATTCGGCCGCCCTCCTAATATGTGGGGTACACCTAGACCCCGAAGTATTACAGATGTTTCAAGTAATATGCTGACAGATTACCTAGCTTCCTTGATGTCTGCCCTACACTCTTGTCGTTCACAGGTTGCCGCCGCATTTCCAGACAATACCGAGGTGGCACCGCATGAAATCGTTCCCGGATGCATGGTTCTTGTCAGGAACTTTGATCGTTCAAGTCCGCTGGAGCCCCGCTGGAAGGAGCCAAAACAGGTCCTCCTGGCCACCCGTACTGCCGTCAAGCTGGAAGGCAGGAAGGGCTGGGTCCACCTGTCACATGTGAAAAAGTTTTATGGATTAAAGACTGTTTTAAAGAACATTTCCCAGGATTTTAAAAACTGCCAAAGTACTATTCTCAAGGACTGTCCCGCAAAAGACAATGATACAGATTCCTCCCTGTTAGAGAAAACTCCGCAACAGGAGTATAAGCTAAAATTAAGGTCTAGTAAAATAAGTCAGCCAGTTTGATTGTCTAAGTCCTCCCCTAGGTGAAACGGTTAGACCGGTTTCTGACATGTATAAAATAGACCCCCATAGTGAGAGAGTTAGTCAAAACTCAATCCGATGTATCGTTTTTCTAAGTTTCATATTGTTTTTCAGCCTCATGATTACCTGCACAGGTTATGCATTTTATTTGTGTTTTCCAGTTTCTCATGTAAATAAGTCTGCTAATGCTACGGTAGAGCACACGTTTAGTGATCTGCCTCCTCATGAACTATCTTATCGTCTTGCTATGCGTAATAATTCCTTTATCCGCATGTTACATTATTCACACCAGACCAGCAATGCCACTAATTGTTGGGTGTGTGGCCGACTCCCCCCTTTCCAGACACCGAAGGGAGTTCTGCCACTCTTTCCTTATCCATTTTCACATAATGGTTCATGTGGAGCATGGTCCACGTTAACGTCATCCTCAACAGATATGTCTTTTCTTAACAGTACATGTTTTCCAGACAAGCAAGGTCTTCCCCACAGAACAGGGTTAGATCTAGAAAATGAAGTTTACAATTTAGGTAATTATTCTTCGAATTTCATGGTCCTGAATGTTCAGTCTGATACTACTCCAGACTTACCTGCTATGTCAGTACTACCAGTTAAAGGCGAATTATGTGTCCGAAAGAATGGTTCCGTACATGTAGGACATAGTGATTGTACTACTATTGTCAAGTATAGTGACAGTAGGAAATCTATTTTTAAAGCTTCACGTCATTCTTATTTTGTTTGTGGTCAGACCGCATATGTTCGTCTGCCCCTCGATTGGGAGGGAACCTGTTACATTGCCTTCTTACTGCCACCAGTGTTTCTAGCCCCACCTGACTATCATAGGAATTCCCACCTAGTACATACTAGACACAAGAGAGACCTCCCGATTGTCGATTATACTGAAACTGCTCTAGAACAATATATAGATATCAATAAAGGTGTCTTTCCTTATTTAGGTACTGTCGTGAATAGTAAACTGATACGTAGATTAACCAGAACCCTTGAAGCAGTAGTGATTGAGACTACTTCTGCTCTAAGTAACTTAACCGAAGAGCAATCCTTTATGAGAATTGTCGTGCTCCAGAATCGTCTCGTCCTTGACGTCATACTGGCCGATAGGGGCGGGGCTTGTAGAGTCATCGGATCTAGTTGCTGCATTTTCATTCCTAATAACGCGCCGTCTGTTTATTCAGCTATAACCAGACTCCATAAAATTGCCCATATGTTACACCAAGATCCAGGCACCTGGACATGGTCCGGTTGGTTCTGGAATATAATCTCCGCCTGGGGATGGAAAGTATTGTCTTTTCTAGGTATTGCAGTAGCGATCATATTCAGTTGCTGCCTATGTATACAATGTGGCCCTGCGATTTGTGGCATTTGTGCTACCTCTTGTATTCCTAGTCCCAAGTCCCGTTCTAAATCCCGTTCCAAGAAAATCCGAGACGAGCAAATGATACTGTATGAAATGATAGATGGTATCATGAATATTGATGTTTCCTGATGGAAACGTAGTGACAAGGAGGGAATGTGGAAAATTAAATTTTGCCATGTTCTGTGTCCCTACGTGTCCCCCATCTTATGTTATGTGTGCATGATTGATATGCATATGTATTCCCCATGTTTGATTAAAGACGCAATTACAGTTGTGTCCATCCCTAGTATGCCAGTTTCCAGTTCTCGTGAAAGCTACGAGTATTAGGCCTATGTAAAGTTACGCTGCCACGTTTCCCAGTGTGCACGTTATTTCATTGTAAAGTCCCCGTTTCTAGGCCTCAAAAGGGCCCGGACACCAGATTCAGCTCCTGTCTCCTGAGCCCTCGCTGAGGAGCGATACAGCCCCCACCTGTATCCTCGACCCTTCACTTACTTCCTGCCTCACAGTGCCCGGTTCAGCCTGGCTCTGCCTGCTAGTCTGCCAAGAATATGTTATGATTCTAGTTATCAGTCCAGCCCTCCTTCTCTGCATTCCTAAGCTACTGAATCGCATCAATAGTTTCCGTCACAGTCTAGCCTTTACGTCTCCATGTAAGAGAAATACTGTATTAATGGTCATTTAATATTCTTCATCACGCACTACATGTAGAATAATGCATGCACCAGTCTTAGAATCTGTTAGCCTTTACCCCGATAACTTTTGGATTATATCAACATGTTCTCTAAACATCAGATACTAGATATTGTTTAGGTACATGTCGCCCTGATTCTCCAGACTTCAGTCTCTGCTCCTAGTGCAGAAGTCATAGCCCCCAGCTTCTCCTAGTAACACGTCATTGTCAGTTTGCGCGCACCATTAGGTTAGAGGTCCCAGCTCCTTAGGTAGCCCCCTCCATGTTTCCGCCCCATTTATGACATATTCCGTTACGTTTTCATCACATGTCTATGTATACGCCTCCTGTTACACCTCTTTTCACCCTTATCTTTCGCGACTGCTATTGACCACACCCACTGCTCCGCCTATTGTATGTATTGCAATTGCAACTGTTTTAGTATATATGCTTGTGTACTGTTATTTAAGTTAGCGCGCTCATCCCAGATCCAGCCCCGGCAGCTGCCGGGCTCTGCCATCCTATTTCTGTGCAGGTTGTCCTGTTCCTGTCCTTTATGCTGTATTAAACCTGCAAACTCCTACTACCTCGAATCTTGACTCTTATTTATTGAGCTATCTGTTATTGCTATGTCCAGTCAAACCTAGATCCGGTATTATTTATTTATATACCACACACCAGAGACATAAAAAAATATATACATTGTGAGAGCACAATTGTAGTATACATGCTTGAATGTTTCTGTAGCAAACAAATACATAGAAAGCACAATAAACAAGTTGAAGCTACAAATACTCTAACATCTATGAGCAATATCAAATAAAGATTTATCTTATGCTATTTCCAAACGTATATAGGAAGAACATGTAGGGGAAAGAAGTGGTCTTTGTTTTTATGGAATCCAACTAATACTGGCAAACCTCAGAGCAGAATCCAAACTAATTAATCATGATTGGGAGTGAAATCCCATGGTGTTTAAATGCAGATGCCAAACTTTATATCCATCTAAAAAAGATGGAAAGATGACACTTTTTTGATAAATGTCTTGATATGGGATAAGAATGTGCTTTCAGTAAATTCTTGTAGACGTTTGATCGTAAACCTGCTTGTGAGTTTGTTTAGAAATCTGCAGTTTCTCCAGAAGCCTGCTTGCAAAAAACTCTTCTGTATCTCTAAAAAAATCTATTCTGTATCTTCAAAAATCTCCCCAGTGTATCTCTATATCCTTCTCTAAGATCTTACCCCGGACTATCTTTCGATAGGCCTTACAAGTGTCCATCTTGGTGACCTTCAGTAGGTACAATGTTATACATAGTTTTGGTTCTCTGTCTCATAGGTCTATGTTGATATTTAACCACTTGGATGCTAATGACAAGGGTAACTCGTCATGGACTGCCCATTCATTTCAATGGAAATGAATGTAAATATCCAGAGTTACCTTAGCATCCAAGGGGCTTAAGCACAACATGATGCTTTAGTAGGTCAGATCTTTTTATTTCTTGAGAAAAATCGCAAATGAATTGCTCAGTGCAGTTTTAGTGATCATTATTTGATCCCAGACTGCAAATTCGCAGATCACTCGACACGGACGCACTTTATTATGAATGTTTACATGATTTATGCACTTTAAGGGCCCGATTACGATGGCGGCATGACCGCCACCGGCAGCTTGTTAGTGGTGGTCCTACCACCATCACAAGAATTTTTTCCACCCGACCCGCCACATTTGGATGGCGGGTGGATGTGTGGCGGTCATAAAGACATACCGACAGGGATTCGACAGGCTCAAGGAGTCTGTTGGTATGTCAGAAGCCGAGTAATGTCTATAATGGTGGTGTTGCCTGCCAGGCCTCACCGTTGGCATTACGATGTTCCTTTTCGGCTGGTAGTGAACCGGCCATGAAAATGCAGGCAGAAAGGGACATTGGGGACCCGTAGCGGGCCCCCCTTACCCCCTGGGCCTTAGATTTGGTTTTGGTGGGCAACTATGGTGCCCCCCTACATATCTCTGCACCATATGGCAGGCACCGCATGGTGCCTGCCACGTAGTGCAAGGATATGTACAGGGTGCATTCTTTGCATTGCGGCGAGTGCTGCAGCCAGCAGCACCCGCCACAATGCAAAAAATACACTGTGTGACTGCCTTGCAGGCGGTCGCATCGTAATCCCTATGGTGCGACCGCTAAGGGCTAGTCGGTCGGTTCCATTTCCAATAGGGTGACGGGCTGACACTAGTCCGCCCGCCATCCTATTTGGGCCCCTAAGTTCTCGAAAGCCGCTGAAACCATCAATTGTGGATTTGCACTTTATTTAGAATGTTTACGTAATTTATGCACTTTAAGATCTTGTAAGTTATTGAAATTGTGAACCGTCAATTTACACACAATGCAGGAAAATATTATTCCATTATGAATGTGTACGTGGCTCGAACATAAAAAATCATGCTGCTGAAGAGAACTTTTCTCTTTTCTTTTTCGAGATCTTGTAAATAACATCAGAAGAAATTGTAAGTCGAAAATAGCATTAAGATGCATCTTATATGGTAATTGGCTCTGAGAATTATTGACTTCATCATGCCTCAGATCATATTCAACCCCAAAAAGTCAAATGAATAATATATAAGAAAACTCGAATGAAAATTCAAATGAGATTTATTTGGAGTTGTTCATGTGTGAACTATTGACAAAAATAATGTGCTCATGTGAAACATGTTGCAATTTGGAGCGAGACCAGCCGTTAACTGGACAATTTGGAAAGTTAATGAGACAAGTATGTCCGGATGACCTCAAAGACAGACACATACCAAAATAATAAACATCTGGAATGATGAATGAAAAGTAATTTCATTCCTGGTCCTTCATAGGTCACCGCCATATGTAATTACTTTTCATTCATCATTCCAGATGTCCCCATATATTAATTGCCCTGAAGAGATCCTTGTATCCTAGTAAGGGTTGAAATGTTGTTGACCCAGATCAGTTGCAAAGAAACCAATAAAGAGAGTGAATTGATTTGGGAACTTGAGGTGGTTTGTTACTGACAAATCCACACTTGCATACAATTTTCATAGTATGTCTATTATGTTGACATGTGGTGGATGTTACAGGGGGCACATTGCACTATTTCTATTATTTTTATTTGATTAATTGAATAATTGGTGAGATAAAATTACTTCTCTCTTTTACTTTGTGTTGGTCTTTTGTGAAATTTTCTTGAAGCATTGATTGCACAGGTTATTTAACCTACAGAGTTAATTATTCCTTTTGATTAAATGATACCAATGAGAACCAGTGTACAAATAGAGAACATTTAAGAAGAGGAAAGTGGGAGATGTTAAAAATAATCAGAAGAATGTATTTCCCCCATTGACTTCTATTGAAGCACAGGTAACTTCAGACTGGAGACATTCGAACTAAAGTAATTTTTTGCTTTAAAATTCATGTCTCCCGCTTGAATTTGGGCCTATTGGCATGCAGAGAGCTGCAGCATGAACCAGCCACTCTGTTTAGGTCGAGGACTCGTCGCACTGCTGTAAGCAGTGTGGGCGGAGCTCCGAAAATTTTATGTTTTTTAGTAAGGGGCCTTGAACCCGCCCCTCTTCTCCATATGCTGGCTTCCTAAACGGAGGCCGACCATTGGAGGAGAGGGGCGTCACTCGGTTCAAGCCCCGTCTTTTTCGGATTCGGGGGCGTTTTTTTAAGCTTCTTTCTATTTACTTTCTCTCCTCTTCCCATTGGCTGGAATTTTACCTTCCAGCCAATGGGAAGAGGAGAGAAAGTAAACCACGCCCCCGAATCTGAAAAAGACTATGCCTTCTCCAAGGCATTTCTGCCTCGCCTCGGAGAAACATGGACGTGTGGAGGCACCTCTCCTGAGTGGCAGTCGCATTTCCTCTCTACTTCAGTCCGTGTTGAGAGCGTGTGGGCCTAAGCGAGTGCGTGAGGTAAGAGGGAGCTACCGTCTTTTAGAAAACCAAGTAAAACGATGCTAACGGTGCAGATGGAGTGACCAGACCGAGGTAACAATTGCCCCCCCCATGAATATTCTTGGATTACATCAGCACAGATGATACGTTTAGCTTTAGAAAGCAATCCCGGATCATCGAGATTGGATTCGTCGTGAGCTATTGTACGGGCAGGGATCGCAACGGTCACCAGCCAATATATAGGGCACCAGTTCGTGGCTGCGCATTTGCCGAGAGTCTTGGTTTACAGTTCTCCTTTTAGAGCGTGGTTCCGACGTGGTCATTCATGCTTGTCACCGTTTACCAGACGTAAACACCGAGCACCGAGGGGTGGAGGGGTGTGGGGGGGGGGTCAAGTACACAACTTACTCCAGGTAAGTTTTTAAATTTTTTTCTTGCTCGCCGGGTCCGAGAGTTGCGAAGGAGTCCTGACAGTGTGCCCGTTTAACCCAGACTTCGCCCCTCCCCTCCCTGTGGCCTCATCTCCTATGCTGTCATCGACCCCAGGAGTGGCGATTACCAGGCTGACTGCCTTCCCCTGAGAGCCGAGCCTCCAGGCTCTCCGTCTGTCCTGACTCCAGCAGATTACCAGCAAGCGAACGGCTTGTGTGCTCACAGGCAGTCTTAAACTGCACGGCGAACTCGTTAACACTCACACACCTACCGCCCGCCTCCTCCCTCCACGCTTCTGCCCTTGAACAGCATTTGGGGTACCAGACTAATGTGAAAGGCGCTGGGCGCACAAACCAGATTTTTTTCCAGAGTAATCATTGTTATTATTGTGAAATCTAATTCAGCGGGAGAAGGAGATAAAAGCTGCCAGGCCTAATTATGCCTCATTATTTGAAAGGACGGCCGCGCGCCTCGCTTGCTTCCAAGGCTGGCAGAGTGGGGGGCTGGGCACGATTAAGAACAGGCGATTTTACGAAAACAAGAACATATTCACAAAAAACAAGGCCTTCCCAATGGCCACACAGCTGTTAGCAGCCTGCAGCACAGTTGTTGTGCTTTGCACCGAAGCAGTCATGCTCTCTGTTATCTTCAGCGTTCTTGGTCAAGGAAGGAACGTTTTGCGATGCCATTTGCAAACAAAAAAAGTGGGAATTTATTCTTTTGAACTGTGCCAAGCAGATGTCGCTGCTCTGACTGCCTGTAACAGAACGTGTTGCCAGCTGGAGGCGGAATGATTGTGCATAAACCTGTGTGCCCTAAATAATGGAGAGCGTGATTGGCAATACGCAAAGCAGAGCGGACTATTCGAGATCGCTGCAGTGGATGCAGTAGTCCACTGAGCTGTCTTACTAACAAAGGTATATTCAACATGTTCTTGCGCTAGTCTCCTCTCTTTTTGGTAGAATTAATACAGCGCATGTTTTTTTTTCGTTTTGTTTTTTAAATCACCCTTTCAAGATGTACCTCCCTGAGGTGTTGGTGAGCTGTCGTATTTAGTTCACCTTTCCTGTGTTCCAGAATCTCTCTTGCCGATGCTCCAGGTATTGTCTGGCAGCAGATCACTGCTCTCATTCAGCCCTGGGAGTGGCTCCAAGTTTGACTTGATTTGATAGCGTCTAACCTACAGCGCAAACAAACTCGTTTCTAGGCGCAGTAAAGCTAAGGGAAGTACTAGGCACAGGACTGGAGAGACATCAAGCGATACAGAAAGGTCCTAAACACCGACAGATTGGACAGCAGACAAGTGTAAAGCAGTGTGAGCTTGAACACCCCTGCCGTCTCTGCAGTCAGTCTAATTCCACACATTCTCGAATGTTCCCGAGATGGAGTTCAGCGGGTCTCGTGCATCGCGTTTCCGATAAAGTGGCACCTGCCCCTTTAAACACTAAAAGCTACGGCTGGGAATTTCTTTATTTGAAGTCCAAAGTTCTTGTTTTCACTTTTTTTTTCTTTACACAAGGGCAATACACAACGTGTATTTTCCTGACCCGAAAAGAAAACTGGGCCAAACATCTAGCGGGGATTACTCTACTGATTCCACTCGCGGTGCACTCGAATGAGACATCTTTAAAGCACTGATCCTTGGCATCCCCTTCCTCGCCCTAGCGGGCTTCATTTCAATAGCACTGCATGTCTCTTTGATATAGCGCTCCGTAGTGCGGTTTGATATTTCTACGAGCTGTAAATAGCAGGTGATTCTGTTACTGAATTTAATAAGCCAGTCTATGGACCTCAGGGGTGATACAACATGAGTTGGCCTACCAAGGTTGGAAGTCAAGATTTGCAGCCCACCCCATATTTTAACAAGCATTGGCAAAGCCAAATGCTCTTGCCATTGAGAGCTATTGGCTCTGGCAGTGTTTTGCAGCCATGTTGTACAACAGCGCAGATGCGCTGGAGTGTGGCTAAAACTCATTTTATAAAGCACTGTGAAAAGGCAACACTCTGTGTTTAGCGTTATGTGTGTGGGGCTCTGTGTGTGTGTGGGACTCTGTGTGTGTGTGGGGCTGTGTGTGTGGCTGTGTGTGTGGCTCTGTGTGTGTGTCTGTGGCTTTGTGTGGGTGGCTCTATATGTGTGTGTGGTTGGCTTTGTGTGTGTGGCTCTGTGTGGGTGTAAATGCAATAGGTCATGCATTTGCGAGCTATTAAGCTATTGGCATTGTAAATGACAATGCCATTGTATTAACGATTAAGCTATTGGCAATGTAAATGACAATGCCATTTAGTTATGATTAAAAAAAAAAAAAATTCATGAGCAATGCCAATAGCTCTACCTTTAATAATGCCGAGACCATTGCATTGTAAATGCTTGTTTACTGTGCATGCTGGACCTGCCAGCATATCAAAGGGGGACAAAGATCCCCCTGAAGGTAGGTGCAATGAGTGAATTCTCCCAACTGCAGTAGGATGTCTGGGAAGTCCATCAGGGGCACACTGAATGTGCACCACCTTTTAATGGTGCACAATTAGCGTGCCTTCTGAAGACCTCTCTGCCTATGCTCCTGCATCTATATTATGAAACAGAATATGGGAAACCCAATAAACCCTTGGAGGCTTGGGTAATATACACGATCAGGTATAGATGCCTTCAAGGGATTTTTTTTAACATCTGAGTTATTGGTAGGTTCAACATATGAATTTTCTAAAGCCCTAAACAGTGACTTATTACACTTGAATGTTAAAGTAAATTATTCAATTGTACAGCAAATCAAACGCAAAGCTGGACAAAGCTCAACAAATATAAGTAATTCTACACGGGTGTATACTTACTAGAGTTCAAATTTATATAAAAGATTGGTATACAAAGAAAGGGTACAAATAACAAATCACATCATACAAGCAAAAGCGACTGAAGTTAGCCCTTCTTGGTAAATCTCTTCCATCATGAAACACTTTTGCCATAGCCCATGTCACATAATTATTAACAGGAAGTACACCATTAACATTACAATTAACAATTCCTGTAGGAATGGTAACTGAGAAAATGGGTCGGATTGTCGTTGTTCCGTCTCTGGTGTGAAAGCATCTATAAAACCATCTTCAGGACGTAAATGTTTATGTGTACTGATGACCCTGAATCATAGGGAACCTAGTAATATGCTCATATTACTAGGTTCCCTAAGCATCTATATTATGGTGCAGATGCAAAGTGTTTGCTTCATTTGTTTCGGAGATCATGGCCCATGGAAACGATGGAATGCACTCTAAATATAGCCGCAGCGCTTTATGTCCTCCTGCATGATCTGTATTAAAGAAGATGTCTCACAAGCATCTACGGACTCTTCTGTAATGCTACAGTGCTCCTATGGGTACAGACAATGGGCATACACGGGTGTTGCACCCCAGAGGCACTGTATGTCATATAGCTCCAGATGAGCTTTGAAGAAATCAGTTCATCATAAAACAAAAGTAATGTTCCACCCACACTGCGTAGATATGATGGAGCAAACGACTTTTTAAAATATCAATAGCAAAACATTTTAACAGGAAGTAATGTACTTTGACCCTGCATTTTCAATTCTGTTAACAAACATAAGGCATATCATTATACCTCTGGATGTGACTGCATTTTACACTAACGCATTAGTACCTGATATTTTAATTTTAACCCACCTCTACTTAATATGTTAATGTGTAAACACGCCAGAGTGCTGTGGGTCACAGATGTCTGAATTAAAATCCGTACTAAAACTGCTTTAACTAATGAGGCTTCCCTTGTCTAGCATTTATTTGTGATTGAAAGCAGCAGCTTTAAATAGATCATCACTCTAGGACTGAAAGTGAAAATGGAGGTGGCTCTGAAAACCAAATTAAGGGTAGCAGCTAAACAGGAGGCTGATAGATATTATCTGAGTGTCCGGGGACCCTTGCTCTTAAACGCAGTTCATAGCAAATTGAAGAGGCTGTATAATACCAAAAAATCAGCATTTTCCATGCACTGCACATAGATTTTCAAGATACCATAAAAGCACAATAGGCTGCAATAAAACTGGAAAATAACCTGATGGTCCAGTTCTCAAAAGGCATAAAGGAGTAACTTACTTTGTACTTCTGAAGTACTACTTCAATTACTCAGAAATGCATTTCGCAAATGTACAGGTGCAGAATCACACATATGCCGGTCCTATACCTCATGTGCAGAGTGATGTGCCGATGTGTGGTGTTCACTGCACTCTCTGTAGAGGTACAGTCCTTTATTTTTACTGTGATTGTGGCCGTGGCAAGAAAGAGTAGATGGAAAGTGGGGAATATTTAGTACAAAGTGGGAGAAGTAAAAGCAAAATTTAGGGAGTAACAGGGAGTCATATATAAATCTAAAAACATACCTATAAAAGGATTGTTGAACAGGAATTCAATGAAGTTACAGCAGCATCTGCTACCTCTAAAAGAGGCCTAAACATACTGAAACACAGCTCAAATGGCCACTCACAGGTATCACTAATATGGAAGAACACTGCTAGTGCAAATCCCTACACCAAAAAAATTAAAATACATTTTTTTTTTAATTTAGATATTGCCTTATGCATATACATCATATTGTAATAATGTAATAAGAAAATAAAATAATGTAAAGAAATCCATAGCTTTAAACATTGCACATTCCTATACTAATTGCTTTACAAAAATGTAAACAGAACAGTCGTAATAGATCATTAGAAAATAGAAAATAGAAAATTACAAAGATGTAAATACTCTAAACAAAAACACACACAATGATATAACATGCCATATTGCATGTACTAAACTATCACACAGAGAGACACATATATATAGACATGCAGACACACAGACACTTGTACACGCATTGCTACACAACACAAGTGGATTAGATGCCTGCATCAACAACGTCTTCATTTACACGGGGAAGAGGGTTGTATTGATATACTTCCACTTGTGATGTTTGTCATGTGTGTAATATTTTCCTCATGTAATACCTCTTTCCACATTCTTTTCAGTTCGTACTTCTACTTATTGTAGAGAATGTGGCCTACATTGTACATATCTAGATTTGGTGGATTTAAGTCAAAAACCCACCTGTAAAGTTGCTAGCAATAACTTTACCATCATATTTAGAGTTACATGTGTCTCCACCCTCTCACATAGGGGGTTGGGAACATGTATGTATAAAGACTTATACCTATTGCATTTGGTGATAGTTTATGCCTAAGTGTAGACAAAAATGAATGTGCGCAGAAATTTTCAATCATAAATGTAACTTTGCTAATCAGTCCCAGAATGCTCCCTGATGTTAAATTTCTGTAATGCCAGTATATTAGAAGGTACTGTGAATGTCACACATATGTATTATATAGCACATAAGTCACATGAATGACTGACCATGGAACAGATGACAGCTTTGACTGGTTCCTGGTGCAGACCAATTGTTGAAAAGCCCACTGATCTGTGCATGGATTCGTACCCCCTACACTGCCTGAAGGTACGCCTATGCTACCTTTGACAGTGAGTCATATTCCTTTGGGTGTTCTGGCCTTCTGTTTCATTTCAGGTCACTGATTATTGAATCTTATCTTCCACACTGACTGGGCGCAAAGCTGTTGGCAACAATTGGTCTTAGTCTTTGGGAGATCAGTGTCTGCTTTTCTGGCCTTCTACTTTCACAACAGATCAGTTCGAATTGCACTGAATCTCAGCCGGGAGAAAGCATGACCGGGAAAATGGGCCCTAATTCTTTGAAACTGTACTGTTTGAGGCGTTGACATTCCATTGCAGTCCTGTGCATCCCAATACATTTATTTATGCTTAAGTGGAGGCATCTCAGGCAATTAGCATCCTAATAACCAATATGAATATAATATACAGAATTATACATAGCTAGCCATTAATAGCAAAACATCAAATACAAGAGACCAAATCTAGAGTTATCTATGATGTTACTTGAAAGTATGAGGTATGAACTTCACTGTTATGGATAGTTGCCGATAAACAATGTTATCTTATACTGTACAAAACGGGGGTATTAGTTGAGGGGGGTGAGTACCTACCTCAAGTAATAAACACCTACCTTGTCAGGGTGAACCACCAGAGACACTACATAAACCTGAGCTCAATCTCTCCCATACCTATTGCACAAAACAAACCTGCTTAGCTTAGAGGTAATGTCTAAAGTATTTGTAACCTTAGCTCAATCTCTCCCATACCTACGGCACAGAACAAACCTGCTTAGCTTAGAGGTAATGTCTAAAGTATTTATGCAGTACCAAAACAGTAATAAAGACAAAACCCAACAAAAGAAACGTTTCGAACCAATTTAGAAAAATTGAGTGTTGGAAAGTCATCCTGTGTCCCCTGTGCACCCCAATTTTTTGCTGACTGGTACTAGTGGTAACTGACTCTGACTATCCCTGGGCTCTGCCTAACCAGGCCCAGGGCCAGTGCTATATTGAAAACACAAGTGAAAAAACACAGATACATGAGGGTAAACAATATATTAAGGTACACTTATAATTGGCATGACCTACCCTATAAAGTCTCCAGTACATAATATGGCAGGGGGATTAAAACCACCTTTAAGTCCCCAGTATATAATAGGGCATGGAAGTTTAGCCTTATTGCATGCATGTGTGTACTGCTGAAAGCCTGAGGTCATTTTAAAAGCAGCCCTGTGTTGCAGCACTGCTTTTAAATGTAAATGTTGCCCAAACTCGACTTTTGTGGTAGGGTCACTCAAAAAGGGATAAACTACAATATTGTGGCATATTAGGTACCCCCAGAGTCTCCCCTAGGTGTCCCAGGGGTGGGGGTTATGTACTTATAAAGCAGTCCCTGATATAATTGGTTTTACATGCCTTGGGGATACAGAAATTACACACTTCACTTCCCCATTGTAGGAAAGTGCTTCTAGGAGCACTGTGGAGTGAGGATCTACACTATATTTGCATATTCGGGACCCCTAAAGGGGGGAAACTGCACATTTCCTTTTCGTCATTGTAGACCTTCAGCCACATAGGCTAAGATGGCAATAGTTTATTAAGGCATAACCATCGCTACTAATTCACAAAAAAATATAATTCAAGGACTTAGTAGAATGGTATTGATAAATCCAGCAATATGCCATTGTTGAATTTTTCCTAAAGTATACAGAAAATAAGTTTTACGACTTTCTTGTCTGTAAGTCAAAATCTAGCCTTCCTGTCGTTTCCCATGATTGGTCATGGTTAAGAGGATTAGCCAGGCTGCTGTTGAAGCGCTACGCACTGGGCCCTAGAACTATGATGTGGATTTCAAATATTTTCATCTAACCTCTGGCTACCATCATACTCTGTTGGTCCTTTTAATGTCCTTTACAAATTATTTCACCTGATTCTCTAGTAAACACTTCCTTGTTATCGTTTGAGCCACCAATCCCTGTGTGATACTCTATTTATTCTGTCAACAAAATCCCAGCACAGTTTCACACCAACCAACCTATCACAGCGTGACACTCTATGATGTCAGACAACTCCTTACAGCAGCTAACCCTCCTTTACAATCCAACTTGTCTTCAGAACTGATCTCAATACAGCTTATTAAAAGTACTACAAACTCTTGTCTGCTCTAATAAAAAAAATTATAGATCTTCATTCAATCAGAAATGTACATTCTGAGCAAAATCAGTGTTCTCTGGAGTCCAGCACGCGATTACCTCTGTCCAATGAGGTGCAGGGCACCACCCCAGAGCATGACCACTTCCTCCAAAGTGAGTCATAATCTTCTCCCAGAAAGCACTGTTCTTCCAAAATTCAATATGGCTGAACTTGCAGCAGAGGAGCAACACTAGTTTAATGAACCTCCAGTATGGCTCATTTCCATAGCTGTCCTCCCCCTACTTTAATGTCACCTACAAGCCACTAGCAATGGAAGAAATATGTGAGACCAGGGAGGAGGATGAGCTGGGGCAGGTTCCCTCCCCCCTCCCTCAATTTACCTCCCATCAAAAATGGTCAGAAGTAGCAATACAGCTTAATGCCCTTATTCTTGAGTACCAGACTACGTATTTTTTTAGCATATGTCTAAATTACCTAAGACTTATGTACATATAACTAATACCACAATTTCATTAAAGAGATGTTGTTTATTCACATCCTCATTTTCATACATTGTATGTATATATATATATACTCAAAGAAACATTAGTGCCCGTAATGGAAGGGGAGGTAGGAAAGAAGAAGGAGAGGGTGTTTTGTGAGGGTCAAGGTAGTGGTTAGACGGATATAATAGTTGCATGTGGTCACAAAGAAATACATATCGTTGACATCAGATGGGCGTGAACATTTCAGCCCCATACATTGTATTAACATTCATGTAGTCCTATCCATGTAGTTCTCCAAACTAATAATACTTTGTTGAGGGTGGGTAGGCGCTGTAGAAGATAGTCGACGTTTCGACCCCTATGCGGTGTAGGTTCAGTTGTACCTTACAGTGGGGTCTTCTTCAGGACTGTGATGTGATGTGGGGGAGCGGGGAGGGGGGCACCTAAATTAAAGAAAAAGGAGGATTTAAGACGGACTGAGTGAATCACCTATTTCAATCCAAAACAATTGGGCATATATTTACCAAACAATTGCCAGATGCTTGGGGCAGCGTTGATCATGGGAGGGTTGTGTTGGTCGGCCCGCAGGCTCCAGAGAAAAAGAGAGTGTGTTGAACATATGTTACAAAATGGCAGTCAACAATCAAAAGTTTTTAGTCAGTACCCAGCCGGGTTAAAAACATGTGCCTCATCAAAGTATTAAAAAACATATATCAAACCGAGGATACATCATCCAGAATCTAGCTAGGTGCAGCAGCGCTTAATCCAATAGAGATGCACATAAGCGCTCCATTAGACAGGCTAATCACAAAGTGCAGTTAGCTTAGCAACCGGGTTGAGGTAATGATTATTGAATCAAAAACTGAACAGGGCCCGAGCATAAACGTAAGACATAAGTAAAAACAGCATTAATTGAATATAACCAGGCCCTAACGTGAACTGCAGCTCAGATTGAAGTTATACCATTACTATAAAACAGGCCAGTCTGTGTAAAAACTTGAAAAGAAGCTTGCCTTCTCATACCTCTTTAACAACATGTCAACATCCCCTCGATATTATTACTTTCGCCTGAGTCCATGGGTATGGTCACAAGCTCCCTCGAATATTTCAGAGGAGATACCACCCGTGTATGAATCTACAGAGAGACACAGGGTAAATGAATAATTGGACAATGGCCAGTTTATCACCATCTAGACTTGGCAAACCTAGAGTTGTTATGGGCCTACTGCGGGTGCAGCCTCCAGCATCTGTCGGGTGAATCAGCGGGAGTGGCTGCGCGGAGGGCGCTCTCATTTAAATCAGAGCCACGCGCGTTCATGCAGCAGCTAAATGCTGCCCAAATGGGGTACCAAAGCAACAGAAGACAGTCTCGGATGTCAGTGTACCCGATCTGTTGATACATTACATTAATGGAGCTATTCAAAAGTCAAGTAAATATTAATAGTATTGTAAATAAAACGGCCAGCATAAATTGTCAGTTTACAGAGACAATAAATTTACATGGAGTGGGATATAGTTTGCATGTGCAGACAGACAAGGGGAGCTGACTGGTTATTTTCACATCGTAAAATTGTGTCCATATTGGACTTTGTGGAGATGTGTGTGTGGCCAACTTGGATTGGTCAGACAGCCTGTGTGCCTGGTTTACAAAAGTAATCAGAGAATGATGTTACTTCATCCGGCCAACATAGGGTCAAATTTGTTTCCCATCATTACACAATTGTGATTACATATTTTGGACAAAGCAACCATACATAATTTATCATATCGTAGCATGTTCATCGGTGGTTGATCTGTAGTAGGATAAAGCATAAAGAGCAATACACATATGCAGTATAACAGTTATAACAACATTCCCATTGCAGCCTGACACAACCATTTCTCCACACTATATTCTGAACCTCAAAACCCAGATACTGTAGCCTGTACCCTTGAACATGCTCAATTCGCCACTAATGATTTCTTCATGGGTGCTAAAATCAGGGCCAACATTAATTCTACCATTAGGGCCAAGACTGCTGGGCTCCATGGTATTCCCAATGAGGTTTTTCTTAGTGATGTTGTGAATGGGACATCTTATATCTTACATTGTGGCACTAGCAAATAGTATTGCAGCGGGTGACCCAATTCCAACTTTTCGGAACGGAGCTGAGGTGATTCCAGTCTACAAGAAGGGTGACTGATCGTCACTTTCCGACTACAGGCCTATCAGTCTGATAGACTGCGTACAAAAGGTGTTCGCTCGGGCACTTCTTATGAAAATTCAGGTCTGGATTAGCAATGTTAGCATATTGTCCCCCTTCCAAGCTGTGTTTAGGAAAAAACTAGCACCATCAACCAGATCTGTCGCTTCCTTTTATTGACATGGAAGACAGTGATCACAGGCCATGGGAGCCTCTATGTTGCTTTCATTGATCTAAGTTCTGCCTATGATTTTGTCCCAAGACATAAGCCCTAAAAGAGATGGGCCTCCCTACTGATATTCTATTGCTGGTTAAGAGCCTCCACAGGCTAATTATGCACGGGTCTGATGGGGCAGCCATTGACAGCTAACCAATCCAATCAAAGTTAATAAAGGGGTCCGACAGGGCTGCATATTTGCCCCCACAGTCTTCTCGCTTTTTGTTAATGGAGTCATCCAGTACCTCTCTGATATCCCTGCTGAAGCCAACTCTCGGGGGGAACCAAAGTGGTAACACTGTTGTTTGCCGATGACATGCTGCTAGTGTCCAAAACTCCTAGAGGCCTTCAGTTGCCACTGGATTACTTTGAGACTTTTTGCACCGTGTGAGGTTTAGAGATCAACGCCACAAAAACAAATCTTTTAATGTTGAACCCCCACAAAGCATTCCACGGCAAGCTTACATTGGGTAGGGTACCCCTGGGGAAATGAAGACCTTTGAGTACCTGGGGATCACCCTCTCCGATGACCAGTCATGGAAGCCTCATATAGTGAAGCGGACTCCTCAACACAGACCGATTAATGGGACAATGACCAAAGAGCACAGGACCTCCTCTACCAGACCAGTAGCAGCTCCACTTCACATCTATGACTGTAAGCCAGTGGGCTCAGCACTATATGGCACAGAACTGTGGGGGTTTGAAACTCTGTATGGCCTCTTGACCATGGAGAATACATTTCTGAGAGCTCTGTTGTCACTTCCACAGAGCACTCTCCTTCACCCAATTAGGTTGGACATGGGCAGGACTTTCATCATCAAGAAGGTCAACCTACGCCCCCTCCTGTTCTGGTTTCGCCTTAGGACTACTCCAGAGTTGCTTCCATATGCTGATGCCCTCTCCAAAATCATTGCGCTCGATCGGTTCAAGCAAATTGAATGGTTCCACAAATTTAAATCTTTCCTCACTGGAATAGGGTTGGAGGGACTGTGGGATGCTAGGGACCTTGCATCATTCCCTAGCAGGGACTTAATCAAGAAACAATACCGGAATTGATTAGCCCAGTCTCCACTAATTTATCAGCGTCAGAACCAGCTCACATCAGACTTCTTAGAATTTAAATTGGCAAGCAAACTTGAGCAATACCTGGATGCTATAACGGTCCTGGAGGATAGGAAACTGTTTATGCAATTCAGTTTTGGCTCCATCCCCGTGAATTCCCTTACAGCTTCTTGGAGAAAATCTGCTACCTCTACTCAGGTTTGTCCTGGTTGTCCCTTAACTGTTGAGTCAGTAGGCCACGTATTATTTGCTTGCCCGCTGTATCGGTCCCCAAGATCCACATGTTTAGCTCCTCTTTGCAAATGCCTTGGCACTCATTGCCACCTAGAAGCACTGCACACTTTAAAATCCGATACAAGTTTACTTGTGCAGTTGCTACGTTTCTTGGTAAGATGTGGACCATCAGAAGACTGACGTTAAAAATCAAAAATGATTAAATTTGTTATTGGGCTTTTATTTTTATTTTAATCCTTTTTAATGTCCTGTTTTTTATATGCTAGACAGTATTGGATGTATGACATTACAACGCATACTTTTACATCGCATGCTTTTACAACGCGGTTTTTACATCGCATACCATTACAACGCATGGTGCTTTGGGGCGCTGGATAGTGAATAGTTTAATTTACTATTCCAACTCCAGTCCCCGTGGATAGTAGGGAAGGTGTTGGATAGTAAATTAAACCTATTCCCTATCCTAGAGCGCCACCCAGCGCAATGTGTTGTAATTGTTTGCGTTGTAAAAGTTGCGCCGTAAAGGCACTGCGTGGTAAAAGTTGCGTTGTAAAGGATGTTTACCAGACAGTATGTGTGCATAAGTGACCCACAATATGTCTCGACCAATTGTAGAACTCTTCATCATTGGGACAATTGGCTGGGCCATGTTGTGGACTTTTAATGATCAATATTTCTTTTTTTTAATCTTATAGTTCCATTTCTCCAGAATCTGTTTTACAACAGAATTGTCATGCTGTATTGTATGCACCATATATCTTTTTGAACTGTATGCATTTGCACTTTTATGGTCCGAGAACTGAATAAAGTTGATTGATTGGAATAGAGGAATAGAAAAGACTGCACGCTAGGATTAAAGTTTAACAGTGTGTCGGGAAAAGTACGTATGGAGCTTGGACCTTGTGGGGCAGATCTACTAAGTTTTCATACAATGCTGAATTGTATGAAATGGAGAGAGCAGAACAGCGCCATACCTACTAAGATATGGTGCTATTTCCCTCTGTGCCAACACTGCACTATAGCGCAAGGGAGTATGTGTCATGTCAAATAAGAGTTTCGTACTGGAAGGTTACCCATCCAGTTGAAAATACCATGCTAAGACATTTGTAGGCGTGCTGTGCAGTTCAGCAGACATAAAAAGTTGGAAAAGTTTTGAAAAAAGAAAACCTCTCTCAAACGTCATGCTAGCCTCTAGAAGGCATTAATATTTGGTGTTGACTATTATGAGTCGATATGGCTTTGGATCAAAATCCATTGGGGGGTTGCATGGAAACGCCAATGTAAAAATCATGGAACGCCCCTTGAGTGTAATTATTGCAAAGTAGCGCAAAACCCTACTTTGGGCTACTTTAGGGCTACTATTTAATGCAAACACTTTGTGCCGGTCTGCCACATAGTGCAAGTCAGAGTGGAGGTGTAGTAGTATCTGTTATGGATAGTACACTTGTACCTGTCTCCTGAAACAAGCTTTAGTACGTTTTTTAGTTTAGAATCTTGTGATGTAAGTGGATAATGTGTTTGACAGTTGAACAGCGGTTGGCTGTGAAGGAGCTCCTGTGCATCCATTCTCCACAACTGAGTAGCTCTATGTATGAAAGAAATAAACTACTTTTATTTCTACTGTGACTTGAAAATATTGGCGATGACTACAGCTGCTGCAGTTGGACCTGTGTATTTGGCTGCCTCAGAAAGTACTTTTTTCAGGTCCGAGCTGCCTGGCGAAGAATGCTCCATACCTGATTACCCTGTTTTGGTGACTGAAGTCTGAACTAACTTTTTCCAGGTTCAGAATTTGCATGTTCTCCACCTCTCTCTGAAAAGGCCTGTGCGAGTTCTATTCATGTTTTATCCCTAATTTTGCTACAAATGTAAGGGTCATTAGTAATCTTCTAAAAAAAGTTGTGTGATGTGAGTAGTGGGATCTGGTGTTTCAATACATTAAGACTTTATTGATTCAAAGTGATGCTTTCAAACCTTATGACCCAAGGTTTCCTTGTTGCATCACTTTTGATGCCAGCCAAGTAGGGCTAGTTGCTACGCATACACAGATTGATGGAAACAAGGAACTCACTATAGATTTTACTCAAGGGTTCTTAGGGAGGAAGAATTGCAATTTTCTTTGATGCAGACAGAGTTGCTGGACTGTTGCTGGAAAATACGCAACTATGTGTGGAGAATCCACTTTAAGTTACAAACAGACCATAAGCCTTTATTGAACATTGTGAGTGGTGGTGGTAGCAAGTGTTGCTCTCCACATATTCTAAGGTTGTTTTTATAAATGAATGCAATATTATTTTGTTGTTAACCATATTTCTGTGGGAAGGAACAGAACAGCAGATATTCTTTCGCCTTTTCATTGAAAAAGAGAAGAGGATAGTGTTGTAGAAATGATATTGTCCGATTTGTTGGATGAAGATTGTGAGGACTATCTAGTAGATTCACTTGAAATTCCTGAGTTGAAGGTCTGCTCTGAGGAAGAATGGAAGGAAGCCATGTCAGGAGTCCAGGTTTTGCAGCAAATCATAGACCTCATCAAGGGAGGTTGGCCTAGAGAGAAAGTTCTCTCACCATTGTTACATCCATATTGTAAAGTGAGTGATGACATTTCTGTAGAGGGTGGTCTTCTATTAAGTTCAGACAGGTTGATCCCCCCACACGCCATGAGAAGTAGTATTATTACAAATGCTCATGAGAGTCATCTGGGTTCTTACCTTGCCAAAAGACAGATTTCTGAGTTGTTTTGGTGGCCAAGAATGAACGCCAAGGTAGATGGATTTGTGTAAAGTTGTCTGATATGCAAGTCTGTTGTCAAAAACCTGAAGGTGTCTACCTCTCCACTTATGCCTATTGATTGTCCAGATGGACCATAGATTAAGCTAGGCATAGATATTATGGAACCATATGATTTTTTACCTGGGGGTCCAGATGTATAGCATTTTTGATTGGCTACCGTTCAAAGTTGCCCGAGTTAAAACTGTTCTGAGGTCCTAATGCTGGTACCATTATTGATTTCCTTAGAAAACTATTTGTAAGAGAGGGATTTCCTGAGTAGATTGATACAGATAAAGATGCACAATTTGTGTGTTAGGAAATTGAGAGTTTTCTTAGGGAATGAGGAGTCGAACATCTTAAAACTTCCTTGTATCACCCTCAAACCAATGGGCCTGCAGGGAGGGTGAACCGGGTGGTGGGGGAGTGCATCAGGTGGGCCAAAAGCTCAAATATTGAAAGGGTGCAAGCTGTGAGCATTATGTTAGGGTTTTATAGTACCAAACCTCTCTCTACAACTAAAGTGTCTCCATTTAAACAAATGAGGTGCAGCAAGGTTAATACTAGTTTCTGTCCTTCATGGATGTCACAATGGATCAAAAGTAAATCTAATGTGGAACTATTGATGGAGTTGGTAAAGAGAAATGTGGAGCTTAATTAACAGAAGCAGAAAATATGGTATGACAATAGGAAGAGTGCCAAATTGGTTCATGTCAAGATTGGCGACTTAGTACACATAAACCTTTCTGTTCATGTCCAGAAAGGAAAGAGTAAATTCAGCAATCCTGTCAGGGTGGAGAACATTTGTGGCAATGCCATTAACTTTAGTGGTGGCAGATATTGGTGGAATCTGGCAAAGGTGGTTAAGGTTGAAAAGGTGCCAGAGGAATGTGATGGGGGTGGAAATATTTCTTCTGAATTGGTACAAGGGAAATGCGTCAACCACGCGATAGTGATATAAATGTTGTTGATTCATGTTTTATTCTCACTAAGAGAAATAAAGTTTCAAATGTTGTCTCAAGTTAGTAATAGATGAAAAAGTGCTAGACCGACTGTTAAGGCAAGCGGGTTTCCCACCTGTTAAATGTGTTTATATATTTATTTTCTAAGTGTTATTTGTTTGTGGTGTGTGGTTGTGTATTCTTGTGTATATGGGGGTTTGTGCTGTCATTTGTGTTGTTCTGGGAGAAAGGAAAATGTGTAATACCTGCTAAGTACAGTATGCTTGTACGTGCCTTCTGAAACAAGCATAAGCAAGTATTCTTGTTTAGAATCTTGTGATGTATGTTATAGAATGTTGGAATATGTGTTTTGACAGTTGAACATTAGGTTGAAAGTGCAGGAGCTCCTGCGCGTTAGTCCTCCACTTCCGAGTAGCTCAATGTATGATAAACTACTTTAATTTATACTGTAACTCGACCTAGTCACTACAGGGGTTTTAGCAGCTAATAGTAGTGAAGGCAATTTAAGTACCTGCACAACACTTTAGTAAATATACCCCAACGTTCTGTGGCATACTGTAGGTTTACTCTGGAATGTTGTGGGTAGGAATTTAAGTTAGGCCATGTCCACAATCTTGCACGTTCGGTACAATATACCTTATGACTCAAAAAATATATTTTTCAAAGCAAGTTATTTCCTTTAGGAAATCTCTCATATCTTTTGCTGATTCATGTTTTAGATGTGCACATACACTAGCAAGGGCACGTTGTTAATTATTAATGATAGATCGATAAATGTCAAACTCAACTGGACTTTACATTGATCCTAAACTTGAGTAACCCCAGCCTTGCTGTGAAGAGACGGCATTCAGTCAGGTTGTTTATATGTTATATTGCTTTGAGGATTTCAAAAACTGGGCAAAAAAGAGTGGGTAATGAAGCTCTCTCAGAAGTGGACTCACAAAAGCAGGCAGAATAAACAGAAACATTCTTTGCAGGTTCAAAAGATAAGGAAATACTATAAGTAAATGTGACAGATCAAGAGCAATCCTAGATTTGCTGAAACACAAACAAGGAACATCACTGGCTGTTTGCCCTTATTGGATGTGAGTGATGAATGATGTGTTTTAAAGTGCATTTCTTTACTTTACTTCCCTCCAAGGGTTGTTTCACCCTGTGGATGGGAAAATGAGGCAAATGCAATTTTGAACCAGGGTTGTTTTAGTGCACCTTTACATTGCCTAATCTTTCCAATGGACCAAATAATGTTTTGATAGACATACTGAGTTCAGTCTACATGTACAAAAGGCCTTTACAGATCTCGTCCATTGGGGTAATTCCGCCAGAGGGAAAATACTTTCCCTGTGCAGCACAAAAAACGTATGTGCATTTTTACAACACCAAATATACATAGGTTTATTTGCTTATACTGAACTTTGAGGTGTAAAAGAATTTCAACTGTGGCGGCTCCTCGAGGGAGTGCTGTGGGCGATGAGGCAGGGAGGGGCAGGGTGGAGGGTAGTAAACTCCAAAATGCTGGGAACCGAGTTGTGCATATACATAAATAAATAAAACAAATTAGATTGCTTGCGCTGCAACGCCAAATCGGCGATGCAGCGCGCAATGTAATTCGATTTATTTATTTATATATGTACTCAACTCTGTTCGGCCACATTCCGGAGTTTACTACCCCCCACCCTGTGCCCCCCCCCAACCCGCCCCACAGCACTCCCTTGAGGAGCTGCCACTGGGTAAACGTTTTTATTGAGTGGTCACATCAGCTTTGCTATGTCCCTCTCCACCCCCTAAGACATCCCCCTTCCATCTCAAATATACAGGGTGCCTCCTGAGGGGCACTGGAGGCATGAATTTGGCCTTTACTGTTCTTCCGACTGAGTACATCACCTGATATGCTGCTTACAGCCTCTTTCTCTGTCAGTAAAGTAAATCTCTTCAAGAATGTAGCCTATTGGGTACAGATCTGTAATACTTCATCTTGGAAGAAAGACCTTGGGTCTGGGTTCTGAGTCGGTCAGTAAAAAATTACTCTTTTAACAAGTTTTAGCTGTCAAGTGCACAGTGTAAACACACTACAGATTCTGGCTTCTGAATGTCCACAAGGCCAACTGTCCACACAAGACAAGTTGAATCACTTACGTCTTCCTCGCTCAGACTACACATGAAGTGTGCAAACAAACCAAATCCACTTACCCTAGCTCTCTGCAGGCAGATAATCTTATAATAAAAGGTGAGACCTGCTCAGTTGCAGTTCATAATAATGTTGACAAGAGAATTACACTGAGTTAGACACCACGTCAAACTCAGTGTAACGTTACAAAGCAAAGATAAATAGAGATCTAAAAGCGAAAAGTGGGGGTTTCCACAGGTATAAAAAGAGAATCTACTGACCACTAAGCTTTCCACAAACTAGCACAAGACCTACCTACCACCAGCCCTAATCAGCATAACGATGGACTGAAAAATGCAATTTGAAACTACCATTCAAATTTCAATTGTTCTGGTTCCTTCCATCAGGATGATGTAATCTTGAGTGACAAACAATGTGGAGTTGTTGTTCCATTCAAAGGAAGACAAGAGGTAGCCATGAGGTAAGTTGTAAAATAGGAGGTTTATTTAGCTTGGTTACAGGATGGTAGTTACAAGAAGGTAGTTCATTAGTTGAGACCCACCAGGAGCAGCATCCTTGCTGCTCAGCCCACACTCTCCAACTGTCTCTCTCCACTCCACAAGGCACTCCAGCATTCCACTTCCTCATCAAGCATTCTAACATTCCACATACACATCACATTCATACTGGCTGAGCAGCAGGGAATGGGGTAATCAGGGAAAGGATGCATCATACGAAATAAAGGCATAACACACCCCCTTCCCTTGGGAAAACAATAAATAAAGATCAGGTATGAGAGTTGTCTGGAATGACTAAATAGTTTTTACATTGGAGGAGTTGTCATACATCTATAATGACCCTTCCAGGTCCATGTAAAGGGCAGAATCTCAAATGCCTGTGGTTGAATGCAGTCTCCTGAAGCTACGCTGTCGCTATACTCTGCGGGATTTTGAAAAGGAGGTTTTATATTTTGGTGAAAATCATCCAGTTTGGACTATGTAAAAGTGGAGACACAGCGACCTTATTGACTACACCATGTACAAGAGTTCAATTTTTTTTGTTAATATGGGGACAGTTGTCACCTAGTCCTGCTTGGAATCACAGAGGAATAGCGAGAAAGATGGCCCAAATCATTTATAAGTGAAAACATGCTTTCATATTCCCTTGCTAACACCTTGTCAAGACGTTAGTTGTGGCATATGAAAGTAGATGGAACATATAGAAAAATATTGTGCTCTTTGGTTATTATAGAGTTTTCCTAGACTCTCTTGTTAGGATAAGAAAAATTGTAAATATTGACACAACATTTTCAGATGGATCCCAGTAAACGCCCGAAAGATCTTCGCACAAGCCCTCATCACCAGTCACCTCATTTACGGCAACACGCTTTACACTGTTATTTCCATGCAACTCCTCACAAGACTCCAGACAATATAAAACACAGCAGTCATACTCATCCTGGACCTCTACAAGCATACCCACACCTGTCCTCACCTAAGAAACCTCCACAGGCTCCCTGTCCAGAAAAGATGCCAGTTCAAGACACTCACCCACTCCTACAAAGCCCTCCACAAACAAGGACCTTCTTACATCAACCACGGGCTGAACTTCCATATTCCGTTGAGACACCTGCGCTCCACATCACTCGCTCTCGCACACGTCCCCCGTATCCATCGCACCTACATCGGGGTCCGCTCATTTTCCTACATCGACTCCAAAACCTGGAATGGACCGCCCTACACCTCCGAATGGCACACTCCCTGGCAGTTTTCAGAAAGCAACTCAAAATGTGGCTTTTCGACGCAGACACAGCAACCTCAGCACCCGGATACCCCAGTAGGTGCTAGTACTGCTCTTTAGAAATGATCGATTGACTTCTATGCATGGCTCAAAGCCCTGCCCATATCTTATGAATATTACATGATTGTATACGAACAAAAAAATGTTGTGGTGTCATTATCAATCAGCTTTCCCAATTCAGCGAAAGACTTGGGCCCTCCTGTGGTTGCAAGTAAAAATTCTAGATCAAAATTAAAAACGAAATGGGTTTGTCCATGCTCAATCAAAGCTTTCCTTTGGAACTGTTTGACTGACAAACAGTAAGCAGCATGAGCTCTTAGCTGTTTTTGCATACCCCATAATCTGAAGGTTTAACATATTATTCAACATTTATTTGGTATCACGAGGGCTTCAATGAGCTGAAAAGGGTATTTAAATTCAAGTGTATTCCAAACAGGGGGCCTCAAAGTATATCTTGTCAGGAGCCCAACAAATCCTGAAGATGTCACTCTGTACTCGGAAATGTTGCTTTAAACACCGTCGTTTAATTTTATATGTCCAAAGGTGGGTGTGGTTTGGGCTCATTTAAAGAGGGTTGCATTTTGAATCTCTAATAATTTTATAATAGACATTTGCCCTCTCTTAGTTATGAAAACGTCACCTAACATTATTTTCCACTAGCCCATACCACTGTGGGGAAAAAAGCCTAAAAACTAAATAATTGAACAAAAACTCTCCATCTAACCAGTCTAGTGAGTTCATCAACAATAAAATAGTCAAGATCGCTCCATAGGATGGTTTAAAAACACGAAACAGCTTACCTCTTCACCCTCCTCAATATGATAATCAGTCCTCTGGTTTGGTCCACCTACAAACATTATATTTAGCTGACGATCGTGCCTGAAAAACAAAGATGTTTAAGGAAGTTAGTAGAAAGCGCTATATTGCCATTATCTGCATTTATAGCACCGAGCTGAATTTTTTTTAAACTGGAAATCTTCATTTACTGCACATTCTACCCTTTTATTGTCCTATTGAGTGCCTTCTGGACTCATGTAAAAAATGTAACAGAATAGTTACTTCACGGTGTGGATGCGGACGTTCTGCACTTCAATAAAGTAACATGGAAATCTAAAAATGAGAACTCCTATGTTTGTTGCTGGAGCATTGTTTTAGAATACTTACGCAGACGTATGTATTTTATTATTGTTTTATTATTATTTTATTATTTTCCACCTGTTCGACAGATATAAAATGTAATTGGAAATGCCAGGATGCTTAAACCACCGCTGCGAAGTACGTATTGTTGGCTTCTGTTTTTAGTAGATGGTCAGTTTTTATGGCCTGCATTTCACTGCCCCTTTCCTCACTTTATCTTTTTCTAATACGACTGACAGCAGTTGGATCTGTGTCCCCCGGACTGGGAAGCGAGGAAACTCTTCACGCACAGCTCACACAGATACCTAGGAGCAGAGCCACACGTACCATGCAGCACCAGAGAGGCATATTATTTACTGACATTACTTTTGCAGCTATTTTGATATTTTTTACTTTTTAAATCTGTAATAATACGTCATTGAAGAGCTATAAAATACATATTTTAGTAATTATAACTATACCCTGCACCAGATACTATTACAAATATTATCCTCCAAAAATGTATAGGTTGGGACTGAAAAGTCCCTCACACGGTGATAGACGTGCACCCCTGCAATAAGTCCCTCAACTGTAAAGATGTCTGAATCCCTAATGCTGATTGTTGTTGTCATGGGTGAACACGCATTTTGTGTGTGCACCATGACATAGGCCTGTCTTCCGAACTGCAGTCTTTTTGAACCAAGAGGGGCGCACCAAGTGCCACCCTCATATTGTGCTGTAAGACTCCTGCCTTTAGCAGGAGTTAAGGAGCATGAGCACTGTGCCAGCAGTATATCTTGTAGTGATCAGTAGGAGTGAACAGGTATTTTTTACCTGTGTCACTGGACTGAGGCCCACAGGGTCACTCATTTAAAGTTCTGCTGCTGTGTGCTTAACACCCCTTAGGCTTACATCAGTTTTATGTGGAAAGCAGTGCGTATGCGGTACAATTGCGCTGGGTGTTTGTTTACCTGGTACAATTCAGGGATAATGCAGTGCTGTGAGGGTATCTTATGTTCACATGCATGTGCTGGGAATAAGTGTACCTGTAAATGGTATAATACAGAGATAGTGCAGTGCATGTATATTATATGCCTGTGCTGAGACCATATAAATGGTACAATACATGAAGTATGTAGTGCTGTGCAGTGCATGTATACAATATGCATGTGCTGGCTGTGAAGGGCATCATACATGGAAGAACCTGGGTTCTATTTTGAAAGACCTAGGACTGATTGGAGGGACGTGAGTTAAGGAGGTAGAGGAACCCCCCAAGAAGGATTTGTGGCTTGCTGCATTCCTGTACGCTTGGGGGGGGGGGGGCACACTTGCAGAAGGGAGAGCCAGGCTCTCCAGAACACTTCAAAGGGTGCTCTGTTTGATTCAGAGACTGGTAACTGGGAATGGACATGGACACATCTCAGGAAGGAAATGGGGCTTATAAGGGAATCATAATGAGTAGGACTGAGGCCCTGGGGTAACCTTTTGATAAGCATATCCCTGTGGCTGACATCTAGGTGTGAACCTCTAGTCACTCCCATGAGCTGTGTTGTGGGGCTATCAGATATAGAGTTACTCCTGCTGTGACAGACTGATTTTTGTAGGAAGGGCAGGGCAGAGGAGATGGCATTTCAAAAGGAGGCAGACCCCGACATCAACTTCAAAGACTCAGACACTAGTAATCACATATGATGTCTGGAAATGGACTGTAAGAAGGGTAGCTCGAGCCCCACAAAATCATCAACTATCAAGCAGCCAGCTGGGCTGTGCGCAGAAAAGCTCTGCAAGACTTCTGCCTATGGCCAGGACTGTGGGCCAAGGCCTGCTAGGCAGTCAGCTGGCTGAAGGGACATCACTCATGAAATGTGTGACCATCTACTCTTGCACACTGAAGCCTTCCTGCTTGTCCTGTGCAGCCGTGGCCTGTGCAGGTAAGAGCGGTGGGGCCGGGTGAAGAGGGATTTTGACGGACAATGACGAGGGACAATTAAACAAATAATTAATTTGCCCTCGTCATCGTCCTTCGAAATCCCCTTCACACAGCTCCACCACCCCACTGCTCTTACCTGCATGGACAGTGGCTGGTCCTGTGAGGGAGAGGAGAATGTTAGAGGGAGCAAGGTCCAGGGGGGATACTGGGGATTGGATCCCTGTAGCAAGGTGTGAGGAGACGGCTGCTGCAATGATCGGGCCGTTGCCCATGAGCAGGGTAAAGTTGGTGATCCCCGTATGCCAGTGGAGACACACAGTGAAGTGAGCAATAACTGTTGCCGCACTGATCTGGCCATTGTGCATGTGCACATACCAGGTCAGAGAGCTTGCATGCCAGGTGGGGCTGCCATTAAGATTGCTGCTGTGTTGATCGGGCCATAGACCGTGAGCAGAGGAAGAATGGTGACCCAGTATTCCAGGGCAGGCAAACGGGACAAAACAAGGAGTGTGCTCTGGTTGAAACTGTCATCGGAGGAATGAGGCTGCTGTGGTGATCCGAGCGGGCCCAAGTAGTGACAGAGGACCAGCACCAGATGCAACACACCCCCCACACCAGCAGGTAGGTTCCCAAGAAATTTACCAGCATTGGAAGAGCAGCAATACTCCCCTTGCCACTGCAGGATGACGTGTGAGGAACATGAGGACACCTGACTGCAGTTCCACCCAGTTCAGATGTGAAAGACTTTCCGGAAGCAGCCGCTGCAACTTCAAAGACCACAGAAGGATGCACACAGAAAAACGGATTGGTAGGCCGAATGGCCCGGGTGAACTTGCCTGTCAGTTGGCCCTGGTGAAATTTGCTTGCCAGATAGCACTTCGGCACTGGAATGCTTTTGACTTTAATAAAGAGTCAGAGTGGGACTCCTGAGTCTTGGACTACTAGTGGGATTCAACCTGATAGTCACCTACAGTGAATAGGGAATAACCACTACCACTAGGAGAAAAGAGTTGTCCCCAGGGGGTTGCATATAAAACCCTAGAGCCCTAACCTCAACAGACTGCGTGTATTGTTTGTGAAAGCCAT
Source organism: Lissotriton helveticus (assembly GCF_964261635.1). Lineage (NCBI taxonomy): Eukaryota > Metazoa > Chordata > Amphibia > Caudata > Salamandridae > Lissotriton > Lissotriton helveticus. The sequence goes on along the minus strand of NC_136067.1, from coordinate 1,803,705,775 downwards.
ATTGTACTTTCTGCTTCTATATAAATACTGCTTTTTTAAGTATTTTTGTGGACAATCATGTATTGTTGCTGCTGAACGTATTTTGAGTTGTGAGCCTGTGTTCACTCCTCTGTTTTTACCTCCCCCACCAACGAATTTTGGATTGCTTGACCCGCACTACCACTGACAGTCAAGTGCTAAAGGGGTACTTCGCTCAGTTGCTCAGGATTCGTAGTAGGCAGGGCCACAGGACATCAGTAGTAAAAGGCCACGGTTGGGCCCAGTTGCTTCTGCTTGCACATGACCGTCTGAACTGGCATCTGACAATTGGCGGCAAGCAGTGGGGCGCCTATTGTGTAGGGGCCTTAGACACATGAGTGATAAAGGCTATTTCCAATTTATGTCAGTAGTACAATAAAACCCTTTTTTACGCACAAAGACGACATGCATAAACAATGGAAAACACATGGTTGGAATAAACCTCGACACCATGTACATAGATAAAATGAAGGATTTATGTAGAGACAGATGCTGGAGGTGGAGTAGTGTAAAAATTACTCTACCCCAAGAGTTGTGTAAACACATGTAGTCCACAATCACATATATTCCATATATTCCATGTGACTAATGTTTAAAATGACTTTGGGGGTAATGCATATTTAAAATATCCTTGTGAACTAACTAAATATATATGCGTTTAGCGATGTGACTGATAGAATTGTAGTGCTCACATATTAGTATTTCATGAGATATGTTTACTAAAGCGTTCACGGATAATTGGTATAATAAGATGTTTACTAAAAGAATCGTTATTTTACTACTGTATTAATTACTAAAGTATGTGCTGAAAAGTTTGATCATTTGGGTGTAGAGAAGTGCACATAATGTAACCTATCCACATGTTAACTTAGCCTAACTTGTGGGTCTGAGATGTATTTGACTTCAAGCTCACGTTTCAATTAACATTTGAATCCATATTTTTTTCTTGCAGTAGAAATGCTGCATGTATTTTGTATTCCCACTGCAGATTGACAAGACTTCGTTAATGAGAGAAAAAGTGTCTTTGTTCTCAGTAGATAGTGAGGTATGCGAAGCGGCAACTGGTACGAAGAAAAAGCGATAACAAGATGGGAGGAGTGTTGCTCGTGTGAGAAGGAGGCTAAACCAAGGAACACTGGAGTAAAGGTTTATGAGAATGGCAAGGTGGTGTAAAGAAGCCAGTGTGCTTATAGTATGGACATTTTTCTCTGTACAGTTTGTGGGATGTCATTTGGATGTTACTGGTGTTATGATGCAACCTAGTGAGGGATGGTTAGCATTCTGATTTAGGACATCTTGAGCTACAGACCTTTGCTTTGGTTAGTGTGGCTTTATGCTACTTGGCCCATGTTGGAGTTTCTTCTACTGAGGACTCCGACAGCTGACATATTTCTAATTTCACCTTACCGTAAACCTTTGCTTTAGTTTAGGGTTGTCATTTATGGATAGTGTAGGGAAAAAATAAGGATCAAGGCTATTTTTCTGGGTCTGAATTTGGAATAAACTTACTAACTTGAGACTTGGTGTCGTACTGAGTTATTGAGTAACCACATTCGCTACACTGTATCTGGAGATGAAAAGAAGATGTTTACCTTACCTGTCATGTCGCACAAATAGATTGTCGACTAGGTGCTACTGTGTAAGTGGGCCACAGGCTTCATCAGAGAATTCCCAAGAGCAGGGACAGAGTGGTCCTTAGTATTTTCATAAGGGATCGGTTTGAGACACTAGGTGAAAGGTTGAGGCTGTAGTTGACTGTGGGAGAGGAAACTATGGGGCATATTATCAAGACAGGCGATAAAATTATCGCTGCTTTAGTGGCAGAAAACTGCAGATAAAACTGCGATAATGGGCTTGATAATATGCTCTATGGAATTCCAATTGAAGCCCATGTTAAATGTGAAGATCATCTAATATGGGCTTCAATTGGAATTCCATAGAGCATATTACCAAGCCCATTATCGCCGTTTTAGCTGCAGTTTTCTGTCGCTAAAGCGTTGATCATTTTATCGCCTGTCTTGATAATATGCACCTTAGGTTAGGAACACAAGAGCACTGTGGAGGAAGGCTCTAGTATCCCCCTAGAACAGCTCTCTCCCAGACACATTCATATTGTGGTCTATGATGTATTTTCCAGAGTTTCACCAAGACACTCACCATCTTTAGTTTCTAGAATGCTCTAGGTATATATACTACTTCAAATTTCTAGGCTATCACTGTCACCAATGTCACCCTTGGGTGGGTTGAGTGCTAGCAGGGACCCTCAGCTTGCAGCTGGAGCTTCAGAAAGCTGAGGGCTGAGGAAGAAGAGATGACCAGAGAGTTCAAGACTATCTCCCTTGGAACAAGAGGAAAGGAGGTGAGAGTGATAGAGAGAGTGGGAGGAGAAACAGAAGGAGAACGAAAGAAAGCTCGAAATGGAAAGATAGCCCTTTAGAGAAAAAACATTGGATGGCAGCAATGAAAACTCCATCTGGAATATGTAACTCTACATCCAGTTCAGGTCTGGTAGTAGTCAAGGTTCCAAGAGATCGTGTGCATATATATGTGGAAGGTCATCACATCTTGGAGTGGTTTGTGAGCTTTTGATTTCGCTGTAAGGAGCTTTCCTGAATGTGGTATCCTGCCATTGGAAGGGGCAGCTGTCATTGGAAGAATGCCATTGGTAGATTAGATGGTCTGTGACTGAATGATGGTCTCGTTAGATGGTTTGGACTGAAGCTAGCTTATTACATTCAGAGATTCCGGGACTGCAAAAGAGCAGGCGGTGTGCTATTTGAGACTTGGATTCATGGTGTATTGCAGGATTGGAAAGAGTGGGGGAAAGGGATGGAGACCAAGGAATTGCAGTCCTCTTAACCAGTTGATGGTGTCAGAGGGACTCAAGAAGAAGTGCTTCACCATGCTTAGGCAATACCTATTTCAATTGACAGAGAGGGATCCAGGGACGCTTGCAGTGTTGGATGACAAGTGGTTAGCTAACTGGGTTCACAAAGAGCAAGAAGAGCATGGTTCTAAGCCAAAGGGGGCAAATAACTCTCCATAGACCACCAAAGCCATCAACTGTCAAATAGCCCATGGAACCTAAGACCACCTGCCCTTGAACCCTTGAGCACCGGAGCCTGGCAAGCTGCCAAGACCAGTGTGCCCTGTGAGGAAGAGCATTGGAGGGAGCGAGGTCCAGTAAGAGATACTGGTGATTAGATTCCACTGGCAAAATGTGAGGAGACAGCTGCTGCTTCAATCGGGTCATCACCAGTGTGCAGGGCCATTTTGTTGACACCCGTATGCCAGAGGAGGGCAGCAATGTAATGAGTCATAACTGTTGCTGTACTAATTGGATCATTGCCCGTGTGCAGGTACCAAGTCGAGGACATTGTATGCCAGGTGGGGTCACTGTGAAGATTGCTCTGACCGGAGCACAAGTGCTTGATTGAAACTGGCGACCTTATGAGCCAGGTGGGGCTGCCAAGAAAATTGCTGCTGTGCCAATCAGGAAGTAGCTTGTGCTCAGAGGAGGAATGGTGACCCCATATGCCAGGGAGACCATTGGAACAAGGCAAGGAGTGTGATAAGGGTGAGACTGTCATTAGAGCAAGGAGGCCACTGTGGTAACCCGAGCAGGCCCATGCCTTTAATAAGGACCAGTGCCAGGTGCATCGTAACCCCACTCACTTGTGTGTAGGATCCCAGGAGACTTACCAGCATCACAAGAGCACCCCACTCACTGCTGTTGCAGGACCACGTGTGAGGAACTCAAGGACACCGGAATGCAGCCCCATCCAGGCAGCATGTGAAAAACTTACAGTAGAAAGCCGCTGCAGCTTCAGCACCGCAAGGAGAACATGCTCACAGATTCCTGTTGTTTGTATCCTGCTGAAGCTGGTAAGACTGATTAACGAGCCAGACGCCCCCAGGGGAACTTGCCTGCCAGATAGCACTTCAGCGATGGAACACTTTTGACATTAATAAAGCATTGGAGTGGGACTCGTGAGACTGGGACTGCTAGTGCGGCTTAACCTGAATATCATCTACAGTGAATTGGAAATACCATTACTGCTATGAGAGGAGAGTTGGACTCAGGGACCCATCTATAAAACACTACAGCCCTGACCACAATAACTGTATGTGTTGTTTGCAAATGTTGGCTTTTATTTTGTGTTCATATATAAATACTCCTTTTTCATAAAAGCAAGTATTTGACTGAACAATAATATATTGCTGCTGCTGTACGTAGTTAGAGTTGTAAGCCAGTGTTCACCCCCCCCCCGTGTCTACCTAAAGCCCGAGAAGTCTTGGACAGTTTGACCTGTGCTACCACTAAGAGTCAAGTGCTGCAGGGGTACTTGATCCAGTTGCTCAAAATACATAGTAGGCCAGGTCCTGGGACAGTAAAAAAGCCTCAAACCCCACAGCTGGGGCCAGTAGCACCTGCTTGCCCCGTGGCCCCCTGAACAGGAGTCTGACAGATATCTTCAGTTATTCCAAATCTGGGAGCATTGTTCCTGGGTCTTGAAAAAGAAATGATGGAGAAAAATAGGCAGGGTGAGGAACCCATGACTGGGTCAAGAGGGTTGGGGGCAAAAGGCATCCCTCCTGGGATCAACATTTTTAAAAATAGATTATGCCACAGAATTTGCCAACCACGAGGTAGGCTTTGCTTACCTGCAACAAGGCTTTGAGCTTCACGAACTCTGCCTCGTGGCTGAGAAACCAATAGCAAGCATTTTTATCACTTATTGGGCCAATTATGGGATTGTGAACCAGGGGCAGGTGTCACACGCCCTGCAGGAAGTACCACAAGTGCTTACAATTCTCTAAGGAATCACGACTCCCCACAATGGGGACCGCAAACCCCTCCCGAAATTGAATTGAAATGTAATAAAAAGATAACTAAGGGACTAGCACCCACTTGACTTCCCAAAGGACGTGCGCAAGGGGTTGGCTGCCTGTGGCGATCCTGGGTTCAACCATTGCCTTGCAGGACCAATTGCTGATTGGGATTGGTCACCCACAGTAAATTGGGCACGGGCCCAAAATCTAAAGTCTGAGATATATTGCTTTATTTTATAGATTACCCCACAGAAATGTTTGATAACAATATGGATTTTGCCAAAATAATTGTTAAATATTTTTAGAGGCACCATGAGGATTTGTTTCTATTTGTTGTTGAGTTTAAAATCCTTTTATTGTTGTGATGACAACTTGGCCTGATAGGATCGGTAATTTGCAATTCACAGGCACTGTTTGGTGAGGTCCTATTGCACTTATTTGACTTATTCTAGTGCTGCAGAGTGGGCATACCTCATTGTCACCAACATATGGTAACATTAGAAGCATATGGAAACATACTTTTAACTTTTCTTGCCTTCCAAAAGCTCTCTTCCTTTAGCAATTGAAATCTTCCTGATGATGTCTGACATGGAAAAGGCCCAGAAATATTTTCGTAATGGTTTATACAATGCTACCATCTGGTGGAACCAAGTGCAAAATTATTAATTTAAGTATACGTGATATTTAGTACAAGACATTATATTCAAAAATATTTGTTTCTACATCATACTAATGAGTTCTTATTTTTTGATAGTTTACAGTTTTTAAAGGTAAACATACGATGAGAAGCTGGTTTTTCCAAATGCCCCTATATATACCAGCTTAGGTTAAAACTGAGAGAGTTTCACTTGTTAAAAAGCCTTGCTGATTTTTTTAAAATTAACTCAATTATCTGTGATAGCATTCCCTGAGATGACAGTGCACCTTTGAGAAAATGTAAAATCTAAAATTAGATTTTTGGTAAGCTGAAATAGACTCATCATTTTTACATCATTTTGATGAAATGGCTACATTCGAGTAGGATAAATATAGCAAGTATTACTCAAGTGGCAACATAAAATGCAAGTTATTGTTATTGTTTTTGATTAGTAGTAATATTAGTGATAAGAATATTAAAAATGGTAACAATACCATTAATATTAATACTTTTAGATGAGAAAATATACCTACTATGTTGCATTAGGCTGAGACGTCAATTTTGAAGGCCCCTGCTTTGAAAAATGTTTAAAGAATGGATAGTCCCAAAAAAGATAATTATCATTACTTCTTTCCTTATCCCAATTAAATCGCTACATTGCCCTAAAATGGGAGGCTGTGTTAATGGCCCTTTTTCTCTTATTTGTCTCTGAGCATATAGCATAACCTATTACTACCTATGGGGATCAAATGGTTTGAAAACTAAAGGCCATGTGAGAAAGTAAATTATTTATTGATTGGGATGGACGATAGTTCAGCATATATTATAAGGTAACTATCTGGTTTAGTCCAGTTAAAGGTTTCAGCCATTTAAATCTGAGTTCAACCCCGATATCTATGGCACAGAGCAAACCAGCTTAAGTCAAGAAAATGTGCAAAGCTTAGTTAAAAACTAGATAACACAAAACATTATAAGTCCCACTCAATATCAATATGCCGTGGACCGAGCCTGCCACCACAGACTCCCGCAGCGTAAGCAGAAAGGGCAGCGGTCAGGCGAGTTCAGCACATGTTCAGCGCAGCTCTTCAGCCCGGCCGTGGCAGCTCGATCAAACAGGTGCAATGGGCAGACCATGTTCATAACAGCACATCAAATGTGACTCTAAGGGGCATATTATCAAGAAAGGGCGTTACATTATCGCCGCTTTTATAGGCAGGAAACTGCCGATAAAGCGGCGATAATGGGCTTGATAATATGCTCTATGAATTCCAATCGAAGGCCATGTTAGATGTGAAGACATCTAACATTGGCTTCGATTGGAATTCATAGAGCATATTATCAAGCCCATTATCGCCGCTTTATCGGCAGTTTCCTGCCGATAAAAGCGGCGATAATGTATCGCCCTTACTTGATAATATGCCCCTCGGTTTGAAAAAATAGAGCAAAATTAAATGGACAAAATTACACCAAAAGGACAAAAATCCAACACGGCAAACGGAGATGTGAATTTTTAATGTGCGAATTAATAATAACCCCAAAAAGCACAAATAGCCAATGGTCGCAATTGACTAGGACCTAGGTGTGATTCAGGCTGACCGCGATGGAGGATGTGTGGGATATGCCAACTAGGTATGACCCGGTCATAAGTTTTACTTTGTGACTTAAGTCTTTTTTCTGAAATTCAAAATTCTTAAGTGTGGCGAGGCTGTATCTGAGGAGGGCTCCACGACATTGGATAGGCATTATATGAGGTCCCCATGATGGCAGTCCCTAGAAATGCTATATATTTCTGCTGGCCTGGCAGAACTAATTAAATAAGACGGGGGAGTACCATCGCATGGCGGTCGTAAATTACTTTGCCATGCAAACGGATAATACTGCATCTGCCAATATATAAATTGGCCCTGATTTATATGTTAGCGGAAAGGGTACTCCTTTGCAATGGCGATGGTGTATCCTTCCTGCCAACAGAATGGTCTGTTTGCCAGATATATAAGTAGGCAGATCTTTGGTATATCAATGGCAGAGAAAACTCCTCTCTCTGTCTTGGTTAGACCACTCCGAAGACCGGATGCAGTAAGGGATGTTGACCTGAATGTCCACCCACCTGATTAAGATGAGCAGACAAACAGGTCAGTTTTCACTGCCCATCACCTCCAGGAAAACCCTGGGCAGTAAAAACTGCAAAATACCCCTCCAAAATTGGGTGAAACCTTCCATGGTGAGGGGGTATTGTTTTTGTATTTTTAAATGCAAAATATGCTTTGGGGTTTTGTATTTGAAAAAAAAAAAATACCTTGCCGCTCTATCATCTTGACAGTCGTTCCTGTCAATGAACTAAATGTCTTCCAGCCCAACAGATATTTATACATTTGGCAGTCGGGACCTCTACCAGGGTAATGGAGTAAAATATTTGGTCACCAGGGTGGAGGACCACCAACAAATAAATCAGGTCCTTAATCTCCTTTTTTAATCTCGGGATCCTCCGGTGAGGCAATCCTGCAGGCTATCTCCAAAGAGGGCTCCATGAGGCAAGATACCTTCTCCGAAAGGTCTTGCTGAATTGGATTTGCTCTTATGGAAAAGATCTGAGCGGGGTAAACCTGTTTCTTCAGCCAGCATGCCTTGGCGGATCGGCTGGGCAGGTTTGTCACGGTCCTTCAGAGTTCGTTAAAGACAAGCAAGGGTCTCAGTGCCTCAGGTACTGCACTTGGGGGTTAAGACTGACTCCAGCAGAGGCCACCAGCAGGGACCATGTCAGATCCAGTTTGTACTTTTCAGCTGGGCTCAACAGTAAAAGACCTCTGCAGCTTCGCCCTGTAGCTTACACAGGAGATAGGGCAACTGACCACTGGAATTCACTTGCTTGTACTGGGTATAAGTGGGAGCAGGTCCAGCATTTCAGGTCTTCTCAAAGGTCTCAAATAGAAGGTTCAGTCCTTCAGTTCTTCTTCAGGTCCAGTAGTGCTCTGAAGAATGTTACAAGAATACCACATTCATGCCTGCCACTAGGTTGTGGATGGGACGACTCCTGACCACTACCTAACCAGTAGGGAAAAATGGGAGAACTCTACTTACTTTTCCAGTTGTTCCTGTGTGACCTATTGTAACAATTCCACAGTGCCTCTCGCCCATAGAATTCAATATTTAGAAGCTCTTCTCCCCTTGTAAAGAGCCAAGAGATGTTGCCAGGGTAATGAGCAGTCCTCTGCTTCTTCGTCACCCCAAACCAGTTCTTTGGAAGCTTTCACCCCCCTGGGTTTGGTGCCTGCCTGACTGGTAAGACAAAAGGAGGGTCTGTGTACGTCTCATCTGACACCTGCTTATGACAGGAAAGGTCCATTTAAGTTCCTAGGTAATGCCCAACTGGTTATGTTATGTTAAATAATGTTGTATAGCAAGAACAAATGCCCAGAGGCGTCAAGGCGCTGGTGGGTTGCGGAGGGTATTAGGTAAAAAGCCAGGTTTACAGAGCCTGCAATAGGACAAGAGGTGCCCCCGAGATTTGAGTTCCACCGTTTTGAGGCCCCTGTCACAAAGCTCCTGCTGCCCCAGGAGGCAAGCTCGAACTTTGGAATTACAATGTATTTGGCAGCACTTGAACAGAGGATCCTCTCTGGTAGATACAATTTGAACCAAAAGGTAGTTTGGGCCAAGGTTATGCAGAGCCCTGAGGGTGATATACAGGGCTTTACAATTGACTCTTTGTTTGACATGGAGCCAATGAAGCATCCGCAGGTTTGGCAGATAAAAACTTAGGAGTTCCTCACAGAATCCTAGCGGCTGCATTGTGGTGCAGCTGCAGCTTGTTAGCAAACTGCACCTGCATACTATGAGGTTTCTTGTTCTGTCTGCATACTTCCAGTTCTGCCCTAGTTTGTGTGTAGATTCCTTATCCTGTATTTCAGTGTTCCTTGGTCAGCATATTGCCACCCCTGTTCATGTTTCTTAGAAGTTAGTTCTATTTTCCTGAGCCCTATTTCATATTGAATTCCTCTTGCTCTGTTCCCTTTGTCCTCATGTGTGTTTATGCTGGAGCCTAATTCCTATTACATGAGTGGCTTGGTGGATAAGGCTGCCAAATTTGGAACCTGGATCAAATCTGTCAGTGTTGTTCATAGAGATTCAAGTGTTCATATTGTGGCTGTCACTGAAAATAATCACACTAAGGGGCTATTTATGATGTTGGGCGGATACAGGTCTCATCTACCTCCGGGCAGCGGTCCGGACCGCTTAATTATGAAACTGACCGCATCACAAGCTCCGATACAGAAAAGGGAGTTTGTGTTCATCCCTGCACCGCACAGCAGGCATCTCACAGTGCCTGCAAAACAATGCAGGGATCAACAAGGGTGCACCATATGTGCCCTCTCGCACACCAACCGGACGCCGTTGGTTGAAGGGGGCCCTACTAGGGGCCCCCAAAGTCGCTTTCCTAAAGGCTTTACATGCCGGAAAGCCCGACATGGTAAGCCTGCCGGAAATCTAACCGTCCATATTGATTACGAGCTGGTCTCCGACGGGCCGACCTGCTCCTTTAGCCCATTGGAATCCAGCTAGTTTCACTTCTGACCACCTAAATTGTAATTTTACATGTTCAGAAGGTCACCATAAGGAATTGCGATTCCTAAATAGCGATTTTTAAGGAATTGCTATTTAAGAATCACAATTCCTTATGCATGTAGGAATCACAAAATAAATTGTGATTCCTAAACATTACCTAATAGTGATTCGCAAACTGCGAATCGCTATTAGGTAATGTCACTTCATTCATTCTTAGGCCCATAGAAATGAATGGGAATTGCATTTGCAAATTGGGATTACCAAATTGGTAATCGCAAATTGCGAATGCAATTCTAAGGGTGCCAAGGGCCCTGTGGTCCCCTAATGCACCCCCCAAAAAGGTAAGTGTGCACATGTGGCACACACACATGACCTAAGGGCATGTGTGTACGACACATGTTACTTTGAAAAATGCACGTTTGCTGCAATGTCTTAGGAAGGGAGGTGTGGCAGGTAGTGCCTTGAATTGGATGGAATCTTTTCTGTCTGAGTGCAGCTTGCAAGTGGTGCAGGGATCACACTACTCCAAAGATGTCAAGCTGAAACAGGGGGTGCCTCAGGGGTCTACCCTGAGCCCGACCCTGTTTAATCTTTACGTCACCGCCCTAGCGAAGATCACGGATACATTCAGGATCAAGGTTGTGTCCTACGCCGATGAAACACAACTGGTGGTTTCTCTTACACAGGCACAGGATAAGGCAGCCTTCAACTTTGTGTCCTGCCTGCAAGAACTGACCTCTTGGATGGCAAATAACTGTCTGAAATTAAACAGCAACAAGATCGAGGTGCTTGTGATAGGGAAAGCTTAATCAGTTTGGTCATCAGCATGGTGGCCCCAGACTTTGGGTCCTACCCCCATGCCTTGTGAACAGACTAAGAACCTTGGGGTCTGGCTGGACACCAAGCTCTCTTTTGAACACCATACCGGGCGGGTGGCAGGTGCCTGCTTTGGAGTCCTACGTGGTCTGCAGAAAACCCTAGATGTGTTGCCTACTGCAGCCAGGAAAACCAAGGTGCATGCTCTGGTAACATCATGTCTGGATTATGGGAACATACTGTACCTGGGTGCATCTGCCAAATGCAAGCAGTGACTCCAGTGTATCCAGAACGCAGCAGCATGGTTAGTTCTAATGCTTCCTAAGAGAGCCTCTGCTAGGCGGGCATTAGCCGCCCTACATGGGCTTCCAATTAAGGAGAGAGTTAGGTTCAAGACTCTGTGCGTTAGCCACCGGATCATACAAAGGAAGGGCCCCTCCTACCTGCATGACCTACTAACCCCCTACTTACCAACCCGGCAACTAAGATCTAGCGGGTCAGGGCAAGGGTGTGTCCCCACCATCAAGAGAGCAAGGATGGGTGGCTGCTCCTTCCGTTATTTGGCAGCACAGCAGTGGAACAAACTCCATCAGAGGCTCCGGCTGGAGGGTCTAGAGATCACTTTTTGGAAAAGATTGAAAACATACCTCTTCCCTTCTGTGTAGACCCCCCTTGCCACGTCCAGACTCTTAGCTTCCCACCATGATGCCTAGTGCAGCTGATACCGCAGCACGGGGAAACACTAGCCTAGTGTAACCAGGCGCTTTATAAATGTGATTATTATTATTATTTTTAATAAAGCAAACTTTTTTATGCAGTCTGTTTTACTTTAAGGAAAATGGGACGCATTGAAAAAGAAAAAAAATAATAATCTTTGAACTTTCATTTTTTTAAGAGCAGGCAGTGGTCCAGTGGTCCAAATATTATTTACATTCTCAAAGGAGAGGGGGTCCCTCTGTGATCCCTCCCCTCTTTCCAAATGGGTTACCACAAGTTTTAAACTGGTGGTAAAGTATTACTGTTCTGCGACCAGAATTTGGTTGCAAAACAGTAACACATACTGTTGGACCCGGTCCTTTGGGCAGGTTCACCCCGTGACTTTTTGCTTTTTCCTAGCCTGTTTTGGGAACCTGGATTGGTGATTTTAGGCCTCTGCGCACTTTTTCACTGTGGTACAGTGTAAAGTGCGTGTGCTCTCTGTGTATGGATGGTGAGTGACCTGCCCTCCCATAGGAATGAATGGGGAATATGTATGCCCATGGTAGATTCCTGATGCATGGGGAGTGCAGGGTCGAGTTTGATATGTGTGAACTCGTGAGAAGGAATGCTGCAGAATGGTATATGCGGCATGGCTGTGTCTAGTCTAGAAGCACCACTTTTAGAAGTTGGCATAATTGTGTAGTGAGTCTGCTGGCACGTGATTGGCTGATGCGCCTGGCCCAGGAGTGCCTGGGCCTGCTGGTGGATGGACTGTCTGTTTTGAGTAGGACGGGGTCTGCAGGGCCCCGGAGGAGGGGGTCTGAGTCAGCCGTAGATGAAAGGCCCCCATCTGCTGTTAGGGAGGGGAGGAAAGAGCGTCTGGTGGAACCAGGCTGTGCCTGTCGGCCCACCCCTGATGGCTCTCCCTCCTGATGGCCCACTGTCACCTCTGACCTGAGGCTGACAGGAGAGGGAAACCAGATACACCCAGGGCTTAGGGGCTCGCTTACACAAAGACTTCAAAAGACTTCAAAGCCTTTTCTGTGTATAAGAAGGGGCTGTGTTCCCTTCCAATTTGTTCTTGTCTTGTTCTGTTGCTGACTGGAATCTACCCGGGGCGGGCGCTGCCCAGCCCCTGGAGGCTGGAGGACTTCTGGGGGACCCCTCTGCCCTGCAAAGCGCTGAGGGGGGGACTCTGCCCAGCCCCTGGATGCCCTGATGGACTGCTGGGGGACTCTTCCGGACTGTCCCCCTGCCTGCTGCATTTCTTGGAAGACGTTGCTGGTCAATAGCGCTTAGGAGCGCTTTATTTGCCTTTCCTAGCGCTCGGGAGCGCTTTGCCTATTTTTCTAGCGCTTCTGAGCGCTTTATTGCCCCCAAGCGCTGGAGAGCGCTTTATTTGTATTTACAGTGCTACTTGGCCCCAAGCGCTTAATAGCGCATCAACTTTTATTGGGTGCTGTTTGTATCGAGGGTGCCACCCCTCGGATCGTGGTTCCCCGCCTGCCTGCCTAAAGAGGAGGGCCGCTGCGCTGCCCGCAGCGACCCGGAAGTGGTCGGCCGGCCGGCCAATCTCAGCGCAGCCGGCCGGAAGTCCCGCCCCCCGCAGTCGGCGAGGAGAAGAAAGGAAGGCGCGGGAGATGGCGGCGGTGGACGGGGCTCCTCTCGGCTGAGGGAGCCCCAGGGAGACGAGGCGGCCGGTTGGTAGGGCTCCCGTGTGCCGAGGGAGCCCTGCAGAGAGGAGAAGACTCGTGGTCGGCTGCTGGGGGCTCCCGTGTGCGGAGGGAGCCCCGGCGAGGAAGAGAGAAGGCCGGCGCGAGGCTCCCCGCATGGAGGGAGAGCCTCGAGGGAGCAGAGACCTGCTGTCGCCCCGCCCGCGATGGGCTGCCGGTGAGTCTGGGCAGAGTGGGGCAGAAGAGGGGAGGGGCGCCGGGGCACGGTGACGGTGTCCGCCCCCCCCAGTGGCGCGAGCTCGCGCCTGTTGCCAGTGTGAAGCCACGAGGGCTTCAAGGGCGGCCCCAGTTGGCAGTGGGTCGCCCCTGCGTTTTGCGAGCCCAGAGAGGCTCAAGGGGCCTCATCTTGTTGGGCGAGCCCCGAGGCTCGTAGGGGCATAATTGACTTTGGTGCATCTAGGGCAGCCCCGGTTGGCAGCGGGTCGCCCCAACGTGGTCTAGAGCCCAGAGAGGCTCCACCGAGGGCCCGTAGCTGTCTCAGAAGTCCCTCTGAGGGGCTTGGGGGCCATGCTTGTGAGGAGCCCTGAGAAGGTTCGGGACCATTCGTTTTAGATAGGGGGGGCACCATTGTCTTCAAGAGCCTGTGTGGCTCCAACGTTGGGCACGTATAATGCCAGAGCCTGGGTGGCTCCAACGTGGACCTAGCTGTTTGTAGAGCCTGTGGGGCTCCAGCGTGGTGCAGTTTGCGCCTGAGGGCCAGTGAGGGCCCTGGCGCAGTGTTGATGGTTCTCCAGCTGCCCAGCATTAGTGGGCAGCTGCACCGTTTAGGCGCAATTTCAGGAGAGAGTCCCTGTGTGGGACAGCGAGGGCACAGTGGTGCCCGGCCTTCCCAGCTGCGCAGCACTTAGTGCCAGCTGCAACGTTTAGGCCCTTGTGAGTGTTCCCAGGGGCCCAGCAAGTAGTGGGCCCCTGCATCGTTTAGGCCCCTGACATTGAGACTCAGGGCGTTCTAGCCCCAACAAGGCCAGTTGGCCTAGGGACTGCCACAGGTGGTGGTTTATGTGAGGTTTTGCGCAATTGTATGGTTACTGCACCTCTGAATGTATTTCCTTGCATTATGTGTTATTCCTACACCTCTGAATGTTTTAGACATCATGTGACTTTTGCGCTACTGTATTATTCTGGTACCTCTGAATGTAATGTTATTGCATCATGTGCTTTATTCTTAACACCGCTGAATGTGTAGGTTTATACATTATGTGTTTCTCTTTACTACTCCTCTGAATGTATATTTATGCATCATGGGTAATGTGTTCTTTCTTAGACCCCTAAATGCTGTGTGATACTTAGGTGGTTCTTTTTAGTACAGGTGGTCCTAGTGAGGTCCTGGTCCCCTGCGTGACAGTCTCCTAAAGGGTTAGGGTTACGTAGGTGGTACTTACCTGTCCCCAGTAGTTACTGGATGTGATCTATAACTGTTACTTTGTGTTACAGTGATTTTATACACTTTTATTCTAAGTACTATAAGTACTATTTCTATTTCTAAAAGTGCTGATTATGACAGTGGCCCATGTGGCCCTGTCCTGTGTAAATAATCCCTTGTGAATATTGCCGTGCCAGTTGGCACAATGTACATGTGTGATTTCTATCTGATATGTTTTGACAATACAAAAGTTATTTTAATATAACCTTGTGTGGAGTCTCTTTTGTGGTGTACCTAATATGTTGTTGCTGTTGTGCGCTGACGCAAATGCTTTACACATCGCCTCCGAGTTTAGCCTAGACTGCTCGTGCCAAGCTACCTAGAGGGTGAGCAGGGGTTATCTTGGCGTGTGACTTCCTTGCCCTGACTAGAATGGTGGTTTCTGCCTTGCTTTGGCATCAGCCTTAGCCTACCAGAAATAGCCGGTTGTAACACATACCATACTGATTCAGTACTTGGAAGTGAAACTCTAAACACACCCCTTACAAATATCGAATCATAAATGCAATTCAGTAGCAAGTTACCAAATCGCATATTCGCAATTTGTGAAATAAAAACAATGAAAAAAGTTTATAAAGTGCTTGAATGCCGTGGCGTCTTGGCGCCGAAAGCGGTGAGACAGTGATGCTCTGAAAATTCATGTAGCTTATGTAGAAGGGAACAGCCAGGATTTAAGTAGTTTCCTAAAACGCTGCAAGTTAGGTTGCACTCTCATGACAGTTGGCATCTTGTTCTATAGAGTGGCTGAATGGTAGGAGAAACTCATGCCTCCCCATTTAGCTCTGCAAACTTTGGGAGTTTGAACAAGACCCACGTTAGTGGATCTTAGGTTCCGCATAGGTGCAGAGCTTAGGAACAATTTTTGGATATCAGCAGCTCCGCCAACATAGAATGCCCTGTGGTCCTGACAGAGGGCCTTAAACGCCACTTGTTGCTGAATATGGAGCCAATGTAATTCTCTTATCCCTGCTGAGGTAGAATGGCCTTTGGGGATATTTAAAATCAGAAGAGCGGCTGCATTTTGTAAAGACAGTAATTTGGACAACTGAATTTTGTCAATGCCCACAAAAAGTGTGTTACAGTACTCAATTCTAGACAGAATAAGAGCTACCACCACTGTTTTCCTGGGTTCCTGAGGAATAAAGAGAAAATCTTACGTAGGATCTTTAGTAAGAAAAAACAGGAGGATGTAGGGTGGTTTATCTGGCCTGCAAAATGTAATGATTGTCCAGGACAATTCCTGTGTTCCGAACCTTAGATGTTGGACAGGGACACTAACCCGCCTCTGTTGGCCACCAGGTTTGGTTCCACACGGAAGGGCCCTTACCAAATTCCACCACCTCACTTTTCTCAGTATTAATCTTAAGGAAGTTTTGACCCATCCAGCTTATGATTTCAGTCAAACAGGAATAGAAGCTAACAGCAGTAGCTTCTCGATTTTGTGATACGGATATAATGAGTTGGGAATCATCCGCATAGGAGACCAAGGTGAAACCATACTTTCTGATGATTCTGGCCAGCGGAGTGACAAAGATGTTAATAAGGGTGGGTGATAGGGTCGAGCCCTGTGGCACCCCACAAGGAAGGTGAAAAGTGTCAGATTGCAGATGGTCCCAGGCTATACTCTGCTCTCTGGAGGCTAAGAAGGAAGTGAGGAGGGCCAGGGCCATTCCCCCAATCCGCAGAAGCTTCAGCTGCCGCACTAACACAGTGTAATTCATGGTGTCAAAGGCTGCAGATAGGTCTAGAAGGATGAGGATGGCCCGGCACCCCCGTCAATCTGACTGTCAATCCCTTCTGTAGCCATTATCAGCACCGACTCAGTAGAGGGGCAAGATCAGAAGCCGTGTTGACTAGGATCCAGCAGATTGTTAGATTCGAGGAATTGACTCAATTCCATATTCATTGATTTTTCCAAAATGTTGGCAGCTAATGGCAAGCAAGAGATTGGTCGGTAGTTTTCAACCTCAGTCTGGTCCAGGGCAGGATTTTTTAGGATTGGCCTGATACAAGCTTTTTCCAGGCTAATGGAAAGATCCCTGATTCCACTACATTATTAAGGAGGGGAGTTAAAGAGGTGCTGATTGTATCTGATGTGTACATATGAAACAGCATTTTTCTGGTTGCAAACGGCCCGATTGTGCGAATCGGGCAGTTTGCGACCAGAAAAATGCTATGTACATCTGACCCTTGGTTCCTTAACCGGAAAAGCTATTTTCAATTTCCACACATTGTAATAATCCTTCTTCCATTTTTAGCTCTTGCCTGAAACAGCACACGTGCTGTCTCTGTAAGGCTATTGTAAGAAAAAAGAAATTCATGTAAAAAGGCTAATAGCCCACCCATTAATTAGTATTGGTTAGCTTCAACGTAACTCTCACTTCTTTGCTTCTCATTGGTCCGTGGGTCCTGGGTTCACTGGCTTTTTGTGTGTTTCTCCCTTCGACAAAGCATAGACCAATTAGTGATTGAATTCTTTATAGGTTTCCTTCTGCAACTCGCGCTTGGATTGAGTTACTTTTTTGTTGCTTGCTCAATTGCTTATCATCATCCTTACTTACTCTCGTTGCTTGCCCCTTGCTGTAGTCACCAGCCCCTCTTCCCCATTGCTTGCCTAATGTCCAGCAACTGCTACAGAATTTCTCTTCTCTGGATTCTTGGCAGATGCGGGAAACATGCAGCAAGCATCAAGGTTAATTTTGAAAATCTAGCTTTCAGTAAATTAGTGTGTGGTATTTGCTGTCATGCAACATCAAAGAGCTCTCGACGGACACACAGTTAGCTGTATGGTTGGAACATTGTTATGAGTGACCCATGTTGGGTCTCTGGCCCAACTACAATAGCGGTTTGTTGTACAAAGAGTGCTGCATAAAGTAAAAAAAATCAAACTCTTAATACTATTGTTGGTCTATAATCATTTGTCACTGCTAGCCTCGAGACAAGAGAAAGATTACGAGGTGTAAACACTGAGCTGTCAAGCATTGGTAAAGCCTTTGGGCAAAAAACTCCCGTGAGGACATCAAAGACATTTAAATCAGAGGCAGACAAGAATCAACATGTGTCCCCTGTGCTGACAATAGATAAACAATCATCAGCAAAGCTAATTGTCTGTCCTTTCACATAGCTACAGTAACACAAGTAAATATGAGATGTCCTTTTCAAGTTAGATGAAACAGTGCACAGTCTTTAACAAGACATTGGCGCTTCAGCGCTTTATTAGATGTTCCTCTAAAGTCAGTAGCAACTGCTTAACAAGTCTGTCACAAGGTTGTTGTTAATAAATGTCCCTCTTGAGTAAGATGCAATAGCTTCAAATGTCCTCCATAAAGTTGAGGGTGTGTGGCTTCAGCATACAAATGTACATATTACTTTTGTCACTCTAATAAATTGTGCTTGATTTTAATAGGATAACTAAATATGACAATGCTGATAAATCAATATCACAACTTTCAAGAGATGCCTTAATTGCCATTGAGCACTTCACATGTAATGGCAACCAAGTATATCTAGGTATCACTGGTTAAGTCAAGTGCCTTCTACTGTATTGTTCAGTGACACTATATTGTTTTTGTTTAGTGACACTATATTTATGTCTAGGCTTTCCTGTTTTCAGTTTCTATTTTTGGTAAATTCTGATTGTTTTTTTTTCAGTGATTTCAATATCTTAAAAACACAGTGGTAATCAGTGGTTACACAATTTGCACAATTACAAACAACGGAAACAGTGTTTTTCTGGTGTTTATGGAACATTTTGCTTTTGGTATTGCTTGCTTTCTGCACTGAGTGCATGGTATATAGACAGTGTGCGTACAGGGTATATGAGGTTCAAATACATTCCTACAAATCAAACATTATTGTAGTACACCATACAATACTTCTCCAGTGAGCCTTTGGCCATTCATGCTCACTCTTTCCTCCCCACATAAACCTTTATCTGTGAAAAGGCCCGCTCAACATTGGCACATGAAATGGGCAGCGCCTAAACAGCCATTACATAATTTGCTAAATCTAACCACTGACATAGCTTTCCATGCCAATACTGGTGCACCTGAAGACTGTGATTCTCTGGGACTTGTTCTGCAACAAATGCGTTGAAGTGGGAAGCGGTAAGAAATGAAGTAGTACTTTTTAAAGGGGTTAATAAGAGCTATGCAAATGCCACTGTGCAACATGCTTTTCCACGAGCAAATAATGTTTATTTCTACAGTTTTACACCCTCAAATAGCTTGCTTTCTCTAAAAGCCTCCTCGATATTCCTGAAAACATGCAGAGCTATTTGACCTTGATCTAAAACTAGTGACTGCTTCTCTCTCCTTCCTATTAAATGACCATCTCCTTACCCATCACCCTCTGCATGCCTTACCCCAAAGATCACAACCTTCTTCTTCAAACTCATATCCCTGCAACCTAACAATAAATGATCTTGTCTCACCTATCCAGTTAACCAACCAACCATTTGCACAACCCTCCCCCCATGAACAGATCTAAGTCCTATTCATTTAAAATACTACAAATAAACAGGAGTAAATGTATGGAATGGTTTCCTAGATAGCAAAAGATTAGCCCCAATAACAAAAATGTAACCACTGGATTGATCACTAGCCTTGGGCTCAGAAATAGAGTCCGACATGCTCTAAAGCATGTCAACACCTAATCACTAGCAAGAGCTATATTATATTTATTTATATATATATATATATATATACATATATATATATATATATATATATATATATATATATATATATATATATATATATATATATATATACATATATATATATATATATATATATATATATATATATATATATATATATATATATATATATACACTGAAAAACCATAGGTTTCAGCCACGTTATAGTTAGGAATTAGCATTTAAAAAACCTTAGAAATTCACTGAAAAAAAACATAGGTTTCACCCATATTATAGAGATCTGGACATTTCTCTCATACAAAACCATTGAAATTCCTCTGTTATAGTTAGTTCAGCTAACTATAACTCGCGCGCCCGCAATGCACTGCTGATGACGTCACATATTATATCACTCATGACATGGTCAGTGACATCACTCATGACATCACTGATGACATCTCAAATGACATCACTGATCACATCATCCAGTGAATGTGTGTCTTTCTGAAAAATAAATATTTTTTATATATGCATATCTAAAGGTCATTGGAAAAATAAATGGGTAAATAAGTGTCTAAATGATTGTTTTTTTGTAAAATTGATTGTATAACTGACTTATTAAGTGTATCCTACTGAATACATGTATTAGCAGGTAATGTTTAAATATATAAATATCTGTATCAGTGTCTCACTTTGTGTATAAGTGGCTGCATGGGTTGGTGAGTAGCTATATGAGTGTCTATATGGGCTATTAGTTGATTTTTTTAGTATCAGTATGAGTGTCTGTATGGTTTAGTGGGGTTATTACTTAGCGCATAGATGCATGAATGACTGACTCACTGTATGTATTTTGAAGACAGCATGTGTGCAGGACTGTATCAATGGATGAGTGTGTGTATGGGTGTGTTAGTGAGTGAACGACTGTCTCAATAGTATCTTTATGAGTATATTGATGTATATACGTGAGTATATGTGAGAGTGTGACAGATTGGAAGAGTTCCTATATAAATAAATTAATATGTGCTTCTATAAGTGATTGTGTAAGAGAATAAGTATGTGTATGTTTCTGTAGAAGTAAGTGTAGTGGTGTGTGTATCGCTATATATGCAAGTAAATGGATGTTTGATAGTTTATTTGCATGTGTGAGTATGTGTGTGAGTAACTCTATGGATGAGTATTGTGTGTAACAGGATGTATAGGTGTATGAGTACATATGATGAGTGAGTACATGTATGTATGACTATATAGAACTGTTGGTGAATGAGTGGATGTGTATGTAGATGTTGGAGTTACTGAACAGGTTGTTGTAACTGGTATTGGTATCTCCATTGTTTTGAAATTTTTAGTTTCTATTTTTCAATGTGTGTATCAAAGGTTATATTACGCTGAGAGGAGGTCTCTTACACTTTCACAAGGATAATGTCATCAGTGATGTCATCAGTGATGTCATTTGAGATGTCATCAGTGATGTCATGAGTGATGTCACTGACCATGTCATGACTGATGTAATATGTGACGTCATCAGCAGTGCATTGCGGGCGCGCGAGTTATAGTTAGCTGAACTAACTATAACGGAGGAATTTCAATGGCTTTGTATGAGAGAAATGTCCAGCTAACTATAACATGGGTGAAACCTATGGTTCTTTCAGTGAATTTCTAAGGTTTTTTAAATGCTAATTCCTAACTATAACGTGGCTGAAACTTATGTTTTTTTCAGTGAATTTCTAAGGTTTTTTAAATGCTAATTCCTAACTATAACGTGCCTGAAACCTATGGTTTTTTCAGTGAATTTCAAAGGTTTTTTAAATGCTAATTCCTAACTATAACGTGCCTGAAACCTATGGTTTTCTCAGTGAATATATATATATATATATGTGCACAGGAAAACTAAACAGGCACTTCCCTTACAAAGAAGTGCAAAGTTTGCAAGTCTGCAGCCTTTCTTATTTTTCACCTTCTTCATCTTCTGCTCAATCAAAACATCATCCACACATACACTCACCTACTTGCTCCCTTTCTTGGCTGGGGTTATCAATCATTCTTCTTTAATTCAAATTCAAACTACAGGCCCTTTATCAACGCTTCTTTTTTATAACAACTACCCCGGCCGAAGGCACTATGAAATTTGCACACTTGCTCCCATTCTTGGCTGCACTTATCAATTATGCTTCAATTTCATATTTTGATTCAGACTCAATGCCCTTTAATGAGCCTTTTTCTTGTAACTACTCTTGCAGTAATTCTGCTCCTACACACAACTGTGCATAAAGACTTACGACCTCAGTGAATTACGGTGTTCCAAACCCCACCTTAGTAACCAAACCCCCTAACAGACTAGCAATCAGTGATTCATTGGTTCTTCCTCCTATAGCAAAAACACCAATTATTAATCAACCCACAACATGCGACTTAGGTTACCTCAGGTAAGGTAGATAACAAGAGCACACTTTTGTTACATTATTACACAAGTCCAAAACAAGCACTTAATAAACACACCTGCAACTTTGAAATGTTTATTTCTAACACCGTAATCTCATGCCCAGTACCTTAAATAATACAAGCAAACATATTATCAGAAACAAAGTTGTCAGCATTGTTACTATTCCATAAAATACAAAGGAAGAAAGCATCCTATAACGCAAAAGGGAAACCGATTTAAAATACATCTAAACGTCACCCTCCCTACTTAGCAGGTTAGTTTATAACTACAGAAGATCACATACGACTACATAGGCAGACCCATACCTCTGTTACTCAGCAGTAGTGGATCACATTGAGTTCTACACAAACTGTCAAGATACGTATGTTCTCAAACTGTGTGTAATCATGCCTGCACACTTCATTACTAAACGCGCAAGTATAAGAGATGCCACAGCTGCATATCTCTTATGGCTCAAACGTGCGAACATCATTCCAAATAACACACACAGTATCCAACATAACCTTGATGTTTCATGCTCTCACTATACACACTAAAGTAGCGACACAGTCTACAAATGTAGTATATCAAATTATTCTCATATGAAGCAAAATACTCAGCCTTCTCTAAACAATATTGCAAGTGCGTGTTGTGTACAAACCAGAGCAGGAAAACAAAAATGGTGTTTAAGCTTCTAATAAACCCATGCTAACTTAACACGGTGTGAGTGCAAGGCGCAGCCCACGACACATTTCCTTGACCAAAGCACATAATGTAAACATGGGCAAATTACGAACGCAGACTCCAGGCCTAAAAAGCAGAGTCAAGTTCAATTTTGCAACAAAAAAAATCGATCTTTGATAAAAAGCAGTAACTAAATAATAAAGAATAGGTAGAAAAATCAAACAGTCTTATTCCACCAGAGTTTAAGCACAGTATGTAGCAACAGACTCCAACAGGAAGTCATTGTTCTCATCAGAAAACATTTCAGCCATCCAATTCAATAGTGGGAATGAACATACATGTTCCTCAACCACCGGAGCCTCTATCACCATCGGAGGAAAACTCGGGTCATCTTCAATGTAATTGCGTGCCAAGAAGTCATGCGCCGCTGCAAAAACATTCCAACGTCCCATTATTCCATGTTTCGCTGCTAAGGCCATAATCCCGCCGCCAGAAAAGAGCAAGTCATGAACAACTAAGGGGCTCATCAGCTGGTCATAATCCGCGTTGGGAGACACCGTAATGCAGAGACACCAATCCAGGGCCCAGTCGAAATCACAGCTCAGGCAATGGAAGAGAGGCTGAACGCATGTGAAAAAGGAGAATCGAAACGATAATCCATAATCTCCACTCAACGATGCAAGAGGCAGCGCTCCATAGTAACTAAGCATTCGGTTGTGGACCAGCAACAACCGAGAAATATTGTCGTCTGCTGCAAAATGTGCATCCATATTTAAGTAAACAAATTAATACAAGCACACCGGCAACTAATGTGAGCATTAAGCACAATTCACCAAAGATGCTGGAAAAAATCGAATGAAAAAACACGGACAAGTCACCAAATATAGGGGCCGATTAGGATGGCGGGGAATCCGCATCCTCAGAGCCGGCGGAAGCCACCACCGGCCTGGAGGATGCGGATTCACTGCCGCGGACATTTAGAACACCCACCGCCACATTAGGATGGCGGTGGGATCAGCGGCGGACGGCAAGTCCGTCCGCCGCTGATCCGCGGTGTGTGCGGGCAAATATGGTGGCGGTGTCTGCTAGACACCGCCAGCCATATTAGGAAAGTAAGCAAATATCCACCAAGCACTCGTTCTCAAATATAGTCTTTTTTAGTGTTCAAAGTTCATTTATTCCAAAAGGTCTTCATCAAATTTCTTCATCCAATAAACGACAAATACCAGCCAACACGTGTTTCGTCTAATCAGTATATGATTTACAGACTTCTTCAGGGCTGTAATTAATACAGTAACCAAAAATTACACAAAATACTAAATACTGAACTCAGTATTTACAATACAATTCTTCAAAAATTCACCGAGCAGATATGCGGTGAGTGAGATAATAATTAGGATATTGGGCGCTAGATGTTTAGCTGCCAAAAGGGCGCTTACTAATGTACCACATTTTCTGTCTGCAGCCCACCGCTATGAGGACAGCGATAACTTTGGATTACTTAGAGAGTATCGCACCGCTGACTAGGAACGGAGTATATTAGGAATCATTGGACTGAGAAGCAGCTTAACTACTGAGGTATCTATTGTTTACTGAGATTAATATAGATATTTAAGGTTGGTAGATTTAGCATGTACGATGCTGTTGATACATGAGTGTATACGAATATACGTAATATATTGATCTCGGTCTACAGATACGTGGACAACGAGAGAGTGTGGAATATTTACGAGGGTCGGATTTAGACCATGACGAATATATAACTGCGAGACGAATCAAATTATTGGAAGACGATACAACTGAAATATCGAGGTACTTAGTGTTGATTGATGCAAATTCTTAGTATTTATGAAGGTCGGATTTAGACCATGCTGAATATTTAACTGTGAGACGAATCAGATGATGTACTTAGTGGTGATTGATACATCTCTAGCCAGTAGGTATACTTTATACTGGCCAATTTGGAGGATAGAATGACTGAGCAGGAAGAAAGTGAAGTGTATTTAAACCTTAGTTTGATACATGTGTGTGACAATACGAATAGAATGTATACTAAGAGATATTAGTATTGTTTTCAGATTATTATAACGATTGGTTTGGATTGAGGATTGAGTTTTTTTTTTTGCTGCGAGGATTACGAATCACAACCATTACTATTAAGTATAATGGTGAGTCGCAGATGTTTTACTATTATCATTTACACGATGACCAATCTGCTGGTGTGGTTGGTGACTGGGTCCTAATTGGTATTGTAGGTGATTGATAAATATAAGATTTTAAGTAAATGTACTCATACTTGGGTACTAGAGTAAGATAGACACACTTTGGGTTTTCAAGCTTTACTTTTGGTGACGGGTACTTCCTAGATTGACTTTTTCTTTTGCACGGATTCGGTGAATTTTTGAAGAATTGTATTGTAAATACTGAGTTCAGTATTTAGTATTTTGTGTAATTTTTGGTTACTGTATTAATTACAGCCCTGAAGAAGTCTGTAAATCATATACTGATTAGACGAAACACGTGTTGGCTGGTATTTGTCGTTTATTGGATGAAGAAATTTGATGAAGACCTTTTGGAATAAATGAACTTTGAACACTAAAAAAGACTATATTTGAGAACGAGTGCTTGGTGGATATTTGCTTACGTTCAGTCATTTTTGACGATTACCGAGTAGTGGTAACCTACTCGCTCCACTTTGAGCACCAATTGGACTTTCATTTTGTATTTACTTGCTTATACATGCTGTGCGCTTCGTAATAACTGTTACCATCATAAGCCATATTAGGATGCATGCGGAAACATGCTTTTCCACTGCGGCTTTTCTGCCGTGGAAAAGCATGTGGTCTTTTGTGTTTGGGGGCCCGTTGCGGGCCGCCAGGGTGTCGGGGGGTGGGGGGTGCACATGGGGGGTACCTATGGTATCCCCCAGCATTTACATGCAGAAAGCGGCAGGTGCCTGCCGATGTGTGCATGTAAATGTAAGGCATGCATTTTTAACCTTTGGGCGGGTGCTGCTTCAAGCAGCACCTGCCGCAATGGTAAAGATACAGGATGTGACCGCCAGGGTGGCGGTCACATCCTAATTGCACCGGAGGGACCGCTGCTGCCCCTGCGGACGGTCCCTCCACCTCGGGGGTGGCGGACGGACGCAGGTCCGTCCGCCATCCAAATAGGCCCCATAGTTTTTACAGAAGTCACAAGGCCAATGCTTATAACTTTAAAAAAGTAAGCTAACCCCCTACAAGTGGACGCCTTAAAGATAGTCTAAATTTACTCCCTATGATTCCGTGGCACGTCTGTATTTAATAAAGTATACACTTCTGTGCGGGTGTTTACTACATGAAGGACAAATGTTTCTCTAGCAGATGTAAGAGCGACCTCTTTTTGAGACAATATCGCTCTTATACGGCTCATTTGGTTGACTCTTCTTTCAAGGTCGGAATCGACGGCCAGATTGAAACATCCAGCTTCCCATACAGAGGACTAAACACAACTTTTTTATAGCAAACTACACGCTCAGTTACCGTAAACATGTAAGCAATGCCTGCTAACATCGCACAATAAGCCACACAGCTGAATCGGATCTCCAATAAGTGACCACTTCTAACTATTCTCATAGCGCGCCCTGTGCTCTGATTTGACTTGCTAATCATTCTCAGCATACGCTACGAATACTATAAAACGGCGATCATTTTAACACCGGTCCTTGATAATATGCCCCGAATTTTGTAGCGTGCCCTGCATCGCAAAATGCGATGCAGGGCACGGAGCGAAAAGGCATATTATCAACAACATAAGGCGATACATTATCACCGGTTTTATCGGCAGGAAACTGAAGATAAAGCGGCGATAATGGGCTTGATTATAGGCCCTTGTAAATTCCCATAGCAGCACAGGTTCTGGTGTTAACCTGGGCTGCTATGGGAATTCACAAGGGCATTTATCAAGGCCATTATCGCCGCTTTGTCGGCAGTTTCCTGCCGATAAAACCGGCGATAATGTATCGCCTTATGTTGTTGATAGTATGGCCCAAAATTCGTTTTATTCATTTAATTGTTTACTTACCTGCAATCATCCAGATTGGTTTGTTTATCACCCCCCACCCTTCCCCTCCCCAGCCCCGCCTGTCGCACCGCAATTCCCTCCATGGGCCGCGTCTGGCCTTCATAATACGCCCTTGTTAATTCCCATAGAAGTCCATGTCAACACCAGAACATGGGCTTCTATGGGAATTAACAAGGGCGTGTTATCAAGACAATTTTCGCCGTTTTAACGGCAGTTTCCTGCCCATAAAATGTCGATAATTTTAACACCGGTCCTTGATATTATGCCCATCAGTGCCATATTATCAGCAAAGGGCGATACATTATCGCCGCTTTTATCGGCAGGAAACTGCTGCTAAAGCGGCCAAATTGGCTTTATAATAGGCCCTTGTAAATTCCCATAGCAGCCCAGGTTCTAGTGTTAACCTAGGCTTCTATGGCAATTCACAAGGACATATTATCAAGACCATTATCACCGCTTTACGGCAGTTTCCTGCCGATAAAAGTGGCGATAATGTATCGCCCTTTATTGATAATATGGCCCATAATCCCTTAATTTACAGAGACGCACAAACTGATATTAAACCAAAAAAATAACAGCATGCATTATAGCAAAACACATTTACTACTATAAAATGTTTAACAACGGACAAATATAGGGGCATATTATCAAGACAGGCGATAACATTATCGCCGCTTTATCAGCAGTTTTCTACCCATAAAGCGTCAATAATATTATCGCCTGTCTTGATATACCCCATAATTCCTTAATGTACAAAGATGCACCGCACACACTCCCATACAACTTATCAACTCACCTTTCAAATTGATTTGTAGATTAAGAAGAATACCAACAACACAATGGATATTCTTGTACAGAATCTCTCTAGTTCCGTGTTTCCAGCAGAAACGTCAAATGAAACCTTTTCTCCTCTCATTTTACACATACATACATATAAATAACCAATTAAAATCCTGCACACATTAATTCAAAACAAAGCACACATTTCTATTGATTTAACATTCCAAACCTTTGCAACTGACATAACTTTCCACCCTACCCCAACAGATCATGCAAAAGCCAACTGTCAACACAGGTCAAAAGTTCAGCACTGTATAAAACACTGCTCCTCAACAAATTTAGACTATGGATAAGCACTTACTTATAAGTACCAATAAAGCAAAAACCTCTCATTACAAGCAACAAAAATATCCACACATAAACTTGATAAATATCTGTAAAAGATTTATTTTTAATAAGGAAAATGAAGCCGCGTGGTGGCTGAAATGGGGCTGAGGACCAAGGTTAGCTGTGAGATAAGGTGCACGGTAGAGGGATGGTAGAACATTGATAATCAGGCTTTGAAGGAAGTGTGCTGCAGAGTGTGGATCAGGTGGATGTATGAATGAAGAGAGATTCTCTCTGGAGGCTGGCAACGAGGGAGGCTGAGTAGTGTTACTTGCCTGATACTCCCACCTCAGAAACCTCCTCTTCCCATGAAAGGGACCTTACATGGGGAACAAAACACTTTTTCAGAGGGTGAACGATTAGAAAGATTTGCAAAACAATGCATTTTACTGGGCCTTGTAAGAATAAGGAGAGATAAAGAAGGGCCCTGAAGTAGGCCTTGCTAGATATATGGGCCCATCTCTAGGGGTGGGTGGGACAACAAATTAACAGGAAGAGCCGAGGCAGTTGAGCTATTTGTTTGGCTTGGTTCAAAGACCCCAGCAACAAGCCGAGAAGTGAAAATTTGCACTGTAAATTGTACAGCATACCGCCAGTGAAATCTCTTCAATATTAAAAAAGTCCTTTCTTAAATGTTGAAGAGATTTTCCAAAGGGGTAACATCACTTCTCTGAAGGAAATAGGTTCTCTGCATAGAGAGTACCAGCACTTCTAAGGAGCAAATAGGTTCTCCGGGAAGAGATTACTGCATGTTCTCAGGAGCAAATAGTTACTCTGAATAGACAGTACTACACTTCTGTGGGGCAAATAAGTACTCAGAAAATAGAGCTCCCGCACTTCTGGATTCATGAGCTCTTACAATGCATCTTAGTCCTGATTTGCAGCCCTGCTATTTCTGCACTAATAATCACTAAAGTCCTTTACATTACATTTAAATGGTGACTTTTAGTACTCCTGCTTTGCCGTCTTGAAAACTGCCTCCAGGCTGATTATTGCCCTACTGTTTTTCAACTTTTAAATACACACATGTTAAACCTCACACACAGTTCACTCGGTGCACATCAACTAGGATTCTTGCCTCCAGTGCCATTTCTGTATTAATCAAATCTGAACTAAAAGGCCAGCTGTTGTGTGTGACCTACTTGTGGCTTAGATTCTTAGTGCAGAAGAAGCATTATTATACTATACTAAATTAAACAGAAAAGGTGTTTTCTATGGTTCACAGCTACAACACATGTATTTGAAGGTGCACTCCTATGTGATGATGAATAAAGGAGGCTGTTGGAAATAAAGATTTGGCTCGGATCACACAATTGGGTCAAGCATGGAAGCCAGGATTGATCCCAGGTTTTGTACTTTCACATTGTGCAATTCACTCAATAGATAGGTGTCTCACTCTCCTCTTTTGCATTACAGATTAATGCTTTACCTTTCATACTTGGCATATGACATCACAGCCTGGGCAGCAGGCAGAAGCCAAATGAAAGCTAGGCTTGTTTTAGAGCACGAGGATCAAAGAGGACCTTGAGCTGAACCAGGCATCCGGCTCAAACCTTAAGTGACTCTTGCAGCAGAACTAACTGTTTCAAAACCATTGTTACAAAAGAAAGTCCCAGATGGTGCAGATGTTGCCACCGTTTGTGAACTGGTACATGATAATGCTGAAGCTTTCCCAGCACTTCATGAAATGTATGTATCTACGCTGGTTATACGGCTTTCAATCGCAGCCTGTGAGAGCTCCTTTTCAAACCTATTCCGCGTCCTCACACCTTTCCGACGCACAATGAATCGTGATTGGAAACAGAATTTTACTATTTTACCACATGAGAAAGAGCTCACGGCAAACCTATGTATGCATGAGTTTGTAAGGGAGTTTTCAAAAAACAATAGAAGATTACCTCTGACAGGAACTGGCAGTTTTGAAATGGTCGGTGTGAATACTGCTGGCAGTTTTCAAAAATACTCCTTTCTCTTTTTTCAAATGTGTTACTGTTTTTCAAGAATATTTATCTATGAAAGTACTTTGCAAAAATATGACAAGAAAATAAAATTTATAAAGTTACATTTGTGCAGAGAAATAAGTGTTGGGCAAATTGCAACGAGTAAATTGGAAGCCTTTCTTGTGCAATGGTGTCAAGGCTTTCGTGTAGTAATAGGGACTTCCTTAATCTTGAATGCTTCATAATATGCTTAGCATTCAAGTACTTGTGTTGAAGCCAGGGAGCTGGAATTCGAGGGTTTGCAATGAGGTCCAGACATTGCTCTTACTGCCTGGCCAGCTGGAATTCGAGGGTTTGCAGTTAGGTCCACACTTTGGTCTTACTTTCAAATAACTCTCCACATGCTCTGGGTACACACAGAAGCAATCCGTTGTCTCATGCTGCCTGTTTGCAAGTACATATGTTGTAATCTAGGGCTTGTAGGCAACCTCCAGAAACGACAAATTGGGCACACAGTGGCCCACCCGAATGAGCCCTTGGCCCACCCAAATAAAAATTCCTGGAGCCGGGCCTGCTGCTCTCTCAGACGAAAAACAATCTGCTTTCCTACTTCAAAGAGAACTCTCGCCCAACCATAGCAAACAGCAGCCTCCCACGAATAGGCACCATATAACACTACAAGAGCCGACCCTCGGAGACGGTGCTCCCCAGGGCCATCAAAGGCTCAACAAAGGCAATCAAAGATTTTGAACTTGGACATCATTGTAAATCCCCCTAAGCAGTCCTACGGGATCAGGAAGTACTATAGCAAATAGCAAACATTTCCGATCAAACTACACACTCAATCTACTCACATATACAAATAAATCAAAAATCACATTTATTCCCACATTAAATTCAAAACGAAACACATTTTTATTGCTTAAACTTTTGCACCCTTTCCAACTGACAAAACTTTCAACCCTTCCTCCATTCCACAATCTGCCAGTTACCATAGAAACACTTCAGGGAACACCTAACTCAGCACTCAGGTAAAAAGTTCCTCATACATTGTTGCAAATTAAAACACCAAGTATGCTTCACTCAGCGTATCCGTCACTACACACATGACCCTATGTATAAAAAAGATGGAGCGCACATGTTGTACGCCATTTTAGAGTTGTTCCCAAAGCACCGAGCAAAGAGCCCACTACTACCTGCATGGCCTCTTTCGTCACTGAGTTAGTAGAGCCCGAAGCACTGAGCGGGTGAAGAACCTGCTATGATGATGATGATGGGAGCACGAGTATGTCGTGAGCCATAGAGGTATCAGGACTCGGCAACACGTATGAGACTTCTTTGTTGAAAATCGCGACTACATCATGAAGAAACTCGTTTCCACAAAAGGTGAGCAGTAACACTTGAGTACGCATCAGAAGGAGTCAAAGGGTTGTAGCTGACTACAAAGCAATACAAAAGGGGATGATGGACGGAGCGTTTGAACAAATCAAACACTCACCCCCAGTCAACTGATCTGGGTTTAATCCATCACCATTCTTTAGTTCACTCAGCCACCCCAGTTCAGACATGGCTATATGCAAATCAGTCTGACCCTGTGCCTCATGGGAACAGTCCGGCCCGAACTACCAAGCCATGTCTTCCTTGGACCGGAAACAAGCATCCTGGGACCGGTTTCGGATTCATAATCCTCATCAGCCAGGCTATCTTGAATCCAGTGGCCAAGTGAACAAGGGACTCACGTCTGAGCATACCCTGCCGCACTTAGGGCGAACAAAGCGATACAAAAGGGGATGATGGACGGAGCGTTTGAACAAATCAAACACTCACCCCCAGTCAACTGATCTGGGTTTAATCCATCACCATTCTTTAGTTCACTCAGCCACCCCAGTTCAGACATGGCTATATGCAAATCAGTCTGACCCTGTGCCTCATGGGAACAGTCCAGCCTGAACTGCCAAGCCATGTCTTCCCTGGACCTGAAACAAGCATCATGGGACCGGTTTCGGATTCATAATCCTCATCAGCCAGGCTATCTTGAATCCAGGGGCCAAGTGAACAAGTGACTCACGTCTGAGCATACCCTGCCACACTTAGGGCGAACAAAGCGATACAAAAGGGGATGATGGACGGAGTGTTTGTACAAATCAAACACTCACCCCCAGTCAACTGATCTGGGTTTAATCCATCACCATTCTTTAGTTCACTCAGCCACCCCAGTTCAGACATGGCTATATGCAAATCAGTCTGACCCTGTGCCTCATGGGAACAGTCCAGCCCGAACTGCCAAGCCATGTCTTCCCTGGACCGGAAACAAGCATCCTGGGACCAGTTTCGGATTCATAATCCTCATCAGCCAGGCTATCTTGAATCCAGTGGCCAAGTGAACAAGGGACTCACGTCTGAGCATACCCTGCCACACTTAGGGCAAACAAAGCGATACAAAAGGGGATGATGGACGGAGCGTTTGAACAAATCAAACACTCACCCCCAGTCAGCTGATCTGGGTTTAATCCATCACCATTCTTTAGTTCACTCAGCCACCCCAGTTCAGACAATGGCTATATGCAAATCAGTCTGACCCTTTGCCTCATGGGAACAGTCCAGCCTGAACTGCCAAGCCATGTCTTCCCTGGACCTGAAACAAGCATCATGGGACCGGTTTCGGATTCATAATCCTCATCAGCCAGGCTATCTTGAATCCAGG
The DNA here is from genome assembly GCF_964261635.1 of Lissotriton helveticus. Classification (NCBI taxonomy): domain Eukaryota; kingdom Metazoa; phylum Chordata; class Amphibia; order Caudata; family Salamandridae; genus Lissotriton; species Lissotriton helveticus. Next base: position 1,803,673,435 of record NC_136067.1, on the reverse strand, counting down.
GGCCAAGTGAACAAGGGACTCACGTCTGAGCATACCCTGCCACACTTAGGGCGAACAAAGCGATACAAAAGGGGATGATGGACGGAGTGTTTGAACAAATCAAACACTCACCCCCAGTCAACTGATCTGGGTTTAATCCATCACCATTCTTTAGTTCACTCAGCCACCCCAGTTCAGACATGGCTATATGCAAATCAGTCTGACCCTGTGCCTCATGGGAACAGTCCAGCCCGAACTGCCAAGCCATGTCTTCCCTGGACCGGAAACAAGCATCCTGGGACCGGTTTCGGATTCATAATCCTCATCAGCCAGGCTATCTTGAATCCAGTGGCCAAGTGAACAAGGGACTCACGTCTGAGCATACCCTGCCACACTTAGGGCAAACAAAGCGATACAAAAGGGGATGAAGGACGGAGCGTTTGAACAAATCAAACACTCACCCCCAGTCAACTGATCTGGGTTTAATCCATCACCATTCTTTAGTTCACTCAGCCACCCCAGTTCAGACATGGCTATATGCAAATCAGTCTGACCCTGTGCCTCATGGGAACAGTCCAGCCCGAACTGCCAAGCCATGTCTTCCCTGGACCGGAAACAAGCATCCTGGGACGGGTTTTGGATTCATAATCCTCATCAGCCAGGCTATCTTGAATCCAGTGGCCAAGTGAACAAGGTACTCACGTCTGAGCATACCCTGCCACACTTAGGGCGAACAAAGCGATACAAAAGGGGATGAAGGACGGAGCGTTTGAACAAATCAAACACTCACCCCCAGTCAACTGATCTGGGTTTAATCCATCACCATTCTTTAGTTCACTCAGCCACCCCAGTTCAGACATGGCTATATGCAAATCAGTCTGACCCTGTGCCTCATGGGATCAGTCCAGCCCGAACTGCCAAGCCATGTCTTCCCTGGACCGGAAACAAGCATCCTGGGACCGGTTTCGGATTCATAATCCTCATCAGCCAGGCTATCTTGAATCCAGTGGCCAAGTGAACAAGGGACTCACGTCTGAGCATACCCTGCCACACCTCCACACATGGGAACAGGGCAGACCAGACTACAAAAGCCAATTCTTGCTCATTGCACCATCAGGATTCAAGCAAGCTGGGCCGAAGACGGCTGTAATGCCAGAAACCGGTCCCCGGAAGCTTGTTTCCTTCCCAGTGTAAGAATTGGCTTTTGTAGTCTGGTCTGCCCTGTTCTCATGATGCACTGGGCCAGGGACAGACTAATTTGCATACAGCCAGGTTCTGAAACTGGGATGGTGCAATGAGCTAAAAAACGGTGTTGGATCTAGCCCTGATCTCTTGACTGGGTGAGAGTATTCTGCTTAATTCAGAGACTCTCTCCCTCACCACCCCTTGTTGTAAATATTTTTGTCCACCCTAAGCGTGGAAGGGTATACTCAGACATGAGTCCCTTGCTCATTGCACCATCAGGATTCAAGCAAGCCGGGCCGAACACGGCTGTAATGCCAGAAACCGGTCCCCGGAAGCTTGTTTCCTTCCCAGTGTAAGAATTGGCTTTTGTAGTCTGGTCTGCCCTGTTCCCATGATGCACTGGGCCAGGGACAGACTAATTTGCATACAGCCAGGTTCTGAAACTGGGATGGTGCAATGAGCTAAAAAACGGTGTTGGATCTAGCCCTGATCTCTTGACTGGTTGAGAGTATTCTGCTTAATTCAGAGACTCTGTCCCTCACCACCCCTTGTTGTAAATATTTTTGTCCACCCTAAGCGTGGAAGGGTATACTCAGACATGAGTCCCTTGCTCATTGCACCATCAGGATTCAAGCAAGCCGGGCCGAAGACGGCTGTAATGCCAGAAACCGGTCCCTGGAAGCTTGTTTCCTTCCCAGTGTAAGAATTGGCTTTTGTAGTCTGGTCTGCCCTGTTCCCATGATGCACTGGGCCAGGGACAGACTAATTTGCATACAGCCAGGTTCTGAAACTGGGATGGTGCAATGAGCTAAAAAACGGTGTTGGATCTAGCCCTGATCTCTTGACTGGGTGAGAGTATTCTGCTTAATTCAGAGACTCTGTCCCTCACCACCCCTTGTTGTAAATATATGAGTTATAAGTAACAGACATAATAAAAATAACGGTGAAGAACTACTAAAATGGCGGTGGACGGAGTACGTAATCAACGTTTGGCGCCTCGACACTACCTTTCAAATAAATTTTGAAAAAATATGATTATTAATATATTACAAAAGTACAGTAGAGGATGACACACACGACCCGGAAAAAGAAAGCGACAAATGTACTACCTGAAATAAAGAAAGGTTTGCTTGTTGAAGTTCAAGAAAAAGAAAAAAACGTGGACTTCGACTACGAAACGAGGATGCGCATGCGTAGAGAGTACAACTGCTACACAAAAAAAGGAAAGTTTTACATACTATAATAGAAATGAAGGGGCATATTATCAAAAAAAGGCGATACATTATAGACGCTTTTATCGGCAGGAAACTGCCGATAAAGCGGCGGTAATGGGCTTGATAATAGGCCCTTGTAAATTCCCATAGCAGCCCAGGTTCTGATGTTAACCTGGGCTGCTATGGTTATTCACAAGGGCATTTTATCAAGCCCATTATCGCCGCTTTATCAGCAGTTTCCTGCCGGGGCACCTTACAAATCCCCATTATGCAAAAAAATGACCCCCGTAATTTGCCCCCACAGGACCTAATGAATAAAACAGACTTCTAGTTTTTTTCACCTTTTCCACCACGTACAAGTACTGCATGAGCACCCCACCATTTTTTATTTAAAAATAAAAATTGAGCCTAAATATCCATGTACGACCCCCTGAGCAAGCCTAGAGGTTCAGAATGTTTCTAGCCTGCCCCCTTCCCCTTATTTCTCAACTTTGTTTTACTGTTTTCTTGTGACTCGGTTCTACCGATGCACAAGATGGCTCCCAACACTTCCTGGTTTCGAGTGTTGACAGACAGTTCACAGCCAATCACCATGCAGCTCGTGCTCGTAATTGAACGGATTTCCATACGCGTGCTGCACTCCGTCCCTAGATATCGCTATGATTTTACTTCTAATTTTCTCAGAAACTACTGAACGGATTTACACCATTTAACAAAAAGCACAATCTGCGAACCGAAATCTACCTCTCTGCCAAATTTCGTGTAATTCAGTTCAGCCGTTCGGGCTGTAGTCCTGGCTAAAGGTCCCTATGAAAAATTGCATGGGGAAAACACGTTTTGGGACCCCCCTTTTATCTCGGCCCCCGCTTGATGAATCACCCCCAAACTTTCAGGGAAGGAGCGGAACTAAGCATGCCATTTTCTTGGAGAAATTTGTGAAGATTCGTCCACTGGCGCCAAAGTTATTCCAAATAGAATGTTGTGGATTTCCTATGGAAACTAGGTCCTAACTATAACTACCGACTGGCAATATCTACACTACATAGATGACGTTTTCATCCTGTGGCAGGGGGATGGAGAAGAAGCGGCTCATTTCGTCCAGGAAAATCAATAACAATGATTTAAATTTACACTTTATTTTTAAAATGAGTCAAAGTGAAATTGATTTCCTGGACGTAAAAGTATTGATCAAGAATGACGCAATAGAGACCACCCTCTTCAGAAAGTCCACTGCCGGAAACACAACCTTGCATGCGACTAGCCTGCATCCCAGACACACGATTGCAAGCATACCCCTGGGGGAACCCTACGCTTAAAACGGATATGCAGTGCCCCTATCGAGTTTGACCGATGTCTAGGACAGATGAATATCAGGCATAAAGCCCGAGGGTACTCAGATAAGGTCTTGAAACAAGCTTTCAAGAGGGCAGAAATGCGTTCTAGTCCTATTACAGAAAAAAATTAATGTTAAATACCTGCCAAATGTAGAGTTAAATTATAGTATTTCTTCTATATCTTTGGTCAGGTGATGGCTGTAACCTTGTGCACTAGGGGGTGTGGTGTTTTATCACTAGCATTTAAAAAAGAAAAAATTCTTGTAACAACCTTACATGTGACCAAGGGCCCACTGGCCCGAAACGCGTTGTGCTGTTGTTGCCTCACCTATACATTAAAATTTAACCCGAAGCCAGATCCTATGGTCCGTCTCTCCCTTCTTGCTTCGCCGATCGTGGGAGATTGGAAGTGGCGTTTGTGGAGTTGCTGTTGTGTAATACATATATATATATATACCGCCAGTAGGCAATATATATATATATATATATATATATATATATATATATATATTAATGTCAAATGAGATGTCATCAGTGATGTCATCAGTGATGTCATTTGAGATGTCATCAGTGATGTCATCAGTGATGTCACTGACCATGTCATGAATGATGTAATATGTGACATGATCAGCAGTGGATTGCGGGTGCGCGATATATAGTTAGTACAACTAGCTATATATGGAATTTCAATGGTTTTGTGTGAGTAAAATAAGGTTTTTTAAATGCTAATTCCTAACTATATATGGTGTATAACCTATGGTTTTTTCAGTGAATTTTCAAGGTTTTGTAAATGCTAATTCCTAACTATATATGGTCTATAACCTATGGTTTTTTCAGTGAATTTCATTGGTTTTTTAAAAGCTAATATCTATAGCTGTAAAATGTATTCTTCTTTAAATCCAAAAATATATTTTATATGTTTATTAATAATTTTTTTTTTTATATTTTTTTTGTTTCGCTCCCGGTCCGCGAACCGGGAAGCTTCCCGTTAGCTCATCTTGATGCCGCGACCCAGTCCGCGAACCGGTAAACGTTCCGTTTGCGCAACTGCCGCTTTAGAAATCAACATCGTGACGCGTCGCGAAAGCGCGACGTATCGCGTTGCCGCGTAATGCGTCTTATGACGTACCGCGTTAGCGCACCCGGAAGTGCCCCGGGGCGCGGACCGAGGCGCGAAACGCAGCTCCCCGGAAGCGATCCGCGCCGCGTCGCGAAAGCGCGACGTATCGCGTTGCCGCGTAATGCGTCTTATGACGTACCGCGTTAGCGCACCCGGAAGTGCCCCGGGGCGCGGACCGAGGCGCGAAGCGCAGCGACCCGGAAGCTATCCGGGGCGCGGACCGGAGCGCGTAACGTAAGCATAACAGGTCATGTGACTTGTTAATAACACTTTTCATTGGTTCATTTCACTTTTGGTTTCATAATCATGTAAGGCTAGGTCAGGTGACCTAAAAATAACACTTTTCATTGGTTGAGAACTATTGTTTTTCCCAAATGATGAAAACCCCTCCTTCTTTCCTCACTCTGACTTTCATCATTGTGAGAGGAAGACCTTTATTAATACTTGAGAAATGGCTTCAGTAGTTGCTTCAGCTGGTGCACCCCCACCACCACCTCCACCTCCTCATGGGAAGAGAGGACCACCTCCCCAGGTCATGACCAACACAGAGGATGAAGAAGAAGAAATTTGGAGTAAGAGGAGAGAGAAGAACCACAGTTCTTGGAAGAGATGCCCCGGGTTTCCCATAGGAAAGCCAGTTTCATCTGGCAGTTTTATTCAATCCCTCCAGGGCAAAAGAAAGTGAATGCGAGGTATGTCACCTGCCTCATCTGCAAAGATAAATTATCAAGAGGGACTGATAAAAAGTATAGTTATGGGAACTATACCATGCATAGGCACATGACCAGGAAGCATCCACTCAATTACAGCCGGGCGGAAATACGGGATATGGAAGAAAATCCAACATCAACTCCTGTGGCCAGGTCAAGATCGTCAATATCATTGACACCAGCAGAGGCACGGGAAACTGTGCCAAACATCCAAGAGAATTTTGGCCACATGAAACATACTTGTATGCACTGTGGTGCGTTGATAGCATGTGGCAACATGAGTATCAATTCAATAAACCTAGCTTACAACAATCATAATTGCCCTAACCGCCCCCAGTAATTTTTTTTTGCTCCTGTTGAGCCCTTTTCAATGCCTGTTTTTTGTTGTTTCCCCCCCCAAAAAAACCAAAAAATATATAAAATCGTTCAAAAAATACAAAAAAAACAAAAAATGTTCAAAAAAAAAAATATATATAAAACAACAAAAACATTAAAAAAAAGTTCTTTTCAGAACTACCTCCCCTTTCAAAAAAAATTGCTAGAATGTTTAGCACTCTGGCAAGCTCTATTTCTTTTGGTTCGCTTCCCGGTTAGCTTCCCGGTACGCGGACCGGGAGCTAACCAAAAAAAAAAAAAAAAAAAAAAAGAGTAAGTATAAGGAAAGTAAACAGAGAGTGATGTTAAAAGAAAGACAGCTATAGGGAGTAAAGAAGAGATACTGTTTAATAGATCTATTTACCGAAGAAAAGACGGAAGAGGGTATAATTGTGAAAAACAAAATAGATAAGGAAGTGAAAGAAAAAAAAAGAGAGTAGAACAATAACAAAGAAGAGTTTCTTGGAGAATGTGAGTGAATGTTCAAAATAAGATTAAAACATGGGGAATAACAGAGAGAAAAAATAGAAAACAGAAAACAAAAAATAACAGAAAAAGATTAATTGAAACAGCAAAGAAATGTAAGTAACATAGAGCCATATCATCAACATAGGCAATAAAAGTTTTGCAGCTTTTATCGGCAGAACTGTGTCGCTAAAGCCGCTTTTGCGGCAGGAAACTGCCGCTAAAACCACTTTTGCACCAGTTTTCTGCCAATAAAAACAGCAATAATTGTATTGGCTGTGTTCATAATATGCCCCTTAGTGTGCTTCAACTACACAGAGAAAGCATTATGAACAAGTAGTGATAGAGTGATCAGTCAAAGACACTAAGAGTAATAGAGACGGAGTGAGTGAACAAGAGTGAGGAACTATGAGAAGAGAGGGACTGAGAAAAAGAGTGGAAGGAGTTGAGTAAGTAGGTAATAGAGAAAGGAATGAGGGAAGTAGCAAAGGCAGGAAACTGAGGGTTAAAGAAATGAAGCAGTGGAACTAATAGAAGTTAAATGTGATAGAAATGTAACGAAAAGAGTACAAAACATTTACCTTATAATTGTCGTTAAATTACTCACTTTTTGTTTTTATACTTTCAATCTGTGAAAGAGAGAACAAACATTTGAAAAATATTAAAACATGTATTTAAAAATTACAAAAGACAAGGGAAAAGATTGAAGGACAAACAGTTTTTCAACAACTTTGACACTTACAGAAGCTTCTGCTTCTCCAGGCCCCCTACACAGTCCTAAAGATATACATTTTAAACTAACAGTATCTTGTTGCAGATGAAGTGAGGCCTATCTTAAAACATGGTGCATCTTTTGCATTGCTGTTGTCTCAGAAAAGTGTCGCAAGACACTAAAATTTTAAATGATTGCTTCAGGATGCCAATAAGATGTGTCCTATCCAGAGGTTTGTTTGAGGTGAGGCCTACTCAGGGTTGCAGATGAAATTTAGAGTTGTTGAAGAGTACAGAGAAGATAATACATTTGCAGGCCTACCAATGAAGTGAGTCATGTCCACTGCACTCTTGAACAAAGGCCAAACCTCCTCTGTTTCCCTGGACAGACCTAAACTTGATCTGCACAATGTGATTCGTAATGATAGGAAACACAGGTGATGTAATTGAAATACGTGCAATTTCTTTTGCTCATTTCACAATCACATCACTTGTGTTTCCTTTGCTTAGGTATCTCATTGTGCAGATGTAGTCCAGCATATGAAAGAGTACGCAGAAGTGCAGCACTGCATGCAACAACTATGACACTTACAGAAGCCTCACCTTCTCCATGCCTCCTACACAGTTCTACATATACATCATAAATGCAAACAGTACAGAATTAATTATACATGTTAAATGGTTTATTTTTGCTGTTCTCAGAATGTATCAAAATTCACTAAAAACAGTGACTTGAAGGTATTCATCATATAACAGCGGGGAAAAAAAAACACAATCAAAATGATTGTGTTTAAAAAACCCATACAACATAACAAATCAGAATTCAGAACTCCTTAAAGTTAACTTACTTTCCATGACGTCAAAGGATGTCCTATGAACAGCTTACACTCTGTTGTGCTGTTATTACTTTCAGCCCGCCACTTTCTGAAAGAAAACCTCCATCGTTTTTAAAAACATGTTACATGCAATAAATGACTTCTTGCTCTCTACCACAAGTTTCCACAAGGCCAAATCTTGTCAGAGCCATTTATAACTCTTGGATTTGTTGTAAGCCAATCCCGTCATTTGGCATTTCTGCAACTTTCAGAATTAAAATGTTGAAGATCATTTTCACAATCCTGGAATAGTAATATCTTCCCCTTCTTGCTCAGTCATGTTCTACATTTCCTATGACACTGATACTGCTTACTATGAAGCAGACTTACACTACCTCTATGACTACTACAATTATTTAATTCTCTACATCACTTTTAATCACAAAGCAATGTAAAACAGTAGACAGCATTGCAGACTTACATTCCCTCTACTCTATGTTTTGATTGGCTGCTTCAATTAGCTTATAAAAAGAAATAGTTTTTCTGAACTCATTCAAAGTGCACTTATTTCTCCATGACGTCCAGTCTTATGGTTAGAAGTTATGTCTCTGAACTACACTTATCCTCAAGGCCAAATCGTGTAGGAGCCATTAGAACTTCTTGAAATTCCTCAGAGCACATCCCGAGATTCTTTCCCTAAAATTTTGGTTTTAAAAACACCAGGTAAGAGTTTTTAAGGTCATACGGCAATTTTTTTTTGAAAATTAAAACAGAATCATTGCAGAATGACCAGCCATTTCTAGACTTTAAATAAGCTGTGTAATGTCCTGATGTTATTGAAGGACCGTCATGATATATAATTGCTACAGTTACAAAAGTCCTTCCTGATATTGACAACTGTGAAGCCACAAATTTTTTAATCAAAGTTGTCAATTTTGTTCCATCAGGCCTACATCGTTGGAACATTAAAATAACATACTGGCCATATGTTCGTATAAATAATGTGGACATCATTTCAGATTTACATTGGCTACACTCCATGTTGTGATCAGCTGCTTTTACTAGCTTATTAAAGGAGACTGATTTACTGTCTGGCAAAGTTAAATATATAAATCTTTCTGAGTCTACACTAGTAGTACTTGATACCATACAGTTCTCGCAGTCATGCTGCCATTGATAAGAAAGCCCAAACAGCTGATCTACATCTACACCTTCAGCATGCAATACATCAAGCATATACATTAAAAACTCCTGACAATCTTGCTGAATATTTTGAGAGAATTGTGTTTGGCCTGAACATCTGTCTAACAGATTTCGAATTTCAGACACACTTTCTATGTTTATTCTATCAGTGCTACATTTCTCTAACACAGAATTTAACAAACTGCAAAATCTTTGATCAGAATTGACCACAATCTCTTCTTTTACATTTTCTAGAGAAAACAAAACATTAACCACTACATTAGCATAGCAGTTGACACCAGAACTGTTTTCAAATTGAAAACCAACAACATCTTCAACAGAATCCTTTTTGTTTCTGCTTATAATTTCAGGTTCATCGACTTTTCGTCTTTTTGCTACAACCTCCCCAGTATTGGTCACATTTCTTCGTTTCCGGCCTACCACACGTTTCTCAAACAAAGGATATTGAGGCAAATGTGGCGCATACTCTCTTCTTAACCTATTGTATTCCTTAACACAATCTAGATCCGCACAAATGCTTGTGACATCACACTCAATCAAGTACAATCCCGATAAAGTTCTAACTCGTGACAATGCCACATATGCCATACCCTCCTTGAACACAGAACTGCCAATATTCACCAATGCACTGTCTACACTTAAACCTTGCGATTTATGGATTGTCACCGCATATGCCAAGCAAACAGGAAACTGCTTACGGCGAACATATAAGTCTTTTACAAGCAAAAATCTAGCAGAACAACGACCAATTAGCTGTACTTCCTCAATGCCATCAAATTTAATTTTTAAAAATTCAATTCCATCTCTATTTCTGTATTTTACAAAATCAACAACATTACCCATTGATCCATTTACCAGACCTCTTTCAACATGTAAATTCCTTCTTAAAATTATACGGCAGTTCAAGCACACATTCAGAGTCTTTTCAAAACCTGCAGTTTTAGATATACTCTTCTCTAATGAATCCAATTTTGTTTTCAGATTCTCAGACAAAATAATTGTTGATCCCATATGCTCTACTCTGTCAATAGCTTCCAGTTTCACAATCTCTTGCTTTTCTAAATGCAACATTTTGTTGTTGAATTTGGCACATTCTGCAAGAGTTGGCATCAAACATATTCCAGATTTCTTCTCAGTAATTTTCTGAAAAATATTCTCAGGCACAACATCTTGTTCTGGATATAAATTTGACAGTAATCATGCATGTAAAGCTTCTTTCCCATGCTCGGTCCCTTTTCCAATTCTAACATCTTGTAGAATAGTCTTGTAAACTTCATCCTTCGCCTGACGCATATTTTCATGCAGTTCAGCATAATTGAAGTTTAACCATATATTGACGTTGCCAATGCTGCCTAGGCACTTCCTGGTATCTTCATGCGTGAGCATTTTGAACACAGGTTGCCCTTTCACTGGTGTCAGCTGCAGAAGATCTCCGAAAACAATGATGTGTTTGCCACCAAATAACACATCATACTCTGTTTTGAGAACTTCTTGCATTCTCAAATGCACAAAGGCAAGCATGACATTGGAAACCATGCTTACTTCGTCAATGATAAGAAGTTTCATTTTCCTCAAGATTCTTGAAACTTCAAAACAAGCATCTCCAGATAGCTTGTGATATTGTAATTTGTTGTCATGCTCCACTGGCAGCATCAGTAAACGATGTAAAGTAATCCCTTTAATGTTATGTGCTGCCAGTCCAGTTGGAGCGGTGACAACACAAGACAGCGATGACTCTGTCCTTTCCTGCAAATAGCATGAAATTGCTTTAATGAGGAAAATTTTTCCAGTTCCCGCTTCTCCACTCACGTACAGTCGGACAGGCTTCAACGACGTACATGAGCACTCTTTCTTGTCATGACTTAATCCATGATCAATTTGCATGGTAACTTCGTCATATATTTTCCTCTGCTCAACGTTGAGTTGTCTTTCCAACTCTTCTAAGTTAACCGCATCCTCCTGAGCATGTGCCATGGCTCTTTCCACTTCATTCATAGCAGTGGCAGCTTCATTTTCGATAACAGGTCCTCCTAGTGGATCCTGACTCAATGAAGCAGAACTCTGACTGTCCTGAGAACTGTCTCTGGCAATCTCGGCTGCAATCATTGCTTCCTGCTCAATTTCCGCATTCAACATTTGTACATATTTGGGAAAAGCAGGACATTCTATGGTCTCCTTGGCGGCATTGAAAGAGTCTTCGTAACAGAGAAAATCTCCAAGCAGTTCCTCTTCTGCACGCCAAGGCTTGAAAAGTTGCAAAAGTGCTAAATAGAAAAACTCCTTTTTTTCAGGAGATTCGCCACTCAATTTTCGATGGTTTACCAAGTGGCATTTTCTTTGCTTGACCAGACATCCCTCACTTCCTATTACAGCATACACTCCTTTCTCAGTATCTTCTTTGATGTTCCTCTTGAATATGTAATTTTGAAGAACCTCATACAGACAAACATTCTCGAGGTGAATGCTTCGATTTGGATAATATGTATCCAACATGTTGGTCTTCAAAATGTCGGTACTGTTTGGCTCCTTTTCCGCCAAATACTCAATTTCCCGCACAGGTTTGAGAACTCGATTACGCGTTGCAGCAAGACCAAGACTCGCCCAAATGATACTCCTGGACTTGGCATAGAGACTTGCTGAAGACAACCGGTCAGAACATTCGTACGCTCCGATTTCTCGATGCGACAACATCTTCAGACTGAAACTGTACAACTTCTTGCTGAGGCTCTTTTCATGGGAAATGTCCTCCCACATATCCTTCAATTCTGTCTTCTCTTTTTTGGTGATGTAAGACGTCACATACCGAGCCACAGCCATACAGTTATCAGCCACAAACTGTATATCCATGTTAGCATTCCACATGGACAAAATCACCGGGTTGTAGTCGTTGATGTACTTGGAGTCTTCGTTCCTCTTCAAATTGTATGTGTTTTTAGGTGATTTCTTCATCACATTATGTCGCAGCGAAGACATCAAACTGTTTACTCTTCCTTTAGAAATCACCGGTCGTGGAAAGCCGAAACGACATTTGGTGTAGAACTTGTCCTTGTTTCGGAATTTACGACGACAGTACTTTCCACATCGATGGCTTTGGAAACGCAGAACTTTTTCTCTTAGGCTTTTCTTCTCCTTTGCGTTTGGAACAGCACACGTAGAATACTGTTGTATAAAACTCATCACTGAGTCTTCTGGATCCGTTCCAAATTTAGGTGCATCCTTGATCCACAGCAACATATGTATATGAGGAGCACCTCTTGCTTGGTACTCCTTTCTCCAGAAGAAATCCAACACCTCTCCAAGAGGTGGATTCTTCTTATTCATGATGAAAGACATCATAGCTTTAAATCTATGATTGAAGTACCTACATACATTGACTGGATCCAAAGAGCACAGTTCTCCGGGTGTCTTGAATTCGATGTTTTCTACGTTAGCATTTGCCTCTCGTAGAAATTCAAGTAAGTCTTCCCAGCCATACTCGGCACAGCTCAGAGTGAGGAACCATGTGGGAGTACCTAAGTTCCTCAGCATACATTTTAAATCACCATGACGACGGTACCAGTACTCATTAGTACCACGCTGACACGCCATGAGATTAATCAGGTGAGAATCCAAAATACTGTCTTGGACATTGACTTTATCCATAAAGTCACTTGCCGAGATGTTTTGCATGTGTATACCACTTTTCAAGATGTGGTTCACTGCATATGACAGTCCAGACAGATCGCTTTCAAACAGGAGATGAAACAAATAAGGAATGCATTGTCGAAACCTAGCATCTCCTGCATACAATCGCAAAGTCCGGTATTCAGAAGCAGGAATTTGATGAGGCCGCTCATCATATCTTCCTCCCTGACCTGTTGGAAAAAGCTGTGGGAAACACCGAGCTTCCAAACTTTCCTCCCAAACACTAATGGGACTCCCTTTGGCTTGTTTCATTTGAAACAACTCAATAGCATTCCCTATGACTTCCTTGGAATGCAAAGGATGAACACTATAATGTTCATATATTTTTTCACTAGTAGAAGTTTCTACTTTCTCAATTTGACCAGCACACAAATCGCTATCCTCTTCCTCACTTACTTCCTCTTCTGCAACATATACATTCTTATAGTATTTATTATTTTTTTTCAAATACAATGTTGCCTTTTTAACTTTCCTAACATCTACTAAATCTTGCCATATTTTCTTATTCTTTGTCGGAACCCCATTAACTAAGATAACCAGAGGTTCCTCGTCCATTTTTTCTACTCCAATTGTGTTAATGTTTTTCTTCAAATCTAGAGGCAAATAAACAACTCTTCCCTTTAATCCTCTCTGTAAATCTGATGGAGGCAATTTCCCTGTCTTTGGCTCCATTCTTACAATAGCCTGAAAGGGATGGATACTTTGAATCAAAATAGATTCATAAGTATTTAAATCCTTCAATTCAGAAGGAATCTCAACCAATTCCAGATTATTATGAACTGCTCTAGCAGGCATCTGGTTTTGATTTAATTTGCAACAACAATAAGTACACACACGTTGATCCAATCCCAAATCAAAACAATTTTCTACCATCAAGTATGTTGCGAAATCCTTCCATTCACTATTATTTTCCCTTTCACTTTTTGCATATAAATCCACTAACTTAGTCTGATTCTTATAATAAGTGCGTCGACAACACACACAAGTGAAATTTGGCCTCTCACTTGATTTGACCTGAAACGTGGCAATTTCCCTCTGGAAATTATCTGTACTGGAAACCTGTACGCTATCTTCCACATCACCCGCTTCTTCTTGGTCAATTTCAACATTCTCCTCTTTACTTCCAAAGTAACAAAACTCAATTTCTTCACATATATTCTTCACATCTATTTCAGAACCATGCAAAAGAGCAGCACATAATTTTTTAAGCATAATTGCTGGACTCTTAGCATAATACAACATTCTAACTAATTTCCTCACTTTATTATGATGCACTGCTAGCATCCTGAAATGATGAAAAACACTCTGGCATACTCTCCTGGAAAGACAAGCCAGTGAATGACCATGCAAACCTGTCACTTCTCTCACTCTGCAAGGATCTAATTCTTGCAACAACCTTATTTTCTGCTTCAAACTTTTCTTATTAAATGACCGTACAAAATCACAAAGCAAATTGATGGAATCCTGTCGCACACTGCAAATACTACTACACTTCCAGGTGTACACAGGACCCTTAGCACGTCTTCCTAAAACCTCATTACCTAACACCTCTTCTGCCTCTGTTGTCACAAGTTTTTCTTTTTCAACTGGACAACCATCTTTCACTTCATAAGCACGACCACTGGTGTCAACTGCATGCACCAAATCATTATCCTGGAAATAACTCTCCTCATTGAAAAATGCCTCACAGCTTGAACTATGCATCCATTCTCCAGAAAAAACTTCACAAAAATTACTACGATTAACTATTCTCTTCCATCTACTATTTCTTTTGAAATCATAAATTGCCTTGTTTAGCTTCCTAATTCTATTGATTATCAAAATAAATAACTTACGTTTAATTTCAAATGCCTGATCAATAACTTTCTCAACTTTTTTTTTTCTCTTATAAAAAACCACTTTCTGTTGACCTTTCTTAATATTTTTTAACAAATTGCCAATTATCCTGTTGCGGAACATTCGTTTACAAATGTCCCTAAACTGTTGTTTCCTTCTACTATCATGCACAGAGTTATCTCTTGCTCTAGCAGTAACATTTTTGATTGGCCTTTCCTTTCCATTTGAATTGCTTCTCTTTTTCTGGACTGAAACATTTTCTGTAGTAATATTTTTTTTACTGCAAATATTTCTTATGAATGTTTTTGTACTCTTACCCGGTGCTTTCTTGTTGACTTGACAAATCTTTTTGTTAGAGGACTGCTGCTTTTTTTCAATCACCTGCTGTCTTTGACGTTTTGCAGCCTTTCTCAGTCTTTCTTTCGTTGGCATGGTGAAATGTTGAAATGATCTGCAGTTGAATCTGTGGTAAAATATATTAAAAAATGTTATTAACCACTATTACCCAACAGTACATCAATAACAGTAATCAAAAACTTAAAACACTACTTTACATTTTTACATATAAGATTTTTTTAGTGCATGGCAATTTTAGAATACAGAAATAGCAGAAAAGAAATGGAATTTATATTCATGTTACCTGTGCTATCTTATATGTGAATATGATCTAATTTTATGAGCATATTTTAATATTTTATTGAAGACACTACACATAACCTGTTTTTGAAGGTGTCTTTATTTTTAAATTAAACGGTTTACATTTTTACTTTTTATTTATTATAAATTTTAAAAATAAATGTTTATAGTTCCATAGGATCAAGCAGGTCAGCTTCCCACCCTATGTCATATAATTCGGACAAATCTGCATCCTCATCACGTTCTTCTTCATCCTCAGGATTTAAATCATCCAAGGGATCAACATCCACTGATGTTTCAATTACAAGTTCAATGATGAGGTCAAAATCAACTGATTGCTGATTGTCGCTCATGTTGATGTTGTCTTTATCTTTAAAGAAAGATAACAACAATGAGATGTTGCAGAGTAAGAGACAAATCTCAGAGATTATAATAGTAAAATTGTTTAACAAGAGTAACATTTTGCAGCTATTATTTAGCCATGTCCAGCGATGCTGAGCAGGTGAAGCCTATGTCTAATTTTTCAGTGAACAGGACTCATCTCTTCTTAACCTTGGATAAGCCTCACCGACTCTGTGTCCCCTGCACATACTTAAATGTAAAGGGGCAGATTTATGTTAAATGGCACATCCCCAGGCATGCACCAGTTAACGTGCACCGCTGCTCTGCCACCCATGGTGTGCCACATTTACAATCAGATAGGAGAAAGCTGCGTCAAAACCCTGCGCCTGCTTTAAGCAGGCATAGGTCTTGACGCAACATTGTGGAGATGGGGCACCCCTGAGCCTTGCTGGAGCTGCATCGCACTTGCGATACAACTCCAGCAATGCGCCACCTTTACAGCACAGATACGTCACGCATCTGTGCCATTTTTGCCCCATGCTGCGCCGCATTGTAAATGCAGCACACCATGGGTGGCGGAACAGCGGCGCAGGATGACTGGCACATCCCTGGTGATGCGCCAGTCATCATAAATCTATCCCTAAGCTTCTTATCTTGTTACAGATGAACCGCCATATGTATCATCAAACTATTTTGCATTTCCTAAATAGCGAATTTTAAGGAATAAATAGCAATTCTTTACCATTCCTAATTTGCAATGAGCAAATTGCTAATTGCAAATTACCCATTCATTTCCATGGGCTAGGAGGCTCATAGGAATGAAGGTGCAATTTGCGATTAGCAATTAATTTATCGCAAATTAGGAATTTTTCCAAGGGTGCAGGGGTGTCTCAAGAACACCCTGCTGCACCCCTGAAAAAGAAATTTGGGGGCATATGGCGCACATACATGCCCTAAGGGCATGTATTGGCGTCATATGGCACCTTTTGTTTTTTGGAAAAAAAGCTTTTTGAAAAGAATTCGCAAATTACCACCAACTAAAAGTTGGTGGTAGTTTCCAAATCCTTAATGTCATTTTTTACATATTTTTTGTTTGATACATTGCATTTAAGGAATCGCAAAATTTGCAAATCCTTCAGTGCAATCGCAAAATAAGGAATAGCAAATTTTGCTATTCCTTATTTTGCATCAAACTTGTTTGATACATACCATTTGTCTAATTAGCATTCGCAAAGGCCGAAATTCGCAGAATTTTGATCTTTCCGAATGGTAATTAGCTTGATACATATGGCCCGAAGTGAGGCCTGTCTTGCAACATGGTGCATCTTTTGCATCACTGCTGCATCGGTTTCATGTGGCACGTTTTTTTTACACCATGACACATCTGCCTAAATGCATCAATTTGTAATTTTGTCGCCTCATAGCAAATCTTTTGCACCGCCGCTGCATCACAAAAGTGACGCACAGTGGCGCAAAAGAGGCATACACCTATCATAAATCTGTCCCTAGCATTTTAAATGATTAATTCAGGATGACGATAAGGTGTGGCCTATCCAGAGGTTTGTTTAAGGTGAGGCCTACTCAGGATTGCAGATTAAAGTTACGCTTGATGAAGAATACAGAGGAGATAATACATGTAAAGGCTTACCAATGAAGTAAGTAATGTCCACTTCATTGCGCCAGTCATCATAAATGTATCCCTAAGCTTCTTATCTTGTTACAGATATGTATCATCAAACTATTTAGCATTTCCTAAATAGCGAATTTTAAGGAATAAATAGCGATTCTTTACCATTCCTAATTTGCAATGAGCAAATTGCTAATTGCAAATTACCCATTCATTTGCATGGGCCAGGAGGCCCATAGGAATGAAGATGCAATTTGCGATTAGCAATTAGCTCATCGCAAATTAGGAATTTTTCCAAGGGTGCAGGGGTGTCTCAAGAACACCCTGCTGCACCCCTGAAAAAGAAATTTGGGGGCATATGGCACACATACATGCCCTAAGGGCATGTATGGGCGTCATATGTCACCTTATGTTTTTTGGAAAAAAAGCTTTTTGAAAAGAATTCGCAAATTACCACCAACTAGAAGTTGGTGGTAATTTGCAAATCCTTAATGGCATTTTTTGCATATTTTTTGTTTGATACATTGCATTTAAGGAATCGCAAAATTTGCAAATCCTTCAGTGCAATCGCAAAATAAGGAATAGCAAATTTTGAATTAAGGACATTTTAAGTCATTTCCACATGTGCAGTGTTTTCAAATTTTGATTTGAAAATCGTTTTTAGGGAAAAGGAATGGTTTGTAAATTTATGACAAGGACATAATGGTGTATGCTTCTTTATAAGGCATTTCACTGTCTCTGATGTCATTTTTCCCATATTACATTATAAGACCTTTCCCCATGGAGCACATTCCTTGTAAATATGCTCCCACCTGTGCATGGTGAATTTAGATTTTGACTGTTTGAGTCACATAGCCATGTTAAAAGTGACCCAAAAAAATTGCAAAGGCTTTAAAAAAACACTTTCATGTGTCTTAAGGACATTTTAAGTCATTTCCCCATGGGCAGTGTTTTGTAAGTGGCGCAAAAGAGGCATACACCTATCATAAATCTGTCCCTAGCATTTTAAATGATTAATTCATGATGACGATAAGGTGTGGCCTATCCAGAGGTTTGTTTAAGGTGAGGCCTACTCAGGATTGCAGATTAAAGTTACGCTTGATGAAGAATACAGAGGAGATAATACATGTAAAGCTCTACCAATGAAGTAAGTGATGTCCACTTCATTGCGCCAGTCATCATAAATGTATCCCTAAGCTTCTTATCTTGTTAGAGATCAACCGCCATATGTATCATCAAACTATTTTGCATTTCCAAAATAGCGAATTTTAAGGAATAAATAGCGATTCTTTACCATTCCTAATTTGCGATGAGCAAATTGCTAATTGCAAATTACCCATTCATTTCCATGGGCCAGGATGCCCATAGGAATGAAGGTGCAATTTGCGATTAGCAATTAGCTCATCGCAAATTAGGAATTTTTCCAAAGGTGCAGGGGTGTCTCAAGAACACCCTGCTGCACCCCTGAAAAAGAAATTTGGGGGCATATGGCGCACATAAATTTTAACAACATTCCTTTACCTCAAAAACGATTTTCAAGTCATCATTTGAAAACACTGCCCACAGGAAAATGACTTAAAATGTCCTTAAGACACATGAAAGTGTTTTTTGAAAGCCTTTGCAATTTTTTTGGGTCACTTTTAACATGGTTATGTAACTCAAACAGTCAAAATCTAAATTTACCATGCACAAGTGTGACCATATTTACAAGGAATGTGCCCCACGGAGAAAGGTCTTTTAATGTAATATGGGAAAAATGACATCAAATGTCCTTAAGACACATAAAAGCGTTTTTTGATTGCCTTTGCAGCATGTTTGTATCACTTTTAACATGGCTATGTAACACAAACATTCAAAATCTAAATTTGCCATGCACAGGTGGGAGCATATTTACAAGCAATTTGCGCCACAGAGAAAGGTCTTACATTAAAATGGGAAAAATAACATCAGAGACAGTCAATTGCCTTATAAAGAAGCATACCCCATTATGTCCTTGTCATAAATTTAAAAACAATTCCTTTTCCCCAAAAACGATTTTCAAATCATAATTTCAAAACACTGCACATGGGAAAATGACTTAAAATGTCCTTAAGACACATAAAAGCGTTTTTTGATTGCCTTTGCAGCATGTTTGTATCACTTTTAACATGGCTATGTAACACAAACATTCAAAATCTAAATTTGCCATGCACAGGTGGGAGCATATTTACAAGCAATTTGCGCCACAGAGAAAGGTCTTACATTAAAATGGGAAAAATAACATCAGAGACAGTCAATTGCATTATAAAGAAGCATACACCATTATGTCCTTGTCAGAAATATTATAACCATTCATTTTCCTCAAAAACGATTTTCAAGTCATAATTTGAAAAGACTCCACAGCTCCTATGCAGAAAAACACCCTGTCAGTACTAATACTTCACATTTTCTCCAATTACATTTTCTCAAAGAAACAAAATCTATTTGTAAAACACTTGAGACAAAGCAACATTTGAAAAACACAACTTTCTTCATAATTTTCTCCTTAAAGCACACTATTCTCTATCTAAATTAAAGAAATATTTTCTCACCTTAGCAAATACTTTGAGTTTGAAAACAGTCTCAGAAACACACCAATTTGTCTTCAGCAGAGCAAAAGGTATGCACTCCAGAGTCTGCAGCTATCAAAAGCACAGAAATGCTGTAATTCTTCACACATATCTCTCATGTCACCCAATCAAAACTCTTCCCTCACTTTTTTTCAAATGAAAACCCTTCCCCCCTCTGCCATTTCATGCCTTTTCTGCATGGCAACCACCTCTTGGAAGACTTCTGGTGTTTGCAAGTTCACACAACAATGTTGCAATTGAACTCTGAACTCTCAGTGCACCTCATATCCAGTGCATTCTTTCATTTAATGATTTTTTCTTGACCACTCAAAATACATCTTTCAAACAACTCATCCATGCACCCTAACTTTCTGTTTTCAGCAATCAAAATCCACCAATCACTGTTACTGCTTCATTAACACAGAAACTCCACAGTTTTTTTCATTTTAAACTCTTATTTTTTCAACTGCCATTTCATTGCCACACTTCATCTGACTGCAGGAGAACCTTCTCTCACCATGTTTTCTGTCTGGATTGTTGGACATAGTTACATCTATTGGGCTCAGAGGTATGCTGAGAACAGGAATTTACCTAACCTCAATTTACAAGATGTGGAAATTAAGTGGTTTGGCCACAGAGGATTAAAATGTCACCAATTGATACCATTGGTGAAAACCTTTATGCATTTGCCAAAACCTGACCTGTTAATTGTGCACTGTGGAGGTAATGATTTGGGCACTTTGACTGGGGTAGGTCTGGAAATGCTTTTAAAGGACACCTTTGAGCAATTGATGGCACTTTTTCCTCAGACTGCCTTGGTATATTCAAATATATGCCAAAGACAGAAATGGAGGTGGTCAAACCAATTTTGTCCACAAATTGAGAAGTCGAGGAAGCATGTAAACAAATCTGTTTCAGCTTACATGAGAGACCATGGAATGGGCTCCCTGTACAACAATAACTTGCGTTTCTACATGCAAGATATCTACAGAGGAGATGGAGTTCACTTCTCAGATGAGGGCAACACAATTTTCATTCTGAATTTAAGACTGTGCATTGGTACCTACTTATAAGTACCTAAATGTATCATAAACCCAAAAGCTCTTCTCAGAGCTACCCTACATCTGATCACTCACAATTATTATTTTACTCTAACTTTTTTCACTAATTTTCAACAAAGTACGCTCCCTGGGGCGCTTCCCGGTACGCGAACCGGGAGCTAACCTCGCTAAATTTTTAAAAAAATGGTTTTTTTTCGCACATATGGGCCTCCTCAGCCACCCTCAGAAAACCTAGGGGGTCAAGATAAGTCTACCGTGCCCCCTTCTACCCATTCTGAACATTATTTGCCCTCCATCTTGTATCTTAATTCGACCGAAACACAAAATGGTGGACTCCCGTAACGCTTAAGGTTCGCAAACCGGGGCGCTCACCAGTTCGCGTACCGGGTCGCTCCCTGGGAAGCGCACCATCAAAAAAGGTGGGAAAGTAGTTTACAGAAAAGCGACTGGAGACAATTTCACCAAATATAGATTACCTCATACTACATACCAATGCCTACCATTTTCACAAATTTGATTGAAATTCCATTTAACCATTTAGCCTGTAGACCTCTCTAAATACCCTGAGGTAAATTACTGCACAAAACACATCTGAAGTGTTGGAATTGACAACCAATTAAAATGTTACTTTCATTTTCTACTTTTTTTACCTGACATTTGATTGGTTATGTACCTGAATATATATAAAGAAAGAGAGAGAAACACAGCCATTTTGCCTACTACTTCCTGAATTACATTGCAAGATCATTTTCACTCACAACTTAAACTTGTTTTTAGAAGGTGAGATATTATTTTATAAATTTGAAAACATTTTCAGATAGTTATATACTATCCCTCTGTAAGAGTTAGACATTGAGAAAGGCTTCTTTATTATAATTATGGATTGATTTAGGTTTCTGTGGTATAATTATGAATTTACTTAGGCTTCTTCTACTATCCCTCTGTAAGAGTTAGACATTGAGAAAGGCTTATTTATTATAATTATGGATTGATTTAGGTTTCTGTGGTATAATTATGAATTTACTTAGGCTTCTTCACAGGCACTTTTTAATAGTACTACTTCACGCCTGAAACCATACAGTGCCCATAGATTACTTCTCTGTTATAAACTCACAAGTACCTGTCTGAACTTAAACCCAACAGTGCCCTATCACTACTGATATATTTATTTTTTATGCAAATTACAGCAATAAAATGGAAGGTGAGCAGAATGTTTCCTTCGAAATTGTTCTGGACAGCAACAATGAACAAGTTATGGAACCCATTGATGACTTAGAATTCATGGATGAGTCACAGGACTATGAATTACTTCAATGTGTAGAATCTGTCGATCATTTACTCCATTATGATGACGGTCAAATGTGGGAACTTATGTTCACTCAACAAGAGGACATATCGGACAGTCAAATGCTAGACGTTCTATTAAATTTTGAAAAACAATCTGAAAAATAAAATTGTATGTAATATTAAAAAATTGTTTGAGTCTTTAATCATTTTTATATGTAATTCATAAACTAGTTAAATGTTAGAAATGTTATTAAATTTTGAAACACAATCACAATAATAAATAATTGCTTAAAAAATTAAAAAATTAAAAAATAATCAACAAAACCAACAATCAATTAACATACAGTATTTGAAAAGTCTATCATTCATTTTTCATTATAGTACGCTGCCCAGAACGCTTCCCGGTTCGCGAACCGGGCACTACCCACGCAAAAAAACAAATTTTTTTTTTTTTTTTTTTTGCCCCGCGGGGCCCTTTTAAAGCCTCCACATTAAACCAAGGGGGTCAGGGAGGATATACTATGCCCCCTTATGGTCATTTCCCCCTTTGTTTTGGCCTCCTCTTGTCTCTCAATCCTACCGAGAGACAAGATGGCGGCCGCTCCGGACTGTTTAGAATGTTGACAGACACCGGAGAGCCAATCAGCTTCGCTACGCGAAGTTCCGGTACGCGTAAAGTCCGCGAACCGGAGCGCTGCCCAGAGCGCGCTTACAGATATATATCTTTTTTTAAACGTTAATTTCTCAAAATCCACTGAAGCACATATATTGAGACCTAGCAAAGGCACATCGGGCTACCAGTCCCTACAATTTTGCCAAGTTTCGTGCAAATCCATTCAGCCGTTCAGGCTAAAAGTGAGGCCAACCGCCCTATGGAAAACTCAATGTTAAAAACACGTTTTGGGACCCCCCTTTTTTCTCGGCCCCCCCTTGACGAACCCCCCCCAAATTTCCAGGGGCTGCTCAGAAACAAAATGTTCCATTTTCCAGAAAATTTCAGCCAATTCCGTCCACAAACGCCAAAGTTATTAGACATAGAATTTTCAAAAATCCCATAGGGAAAAAATCCTAACTATATATACCTACTGGCGACCGCCAGTAGGTAATATATATATATATATATATATATATATATATATATATATATAGCGCTCAACTCCAGAATCGTTATTTTCCAAAGAACCGCACTCGTGGAGTCAAAGTTTCTCGTGCTCACACCATCAAAGTTTAATCACACAGATTAACAGACGCGTTTCAGCGTAAAGCCTTCGTCAGTGTCAATTACATTGCGAGGGTTAGCATGGGTATTATAGCAAAACATTCATAGACATGGGTGACGGACTATGTGTTTTCTAGGTCGCGCCATCTTGAAGTGTGTTTAATACATTAATGCATTATAATACGCTGCGCGGTCTATATCGCCTCAAGTATTCCTTGAATAACTCTAATATTGCCGTGTATCGGCCTGGCTCCCCATGATAATCGTGGGGAGATAAAAATGGGGGGGGGATTGTGAAGCCTCGCAATCCCCAATATCAAGGTTCATACTTGTCCATCATGCCATGTATTGGCAATAATATAGTTGTGCACAGCAGCTCATTACCATCCGGTGCAAGATCACCCTCCACCCGTGCAAAGTTATAAATTCAAAGTTCTTGATCAGCCAAAGTACGTCAAATTAATATATCACGTAGTTATCCAGAGAAGAGAGATTCCCTAGTTAGACTGTCTCAACTCATTGATTCCTCCCAGTCATTCCTGAAAATTTCGGTATTTATCTATCTCTATCCAGATTTGGTGGCGAAGAATATGATAGAAAGAACAGTCACTGGCTAGTTGATGAAGTTATTTTCCCAGATGAACTGCCAGTTCTTCTCCGCTATTCAGTCCTCGTGGGGCCTTTGTCATGAGGTCGATGATATACCTGGATTCCAGGCGTCTCAGTTTTTTTAATCTATCACCCCCTCTGGTCCCCTCTGCCACAAAATCAATTCCAAAGTATTGCAGTTTTCGTAAGAAAGCTCAAGCTACACAAATACCATCAATTGAGGAAAGCTTCCAAAGGGCCGAAACTGGCCACAAAAAGATTGACCGCAACTGATGTCTTATCCTGTGAAGATCTGAGAGGGATAGAAAATCTAGAGAGTCTCAGGATGGAAAGAAATACGCAAAGCACACAAGGCAATACCGTGATCGATAGAGCTATGATGAACGACATCACTCAAGAGAGAGAAGAAAGTGGACTAAAACCGATGTCTACATTCAACCCTATCATGCCATGGGATGCGATAGATGCCTTTTCTGAGACTGTTCTAAAAGATCTTGTAACCCTAAGGAACAAACGAGTAGTAACAAGGGAACTTGATAACATCGACCCCCAAGAAAGAGACGCTCTAACAAATCTACAAAAAGATACAAATATCATCATTAAGCCTTCAGATAAAGGCGGTAACGTGGTGTTGCTCACACGAGAGTATTATCACAAAGAAGCACTGAGACAACTTTCAGACAAGCAATACTATCAGCGAACAGATGAAGTCAAGTATAAAGAGGGCATAAGGAGATACGATGAACTGGTCAACAAATGGTACAACAAACAAATGCTGGGAAGTGATGAAAATATGTACTTACGAAGCAATAATCCTACAATCCCAACATTCTACCATCTACCAAAATTACACAAGAATGCAATAGAACCACCAGGTCGCCCTATAGTTTCATCTATCAACGGACTAACAGAAAATATGTCAAAATTTATAGACAGTTTCCTGTTTCCAATGGTGACGCAATTGAAATCTCACATAAAAGACACTAAAGATTTTCTGGTAAAAATTGCTGATCTAGTCTGGGATCCGTCCTATCTCCTAGTAGTCCTAGATATAACAAGCCTTTACACTAACATCAAGCACGAGCTGGGCTTAATTGCAGTGGAACACTTCCTGAACAGAAGACCTGCAAGGTTCGCGTTGCATAATCAAATGCTTCTAGAGTTTGTGGAATTTTGTTTGACGAGCAACATTTTCCTGTTCGATGAACAGCTGTATACACAGATATCTGGGACTGCGATGGGCACCTGCTTTGCTCCCAGCTATGCGAACCTGTTCGTAGGCTGGTGGGAGGAGCGGGTGCCCATGGCCCTACAGATTGAGGGGCAGGAAATAGGGAAAGTGGTTAGGTGGTTTAGATATATTGACGACCTCTTCATCGTGTGGCAGGGGACGATGGAGGGGGCCCGTCAATATATAGAAATCCTGAATGACAACAACTGCAACCTACACTTCACGGGAACGGTCAGCCGAACCACAGTTGACTATCTCGATCTAAGGGTGAATGTAGATGAG
Source organism: Lissotriton helveticus (assembly GCF_964261635.1). Lineage (NCBI taxonomy): Eukaryota > Metazoa > Chordata > Amphibia > Caudata > Salamandridae > Lissotriton > Lissotriton helveticus. The sequence goes on along the minus strand of NC_136067.1, from coordinate 1,803,647,922 downwards.
GAGGGAGTGCATACAGCACTATACAGGAAGCCCACAGCTGGCAACTCCATCCTAAGAGCAGATAGCAACCACCCCACAAAACTGATACAGAGCATCCCATACGGAGAACTACTCAGGATAAAAAGGAATAGCAGCAGGGAACAAGACTTTGAGTTGGCAGCAAAAGGCTGCATAGAAAGATTTGGCAGAAGAGGATATAATCCGGTCTCTCTATCTAAAACTCTGAAAAAGGTGAGAAAAATCAAAAGAGAGGATCTCCTCAAACCCAGACCAACAAAGGCACAATCTGAGAACGAAGGGAAATTCCGACTGATCACTCCCTATACCAGCGAATCCATGAACTTCAAAAGAATATTGCAAAAAAACTGGCACATTCTAAAGACTGATGCAATCTTGAAGGATGACATTCCAGGGAGACCATTAGTAACCTACCGAAAGGCAAGATCCCTGAAAGATGCACTGGTAAACAGCCATTATGAACGGGTCCCCATGAGAACAGGGAAAATCGCTGAAATGGGAGGATTTTTTCCTTGCGGTAAGTGCAAGGCCTGCATGGGAAGCAAAAGGATAAGAAAATATGGAATCCCTGGGAACAACATCTCCAGAACCATCAAGAAGTTCATGACATGTAGTACCAGTTATGCAGTTTACTGTCTAGTCTGCCCGTGCGGCCTAAAGTACATTGGGAGCACAATCCATCAATTAAGGATAAGGGTACTTGAACACCAAAGGGCCATTGAGAAAGCAGACCCGGCATACCCTGTTGCAAGACATTTTGATCAAGTGCACCAGAGAGACAGAAGTAAACTGCAATACTTTGGAATTGATTTTGTGGCAGAGGGGACCAGAGGGGGTGATAGATTAAAAAAACTGAGACGCCTGGAATCCAGGTATATCATCGACCTCATGACAAAGGCCCCACGAGGACTGAATAGCGGAGAAGAACTGGCAGTTCATCTGGGAAAATAACTTCATCAACTAGCCAGTGACTGTTCTTTCTATCATATTCTTCGCCACCAAATCTGGATAGAGATAGATAAATACTGAAATTTTCAGGAATGACTGGGAGGAATCAATGAGTTGAGACAGTCTAACTAGGGAATCTCTCTTCTCTGGATAACTACGTGATATATTCATTTGACGTACTTTGGCTGATCAAGAACTTTGAATTTATAACTTTGCACGGGTGGAGGGTGATCTTGCACCGGATGGTAATGAGCTGCTGTGCACAACTATATTATTGCCAATACATGGCATGATGGACAAGTATGAACCTTGATATTGGGGATTGCGAGGCTTCACAATCCCCCCCCCATTTTTATCTCCCCACGATTATCATGGGGAGCCAGGCCGATACACGGCAATATTAGAGTTATTCAAGGAATACTTGAGGCGATATAGACCGCGCAGCGTATTATAATGCATTAATGTATTAAACACACTTCAAGATGGCGCGACCTAGAAAACACATAGTCCGTCACCCATGTCTATGAATGTTTTGCTATAATACCCATGCTAACCCTCGCAATGTAATTGACACTGACGAAGGCTTTACGCTGAAACGCGTCTGTTAATCTGTGTGATTAAACTTTGATGGTGTGAGCATGAGAAACTTTGACTCCACGAGTGCGGTTCTTTGGAAAATAACGATTCTGGAGTTGAGCGTTGTGTTATTGCGGTGGCCCATTACCGCATACCGCACCCACCCGCGAGTGCCCTGATTACTAAGTGGGACAGAGAGTGAGAATATATATATATATATATATATTGCCTACTGGCGGTCGCCAGTAGGTAGTTATAGTTAGGATTGGCTACCATAGGAAATCCGCAACATTCTATTGGGAATAACTCTCGTGCCAGTTGAGGAATTTGTGTGTAATTGGACATAGCTATGACCCACAAACCAGACTTTTGTCATTTTGAAGGTGGATGTGCTTTTAGTCAGATGAGTTGTGGAAATGAAATGGCAGTTTGTTTATGAAAAGAAGTGCTTGGGAATCAGTGCAGTTGAATAGCCAGAAATGATTGGTGCTTTGTTAAAAATCTCCACTTAAAATTAGGGTGCATGCTTTTTTTTTGTAAGAAGTCATTTCAATGGTTGAGAAAAAGTCATTTAAAGAAACATTGCATTTCATTAGCTAGTAGATTGAGAGGTCAAACAGGCTTGAAGGATTGTTTTGCAATTTAGTATGCTGAACTTGTGAACTGTGTTCTGGTTTAAGAGGGAGTTACCATGGTTACTTGGTGAATGAGCACTGGGGGGATGGGTGAATGTTATGTGAGTTTCAAAGTCTTGAAATGTACAGCCAATTAAAATGTGCAGTTTGGTTTTGAATTTGTGTGGGAACAATTTTTATTGGCTATGTACAAGAATATGGCTCTGAAATTAGAAAGAATCTGTGCCATTATTGAAAGGCTCCAGTGAAGAAAGCATTGTTCAGAGATTCTGGTTAAGAATATCTGTTGACTGTGACTGACACTGTTTGACATCTTCCAATGCATTTTTAAAGGTGAGTAATGATTCTTTTAAAAAAGATAGAGAGCCTAAAGATTTTTGTCAAGTATCATAGTGAGTGTCTTTGTGAATTAAGGAATGTTAGCTGTGTATTTATATGGTAGACTTCTTTTTAAATTGTTTTTTATGCTTGGATTCAATGCTGGTTTAGAAATTGTGTAATGGTTTCATTGGACTTGTAAATAAGCTCCTTTTTTTGAAGCGCCTTCTGCAACCTTTAGCATGGGTGGAAGTAGTAAATGTATGGAGAGGGATAGGAATAGCAGATAGAAAACCATATGAAATGGTGTGGGAGATGCATAAAGTATTTCAGTAATGGTATCAATTGAGATGGAATATAAGATAAAGAGGGGTATATTTACAAGACTTTTGTGCAATTTTTGACATGGGTACAAGCAGAAAATGCATGCAGAATAATAAAATATGCACCAGACAAGAATATGAAATGCCCTGAGAGATGTTTAAAGCTTTTTTTTAATGGCATAAATTGAGATAGAAAGTACAAAAAAAGAGAAGTATATTTACAAGCTGTGTGTGCAATCTTTGACATAGCTGTGTGTTTATAAGGTAGACTTCTTTATAAATTGTTTTTTATGCTTGGATTCAATGCTGGTTTAGAAGTTGTGTAATGGTTTCATTGGACTTGTAAATATGCTCCTTTTTTTGAAGCGCCTTGTGCAACCTTTAGCATGGGTGGAAGTAGTAAAAGTATGGAGAGGGATAGGAATAGCAGATAGAAAACCATATGAAATGGTGTGGGAGATGCATAAAGTATTTCCGTAATGGTATCAATTGAGATGGAATATAAGATAAAGAGGGACATATTTACAAAAAAAATAATGTAGAGTGTTTAGAGGAAAGTGATGCATTGCTGGAATGTGTCACAAAAATGATGCAACTCCAGCAATGCATCCTTTCACATGGGGCCAGTCCCATGTGAAAGGGCCTGCGTTAGTGTTACGCCTGCTGTGAGGCAGGCGCAAGATTTGGACGCAACAGCGTCATAAAAGTGACGCAGTGATATCTCTTAGATGTCACTGCATCATTTCTACGACCCTTCCTTATGTCAATACGCCCCCTTTGCATACATTACAGCTGGCGCAGGTATAATGTGGCGCAGGGGTTTACAAAGTGACGCATCTACCTAGATGTGTCACTTTGTAAATATGACTCAACAAGGTGCATTTTTTACAGCACTGGTGCATCTCAAAAAGTGACGCACCGGTGGCGTAAAAGTGACGCATGGCCTCATAAATGAGGCCTTTAGTCTTGTACTCATGCGTCATATTTAATGTATGACGCATTATGTCGCAAGGAGTTACAGATACATCAGTATTTCTGACGTATCTGTAAGCGCAAAAGTGATGCATTGCTGGAGTGTGTCACAAAAGTGATGCAACTCTAGCAATGCATCCTTTCACATGGGGCTAGCCCCATGTGAAAGGGCCTGCGTCAGTCTTACGCCTGCTGTGAGGCAGGCGCAAGATTTTGACGCAATGGTATCCTAAAATGACGCAGTGAAATCTCATAGATTTCACTGCGTCACTTTTACGACCCTTCCTTGCGTCAATACGCCCCTTTTGCATACATTACACCTGGCGCAGATAAAGATAAAGAGGGGCATATTTACAAGACTTTTGCGCAATGTTTGACATTAAAGCTGATACAGAGATAGTGTATTGGTTGCATTGGCACATTTACAAGCCACGTGTGCAATGTTTGACATATGCTAATGAAACCTTTACACTATCTCTGGAACAGCATTAATTTCAAACATTCAGAATTTATGGCAAATGTAAAACACATCTGAATGCTTTCTTGATGGAACCAAAGTAAACAAGCATTGAAAATGCAATAGATTTGGTGTGATCTTAGGCACATGTCCACGATATTACATGTAATCTACCATGTCTGTTTGTGCAAGTAGTATGTGTGTCTGTGCACAAATTATTTATCTGTATTTACAGGCCAAAAACAGGCCACCTATATATAAACAAGATATAACATTAATTAGTAAATTATATCTAACATTGCGGAAGCGGCTAGAAAGTATGCCAATGAAACCTTTATACTATCTCTGGACCAGCATTAATGTCAAACATTCAGAATTTATGGCAAATGTGTGACACATCTGAATGCCTTCTTGATGGAACCAAAGTAAACAAGCATTGAAAATGCAATAGATTTGGTGTGATCTTAGGCACATGTCCACGATATTACATGTAATCTACCATCTCTGTCTCTGCAAGCAGTATGTGTGTCTCTGTACAAATTATTTCTCTGTACCTACACTCCAAAAACAGGCCACCTATATATAAACAAGATATAACATTAATTAGTAAATGATATCTAACATTGCACAAGCGGCTTGTAAATATGCCAATGAAACCTTTACACCTCACTCTTAGCTGTGCTGAGTATGCTTGGGAAGACTTACTTGAATTTCTACGAGAGGCAAATAAAAACATTGAAAATATTGAATTCAAGACACCTGGAGAACTGTGCTCTTTGGATCCAGTTAATGTATGCATGTATTTCAATCATAGGTTTGAAGCTATGATGTCTTTTATTACAAACAAAAAAAATCCTCTGCTTGGAGAGGTGTTGGATTTCTTTTGGAGAAAGGAGTATCAAGCAAGAGGTGCTCCTCATATACATATGCTGGTATGGATTAAAGATGCACCTACATTTGGAACAGATTCAGATGAGAAAGTGATGAGTTTCATTGAGCAGTATTCTACATGTGCTGTTCCGAAAAGTACAGAAGAAAACAATTTAAGACACCAAGTTTTACGCTTTCAAAGCCATCGTTGTGAAAAATACTGTCGTCGAAAATACAAATCCAAGGACAAGTTCTATACGAAATGTCATTTTGCATTTCCAGGTCCAGTAATATCGAAAGGAAGAGTCAACAATTTTATGTCTTCTCTGCGACATACTGTGACAAGGAAATCACCCAAAAATACATTCAACCTAAGAAGAAATGAGGAATCCAAATTTATAAATGACTACAACCCAGTCATTTTGTCCATGTGGAATGCTAACATGGATATTCAATATGTGGCTGACAACTCTATTGCTGTGGCTCGATATGTGACGGCTTACATCACAAAATCAGAAAAAACGGAACTGAAGGAAATGTGGGAGGAAATTTCACATGAAAAGAGTCTAAGCAAGAAATTATACAGTTACAGTCTAAAGATGTTGTCGCATCGAGAAATTGGAGCATATGAATGTTCTGATCAGTTGTCATCAGCAAGTCTATATGCCAAATCTAGAACCATTATTTGGGTGAGTCTAGGTCTTGCTGCAACACGAAACCGAGTTTCGAAATCTGTAAAAGAAATAGAGTATTTGGCGGAGAAAGAACCAGACAGTACAGATATTTTGAAGACAAACATGTTGGATACATACTATCCAAATAGAAGTACTCACCTTGAGAACGCTTGTTTCTATGAAGTTCTGCAAACCTACATTTTTAAAAAGAACGTCACAGAAGACATCAATAAAGGAGTATATGCTGTAATTGGATGTGAAGGCTGTCTAGTGAAACAAAGAAAAGGCCATTTGATTAATCATCGAAAATTGAGTTGTGAATCTCCAGACAAAAGGGAATTTTATTACTTAGCTCTTTTGCAACTCTTTAAGCCTTGGCGTACAGAAGAGGAACTACTTGGAGATTTTCTTACTTATGAAGATTCGTTTAATGCAACCAAGGATACCATAGAATGTCCTGTTTTTTCAAATTATCTGAAAATGTTGAAGGAGGAAATACAGCAAGAAGCTACAATTGCAGCAGAGATTGCTAGAGGCAGTTCTCAAGACAGTCAGAGTTCTGCTTCATTGAGTCAGGATCCACTAGGAGGACCAATTCTACAAAATGAAGCTGCCACTGCCATGGATGAAGTTGAAAGAGCGATGGAACAAGCTCAGGAGGATGGAGGTGACTTAGAAGATTTGGAAAAAGAACTAAACGTTGAGCAGAGACAAATATATGATCAAGTGACACAACAAATTGAGCATGGTTTATCTCATGAGAAAAAAGAGTGCTCATGTACATCATTTGTACCTATCCGACTGCATGTGAGTGGAGAAGCAGGAACTGGGAAAAGTTTCCTGATTAAAGTGATTGCAACATATTTGCAGAAAACAACGGAATCATCGCTCTCTTGTGTTGTTACTGCTCCAACTGGGTTGGCAGCACACAACATTAAAGGGATTTTTTACATCGCTTATTGATGCTGCCAGTGGAGCATGATAACAAATTACAATACCACAAGCTATCTGTAGAAGCTTGTTGTGAAGTTTCAAGACTCCTAAAGAAAATGAAACTACTTATCATTGCTGAAGTAAGCATGGTGTCAAATGTAATGCTTGCTTTTGTGCATTTAAGAATGCAAGAAACTCTTAAAACAGACTATGATGTGTTATTTGGAGGCAAACACATCATTGTTTTTGGAGATCTACTGCAACTAACTCCAGTGAAAGGACAGCCAGGGTTTAAAATGCTTACGCATGAAGATACCAGGAAGTGCTTAGGAAGCATTGGAAATGTTAACATATGGCTACATTTTAAATATGCAGAACTACTTCAAAATATGCGACAGGCAGAGGATGAAGATTATAAAAATATTCTACAAGATGTAAGAATTGGGAAACTAAGTGAACATGGGAAAGCAGCTTTACATGCACGATTAATTTCAAATTTGTTTCCAAAAGAAAACATTCTCCCAGAGAATATTTTTAAGAAAATTTCTGAAAACAAATATGTCATATGCTAGATGCCAACTCTGCAAGAATGTTCAATCTTCAACACCAAAATGTTAAAGTTGGAAAATCAAGAAATTGTGAAACTGGAAGCTTTTGATAAAATAGAACATGAAGGAGCAACTATTATTTTGTCAGAAAAGTTGAAATCAAAATTGGATTCTTTAGAGAAGACAATATCTAAAACTGCTGGTATGTAAAAGACTCTGTATGCATCTTTAAATTGTCGTATAATTTTACGACGTAATTTAGATGTGGAAAGAGGTTTAGTAAATGGAGCAATGGGTCATGTTGTGGATTTTGTGAATTACCGAAATAGAGATGGAATTAAAATTATAAACATTAAATTTGATGGTATTGAAGAAGTACAACAAATCTGTCGCTGTTCTGCTCGGTTTTTGCTCGTGAAAGATTTATATGTATGCAGAAAACTGTTTCCTGTTTCTTTGGCATATGCAGTAACTATTCATAAATCTCAAGGTTTAAGTGTTGATAGTGCTTTGGTGAATATTAGAAATTCTGTGTTCAAGGAGGGCATGGCATATGTTGCTTTATCTCGAGTCAGAACTTTATCTGGATTGTACTTGATTGATTTTGATGAGACAAAGATTAATGCAGATCTAAATTGTGTAAAAGAATATAATAGGTTAAGAAGAGAGTATGCTCCAAATTTACCTCACTATCCTCTGTTTGAAAAGCGTGTGGTAGGCTGAAAAAGAAGAAATGAGAAAAATTGTTGTGAAGTTGTAGCAAAAAGAAAAATAGTATATGAAACAGTAATTGTAAGCAGAAAGGAAATGGATTCAGTTAAAGATGTTGTTGGATTTCAGTTTGAAAATAGTTCTGGTGTCAACTGCTATGCTAATGTAGTGGTTAATGTTGTTTTTTTTCTCCAAAGTGTAAAAGAACAGATTGCTGAAAATCGTGATCAAACACTTTGTGGTTTATTAAATTCTGTATTAGAGAAATGTAGCAGTGATAGAACAAAAATACAAAGTGTTTCTGAAATTTGAAAGGTTTTAGACATATGTTCTGGTCTAAATCAATTTACACTGAATATTCAGCAAGATTGTCAGGAATTTCTAATGTATATGCTTGTTGTATTGCAAGATGAAGGTGTAGATGTAGAAAATCTTTTTGGCCTTTCTTATAAATGGCAACATGACTGTGACAATTGCTCCTTTTCAAGTAGTACTACAGTAGACACTGAAAGATTTATATATTTGACTTTACCAGACTGCAAATCAGTGTCTTTTAATAATGTAGTTTGAGCAGCAAATCAAAACATGGTCTGTAGTCAATGTAAAACTGCAATGATATCAACTTTATTTTTAAGAAGATATGGACAGTATGTTATTTTAATGTTCCAAAGATGTAGACCTGATGGAACTAAATTGACAACATTAATTAAAAATGTTGTGGCTTCTTAATTATCAATTTCAGGAAGAACCTTTACAACTGCAGCAATTATTTACCATGACGGTCCTTCAACAACATCAGGACATTACACATGCTACTTAAAATGTCAAAAAGGGAGGAAGCTGTGTAATGATACTCAATTGACTTTCAAACAACGTTTGCCTTCTGACTTACTAAATTCTTACCTAGTGTTCTTACAACTGAAGTTTTAGGGAAGGTAATTGGCCTATGAAGATTGCAGCAGTTAATATAACTTAGTTTGCTCTTCAAAATTACTTTCTGAATGAGAGTGATGAAGATAATAAAAAACATGTAGTTTTCATAGAGATAGTATATTTTTATCATATATAGTGTGTGCTGTGAGTATTATACAAATTAATTATTAAAATTAAGGTAGAGGTGAAAGTACAATTCTTGTTTCATAATGTAAAAGGTGTTGGAGCTTTTCTTTCAGAAAGTCGGGTAAATGAGACATTAAGAAAACAGTGGACTAATTTACATAGAAAAGGACTTTCCATATAATATTTGGCCTCGTGGAAAAGTGGATGGATCAAAAGTGAGTTTAGATATGGTTTTTAAAATTTTACATTATTTAAGAAATTATTCAATGCGTTTTTTAAACACAATCATTTTGATTGTGTTTTTTTTGCCCGCTGTTATATGATGAGTACTATTGAATCACTGTTTTAAGTGAAATTCAATATATTCTGAGAACAGCAAAAATAAACCATTTAACATGTTGTTGAAATTATTTTGTATTTTATATTATTAAATATATATTATTATCCCATTCTCTTATGCTCACTTATCTATTTCCACCCTCTATCACTCTTCTTAACTCACCCTCACTGGCCTTTTTTGATTCTCCCGCACCTCCCTTCCCTTATTCCATTTTCCTCACTTATTCTCATTAACCACTCCTTCACAGCCCTTTACCTCTCTCCCATCCAGCACTTTCCAGCTGTCAGTCACTCTACTTCACTCCCCTTCCCATTGTTTTGTTTCTTTGTTCCCTCAATAATTCCCCTTCTCTCACTCACCTTATTACACTTCAATTACTGCTTTTCTCACTTCCTCTGTCTTCTCACATCCTCACTCCCTTTCCCTCACAGCCTGTATCTTAGCTTCAGTCTCTGGATCCTCTCACTGTCTCACTCCTCTTCCGTCATGCTTACTCCCTAAAACTGACCCACACTCCCTTCCTTACCTTTCTTTGCTCTCTTACTCAGTTCCTTTCTGTCACTCTTTCCTTCACTACCTCTATTTTCTCACTCCTTCACTTCCTTTGTCTCAAGCTCACTTGCTTTTATTCTCTCTTTATTTTCCCTTTTTCATCAACCTCCCTGCCCTTCACTCACCCTCCCTTACCCTTGTTAATCTCCTACTTTGTCTCTTGTATTGTAAAATATATATTATAAATATTGTAACTTATTTTGTTTTGTCTTTCACAGATATAAATTTAAATGAAAACATAAAACTAAGTTGACATTACTTATAAGGTAAGTGTGATGTACAATATTTATTTTCTCTATACTGTTTTGTTTTCCATAACCTCACTACTCTTCTTTGATATTCCCACACCTCTGTTCCCTTATTGCGCTTGCCTCACTTATTCTGAATCCCCACATTTACTCTCTTTTTTCACACTCTTCTCTTACTCTCACCTTCTTTCAGGCCTTCTCTTTAACTATCTTTCCTCCCCCTTCTCTTACTTCTTTGTTTTATTTTTTCCCTTCCTTCACTCTCCTTACTGCACTTCATTAACTCCTTCTCTTACTCCCTCTGTCTTCTTACGTCTACACTCCCCTTCCCTCAATCTCTTTCTGTTAGCTTTATTCTCTCCATCCCCTTAGTCTCTCAATTCTGTTTTGTCACGCTCACTGCCTATATCTCAGCCATACTCCCAAATTCACCTTCTATCAGACCTTCTTCTTTAGTTTACTTCATCAATCTTTCCTTCTTACCTCCTTCACTCTTTTGTCTTCCCTTATTTTCTTATTCCACTGTACTAACTCCTTCTCTTACTACTTCTGTCCTCTTAATTGTACACTTCCCTTACCTCATTCTCTCTCTGTTAGCATCATTCACTTTGTCCTTTTATTCTCTCACTCCTTTTCTATCATGCTCAGTCCCTATAACTCAGCCATACTCCTAGACTCACCTTTTTTCAGATCTTTACTTTCATTCCTCTGTCTTTCCATCATTCGCTCCTTCACTGTTTTCACTTCCCTTACTCTCCTTACTCCACTTCATTAATTACTTGTCTTACTCCCTCTATCCTCTTCCTTCTACAGTCCTCTTACCTCATTCTCTCTCTGTTAGTCTCATTCTCTCCGTCTCTTTAGTTTCTCACTCCTCTTCTGTCAAGCTCACTCCCTATAACTTACTTATACTCACACACTCACCTTTTTTGATACCTTCTCCTTCACTTACCTTCCTCTCTCTTCCCATCCTTTGCTCTTTCATTCTTTTGCTTTGTCTTACTCTTCTTACTCCACTTCAATAACTCCTTCTCTCAAACCCTCTGTCTTCTAATTTATTCACTCTACTTTTCTCACTCTTTCTCTATTACCCTCAAATAATTTCCAGCGATGTATCCTTTCACATGGGGCAAGTCCCATGTGAAAGTGCCTGCGTCAGTCTTACGCCTGCTGTGAGGCAGACGAAAGATTTAGGCGCAACGGTGTCCTAAAAGTGACGCAGTGAAATCTCATAGATTTCACTGCGTCACTTCTACGACCTTTCCTTGCGTCAATACGCCTCCTTTGCATACATTATACGTGGCGCAGGTATAATGTGGCGCAGGGGTTTACAAAGTGACGCATCTAAGTAGATGTGTCACTTTGTAAATATGACTCAACAAGGTGCAATTTTTACACCACTGGTGCGTCACAAAAAGAGATGCACCAGCGGCGTAAAATTGACACATGGCCTCATAAATGAGGCCCTGAAGAGCACTACAGAGAAAAACAGTGTAAAAAATGATAGTAAAAAAATAATTTCAAGCAATGCATCCTTTCACATGGGGTAAGCCCCATGTGAAAGGGCCTGTGTCAGTCTTAGGCCTGCTGTGAGGCATGCGCAAGATTTTGACACAACGGCGTCCTGAAAGTGACGCAGTGAGATCTCTTAGATGTCATTGTGTCACTTGTACGACCCTTCTTTGCGTCAATATGCCCTCTTTGCATATATTATACCTGGTGCAGGTATAATGTGGCGCAGGAGTTTACAAAGTGACGCATCTACCTACATGCGTCACTTTGTAAATATGACTCAACAAGGTGCAATTTTTACACCACTGTTGCGTCACAAAAAGTGATGCACCGGCGGCATAAAAGTGACGCATGTCCTCATAAATGAGGTCCTGAAGCGCACCATAGGGAAAAACAGGCCTTCTCCTTTATTTTCTTTCCTCTCTCTTCTTTTACTTCATTGTTTTATATATTTCCCTTATTTTATTCTCCTGACTCCACTTCACTTACTACTTCTCTTTCTTTCTCTGTCTTCTTACTTCTACACTCCCCTTCCCTTAATCTCTTTCTGTTAGCCTCATTCTCTCCATCCCCTTAGTCTCTCACTCCTCTTCTGTTTCGCTCACTCCCTGTAACTCAGCCATACTCCCACACTCACCTTCTGTCAGACCTTCTCCTTTTACTTTCCTTCCTCTCTCTTCCCTTCCTTCGCTCCTTCACTCTTTTCCCTTCCCTTACTCTCCTTACTCCACTTTACTAACTCCTTCTCTTACTCCCTCTGTCCTCTTAGTTCTACACTCCCCTTCCCTCATTCTCTCTCTGTTAGTCTCATTCTCTCCGTCCTCTTAGTCTCTCACTCCTTTTCTATCACGCTCACTCCCTATAACTCGGCCATACTCCTACACTCACCTTCTTTCAGACCTTCTCCTTTACTTTCCTTCCTCTCTTTTACCATCCTTCACTCCTTCACTCTTTTCCCTTCCCTAACTCCTCTTTCTGCAGTTCAGTAACTGCTTCTGTCAATCCCTCTGTTCTCTAAGTTACTCACTACCATGTTCTCACTCTCTCTGGGTTACCCCCATTCTCTCCGTCCTCTTAGTCTTTCACTCCTCTTCTATCATGCTCACTCCCTATTACTGAGCCATATTCCCACACTCATCTTCTTTCAGACCTTCTCCTTTACATTCTTTCCTCTCTCTTCCCATCCTTCGCTCTTTCACTGTTTTACCTTCCCTTACTCTCCTTAATCCACTTCACTAATTCCTTGTCTTACTCCCTCTTTCTTCTTAGTTCTACACTCCCCTTACCTCATTCTCTCTCTGTTAGTCTCATTCTCTCCGTCTCTTTAGTCTCTCACTCCTCTTCTGTCAAGCTCACTCCATATAACTTAGTTATAATCACACACTCACCTTCTTTCAATCCCCCTACTTCACTTCCCTTCCCCTCTCGTCCCTTTTTTTGCTCCCTCACTCATTTTCCTTTCCTCTCTCACTAAAATTAGGACTGGGAACCGCAGCGGTGGTTCTCTAATGCTTGAACAATGATCATAATACTTTGTTCCCCGTAACAAAGTAGGGCATCACAATTTTTGCATTTGATGGAGGCCTCATTAAAAACAGGCTGAATATTAGAGCTCAGCTGCTCTGGTCGCCCCCTCACCGATGCAGTTGTTCCTCCAGTTGAAGTAGAAGCACCATCTCTTGGAGCCTCTCGTGCCAGAGCCCTGACACTCTTCCGGGCATAGTTCTGGGGGTGCCTCTTCTGCACGTGCCGAATCATAGTTGGATTACCAAAAATGTATTTCATTCTGGGGTCTCCTCTGCAAAATATAGTATGGCTGATATTGCACTCCACCTTTGGAGCATTACATTTCACTGTCTTCTGAAAATACAAAAAATGGTGGCGATAGTGTACATTAGAGAGAGACAGTGAGAGAAAGAAGGCATGAGATGAAGAAGAGATGTGAAGTGCACATTGGAGAAAATATAGTGGGAGAAGGGAAGTAACTGTGAGTAAACTTACTATGTAACACAGAAATGTTGCACTCTATACTATAAGTTTCAATTTATACCACAATCATTTCACTACTATCTCATAAATTTCAAGTAGAATAATAGAAAAATGTCTCAAACAATTTATAATTTATAAATATAAATTTATTCTTCAAAATTTTCATAATTTAGAAGAACTTCTAACATTAACTGATCAGGAATCTCCTCATCAGAACTCTTCATACATGACTCCTGGAACTCAATATAGTCCAAACATTCCATTAATTTAGCATCCAAAGTCTCATCATTAAAATCCTCCATTCCATCTCCTCTCAAAAGAAGGTCTTCTTCATGGATAGTGTTATCAACAGGATCATTTAAGACCTCAATCAAACTCTCCTCAACAAAGGTCGCAGAAATTTCAAAATTAATATTAACGGTGTCCTCATTGAGATCCATATTCTTTTCAAATTTCTTGCTGTAAATTGCAGGAAAAAAATCACTTTAATTTTTCGTTTTTAGTAATAGATAATATTAAACTAGCTTTATCAAGTATTAAATTCCCCTTACAAATTAACAACTCACCTTTTAGAAAGGAGTAGAAGAGTTAATACTGTGTAAATTTCACACCAGAAATAGAACACCAAAAATTCCTCACAAATGTACCTCAAAGAGTACTATCACAAAATGGCTGTGTTTCCCTCTCATTAGAAAACCATTTCATTAGTAGAAAACCAATGAAACTTCATCACACACAAATTCAAAACCAAAGAAACATTTTAATTGGTTGTAAATTTCAAAAGCTAATTGGCTCTTGGGTGTCTATAAACATTCTAAATGGTCTGCATAGTCCGCCATCTTGTGAATCTGAAGAACAGAGACACAAGAGGTGAAAAATAAATGGGGAAATAATTAAAAGGGGGCAGAATAGACCCCCCCTGACCCTCTAGGTTTTCTGAGGGGGGCCTAGAAGGACCCTGAAGGGCAAAAAAACTTTTTTTTTTTTACATTTTCGCGGGGGTAAGCGATGAGTGCGCTCCCGGGTGCGCTCTCCGGTACGCGCACCCTGAGCGCACCAGGGGGAAAAACAGTGTAAAAATTTTAAGTAAAATAAATAATAATGTAGAGTGTTTAGAGGAAAGTGGTGCATTGCTGGAATGTGTCACAAAAATGATGCAACTCCAGCAATGCATCCTTTCACATGGGGCCAGTCCCATGTGAAAGGGCCTACGTTAGTGTTACGCCTGCTGTGAGGCAGGCGCAAGATTTGGACGCAACAGCGTCATAAAAGTGACGCAGTGATATTGCACATGACGCAGGTATAATGTGGCGCAAAGGTTCACAAAGTGACGCATCTACGTAGATGTATCACTTTGTAAATATGACTCAACAAGGTGCAATTTTTACCCCACTGGTGCGTCACAAAAAGTGACGCACCAGCGGCATAAAAGTGACGCATGGCCTCATAAATGAGGCCTTCAGTCTTCTACTCATGCGTCATATTTAATGTATGACGCATTATGTCGCAAGGAGTTACAGATACGTCAGTATTTCTGACGTATCTGTAAGCACAAAAGTGATGCATTGCTTGAGTGTGTTACAAAAGTGACGCAACCCCAGCAATGCATCCTTTCACATGGGGCCAGGCCCATGTGAAAGGGCCTGCATCAGTCTTATGCCTGCTGTGAGGCAGGTGCAAAAATGAGGCCTTCAGTCTTCTACTCTTATTTTTTCTTTCACTTTCTCTGTTTCTTCACTGCCTTACTTACCTGTTCTCACACTCACTTGTCTTTATCCAGTCTGTATCTCCACTCTTTCCAAAACATCACTGCTCTTTTCTTACCCTTCCACACCCTCGTTCCTTTACTACATTTGTTTCGCGTATCCACATTCTCCATGTTCACTCTACTTCTCCTCACTCTCCTTCCCCACACTCACCTTCTTTCAGTCCCCCTACTTCACTTCCCTTCTCCTCTCGTCCCTTTTTTGCTTTCTCACTCATTTTCCTCTCCTCTCTCAATGCACTCCACTTCACTCACTCTTTTTCATTTTTTTAAGAATACAGCTCTTTGATGAGAATTGGAGGTAGTTCTGAAAAGAACTTTTTTTTTCCTTTTTGTGAACAAAAACAGGGAATGGGAAACTGCTAAACAGGAGCAAAAAAACAAAACAAAATTAGGGCTGGGAATGGCAGCGATGGTTATCCAATGCTCGAACCATGAGCAGAACACTTTGTTCCGCATAGCAAAGTAGCTGATCGCAATATCTGCATTTAATAACGCCTTTATTAAAAGCAGGCTGAATGTTAGGAATCAGCTCTTGTGATCGCCCCCTCCCTGATGTAGTTTGTCCTCCGGTTGAAGTAGAGGCCCCATCACTGGGAGCCTCTCGTGCCACAGCCCTGACACTCTCCCGGACAAAGTTCTGGGGGTGCCTCCTCTCGACATGTCGAATCATTGTGGAATTTCCAAATGAATATTTCTTTGTGGGGTCACCCCGTGACAGGACAGTGTGACAAATCCTGCACTCCACCTTTGGAGCATTTACTTTTTTCTGATCAGTTGGAATGGAAAAAAAACTTCCATATGAAGTGTTCTTTTATCTTCGGCTGAGGAACTTCTTCATCAAGAAATCCCTCTATGTCATCTTCACTGCTGGATGCTCTGGCAGCCATGGTAATCCAAGATAGTAATCCAACAAAGATCCGAGAGCAAAAAGAGAGGTCTTGCAGTCACAAAAGTGAAAGAAGAAGTGAAGGAAATGGGTGGGGATGTCATTCTTTGTAAAAAAAACTGTTAGCAACCAGTGAAAAGTGTTATTGTAAGGTCACATGACTTGACGCGCTTACGCTGCGCGCACCGGAGCGCTTCCAGGGGCGCTTACGTGGCGCGAACGTAGGCGCTTCCGGGGGCGCTTACGCGGCGCGCCTGAGTGACGTTTTAATAGCTTTACGGAAATGCAAAATCATTTTCATTTCGGGAATCAAAAATACTGCTTTTATAAGTATGGTACTAAATGTCTTCCATTATTATTTACTTTTCATGCATATATATTTTTTTACGAACGCAGAAATAGCGCTCTCGGTGCGCTCTCTGGAGAGCTTACCGGTGCACGCACCCTGAGCGCACCAGGAAAAAATGATAAAAAAAATATAATTAATAGTTATAAAAACAGCTAATAAAAAATAAAAACATAGTAGGTTACAAAGTCGATATACAAAGGAATTAGCTTTTAAAAAAACGATGAAATTCACAGAAAAAACCATAGGTTTCACAAACGTTATAGTTAGGAATTAGCTTTTAAAAAACCTTTGAAATTCACAAAAAAAACATAGGTTTCAAAACGTTATAGTTAGGAATTAGCTTTTAAAAAACCTTTGAAATTCACTAAAAAAACATAGGTTTCACAATCGTTATAGTTAGGAATTAGCATTTAAAAAACCTTTGAAATTCACTGAAAAAACCATAGGTTTCACACTCGTTATAGTTAGGAATTAGCATTTAAAAAACCTTTCAAATTCACTGAAAAAAACATAGGTTTCACACCAGTTATAGTTAGCTGAACATTTTACTCATACAAAACCATTGAAATTCCCACGTTATAGTTAGTTGGACTCACTATAACTCGCGCGCCCGCAATCCACTGCTGATGATGTCACATATTACATCATTCATGACATGGTCAGTGACATCACTGATGACATCACTGATGACATCTCAAATGACATCACTGATGACATCACTGATGACATCTCAAATGACATCACTGATGACATCACTGATGGCATCATCCATGTGATAATACGATACACCTCCTCACACTCTAATCTAACCTTTGATACACCCAGTGTTAAATACAAACTACCATTCCTGAAATTATTGACACACCAATACCAGTAACTACATACGCACTCACTGATTTCCTGGTCTGCACACACATCCACTCATTCACCCATACAATCACTCATACATACAGTCACTCATCAATAGAACACTATCATATCCACTCATACACTTATACAGACATTCACACGCTGACACTCATCTACAGAGTTGCTCACACACCGAGCTAGTTATGCAAAGAATCAATCACACTCCCATTTCCTCAACTACACAGTTTTACTGACTAAACCTTACTTAATCAAACATATACTAACACATACTTACTCCCTTTTACAATCACTGATACAAGTACACATTGATCCATACAGTCACTTATGCCATCACAGGCTCTCATGTATAGTCATTTATATATGCCAACTCTCACATGCACTGTGTTTTACATATTTACTTACTTAGACATGGAGCACTGAGATAGCCATTCACTCACCAACATACCCATGCACACAGTCAACCACCCATACAGCTCTTTCCACATGCACTCTTGAACCCATATACGAAGTGAATCAACTGCTCACACATATATGCACAGAGTCACACACCTCCCAGCCACCCACACACACACTTACCCTCACATACAAATATTTGGACAACCAATCAATAACCCATATAACCTCTCATATAGCTACTGATCAACACATGCACCAGCTTACACAACAACAGACATACTGATGCACACATTCAGACAGTTTAGTTACTAACCAATGCATTCAGTAAGACACATTTAATCACTCATTCATACAGTTAGTCACGCACCTACTAAATCCTTCATCCAGACACTCATACATACACTCATTCTTCAATATGTTAAACACATTTTAACTTTTCAGAAACACACATTCACTGGATGTTGTCATCAGTGATGTCATCAGTGATGTCATTTGAGATGTCACCAGTGATGTCATTTGAGATGTCATCAGTGATGTCATCAGTGATGTCATTTGAGATGTCATCAGTGATGTCATCAGTGATGTCACTGACCATGTCATGAATGATGTAATATGTGACATGATCAGCAGTGGATTGCGGGTGCGCGATATATAGTTAGTACTACTAACTATATATGGAATTTCAATGGTTTTGTGTGAGTAAAATAAGGTTTTTTAAATGCTAATTCCTAACTATATATGGTCTATAACCTATGGTTTTTTCAGTGAATTTTGAAGGTTTTGTAAATGCTAATTCCTAACTATATATGGTCTATAACCTATGGTTTTTTCAGTGAATTTTCAAGGTTTTGTAAATGCTAATTCCTAACTATATATGGTCTATAACCTATGTTTTTTTCAGTGAATATATATATATATATGCAGCAACAGAATTCGGTGAGTCAAAAAGAATTCAAACGAGTCCGTAGTCCTTTGTTTGGTATTTATTGTGGAACAGCAAGCGATCGAGGATAACGCGTTTCGAACAACCCTGGTTGTTCTTGGTCCCAGAGGATAGCGCGTTCCTCACACACCACCTTTTAAAGGTGTATTCGCGTTTTTTTCATTTTTTCAACATATAGTACTTTATTGTTCCATAACACAAATGTTTTCATGGTTTTGTATATTTTGTACATGCATGATTTCAATCAATATTTCTAATTTGTTTGATGAAAAAAACTCGCAAACATAATATAATCAATTACACTCATTGACCATATATACCAATTTCGTGCATTAGTTGTGATAAAAGTGCTAGTAACCAGCTTTTCGTTTTTGTTCTCAACATTCCAAACACTTTGCGTAGTGGTTGGTTTCTGGTTTAGGGTTTAGTACCCGTTTAAACATATTTCCGTTATCAACTTCATTACAACAGTAAATCATAGGATAAATTGTACAGATATGAGACAATGTCGGTGTAGTACCCTTGTAGTCTCCCTCCTTTCTTTCTCTCCATATACTCATTATATTACCATTGTATACCCATATGATCATACATGTAGATTCCTTCTACCAAAAATTCATACTTTTCAGATACAAAGTTCATAATCATTGTTCTGAAGTTTCTTCCCTTTTCGACCTACAACAAATGGGAGAAGAGAAGGTATTGGTATGCTATAATGGTAATAATAGTACATTAGTCTGTCAGGGGAGGTGTGTCATCAGGTCGTGTTACAGAAATATGTGTTACATAATCTCACATTGATTTAGCTGGTACCAGTTGTGAGGTTGTGAGGGTGGGCGGGTGGGTCGATTAAAAACAAAAATGATTTACATATTTGGTGGGTAATCAGTCTAGCGACTTTCAGTCATATTGGTCTTTACAGGGTTTCTTTCTTGTTTCTCCTATAGATGAGAGTGTAGCTCTTCATCCATATTCATTCCACCTGGAAACAGGGTTCCTGCCAAAAGAATTAATCTTGACTCCAATTTTCGTAATGCAGCTAATCTATCTCCGCCCCTGATGTTATTCTTGATCCTAGCTAACCCTATGTACTTGGCCGCCGATGTTTTGCTCTGATGGAATTAATTAAAATGCCTTGCGGTACTGTATGAAAGGTCTTTATTAGTGATTGCAAACCAGTGCTCTAGAATGCGTTTCTTCACTGGTGCAGTTGTTGACCCTATATACCATAGGTCACATGGGCAGCGTATAAGGTATACTACATATTCAGTAGAACATGTGATACGGGGTTTGATCTCCCATTTCTTTTTCGTTTTGGGGAGAACGATCTCATTGCAATTAACACTATCCCTGCAGGCTTTACAATTGCCACATTTTCTAAAGCCTTTATTTGTTTTCAGCCAGTCTGTTTCCCTGGGTGACAAGTGGCTCTGTACTAGACAATCTTTTAAAGATTGTCCGCGTTTGTAAGATATGCCTGGGGTAGTACAAATGGAGTTTCTTAGAATTGGATCCTGTCTCAGGATATCCCATCTATTCTTCAAGATTTTTCTTATTTGATAAGATTGGCCACAATATTTGGTTATGAATCTGATCTCAGGAGTCTTTGTGTTGCTCATGGGGAAACTTTTCTTTGATATTAGTGCCTCTTCTCTAGTTACTTTATCTACTCTTTCTTCAGCCTCTTTCAAAGATTTCTGTGAGTAACCTTGGGCTCGGAATCTCTCTTTCATTTCTTGTTTTGTTTTTTCGAATTGAGATTCTGCCGAACAATTCCGCTTTGCCCTTAGGAATTCGCTAAAGGTAATCCCCCATCTAAAGCTGGGAGGATGGGCACTGGATGAATGAAGTACAGAATTACCAGCTGTGTCCTTCCTGAACAGGGTTGTGGTCAAGCGGTTGTCTGTTATAGAGATGTTGACGTCTAAGAAGCCTACTGTGAGTTTACTGTAATGTTTTGTAAATTTCAGATTAACTTCATTAGTGTTCAAACAATCAATGAAGCAGTTAAAATTTTGTTCAGAACCTCTCCATACAAAGAAGACGTTGTCTATATACCGCGTCCACTTTCTCACATTTAAAGCCCACTTTTCCGTCTGGTCATTCCAGAGCACCTGCTTCTCCCACCAGCCAACCATAAGGTTGGCATAACTGGGGGTGAAGCAGGTGCCCATGGAAGTCCCCTGTTGTTGTCTATAGTAGACTCTGTCAAATAGAAAAATATTCTCATTTAGACACATCCGGATCATTTCAAGTAACATACATGTATGTTCCCAATGTTCCACCCTGCGTTGCTTCAGAAAGAACTGGCATGCCTTGATGCCGTCTTGATGTCTTATGCTGGTATACAGCGATTCGACATCAAGGCATACCAGCCAGCACTGATCGTCTACTACCAAATTGGAGATTCTATGGATGAAATATGTAGTGTCCCTTGTGTATGATGTAAGTGGAAGTGGCGTTTGTGGAGTTGCTGTTGTGTAATATATATATTTATATATATATATATATTCACTGAAAAAACCATAGGTTTCAGGGCTTATATAGTTAGGAATTAGCATTTAAAAAAACCTTTGAAATTCACTGAAAAAAACATAGGTTTCAGGAGTTATATAGTTAGGAATTAGCTTTTAAAAAAACCTTTGAAATTCACTCAAAAAACTATAAGTTTTAGTGGTGTTATAGTTAGCTGGACATTTTACTCATACAAAACCATTGAAATTGCTCCTATATAGTTAGTTGTACTAACTATATTTCGCGCACCCGCAATCCACTGCTGATGATGTCACATATTAGATCATTCATGACATGGTCAGTGACATCACTGATGACATCTCAAATGACATCACTGATGACATCACTGATGACATCATCCAGTGAATGTGGTTTGCTTCGTTATTTAAATATGCATTATATATATAGCAATTTGCATTGAAGAATAAGTGGAAATATATAAATAAATATTTGGATGGAGGATTTAGTAGCAGTGTAATTGACTGTTTACTTGACCAATTTATAATGTCTCACTAAATATAGTGGATAGTGACTAAACTGTGTGAATATCTGTATCACTTTGTCAGTTGTTGTGTAAACTGATTCTACAGTTGGTTATTAGCTATGTGAAAGTCTATATTAGTTAATGATTAGTTAACTGAGTATTTGTATAGGAGTGTGAAAGTGTGTGTGGTTCGGTGGGGGGTGTGTGACTGTCCAAAGATGTGTGAATAGTTGATTCAGTAGATATATGAAGTTAAAACTACATGTTCTAACAGTTGTTTGGGTGAGTGAATCTCTTTATGGGTGTGGTCATGAGCAAATATATTTCTCAATGGTACATGTCCAACAAACTAGAAAAATAAAAGGCAGTGTATGTGTCAGTTGTTGTATATAAATAAGTATACATAAGACACAATGATTGTGTGAGTGACTGTATGGATAACTGTATACTTGTAATAATGATTTTATAATTCACTAAGTATGACTTACTATCTAAATGAATAGAAGAAGTGGTGTTTGTATAAGTGTTTTGCAAAGTAAATATGTAAGTATGATCCATTGTTTGCATAAGTGAGTAGGATGACTCCATATGTGAATAGGATGAGTGCTGTTGTTTAATGTCGATATAGATGTATAAGTATTTTTGATAGTGTTCTATTGTTCATTGACAGCATGTATGAGTGAATCCATAGGTAAGTGATTAGATATCTGTATACATCTATGAATCACTGAGTGGATTTTTAGATACTTGTATTGCTGTGACAATGGATTTAAATATGATACTCTGTATTTTACAAAGAGTGATGAAAAATTGTAATAGTGTATGAAAAGGTGTATGTGATTGTCACGTGGATGATGTCATCAGTGATGTCATCAGTGATGTCATTTGAGATGTCATCAGTGATGTCACTGACCATGTCATGAATGATCTAATATGTGACATCATCAGCAGTGGATTGCAGGTGCGCGAAATATAGTTAGTACAACTAACTATATAGGAGCAATTTCAATGGTTTTGTATGAGTAAAATGTCCAGCTAACTATAACACCACTAAAACATATAGTTTTTTGAGTGAATTTCAAAGGTTTTTTTAAAAGCTAACTCCTAACTATATAACTCCTGAAACCTATGGTTTTTTCAGTGAATTTCAAAGGTTTTTTTAAATGCTAATTCCTAACTATATAAGGCCTGAAACCTATGGTTTTTTCAGTGAATTTCAAAGGTTTTTTAAATGCTAATTCCTAACTATATAAGGCCTGAAACCTATGGTTTTTTCAGTGAATTCGCAAGGTTTTTTAAATGCTAATTCCTAACTATATAAGGCCTGAAACCTATGGTTTTTTCAGTGAATTATTGTATAGAACAACAGAGGGGGACCTAAAAAGGACGATATTTATAGGGGTCCAATGTACTTGTCCTCTAAACTAGTAAACACTGAATGTACAGAGTTCCCCAAGAATTCGTGTTAGTGTGGCCTAGCAGTCTCTCTCTCAGGAAAAAAGAAGTGATAAATAGTGAACAGGGACCCGCGAGGATCCCTTGTCGGAACTAGGAAACCTCATACAACTGGGTAGCTGAATGATTTTATTTTCATCCCGCACGGTAGTTGTCTGGCCTCATCACCGGCTTCCTGCTCCTACGTCAAGCCGGCGCTGCAATGCCTGACGGGTAGCACGTTGTGCTACACTCTTGTGGAGATCTTTTGTTCCTTGCCGTGATCGATTGTGTATGAGGGACCCAGGAAAATAAAGTAGTGAGCGTGAAAAAAATGTATATTAAAAAAGGTTAGTTTAGTCCACTAAGAAGACTTTATTCGTGTGGCTAACTGCCTTAATAAAATAGTGAAGGAGGGGTACCGGGGACCAAAAGTCAATGTATTCTGGCCTCGTTCAACCCTCGCATGTGGTCAACATGTTTCATGCCCTATGGGCAATTCTTCAGGACCTCGTCGTGCTCATAAACCAGTAAAAGTACCCAATTTGGGCGTTTACAGTGTATGCAGTATACAACCTAAGGGGTAAAAACACATGGGCAGGTCAGTGGTCCTGTGAGGACATCACCCCTCAAACTTTAAGGAATCGCCCCGCAGTCTGCTCAGGTGGCGCCCGTGCTTCTAGGTAAATACCCGGTCAGCACGATGCTGGAGCCTCTAGGAACCTCCACCCAAGGTCGGCGTGGTCCGGCACTCAGAGCAGCTGTTCAGTGAATTTGCAAGGTTTTTTAAATGCTAATTCCTAACTATATAAGGCCTGAAACCTATGTTTTTTTCAGTGAATTGCAAAGGTTTTTTAAATGCTAATTCCTAACTATATAAGGCCTGAAACCTATGGTTTTTTCAGTGAATTTCAAAGGTTTTTTAAATGCTAATTCTATTAGCGGATAACGTTTAAATATATTAATATCCTAGTGGGATCACCTGAGCAGCCCTAAGGGGTCAGGGTGTTTCTACCCTGCCCCCTTTTTGTGTTCTACACGTTTGTTTTTCTGCTTTCTTGTGCCTTATTCCTAACTATATAAGGCCTGAAACCTATGTTTTTTTCAGTGAATTTAGGTGTGCCATACTTTTGTCATAAGTAAGACTGTTAGCGCTCCAGTTGTTCTTTAGAACACTCTGGGACATTCTGTCATTGGGCTATAGTTGGGCTACATCTGGCTGATATTTGGGCTACATTTGTTTTTTTTTGTCTCTGGTGGCCATCTTTGGGCTACATTGGGCTACATTGGGCTACATTGGGCTACATTGGGCTACATTTGGGCTCTAACATATATATAGCCCAATGTAGCCCAATATATATTTTTTCAAAGTTAATTTTCGTAAAAACCACTGGAGCACATATCTTGAGACATAGCAAAGGCACATTGGGCTACCAGTCCCTATAATTTTGCCAAGGTTGGTGGAAAACCATTCAGCCGTTCGGGCTAAAAGTGAGTCCAACCCCCCTATGGAAATTAACATGGGGAAAACACGTTTTGGGACCCCCCTTTTATCTCGGCACCCGCTTGAGGAATCCCCCCTAAACTTTCAGGGAAGGACCTGAGCGCCGCGAGGCAAAGTTAAGGAAAATGTCAGGAAGATTCCTCAACCTGCGCCAAAGTTATTCCCAATAGAATGTTGCGATTTCCCTATGGAAAACAATCCTAACTATTTTTTAAATCTCAAATGCCTGCTTTGCTAACAGAGTTTTTAAGCACAGGCTCTTTTGTCTCTAGTGGCCATCTTGGGAGACTGCATATCAGAATTTTTTTAATGAAATATAAGAGGATTTGAGAAGTCACTCAAAATGTGCCCTAATTTTTCTTTCTTCAGCACTAATCATAATTTCTATGGCAAAATGAACCCCCTCATTTTTTTCCTTTGCAAATTAAATGTTTTAAGTGTTAACACTTTATTCCAATCAAGATGACTTCAGGTGTGCCATACTTTTGTCATAAGTAAGACTGTTAGCGCTCTAGTTGTTCTTTAGAACACTCTGGGACATTCTGTCATTGGGCTATAGTTGGGCTACATCTGGCTGATATTTGGGCTACATTTGTTTTTTGTCTCTGGTGGCCATCTTTGGGCTACATTGGGCTACATTGGGCTACATTGGGCTACATTGGGCTACATTTGGGCTCTAACATATATATAGCCCAATGTAGCCCAATATATATTTTTTCAAAGTTAATTTTCGTAAAAACCACTGGAGCACATATCTTGAGACATAGCAAAGGCACATTGGGCTGCCAGTCCCTACAATTTTGCCAAGTTTGGTGGAAAACCATTCAGCCGTTCGGGCTAAAAGTGAGTCCAACCGCCCTATGGAAATTAACATGGGTAAAACACGTTTTGGGACCCCCCTTTTATCTCGGCCCCCGCTTGACGAATCCCCCCTAAACTTTCAGGGAAGGACCTGAGCGCCGCGAGGCAAAGTTAAGGAAAATGTCAGGAAGATTCCTCAACCTGCGCCAAAGTTATTCCCAATAGAATGTTGCGATTTCCCTATGGGAAACAATCCTAACTATTTTTTAAATCTCAAATGCCTGCTTTGCTAACAGAGTTTTTAAGCACAGGCTCTTTTGTCTCTGGTGGCCATCTTGGGAGACTGCATATCAGAATTTTATTAATGAAATATAAGAGGATTTGAGAAGTCACTCAAAATGTGCCCTAATTTTTCTTTCTTCAGCACTAATCATAATTTCTATGGCAAAATGAACCCCCTCATTTTGTTCCTTTGCAAATTAAATGTTTTAAGTGTTAACACTTTATTCCAATCAAGATGACTTCAGGTGTGCCATACTTTTGTCATAAGTAAGACTGTTAGCGCTCTAGTTGTTCTTTAGAACACTCTGGGACATTCTGTCATTGGGCTATAGTTGGGCTACATCTGGCTGATATTTGGGCTACATTTGTTTTTTTGTCTCTGGTGGCCATCTTTGGGCTACATTGGGCTACAATGGGCTACATTGGGCTACATTGGGCTACATTTGGGCTCTAACATATATATAGCCCAATGTAGCCCAATATATATTTTTTCAAAGTTAATTTTCGTAAAAAACACTGGAGCACATATCTTGAGACATAGCAAAGGCACATTGGGCTACCAGTCCATACAATTTTGCTAAGTTTGGTGGAAAACCATTCAGCCGTTCGGGCTAAAAGTGAGTCCAACCGCCCTATGGAAATTAACATGGGGAAAACACGTTTTGGGACCCCCCTTTTATCTCGGCCCCCGCTTGACGAATCCCCCCTAAACTTTCAGGGAAGGACCTGAGCGCCGCGAGGCAAAGTTAAGGAAAATGTCAGGAAGATTCCTCAACCTGCGCCAAAGTTATTCCCAATAGAATGTTGCGATTTCCCTATGGAAAACAATCCTAACTATTTTTTAAATCTCAAATGCCTGCTTTGCTAACAGAGTTTTTAAGCACAGGCTCTTTTGTCTCTGGTGGCCATCTTGGGAGACTGCATATCAGAATTTTATTAATGAAATATAAGAGGATTTGAGAAGTCACTCAAAATGTGCCCTAATTTTTCTTTCTTCAGCACTAATCATAATTTCTATGGCAAAATGAACCCCCTCATTTTGTTCCTTTGCAAATTAAATGTTTTTAGTGTTAACACTTTATTCCAATCAAGATGACTTCAGGTGTGCCATACTTTTGTCATAAGTAAGACTGTTAGCGGTCTAGTTGTTCTTTAGAACACTCTGGGACATTCTGTGATTGGGCTATAGTTGGGCTACATCTGGCTGATATTTGGGCTACATTTATTTTTTTTGTCTCTGGTGGCCATCTTTGGGCTACACTGGGCTACATTGGGCTACATTGGGCTACATTTGGGCTCTAACATATATATAGCCCAATGTAGCCCAATATATATTTTTTCAAAGTTAGTTTTCGTAAAAACCACTGGAGCACATATCTTGAGACATAGCAAAGGCACATCGGGCTACCAGTCCCTACAATTTTGCCAAGTTTGGTGGAAAACCATTCAGCCGTTCGGGCTAAAAGTGAGTCCAACCGCCCTATGGAAATTAACATGGGGAAAACACGTTTTGGGACCCCCCTTTTATCTCGGCCCCCGCTTGACGAATCCCCCCCACACTTTCAGGGAAGGACTGGAGCGCCGCGAGGCAAAGTTAAGGAAAATTTCAGGAAGATTCCTCAACCGGCGCCAAAGTTATTCCCAATAGAATGTTGCGATTTCTCTATGGAAAACAATCCTAACTATATATACCTACTGGCTATCGCCAGTAGGTAATATATTACCTACTGGCGGTCGCCAGTAGGTATATATAGTTAGGATTTTTTCTCTATGGGATTTTTGAAAATTCTATGTCTAATAACTTTGGCGTTTGTGGACGGAATTGGCTGAAATTTTCAGGAAAATGGAACATTTTGTTTCTGAGCAGCCCCTGAAAATTTGGGGGGGGTTCGTCAAGGGGGGGGCCGAGAAAAAAGGGGGGTCCCAAAACACGTTTTTCCCATGTTAATTTCCATAGGGCGGTTGGACTCACTTTTAGCTCGAACGGCTGAATGGATTTGCACGAAACTTGGCAAAATTGTAGGGACTGGTAGCCCGATGTGCCTTTGCTAGGTCTCAATATATGTGCTGCAGTGGATTTTGAGAAATTAACGTTCAAAAAAAGATATATATCTGTGACAGCGTCTCGGGTAGCGCTCCGTTTCGCGTACTTTTCGCGTTACGGAGCTTTGCGAAGCGAAGCTGATTGGCTCTCCGGTGTCTGTAAACATTCCAAACAGTACGGAGCGGCCGCCATCTTGTCTCCCGGTAGGATCGAGAGACAAGAGGAGGCCAAAGCGAAGGGGCAAATGACCATAAGGGGGCATAGTATATCCTCCCTGACCCCATAGGTTTGATGTGGAGGCTTTAAAAGGGCTCCGCGGGGCAAAAAAAAAAAAAAATCATTTTTTTTTGGTGGGGTGCGCCCGGTTAGCGTAACGGGAAGCGGACTGGGGAGCGTACTACAAGGAAACGAGAATGATTGACTTTTAACTTATTGTATGTTTATAGACTTTTTTTTTTCTTTTTTTCTGCTGAGTGACGTCTCGGCCTATCTCCACGGGATGCAGTCCCTACCATCTCGGCGTTTAAGCCCAGGGGGACCGGTAGTGTGGGAGAGATAACGTCTGTTAACGTTCGATTCGAAGGAAATCAGGAAGTGTTGAAAAACATTGTCTGCGCCATCTTGCCTTTTTTCAAATGCCACACTTTTGTCGTGCACGGCAGCCATTTTAGATGCCTTGACCAGACCCACTCTCTGCACGCTGTCGATCCTTAGCATGGCTCCCCACCCTCGCAAGCATCTCCCTCAGGCACTGGTCACCCCCGCTCTCTGTCTTATGCATGGGCAATAAACCTCCCCCCATCTGCGCTGCTCTTCCCTGAGAATCACACCCTGTGCCCACCCGACACCTCCCTTTCGCCCTATTCACTACCGCACCCTCTGACACTCCTCTTCCTCTGTGTCCGATTGTCCAGGCCGGTCCCAGGCTATCAGGTAGCCCTAAAGATGTAGTTTATGGCCCCAGCTGTAAAGAATCACCCCTCTTCAAAGGAGTTACAGTAGATCAAGGCCCCCACCCGATGAGATCCGTCACACCACACGCGTTCCTACTATCTGAAAACCATCCTGTATTGTGATTGGGGAGGGGACCGAGCCTGAAGCGGAAGATTCCAGGGATGCCTCTTTGTACATCAAAGTTTTTACAATTATGTGTCACATTAAAAATATATAGCACTCCAACAAAGTAGTAGGATTATAAAACTTTAATAACTTCTAAATATATACAACGCAACAAAAACAGTAAAAACATTTAAAAAAATTTAGGAAAAAAGAAGGAACAATGGTCAGTAGCGGTCGGTTGTGCGAATAGTCCCAAGGCAGCACAACGTCCTGAGTTCTGGATGGCACCCAGGTGATGTTGCCTGGGTGCCGCACTGGTTTTGGGTATCCTACAATGCTGCTCCGAATAACGGCGTGGGGCGTCCCGGGGGGTGGCTCGTCAGTAGCGGTCTGTTGTGCGAATAGTCCCAAGGCAGCAGACGCGCTGAGATGTGGATGGCACCCAGGTGATGTCCAGTAAGTTGCCGCACTGGTTTTGGTATCCTACAATGCTGCTCCGAATAACGGCGTGGGGCGCCCCGGGGGGGGGGGGGGGTGAGGCGGCGTGAACGGGCCTCCCCAGGTGGAGGCTCGTCTGCTGTAGTGGGGCGCCCCTTTACCGTTTCAGTTGCCATTCCGCCCGCTTTTGGTACACTGTGTCAAAATCCGCCATTCAGCTGAGTTGCGCCCACTCTTGCGGTGCAGCGATAGGCGGCTGCCACAGGACTCTCAAAATGGCGGCAGGCTCTTTCCTTTTTGGGCCTGGTCCACTGAAATGGCCCTGGGACACCTTGGAAATCGGACGCTTGTCTGCTAGGTCTTGGACCCCATTCTCGAAAGCGTCCCCTCAGCCTTGAGGATTCTACAAAAGTCTTGGGGGCCCCCGACTCCTGCAGGCTTCCGGTGGGGAGCGGCTGCCATGATTGCTCGCGGAATGACCACGACGGAGCCACGAGATGGTGGTGCTCTCATGCTGACGCCAGCTTCAGTCTGAAACATCCAGAAACAAGGTGGGGCTTTCATCGTTTGGAAAAAAAAAAAGTTTTCATCCAATGAAAAGTGTTATTTTTAGGTCATATGATCAAGCCTTCCATCATTAGGAAACCAAAAGTAAAATGAACCAATGAAAAGTTTTATAAACAAGTCACATGACCTGTTATGCGGCATAGGGTATAAAAAGCGTAGAAAATCCGTTGGCACGTGAGGCGGCGTCAGTAGCGGACCGATGTGCGAATAGGCCAAAGGCAGCACAACGCGCCAAGATCCGGATGGCACCGAGGTGGTGTCTAGCAAGTTGCCGCACTGGTGTGGCCATCCTACAATGCTGAAAGTCGGCGTGGGGCGCCCCGTTGGCCTGTGAGTTCGCGTCAGTAGCGGACCGATGTGCGAATAGGCCGAAGGCAGCACAACACGCCAAGATCCGGATGGCACCGAGGTGGTGTCTAGCAAGTTGCCGCACTGGTGTGGCCATCCTACAATGCTGAAAGTCGGCGTGGGGCGCCCCGTTGGCCTGTGAGTTCGCGTCAGTAGCGGACCGACGTGCGAATAGGCCGAAGGCAGCACAACGCGCCAAGATCCGGATGGCACCGAGGTGGTGTCTAGCAAGTTGCCGCACTGGTGTGGCCATCCTACAATGCTGAAAGTCGGCGTGGGGCGCCCCGTTGGCCTGTGAGTTCGCGTCAGTAGCGGACTGATGTGCGAATAGGCCGAAGGCAGCACAACGCGCCAAGATCCGGATGGCACCGAGGTGGTGTCTAGCAAGTTGCCGCACTGGTGTGGCCATCCTACAATGCTGAAAGTCGGCGTGGGGCGCCCCGTTGGCCTGTGAGGTGGCGTCAGTAGCGGACCAATGTGCGAATAGGGCCAAAGGCAGCGCAGCGCGCCAAGATCCGGATGGCACCGAGGTGGTGTCTAGCAAGTTGCCGCACTGGTGTGGCCATCCTACAATGCTGCGCCGAAAGTCGGCGTGGGGCGCTCCGTTGGCCTGTGAGTTCGCGTCAGTCAGTGGGGGTTGTTTGAGGATCTGACTGCATTGGAAAGCAATGTGATGCTGTGCGTCGCCCCCAAGATGAAGGTTCCTCGGCTGCAGTGGGGCGCCCCTTGGTGTTTCACTCGCTATGCAGCTGAGTTGCGTGCGCACTTGCGGCAAATAGGCCGAAGGCAGCACAACAATATTTTCTGAATAGAAGACACCACAAGGCGCTGAGATTCGGTTGGCACCGAGGTGGTGTCTAGCAAGTTGCCGCACTGGTGTGGCCATCCTACAATCCTGCTCCGAATAACGGCGTAGGGTGCCCGAAGGGGGGGGGGAGGCGGCGTGAACGGGCCTTCCCAGGTGGAGGCTCGTCTGCTGTAGTGGGGCGCCCCTTTACCGTTTCATTTGCCATTCAGCTGAGTTTCGGCCGCTCTTGATGCTACAGCGACAGGCGGCTGCAACAGGACTCTCAAAATGGCGGCCTGTTCTTTGGATTTGGGCCTGGTCCACTAAAATGGCCCTGGGACACCTTAGAACTCGGACGCTCGAATTTTTTTTCCTTTCCTCTACATGCAAAAAAGGTAAATGCC
Source organism: Lissotriton helveticus (assembly GCF_964261635.1). Taxonomy (NCBI): domain Eukaryota; kingdom Metazoa; phylum Chordata; class Amphibia; order Caudata; family Salamandridae; genus Lissotriton; species Lissotriton helveticus. The sequence continues at coordinate 1,803,616,361 of NC_136067.1, read as the reverse complement.
CGGTACGTTACCTGCCTCATCTGCCACGATGTACTCTCCAGAGGAACCGAAAAAAAATATAGTTATGGTAACTATACCATGCATCGTCATATGGAGAGGTGGCACCGATTAATTATAGTGCTGCACAAAAGAGAGATTTGGAGGAGAACCCCCGACCTGCCAGTACATTCACCAAAGAAGTGGCACTGACAGCATCAGAGGCAAGGGAAACGGTCCCAAATATTTAGAAGAACTTTGGAAAGATTAAAATGACATGTTTAGATTGTGGCAAATTAATTTCATGTGGACAGATGAGTGTTACTCTAATAAATACAGCATATGAACATCATCATAGTCGATGGTTGGTAGAGACATTTTGACTATATCCTGGACCTGCCCGTCCTCGCCCAAAATGGCGCCGGAATAAATGGGACTCGTAACTCCTTGTTGTGTACTGGTTGCAGAACCTTGAAATCACGAGATACGTATGCAGTTTTGAAGCACATGGCGGGCGGGGACGAGAATTGATTGAATATTTCGACATCCCTATTGATATTAAGTTCTGATGTGTTATTGATTACTGTACTATTGAAAGTTCGAATTAACGTCACCCATGGTACTTGCCCGCAAATGTATATCTAGATAATTTTATTGTAACTGGCTCTGTCGTATTTTAATTATAAAATGTACGTCCACCGATTCCGCAACTGTTAGACACCTTAGTTCTTGCAACCTAATGGCCCGCCCGTTACGTTCCTCTACAGTGTAAATGTCTACTCATCATATACGATTACAGTTTGCTCCGTGGCCGGCCCACGTGGTTATAGGCCCGTATTTGTATACTGACATTTTCACAATAAAGGTTTTTAAAAGAAAACATGGTAGTAGTATTTACATTGGTAAAGTTTTTAATAATAGTCACTGTTTTAGAATCAGTAAAAGGCAAGTGAAATAAAGCAGTCCAATTACATGAAGGGTAAAAGGTATAATACGCAGGAACGCAGTAAAGATAAATGGTCAAGGGCTGTTGTGTTTCTACTTCTGCAACATAAAGTGATCGATAAGAATCTGATATTCAGGCGTATCGGCGACTAAGACAGCAGGCCGAGCCTCTTTTGCTCAACGGCTCCGTCATGGGACGAAGAAACGCCCTTTTTCTCGAAAAAGGAATATATTTTACTTGCAGGACAGTTGTAAATTTTCCGGGAAAGTACATTAGCCTGGAACATTATAACATATGTTTAAGAAAAAATAATGTTCGAAAGTAATAAAAGGCGTAATTTTTAGGTCATATGACCAAGCCTTTCATCATTAGAATAAGAAAAGTAAAATGAACCAATGAAAAGTTTTATTAACAAGTCACATGACCTGTTATGCTTACGTTACGCGCAGCGCGCCGCGCCCCGGATCGCTTCCGGGAAGCTGCGCTTCGCGCACCGGAGCACTTCCGGATGCGCTAACGCGGCGCGTCATATGACGCATTACGCGACAACGCAGGTCCAGAATATAGTCAAAATGTCTCCACCAACCAGCGGTCGGAACACAACCCCTTTCAGCAGGCTAAATAGTTCTGTTAAATGACAACAGAAGGGACAGGCAACAAGAACCATCAGTCAAAGAGGGGAGGGCAAGTTCTTCTCTACCGGGTCACGTTGGGGCGCTACCAGAACTGATCGAATTGGTAGTCTACAGTGTTTCTGGATGTTTCAGACTGAAGCTGGCGTTAGCATGAGAGCACCACCATTTCGTAGCTCCGTCGTGGCCATTCCACGAGCAATCATGCTAGCCGCTCCCCACCAGAAGCCTGCGGGAGTCGGGGGCCCCCAAGACTTTTGTAGAATCTTCAAGGCTGAGGGGACGCTTTCGAGAATGGAGCCCAAGCTCTAGCAGACAAGCGTCCGAGTTCCAAGGTGTCGCAGGCCCATTTTAGTGGACCACGCCCAAATCTGAAGAGCCGGCCGCCATTTTGAGAGTCCTGTGGCAGCCGCCTATCGCTGCACCGCAAGAGCGGGAGCAACTCAAGTACATGGTGAGCGAGACGCTGTAGTCGAAAGAGCGGGCGGTAAACAGCTGAATAGCGGAAGAGGCACAGTGTAGCAAAAGCGGGTGGAATGGCAACTGAAACGGTAAAGGGGCGCCCCACTACAGCGTGTCTTTAGGTGAAACGGATTGTGGGACAAGGTCAAGAATGGAAGAGTCATCAAAAGGCAAAAAGTTCCGCTTGACCCCGGGAGCCGGCCACCTATGTCGGGGGCGATCTCAGGCCACACCAGGGCAACACGACTTGCGGAGGGGGCCGGAGCCAAGCGCCCCCTCCGAGTCCGCGCCATGACACCGTCCCTCGGGGGCCTCCGTCAAGCGGTTCAGGGTGGCACCGCATCACATTGTTTTCAAATGCAGTCACGTCCTCAAACAGCCCCCACTTACATTGAGAATAGTGAAGCTGTAGCAAGTGCAAATAGGCTTCAGACAGTGTTACAAGCACTCCTCAAAACTTTGAACTATCAGAGTGCATGAGTTTCATGCTCGATCGATTGAGCTAGCCGGATCGGGCAACAAAAAGTATAAAATAGTTATGTAAATAGTTATTTCATAAAATGTTTTACCCTGTTACTTTGCTGGTGTATTGTATATATTTGATTTGAGATGTCATTTGAGATGTCATCAGTGATGTCATCAGTGATGTCATTTGAGATGTCATCAGTGATGTCACTGACCATGTCATGAATGATGTAATATGTGACATGATCAGCAGTGGATTGCGGGTGCGCGATATATAGTTAATACTACTAACTATATATGGAATTTCAATAGTTTTGTGTGAGTAAAAAAAGGTTTTTTAAATGCTAATTCCTAACTATATATGGTCTATAACCTATGGTTTTTTCAGTGAATATATATATATATATATATATATTAAGGGTGGGCGGCCAGCTACGCTCCGTGCACGGAGTGCACGGAGTGCCGTCTCCTACGCATCTTGCGTAGCGGGCGTAGCCAGGCGGCACTACGTGCGCTCCGCAGACGGTGCGTAGCCGGCCGCCACCCGCCTCCCTCCCGCCCTCCCTAAATACATAAATAAAAGTATAAAAAGCTTTTAAAAACACTTACCTTGTCTGCCGCGTCCCCGGGGCTCCCTCTCGCCGTCCCGCGATTCGCGCCGCCATTTCGGATCCATTTCGGCCGCGCATGCGCATTTCTCATGAGGAATGCGCATGCGCGGCCGCCCGCGCATGCGCATTAGGATCCGAATCGGTGGCGGCGAGAATCGCGGGACGGCGAAAGGGAGCCCCGGGGACGCGGCAGACAAGGTAAGTGTTTTTAAAAGCTTTTTATACTTTTAGTTATGTATTTAGAGAGGGCGGGAGGGAGGCGGGCGGCGCGGAGTGGGGCTACGCGGAGTGCACGGGTGGGAGTAGTTGTGCGCCCACTTCGCGTAGCTCCGCGGAGCCCCACTCCGCACACTACGCCCAGGGTTAATATATATATATGTATATGTATATATGTATATGTATATTCACTGAAAAAAACAGGTTTCACACCAGTTATAGTTAGCTGGAAATTTTACTCGCATAAAAGCATTGAAATTCCCACGTTATAGTTAGTTGGGCTCACTATAACTTGCGCTTGCAATGCACTGCTGATGACGTCACATATTACATCACTCATGACATGGTCAGTGACATCACTCATGACATCACTGATGACACCATCCTTGTGACAGAGTGACAGACCTCCTTTCACTGTAATGTAACCCTTGAAACACATTTTCAAAAATAGAAACTAACATTTTCAAAAAAATGGAGATACCCATACCAGTTACAACAACCAATTCAATAATTCCACAATCTATATACACATCCACTCATTCACCAACAGTTCTATATAGACACTCATACATATACTCACTCATCATATGTAGTGATACACCTATACATCCTGTTACACACCGACAGTCATCCAAAAGATACTCTCACACATACTCACACATGCAAATAAACTATTGAACATCCATTTATTTGCATATACAGCTATACACAAACTACCACTTTACTTCTAAGGAAACTTACACATATGTACTCTCTTAAACAATCACTTATAGAAACACATACTTATTTAAACAGGAACTCTTACAATCTCTTACTCTCACATATACTCACGTATATACATCAATATTCACATATACTAGATTAAAACATATGTAGTTACTGATAAAGACACTAGTGAGACAGTCATTCACTCACTAACACACACATATACACACTCATTCACCCATACAGTCCTGCACACATGCTGTCACATATTACATCACTCATGACATGGTCAGTGACATCACTCATGACATCATCAGCAGTGGATTGCGGGTGCGCGAAATATAGTTAGTACAACTAACTATATAGGAGCAATTTCAATGGTTTTGTATGAGTAAAATGTCCAGCTAACTATAACACCACTAAAACATATAGTTTTTTCAGTGAATTTCAAAGGTTTTTTTAAATGCTAATTCCTAACTATATAAGGCCTGAAACCTATGGTTTTTTCAGTGAATTTCAAAGGTTTTTTAAATGCTAATTCCTAACTATATAAGGCCTGGAACCTATGGTTTTTTTCAGTGAATTCGCAAGGTTTTTTAAATGCTAATTCCTAACTATATAAGGCCTGAAACCTATGGTTTTTTCAGTGAATTATTGTATAGAACAACAGAGGGGGACCTAAAAAGGACGATATTTATAGGGGTCCAATGTACTTGTCCTCTAAACTAGTAAACACTGAATGTACAGAGTTCCCCAAGAATTCGTGTTAGTGTGGCCTAGCAGTCTCTCTCTCAGGAAAAAAGAAGTGATAAATAGTGAACAGGGACCCGCGAGGATCCCTTGTCGGAACTAGGAAACCTCATACAACTGGGTAGCTGAATGATTTTATTTTCATCCCGCACGGTAGTTGTCTGGCCTCATCACCGGCTTCCTGCTCCTACGTCAAGCCGGCGCTGCAATGCCTGACGGGTAGCACGTTGTGCTACACTCTTGTGGAGATCTTTTGTTCCTTGCCGTGATCGATTGTGTATGAGGGACCCAGGAAAATAAAGTAGTGAGCGTGAAAAAATGTATATTAAAAAAGGTAAGTTTAGTCCACTAAGAAGACTTTATTCGTGTGGCTAACTGCCTTAATAAAATAGTGAAGGAGGGGTACCGGGGACCAAAAGTCAATGTATTCTGGCCTCGTTCAACCCTCGCATGTGGTCAACATGTTTCATGCCCTATGGGCAATTCTTCAGGACCTCGTTGTGCTCATAAACCAGTAAAAGTACCCAATTTGGGCGTTTACAGTGTATGCAGTATACAACCTAAGGGGTAAAAACACCAGGGCAGGTCAGTGGTCCTGTGAGGACATCACCCCTCAAACTTTAAGGAATCACCCCGCAGTCTGCTCAGGTGGCGCCCGTGCTTCTAGGTAAATACCCGGTCAGCACGATGCTGGAGCCTCTAGGAACCTCCACCCAAGGTCGGCGTGGTCCGGCACTCAGGGCAGCTGTTCAGTGAATTCGCAAGGTTTTTTAAATGCTAATTCCTAACTATATAAGGCCTGAAACCTATGTTTTTTTCAGTGAATTGCAAAGGTTTTTTAAATGCTAATTCCTAACTATATAAGGCCTGAAACCTATGGTTTTTTCAGTGAATTTCAAAGGTTTTTTAAATGCTAATTCTATTAGCGGATAACGTTTAAATATATTAATATCCTAGTGGGATCACCTGAGCAGTCCTAAGGGGTCAGGGTGTTTCTACCCTGCCCCCTTTTTGTGTTCTACACGTTTGTTTTTCTGCTTTCTTGTGCCTTATTCCTAACTATATAAGGCCTGAAACCTATGTTTTTTTCAGTGAATTTAGGTGTGCCATACTTTTGTCATAAGTAAGACTGTTAGCGCTCTAGTTGTTCTTTAGAACACTCTGGGACATTCTGTCATTGGGCTATATTTGGGCTACATCTGGCTGATATTTGGGCTACATTTACTTTTTTTGGCTCTGGTGGCCATGTTTGGGCTACATTGGGCTACATTGTGCTATATTGGGCTACATTTGGGCTCTAACATATATATAGCCCAATGTAGCCCAATATATATTTTTTCAAAGTTAATTTTCGTAAAAACCACTGGAGCACATATCTTGAGACATAGCAAAGGCACATCGGGCTACCAGTCCCTACAATTTTGCCAAGTTTGGTGGAAAACCATTCAGCCGTTCGGGCTAAAAGTGAGTCCAACCGCCCTATGGAAATTAACATTGGGAAAACACGTTTTGGGACCCCCCTTTTATCTCGGCCCCCGCTTGACGAATCCCCCCTAAACTTTCAGGGAAGGACCTGAGCGCCGCGAGGCAAAGTTAAGGAAAATGTCAGGAAGATTCCTCAACCTGCGCCAAAGTTATTCCCAATAGAATGTTGCGATTTCCCTATGGAAAACAATCCTAACTATTTTTTAAATCTCAAATGCCTGCTTTGCTAACAGAGTTTTTAAGCACAGGCTCTTTTGTCTCTAGTGGCCATCTTGGGAGACTGCATATCAGAATTTTTTTAATGAAATATAAGAGGATTTGAGAAGTCACTCAAAATGTGCCCTAATTTTTCTTTCTTCAGCACTAATCATAATTTCTATGGCAAAATGAACCCCCTCATTTTGTTCCTTTGCAAATTAAATGTTTTAAGTGTTAACACTTTATTCCAATCAAGATGACTTCAGGTGTGCCATACTTTTGTCATAAGTAAGACTGTTAGCGCTCTAGTTGTTCTTTAGAACACTCTGGGACATTCTGTCATTGGGCTATAGTTGGGCTACATCTAGCTGATATTTGGGCTACATTTGTTTTTTTGTCTCTGATGGCCATCTTTGGGCTACATTGGGCTACATTGGGCTACATTGGGCTACATTTGGGCTCTAACATATATATAGCCCAATGTAGCCCAATATATATTTTTTCAAAGTTCATTTTCGTAAAAACCACTGGAGCACATATCTTGAGACATAGCAAAGGCACATTGGGCTACCAGTCCCTACAATTTTGCCAAGTTTGGTGGAAAACCATTCAGCCGTTCGGGCTAAAAGTGAGTCCAACCGCCCTATGGAAATGAACATGGGGAAAACACGTTTTGGGACCCCCCTTTTATCTCGGCCCCCGCTTGACGAATCCCCCCTAAACTTTCAGGGAAGGACCTGAGCGCCGCGAGGCAAAGTTAAGGAAAATGTCAGGAAGATTCCTCAACCTGCGCCAAAGTTATTCCCAATAGAATGTTGCGATTTCCCTATGGAAAACAATCCTAACTATTTTTTAAATCTCAAATGCCTGCTTTGCTAACAGAGTTTTTAAGCACAGGCTCTTTTGTCTCTGGTGGCCATCTTGGGAGACTGCATATCAGAATTTTATTAATGAAATATAAGAGGATTTGAGAAGTCACTCAAAATGTGCCCTCATTTTTCTTTCTTCAGCACTAATCATAATTTCTATGGCAAAATGAACCCCCTCATTTTGTTCCTTTGCAAATTAAATGTTTTTAGTGTTAACACTTTATTCCAATCAAGATGACTTCAGGTGTGCCATACTTTTGTCATAAGTAAGACTGTTAGCGCTCTAGTTGTTCTTCAGAACACTCTGGGACATTCTGTCATTGGGCTATAGTTGGGCTACATCTGGCTGATATTTGGGCTACATTTGTTTTTTTGTCTCTGGTGGCCATCTTTGGGCTACATTGGGCTACATTGGGCTACATTTGGGCTCTAACATATATATAGCCCAATGTAGCCCAATATATTCTTTTTCAAAGTTAATTTTCGTAAAAACCACTGGAGCACATATCTTGAGACATAGCAAAGGCACATTGGGCTACCAGTCCGTACAATTTTGCCAAGTTTGGTGGAAAACCATTCAGCCGTTCGGGCTAAAAGTGAGTCCAACCGCCCTATGGAAATTAACATGGGGAAAACACGTTTTGGGACCCCCCTTCTATCTCGGCCCCCCCTTGACGAATCCCCCCTAAACTTTCAGGGAAGGACCTGAGCGCCGCGAGGCAAAGTTAAGGAAAATGTCAGGAAGATTCCTCAACCTGCGCCAAAGTTATTCCCAATAGAATGTTGCGATTTCCCTATGGAAAACAATCCTAACTATTTTTTAAATCTCAAATGCCTGCTTTGCTAACAGAGTTTTTAAGCACAGGCTCTTTTGTCTCTGGTGGCCATCTTGGGAGACTGCATATCAGAATTTTATTAATGAAATATAAGAGGATTTGAGAAGTCACTCAAAATGTGCCCTAATTTTTCTTTCTTCAGCACTAATCATAATTTCTATGGCAAAATGAACCCCCTCATTTTGTTCCTTTGCAAATTAAATGTTTTAAGTGTTAACACTTTATTCCAATCAAGATGACTTCAGGTGTGCCATACTTTTGTCATAAGTAAGACTGTTAGCGCTCTAGTTGTTCTTTAGAACACTCTGGGACATTCTGTCATTGGGCTATAGTTGGGCTACATCTAGCTGATATTTGGGCTACATTTGTTTTTTTGTCTCTGGTGGCCATCTTTGGGCTACATTGGGCTACATTGGGCTACATTGGGCTACATTTCGGCTCTAACATATATATAGCCCAATGTAGCCCAATATATATTTTTTCAAAGTTCATTTTCGTAAAAACCACTGGAGCACATATCTTGAGACATAGCAAAGGCATATTGGGCTACCAGTCCCTACAATTTTGCCAAGTTTGGTGGAAAACCTTTCAGCCGTTCGGGCTAAAAGTGAGTCCAACCGCCCTATGGAAATTAACATTGGGAAAACACGTTTTGGGACCCCCCTTTTATCTCGGCCCCCGCTTGACGAATCCCCCCTAAACTTTCAGGGAAGGACCTGAGCGCCGCGAGGCAAAGTTAAGGAAAATGTCAGGAAGATTCCTCAACCTGCGCCAAAGTTATTCCCAATAGAATGTTGCGATTTCCCTATGGAAAACAATCCTAACTATTTTTTAAATCTCAAATGCCTGCTTTGCTAACAGAGTTTTTAAGCACAGGCTCTTTTGTCCCTGGTGGCCATCTTGGGAGACTGCATATCAGAATTTTATTAATGAAATATAAGAGGATTTGAGAAGTCACTCAAAATGTGCCCTCATTTTTCTTTCTTCAGCACTAATCATAATTTCTATGGCAAAATGAACCCCCTCATTTTGTTCCTTTGCAAATTAAATGTTTTTAGTGTTAACACTTTATTCCAATCAAGATGACTTCAGGTGTGCCATACTTTTGTCATAAGTAAGACTGTTAGCGCTCTAGTTGTTCTTCAGAACACTCTGGGACATTCTGTCATTGGGCTATAGTTGGGCTACATCTGGCTGATATTTGGGCTACATTTGTTTTTTTGTCTCTGGTGGCCATCTTTGGGCTACATTGGGCTACATTGGGCTACATTTGGGCTCTAACATATATATAGCCCAATGTAGCCCAATATATTCTTTTTCAAAGTTAATTTTCGTAAAAACCACTGGAGCACATATCTTGAGACATAGCAAAGGCACATTGGGCTACCAGTCCGTACAATTTTGCCAAGTTTGGTGGAAAACCATTCAGCCGTTCGGGCTAAAAGTGAGTCCAACCGCCCTATGGAAATTAACATGGGGAAAACACGTTTTGGGACCCCCCTTCTATCTCGGCCCCCCCTTGACGAATCCCCCCAAAACTTTCAGGGAAGGACCTGAGCGCCGCGAGGCAAAGTTAAGGAAAATGTCAGGAAGATTCCTCAACCTGCGCCAAAGTTATTCCCAATAGAATGTTGCGATTTCCCTATGGAAAACAATCCTAACTATTTTTTAAATCTTAAATGCCTGCTTTGCTAACAGAGTTTTTAAGCACAGGCTCTTTTGTCTCTGGTGGCCATCTTGGGAGACTGCATATCAGAATTTTATTAATGAAATATAAGAGGATTTGAGAAGTCACTCAAAATGTGCCCTAATTTTTCTTTCTTCAGCACTAATCATAATTTCTATGGCAAAATGAACCCCCTCATTTTGTTCCTTTGCAAATTAAATGTTTTTAGTGTTAACACTTTATTCCAATCAAGATGACTTCAGGTGTGCCATACTTTTGTCATAAGTAAGACTGTTAGTGGTCTAGTTGTTCTTTAGAACACTCTGGGACATTCTTTGATTGGGCTATAGTTGGGCTACATCTGGCTGATATTTGGGCTACATTTTTTTTTTTGTCTCTGGTGGCCATCTTTGGGCTTCACTGGGCTACATTGGGCTACATTGGGCTACATTTGGGCTCTAACATATATATAGCCCAATGTAGCCCAATATATATTTTTTCAAAGTTAGTTTTCGTAAAAACCACTGGAGCACATATCTTGAGACATAGCAAAGGCACATCGGGCTACCAGTCCCTACAATTTTGCCAAGTTTGGTGGAAAACCATTCAGCCGTTCGGGCTAAAAGTGAGTCCAACCGCCCTATGGAAATTAACATGGGGAAAACACGTTTTGGGACCCCCCTTTTATCTCGGCCCCCGCTTGACGAATCCCCCCCAAACTTTCAGGGAAGGACCGGAGCGCCGCGAGGCAAAGTTAAGGAAAATTTCAGGAAGATTCCTCAACCGGCGCCAAAGTTATTCCAAATAGAATGTTGCGATTTCTCTATGGAAAACAATCCTAACGATATATACCTACTGGCTATCGCCAGTAGGTAATATATATATATATATATATATATATATATTAAGGGTGGGCGGCCAGCTACGCTCTGTGCACGGAGTGCACGGAGTGCCGTCTCCTACGCATTTTGCGTAGCGGGCGTAGCGAGGCGGCACTACGTGCGCTCCGCAGACGGTGCGTAGCCGGCCGCCACCCGCCTCCCTCCCGCCCTCCCTAAATACATAAATAAAAGTATAAAAAGCTTTTAAAAACACTTACCTTGTCTGCCGCGTCCCGGGGCTCCCTCTCGCCGTCCCGCGATTAGCGCCGCCATTTCGGATCCTAATGCGCATGCGCGGGCGGCCGCGCATGCGCATTAGGATCCGAATCGGTGGTGGCGCGAATCGCAGGACGGCGAAAGGGAGCCCCGGGGACGCGGCAGACAAGGTAAGTGTTTTTAAAAGCTTTTTATACTTTTATTTATGTATTTAGGGAGGGCGGGAGGGAGGCGGGCGGCGCGGAGTGGGGCTACGCGGAGTGCACGGGTGGGCGTAGTTGTGCGCCCACTTCGCGTAGCTCCGCGGAGCCCCACTCCGCACACTACGCCCAGGGTTAATATATATATATGTATATGTATATATGTATATGTATATTCACTGAAAAAAACAGGTTTCACACCAGTTATAGTTAGCTGGAAATTTTACTCGCATAAAAGCATTGAAATTCCCACGTTATAGTTAGTTGGACTCACTATAACTTGCGCGTGCAATGCACTGCTGATGACGTCACATATTACATCACTCATGACATGGTCAGTGACATCACTCATGACATCACTGATGACACCATCCACTGAATGTGTGTCTTTTATTAAAAAAATTGATTGGTTAACTGGTTTATTAAGTGTATGTTAGTGAATACATATATTAGAAAGTAATGTTTAAATATTTAAATATATGTATTAGTGTTTCACTTTGTGTATAAGTGGCTGCATGGGTTGGTGAGCAGCTACATGTGTATGTATATGGGTTATTAGATTTTTTTTAGTATCAGTATGAGTGTCTGTATGGTTTGTGGTAGATGCATGAATCACTGACTCTCTGTTTCTATCTGTTTTGAAGACAGCATGTGTGCAGGACTGTATGGGTGAATGAGTGTGTATATGTGTGTGTTAGTGAGTGAATGACTGTCTCACTAGTGTCTTTATCAGTAACTACATATGTTTTAATCTAGTATATGTGAATATTGATGTATATACGTGAGTATATGTGAGAGTAAGAGATTGTAAGAGTTCCTGTTTAAATAAGTATGTGTTTCTATAAGTGATTGTTTAAGAGAGTACATATGTGTAAGTTTCCTTAGAAGTAAAGTGGTAGTTTGTGTATAGCTGTATATGCAAATAAATGGATGTTCAATAGTTTATTTGCATGTGTGAGTATGTGTGAGAGTTTCTTTTGGATGACTGTCGGTGTGTAACAGGATGTATAGGTGTATCACTACATATGATGAGTGAGTATATGTATGAGTGTCTATATAGAACTGTCGGTGAATGAGTGGATGTGTATATAGATTGTGGAATTATTGAATTGGTTGTTGTAACTGGTATGGGTATCTCCATTTTTTTGAAAATGTTAGTTTCTATTTTTGAAAATGTGTTTCAAGGGTTACATTACAGTGAAAGGAGGTCTGTCACTCTGTCACAAGGATGGTGTCATCAGTGATGTCATGAGTGATGTTACTGACCATGTCATGAGTGATGTAATATGTGACGTCATCAGCAGTGCATTGCACGCGCAAGTTATAGTGAGTCCAACTAACTATAACGTGGGAATTTCAATGGTTTTATGTGAGTAAAATTTCCAGCTAACTATAACTGGTGTGAAACCTATAATTTTTTCAGTGAATTTAATAGGTTTTTTAAATGCTAATTCCTAACTATAACTGGTGTGAAACCTATGGTTTTTTCAGTGAATTTCATAGGTTTTTTAAATCCTAATTCCTAACTATATATAGGGCCTCAAACCTATGTTTTTTTTTATGTATATTTTTCCCCTTTTTTTTGTTTTTGCCCTGGAGCGCTCCGGGTGCGCTTACCGGTGAGCGCACGGGTAAGCGCAGTGTTACGGGGCGTTCCCGGTGCGCGTAACAGTGAGCGTCCCGTTAGCGCTATTGCCGCAAACAAAAACAACATTGTGACATATCACGTAGCCGCGACACAGTGCGTCATAAGACACGTATCGCGAAGCCGCGAGATGCGTATTATGACGCACGGCGTAAGCGCACCCGCAAGCACCCGAGCGCATACCATCGTTAAACGTAAGCACCCCGACGCGCTTACGCTACGCACCCCGGGAAGCGCCCTCGGGCGCGTAGCGTAAGCGAGTCAAGCCATGTGACTTTAAAATAACACTTTTCATTGGTTCAGAACATTTTTTTTTCAAATATTGAGAAACCCACCGATTTCTCTCACTATTGCTTTGTGCTTGGAGAGAGCAAGAGGTCTTCTGTGCATTATCTGCTTCTCAAAGTTTCCTGATCTACAGCAATGGCTGCAAGGGAGTCATCCAGCAGTGATTCTGATGTTTTTTTGCCTGAGGACCCTCCTCACCACAAAACAAAGGACCACTTCATTTGGAAATTTTTTCACATCCCTGAAGGAAAAAAAAGGTTAATGCTGCTAAGGTAACCTGCAAGATATGTGGCAGTATTTTATCCAGAGGCAATCCTAATAGGAAATATAGCTATGGAAATGCCACTTTAATTAGGCATGTCCAGGGAATACACCCAAATAACTATGCCAGGGAGAGTGTCAGGGACCTGGCACGGAATTTACCAAGAGATGGCGGCAGCACCTCCACTGGTGGAGCAACACCTTCAAGAACACCACGTGGAAGAATGGTCCCTAACGTGCAGCCGGTCTTTGCAGGCATAAAATTTCTATGCGTGAACTGTGATGAACTGCTCAGTTATGGGGAGCAGAGCGTTGAACTCATTGCTATAAAGAGACAGGAACACCGCTGCCCTCCCCGTCCCTAATTTTTCACAATTTTTTGCTCCTGTTGAGCAGTTTTGGAATCCCTGTTTTTGTTTTTCCCCTGAAAAAAATCCCCAAAAAATATAAAATCGTTCCTATGGAAACTAGGCCCTAACTATAACTACCTACTGGTGACCGCCAGTTGGTAATATAAGTATATGTATATATATATATATATATATATAACCTACTGGCGGTCGCCAGTAGGTAGTTATAGTTAGGATTGTTTTCCATAGGAAATCCGCAACATTCTATTGGGAATAACTTTGGCGCCGGTGGACGAATCTTCGCGAATTTCTCAAAGAAGATAGCCCGCTCCGCTCTGCTCCTTCCCTATAAGTTTCAGGGGGATTCAAGCGGGGGCCGAGATAAAAGGGGGTCCCAAAATGTGTTTTCCCCATGTTAATTTCCATAGGGCGGTTGGACTCACTTTTAGCCCGAACGGCAGAATGGATTTCCACCAAACTTGGCAAAATTGTAGGGACTGGTAGCCCGATGTGCCTTTGCTATGTCTCAAGATATGTGCTCCAGTGGATTTTGAGTAATTTAGGTTCAAAAAATATATATATCTATAAGCGCGCCCCGGTACGCGCACCGGGGCGCGTACCAGCGCGCTACGCGAGTTCGCGAGCGGAAAGCTGATTGGCTCTCGGGTGTCTGTCAACATTCCAAACAGTCCGGAGCGGCCGCCATCTTGTGTCTCGGTAGGATCTAGACACAAGAGGTGGCAAAAACACAGGGGGAAATGACCAAAAGGGGGCAGGGTAGACCCCCCTTGACCCCATAGGTTTGATGTGGGGGCCATTAAAGGGCTTCTTTCTTTCTGGGGTCACCCCGTGACAGGACAGTTTTACAAATCCTGCACTCCACCTTTGGAGCATTTACTTTTTTCTGATCAGGTGGAATGGAAAAAAACTTCCATATGAAGTGTTCTTTTATTTTCGGCTGAGGAACCTCTTCTTCCAGAAATCCCTCTGACTCATCTTCACTGCTGGATGCTCTGGCAGCCATGGTAATGCAAGATATTAATTCAGCAAAGAGCCGACAGCAAAAAGAGAGGTCTTGCAGTCACAAACGTGAAAGAAGAAGTGAAGGAAATGGGTGGGGATTTCATTCTTTCTAAAAAAAACTGTTAGCAACCAATGAAAAGTGTTATTTTCAGGTCACATGACCCGACACGCTTACGCTACGCGCCCCGGTGCCCGCTCGGAGGCGCGCCCGGCGGCGCTTACGTTGCGCGATGGTATGCGCTCGGGCGCTTCCGGGTGCGCTTACGCCGTGCGTCATAAGACGCATCACGCGGCTACGCGATACGTCACGATGATGTTTTCGTTCGCGGCAATTGCGCTAACGGGACGCTCACCGGTACGCGCACCGGGGCGCGCCGTGACACTGCGCTTACCCGTGCGTTTACCGGTCCGCGCACCGGGAGCGCACCAAGGCAAAAAAATAAATAAAAAAAAGGGAAAATATACATAAAAAAATTAGTATTACATAAATATACAATATAGGATTTATTATAAAGAATATTATATTTCATAGCTATAGAAATTAGCTATTAAAAAACCTATGAAATTCACTGAAAAAAAACATAGGTTTGAGGCCCTATATATAGTTAGGAATTAGCATTTACAAAACCTATGAAATTCACTGAAAAAAACATAGGTTTCACACCAGTTATAGTTAGGAATTAGCATTTAAAAACCTATGAAATTTCACTGAAAAAACCATAGGTTTAACACCAGTTATAGTTAGGAATTAGCATTTAAAAAACCTATTAAATTCACTGAAAAAACCATAGGTTTCACACCAGTTATAGTTAGGAATTAGCATTTAAAAAACCTATTAAATTCACTGAAAAAACCATAGGTTTCACACCAGTTATAGTTAGCTGGAAATTTTACTCGAATAAAACCATTGAAATTCCCACGTTATAGTTAGTTGGACTCACTATAACTTGCGCGTGCAATGCACTGCTGATGACGTCACATATTACATCACTCATGACATGCTCAGTGACATCACTCATGACATCACTGATGACAACATCCTTGTGACAGAGTGACAGACCTCCTTTCACTGTAATGTAACCCTTGAAACACATATTCAATAATAGAAACTAACATTTTCAAAAAAATGGAGATACCCATACCAGTTACAACAACCAATTCAATAATTCCACCATCTATATACACATCCACTCATTCACCAACAGTTCTATATAGTCACTCATACATATACTCACTCATCATATGTAGTGATACACTTATACATCCTGTTACACACCGACAGTCATCCAAAAGATACTCTCACACATACTCACACATGCAAATAAACTATTGAACATCCATTTATTTGCATATACAGCTATACACACACTCCCACCTTACTTCTAAGGAAACTTACACATACTTACTCTCTTAAACAATCACTTATAGAAACACATACTTATTTAAACAGGAACTCTTACAATCTCTTACTCTCACATGTACTCACTTATATACATAAATATTCACATATACTAGATTAAAACATATGTAGTTACTGATAAAGACACTAGTGAAAAAGTCATTCACTCACTAACACACACATATACACACTCATCCACCCATACAGTCATGCACATATGCTGTCTTCAAAACACATACAAAGAGAGAGTCAGTCATTCATGCATCTATGTGCTGAGTAATACCCCAAACAAACCATACAAACACTCATACTGATACAAAAAAAACATCTAATAACCCATATACATACACATGTAGCTACTCACCAACCCATGCAGCCACTTATACACAAAGTGAAACACTAATGCATATATTTAAATATTTAAACATTACTCACTAATATATGTATTAACTAAGATACACTTAATAATCCATTTAGACACTTTTTTAAACATTTATTCTTCCATCAACTTTTACATATACATATATAAAACATATCTATTTTTCAGAAAGACACACATTCACTGGATGGTGTCATCAGTGATGTCATGAGTGATGTCACTGACCATGTCATGAGTGATGTAATATGTGACGTCATCAGCAGTGCATTGCACGCGCAAGTTATAGTGAGTCCAACTAACTATAACGTGGGAATTTCAATGGTTTTATGTGAGTAAAATTTCCAGCTAACTATAACTGGTGTGAAACCTATGGTTTTTTCAGTGAATATATAGGTGTGTGAACAAGACTACGTCAGTAGTCGAAACGTTGCATTTTGGAAGGCACAAGGACTGAATAAACATCTTGCCTGGAAAGCGTGGGGTCTGTCTCTTCTTTCGCCGCTGTGCAGTGGAGGTTTGAAGATTTGTGCTGATATATATATATATATATATATATCCTTGCTCCAATTGCGCCAAAAAGACGGGGCTCCAGCGGTGGGTGCCGCTACACGGTTGGCGCACCGTGTAATATCAATGCTCCGAAATCTTCTCTCCCAGCCGAGAGAGAAGAAGAAAAGCGGCACTCGCGGGGTGAGTTTCAGAGTTTCTTTAATTTAATCCTGGTGCAGACGCGTTTCGGGCCAAGCCCTTTGTCAATGTAATTACAAAAACGCTATTGGGAAGACATTTTATGCAGCGCGGTGTTTCTGATGGAAACTGAGAATGGACTACCCGTCTCAAAGCTGCGGGCGCCATATTGGAATGTGCAAAAGTAACGTTGTTACATTCATCATGGGGCAAAATTACATTTTTAAACAACATGATTCAGTTGATTTTCGGAGCCGTGGATCGGCTCACCAATTAAATTCTATCAACATCTGTTGTGACATAAAATTGATCAGAAACAAGTACGTTTCAAATATACATTGTACATTTCAAGATTATTCAAACAGTCCTTTTTTTTCCTTATTGAGTGTACATGTTTACGCATTTTATCTCACATATGTGAATGAAAGCGCCCAATGAATCAAACATTCCATTATTATCTTGCCGTGGATCGGCTTAGGCGGCTCCTATTACTAGAAACTGTGTCCCGCATATTTCAGTGGTCTCTTCATCATGAAATATTCAACTGCTTTTAAGCCTTGCGAGTGCTCAATACACGTATATAAGGGGTGGCAACAGACTGTTGAGGTTGAGACGTTTGGAGTCTCGGTATATCATCGACCTACAGACAAAAATTCCAACAGGTCTGAATAGTGGGGAGGAATTAGCCATCCACCTGGGTAAATGAATTGAATCTGTAAACAGCCAGCCATCTCATCCAAATCTGTTGGAATCTGTGTTGACCTGGGGGGGTGCCCCCGGGAACAGGTACGCGGTTTCTAGTAATAGGAGCCGCCTAAGCCGATCCAGTTTATACAACAACTGACAAAGTGATACAGATAGTCAAACAGTATAGTCACTATCCACTATATTTAGTGAGACACTATAAATTGGTCAAGAAAATAGTCAATTACACTGCTACTAAATCCTCCATCCAAATATTTATTTTTATATATTCACTCATTCTTCAATGCAAATTGCTATATATATAATGCATATTTAAATAACGAAGCAAACCACATTCACTGGATGATGTCATCGGTGATGTCATCAGTGATGTCATTTGAGATGTCATCAGTGATGTCACTGACCATGTCATGAATGATGTAATATGTGACATCATCAGCAGTGGATTGCGGTTGCGTGAAATATAGTTGGTACAACTAACTATATAGGAGCAATTTCAATGGTTTTGTATGAGTGAAATGTCCAGCTAACTATAACACCCCTAAAACTTATAGTTTTTTGAGTGAATTTCAAAGGTTTTTTAAATGCTAATTCCTAACTATATAAGGCCTGAAACCTATGGTATTTTCAGTGAATGTATATATATATATATATATATATATATATATCCTACTAGGTAATTATAGTTAGAACATAGTTTCCATAGGAAAAGCATTTTTTGATTTGCTAATAACTTTGGCGTCCTTTTATGAATCTTGGTGAAATTCTCCCCAAAAAAGTTTATCCAGGTCAGCTCCTATCCTGAAAGTTTGGGGGTGATTTGTAAAGCTTGGGCTGAGAAAAAAGGGTGGTCCCAAAACGCGTTTTTGGCATGTTAATTTCCTTAGGTGCTGAACAGAATTACCCCAAATTTGGCAAAATGTTAGAGCTTTGTTCAGAAAGCGACCTTTTCTTTAAATGGTGTAAATCCGTTCAGTTGTTTTGGAGAAATTAAAAAAATAAGAGTCAAAAAAGCAATTTCCCATAGGAAACTTTGAGCAAGGCTACAGCCGAAACTACTGAACGGAATTACCTCAAATTTGGCAAAAAGGTAGTGCTTGGATCAGAAAGCAACCTTTTGTTTTGATCAACTTTGTTTTATTGGTTTCATCAACATGGCACACAGTATTGGTCAGACAATCCCAAAATCGCAATTTGGCTCGTACCCCCCTCCCGGCCCTCACTCCAAGCCCCCCTTCCCTGGGAGGGAGTCATGTGTCCATGCAAGCCAGTGAGGGCAATATGAACTTAAACCATGCAAATAACAACTCCCTTGCCCGAACTTCCCCTACCCTCTTCCCCAACCTCCGCCTCCCTCCCCAACCGTCCCCCTCCACCCCCACCCCCCCCCCTCCGGTGTGTTCCGCTGCACATCCAAGTAACGCTGTGTATGCGTCCCTGCTGGGCCTTTAACTCTTGGTCTCTGGGTTCTTGTGGAATTCATCCACCAGGCGGAGGACCCCAAGATATTTCGGGCATGTCAGCTCGTTAAATTCTTGAGTTAACAGTGAGACTAGTGGCTGCCAAGTCTCCCTAAAGGAGTCAGACTTTTGTGTGAGAGAGCCCTGTATCCTTTCCATACCCATGATGTACCATAATCTATGGAGCCACCCTGTGTGCGTGGGCTTTCGTAAGGTACCCCACAGTGAGAGGATGTGCTGTGTCGCTGCTCCTACTGCCAGACCCATCTGTCTCCCCCTATTGATTGGAGTGGGAACGTGATTTTGTTTGGTAGGCCCAGCACCACGTAGGCTGGAAAGCGGGGGAATTCTGTTTCAAAGTGTTGGTCCACATCCCGAAGCACTGCTTCCCAATATTCCTGCACTTCCGCACATTCCCATTGCAGGTGTAGCATCGTCCCAGGTTGGCCACAACCCCTCCAACAGTTGGGATCACGGCGCGGGTTACTCTGGTGAAGCCTCTCCGGACTCAGATGCCAGTATTATGCCTCTTTCACTGCCGCTTCCCGACTGGCCACGTTGCTGGCTGTGTGGTGGGCCCTATAATAGATATCTTGCCGCTCCTTGTCTGTAAGTGTGCGCCCTATCTCTCGCTCCCATCGTCTTTGGCCCGCATATCGTGTTGTGGGAGGGCGGGGGCTAGTAGTTTGTATAGTTCCGATATAGCCCGAGCGTCGGTGTTTTTTGTAACAAGCCACTTCTCGTACGCCGTGAGATGTCGGCTAACCTGTGGGACGATGGCTGTACTTGTGATCCAGTGCCGGAGCTGAAAGTACTGGAATCGTTGTGGTTTTTCGATCCCATACATATCCTGTATGGTATCTAGTGGCATGAAACCTTCTGTGTCGAACAGATGTCCGGCGGACCTACAGTCCGACCGTCGCCATTGAGGGAATGAGCTGGGGGCCATCCCAGGCGGGAAGGCCGAGTTATCCAGCAGGGGTGTCATCGGCGACGGGAAAGACGTGAGATTCTTGGCGACCACCACCGCGTCCCACACCTGGAGGAGTGTCCAGGTGACGGGAGATTTCTTGATGTACGCCGGTCTGTCCGGCCGTGCCAGGAACGGGACTCTCCACAGGGGCATGTCAGCCATCGCTCTATCCTGGAATAACCAGTGTTTCTCCGAAGTAGGGCGGGACCATTCCAAGAGGTAGTGGAGCTGCGCTGCCTGAAAGTAGCGTTGTAAATCCGGGACACCCAGGCCGCCCTCCGCGGCTGTCCACATGGCTAAGTCTCGTCGGAGCCGGGGGCGTTTTCCAGCCCATATAAATTGTTGTATGATGTCCTGTAGTTTCTTAATCATCCCTATTGGGGGAGTGACTGGGATAGTTTGAAAAAGATACAGTACCTTGGGCAGCAGGTACATCTTCACCGCCGCCGCACGCCAGAGCCAGGAGAGCGGTTGCTGGCGCCAACGCTGAATGTCCCCCTGTACGGTGGCAAGGAGCCTAGTGTAGTTGTTTTCGACTGTTTGAGCCGTGTTGGGTGTCAGGACGATCCCAAGATATGGCAATGACATACTAGTGTATAGTCCTCCGATATGCATCAGGCCTCTGTTGGCCAGGCGTGTATTGCGTCCTAGGGGTAGGATCACCGCCTATATTTACGCAACTCAGTTTACAATGACTAATCAAAATGTCCTTTTGTTTCTTTCAGCAAACATCCTTCAGAAGCAACCACGGCCTATCGAGCAACAGCAATGGAATAGTCTGCAATGTATTGAATATATTTTGACGTATAGAAGCAGAGTTCAAGTCGAGTGGTGAACTCCGGTGGCCGCACTGTTTATACAAGGTAAGCACAGCAGCCTACATATAAAATGCCATCATAGCAATGCATTAGAAATAAGTCGGCATAACGGGCGTCAGTAACGCAGTAGGCACTTCCATATAGACACCACTTGAACGCGGCACTATAACAAGTGAAATGTACCAGGTACACTGCACTCGTAAAACTGTAGTGTTGCCTTTATTTGTGAAAGGAGAGAGGGCCATATTATCAAGCCTGGGCGACAAAATTATCGCCACTTTATCGGCAGGAAAGTGCTGCTGAAGTGGCGATAATGGATTTGATAATATGCTCTATGGAATTCCAATCGAAGCTGATGATAGATGTCCTTCACATATAACATGAGCTTCGATTGGAATTCCATAGAGCATATTATCAAACCCATTATCGCCACTTTAGTGGCACTTTCCTACTGATAAAGTGGCGATAATTTTGTCACCCAGGCTTGATATTATGGCCCAGAGTGCGTAGTGTACAGCAGCTTCTCTGTAAAATCTATAATTACCTCTAAGCAGTGACAACAGATAGGTTACAACAGTCTGACAAACAGATCCACAACCTTATTACGCCACTTTTGAGTCACTTTTAACATGGGTAAAGTGACGCAAGGAGCTTGTAAATCTACGTCTGACTTTTCAAGAAAAAATCTCAAATCCAGACTCGGCGACACAGTTTTAATGTTCTTTTCTCTCTCTTTCTCGCTCTCACTCTCTGTGACATCATTTCTCTTTCGCTCTTAAACTTATAGACACTGCTGTCCGCTTCGATGTGTAGAAGAACAGCTCAAGTGAAGTTGTGGAATCGAGTGCCTGAAATGTTTGGCCGCAAGGTTTATACAACGGTAAGCACAGAGGCCTAGATCTACAAAGCCTTCATAGCAATACATTAGAAATAAGTCGGCATAACGGGCGTCAGTAACGCAGTAGCCACTTCCATATAGACACCACTTGAACGTGGCAGTATAACAGAACTGAAATGTACGAGGCACACTGCACATGTAAAACTGTAGAGTAACCAAAACTTGTAATGCTTATTAAGCTCATTTACTCACATGTACATAATTCTAAACTCTAATTTTCTTTTTTGTTTTGCAGATTACCAATCGGACATCTTTTGGAGTCCAATTAACAATTTGTTCATAATATTGTTTGTTGTTAAAGTTATTTTTCTAGTTGCTTCTTATATAGTTATAATTCAGTTTCGTTTACATTTATTGATTTAATAAAAGTTAATAAAAAAAACTGCATACTTCTTTTATTTTGTGGGGGAGAGGTATGACGGTCCACAAAAAAAATTATGTTGAAATACTATAGTAAGATATTCAAGACTAGGATTGAAAACTACTGAGTTCTAAGTAACAGATATAATAAAAATAACGGTGAAGAACTACTAAAATGGCGGTGGACGGAGTACGTAATCAACGTTTGGCGCCTCGACACTACCTTTCAAATAAATTTAGAAAAAATAGGATTATTAATATATTACAAAAGTACAGTAGTGGATGGCACACACGACCCGGAAAAAGAAAGCGACAAATTTACTACCTGAAATAAAGAAAGGTTTGCTTGTTGAACTTCAAGAAAAAGAAAAAACGTGGACTTTGAAACGAGGCTGCGCATGCGTAGAGAGTACAACTGCTACACAAAAAAAGGAAAGTTTTACATACTATATTAGAAATGAAGGGGCATATTATCAACAAAAGGCGATACATTATAGACGCTTTTATCGGCAGGAAACTGCCGATAAAGCGGCGGTAATGAGCTTGATAATAGGCCCTTGTAAATTCCCATAGCAGCCCAGGTTCTGATGTTAACCTGGGCTGCTATGGTTATTTACAAGGGCATATTATCAAGCCCATTATCGCCGCTCTATCAGCAGTTTCCTGCCGATAAAAGCGGCGATAATGTATTGCCTTTTGTTGATAATATGGCCCATTGCTCTATTTTTTGACCAGTAAACTTAGGTGCATATTATCAAGGACCGGTGTTAAAATTATCGCTGTTTTATTGGCAGGAAACTGTCGATAAAATGGCGATAATGAGCTTGATAATACAGCCTTGTTATTTCCCATAGAAGCCCATGTTAACACCAGAACATGCGCTTCTATGGGAATTAACAAGGACGTATTATCAAGCCCACCCTCCCAACATTAATAAAAAACTCCAGACAATGCAAGTACCCGGAGCTGGAAGGTCATTTTACATATTATTGCCCTAGAAAGGTGGCGTTCCCCGCGACATGTACGGGGAGAAAGAGAGAGAGAGAGAGCGCAAAACATTTTTGTTTTTTAAAACGACCAAGGGGTGCCGCTCCCCGACACTGTGGGGAGTAGGACCGTAACCTCCCACCGCATACTTCAAAATAAAACCAGAGGAGTGCCGTTCCCAATGCTCGGGCACCTTACAAATCCCCATTATGCAAAAAAAAATGACCCCCGTAATTTGCCCCCACAGGACCTAATGAATAAAACAGACTTCTAGTTTTTTTCACCTTTTCCACCACGTACAAGTACTGCAAGAGTACCCCACCATTTTTTATTTAAAAAAAAATAAAAATTGAGCCTAAATATCCATGTACGACCCCTGGAGCACGCCTAGAGGTTCAGAATGTTTCTAGCCTGCCCCCTTCCCCTTATTTCTCAACTTTGTTTTACTGTTTTCTTGTGACTCGGTGCTACCGATGCACAAGATGGCTGCCAACACTTCCTGGTTTCGAGTTTCCGTTCAGTTGTTTAGGAGAAATTAAAAAAATAAGAGTAAAAAAAATCAATTTCCCATAGGAAACTTTGTGCAAGGCTACAGCCGAAACTACTGAACGGAATTACCCCAAATTTGGTAACAAGGTAGTGCTTGGATCAGAAAGCAACCTTTTGTTTTGATCAACTTTGTTTTATTGGTTTCATCAACATGACACACAGTATTGTTCAGACAATCCCAAAATCGCGATTTTGCTCGTACCCCCCCCTCCCGGCTCTCACTCCAAGCCCCCCTTCCCTGGGAGGGAGTAATGTGTCCATGCAAGCCAGTGGGGGCAATATGAACCTAAACCATGCAAATAACAACTCCCTTGCCCGAACTTCCCCTACCCTCTTCCCCAACCCCCGCCTCCCTCCCCAACCATCCTTCCCCCACCCCCATCCACCCTCCGGTGTGTTCCGCTGCACATTCAAGTAACGCTGTGTATGCGTCCCTGCTGGGCCTTTAACTCTTGGTCTCTGGGTTCTTGTGGAATTCATCCACCAGGCGGAGGACCCTAAGATATTTTGGGCCTGTCAGCTCGTTAAATTCTTGAGTTAACAGTGAGACTAGTGGCTGCCAAGTCTCCCTAAAGGAGTCAGACTTTTGTGTGATGGAGGCCTGTATCCTTTCCATACCCATAATGTACCATAATCTATGGAGCCACCCTGTGTGCGTGGGCTTTTGTAAGGTACCCCACAGTGAGAGGATGTGCTGTGTTGCTGCTCCTACTGCCAGCCCCATCTGTCTCCCCCCTATTGATTGGAGTGGGAACGTGATTTTGTTTGGTAGGCCCAGCACCGCGTAGGCTGGGAAGCGGGGGAATTCTGTTTTAAAGTGTTGGTCCACATCCCGAAGCACTGCCTCCCAATATTCCTGCACTTCCGCATATTCCCATCGCAGGTGTAGCTTCGTCCCAGGTTGGCCACAACCCCTCCAACAGTTGGGATCACGAAATGGGTTACTCTGGTGAAGCCTCGCCGGAGTCAGATGCCAGTAATATGCCACTTTCACTGCCACTTCCCGACTGGCCACGTTGCTGGCTGTGTGGTGGGCCCTATAATAGATATCTTGCCACTCCTTGTCCGTAAGTGTGCGCCCTATCTCTCGCTCCCATCGTCTTTGGCCTCCGGATCGTGTTGTGGGAGGGGGGGGCTAGTAGTTTGTATAGTTCCGATATGGCCCGAGCGTCGGTGTTTTTTGTAACGAGCCACTTCTCGTACGCCGTGAGATGTCGGCTAACCTGTGGGACGATGGCGCCAGTGCCGGAGCTGAAAGTACTGGAATTGTTGTGGTTTTTCGATCCCATACATATCCCCTATGGTATCTAGTGGCATGAAACCTTCTGTGTCAAACAGATGTCCGGCGGACCTACAGTCCGACCGTCGCCATTGAGGGAATGAGCTGGGGGCCATCCCAGGTGGGAAGGCCGGGTTATCCAGCAGGGGTGTCATCGGCGACGGGAAAGACTTGAGATTCTTGGCGACCGCCACCGCGTCCCACACCTGGAGGAGTGTCCAGGTGACGGGAGATTTTTTGATGTACGCCGGTCTGTCCGGCCGTGCCAGGAACGGGACTCTCCACAGGGGCATGCCAGCCATCGCTCTATCCTGGAATAACCAGTGTTTCTCCGAAGTAGGGCGGGACCATTCCAAGAGGTAGCGGAGCTGCGCTGCCTGAAAGTAGCGTTGTAAATCCGGGACACCTGTCCGCATGGCTAAGTCTTGTCGGAGCCGGGGGCATTTTCCAGCCCATATAAATTGTTGTATGATGTCCTGTAGTCTCTTAATCATCCCTATTGGGGGAGTGACCAGGATAGTTTGAAAAAGATACAGCACCTTGGGCAGCAGGGACATCTTCACCGCCGCCGCACACCCGAGCCAGGAGAGCGGTTGCTGGCGCCAACGCTGAATGTCCCCCTGTACGGTGGCAAGGAGCCTAGTGTAGTTGTTTTCGACCGTTTGAGCCGTGTTGGGTGTCAGGACGATCCCAAGATATGGCAATGACAAACTGGTGAATAGTCCTCCGATATGCATCAGGCCTCTGTTGGTGAGGCCTGTATTGCGTCCTAGGGGTAGGATCACCGACTTCCCGACGTCCATTTTAAAGCCAAAGACTCTCCCGAATGTCTCCATTTCGCTTAGAAAGCCAGGGACAGATATCTCGGGTTTGTCCACGGCCACCAAGATATCGTCTGCGTATAAGCTAATAGTTTGTCTCTCCCCCCGAAGCTGATGCCCGTGATGGACGGGCTGTCGCATACCCATTGTGCGAACGGTTCTATGTACAAGCGAACAGGAGTGGCGAGAGTGGACACCCCTGCCTGGTACCACGCCTGATGTCAAAAGGCCGAGAACCTATTCCATTGACCCGGATGGTTGCCCGCGGTGTCGGGTAACAGCTGGCGACCCAAGAGCGGAATCTCTCACCTACGCCGAATCTCGCCAGCGTTCTGTCTAGGTGTTTCCAATTTACCCTGTCAAACGCTTTTTCCCCGTCTACCGAGAAGAGGGCCTCGTCTGATTCATTGAAGTGGGCCTTGTCAATGACGTGTATCAGGCGCTTGGTATTATCAGCACATTGACGGTTAGGTATAAAGCCTGCCTGGTCGGGCTCTATGATACCTGGAAGGCACGGGCCGAGCCTAGCGGCCAGAATCCCGGTGAAAAGTTGTAGGTCCAGATTAAGCAATGAGATCGGTCGGTAGGCCGCGCACTGGGTCGTGCCCTTGCCCTGCTTCGGCAGGACAATTATGTCGGCTTCTAGCATGTCCTGTGGGATGGAGCCAGGACCCTGAAAGGAGTTGAAGAGTTTGGTAAGTATTGGGGCTAGGAGGGGGCAAAACGTTTTATAAAAACCCGCGGAAAAGCCGTCCGGGCCAGGGGCTTTTAGCGGTTTAAGGCGCGCTATCTCAGATATTACTTCCTCCAAGCGTATCTGGGCCTCCAGGCACTGGGCGTTAGTCTCATTGAGGGCCGTAATCGCTGCGTCTTCGAGATAGGCGTCCCCAGCCTCAGTGTCTAGGGTCGTATCAGCTGTATATAGGGAGGCATAGAACTCCCTGAATGCTTCTGCTATTTGATCATCTTCTCGGACCTCTCTACCTCCCTCACCCTGAATAACAGGGATTGTGGAGCGGAGGACTTTGGCTCTAAGCTTACTGGACAATAGAGGTCCAGTCTTGTCCCCCCCCACGTAGTACGTGTGGTGGAGGCGCAGCGCCGCGTATTCTGTGCGGTCGAGGTCCAAGCTTGCGAGCTGTGCTCTGGCTGCCTTTAGCTTTGGCCAGATCCTGGGGGCCCGTGTCCGGCTATGAACCCTTTCGAGTTCCGTCACCTGCTCCGATAACACTTGGAGTCTTTCGGTGCGTTCCCGGTTGTCCGCCGCAGCAAGCGCAATAAGCTCCCCTCGTACTCCTCGTACCACCGCCTTTAGTGCACCCCAGACGGCCGACATGGCCACTTCTCCCGTGTCGTTTATGCTCAGATAATCTGGAATGCTTTTGGAAAGCTGTTGTGCTACTCCTTTGTGTTGAAGCAGGTTCTCCCGAAGGCGCCACTTGCCGCTGCGCGTCCACACGCGTGGGACTGTCAAACGTGTCATAACCGCGTCGTGG
Source organism: Lissotriton helveticus (assembly GCF_964261635.1). Classification (NCBI taxonomy): domain Eukaryota; kingdom Metazoa; phylum Chordata; class Amphibia; order Caudata; family Salamandridae; genus Lissotriton; species Lissotriton helveticus. Next base: position 1,803,588,869 of record NC_136067.1, on the reverse strand, counting down.
TCCGACAGGGCCGCCGGGGTAACCTCGATATCGCGGACCAAGGGGGCCAGGTTTGCGGAGCCGAAGAAGTGATCAATTCTGGCGTATGTGTGGTGTACGTGTGAATAAAAGGTGTACCCCGGGGTAGTGGGGTGAGACCCCCTCCAAAGATCTATAAACCCTCTACTGGCTAACCACTGTTGCCCTTCTGCGGAGATTGCCCCTGTGTCTCCGAATCGCTGTCCTGACCTGTCTTTCTCAGTGCTCATCACCAGGTTGGTGTCCCCTCCCACCAGTGTATATCTATGGTTAGTCACTACCATGTCTGCAAGTGCCCCTTTAATAAAGGCTTCCTGTTTGGTATTGGGAGCGTATACCGACCCTATTGCAATCGACATATCCCCTATGAGGACATTGTAGGCTAGGAGTCTACCCTTGGTTTCTGCGATCTTGTCTACCACACTGCCCATGAAATGTCATGCGAATAGCAGAGCCACCCCAGCCTTTTTCTCATTGGTGGATGAGTAGAATTGCTGTGGGATGGCCCTGGACCTCATACGGTGCCAGTCCGTGGAGAGTAAATGCGTCTCCTGCAGCAAGCATATGGATGCTCCTGAGTTCTCCAGGTAGGATAGTACCGCTCTTCTTTTGATGGGGTTATTTAGTCCCTTGATGTTCAAGGTAATAACCTGAAGCGTCGCCTCAGCCATGGATGTGTGTATGTTTTGTCTCTCTGTGTCTTGAGCTAGAGCCCCCTCGTAAGGCCCTGCCATTTCCTTTGTCGAGTGGAACACACCTGCGCCCTCCCCCTTCAACTCCAGCCCCAGTCCCCATACCCTGGATCCCCGCCTCCCGCTCCCCCCCACTGGAGACCCAGCACTGTACCCCAACTGTGGCCCCCCGCCCCCGCCCTCCCCCGTCCTCAACCCCAACTGGAAACCCAACGTTGTCATAGTCCTGGGCCTTTCCGAACACAGTTCAGGCCCACAGAGTCTTCACGTGGAGGAGTGTGTGGCGACGGCGACCCTGTCGGCCCCCCGTCCCCTCCTGACCTGCTGATCTTGAAGCAGAGAGACCCCTGTGCACACTTCTGTAAGAGCTGTTGTACCAGGGCACAGTGCGTGACCCGTGCGGCTATTCCGATGTCGCGGTGTCCCTGGATACCTCTCGGATGGCCGCAGCCTGTTCATGCACCATCAGTGCTGGGTACAGTTTAAGAGACCCCTTGGGCGAGTGTCTGTGCCCTACTCGCTGCCAGCCATCGTTTGAGGTTCGTGGCGAAGTCTTGGGCGAGGGTCGCTCCGATGGGTCGTCCTTCGTGGAAACGCCGTCTAGGTTTATTCCCAGCAGTGCGCATGTGTCCAGCAGGGATCGGAGTTGTTGCAGGGCTCTGTTCCATTTGAATATTATCCTAAAGGGATGGCCCCACGAATAAGGAATGCCTTTTTCCTGCAAAAATGTAGTGGCTGGTTTAAAAGCTTTTCTCTTCTGAAGGGTAATGGCCGAAAGGTCATGAAACAGTGCCACCGGGTGGTCTTGGTAACGGAGGGGTTGCTTCTTGCGGGCCTTCTGTAGAATACGTTCCTTTAAGGGAAAGTCAGGAAGGAACGCCAGAATGTCTGGGGGGGGAGCAGGCGCTCGGCGCGCCAGGCCTACTCTGTGCGCCCTGTCGGTGCGGATATCAAAATCTTTCCCTTCCCCCAGAATTTCCCTAAAGAGGCCCTGCAGGGAGAGAGTAACATCTGCCCCCTCCGCTTTAAGTGGTACGCCTCGGACCCTTATGTTATTTCTCCGGGAGCGATTTTCAAGGTCCTCCGCATGCGCCTGTAGGTCGACCTGCTGTTCCTTGAGGCGCACCACTTCTTGCTGCAACTGCTCCACCTCCTCACTTCTAGACTGGTCGGCCTCTTCCACTGCGGCCACCCGCTCACCCAGGCTATCCACGGCCCAGCGCAGCTCTCGGAACTCCCCCGCCATGTCCTGTTTCAATGTCTGGAAGTCCTCACGCAATGTATTAAAAAGAGTTTCCAAGAATGATTTGGTGATAGGGGCTCCCTCATCTTCTGGCCCCGTTACGCTCTTTGTCACCGCCGAGGTTGTAGGGCTCTTCTCTCCTTTATGGGCGCACTTCTCTCCTTTATGGGCGCTCTTCCCCAACATGTCTGTTATTGTGCGTCCACCTCTGCGCTGCCCCGACGCCATGGTACCGGCGCCCGCTGTCCACAGAGAGCCTCAAATTGGCCCCTACTCTTAAGGAGACTATGCCCGTGGGGTGCGCCCCAGTTATAACTGTGGTCAGGCCCCAGTCCTCTGGCCTTGATGCAAGGAGGGGTGTGGGCCGCCCTCCGCGACCCTTGCAAAGGCGCCCCGGCCCGGAACCTGTTGCGTGCTGTTAAACTTGGCCTCCCATCCTGTCCACGGGCGTCCTCAGCAGCCCTCCCCAGGGCACCGGGTGCTGTCCACTCCACTCTGCACCGCGCCCTGGGGTGCTGCCCGAGTCACCGTCGTCCCCCGGTCCCCGCTGTGGTGCTGTGGGTGTCTGCCGCCACTTGCTCCCGAGCCCCGGCGCCAGGCCTCCAAGCAGGGGGCTCGGTTTCCACGCTCTGTGCTGCCAGATGCGGCCTCCCGCCCCATCCGCGGGCGCACTCACCGGGCTGTCGAGGCCTTCAGCCGCTCTCCCCTTGGGCACCGGGCGCGGACGCTCCAATCCCTGCCGTCCCAGTTGCTGTGTTCACCCAGGCCCCCGTTGTGTTGTGGGGGTGCCAGCCGCCACTCTCACTCGAGGCCCGGCGCCAGGCCCTCAAGGGGGGCTTGAGTTTCGTGTTTCGTGCTGCCAAGTGCGGCCTCCCGCTCCGTTTAAGGGCGCACTCACCGGGCTGTCAGGGCCTTCAGTAGTTCTCCCCAGAGGCACCGGGCGCTGTCCGCTCCAGTCTATGCTGCGCCTCCGGATGCCTCCCCAGTCGCTATATACACCGGGCCCCCGTTGTGCTGCTGGGGGTGAAAGCCGCCTCTCTTACCCGAGCCCCGGCACCAGGCCTCAAAGCCGGGGGCTCGATTTCCGTGCTGTCCCGGGAGAAGCGATGTCCGCTCGCGATCACCCTCCTCGATGCTGGGCGACTTCCAGGCGGCCGGGTCCGCTTCCTCTGCTCCCTGTCGTCTCCCAATGGCCAGCACCCAGGAGCCAGGCTTCCTCAACAATCAGGGAACCTCGATCGCTCCCAAGCTTCGGCCGCCTCTTCCTTGCAGCAAATGGTGGGCTCCGGCACCGCGGAGGAGCGGGTCCCGCTCGGGCCGTATTCCGGCTCTCGCTGGCCAAAAGTGCTATCGAGGGGTGCCCCCTATTGCGCTGGGCATCGATCGCTCTCACTCTGGGGGTACAAGGGCTAGTGAATGGTCAGGACGGGGGACTGGCCCGGGAGCCTCACACACCTTCGTCCACCCCGGTCGCCATCTTGGCCACGCCTCCCAACCTTTTGTTTAAATGGTGTAAATCCATTCAGTAGTTGCTGAGAAATTAAAAAAATAATAGTTTTGATATCTAGGGACGCGGTGGAGTCGCAACCCCTCCAGACCACGAGCTTCATTCTAACTGGCTGTCATGACGACAAGCTTCTTTCTAATTAGCTGTCATCACTCCAAACCAGGAAGTGTTGGCAGGATCTTGTGACTCGGTAGAAGCGAGTCACCAGAAAACAGAGAAACAAAGATATAACAACAAGAGAAGGGGGCAGCGAAATTCTCCCCCAAAAAAGTCTATCCCGGTCAGCTCCTATCCTGAAAGTTTGGGAGTGATTTGTCAAGCGGGGGCTGAGAAAAAAGGGGGGTCCCAAAACGCATTTTCCCCATGTTAATTTCCATAGGAAATTTTGAGACGGGCTACAGCCCGAACTGCTGAATACAGCCCGAACTGCTGAACGTAATTACACCAAATTTGACAAAAAGGTAGAGCTTGGTTCAGAAAGCGACCTTTTTTTAAATGGTGCAATTAAATCTGTTCAGTAGTTTGTGAGAAATTCAAAAAATAAACGAAATTCCCCTCCAAAAAAGTTTATCCAGGTCAGCTCCTATCCTGAAAGTTTGGGGGTGATTCGTCAAGCGGGGGCTGAGAAAAAAGGGCAGTCCCAAAACGCATTTTCCCCATGTTAATTTCCTTAGGAAATTTTGAGACGAGCTACAGCCTGAACTGCTGAACAGAATGACCCCAAATTTGACAAAAAGGTAGAGCTAAAGGTTCAGAAAGCAACCTTTTTTTTAAAATGCCATAAATCCGTTCAGTAGTTGCTGAGAAATTGAAAAAATAAGAGCAAAAAAATCCATTTCCCATAAGAAACTTTGGGCAGGCTACAGCCAAAACTACTGAAAAGAATTACCCCAAATTTGGCAAAAAGGTAGTACTTGGATTTTTTTAATAGTATAAATCTATTCAGGGGTTGCTGAGAAATTCAAAAAATAAAAGTTTGAATATCTAAGGATGCGGTGGAGTCGCAACCCCTCCCGACCAAGAGCTTCATTCTTGTTGGTGCCACGACCACGAGCTTCATTCAATTGGCTGTCAACACTCCAAACCAGGAAGTGTTGGCAGCCATCTTGTGACTCGGTAGAAGCAAGTCACCAGAAAATAGAGAAACAATATAAAACAAGGAAGGGGGAAGGGTAGAAACACCTTGACCCCCTAGGCCTGCTCAGGGGGTCCCAGAAGGACCCTCAGGGCCAAACAAAGCATTTAAAAAAAAAATCCTGGTGCACTTTGCGCTAGCGTCGTGAATACCGGGTGGGCTAGGTCCTGGGGCATTTCTTAAAAAATAATAGCTGGGGCCCACTGGGGACCCCGCAGCCCTGGGACCACCACCTCCCCGGTGCTTTACTCATGTTGGGAGGGGGGCTGTGGGCTGCACGCCCCCCTCCTGGAGCCTATGATGGCCCTGGGGACCACTACCCCGGGAACTCCTGTAGTGTTCCTGGGTGCCCACCCCGGGACATTGTTGTTTGCTATGACAGGGCGGGAGCTGCAAACTTGCTCTGGATTTTGGAAGCGAGAGCAGGGAAACCTGCTCTCTCTTCCAAAATTCAAAGCTGATTGCTTTTCCATAAGGGGAGCTGCATGTTAACATCTCCTCGTGTGGAAAAGCAATGCGGGCTCCCGCAGGAGGTGGGGAGCCGGCAGGGACCGTGGGGGCATTGGGGCTCCCCCCACTGTCCCCAATGGATAGTTTTGCGGGGATTCTGCTCATGCACAGAATTATGCGCAGGAAACCAGGACCTCTGTGTATTGTGCTGTACCAAAACCCACCTCAGTGCTCAGACCCCCAATCCGACTAGCATCAGTGTCTCATTCGTTCTCCGTACTACAGCGAATCTTCCAATGATTAGACAACCCAGAACAAGCGACTTAGGTACCTCTCGGGAATAGTGGGAATCAAGAACACTCTTTCATTTTTATTCTCATAAATGTCCAAAATGTGAGTAATCAGAGACACAGTATAGTTTAAAATGTTTATTTCAACTACGTGCTCTAAGAAGCAGTACCTTTGCTAACATAAGTAAAAATATGCATAAAATCAATACAATCAGCATTGCTACAATCCCATAAAATACAAAAGGAGGAATCATAATATAATGATAGTGGAACCAGGTCTATAGTGCCTTGTGTACCGCCCTCCCTTGCTAGGAGCTATGTATTATAATATTAAAAGATCCCTAGGCTAAAACGGGGAACCCCATACCTCCAAGATCAGGTGAGGTGAATCACATCCCAGATCAGCACAGCTCTTCATCGATGGGAAGATGTTCTCCAAAAGATGCCTCTCTAATGCATGCAGTGCAATATTAAAAGCACCCGAGTTTCAGCAAATGAGCAGCTGTGTGAATGTTGTGTCTAGAGCGTGGGCCGATCATACTGCATCAACAGAATACATTGTTATTTAACCTTGAACACTTTGTGCAGACTTTAGGTCACAGTGTGAGTCTAGTGATGTAAAAAAACAGACCGTTCTCATATGAAGGAAAGCAAGCAGTTTGTCTTTTGGGATATCTGGATGGATAAAGAGGGTTTGAGGAGATTAATGGCGGAGGGAGGGTGAGAGACTGGGACCATCAGGGAAGTGTTTACAGTTGGATTAACAGGTTGGAAAAGGAGAGACTAGAGGACTCTGCGTGCTTAACACGAGGGACATAACGATAGGAATGACAAGATGCAATGCGCAGACAGGTTATGTAAATTAATGTAAAAAGTATCATGTTTATGAAATGTTGTCGTAATTGTATTCAAGAGTGTTAAACAATCATTTCGTTATTTTTATTTATTGTAGTGACCCCCGAAGAAGGGCCCATGAGCGGCCCGAAATGCATTGGGTTTTTATATGAAATAAAGACTGCTTGCGTTGAACTTTGCATTATCCATATTCTTACGAAAAGCCTGGATTGGCACAGTCTGAATACTAGAAAATTTAAAATTGGCAGCTTTATCCGGTCTGTGGATTTGGATTTAATAGTGAAAATAATGATTTTAAGAGAAAGAAAAAAGATTACGGTGAAAAGTTGGAATATTACAAAGTAATGGTTAAACATTTTGGTGAAATCATGCACGCCAGGGGCGGCATGAAGCTGTGCGAATGGTTCTTTGGGGCTACATGTAGTCCCATCACTTAAGAGTACATTTTGACTAATGGCAGTGGGGCAAATGCCTAATAACCGATCCACACGCAATTGACAATAAAGGAAAGATAAAAATGGAGAAAACAAGAAACGTGTTAAAAAAATTGTGCATCCCTCCACCATTTAAAAAACTTCATAACTATAGCCCTACCCAGGGAGTGCACCCGTTGGTTCAGCAATTATACGGATAAAAATCAAAAGGGACGTTTAAATCCACATAACATCATCAAAAGATCGGAGTTCATCGCAAGTGGCAGAGAAAACACACGGAGTGACTTGGAGATGGAGATATTGAAGATTATGGCACATTTTATAAAAATAGACATGGCAATGAAAAGACGGAATATTTGACTGCACATTTGCATTTTGGGACATGTAGTTTGTCAAGAGGAAGCATGTACGCGAAGGCGGGAATCTGGTGTGGAGTTCTAGCCATTTGGGAGGGGGAATACGGAGGTATAGAGCTTTAAAAAGGGAGGCGGGAGCGGAGCTTTAAAAAGGAGGCGGGAACAGGTGAAGGGATTACTGCTCGAGTACGATGTCGATGAAGATGGGTTTTTAAATACAAGCACAGCAGGTACGTAGGAAAGGGGGTTGGTAGATACGTGTTGATTTATGATGAGAAAATGTGGGAGAGAAAAGTGGGAAGCCGATGTCTAATTATTCACGAGAACAGGGAGAACAGCACGAAATACATTTGATTGTATTAACTTCAAAGGGCAGTTTTAAATCTCGAGCTATGAGGTTTTTCCATGTTTTTCAATTCTGGGATATCAAGACGTTTTTATTTTGGGATATCTGGATGGATAAAGAGGGTTTGAGGAGATTAATGGCGGAGGGAGGGTGAGAGACTGGGACTATCAGGGAAGTGTTTACAGTTGGATTAACAGGTTGGAAAAGGAGAGACTAGAGGACTCTGCATGCTTAACACGAGGGACATAACGATAGGTTATGTAAATTAATGTAAAAAGTATCATGTTTATGAAATTTTGTCGTAATTGTATTCAAGAGTGTTAAACAATCATTTCGTTATTTTTATTTATTGTAGTGACCCCCGAAGAAGGGCCCATGAGCGGCCCGAAATGCATTGGGTTTTTATATGAAATAAAGACTGCTTGCGTTGAACTTTGCATTATCCATATTCTTACGAAAAGCCTAGATTGGCACAGTCTGAATACTAGAAAATTGAAAATTGGCAGCTTTATCCGGTCTATGGATTTGGATTTAATAGTGAAAATAATGATTTTAAGAGAAAGAAAAAAGATTACGGTGAAAAGTTGGAATATTACAAAGAAATGGGTAAACATTTTGGTGAAATCATGCACGCCAGGGGCGGCATGAAGCTGTGAGAATGGTTCTTTGGGGCTACATGTAGTCCCATCACTTAAGAGTACATTTTTACAAAAACTGAGACATTTAGTGTTGTGTGCAAAGGCGGCAAAATGGCATTTGAGCAACTAACTTACTAATGCCAACATGGCAATGTGTGCAGGCAGAACCGTATCCTCACTACAATAGGGCCGGCCCTGGGTCATGGGGTCCCCGGGGCTATAAGTGGCCCAGGAGGGGGGCCACGCAGCCCCCCGAAATAAAAAATTAAATACATAAAGGCCGGCCCCTGGGGTTCGGGTCCCCGGGGCCAATAGAGGCCTCAGGAGGGGGCCACTCAGCTCCACCTCCTTAAAAAAATTATATATGTGGCCATGCCCTGGAGGATGGGGTCCCGAGAGATGGAATTGTCAATGGGAGGGGGCCCTCTTCTAGTTTTTTTTCTTTTTTTAAATAATGAAAATGTCGGCATGCTTTGGGGGATGGGGTCTCCGAGGCAAATGTAAATTAGTGTACGTGGGCATTTTTATTTAAACATTTGTTTCAATGGAGTTGCGACTCTAGTACGGCTATCAGCGTGGCCATTCGTCTGAAAGCGATGGGTGCGCGGCTCTTAGCGCGCCCCGTGTGAAAGCGATTGGTGCGCAGCTCTTAGCCCGGCCCCCCGTGTGAAAGCAATCGGTGCGCGGCTCTTAGTATGGCCCCCTTGTGATCGCGATGGGTGTGTGGCTTTAAGTCACGCTGGGTGTGTGACTCCAAGCAGGAAAAAAAATATATACTTTTTCAAAAACAAAATTATATGTTGGGTTACTAGGTGGCTCTAAAAAGAGCCCCTGTGTTTATTGGGAGATTTTTGTAGCTACATGCAAGTGCCGAAGCAGAGCCTTAGGTTTTTGAGAAGGACTCTGTTTCCCTTATCTATGAAATGTAGACCATCACTCCTGTAGATGCCATGCATATCGAAACGCAGATTGTTGTTGAATATGGACCCCATACTATGGTCTTGGAGGTAAGCAGAAACAGTTGTATTGACATTTTTTCTAGCTTTCTCAATCTGTGGACACAATTGATTGGACCACTTCCATTTCTGTCTTTGGCATATGTTAGAGTATATAAAGGCAGTTTGGGGGAAAAGCAACATCAATTCTGCAAAGGAGTCCTTCATTAGCATTTCCAGACCTACCCCAGTCAATGTGCCTAGGTTGCCTGGTCATTGGCACCACAGTGCACAATCATGAGGTCAGGGGGTTGGAGATGTAAGAAGGTGTTAACCAAAGGCATCAATTGGTGCCACTTTAATCCTCTTTGTCCAATCCATTTAATGTCCACATTTTGCAAAGCTGGATCTTTGTCAATACCTCCGTGTTCAGCATACATTTTGTACCAGAAAATGTAGCTGTATCCCACAATCCACACTCTAAGCATGTTGAAGGGAAATTTGGATGCACTGAAAAGATGTGTGTAGTCAAAGTAGATAGTTGGTAGAATAAGAGGTATCTAAAATAGAGGACAAGATGCAGTTTTAAAACAAGAAGACAAATGAATGGCTGTTTAAGAACATTATATAGTCAAAAATAGGATGCATGTTTCGGTCTTTAAAAAGCATGTTTTTTATTGGTTGGTAAAAACTGTTTGAAAGGTACATTAGATAGGATAAGCTCATGTTCTGGAAAGTCAGGCACATTTGCAGTTTGTAGTCACAACATTGTGTGCTGAACTTGTGACCTGTCAGTTCAGTTAAGTGTTCCATGAACTGTTACTATGGAAACAGGTATCAAGGAGAATGGGGTAGGTTAGAAAGTTAACTGTCACATTAAAATGTGAATTTGTTATAAATATTAAAGTAATATGTTATTACAGTGAGATTTCCCAAGTCTGTGCTATGTTTAGAAGTAGTGTATTAATAAAAATGTGGTAAAATTATTTATAATATATTTTTTAACTCCTGTATGGATTTGCGGTGCCATCGCTTACGGTGCACAGTGCAGGCGCAAATTCAGAAATGTAAAGAAGCATTTTGGGGTCAGTTGGCAAGGGCTGATATGTGTAAGCAATAGAAATAGGTTTTAGAATTTGAAATAATCTCAGAAGCAAAGTAATTTGTTATTTACATCTATATGTGTAGAGAAAGAGAGAGGAAGTTTGTCATTGTAGGGTTTGCTAAGAGCAGTGCATTTTATTGATTGTATGCATAAGAAAATCTGGTGTGAGATTCTCATACTTCATAATCTACAAATCAATTTGAAAGGTGAGTTATCAATTTGTGAGGTGTACTGTGTGCTGCATTTGCTTTTAAAGATAAAATATAAATCATGACATTTGAAGTTTGAGATATTTTGTAATGAAGAAATGTTTATTTCAGTTTTTTGTAATGCATTTAAATGTTGTTTAATATAAATTCTATATAGTGTTAGAACATTGGAATGTTGGGAGCTCCATTGCATACAATGGAGCGCTCCGTGTTTCAACGGGCCAGTAAAGGCTTGCAGAGCTACATTCCAATGTTTTTCAATGGCCTCCTGGAGCTCAAGGGGATTTAAATCCCCTTGAGCTTCGAGAAGCCTTTGTTTTATTTGTTAGAACATTCTGCCCTCTAGTGGCAGAATGTTTTAATAGCCTTATAGCTCTTCGTAGCAGGGCTATACCGGCTATTAAAGTCCTGTCCCTTGTTAAAGTCCCTCACCTTCGGCTCAGGCCTTTAACGCGGGAGTGGGCCTTTAATAGCCGGTATAGCCCGCTACTGGGGCTATAAAGCTATATTATGTGTGTTTTGGAATAGGGATTGCTGATTATGGTAGTCTATTTCAGTGTGTGGATATGTACATTAGTAGTATACCGCATAATTTTAGGTGTTGATTTGAAATTGGAAATGCATATGTTGAGTTAAGGTATTAGTGATGAGATTAGTTTTTATAAGTCTCTAAAGAGGTACACTTGAAATATGCCACACCATTTTTGGTGCCTGGTTTAAAATTAAAGTTTGTTCTGTGAATTTATGAGGTGCAGATAGTGTTGTGGTAGAGAGACATCCATTTATGTTTTTCAGTAATATGGTAAGCCTTATAGCAGAGACATGTGAATGGTTCCTGCTTTGTATTTGGCTGGGTGTAATATAAAAGTAGTTGTAAAAAGGTAAAGTAGCAGTAGAGATTCATGCACTACTTTAATCCCATAAGCACTATCCTTGCAGAGCAGGTATTGCCCTGTCAGTACTCATACACTCCTCCAATCACCCATCCAGCACCATACACTTATCCATTCAGTGCGCTAATACCTAAGCACGTATAAATTCACTATTCACTCTGTTTGCAGCACTGTAATCATTCCAGTTACTAGCGATGTACTTATGGAATGGTCTAGCCACTAACACAAGTACAGCCACAATATTCGGGGCCCTATGATTGCGGGCCTCTAACCAGCTACATACTATTGATACACTCCTCTAAATACCCAGTTAGTATGCATGCAGTCTAGGAATCCTGCTGTCAGCCCCATGCAGTTCTCCAATTACCCACCCAGCACTCTCTACTTATCCTATCACTCTGCCTATACTTAAGCACTTATAAATTCATCATGCACTCTGTTTGCACACTGTAATCATTCCAGTTACTATTCATGTACTTATGGAATGGCCAAGCCACTAACACAAGTACAGCTACAAAATTATGTGCACTATGCATGCAGACCTCTAACCAGCTACATACTATTGATATACTCTTCTAAATACCCAGTTAGCACCCATGTGGTCTATGAATACTCCTGTCAGTCCCATGCACTTCTCCAATCACCCATCTACCACAATCTACTTATCTTATTACTCCCCCAATACCAAAGCACTTATAAATTCACCATGCACTCTGTTTTCAGCACTGTAATCATTGCAGTTACTAGTCATGTACTTTTGGAATGGTCTAGGCACTAACACAAGTAGAGCTACAATATTCTGTGCACTATCCATGCATATTCTAACCAGCTACATACTATTAATACACTCTTCTAGATACCCAGTTAGTACCTATGCAGTCTAGGAATCCTCCTGTCTGTCCCATGCACTTCTCCAATCACCCATCCAGCACTATATACTTATCCTTTCACTCCGCCAATACTTAAGCACTTATAAATGCACTCAGGCACTATCCTTGTAGTATTGTAATCTATTAGTCACTAGCTGCGTATTCATGGAATGATACAGGTTCTAACCATGCAGTTTCACAATCACATGTGAACTACTAATGCTGTGCTCTAGTATCGTTCACACTACTCATACACTCCTATAAATATGCAGGTAGCACTGTTCCATTGCTCAAATCATTAATGTAGTTTCTTTGTATTTTTATAGTTATACATGTCAATATTTATATATAATTATTTTTATTATATTAAAGTGTTTTCAAAACTTTTCTTTTTTTACTGATAATTTGCATAGTTATAAGAAAGAGTTACAATGACAAGAAATCAGCAAAGAAAAAAAGAAACGATGAAAAGAGGCCTATGTTTAAAAAAAAGGAAAAGAACAATTAGATCAAGTACAACAAGGATCATTAAGGAAAAAGCCTTCTGGTAAGAGAAGTAAAGATTTTTGTTAAACTTGTAACGAGTGTTTCAAATTCTAAAAATAAAGAAGTGAGAGATAGAACAAGAACAGTGAAACAAAAGGAAAAGAAAAATTTTGAAAAATTCGGACAATTGGATTATCCAAAAAAGAATGATGTTGGAAGCAGGAAGAAACAATTTTCAGAAATTTAAAAAAGATTGTATAAAAGTAGAGTACTCCAAAATTTACCAAAAAATGTAAAATATATCAAAGGAGATCAGCATTTTACAGACAAAAAAGGAGATTCTAAGTATAATTGAAAAAGCATTTGAATTGAAAAAAAAATGTTTCTCTTAATTTTAAAAAGAGTGAAGACTTTAAATACAATAATGCAGTGTATGAAGGACAAATGTAAAAGAAAAAGAATTGTAAATAGAACACATTTTTGTAAAATATTTTCCGGGGAGTGGAAGCATACTTCGAGTACGGAACATTTTTTTAATGAAGAAAGCTATTTTCAACAAAATACATTAGTGCATGCAGTCGATACCTGTGGTCGTTGTTACGTACTCAAAAACGGTTGTCCAATTGAAAAAGAAAAGATAGTTCCTAGAAATGTTGAAGAAGTAATAGCTGAGGAAGTTCAAAGGAGACCTACCAAGGCTACAGTGTTTACATGGGATTGTGGTAGTATTTGTAGTATACGTCAACAATCTATTGATATTTTGGTAAATTTCTTAAAGGAATATGCAAGAAAAACTGGGAAACAGAAGATTAAGCTATTACAAGGACTGGATCCTTACAAAGTGAGAAAAAATACAGTGTTGCAAGGTCATTCTCTGGCTTGTCTTTCCAGGAAAGTGTGTCAAAGTTGTTTTCATCATTTAAGAATGTTAGCAGTTAGAAGATTATACTACGTGAAAAGTCCTGCATTATATCAAAATGAAATTAATATAGCTCTTTTGCATGGTTCAGTGTTGGATGTAAAAACAGTTTTGATGATATAGAGTTACGTTTCTTTGCTGGTCAAGAGGAGTGTAGAGAAGGTGAAAGTTTGATAAGAGTAGGTGTTGAAGAAGAGATGGAGGATAATACTGATGTGAAGTTTGAAAAATAAATAAGAAAGTTTAAAGTAGTTCCTGGTGAAAATCTCAACTATGTTTGTATTTGTTGCCGACATACTTATTATAAAATTCAAACTAGGAATGTAGATGTGTGGTTAAAAAGTGAAAGGGAAAACAATGATAAATGGAGAGAATTTGCTGCATATCTGTTTGGGGAAGGTCATTTTGAGTTAGGTACTGTACAATGTATTTGTACATATTGTTACAATAAATTAAAAGAGAACATAATGGCAGCTAAAACTGTCCATAATGACTTAGAATTAATAGCTATACCTCCAGAACTTAAAGATTTAAATACATATGAGGCCATCCTTATTCAATCTGTGCACCTGTTTCAGCCTATAATTCGTATGGAGCTTAAAACAGGTAAGATGCCTCCAACTTATCTACAAAGAGGTTTAGAAGGAAGAGTTGTGTATTTACTTTTAGATTTTAAAGAAACATTTTGAAATTGTTGGTGTAGAAAAAGAGGATACTGAACCTGTAGTCTTTCTTGTTAATGGTGTACCCACAAAAATATCGGAAAATATGGCAAGAGTTAGTAGATGTCCTGAAAGTCAAAAAGGCTACATTATATCTGGTGCAAAACAATATTTACTATAGAAATGTAAATGTAGAAGAAGAAGAAGAAATGAGCTTAGAAGATGAAACACACATTTCAAGTGAACAAATAGAAAAAGTGGAGAACTCAAGAAAAGAAGAAATTTATGAACATCATACTATACACCCTCTACATTCAGAAGAGCTAATAGAAGGTACTATTGAGTTGTTCCAGATGAAAAAAGCAAAAGGAACTCCCATGAGTGTCTGGGGAAAAAGCTTAGAAGTTCGTTGTTTTCAACATCTGTTCCCTACTGGAAAAGGTGAACGATATGATGAACAACCAGTTCAGATTCCAGCTTCAGAATATTGTACTTCACAACTACACTCAGAAGAACCAAGATTTCACCAGTGTATTCCATATTTGTTTCATATTTTATTTGAAAGTGATCTGTCTGCACTTTCATATGCAGTCAACCATATAGTAAAAACAGGAATGCATCTTTCACATGTTTCTGCAAAGACATTTATGGACAAAGTTGAAGAAAGAGACAATTATTTAAAATCACAGTTAATTAATTTTATAGCATGTCAATGTGGCACTACTGAATATTGGTATCAACGTCATTGGGAAATTAAAATGTATGTTAGGGAAACTTAGGAACCCCAACGTGGTTTGTTACACTTAGCTGTGCTGAATACGCATGGGATGATTTACTGGATTTTCTACGAGAAGCAAATTCAAATATAGAAAATATTGAATTAAAGACAGCTGGAGAACTGTATTCCCTGGATCCTGTAAATGTTTGCAGATATTTTAATCATAGGTCTGAAGCTATGATGTATTTTGTCTGTAATAAAAAAATCCACCTATTGGCAAAGTTATTGATTTCTTTTGGAGAAAGGAATACCAAGCTAGAGGTGCTCCTTATATGCATATGCTTTTATGGATGAAGCATGCACTTAAATTTGGAACTGATTTGGATGAGACTGTTTTATCTTTTATTGAAGACTATGTTACCTGTGTGATTCTGAAAACAGGAGGAGAAAATATCTTATGACAGTTTCAAAGTCAGCAATGTGGAAAATATTGCCGACGGAAATATAAGTCAAAAGATCAATTTTACACAAAATGTTGATTTGACAGACAGGGCGGCCGTTCCTTTCATCATTTGGCTCCTCATGCCTGGAACGAGCTTCCTCTCTCTCTTAGACAGACCCCCAGCCTTCTGTCTTTCAGAAAGGCTTTAAAAACCTGGCTGTTCACCAGATAGGCTTGCCGCTTTTCCTTGCTGTTGAGTTGTGTTGCTGCCCTTGAAGGTTTTCTTCGCCAAAGCGCCGGGACACTCCTTTTTGGAGTAGCTGTTGCGCTATAGAAGAACGTGTTAACATAACATAACATAACATTTGGCTTTCCACATCCAGTAATTTCCAAAGGAAGAGTGAACAGGTTTATGTCAGCAGTGAGGCATACTATCACTCGAAAATCACCCAAAAATACTTACAATATAAAAAGAACAGAAGAATCGAAGTACATTAATGATTACAATCTGGTGATTTTGAAGATGTGGAATGCAAATATGGACATACAATATGTTGCAGATACCTCAATTGCTGTTGCTCGCTATGTCACATCATATATTACCAAATCTGAGAAGACAGAATTGAAAGAAATGTGAGAGGAAATTTCACAGGAGAAGACACTTAGGAAAAAATTGTACAGCTTCAGCTTGAAGATGCTTTCACATCGGGAATTTGGATCATATGAATGTTCAGATCGATTGGCATCTGCCAGTTTATATTCAAAGTCAAGAGGAATCATTTGGATAAGTCTAAGTCTTGCTGCACCACGAAATCGAGTTTTGAAATCTGTGCAAGAAATTTAATACTTGGCACTGAATGAACCGGAGAGCACAGATATTCTGAAAACAAATATGTTGGATACATACTAGGCAAATAGAAGTCCATACCTGGAAAACATATGTCTATAATAATAAATAAATATTTATTTGTAAAGTGCACAGCTACCTCCGAAGTGGTGTCCCGGCACTCGGGGCCCTCGGGAAGATTAAGCAAGCTATTGCCCAGAGTCACATGGTGCTGGGCCAACCTGCCGCCAGTGCCCGGGATAGAACCGTGAACCTCGTAGTGCGGAGTCAGGCACCCTGGCCGCTGCGCCACACCTCTTCCACAATATATGAAATACTGCAACATTATAGCTTTAAAAAATGTTTTATGGAAAATATAAATGAAGGAAAATACGATGTAATTGGATCTGAAGGATGTTTGGTAAAGCATGCCAAAGGAAATCTGATTAATCACAGGAAACTAAGTTGCGATACTCCAAATAAAAGAGAGTTTTTCTATGTAGCTCTTCTGCAACTCTTCAAAACTTGGCGAACTGAAATGGAATTACTTGGAGATTGGGACTGCTATGAAGATTCTTTCAATGCATGTAAAGATTGTATTGTATTGTATTGTATTGTAATTGCATTTATATAGTGCTTACTACCCATGAAGAGGGGTCAAAGTGCTTTTTCGGCAAGTAGCACGCTACTCCGGGACCCATAGAGGGTTAGTGTTGAATTAGTAAAGTGAAACATGCAAGTACATTTTAATTGGTGGATAGATTAGTCAGTTATTTGGATTTTTGAATGATAGCAGAAGTATAGAGGAGGACAAAGGTTTGTATTTATATAGCGCTTGTTGACGCACGCTATTCAGGAAGCTTATAAAGGGTTAGTGGTGAATTAAAATATGGTGAAATATGAAGTAATTTCAGTGGTGGATATTAGTCAGTTATTTGGAGGGAGAAGGATAGCAGAGGGATAAAAGGGGAAGAAAGATTTGCATTCATATAGCACTTGTTACCCCTGATGGGTGTTGAAGCACTTTTCTGGTGAGTAGATGCTACTCCGGAACCCCTGGAGGATTAGTGTTGAAAATTAGTATGGTAAAATATTAAGTAATTTGAGTAGTGGATATGTTATTCAGTTATTTGGGTAGAGAAGGGTAGGTGGCCGGATAGAAGCGGGAAAGAGGTTTGTATTTATATAGCGCTTGCTACCCCTGATGGGGTTTTGAAGAGCAATTAGCACCCTACTCTGGAACCCATCAGGATTAGTGTTGAATTAGTATGGTGAAACATGAGAGTAATGTTAGTTGTGGGTATGTTAGTCAGTTATTTGGATTGAGAAGGTTTGGGGAGGGGTAGTAAAGGAACAAGGGTTGCATTTATATAGCGCTTGTAACCCTGATGGGGTGTTGAGACGCTTTATTGTCAGGTAGCTTGCTACTCTGGAACCCAATAAAGGATTAGTGGTGAATTAGTATAGTTGAATATGGAATTTGAGAAGTGAACATGTTAGTCTGTTAATTTTGATTGAAAAGGATAGTGGAGGGATAAAAGAGAAAAGGATTTAAAAAAAAAAAATTTTTAGTTCTTAGCAGTAGGAGGAGACTTTTGGATGAGTAAAAAGGAGTTTTGGAGGGGAGGAGTCACAGGGAAGAGTTTAGAACGGTTTGAGAGAGTGGATGTAGAGGATATATTGATAGATGTATAGGATGAGAGAAAGGGTAGTGCATTGGAAGGAGTAGTAGAATGAAGTTTGAGATGAGTCAGAAGGTTGGTCTAGAAGATATATTAAGCGAAGTATAGGCTGAGAAACAGGGCAGTGCATTGGAAATGCTAAATTTGAAGAAAGTGATAAATATATAGATACATAAGTACATTGAAAGTATATAGATACATAAAGGAGGTAAGTATATGTAGATTAAAGATATTGATAGAAGCACAGTATGAGAAATAGGGTAGTGCGTTGGATATGCTTTTTCAGGAGAAAAGTAACACACAGATCCAAGTACATGGAAGGTACATAGATGCACAATGGAAGTATGTAAATGTAGACCAAAAATATGATTTTTATTTATGCATTAATATTACTATTTTGTCTCTCAACAACATAAATATTTTACATGTTTATACAAAGTAATACACAGAGATAGATACATATCTATAGTGAAAACAAAAGCTTATATGCAGAGGGATTTGCTGTAAATTTCTGTTTGCGTATGGTGCTTATGTTAATACCGCTTGCACAGCGGCTGCCCTTAGATTAGAGTTTGGAATCCGCAGTAGTTGGGTGCAGGCTTTAGCAGGGATTGTTCATTGGGTGTCGTGCCTGGCCCGGGGGGACTCGGGGACTATGCGGAATCTTATGAAAAAAGAATTGTTGGGATCCTTAAAAGAACACTCTAGAATTGTGAGGAATTTTAGAAAGGCGGTTGAATACCTGCAATTAGATGAACTAACTTTATTCACATTGTCCCCAGGCCAGTTGAAGGCTGTTCTAAAACTGGCCACTTGGAAATTGAGTTTTAGCCTAGACAGGGAGGCAATTCTTGTAAAAAAAGGCCCTTCGCCATTTCTTGATTCCTGCCTATATAAGAAAATGCAACCGTATGTTTCTTGGAATATACCTCACGGTATACGGCGTTTTTGGTTCCTCGAGGCAGGACCTTCTTCCTCTAAATAATTTAACATCTAGATGGTATGGGTCCCCTGCAATTTGTCACCTTTGTAATATGTCCATCCAGGATATTGTACATGTCCTCTTTATATGTCCAGCCTTGCGGATATTACGTAGAAAGTGGTTTAGACATATATGTTTACAATTGGGTCTCTTGACAGCGAGTTCCTTTCTGAATGCTTTGAATAATCTGCCCAATGAAATGTTCTGTTTTAATATATTTAACTTTTTTTTAATGTTTTCTAGATATTTATTAGAGGGCTTGGGAACCAAATGCTTGTCAGTATCTGTTTTATGCAAAGTTTGTGTATGTACAAATATATGTTGTATTTCTTTTATGTGGATCTCTTATGAGTTCCAAAACATAAATAAAGAATTGAATTGGAAGTGTAGAAGTAATAAAAACGTATGGTGCTTATGTGGCGAAGAGCCAAATCTTGAGTAGTTTTCTGCAGATAAGGTGGTTGTCGGTGGACCTTATGTTGGGGGGTAAAGAGTTCCATAGTTTGGCTGCTTGAACAGAGAAGGATGTGCCACCCATGGTTTTTTTCTTGTATGGTGGGATTTTGAGGCGAGATGCTTCTTTAGAGCGGAGGTTCCTTTGCTGAATGTGTTTGGTGATTTTATTCCTGATGAAGAGTGGTCACATTCTATGTATTGCTTTGTGGGTGATGCAAAGCAGCTTGAACGTGGATCTTCTGGCAACCGGTAACCAATGCAGGGCTTTCATGTGGTCTCGCGGTTTGATATGCAAGAGTAGTCTGGCAGCCGAGTTCTGAATCCGTTGTAGTCTTTTAATGGTCGTTAAAGGTGATCCGTGGTAGAGGCTATTGGCATAATCAAGTTTGGACAGAACAAGGGAGAGGTAGCTTGGAAAATCCCAAATGAGGGAAAATTTGTCGCAGTGTTTTTATAGTAGCATAGCTTGATCTTGCTAGCTTATCCACTTGGGCATTCATCGACAGCTTGGAGTCCATGGTCGAGGTTTCTTACTTCCTTCAATACTTTAGGCAGTGATCCCAGTTCATCAGGCCATGCAGCAAACGGGTTGTAATGTTTCCAATCGCCACACTTGAATATTTCAGTTTTTGAAGCATTCAATTTGAGATGGCTCCAAGTCATCCACTGATCCACGGCTCTGAGACAGCTGAAAATTGTTGATTTTCCAATGTCTTTGGGGCACTCTAGTTGAAGGAGTATTTGCGTGTCATCTGCAAAGTTGTTCCACGCGAGGTGAAATTTATTGATCAGTACTGGTAATGACTTCATGTAGATGTTGAAAAGCATGGGCGAGATGACAGAACCTTGTGGGACCCCTGCTTTTGTGGAGTATGGTTTGGGCGAGAAAGGTGGGATATGGATGACATTAGTTCTATTTTGAAGGTAGGACACAATCTAGTCTAGAGCTGTTCCCTCTATGCCGGCTTCATAGATTCTTTGTTTTAGAGTGTCATGGTCAACCATGTCAAAGGCAGCTGAGAGATCCAAGAGGAGTAGCGCATCAACCCCGTTGCGGTCAACTGTATTCTTTAGGTCATCCCAGATGGCAAAGAGGGCAGATTCAGTGCCTCTTCCCGGACAGAATCCTGTTTGGAAGTCTGAAAGTATGTCATTCTCTTCAATGAATTGTGACATCTGGGCGAACGCTGCTCTTTCTATCAGTTTGCCCAGGAAAGGTCCATTTGTAATGAGTCCGTAGTTGTCAGGGTTCAGCGGGTCCAAGTTTGTTTTCTTCAGTAAAGGGCGTATGTATGACTTTTTTAGTTCTTCTGGAAATATTCAAGTAGTTAAGGAATCGTTTATGATTCTTCTTACTGGAGTGCAGCAGTGGTTGTTAAAAGGATTGTCTTGAAAGTTTGTGGTGGACAGGGGTCAGAAGGGCTGCTGGCAGGCCTGCTTGCTTTGACAAGGTCCATAAATTCATCGTGTGAGATGTGTTGGAAGGAGCAGAGAGGCTTTATAGAGCATTCTTGGATTGTTGTTTTGTACAAGGGTTAGTGCTGGGGCTTTGTTTCTGTTTTAAGTATGAGTCCAACGTGTCTGCTTTGTCCGTGTAATGATTTGCCAGTTTGTCTGTGAAATCTTGAGTAACAGGATGAGTTCCTTCTAGGCAATTTGGTTTGCGAAATTCATTGAGTATTTTATAGAATTCTTTATTTGCACATTTAGCGATTTGAATTCTGTCTGAATAGTACCTTTTCTTAAGCTTTTTTGATAGCCGACTTGTATAATCTGTTAATTTTCTGTAGGTGAAGTTTGTCTTGTTTGGCGTTTGTTTTGAGTAAGGTACGTTGCAGCTTTCTAATTTGTTGTTTTATGACTTTTATTACTATGTTTCTCCAAGGCGCTTTTTTCTTTTGTTCTGTTGTGTGGTTTTGAATGGTATCAGGATGTCAAAAGCTTCCTGTAGCCACTCATATAGATTTTGAACAGAATTTATAGTTTCCAGATTTGTACTGGATGTTAGTTGTGTTTTTAAGTGTTCCAAATTGAGTTTGTTCCACGGCCGATAGATGGATGGATGTAAGGTAGTTTTAGGTGAGTCGCTTAGCGTTGTTTTATGTTGGAAAGCAAGCAAGTGGTGGTCTGACCATGTGACTGGAGTTATAGTTTGAAAGGTAACTAGTTCAGTATTAGTAAAAATGACATCTAGGATATGTCCAGCGGTGTGTGTCAGATTGTGGACAATCTGATGCAGGTTCAATGCGTCTAGGCCGGTGATTATTGTTTTTGATGGGTCATATTGGGTTTATCAAACCAAATGTTACGGTCACCCAGAATGCTTAGGTTGGAGTGTATTGTTATCAGGTTTGAAACTGTGTCTAGAACTGCGTCTGCGAATGTTGCCTTGCTAGGTGGAGGTCTGTAAAGGAGCAGGAAGTTACAGGAGGAAGACGGTGTAGGATTACATCTTGTTAGAAGAACCCCACAATTCTTTATGGAGATGTTGTCAATTTTAGTGATATGTATTGTTTGCCTGACTACAACAGCTAGACCACCTCCTTTTTTGGCAATATGATTTTGGGTGATTGTTTGATAGCCTAGAGGAATGGCTTCATGCAGGACTGGAGCCATATCCTCTCCCAACCATGATTCGGTTATGAAGAGTATGTCTGATTTTGCATGGTTGAGAAGGTCGTAGATGTGATGCTTGTTTTTAGAGAGGGATCAAGCATTTATTAGTAGACAGTTTAGTGAGTGGCCTTTGGTGATAGTGGGACTTTGTTTTGTAGAAGAGTAACCAGTATTGTGTGGGTTTGTAGCAGGAGTGTTTTTAGTGCTGCTATTAGCTGTATTAGGATAGAAATCGTGTAGCTGTATTGTGTTCCTTATCGAGCATGCTAAGAAGGTATTTTGATGGGTCTGCGTGCGTATGTGTTGGAGATGGTGTTTGAGAGTAAGTTGGAGTGCTGTGTTGCTTTTGTGGTGTAACATTGTTGAAGTAGACATGGGGAAGCAAAGTTGTGAGGTGGTATCGCACGTTGCTTATATTTTTTGTGTGTGTTCAAGGCGGAAGGTGTATGAGTCAGGGGAGGTGGTGCAGCATGAGGGTCACGTAGTAATGTTCTAAACTGTCCAATGGATGAGAGGCGGTTAGAAGAGAGGTACTGTATTGCTGTATCTGTGTTAGGTGTGGTGGAAGAGTGAAAGCTTGGCATTGGATTTTGTTCCTTTGTGTGGTTTGAAAGGTGGGTATATGTTTGTATTTTGTGATGTTGAACTAAGAGATTAAGCAAGAAATAACTATTGCAGCTCAAATAGCTAGAGATAGCTCCAGGATAGGCAGAGTTATGCTCCACAAAGTCAAGATCCACTAGGAGAAGCCATACTTGAAAATGAAGCACCAATAGCAATGAGTGAAGTGGAAACGGTGATACAGCAAGCACAACAGGAGAATATTGATGTGGAAAATTTAGAGGAACGTCTGAATAGTGAACAGAAAGAAATATATCACCAAGTTACACAACAAATACAACATTGATTACTGCATAAAAAGAATGATTGCCAATGTACATCATTTAGACCTATTCTTATGTACATCAATGGATAAGCTGGAACGGGGAAAAGTTTCTTGAATAAATGTTTGCCAAGTTATCTACAGAAAACAACTGATTCACATTTGTCTTGTGTTGTAACTGCTCCAACTGGGTTAGCAGTACACAACATTAAAGGGATTACATTACATCGTCTATTTATGTTACCAGTAAAACATGAAAATAAGTTGGAATATCACAAGCTATCTGGAGAAGCTAGTTTCAAAGTTTCAAGAGTACTGAAGACAATTAAACTTCTGATAATTGATGAAGTAAACATGGTTTCAAACTTAATGCTTGCGTTTGTACATTTGAGGATGCAGCAGATTTTAAAAACAAATTACGATGTTTTATTTGGAGGAAAACATGTAATTGTATTTGGTAATCTACCACAACTCACACCTGTGAAAGGCCAACCGGTTTTTAAAACCCTTCTTCATGAAGACACTAAAAATCTTATTAAGAACATGTGACAAGCAAATTATGAAGATTATGGAAACATTCTTCAAAATATTAGAATTGGTGTCTTAACTCCCTGGCTGCGGCCGGAATTCCCCACCTGTGCGGGACATTCCGATCGCGGGCGTGGTCATGACAGCTCCCAGCCGTCATCAGCACACGCCCACCATAACTGATGATGGCCGGGAGCCGTCATCAACACCGAAGGGGTTAATAAAGAAGGAAAAAATGCTTTAGAAAGTCGGCTACTAAGAAACTTGTTTCCAAAAGAAAATTTTGCACCTGAAACTATCTACCGTAGAATTGCAGAAAAGAAATCTATAATTTGCCTTATGCCAACACTGAACGAATGCTCCACATTCAATGAAGAACTGTTGAAACTGGAGAATGAATCAATAATGAAAATGGTAGCCATTGATAAAAAAGAACATGAAGGAGTAACTATTCTTTGGTCAGAGAAATTACAGTTAAAATTAGACTCTTTGGAAAAATCAATATCTAAGACTGCTGGTTTGGAAAGGACCTTATATGTATCTGTAAACTGCCGGGTAATATTACAGCATAATTTAGATGTTGAGAAAGGTGTAGTAAATGGAGCAATGGGGAATGTTGATGACTTTGTTCTTTATGCAAATACAGATGGGATGAATTTTTGAAGATTAAATTTGGTCAGATTGAAGAGGTGAAACACAGTTTCCTGTTTCTTTAGCATATGCAGTGACCATTCATAAATCTCAAGGTTTAGGTGTAGACAGTGCTTTGGTAAATATTGGAAGTTCTGTGTTTAAAAAGGGTATGGCATATGTTGCATTGTCTCGAGAAAGAACATTATCAGGATTGTATTTGATGGATTTTGATGAGCAAAAGTTTAGTGCAGATGCACATTGTGTAACAGAGTACAATAGGTTAAGAACTCTATGCTCTTAGGTGAATATCCTATTTATGAAAAACATTTAATACGTCCAAAACGAAAATATGATAGACATTTTACTGAGGTTGCAAAGAAAAAAAAAATTGAAAAGGATGATGAGTCTGGAAAGAAAATGGAAGGGAACACGGTTGCTAATATTGTAGGATATCAGTTAGAAATTAGTTTAGGTATCAACTGCTATGCTAATGTAATTGTGAACGTTGTCTTTTTTCTTTTTAAATCTACAAAATGCAATTATGGAAAATCGAGAAAAAAGATTTTGTTTTCTGTTACATTATATTTTTGAAACGTTGAAAACTGATCAAATGAAAATCCATACTGCTTCTGATGTGCGAAATCTTATGGATATATGTTCTGGTTCTTCACAATTTACACAGAATGTACAGCAAGATGCTCAGGAATTTCTTATGTTTAGGCTTGCAGTATTGGAAGATGAAGGAATACAAATTGAAAAATCTGTTTGGATTACGTTACAGATGGGATCATAGATGTGACAGCTGTTCATTATCATCTATCACTAAAAGAGACACCGAACGATTCATATATTTGACAATACCAGATTTGAAAACAGTTTCTTTCAACGATCTAGTGAAATCAGCTAATCAAGATATGAAATGTACTCAGTGCAAATTGGAAATGTTGTCAACATTATTTATAGAAAGATGTGGACAATATATTATTTTAATGCTGCAATGTTGTAGAGCAGATGGAACATAATTGGAAACCAAAATTAAAAATGTTGTGGCAGGTCAAGTGCCAATTTCAGGAAGAACTTTTAAAACAGTGGCTATTGTTTTCCACGATGGACCTACTTCAACATCTGGACACTATACTGTGTATTTAAAATGCTATAAACACTAAGGGGTCAATTCCGATTCGGGAAACAAATCTGTACGATGATTGGTATTCGTAGCCGTTTCCGTAAGAATCTTACAAATCCGTCCGAATCGCGTAGTACGATCCGTTCCGAGAAAATATGTTCTAATGATTGCGAACCGTACGAAAATGAAGGGTAAATCCGCACGACATCGACCCGTACAGTGACCCGTACGATTCGTAAAAATGCCGCACGACCCCCCAAGTACGATCCGGACCGGGGAATGAGTACGCGATTCGTACGGTAAACATCGCGTATGAGCTATTCGTACGGAGGGCAACACTATCACATACGCACCGTACCCCTAAAATCAAGGGGTATACACACGGGGTGTACACACGGGGTGTACACACCATACACCTGCGACACTGGGGTGTACGAACCGCCCCCCTACGGTCCTTGCACCTATGATATGGGGTGTACGCACAGGGACATACGCACCGTACCCTTGAAATCCATGCATTTCGAGGCAAAATCTGCTTTTACGGACGTTTTAAGCTCCAGTAGAAAAAGAGTCGTACGGAGTGTTGTCGATACGATTCTTACTTGCTGGGTCAGAAAATGCAGCTTCGATCCGTACGGACATCGCGTACTGCGCGTTTCGATGCGATTCGTACAGATTAGTGAGTTGCACGGTCTTTGGTATGATTCGTATGTAGAACTGCTTTGGGTACAAATCGTACTACATCGGACGTACGGGTACGGTTCTGCATACGATTCGTACGGGAAAAACGCTCCGTACGGATATTCGGAGGGCATTTTACCAAATCGGAATCGCCCCCTAAATGGACTCTATGTAATGATGGACATTTAGAGTTCAAATTTGGGTTGCCTAATGAATTACCAAATTCATATTTAATATTTTTGATGCCAAAATTCTGAGAAGCTATCAACATGAATTACTGAGTATATTTGGGATATTTCCACTACAAATGATTTTGGAGATATCATTCACCCTATTGGAAACATGTGAATATGATTTTAGAAGTCTATCTTTGATATCCTCATTGCAAATGTTTTCAGAAACATCATTCAGCCTATTGAGAAGGTGTGAATATGAATTCAAAAGTTTATTTTGGATATACTCAATGGAAATATTTTCAGAAACATCCTTCGGCCAATTGGGAAGATGTTGATAATTACGGTTTCAATAATTGATTCTGTTCTTTCGTATTGCTGTTGGAAAATTGTGTTTGAAAGAGTGGTCACATATTTGATCTCCGTATGATTTACTATGTTATTAAGAATGTTCATTTGTGAAAATGTAAATACAAAGTTGAGGTTGTTGTAGATATTTTGAAGAGAAATATTTTTTTTAACAATCTTATTGATTGTGTTTTTTTGCCCGCTGTCATCTGATGATCAACAATGAAATCACTATGTATGGTGGAATTCAATAGAATCTGAAGACAGCAAAAAAATGGTCAATTGAATATGTGATGTAATTTTGTAATTATGTTGTGTTGTAAAAAGTATAAAATTCTATGTAATAACCACATTTTTTTCTTCTCTTTTACGGACCCTACTAATAAAGTTTAAAATATTTTAAATTTACATTACAAAAAAAAGAAGTGAAAAAATGTTACTATTAATTTTATATCTCCTTGAAAATAGGTAAGATTAATTCACCCAGGTACTACCCATTCAGCCTATCAAAGACACTCTCACTCCTCATGACCACCTCCAGTCACACAGCAGTACCATATACTAATCCAATCTGTCCACTAATACTCAAGCAGCTATAAATTCACCATACACTCCCCTTGCAGTACTCTAATCATCCAGTTACTACCCATGCACCAATGCAATGACCCAGACACTAACACATGCAGTGCTACAATCACATGTGCACTATCCATGCAGACCTCTAACCAGCTACATACTATTGGTACACTCCTCTAAAT
This sequence comes from Lissotriton helveticus, assembly GCF_964261635.1. Classification (NCBI taxonomy): domain Eukaryota; kingdom Metazoa; phylum Chordata; class Amphibia; order Caudata; family Salamandridae; genus Lissotriton; species Lissotriton helveticus. The sequence continues at coordinate 1,803,561,975 of NC_136067.1, read as the reverse complement.
ACCCAGTTAGTACCCATGCAGTCTATGAATCCTCCTGTCTGTCCCATGCACTTCTCCAATCACCCATCCAGCACTATCTACTTATCCTATCACTGCGCCAATATCGAAGCACTTATATATTCACCATGCACTCTGTTTGCAGCAATGTAATCGTTCCAGTTACTAGTCATGTACTTATGGAATGGCCTAGCCAGTAACACAAGTATAGCTACAATATTCTGTGCACTATGCATGCTGACCTCTAACCAGCTACATACTATTGATTCACTCTTCTAAATACCCAGTTACTACCCATGCAGTCTAGGAATCCTCCTGTCAGTCCTATGCACTTCTCCAATCACCCATCCAGCACTATCTACTTATCCTATCACTCGGGCAATACCTAAGCACTTAAAAATTCACCATACACTCGACTTGTAGTACTCTAATCATCCAGTCACTACCCATGTACTCATGCAATGACCCATGCACTAACACATGCACTGCTACTACCCATGAAGTCCAGCAAACACACTGTCACTCCACATGCACATCTCCAATCACCTAGCCAGTACCATATACTAATCCAACCTGTCTGTCAATACCCAAGCACTTATAAATTAACCATACACTCTCCTTGCAGTATTCTAATCATATACTCTCTACCCATGTACTCATGAAATAACTCAGACACTAACACATTCAGTGCTACAATTACATGTGCACTATCCATGCAGTCCTTTAACCACCTACACACTGCTCATTGACACCTTCATTTTCCCAGGTACTACCCATGCACTCCAGCAATCACACTGTCACTCCCTGCGCACACCTCCAGTCACCCAGCCAGTACCATATACTAATCCAATCTCTCCACTAATACTGAAGCACTTATAAATTCACCATTCACTCTCCTTGCAGTACTCAAATCATCCAGTCACTACCCATTTAATCATAGAATGACCCAGGCAGTAACCATCCACTACTACAATCACGTCTGCACTACACATGCACTCATCTAATCACTTACAGACTACTCATGCACTCCTCCAATTATCCTTCTATTTTCCATGAACTCATTGAATCCTGTTGCCACTTCTCAAACATTCATAAAATAACCATGCACTACACTTGCATTTTTCCAATCACCCACATGCTGTACATACTCTCATGCAATCACTGATAATTTTTCTTTTTTTAACCAGTAGATGTGGTTTTTAAAACCCTTCTTCATGAAGACACTAAAAATCTTATTAAGAACATGTGACAAGCAAATTATGAAGATTATGGAAACATTCTTCAAAATATTAGAATTGGTGTCTTAACTCCCTGGCTGCGGCCGGAATTCCCCACCTGTGCGGGACATTCCGATCGCGGGCGTGGTCATGACAGCTCCCAGCCGTCATCAGCACACGCCCACCATAACTGATGATGGCCGGGAGCCGTCATCAACACCGAAGGGGTTAATAAAGAAGGAAAAAATGCTTTAGAAAGTCGGCTACTAAGAAACTTGTTTCCAAAAGAAAATTTTGCACCTGAAACTATCTACCGTAGAATTGCAGAAAAGAAATCTATAATTTGCCTTATGCCAACACTGAACGAATGCTCCACATTCAATGAAGAACTGTTGAAACTGGAGAATGAATCAATAATGAAAATGGTAGCCATTGATAAAAAAGAACATGAAGGAGTAACTATTCTTTGGTCAGAGAAATTACAGTTAAAATTAGACTCTTTGGAAAAATCAATATCTAAGACTGCTGGTTTGGAAAGGACCTTATATGTATCTGTAAACTGCCGGGTAATATTACAGCATAATTTAGATGTTGAGAAAGGTGTAGTAAATGGAGCAATGGGGAATGTTGATGACTTTGTTCTTTATGCAAATACAGATGGGATGAATTTTTGAAGATTAAATTTGGTCAGATTGAAGAGGTGAAACACAGTTTCCTGTTTCTTTAGCATATGCAGTGACCATTCATAAATCTCAAGGTTTAGGTGTAGACAGTGCTTTGGTAAATATTGGAAGTTCTGTGTTTAAAAAGGGTATGGCATATGTTGCATTGTCTCGAGAAAGAACATTATCAGGATTGTATTTGATGGATTTTGATGAGCAAAAGTTTAGTGCAGATGCACATTGTGTAACAGAGTACAATAGGTTAAGAACTCTATGCTCTTAGGTGAATATCCTATTTATGAAAAACATTTAATACGTCCAAAACGAAAATATGATAGACATTTTACTGAGGTTGCAAAGAAAAAAAAAATTGAAAAGGATGATGAGTCTGGAAAGAAAATGGAAGGGAACACGGTTGCTAATATTGTAGGATATCAGTTAGAAATTAGTTTAGGTATCAACTGCTATGCTAATGTAATTGTGAACGTTGTCTTTTTTCTTTTTAAATCTACAAAATGCAATTATGGAAAATCGAGAAAAAAGATTTTGTTTTCTGTTACATTATATTTTTGAAACGTTGAAAACTGATCAAATGAAAATCCATACTGCTTCTGATGTGCGAAATCTTATGGATATATGTTCTGGTTCTTCACAATTTACACAGAATGTACAGCAAGATGCTCAGGAATTTCTTATGTTTAGGCTTGCAGTATTGGAAGATGAAGGAATACAAATTGAAAAATCTGTTTGGATTACGTTACAGATGGGATCATAGATGTGACAGCTGTTCATTATCATCTATCACTAAAAGAGACACCGAACGATTCATATATTTGACAATACCAGATTTGAAAACAGTTTCTTTCAACGATCTAGTGAAATCAGCTAATCAAGATATGAAATGTACTCAGTGCAAATTGGAAATGTTGTCAACATTATTTATAGAAAGATGTGGACAATATATTATTTTAATGCTGCAATGTTGTAGAGCAGATGGAACATAATTGGAAACCAAAATTAAAAATGTTGTGGCAGGTCAAGTGCCAATTTCAGGAAGAACTTTTAAAACAGTGGCTATTGTTTTCCACGATGGACCTACTTCAACATCTGGACACTATACTGTGTATTTAAAATGCTATAAACACTAAGGGGTCAATTCCGATTCGGGAAACAAATCTGTACGATGATTGGTATTCGTAGCCGTTTCCGTAAGAATCTTACAAATCCGTCCGAATCGCGTAGTACGATCCGTTCCGAGAAAATATGTTCTAATGATTGCGAACCGTACGAAAATGAAGGGTAAATCCGCACGACATCGACCCGTACAGTGACCCGTACGATTCGTAAAAATGCCGCACGACCCCCCAAGTACGATCCGGACCGGGGAATGAGTACGCGATTCGTACGGTAAACATCGCGTATGAGCTATTCGTACGGAGGGCAACACTATCACATACGCACCGTACCCCTAAAATCAAGGGGTATACACACGGGGTGTACACACGGGGTGTACACACCATACACCTGCGACACTGGGGTGTACGAACCGCCCCCCTACGGTCCTTGCACCTATGATATGGGGTGTACGCACAGGGACATACGCACCGTACCCTTGAAATCCATGCATTTCGAGGCAAAATCTGCTTTTACGGACGTTTTAAGCTCCAGTAGAAAAAGAGTCGTACGGAGTGTTGTCGATACGATTCTTACTTGCTGGGTCAGAAAATGCAGCTTCGATCCGTACGGACATCGCGTACTGCGCGTTTCGATGCGATTCGTACAGATTAGTGAGTTGCACGGTCTTTGGTATGATTCGTATGTAGAACTGCTTTGGGTACAAATCGTACTACATCGGACGTACGGGTACGGTTCTGCATACGATTCGTACGGGAAAAACGCTCCGTACGGATATTCGGAGGGCATTTTACCAAATCGGAATCGCCCCCTAAATGGACTCTATGTAATGATGGACATTTAGAGTTCAAATTTGGGTTGCCTAATGAATTACCAAATTCATATTTAATATTTTTGATGCCAAAATTCTGAGAAGCTATCAACATGAATTACTGAGTATATTTGGGATATTTCCACTACAAATGATTTTGGAGATATCATTCACCCTATTGGAAACATGTGAATATGATTTTAGAAGTCTATCTTTGATATCCTCATTGCAAATGTTTTCAGAAACATCATTCAGCCTATTGAGAAGGTGTGAATATGAATTCAAAAGTTTATTTTGGATATACTCAATGGAAATATTTTCAGAAACATCCTTCGGCCAATTGGGAAGATGTTGATAATTACGGTTTCAATAATTGATTCTGTTCTTTCGTATTGCTGTTGGAAAATTGTGTTTGAAAGAGTGGTCACATATTTGATCTCCGTATGATTTACTATGTTATTAAGAATGTTCATTTGTGAAAATGTAAATACAAAGTTGAGGTTGTTGTAGATATTTTGAAGAGAAATATTTTTTTTAACAATCTTATTGATTGTGTTTTTTTGCCCGCTGTCATCTGATGATCAACAATGAAATCACTATGTATGGTGGAATTCAATAGAATCTGAAGACAGCAAAAAAATGGTCAATTGAATATGTGATGTAATTTTGTAATTATGTTGTGTTGTAAAAAGTATAAAATTCTATGTAATAACCACATTTTTTTCTTCTCTTTTACGGACCCTACTAATAAAGTTTAAAATATTTTAAATTTACATTACAAAAAAAAGAAGTGAAAAAATGTTACTATTAATTTTATATCTCCTTGAAAATAGGTAAGATTAATTCACCCAGGTACTACCCATTCAGCCTATCAAAGACACTCTCACTCCTCATGACCACCTCCAGTCACACAGCAGTACCATATACTAATCCAATCTGTCCACTAATACTCAAGCAGCTATAAATTCACCATACACTCCCCTTGCAGTACTCTAATCATCCAGTTACTACCCATGCACCAATGCAATGACCCAGACACTAACACATGCAGTGCTACAATCACATGTGCACTATCCATGCAGACCTCTAACCAGCTACATACTATTGGTACACTCCTCTAAATACCCAGTTAGTACCCATGCAGTCTATGAATCCTCCTGTCTGTCCCATGCACTTCTCCAATCACCCATCCAGCACTATCTACTTATCCTATCACTGCGCCAATATCGAAGCACTTATATATTCACCATGCACTCTGTTTGCAGCAATGTAATCGTTCCAGTTACTAGTCATGTACTTATGGAATGGCCTAGCCAGTAACACAAGTATAGCTACAATATTCTGTGCACTATGCATGCTGACCTCTAACCAGCTACATACTATTGATTCACTCTTCTAAATACCCAGTTACTACCCATGCAGTCTAGGAATCCTCCTGTCAGTCCTATGCACTTCTCCAATCACCCATCCAGCACTATCTACTTATCCTATCACTCGGGCAATACCTAAGCACTTAAAAATTCACCATACACTCGACTTGTAGTACTCTAATCATCCAGTCACTACCCATGTACTCATGCAATGACCCATGCACTAACACATGCACTGCTACTACCCATGAAGTCCAGCAAACACACTGTCACTCCACATGCACATCTCCAATCACCTAGCCAGTACCATATACTAATCCAACCTGTCTGTCAATACCCAAGCACTTATAAATTAACCATACACTCTCCTTGCAGTATTCTAATCATATACTCTCTACCCATGTACTCATGAAATAACTCAGACACTAACACATTCAGTGCTACAATTACATGTGCACTATCCATGCAGTCCTTTAACCACCTACACACTGCTCATTGACACCTTCATTTTCCCAGGTACTACCCATGCACTCCAGCAATCACACTGTCACTCCCTGCGCACACCTCCAGTCACCCAGCCAGTACCATATACTAATCCAATCTCTCCACTAATACTGAAGCACTTATAAATTCACCATTCACTCTCCTTGCAGTACTCAAATCATCCAGTCACTACCCATTTAATCATAGAATGACCCAGGCAGTAACCATCCACTACTACAATCACGTCTGCACTACACATGCACTCATCTAATCACTTACAGACTACTCATGCACTCCTCCAATTATCCTTCTATTTTCCATGAACTCATTGAATCCTGTTGCCACTTCTCAAACATTCATAAAATAACCATGCACTACACTTGCATTTTTCCAATCACCCACATGCTGTACATACTCTCATGCAATCACTGATAATTTTTCTTTTTTTAACCAGTAGATGTGGTTCCGTAAGAACCGTTTTTTAGAACAATATAATTTTTTTTGTATTTTTCTAACCTTTTTTACTTTTCTTGTGTGTTTTTTATATTAAAAACAATTATGAAAAACGAACAACAAAAAATTGTTTGTTGAAGAAACACAAAAGCGCGTTATAACAAAAACAATTAACATTTGTACGCTTTCAGAGCAGCATAGATCACATTATACATTGTTCACCAAAGCAGAGCTCAGGGGCGCACTCCTTCTGCACTGCAATTGCATTCACTTCTGCAAAATTTAAAGCCATAGTAGATTCAAAATAAACAAACACACAAAAAAAAAATATTTTCTAGAGAATAGACAAACAGGTCTTGTCTAAGGGAAATATTAGAAAGATGAATCCTCCCTCTGTCATAGTTAAATTGATTTGAAGCAATCACATTCTTTTTTTGTTTTCCTGACATAAAGTCACGTAGGGGGCGCGCACCCGTCACACCCCCGCGAAAATCATATATATTATTATATACTATAAATGGAAATTTGTATAATCCCTTAATAGTACATTAGCAAAACTGTCTATTGTAATATTATATTTTAACTTTGTATAGTAATTTGTTCAACTTTTAAAATACGCTGAAGTCGCGATTCTGGAAATACGTGCGAGGAGACGTTCCGCACAGTAAGCGGGGAAACCGCGTATTTCATAACTGTACTTTCGTCAAAATGATATAAAAAATAATACTTTATAAATGTAGACAAACACTTAAAGGAAAACTTTTATTTATAATTAATTTAAACATATTTCATACTTTACAAATTACACTAAAGTCACCCCCAGCTTGACCTTTCAAAATGGCGACCGGAATGCGCGCAGCCATCGTGTAGGGTGTGCGAAGAGTGTGTGACTTCTGTATAATATTAAAATATATATATATATATAGTTTTCCAAACTAAAGATTGTTTACGATTTTTTTTAATATATATGTATATATAGAGAAAATAAAAAAAATCATAGGATTCAGTTACACTAGATTTACAAATTCACTGAAAAAAACATAGGTTTCAGGCACATTATAGTTAAAAATTAGCATTTAAAAAACCTTTGAAATTCACTGAAAAAAACATAGGTTTCAGGGACATTATAGTTAGTTTGACAATTCATTCGTACAAAATCAGAAAAATTCTCGCGTTATAGTTAGTTCAGCTAACTATAACTTGCGCCCCCCATGCACTGCTGATCACATCACATATTATATCATTCATGACATGGTCAGTGACATCACTGATGACATCTCAAATGATATCACTGATGACATCACTGACAGGTTGCAGTCACCAAATGGCACTACTATTTCTTAGGACGCTAGATCTCAGGGAGATTTGTGAGGCAAGACATATAGAAGTTTCAACAGGAAACAAGTGATCGGACACAGACTAGTGCTGTTTTTATGACATGATATTTTGTCTGATTTGTTTTCCCACTGCGTTGTTGTTGTGTTTTTACTTGCAACCATTTGTTATGAAATTGTATTGTTTTAACCATGTATTTTATATGTTTATTGCCCATCTGGAAGGATTTCATCATTGTGTGTTTTTAACCTTAAATGTACATACTTGAATTACAATTCTTATGCTGAATATAGGGTTCAAGAAGATTTATACACAGTATATACTGGTTTCAATAAAAATTGTCCTTTTTGCAATTGTGGAAATATATTCTTGGTTTGCTTACCTTTATATGTTGGTTATATGGCGTGTATGGCTTTTGAGTGATTGAGTTAACCAAATAGGAATTTATTTGATCTTGATTCTCTCTTCTGCATCTCGCGAAAGTGTGCATTGTCAAGTTCTAGGATAAACTGCATATGGTTTGACCTGAATCTTAACTGGTTCTGGACTCTTTTTTAATCAATTTTTTTTTACCTGGGAAATCCCATGACTCTTATTTTATAGTGTATCATAAATCAAGAGGCGGATCATATTTTGTAAGAGCTAGGAACAACTAAACTCTTGATTCCTGTGATTTAAAAAAAAAATAAGAATTGCTCTTCATCTTCGTTTTCAATTGAGACACCATCTGGTGTGCAACAGATCACACAAATCATTTTGGAAAGCAAGTCTCTGCCAAGCAAGTTAACAGGACTCGAATCACACAATATGAATTGATGTTAATTTTCCATAGACCTAATTGTAACTAAAACATTACATGAAACTTGATTCCTAATCTGTTCATTGCTTATTTCCCAATAGTAGTCAGTTTGGAATCTCCATGGAATGGACCGTTGAATGGATAGCACCGATACTAATTAAACATAATACAGTGTGGCCAGTCATCTCACCATCTAGGTATGGGGCACTTTGGGCTACCTCTCGGATTGTACCAAGTAACAGCTTTTGATATTCATCACCAAAACAGTTGTTACAGTAATTAGTATACTTGAGTAATTCATCAATATTCTTGGTCTTCAAGCATATTACTCTCTGCAGGATATGCAATCCAGGTTTTGGGCGCAAATCCAAAACAAAATCTGATGTGGATCAACTAACGCCCTCTTCTGCTTGTTTTTTGACTCCACTCTATTTACTATAAATCTGCATAAACCTCTCATATTATCCAGCACTGACTCTTTCAGTTTTGTACGGTAGGCTTAGTTGAAAAGCCAGGTCTTGAGTGCTTTCCGGAACTCCGGTAGAGATGGGGGGTACAGAGCAGCAGGAGTAGGTTGTTTCATGCCCTCGCTGTGAAGTAGGAGAAGGAGCATCCTCCACAGTTACCTCTGTAGATGTCGGGGTGTAAGCAGCCAATAGGGAGGCAGAGCGGAGTTGTCTACCAGGCTGGTAGAAATTCAGGCAGTGATTGATGTAGGCTGGTTCCTGGTTGTGAAGGGCTTTGTGTGCCCGGGTCAATAGCTTTAATTGGCATCTCTGCTTCACAGGGAACCAGTGGAGTTCCTTGAGGTGGTGGGAAATGTGAGTCTGATGTAGAAAATTGAAGATGAGTCTGGTAGCAGTGTTCTGGATGGCCTGTAGTCTAAAGGGGGTGTTTAGAAATACCATTGTAGATGGCAGTGCTGTAGTTGAGTCTGCGTATGATGAGGGGTTGAGTGATTATCTGTCTGATGTTGGTGGGGAGCCACATGAAGATATTCCAAAGTATGCATAGCTTGAAGAAACAGGTTGACAAAAATATTTTCTATTTATGCTTCACTCAATTCCATTTTGTAGTTTTTGCACAAGCTACTTGTTTTGGGCAAAAAAATACTATTCTCCTGCTACATCTTCTAGCTTATCATGAGACTTATTTGTGCACCTAGCTGCTTCCTTAATTAAATATCTCAATTCATCAGAATTATACACAAACAATCTTCTTGTGTCATGCTGAATGTCCCCAAATTCTATTATCAAATTAGCAATACAAATTGCCTTTTTCGCAGGTGGTGTTGCAGCTATACATTCAACAACAGCGACGACTGTATTCACGGCATTTGCAAACCCAGGAGGAACACGTAAAGCTAGCAAAGAACTCCCAGGCAGAGCCCCGGCACTATGCAATGTTGTTATTTTTTGTGTACCTCATGCCTGGTTTACCAGCACCCATATCAGGCACCTACGATCTTTGTCTCTGTCCATCATCTGTGTAAGGAGGAAATCTAAAATTTAGGAGGCCATTTAGAAAGCTTTCCCCTCAATTTAGTCATCTCTTTTTTCATTTTCTTTCTTAGAATCATCAATTTTCATTTGGTCTAATTGGTTAACTAACACCAAAAATACTTTGCTTTCAGGTCGAGCTAGATAGCGCATGCGTTGTCACTTCGAGACCTGCTGTAATCAGTCAGAGGGCTTCAAGCCAATCCCCCTTCTTGCCATTGCTTTTCATTTGTCTATGTCAGTGTCCTTTAAAAATCCTTGCTTGCTAGTGGTCAGTCCTGCCTCTCTGTCTCTCCTTTCACTCTTTTGTTCCTCCCACAAAGCAGGGACTAAGGGGCTTATTATGATGGTGGGCGGACATCAGTTCACCTGCCATCGCTGCTGAGCTGGTACTGACTGCCGGTAAGGAAGCGGTCCTGCTCAGTGTATTAGGATGTGCCCACCACTATAGCGGGAGCATCCAGGCCCTTGATCATTGCGGACAGTGCTGCTGGCAGCAGCACTGTTCGCAATGCACAAAGGCCACATAGTGCATTTCCATGCACATGTCAGGCACCACACAGTGCCTGCCACCTTGTGCATGGAAATGTAGGGGGTTACCATGGGTACCCCCCTAGTGCACATTGACCTCCCCCACAAAATAGGGGTCCGTAACGGACCCCAGAAACCAGCCTCCGCCAGCCTTTCCATGGCAGGGGAACCGCCATGGAAAGGCAGGCTGATGCCAGCATTGCAATATGGCAGGCGGTGCCTACTAGGCACCATCGCCATTCCATGCATGCTGACTGCTCCACCAGTGAATCATGACTATTGCCATGGTGGAAGCCTGGAGGGCAGTCTTTTTGTCCGCTGTAGTCAGTAAGTGATTCCCCCCTCCTTCCTAATGTGGCGGGGGAAATGGGAGCCAGATGGCAGAGGGACTGCCACTGCCAGCCCGGCGGTGGCGGTCCCTCTGCCATCGTAATGAGCCCCTTAGTACTGTCCCATTCTGATACAGTTTTTTATCTGTTCTTTGGGGGACTATTGTTTTCTTGGTTTCCCGCTATTTTACTGTTTGTCTCTGTTTAGCTTCAGCGCCCTAGCTGCTTACTTTCAAATATACCATTCTTCCTCCCACCTCCTCTTAATGCCAGAGTTGTGTTACTGCTGCCTTTTTTACAACTGCCTTCTCAACAGTGCCACCCACTATGTTGCTTGTATTTTAGGCTTTTTACACTTTTTTATCTCCACCGTCAACTAGGCATTTTCTAGGATATTTGCTTGGTTTGGGCTTCTTTTAAGGGGGATTGGGCTTGTTTTTAGGTATGCCCTACAAAGGGTTTATATCCCATCCCCTCTTTTTTCCTGAGTTTTCATTGGTTCCTGTGCACACCACTTGCTTTTCCTCCAGTTCTATTGGCTGTAGCAAATTTTCTTGAAATAACCAATGCTGGTTTAGGACTTGTGCCTTGCATGTGCTGCCTAAGTGGGACATCTAACTCAGAGGTAGGCTCATTATTGAATGTGGTGTCACAGACTCCTGTGTCTACAGAGCAGAAGTGTTACTTTGGAAAGAATTTCAATTTTGGAAAGCAACATAATTTTTATAGTTTTGCTATGCTTAACTGGCATCTGTTTGTTTTGCCCAGTTCAGGTATGAGGGGCTGCTGTGGAGGTAGGGCGCTCCCACGGGACACCCTGCACCGTGCTTTTATCTTTCCTTTTTATGGCAACTCTGTAACTGTAGATTGTACAGCTTGATTCCGACCCGTCCCGACTGTCAGACACATAATTAACAGCGCACCAAATAAAATACAAGTTACTAGACCATCACACTTTAATTACACTTCCAATCCAAATATACAGTCCAGGGGCTGTGTGTCAGCCTCACTGCGGCACTGAAGTTGTATACTAGCTGCACTCTGCAGCACTCTCTCCCAGTAGTAGCCCGTCAGCTCTGTGTCAAGTTATGAAGTAGTGTGCGCATGTTACTTTCACCCACCATATGGGCATGCCACTCAGTACTTTTTTTATATTGTCTGTGCTGTTGTGGGCAAAAAGTCAGAATCAATTAGCCAAGATTCCAGGTCGTCATATTCTTGCATCAAGTGATTTGCCCAGAATCATAGGATATTGGGCCGATGGGGAGACTCGAACCTGGCTCCCCAAAGCCAAGGCCAGCAGCGCTGGGAGTTACGGCACATACTTTCGCCTTTTAAACAATAACTGCATTAACCACATACCCCTTTCCTCCTCTCTGTTCTGTGGTAAATTTACATCACAGCATTAGCTAAAACACCCTGGAACAGGCATTGCTTTGAAGCAGGTTGTACACCTACAGGAACCGAAGAAAGACAAAACAGCCAAAGCCTGTAGCATCTTGCCATAGCTTTACTTTACAGACCAAAACAGGAAAGGTGGGCACAGGCAAAAACAAAGCTATAAAAAAAATATTAATGAAGAGTTTTATTTTCTATCCAACTGTTTCAAAATGCATGGATGTTTTAGTACTATATGTCTACAACATTTTTGTGCAAAACGAAAGAAAAAAAATCAAACTATTACATTTAGAATAATACAAAAACTAGGTTCTTTCCCTTCTATATTCCATCTTTTTTCAATCATCAAGCAGAGCATGAACATTCAAAAATGGCAATCAGTTATTAAGCAAATATTCCATTTGAACAAGGAAATGTGGAACAACGCCTAGAATGTTCTTCAAAAAGAGGGTTGCATCGCACTTCTTTGTCGTCTTTACCCAAATTACCTGTATTGTATAGTATCTCTGACACGAGGTTTCACAACAAGAATCGGGCGGAGTTTTAACGTTCATGATCACATGCCAAATGAAAGAAACCTTTCAGTGACATTGACATTCTTCGGGACTTTTACTTGTTATTGCAGTAATTAAGACTTAGAGGGTCTCCGCAACGGCAACTATGTGCAAGATGTTAATTGCTCAACTTTTGTTAGCTTTCATCTGTGCATCACCTAGTGGTAAATGTCTGCAGATTGAAACAGTTTAGAGAATGAAGCCCAATACAACCCAACCTATTTACCCTCAGCATAGAAGATCAATCCCTCAGGTATCTAATGCAAACACAGTACCAAATCCTTGCATATAGTTAGGCTTGGTTGGGTGAACTAGCCTGGCTTTCTTAGCAAATACATTTTTAGGTCTCACCTAGCGTTGCAGTGCATGCGTTGCTTGCTCGGCGAGACCTAAAGTTAGAGAGGAGATTTCAGAAGGGGACTTGAAGCCCCGCCTATCATTTTCATTGGGTCGCGTCAGCGTTTATGCTAAACACTGGCTTCCCATTAAAAAGGATGCTTTTGGGCTACTGCCCTTTCTCCCTTTTAGACAGCTCATCCAGACTGGGTCATCTGCCTTACGGCTGTCGTGAAGCACTTTCTTATCTTTAGGGGGGCCATCTGTTTCTAATTAGCATGCCCTTAGCGCTGCCATGCTAATTAGAAACAGATGGCCCCCCCTAAAGATAAGAAACAAACGGCTGCCTTCCTGCAATGGCGAGCGCTTGTTTCAGATTTCTTGCCAGGTCAGCGATCGGGGTGGAAGGAATGTTGCTCACAGTTGCAGAAATGCTGAATGTCTCTGTGTCATCCTTGTCCCTGCGCCGCGTGCTGCTGGCAGGGACACGCGTGCACAGGGCTCACCGCGTCCACGGAAGCCACCGGCTACCTGCAACAACACCTGCCTGGAATGTGTGGTCTGTGAGACTTCACATTTAAAGAGCCCGGCTTACACTCAGCGTGCGGTGCCTTGAGGGCATGTCCTCTCGTTGCCTTGCAGACGATTCTTTAGGGTTCAGTCAAAGGTGTTTCCAGAACCCCCATCCTCTGTGCAGCTCCGACTGATGGAAACTACAAAAGGTTAATTCGACCCTAAACAACAGATTGGGAGATTGAATATTTTTAAAGACATTTGCATGTAGTCAGGCTGAACCACTTCCCGAGGGATGTGGTCTGGCTGATGTCTGAAACCTGAGCCCCACTCAGCCTGGTATTAAGGGAGGAAGGCTTTTCTGCTACCTGTGCATGACTCACTCCTGTGCTGTCAGCATGGACCAGGCTGTGTGGGTCCTGTTGCTGCTGCTCGCCTGCCTCCAGCTATCAGGCACCGGCTCCGTCACTAAAGGAAACATAACCTGGGCAATGCATGCAACTAAGATTTAGAAAGGATTATTTTACTAATTTTAGAGACCACTGTACGCTTTGCCGTTTCTAGACACTACAGGAGTAAAGTAAATTATTTACATTATTCATTTTGCATAGAGCTCAACGGAGCTGGAAGACACTTCTAAGCAGGTGAATGCATACATTTTCTTTGGTTAGAAGATTAATATGTTTGAGAAAAACATTGTATATTTTATTAAAAGGAATATGCAGATTTTAACCAGTAGGTTTCCAACAAAACAACATTATTATCAGTAATCTCTGGAAAGGGGCCAGAAATTAATGGACATACTAGCTAGACTGGTGTGTCTCACATTTCTGAGCTATTTTGAGGCACAATAGTGCTGCGTGCGACAAACGGAAACTTGCAAAATCTTCAACAAAGTATCCTTTGTCTGTTTCATCTCACCAATTTCAGATTCTAAACTTTTCAAGGCACTCCAAGCAATTTTTTGCTGTGTCCAAGCTTTTTTTGACAGTGCTTTGAGAGCCTCCGTGAACTTCAATGCGAGCCCCTTTCAGGCAAAGCTGCAAGCTTTTATCCGATGCGATGTTTCGCTTTAGGTTTATAGTGTCTTACAGCTCGCTTCAAAGCTCTCTTAATGTTTACCAAATACTTAGGACCTGGAGCACGGGGTACACTGAATTGCCTAAGATCACACACGCATGTCTACAGGTGCAAAATCATCTCGGGTCTCCTTATTTCGCTGTATAATCTCCAACCTTCACCCTTCCTTTGTTCTTCAGAAACACGCTTTTGTGTTTTTTTTCTTCTGCAGAACGACTACGAAGGGGGCAGAGAGGGACTTGCTGTACGGAAATTATTGCCTGCGTCTTCTTGTTACAAACTTTGTTTCTGGACTAGAGCATAAAACAGGAAGCAATGCCATGGAGACCCCGCCAGGGTAAAAGATGTTGGGTTCGGTCACGGTTCCAGTCTGCTCCCTTGCAGTAAAGCAGCCCGCAGCGTGTCTCTGCAGCCCCGCTCTTTGTCCCTGCCAGGCACCCGCGGGGCCCTTGGCTGTGACCTCAGCATGAATTGCACAGCTCGAGTGTGCATTAAATTTATATCTGCAGGACATGTGCTGAATCCTACGCGGCGCTACTCTTCCTACATCATGGTAGACAGTGGTCTCTGGGGCGGACAGGCTCTGATCCATAGGACCGAGGGGTGCAGGAAAGGTAGACACAGATGGGGGAGTGCTGTATGTGGAAGAGGGTGTATATAATGGAGGGATGGGGGATTTATTTAGCACTTACTCTCTTTGACACCAGTGGTGTAAAGAAACTTCAGGGGGCCCCCCTGCAAGGTACGTGGAGGGGCACCTCCAAACACAATCAGGAGCTCTCCGGTCAGGTTACTGTGCTGAGGGAGGCCCCCTTACATCGAGGGCTGCAGGGTCCTATGTTACGCCACTGGACGGTCCCTTCAAGGGTTTGGGGCCCCCTGTGCTGCAGGGGCCTGCATTAAGTCCTTGGTTGGGGGGGCATGAATTCCAGTGCTTTAAAATCTTGATTCCAACCCCATGCCTCTTTCATTCACCCCCAGAAACTCCCTGCCCATGTATCTCACTTTTTCAGGTTCTTGTTCATGTCTGCTTTCTTTTTTGTCACTGTTTTTTTGTCTTTTTCCTTTCTCCTTTTTTCCACCTTTTGTGTTTTTCTCTTGTTTGCTCTGGATCAAAGTCTGATGGAGAAAAATAAGTGCTGGTCCCCAAAAATGAATACCTGTGGACCCCATCGGTTCATATTAAGAACTAGAAATACATTTCTATTTTTCTGTCACTTTTAGGTGACATTTAGGCACCGATATATCTTATATTTGTACCTAAAATTTGCATTTAGCACTTGTACAATCGCATTGATTTCTTTTATGTATCTTAGAATATCCTTTTATAGGCTTTTCTTCTTCGGGTCAATTTTTATCTCAGGCTGCAAGAACATAGCGAAGCTGCTATCCAGATTAAGTACCTCTTTCAAACTAGATTTAGTTTTTAATATAATTTAGAGAGGTCTGATAATTTGTAATGAGAGATAATATTAAATTTATCTTAAAATGTGCGTTACGGTTTTATGGAAATTTTATAGTTAATATCCAAAATAATACTTTCTGAACAAACCTCTGTTCCCTTTCAGCTAGGTTAGTGCTAGGCAAACAGCAAATACATACATATATACCAGGCCATCCATAAGTGGGCTGTAGGGATCCTCATCCCTTAGGCAACAATTTAGGGGCCCCATGATCTTTTGTAACAATTAATGATAAAGTTTAGAGCTAGCCTGCCCTATTTAATGTTGAGGGCGCTAACATGTCTAACACAACAGGATGGCATCATGTCTATCACCACGGGATGGTGCCATTTGTAACGCCACGGGATGGTGCCATGTCTATCACCACAGGATGGTGCCATGTCTAACACCACAGGATGACACCATGTCTATCAACACAGCATAGCGCCATGGTATCAACACAGGATCGCGCCATGTCTAACACCACAGGATGGCACCATGTCTAACACCACAGGATGGCACCATGTGTATCACCACAGGATCGCACCATGTCTATCACTACAGGATGGTGCCATGTGTAACACCACATGATGGCGCCATGTCTATCGCCACAGGATGGCACAATGTCTAGCACCACAGGATCCTGGTTATGTGTCACCCCAAGTTAATGGTGTCATCCCCGAGTTGTGGGCACTCCTTGGGTTCTTGTGAAACAAGACTCCGTGGTTTGTTATAGATAATTTACAGTTTTATTTTCACATCATCATTGTACGTCATGATAATATTCCATGGTTTCAATCGATATTTCAATCCTTTTCAATTTTTCATGATCACAAATACATCCGATTTGCTCCAATGCATTTCGGGCGGAATGCCCTTCATCTGGGAGCTCTACAAACGTAAAGACATAGCACTAAGGACGCGTTTTCAGTCAGAAATAGATTCAGAAAATAAATACAGGTAACATGCGGGGGGGTTGTGAGTGGTGGGTGTACAACAAGTTGATCCGGGTGTGGCTGGGCGTGTAAAAAGAGCCATGGTTTTGGAGCTCGTGATCAATGTGAGATATTAGGAAACGCGAATTAGAAGTGAAACTAGTGTGGTGTACATGCAAGTACGATAACCGGTCTGATATGCTAGTGTGCTATTTCCACATACATTCATGGTGAGGAGTGATCAGGTGTGCTTGCGTTTACGTGACTATATGCACTTGCGTGTGCTTCAATGATCCAGTATTCTCAGCGAGCTGGGTTAGTGAAGCCATTATTAAACGAGTGACTGTTTTAAAGGGTGATATCGGTTCAACTTACTTAATGATCTGCTGTCTCCAGATTCGGTCGTCGGTGTGATAGTTCGGAACGAAGGTGGTGCCGAGGGACGTGACGTTATACGTGTGATTAAGGAGTAAACATAAAAAACGGACTGTATATGCGTGAGCACGGTGTCGGCCATATTGGGATGTGACAGAATTAAAGAGAGTATAGCATATTGGTGTGAACCAAACAAAACAGAACGTGATGATAAGTTTACAGGTGAAATCGCATTTCAGGAAACAAAGTATACAGCATTAGATATCTAGTGGATATCTCATAGAAAACATGAAAATTCTAGACGGTCATTGAGACCCATAGGCTTCATGGACTGCATCTTACATATCCAAGCCATCTCTCTCTGCAACAAATATTTGCTATTGTCAATGCCCTCGATTTTCTGAACCTGTTCAAGAATCATGAACTTAAGTTGAGACACATTATGTCTATTCTCATTGAAGTGTGCCGCCTCATTGGATTTAGTGTTTTTGAGTCTCTTTTTACACGCCCAGCCACACCCGGATCAACTTGTTGTACACCCACCACTCACAACCCCCCCGCATGTTACCTGTATTTATTTTCTGAATCTATTTCTGACTGAAAACGCGTCCTTAGTGCTATGTCTTTATGTTTGTAGAGCTCCGAGATGAAGGGCATTCCGCCCGAAATGCATTGGAGCAAATCGGATGTATTTGTGATCATGAAAAATTGAAAAGGATTGAAATATCGATTGAAACCATGGAATATTATCATGACGTACAATGATGATGTGAAAATAAAACTGTAAATTATCTATAACAAACCACGGAGTCTTGTTTCACAAGAACCCAAGGAGTGCCCACAACTCAGGGATGACACCATTAACTTATGGTGACACATAACCAGGATTTAATCTAGAGACGCGCCAGGACGGACACGTCACCTGGTGGAGCACCCGACCTTTTTCATTCATCAAAACAACTTCCTCGAAAAGGAAAACCACAAACTTTAAGCTGTGCGCCATCCACCCCTTGTCTAGTCATACCTATCTGTCCGCCCTAAGGAAGGCAGCACGCCACTTGTCAAAATGCAATATGACGAGATCACCCGATCCACCGACGTCAAATCAGACATTTTGGCCTTCGACGAAGGTGAAACAGCCCGCATCTACGCCCTAATCAATGAAGACATAGCCTCTAACACCTCCAACCGCACCAAGGAACAATGTATACGACAGCTACTCTATCTATCCCAACGGGAAGTGAACCAAAAACTACATGCAAGCACTTTGCTTAAATATCACCGCGCGCTACGAATCCCCAGAGGGTTACGCATAGCGTTGAAACCATCGTTGTGCAAAAACTCCAAAGCCTTCCAAGAAAAATGGAACGCTGTGCTAAACAAATGCAGTCTGGACTTGATACTACTCATAATCCAAGAGTTGTCGAGTATTCTAACCGACTTGAGCAAAGAAATCAAAGAATTGGAAGATGAATTGTCAAACATGACAACCACCGATGAGTGGACGAAGATCCTAGAAGACATCAAAGGACAAATCGACAAACACTCCAGAGAAATAAACGATCGGAAAATCAGGAAATTTAGAAGAGACACCCAAGACTACAAATTGGGAGAAGTGTACACGTGGGCAGACGTGTACGCCCAACGCAGGAGAAACAAACCATTCAATTCACAAACCGACACTTCTTCCTCCGGAAGCGACGCTTCAAATCGCCCCTTAAGAAAAGTATTCACACAGGATAAACCTCAGTCCGGGAATCCACAATTGGGGAAGGCCCCCTAAACCAACCAGCAGGATCATCTACTGCGGTATCTTTTTTAGCTGAAGGCAAAGGCACCCGAGGCGACCCAGGAGGAGCCTCCGGAAAAGAAAAGGAGCAAGAAACCATTCACCCCAGTACTCGGAGTACAAAGAAGGACAACAAGAAAAAGAACACATGATCATTAACATTTCTGACGTTACATTAACCAAACACGAAACTGATTTCTTATCTAAGGGAACTTCCTTTATACCAACCTCCAAAACCAATCACCTAGAACTACAGGTCAGCACATACAAGTTCATACGTAAATTAAAACTACGATATTACTTTGATCATGTGATACCCCCCTTACCGAAGAAATCTGACCAATTGATGGGACTCAGACCTGTTAACACATTTGAAGCACCCTTAAGTCATAAAAGCATTGACTTATTTGAGAACCTCGTCAAACAAGATATATCCAAATTGAACTACAACAAAAAAGTACACAAAAACATCACACAGAAAGATTATGATACCTTGAGAAGTTTAGCCAACAACGATCGGATTAAATGTATTAAAGCCGACAAAGGCGGCGCTTTGGTGGTGATGAACTCCACCATGTACGATCAGAAGATACAGGAACACATACAGGATGAATTCACTTACATGAAACTTACGAATAACCCTACCACACAATTCAAAGAAATCCTGACCAACATTGTACAAAAGGCTTACGAAAGTGGTACCATCGACGACAGAACTAAGAAATATCTATTGAAACCATTTCCCAAGAGTCCTACCATCCACATGATACCAAAAATTCATAAGAGTCTTGAAGACCCCCCGTTCAGGCCCATGGTCTCCACCAGGGGCTCACTCCATGAACCCGTGGGGAAATTTATAGACAGGTACCTACAGCCAACAGTAAGACAGATGAAAAGCTACGTCCAAGACACGACGGATTTCCTCAACAAACTGGCTCAAATTGCTATCTCTGAGGAAGAACAATTAATACTATGCACAGCGGATGTCCGCTCCCTCTATACGTCGATCCCCCATGCAGGGGGCATAGAAGCCATAGAGAAATCCATCCTCGAAAGCGACTTGGAACCAGGCATGCAACAATTCCTTATGGAGTTAATGATTTTCACGCTGTACCAAAGCTATTTCCAACAGAACAACAGTGGTACCTACAGCTGTCCGGCACCTCGATGGGGAACTGTGCCGCGCCCACCTACGCTAATATCTATATGAAGTATTTTGAGCAAAAAAACATTTATGACAACCCCAACTGGACAAACAACATGAAAATGTACGCGAGGTACATCGATGATATATTCATCATCTGGAAAGACACAGAAGAATCTCTGTTACAAGCCCTGCCCACATTGAACAATGCCAATGAATGCATTCAATTTACTTGGGAGATCAGTAAAAACACAATCACCTTTCTAGACGTAAAAATCACGACCACTATCACCGGTTTTGAAACTGATCTGTTCCGGAAAAAAACGACCGAAACAACACCCTACATTTCACCAGTCACCACCAAGGGTCTTTAAAACAACATTTACCAGTGTCCCAAATGTTAAGAGTTAGAAGGATCACATCTAACCCTACACAGACTGAAATTAGACTTCAAGAAATGGGTGAAAGGTTCATCACAAGAGGATACCCAACATCCCTAATTGAAACTGCCAAGAAGAGAGCTCTTGAAACATCTAGAGAAAAATTACTATCCAGAACATCACGAGACAAGGGGAACAGGATGGTCCTGGTGTCAAAATTCTCAAACATGAATACCGCATTCAAAAGAATCATTTAACGCCACTGGCCAATAATGAGTATTGAACCCGACTTTGGCACCACCTTCAAAGAACCTCCTATATTTGCGTACACCCGCAACGCCAACTTGAAAGAAATCCTCAACAAAAAAAATCCCATGGAAACACCAGCAAAAGGCACAAGACCTTGTAGAAACTGTGGAAACTGCCACAACATTATCACTGGAACTGTGGTCAATCATCCCATGAAAGGCGCTCCTGTGAGACTACACGTAAATGCGACATGTGACACTTCCAATGTAGTATACCTCATTAAATGCCCGTGCGGGATGTGTTACCTCGGCAAGACCGAGAGAAAAATAAAGACTCGTATTAACGAACATAAATCGAACATAAGACTCAAAAACACTAAATCCAATGTGGCGGCACACTTCAATGAGAATAGACATAATGTGTCACAACTTAAGTTCATGATTCTTGAACAGGTTCAGAAAATCGAGGGCATTGACAATAGCAAATATTTGTTGCAGAGAGAGATGGCTTGGATATATAAGATGCAGTCCATGAAGCCTATGGGTCTCAATGACCGTCTAGAATTTTCATGTTTTCTATGAGATATCCACTAGATATCTAATGCTGTATACTTTGTTTCCTGAAATGCGATTTCGCCTGTAAACTTATCATCACGTTCTGTTTTGTTTGGTTCACACCAATATGCTATACTCTCTTTAATTCTGTCACATCCCAATATGTCCGGCACCGTGCTCACGCATATACAGTCAGTTTTTTATGTTTACTCCTTTATCACACATATAACGTCACTTCCCTCGGCACCACCTTCGTTCCGAACTATCACACCGACGACCGAAGCTGGAGACAGCAGATCATTAAGTAAGTTGAACCGATATCACCCTTTAAAACAGTCACTCTTTTAATAATGGCGTCACTAACCCAGCTCGCTGAGAATACTGGATCATTGAAGCACACGCAAGTGCGTATAGTCACGTAAACGCGAGCACACCAGATCACTCCTCACCATGAATGTACGTGTAAATAGCACACTAGCATACCAGACCGGTTATCGTACTTGCATGTACACCACACTAGTTTCACTTCTAATTCGCGTTTCCTAATATCCCACATTGATCACGAGCTCCAAAACCATGGCTCTTTTTACACGCCCAGCCACACCCGGATCAACTTGTTGTACACCCACCACTCACAACCCCCGCATGTTACCTGTATTTATTTTCTGAATCGATTTCTGACTGAAAATGCGTCCTTAGTGCTATGTCTTTACGTTTGTAGAGCTCCCAGATGAAGGGCATTCCGCCCGAAATGCATTGGAGCAAATCGGATGTATTTGTGATCATGAAGAATTGAAAAGGATTGAAATATCGATTGAAACCATGGAATATTATCATGACGTACAATGATGATGTGAAAATAAAACTGTACATTATCTATAACAAACCACTGAGTCTTGTTTCACAAGAACCCAAGGAGTGCCCACAACTCAGGGATGACACCATTAACTTATGGTGACACATAACCAGGATTTAATCTAGAGACGCGCCAGGACGGACACGTCACCTGGTGGAGCACCCGACCTTTTTCATTCATCAAAACAACTTCCTCGAAAAGGAAAACCACAAACTTTAAGCTGTGCGCCATCCACCCCTTGTCTAGACATAGCACCACAGGATGGCACCATGTGTAACACTACAGAATGGCACCATGTCTAACACTAGAGGAAAGCACCATGTCTATCACCACAGGATGACGCCATGTCAATCGCCACAGGATAGCACCATGTCTATCACCACAGGATGGTACTATGTCTATCACTTCAGGATGGCACCATGTCTAGCACCACAGGATGGCGTCATGTGTAACATCAGAGGATGGCACCATGTCTAACACTTGAGGAAAGCACCATGTCTATCACCACAGGATGACGCCATGTCAATCGCCACAGGATAGCACCATGTCTATCACCACAGGATGGCGCCATGTCTATCACTTCAGGATGGCACCATGTGCAACACCACAGGATGGCGCCATGTGTAACATCAGAGTATGGCGCCACGTGTAACACCACTGTATGGCGCCATGTGTAACACCACAGGATGGCGCCATGTCTATCACCACAGGATGGCAGCATGTGCAACACCACAGGATGGCGCCATGTGTAACATCAGACATCAGAGGATGGCGCCACGTGTAACACCACAGTATGGCGCCATGTGTAACATCAGAGGATGGCGCCACGTGTAACACCACAGGATGGTGCCATGTGTAACACCTGAGGATGCCACCATGTCTATCAACACAGGATGGCGCCATGTGCAACACCACAGGATGGCGCCATGTCTAACTCCACAATATGGCGCCATGTCTATCACCACAGGATGGCGCCATGTGTAACACCACAGGATGAAACAATTGCCAGTACTGAGATATACTCAAATAACGTTTCCAAAACAACCCTAAGAATCAAACAATAAGTTCCACGTTCTTACACCATCATCACTTCATTTATTTCAAAAGTAATGGGAGAATTTTTCTTTTAACAAAATATTTTTTGCATGTGTATCAACTGTTTATACAAAATGTACACACTATGTACAAATAATTACAACATCAGACACCTACAACCAATGCACACCAGCAACCATACCCCACACGATTTGGCCAATACTCACTCTCACCTCATTCATACTGCACACCAGTGCAAGTCAGTAATTCACTCTTGGTTGACCTGCACCCTGAAAATGAAAAATCCTAAATCCCAACGGCAACAATGAATTAGCTACAAAACATTATGTTCATGACATAACCAAATGCACATTCATAGAAATATGACTCAGTAAATTCACTATACAGAAGATTTTTTTTTGCCATGGGACACAAAAAGGTCGACACGTTTCGAACCCTGGCGACTTTGCAGGGTTCTCCTCAGGGCCACAATATTCTACGAAAAAAGGACAAAACAAAACTTTAGACTATCTCAACAATTAGTGTTTCCATAAAACACATAACCAGTGCGCCCACCGGTAATGCCTCCCTACCTTAAATTATCACTAGACCACTCAATCGCTATTGAAACGAGTTTGTGTGCCAGCATTTCTGTAAAATACACAAAAAGACAACAAACATTTGTCTTACTAGTCTGTCACTGATAATATGCATGTTTAAACAAATCATGTGCAAAAATGCGCTTACCAAATGTAGCACTGGGCTGTGGCCACTCACGGTTGATTTTCAGGTGACTGGGGCCCCTGTTGTGAAAAGTGCCCAATGTTAGACAATACACAGCCTATATCCGGATTTCAAACACTAATCCCAGCAAGTGAACTCAGCATTTACGCCCTCATGCCATCTTTGCTGAAGCATTGGTTACCGAAATAAGTCGCGAATAACAACATACCAGGTAAATGCGCGTTTTGGAGTAGTACGCGTGGCAGAATATTTCGATGCCATGATTGTCCTCAGAAGAGGCATTTATACACATTTTGTTCATGCCGTAGGTTCCGAGTTTCGGAGACCATCCGGCTTTTTGTGTATTTTACAGAAATGCTGGCACACAAACTCGTTTCAATAGCGATTGAGTGGTCTAGTGATAAATTAAGGTAGGGAGGCATTACCGGTGGGCGCACTGTATAGTGAATTTACTGAGTCATATTTCTATGAATGTGCATTTGGTTATATCAGGAATATAATGTTTGGTAGCTAGTTCATTGTTGCCGTTGGGATTTAGGATTTTTCATTTTCAGGGTGCAGGTCAACCAAGAGTGAATAGTGACTTGCACTGGTGTGTAGTATGAATGAGGTGAGAGTGAGTATTGGCCAAATCGTGTGGGGTATGGTTGCTGGTGTGCATTGGTTGTAGGTGTCTGATGTTGTAATTATTTGTACATAGTGTGTACATTTTGTATAAACAGTTGATACACATGCAAAAAATATTTTGTTAAAAGAAAAATTCTCCCATTACTTTTGAAATAAATCAAGTGATGATGGTGTAAGAACGTGAACCTTATTGTTTGATTCTTAGGGTTGTTTTAGAAACTTTATTTGAGTATATCTCAGTACTGGCAATTGTTTTGTTCTTTAGTTATATTGACTCAGCCTTACTGAGTTGAGTCAGGACCCTGTGTTGTTCTTCCTGCCTAACACCACAGGATGGCACCATGTCTAACACCACAGGATGGCACCATGTCTATCAACACAGGATGGCACCATGTGGAACACCACAGGATGGCACCATGTCTAATACGGGAAGAGTCAGACCTATAGCACTCGGAGGCGAGCATGTCGCTTTTTACAAATTGCTTCAAACAATTCTTGAATTTCAAGAAGACATTTATTCTGTCATGGTTTTGATCATAAAGTATCCAATTGTTTCAATATAACTTAATTATAATGAAATTCATATCATAAGAACATCCTAGTGCATTTGTGAGGCATATATGTAAACTGCTTCACAGAAATGTTATATAGCCCCAATGCATTTTGGGACCAGCCCTTCGTCAGGGGTGCTCCCTGTAAAACTGGTTTATCAACACATGATGGCACCATGTCTATCAACACAGGATGGCACCATGTGTAACACCACAGGATGGGGCCCTGTGTAACACCACAGTATGGAACCATGTCTAACACCACAGGATGGAACCATGTCTATCACCACAGGATGGCACCATGTCTATCATCACAGGATGGCACCATGTCTAACAACACAGGATGGCACCATGTGTAACACCACAGGATGGCGCCATGTCTAACACTACAGGAAAGCACCATGTCTATCACCACAGGATAACGCCATGTCTATCGCCACAGGATAGCACCATGTCTATCACCACAGGATGGTGCCATGTGCAACACCACAGGATGGAGCCATGTGTAACACCACAGGATGGCGCCATGTGTAACACCACAGGATGGCGCCATGTCTATCACCACAGGATGGCAGCCTGTCTATCACCACAGGATGGAGCCATGTGTTACACCACAAGATGGCGCCATGTGTAACACCAAGGATGGCACCATGTCTATCAACACAGGATGGCGCCATGTCTAACACCACAGGATGGCACCATGTCTAACAACACAGGATGGCACCCGGTGCTAGATCTGTTGTGCTTAATCTTTCCCTGCAGAACACTTTGTTTTAAGGATTGAAACAGATCTTCATGCCACTTGGGCCCCATTCCAGGGAGAGGTGTGGTGCAGCGGCAAGAGCGGCGGACTCCGGAGCAAAGGGATCACCGGCGCTAGCTCATCTCAGCATCTTGTGACTCTGGGCAATAGCCTACTTAATCTCCCTGATGGCTTCTAGTGCCTTGAAACCCTTAAGGGGGTAATATGTTTTCTCTTTACAAATATGGATTCTTTTTATTGTTTTTACAGTCCCAGGTCCCGCAGTAGCTCCTGACATGACTGAGATATACAAGCAAGAGATTACCATGCACTGTACCAAAAGGTTTCATTAAGGTGCATTGCATGTGATGCCATGGAGGAGTATTTTATTTACATGTGAGCATAACAGGCCAACATGCTGCCAAGATACACCTGAGTGAAATTAAGGAAATCACTCCAACAGAACCAATGCAAGTCTCAATATTCCTCTCTCTAGTTTTAGAACCCTTTCACATTATTTCTGTGATGCGACCAGGCAGGCACGCATTACAGCAATAGCTTTGGGAGGAGGGTACAGGGTACCCTACCCAACAGGGCATCACTAGATCATTGACAGGAGGAAGACTATCTGCTTGAGCTATCTGCTAGTGCTAATGAAATAAATTGCCTTTCAGGCGGTTAGTTAAAACCTTCCATTTTTAAATCTCGCCTGGTTCAGCCAATTGTGGTGAGACATGCATGGAAGGTTAGTTTAGCGCTTTTAGGTGTCAAAGGATGAAGCTGGTGAGCAGGGCCAGCCTAAGACCTTTGCTGCACTAAATGCCGTACTGCTTCTGGTCATTAGCCACAGTGGTGGTCCTTTTGGCAGATAGCTCTTTGCTGAGGGTGACCTGGTCTGTTACCTTGCCATAGTTTATCAGTGGACCAACCCTGGCTTTCGAGTGCCTTGAAATGTACTTACTGATCCGGGGCTACAGTCTAGACCACTCACTGTTTGTCACCCGGAGAAAACGAAAATGCAATCAGTTTTCAGTTTTTTTAACTGTTATCAGACCCTTACTGGCTCTATTGGGCACTGTACAAACATGTGGGGAGCGTGTGGTCCACGCTCCATTCCCAGTCGCACTGCATGTTATGGATACTAGTTCCAACTATTCAGATTCCATTAAACCATGTTTATCATTAATCCAATCTTGACCATAGTATTAATCATCGTTATTTCTTCTCTTTTAATGAGTCCATATAGAAAACAAATTTGTATTTGCAGAAGCTTCTTGTATTAACGTAATGTAACGTGTGCCCATCCAGGCCTCCTCGGAAATACGATCCCAATACAGATAGTTCAGAGCAGTAGTTCTTTATTCACAACCCAATGCATTTCGGGCATTTTCTAGCCCTTCGTCAGGGGTAACTGCAAGTGAACATTACAGAAATAATATCATTAATATTTGTTGCCTATTTACAATTAACATACATGCATTCTAATTAAGCTTCACGATAGTCATATTTTATATGCGATCCACCACTGTAATTTGCACTCATTATATTACGTGGATCATAACTAGTATTGCGACCCCGTCCCCTATATACTCCAAATACTCCCTTCCGTGAACACTGTAAAATATCAGAAAAATCTATGTCATGGTCTATAACAAAGTCCATACACCATGGTATCGAGCTTCCTTACTTTCACTCATGCGTCATTCCCTTCATCTTAAACTTTCATCCATCAGTTAAATACGGATGTATGACGTTACAACGCATACTTTTACAACGCATACCTTTACAACGCAACATCCATTACAATGCATTCCATTACAACGCATGCCACTACAACAAATTTAAAAAAAATACCTTTAGAACACATTCCATTACAACGCATACTACCTTTACAACGCATATCATTACAACGCATAACATTACATTGCATGTATGGTAAGTATTGGATAGTGTAAGGGGAAAAATTACTATTCTAACTCCAGGGGGGTGCAACAGTGGGGTAAGTGTTGGATAGTGTAGGGGTAAAAATTACTATTCTAACTCCAGGGGGTGCAACAGTGGGGTAAGTGTTGGATAGTGTAGGGGTAAAAATTACTATTCTGACTCCAGGAGGTGCAACAGTAGGGTAAGTGTTGGATAGTGTAAGTGTACTATGCGTTGTAATGGTAGGCATTGTCATGGTATGCGTTGTAATGACTGCATTGTAATGACATGCGTTGTAGTGGTATGCGTTGTAGTGTCATGCGTTGTGATGGTTGCGTTGTAATGGCATGCGATGTAATGGATGTTGCGTTGTAAAAGTTTCGTTGTAATGGTAGTGTATTGTAAAAGTTGCGTTGTAAAGGTTGTTTCCCGTTAAATACCATCCTTGTTTGAGGTGTGTTAACTTTATATTTGCAGTGCTTCCGTTTGCATATTCAAGCTTTAACTGCTCCCTATCTTCATTTGATTACCGCGCCAATACCTTTCTTCTAACAGGCGCGAAGCGCTTTCTAATTACTAAACATCTACGATTGCTCGTTCTTCCTTCTTATTCAAAAACCTGAAGCACAACTCGGCACGTACCTGCTCACTCAATTTTATCCTCCCGCTCTGCGTTCTTCTTAAACTCCTTCCTCCCGTACACCCTTCTCTCAATCCCAGCTCGATATTAAACCCACATGTGCTCCACCCCCATCACGTGTTACAAATCAATCTCCGGACATCCATGATGCACTCTCTGAACTACGGTTCCCATACTGCATCTTTTACCCTTTGAGAAAACATTGAGCTCAATAAACTTGAAACTTCTTAAATGCGTGACATGGTACAAGTTTCTGTATAAAATGCAACTAAAACCGCATATTTCTTTTCACATTGCCTCCTGTGTCCAACGTT
Source organism: Lissotriton helveticus (assembly GCF_964261635.1). NCBI lineage: Eukaryota > Metazoa > Chordata > Amphibia > Caudata > Salamandridae > Lissotriton > Lissotriton helveticus. The sequence continues at coordinate 1,803,533,174 of NC_136067.1, read as the reverse complement.
GCTGTGAACTTGGCTGTTTGGTCATATGTGGAGTCCTTAATTAAAGCGATCCTTACTTTTAAACTTGCTTCATCTTCGGGTGCAAAACCAACAGGGGGCATATATTTGAAACATTGGAAGAGGTGGTATGCACTGGGCATTTTCCAGAGAGGTTGGAAAGGTGGGGGCTCGTTTTGATGCTGGGGAGCAGGACAGCTTCTGCTATGACTACTGCAAGCCCCCTACCCTCTCAGCATCCCCCGATGCATGTGTCAACTGGGAACTGGGGTGGCCTGGTGGTGTCGGGTCCCCTGCTTACAGAAGCCCACATGCTACAGTTAGGCCTGCTGGCTGTTGTCAGGGGAGAGTAGGGCGCTCTGAAGCCCGTTGGCGCTGCGTTACATCACCAAGCTGAGTCCTCCCTGAAGAGGCTTTCGGGTGGTGACCGGGATGTGGGCCATGCTGCAGTGGACGTTGCAGCAGTTAATTGCGCCACCTGCTACAACTGCATTTCTTGCCTCCTGTGTGGTTAAACACATGCTTTTAAAGTGAGCACAGTCAGATCGCCAATGCTTTAAACAACATTTGTTTCTTATGTTTTGCTTTAAAGTCCCGCAGGAAGAGGGATGACTATCACCTGACTCCCACAGCGCTGCAGTGAGGCCACGAGAAGTGCGGGCCTCAGCGCATGGATGCCTTCATGAGACAAACTTGGCAAGCTGTCTCAAGTCCAGACCTGGGGCCTGCAGGATACAAACACCCAGAGGAAACGTACAGCTTTATTCACAAACCTTGTGAAATAATATTTTTCGTACTCACTTTGAAACTGTTGCCCTCACTGTGGAAGTCCCCGTCGGTCCCTCTCAGCCACCTCCTTACCTTAGGCGCACTTTTAATTGCACAAAGTGGCATGGTCATGAGAATGACCAGCCCCACCCTATGCTTCACCCTAAGAGTGTAGATCACGTATTTATGATGAGGCTGCGTGTGCAACTACGGCAAGCGCTACGTAAGTTACGTAACTCCCATCCTAGACGGATGTGTGTAGTTCTAAGTGGTTGCTGGATGCGCAGCCGTGGAGGCCCCCCCCCCCCCCCGGAGCTTGTGTTACGCCCCTGCGATGGACGGGATGTCCGTAACCATTGTGATGCATAACCCATGTGCCAAGTTCTAAATCAGGCCCTAAGACACTCATTAGGAGAGGTTTAAGATTTCGAAATGCAAGCCGTCCTCCCTCTTTTTATATCATCCATACAGGTAACATCCATCAACAGTGACATTCTTTAAACAAAGTCTAAACTCAATCTTTTGAGACAGATAGTGTAGAATTTGCTTTACCAAAGGTGGTGCTATAACCGGATAGACATAAACTGTATAAGGGGCCATCGAAAACGAAAGTTTGAAGAACTTTCAAACTGCATTTTAAAACCTACTGGGTTCTTCTCTTTGACGATGTTAGCAGCATGGTCTGGTCACGGGACGTTTTAGTAGCCTGACATCTATTAACCCAGCCTCTTTCCAAACACCAATTCAGATCCATGTTTCTGGTAGTAGATCACATTCGGATATATATGTCTGATTCCAGGTTCCAAACATTGATGTGTTTTGCATCCTGGTCCTTCCACTGTCTCTTTGAGGAATCCATCACAGCTATGTACGAACGCGCCATTTTTCTTTCTCAACACAAGTTACAATATCCCTGCATGAAGGGGCATGGAAGGCTTACGTTTTTCACATCATTATCAAATTACTAATGGGCCTTGGGTGTGCGCTGGGGCCTGGTTTTCTCCAGAAGAATCTCTCTGCTCACCGTTATATTTGGTGGTGATTTTCCCAGATGTTGGTTCATTAGTGGACTTGCAAAGCCGTTAAAATGCCACCTACAGATTCATCTTGTAACACATTGACCTTAAAAGAGAAATATCGACGTCTATGTCAATGCTTCCGAACTAAAAACCAGAAATATAATTGTAATTGTATAATGTTTAAAAACAATTCTGGGGGGAGGAGCCAAGCTCGCGAGCGGAATGGTCGCCTTGTAGCTCGGCTCCGTCAGCCCTCTGGCCTGACTCGCATATCCTGCTGCATATCCTGCCCAGAGACGACATATCTTCGAAGAAATAGAAACGCAACATTTCGTTCTTACTCACCGTTTGAACTGGAGGCTCCGGCGTGCTGCGGTTCCGAAGTTGTGCCCCCCGAGGAGACCCGGGCCTTCGTGGTGCTGAGACCGGGGCCTCGCCTGTTGGATCCGGCCTGGCGTTGTGGTGACCGTCGGCCCCGGCCGAGGGACTGAGCCGCTGGCGAGAGCCATTGTGTGAACATCCCGGTGACCCTGATCCGGGCCTGCCTTGGCGGCCGTGAGGCTGGTGCGGAGCGCGGTGCCCCGTGGACTGATCGTGTGAAGGGGTCCCCCGCCGCTGCCCCGTCCATCGACCCTGGACCCTCGCGCTCGGGCTCTGTCTGTGAGGAGCGCCAGCGATAATACAGGCGACCCCCCGCCTTGGGCGGCTCTCCTTTCTGCACCGAGGCAGCCATTGCTGGGACCCCCTGGACATCTGTAAAGGCCCACATCTGTGAACTGTCCCGGGAGTCGCGGAGGGGGGTGAAGAGGCTGAACTTACAAAATGGCTGCCGACGACTTGGGCGGTGAACTTCCTCGTGATGGCGGCCTTGGGTTGCTGGACTGCACGAGGGCATGGACATGTGAGCACGAGCCCACGATTGGAGACGTTCTTGATGCCCTGCGATCCTTGTATGCGGCCTTGGCCCCCGGTGCTCCTGGAGACTCGTTGCGATCCGCCGCCATCTTGGGTGGACGCTTCTTCATGGTCCCCTCTTGTCTCAGTGCTGCCACTGCCTCGCCCCCCTCGGTCGCTATGAGAGATGCTGCCGCTGTTCATAGTCGGGTCTGCAGGCCGGTGGCTTTGGAACCTCCTGCTCTTCGATGTTTGGAGTTTGGGGACTTGGATGTCGTGCGGGGGCCCGATCCTCCCCGGGTGCCTGAGAAAAATGGTGAACTGCAGCGTGTTTTTGCCTTGGTGAGGTCGTGTTTCTATTTTGCTGGGACACCCCCGCTTCTTCGAACGGCGAAACTGAACTCCTGTCTTTTGCTGCCCTTGTTGCTATTGCTGAGTCATTTGAACTGCCTATTCGAACTTTTGTTCACTTGCCTGCCGATTGACCCCCCCTGGTCTCCGTCTTTATCGTAATTATTTTCATTTGTGTGCTTGCCTCGCATCGTGTTGCTCACTTCACACTGTCATGTGGTGGGTGGTAATTGTGGTTCGGAAAGGACTTGGGTGAGATGCACGGCCCCCGATGGTTTACTGGTGTACGGATTCGTGGCGCAGTTGCTCATATTCAAAGTGCTGTGGGAGACCCCCCTGTAAGTTCTGTGGCGCTCGAAGTTGTGTTGTTCTGGTTCACACGTAATATGACTGTATGGTTGGGCGGAGGGCTGTGGCCGACCGTATTTATTTCTGCCCTTTTGCTCCTCCCTCCCATTTATTATTTTTGTTTTCATGTTCTTCTTTTTGTCTCTTTATTCCTCTTCTCTCTTGTCTCTACTACATTTCGGGTTCTGGTTTAGGGCGACAGGCGCGCTGTTTGGAGGGTAGGCCGTAGCCTTCTGCAGGGGTGCTGGGTGGGATGGGTGGGTTGGGTCTTCTTTGATGTTTTATTTTACTCAGTTCTATGGCCCTTTTTGTGTCCCTTTATTGGAGTGCCGCGTCTGTCCTTGCCTTCCGTGGTATTATTGGGTTGGGGCCTGTAACGTCGCTGTTCTTCTTTTATAGTTTTGCTGCTTTTCATTGCGACTCCCATGCCCTCCTCGTTGCTAATATTCCTGCTCTTTTATGTGTTCCTCGCTACGGGGCGCTTGTATCGGCGAGGCACTCTTCTCTTTCAGTCTGTGTTTTCCTTTCCCTCTCTTCTTTCTTCCCCCCTCTCTCCCCCCCCCTTTTTTCCTTCTCTCCTAGGGTTAGTATGACGGGTCAATTTTGGTGATGTCGCTATTCCGGCCCCTTTGCTCTGTTCCAATGTGCTACTGGGTGGTGGGTGTGCAAAGTTGTCGGTAATTGCATATTGATTTGTGTTCACAGCACCTGTTTTTTTTTTGTTTTTTTATACCGATGTATACAGTGCTAATACTCCTGCATTGATGCCCTTTAGCTTTTCTGTTGCCAATGATTTGTTTTGGGAATCCGGATTCCTCTATGTTGTAGCTGAGCCTGTCATACTCCTTATTGCTATGTTATAAAATTAACCTTCTTTGCTCCTGTTTGCTGGCCGTCTAGATCCTCTTTCCTCCCCCTTTTAAGATTGTATTGAACGCGCTCCTTTACGATTGATTCTGTAACTTTCATTTTGGATTTCTTGACTGCTTTCTCGTATCGTGGCCGGCCGGTTTGGTTGTAGGCCCAGCTTTGTATATCCTTTCTATGCAAATAAAGGTTTATAAAAAAAAAAAAAACAATTCTGGTCCAAGCATCCTAGGCGCACGTGTGCCACACCTCTCATCCCTTTTCTCTCATAACAGTCTTTGTTAATGCAGATAGGACACTGCAGGAAGACGCTTTGAAAGCAATCGATAAGGAGCTAACTTTATTGCCATTCGGCCAGGAGCGGCAGAGAAATGTGGGTGACTTTACTGAGGAATCCGGCAGCCTAGTGCCTCATATCTTTTGAAGTGTTTGCTGGCTGCACGGCCGTGAATGGGGCCCCTGGAGCACGCCCCACTCCCCCCCCGCACCACGGGCAGGGGCGGCCTTAGGCATGTGCAAGCTGTGCACCTGCACAGGGCCACCAAACCCCAGGGACCTCCACGCCAATATATATCCTTAATATAATAATCCTCTGAGGATGGATACATATTTGCGTGGCGGCCCCTGGCTGGGATTTGGCGGCCTCCGGCTCTGTTCCACTTCCAAACCCCCTGACCCCGGTCCGCCTTATCTTCACTGGTCTCCGCGCCTGCATTCCTCCTGGTTCCTAAGCTCCGGGGGGCTCTGCCCCACCCGGACCCCCTCTTCCGGGGCCCCCAACCTACGCTCCCTGCCCAGGGCCGCCATGAGCCTAGAGCCGCCCCTACCACGGGGGCTGTGGGGGCCTGTGTTACGCCCGTTTGACACAGCGTCGAGGCGCTGTGCCAGACCAGTAGCACGCGACTGCAGATCTCATGTGGGTCAGGTTTGCACATGTTATGGGACATTTATCATTGGGGTCGCCGACCCTGGTCTCTCTGTTTACACTTATAAACAAAGAGAACCCTGCCCCCTCTGTGACTTGATATACATTATTCTGTGAGCAACGTGGGAGGGTTAATACAGCTCAATATGAATGACAGAGCTCAATGGGTAAGAATAGATAAGATATAGCAGTACCATCCTCTGTGCAGCTCTGACTGATGGAAACTGCAAAGGGGTAATTCGACCGTAAACGGTGGATTGGGAGATTCCTTATGAGTGTTTGAAGATTTTTAAAGTCATTTGCAGGTAGTCAGGCTGAACCACTTCTCGAGGTTTTGTGACTTGGTGAACCTCTCTCTGTCTCTCTCTCTCTCTCTCTCTCTCTATGGCACGCGCACTCTTTCTCGCGCTCTCCCTCTACTCCACGGGTTGCACCACGCTGGCCTGTTTCTGTTTTGTTCCTTGATTTATGTCTGCCCACATCTCACAAAAAACTCAATAACCATCGCCCTCCAGCCCCATGGTTCAATGACTCTCTCAAAATTAAAAAATCCAAATGTAAAGCACTAGAGTGTAAATGGTGTAAACATTATTCACCTGAGCAAAAAATGATATATACCAAGGCCAGAAATAATTATCACACCTCCTGTATAAAAGAGAAAGCCATCTTTGTTTCTAAAACCATCACCGAAGCCACCAACCGCTCCAAAACTCTGTTCAACATGGTCAAAGAACTAGCGGGATCTCAAACAGTCGCAACCCCTCAGCCATTAAATGAGCTACAGTGCGACAATCTCGCTCAATTTTTCAGAGGTAAAATTAAAAATATAATTCTGGAAATGACTAGTTCCAATTCTGACAACATCATTTCCACTAATCAAGAGGGCACCGTAAATTCCTCTGCCCCTATGGGCACCTTAGACTGTTGGCCTCCCATTAGTATGGATGAACTTAAAAGTATTCTTGAAAGTATTAAATCAGGTTCACCTAATGATCCCATTCCTATCAACATCTTGAAACAACTTGATAACCCTCATCTGAAGGTGCTTCTTAATACTCTTAATACCTCACTCTTACAATCCATTGTACCTGCTCCTATGGGCACCTTAGACTGTTGGCCTCCCATTAGTATGGATGAACTTAAAAGTATTCTTGAAAGTATTAAATCAGGTTCACCTAATGATCCCATTCCTATCAACATCTTGAAACAACTTGATAACCCTCATCTGAAGGTGCTTCTTAATACTCTTAATACCTCACTCTTACAATCCATTGTACCTGCTCCTTGGAAACATGCAAAGGTGACCCCCCTCCTAAAAAAACCTATGGCTGACCCGGAGGTTTTTTCCAACTACAGACCCATTTCCCTCCTATCAGTCTTTTTGAAAATTCTGGAAAGACATGTTCACTCACTTCTAACACAATTCACTGAAAACAATAACTCTCCCCATCCTTCTCAATCCGGTTTTGGCCCGGCTACCCCACTGAGACAGCATTATTAGGCATTACCGAAAAGCTCCGTTAACTTCTAGATGAAGGTCAAACAGTTGCACTTATTTTATTAGACCTTAGTGCGGCCTTTGATACCATCTCGCACAAACGGCTAATACATACGCTTAAAAACTCAGGCATATGCGTAGCGGCACTAGAATGGATCATTTCCTCTCTGGAAAATCGTACGTTTTAATTCATGTCAACCACAGCCTGCTCCAAAATCTATACCTCACCTCATGGAGTATCCCAGGGCTCAATCCTCAGTCCACTGCTATTCAACCTTTATGTCAGACCTCTAGCGGATATAGCAGATCAAGCTGGACTAACTTTGTTTACTTACGCAGACGATTCCCAAATCTTCTTTTCCCCCTCTAACTCTAACCCTCTGGCTCCTTCCCATCTCAAGCAAGGCCTCATTAACATTTCCAACTGGATGACCAAAAATCAGCTAAAACTAAATGGTGAAAAGACCGAGGTTCTCATCTTGTGTAAACAGAAAGACCTTTGGAAGCTCTCCCACTGTCCTACTCAAATGGGTAATCTCCCTGAACCTACCAGCCACATTCGGAACCTGGGCGTGATTGTGGACAATACACTGTCCATGCATCAACAAACCGTCAAGGTAGCTGCACTATGTTTCACCATTCTAAAATGGCTCAAGAAAATCCTATGGATGTTGCCCATTTCCACCCAAAAGACTGTAGTCCACGCCCTTATTACATCAAGACTTGACTACGGCAACATTCTTTATCTTGGGTCAAACAAAGCTGTGGTCCGTAGATTGCAGCTAATCCAGAATTCTGCTGCCAGGTTGCTTTGCAGGATTCCAAAGACCTCCAGCATTTCAGGATATCTACGTGACCTACATTGGCTCAGGGTAGAGAACTGCATTAAGTTCAAAGCCCTGAGCTATATGTTTAGGATAAAAGCAGGTGCAGCTCCCCAATATCTCCAAGCACTAGTACGCCCTTACGTGCCTTCCCGCCATTTAAGATCTGAAACCTTGGGCAACTTTTGTGTGCCCCGGGTAAAACTTTCCAGAATGGGAGGGAGATAATTTTCCTACCTGGGCCCTTCCATCTGGAATACTCTTCCCACTTTCATCCGTAAAGAAACTTAATTACATGCGTTTTCGAAAAAATCTTAAAACCTGGTTGTTTGATCAGTAATGTCTACTGAAGGACCTGCTTGCTGCCTATGTCCGTCCTGGCGCCGGGAAACCCTTTTTGGGTAGCTGAGCGCCTTACAAACTCAACAAATAAAATAAAATTAAAATAATCCCGAGCATGCTTTGTGGGGCTTTGTAGTTAGAACAGATGCTGGGAAGGATTTCCTGGAACCAAAACACCATGTGTTGGGGAGGAGTGGATGGGCGGTGGGAGGCCCTTAACCCCATCGATGCTGATGACGAGCTCAGCTCGTCATCAGCGTTACCTGCCGTGTGCTGATGATGAGCTGAGCTCGTCATGAATCGCGGTAATTTGAAAAATGCCGCACACAGCGGGAAAAACGGCTGCACGCATGCGGTTAAAGAACTGATTTAATCTTCCACCACGGACTGAACACATTATAACCCCACTAGAAAACAACACATCCTCTACGAAATTACGCCATAGAGGAACTGGTATCGCTGCTTAGCGGTCGTTGATCTTGAATAGAATTCACAAAAGGGACTATAAATAGCCTTTCCTTATTTAAGAACCAAATACGGGGTGTTTTCTGTTTTTCTTTTTTTTAGCAATGAAGCAGAGCCAGTTACAGGATTCGCTCCAGAATGTCTCTTAGCTCTCAAACACTACACTCCTCTATCTGTGAGTGACTTAAGTAGAAGTGACCCAGTAGCAGACAATATATATGCATATAATGGCTCTGATGCACATAGACGTATTTCGTGTTCAATGGTTTGTATGTGAGGGTTGGGGGTTGGTTATCACGTTTTCCGACCTCCCACTTTTCATAGCTAGGCGAAGTCCAAATTTGTATGCTATTTAAGAATCTCTGCAATGAATCTCCCAAACTTAGGGAAAGGTACTTTGGCATCACAATTGTTTACTGTTCCAGACAAGTAATATGGAGGCGGGCAGCACTCAGGCGTGTAGGTGCGTGCACTTGTTTGAACTGGCACGTTTTCAAGTCAGTGAGCACTGTGGCACCAAATCCCTTCCCCCGGTGCCCTGGGAGATCACAAATCTGATTCCTTTCTGTGCTAAAATTGGCAGGAAATGGTTGTTTACTTATTAATTAAATACATTCCTCAATATTTATTTATTAGAAAGCACTCATACCCTGCATGCTAGCTGGGCACCATGCACCAGAGCGCTCGTAGCAAGAGAACCATCTTAGTAAAATAGTGCATAAGTGGGAAAACGGGTGCGTGCAACAACAGTGTGGTAGTAGGTACTGCTTGATATGGAAATATTGACTCACATACTTGTGACGGAGAAGTGTGGGTACTTTCCTACCGAAAGTATTTACAGGCTCAGATTGGCCCAGGGCAATCTGGCAGATCCCAATGGGCTGGTCTGACTGATCAGTGCGTGTGTGGCCTGTTTTTTAACAGTTTGTGTACTTTGTTTATGCCATGTGGGCCGGTTTATTCTGTTGATTTTCTTGATATTAGCACAAACATTGCCTGCAGCAAATATAAATGCCTGCAATCTCCCATACTTTGGAAAAATACTCACGCAGTGTGTCATTTCAAGCTCAAACTGGTAGGCACATGCTGATGAGCTTTGCGGGGGTCAACAGGGGGTAAAAGACATTGTCATTTACAACGCCATTTCTTGACTAATGCTTCATGAAGGGGAAAAAAACTGCAACATTTTCGATGCCAATATCGCAAAACAATGTAATTGCGAGACCTATTGCATTGTAAATGCTTGTTTACATAGGTTAGGCAAGCATGAGCCATTGGAATAGTGTCTCCCTCTCTCTCTCTCTCTCTCTCTCTCTCCTTTCTCTCTCTTCTCTCTCACTTCTCATTCAATTAGTTGTCCCTGCCCAATTTTTCTGGATCCAAAGCTTAACTCGTGTGAAATTATGATAAAATGCCATTTGGAGAATAGATATGCTTTTCTCGTTCTGTTGCTTTAAAATGACTTGCACCGTATGGCAAGAGCAACCATGTGCAGCATATTAGCACACCAAAACTCTTAATCACCGGAAATTATTTTAACTGTGTCACTGATTTTTTTTTTGCCACTGAGACAACTGAACTGTGCCTGCTTTTTGGGTGGATTTATGTTTTTTTTTAGACTGTGAATTCCAGAGATTGTCGATACCATGAGTAGTTCACATCAAATCAAAATCAACTGTATTCGGTTTCACGTGCAGAAAACCATAAAAGTTTCCCAAAATCCAAATTTAATTTAAAACGCGATACAATAAAATTACATACAAAATATAATTCATATCAATAAAAGGCAAAAAAGGGCCAGTTGAACTACCTCACATACTAAACAATAAAAAGGGGTACACCCTCTAACAAGCGGGGTTGCTAATTGTCCAAACAGGCCCTGGTTCTCACCGTAGATTTCAGATAACCCACGATGAAAAAGATACAATCAGCCTTCAGCAATTGCAAGTACAGAAGCGCTGGGCGGACCTGGTTAAAATTCAACTTCTTTAACCCCTTCCATGCTTGTGTGTTGATGACGGCTCCCGGCCATCATGACCGCACCCGCGATTGGAATGTGCCGCACAGGCGCAGAATCGCGGCTGCGCCCAAGGGGTTAAAAAAGGGAATAAAAAATATCTCCGGGGTACCTCATAATATTTACAAAAAAACTTGAAGTGTAGCAGATCCTGTGGAGAAACTCCGTTGCAGCCACAGGGTTCTAACACCTTACCGCTACTACTCCTTTTTGGAACAGCAAGTAACAGATAGAAAAGATCCAGGCGGAACGCAGACAATAAAAAACGCTTGTATGTAGACAGCGAACCCAGGAGATAAGGCTCAGTGGATGGGTTTGTTTTTAGCATCAGGAATTTGTGGACACTAGGTTTTCGCACTTCTCGCTCGTCTCTTTCTAGTTTACTTATGCTACTAAAAGCTTTCTTAAGAAACTCCACATCCTTTTGTACAATAGTATCAGGCTTTCAGAAAAGTTCAGGGTGCCCCAACTCATTAAAGCAATGTTTAATGTATTTTAGCCGTGGTATACGAGACATGTTGTCAAGGCTCATACATTCATTTATGATCTGCTGACTGAGGGCTAAACCCTTATTCAGCCAACACTTGAACCAGAACGCTAAGGGGTGCAAAGCTAGGGTATCACATAGATAAGGCACCCCCAATTCCTCATGAGCCACCAAACTTGACAAACCGCTTAGCGCACCCAACAAGCGCTTCAAAAAAGTGTTCTCAACCACCTGCCAGGCTTCTGTGGCAATATGCCCCCAAATTTCACTGCCATAGCAAGCTGTAGTTACGCTTTTAGCCTAATAGATTTGCAGCATACCTGCAATTGGGAGCTTTCCTATTTTTGCAGCAAAGTTGAAAAAAGCAGCGTTTACCCTCACTAGTTCCCCCTTTTTCTTTTGAATAAGAGGCCCCCAGTTCAAACGGGCATTCACTAGAACCCCCAAATATGAAAAGACAGTCGTCAGAGGAACCTTCTCGGGACCTACTGTGAAGAGAAACTTTTTCTTGGGCCGCATCCCTACCTGCAATATATAGGATTTAGCGTTATTAATTGCTAAATCTCAAGCCCCCATGAATTTTAAGAAGGCATCAAGCAGGGATAGCAGTTCTGGCTATAAGGACAGCATCGTCCGCATATAGTAGGACGGGAAGGCCCTGTCGCCCTACATACGGAAAATCTGCCCCTGTGTCTGCTAAAACTCTATCCAGGTCGTTTATATAGAGGTTGAACAAAAAACGGGCCAAAATACAGCCTTGCAGTATCCCCCTCCCAATGTCAAAATCCCTAGAGACAGAGCGGTCCTGTGAGAATCTAAGGTTGGCCTTAGTGGCCCCATGCAGATCCTTTAGGAAGTTAACAATATTGCTCTCCACCCCCATGGCCCTCATGGACTGCCACAGTTTGACCCGGTTGACACAATCAAATGCAGACAAAAGGTTCATGAAGGCCAGATAGATCGTACCTGGACGAGCAATTGTGTACTTACCAAGGATCAAGTAAAGATTGAGGCATTGGGCCACAGTTGACCTCCCAGGCTGAAATCCATATTGAATATCAGAAATTATATTGTGCTCCTCTGCACAGGAAGATAATCTTTCTAATAACACCCCACCCACAGCCTTTACCACTGAGTCAAGAGGGGAGATCGGCCTATATCAAAAGGTGCTATTACGGTCCCCCTTTTTAAACACTGGCACGATCGCTGAAGTGGCCCAGGACTCGGGACAACCGTCCCTGGCTGCTGCACTAAGCACAGCCACAAGAACTGGTGCTCAAAAAAGTGAATCCGATTTAAAAAGGTCCAGTGGGATGCCATCCGGGCCTGGTGCTTTATTACATGTCAACCCGACAATCCCTGCCTCACCCTCTTTCTGCTCAAAACCCACTGCGGGGGTATTGATGACCCTGTCTATCTGGTGAGATTGCTCCATTGGGCCCTTAAACATAAATTTAAAATGGGTCACCCAATCTTCCTCAGTGATGTTGGAGCCCAAATCACCCCCTGCATCATGCTCAAAAAGCGGTCTATTGACAATACTCCAGAAACTGGAACTGTTCCCAAGGGAGCTCGTCTCTAACTACTCCCTCCATGCCTCCTCTTTCAAGGCACCCTTGCGTATGGCCAGTGATTGTTTGTATTCATTATGGCAGGTGCGTATAAGTAGTTGATTTCTTGGAGTAACATTCAAAGCCTCCCTCAGATTCCGCACCGCTTGAGTACAAGATGAATCAAACCAACTGGGCGTTGGAGTGACTACCTTATGTGCCGGAGCACTTTAGAGTTCCCCTACCTTAATGGTGATAACATTAAAGGCGCTAAGGACATCCATCGAAGAAGTACCCGGCGAGATACAGAGAGCTAATTTGTCAGCTCAAGAATTTCTTAGTTCACAATAAAAGGCAACGGGGAAGATCTGCGACCATTTAAGACGGCGCCTACCATCCGTTGGTCTTAGCTTGCCCGGCATCACCACCCTAGAGTTTTTAAATAAAAGTGGGCCACTCAATTGCATGATAGTAAACCCACAAAATAAAGACTGGAGGGTAGATGTAATTAAAATGTAGTCTATAAGAGCACCGCTACCTTTCCCTTTAAAAGAGGGAACAAGGGCTTTGCTATGTGGAGCAGAAATATACATTAGTGACATCAGGTCAAATTCATTGAGTAAGCTATTCAATAATTACCCCTGAGTAAGGTGCTTGAAATTAAAACCCCGCTTTTGAGGGCAGCCCAAATCAGCCATGCTTGTATGCCTCGGATCTCCACAGGGGTGGATGTTAAAATCGCCCAGCACCATTAGGTTATGTGATATAAAACCACAAGACTGCCTTATGTAGGAACCCAGCAAAGTAATGTTAAATTCCCCCAGGGTACTCGTCGTCGCTTTGTAAAGATTAATCAGGCCCATACTAGAACCTGGAGACCCAAACTTGAAGATGGGAGAATCTGAATTCGGCAGTCCACTGCCAAAGATATATAAATGACTAGACCACCCTTGGCTATTCCAAATGCCGATGGGGAAGCTGGGAAAAAAGGCCTTGAATCTCTCCAGGAATAAATTGCAGTCCAATAACCAAGTCTCTTGGAAACAGATCCCAGAGAATTTTAGCTTAACAAATTTCACCCAAATGGGATCCTGAAACTTATCTGCCATACTTGCAATGTTCCACGACAGAATGTTAATGTTATATACACGAGAGACCACCACACTTTGCACAATTGGAGCCTTCTGCTGGGATTTTGACTCTACAGCAGACTCAACAGGGTTATGCAGTCAATCGCACTCCTCCAACCTTGATAATGTAGAATATCTATTTGATAACTCCAGGGGAAGGGGAAGGTCGTGCTGAACTGACTGGTTTAGACTGTGTGCTGCTGGTGGGAGCCATTGTTCTTTTACCGCATCTCGGAGGAATCCATATTGCTAGTCCCTAAAGTGTACCTTTGTGTATCTGCTTTATAAAAGAAGCCTGTACTGCAGACCCAAAATTTGGGGGGCCAGGATAAAAATCCCTGGACAGAATTCTATCAGTGCGATATGATCTATTAAAATTCACAATAACACAATCACCCCCACCAGTTTTCCGCGAGATGCCTATCCAGCCAACGTTTATGCGACAAGGAAGCACAGGAAATAGAGGAATTGACCAAGTCCATTGAGACCAGCCAGGTGGTCACCGATGCAAAGTCCCTTCTGGACAAAATAGATAAAGATATTCAAATCTTTAAGGACAATACTATAACAGATAAAAACAACAGATACGAGCGCGACGTCAGGGCGTTTAAAATAGAACAAGTGTATCCATTCCTACGCGAAGACTACTATTCACAATCAGATTCGCGTCAGGCCTTATCAACATACCAGGGCAGATCCAGAAACCGATTTAGTACTTTCTCAAGCACATCTTCCTCAGATTCATCGGGGTCCAACAACAGCAACCAAAAGAAGGGAGTGTCTTTTTTAGACAAAGGCAAACAAACAAAACCCAGGTACAAGGTACCATGGGAAATGCGAACCCGGAGCAGCAATTACAAGTCATAGGTAACTCCTCGACTGTAGTTAATTTGTCATCTAGAGTTTTGTCTACGGAGGAGGAAACAGTACTCAATCTTGGTCTAAAATTCGTACCTAGTAGGAACACCGATTTCACTAAATTGAAAATGGAAGCAATAGAATTTTGCCGTAAAATCAGATTGAAGGCGTTTTTCGCCAATGCTCCATTAACTTCTAGTGTAGAAACAACTGGTTTGAGGAGCAAATCTACTTTTGTTCCTTATACTAATATCCCAAAACAGGTTCAAGCTTTCGAACAGACATTACTGTCTTCCATCACCAAGATGGAGAAAGCCAAGATCTTTACCAAACAAAATATGAGTAAAAAACAGAGAGACATAATAGGTTCGCTCAAAAATGACCCTTCCATAGTTATTAAACCGGCGTACAAGGGCGGGGCGATAGTCATCTGGCCCCGCCAGATGTACCTGTCAGAGGGTGGCAAGCAGGTCAACAACACCATCTGGTATCGCGCACTAACAGAGGACCCTGCAAAGGACATTCAGGGACAAATTGAGAGAGTCTTGGACTCCAGCAAAGAAAGTGGTTTCCTGGGTAATAAAGAGTATGATTACCTCTTAAAGAAGTACCCCAGGACTCCTGTCTTCTATCTTCTTCCGAAGATACACAAGAGCCTGACAGAGCCCCCCGGACGTCCCATCGTGTCGGGCTGTGACTCTTGTTTAGAGCCAATAGCGCAATACGTGGATTTCTTTTTAAAGCCATTTGTGTGCCAGGTTAAATCTTATTTGCGTGATACAACCGATTTTTTAAACAAAGTTGAAGGTACCATCTTTGATCCGCAAACGCAAATCATGGTTACAATGGACGTCACGTCCTTGTATACCCAAATCCCCCAGGAAGAAGCCCTAGAAGTCATGCAGATATATCTGGACATGAGAGAAAGACCACATCGAGTTCCGACTGCCTTCATTTTAGAATTGGCAGCAATAGCACTGAAGAGAAATTACTTCACCTTCAACGGTCAGTTCTACATGCAAGTGAAGGGCACCGCCATGGGATGTCCTTATGCCCCAGAAATGGCGGTGCTCTTCATGGCGCAGTATGAAGAAAGGTTTGTGGACATGAATAACCCTTTTAAACATCAAATACTACAGTGGTACAGGTACATAGACGACGTCTGGCTCCTGTGGCAGGGGAGCCAGACCGAGTTATTGGGCTTTTACGGATGGCTCAACACTAGGCACAGAGATATAAAATTCTCGATAGAAAATAGTCCTAGTAGGATGACTTTTTTGGATATTGAAATGAGGTGTGTGGACGGTAGGTTGGTTTCGTCTTTGTTCAGGAAGGACACTGACAGAAACACGATTCTACACCACAGAAGCGCACATCCCCGCCGCCTAAAAGCTAATTTACCCTATGGGCAATTATTAAGAATAAGACGGAATTGCTCAGAAATACAAGACTATGAGCTGCAGGCCCAAGCATTTTGCTGCGATATGCAAGAGCGTGGTTATCCACGTAAGCTCCTCAAACACTCTCTTAAGCGTGCAAAATACACGCCTAGAGAATGTCTACTACAAACTAAACAGCGAGCACCTCTGGAGAAACTTGTGTGCGTCACCACCTTCTGTTCAGATACACACAAACTGAGACAGGCTGTATTAAAGAATTGGCATTTGTTGGAGGGGTTGAGCTGCCCGTTCCCCAAACCAATTTTTGCATACAGAAAAAATCGTAGCATTGGCCAGGAACTTATCCGAGCTGACGTGGTTATTCCCAAGCCCAAGAGCGACTTATTGGCGCAATGGAATCTCAAGCCTATCGAGGGTCACCACAAGTGTTGTAACTGCATCGCCTGCTCCAGCACAATAGAGGGCGATGAGTTTGTACACCATGGGACCAAATGGAAGCACAAAGAATTTTCTAATTGTAGAACAAAGAACGTTGTGTACTTGATTCTATGTCCGTGCCAATTAATTTATATTGGAAAAACCAGCCAGCAAGTCAACCAAAGAATAAGCCAGCACCGATCGCGGATTAAGAAAAAGGTCATGTCTGCTCCAATGGTGGAGCATTTTTGCGAGAAGTCCCATAATGAGCAAGAATTCAAATGGTCTGTCCTGTACACTGTAAATTCAAGGTCAAAATGCCATGACGCCGAACGCGTTCTGTTACAAAAAGAAGCGTATCTGATTTTAAAATTCAATAGTGCACAGACTGGTTTGAACAACCTGTCTGAGATAGCGCATATTTGATTACATCTGTCCTGATTTGCATCGGTTAGACATCCCTGGTTTGCCCGTTGGTCTTGGTCCTCAATTGTATGAAAACAGGTCACTGACCCAGAGAAGCCACCCAAAATTCTAGTACAATTTAGCGTATTCATTTTTTTAAAATACATAAATAATTGGAAGGACGTACCTATTACCTTTAAACTAGGATAAGGTGCTGTTGACAGCTCTTACTTCAAGCAAATGCGATTCATGGGACTACATGCCCCACAATGCATCAGTACAGCTTTTGCATATAACAAACAAGAAACAGCGGCGGCCATCTTTATTGAGAGAAATCAGAATCCTGCAGCACAGAGCAGCAGCTCCAGCCACAGGTATTTGCTCCACTTGCACTAACACGCGCTAGCTGAGCTCTGAACTAGTTAAAATAATCTACTAAGGTCGCGCTCTGTTTTTCCCTGCAGAATGCTGAAATTAACAACTCCATTCATGCGCTAATGAGAGATTAATTCAAGGTAGGCAATCTCTTTTTGAATTCTTCAAGCGAGTGTTTAACACAACGTGCACACCGCTAAGCGTCTGAATGTTAATCTTTCTCAGAACCCAAACTGATGGTCACGCCGCTTCTAATGGATCCTGCCAGCACTCGGCGCTACCTAAAGTAAAAGGTACACTTCCAATTTCCCAAAATGTTTCAGCTAGTGAATATATTGTACCACTCACGTAATTATAAAAACTAAAAACATCCCTTAAATTCTTTTAGGCTTCTTTGTTTGGCCACGTTATTCATTTTAACGGACCTCCAAAAGACCCCCTCAGAAATTCTACACTGAGCAGCCTTGGTATGTAGCGCACAGCGACATTACAGCTACTTTACGAGAATAAGGAGCCCACACACTAGATTAAGCAAAACATTGCTTTTGTATCCCACAGATACAAGATACATACAGCCCTGATGACAGACCAGTGACTCCAGTCTGGTCTAGAAACGCGTCGGCAGTATTGGTTGGGAGATACAAAGTATCACTGTTGTACTAAAGCTAGGACCGGCTGGTTCAGCGTTAAAAATTATATAAGACATTTAATCATTTATCTTCCCAACCCCCAGTTTCTCTCATTCAGTGTTTGTAAGCTTTTTGTTGTTTGTAATTGAAATGTTTGTATTTATTTTTTCAATAATGTCTGATGTGAGAATATTTTCTAATGTGTGTTCTAATGTTTTCTAAATGTGTAAATAGTCTTTGCCTTTAATGTTTGCTACAATTCGTTTAGTCTTGTAAATATTTGTAAACATTTGCAATCAATGTCTTTTTTTCTGTCAGCAATTTTTTCAAATTATAGAAAAACATAAAATGATTGACACAAAATAATGGTGTCCAGGGAAGCAACAATAAAGTGTTTCTTACCCTATATCAAAAAATGGTATTGAATCACTGTGGTTTGGGCATTTTGTGTTGTTTACTATTGTTATTAGGTCTAGCCCTCACCACATAAAGACCTAACCCGTTTTGTTCCCAATTATCCAGTTAATACGGCACACCATGATAATGTTTTGTTCCGCCCTTAAACCCACGGTGGTATTGTTAGATAACCAGTGAAGTACTTTATTTTTTAGCTGGCTAAAATCCTCTTTGATACCCAGTGGGAGCGGAGGCACATTCCCCAGGATCACTAGATAGGGCGAAGATTCTGGTGGAAGATGTCTAACTGGTAAACGCTGTGATTCCACCACTGAGTACCCCTGCAGCCCCTGCTGCCGACCACCGGTAATTTGGAGATCCTCCAGCCCATGCTGGTGTGCAGGCAGAACCCTACTGGTTACCTGGTTTTCACTCATTGTGTCTGCCTCCCCCTGATCTACAGGATTCGTCTGACACTGGGCACATGACTGTTCCCTGTTGCTAATCGATGAATGTGTTAGTAAACCTGAATCAATTACAGTAGTGAGACCGAATTATCCCTTGGCCCACCTGAGGTTGCGAGTTGATCAGTCCGATTAGGCACTGCATAACATTTCTCAAACAAGGTTAGCCACTCATGGATGGGACCCAGCTTTGTGTCCAGCAAGCTAGTCATTATTGCTTGAAAAGCTTCTAATATTACCGAGGGATCTATATTCAGAGCAGCAGGTACAGATGCCATGGGCTTAGTAACAGGGTTTGATTTAGGTTTCTTTCCTTTGCCCCAATAGCTTGAAGTTTCCTTTTTGTGCCCTCACCAAGGCTAAGAGTACCCTTTGTGGGCAGTTGAGTACTCTCACAACTTGGTGATAGATGTTTATCCGCGCGTTTTTTTATTAAATTACCAGCTTTCCCTTGAGATGAGTGAGAATCACTGCTCTCCTTGTTTTCTATTATGATAACTGGAGAAAGAGGCCTGTGCGTAGCCTTAAGAGGGGCTTATGGCAACGAAGGTAACAAAGCGTTAGCCTGAGAGCCGTCACACGACCCAGAACCGATGGATGAACTCAAGAGTTCAATGACAGCCTCCACCAAGGGTACGCTAGGGCCGACAGATGTTGGATACAAGCTGTTGGATGGCGACCTTGAAAGGCGTCCATTCACTAGCTTGATCTCTTTATCAATTACAGCTGCCGCCCTCAGCAGAAAAGAGTCCATAGTTGTAACAGTAGCATTAGAGCTAGCTGTAGCCCCTGCAGAGGCTGTTTGTAACTTTCGCCTCCCCATAACTTTAAAACTATTGTGGAACCAATACAGTGTCACAGCAGAATACGTGTAAGATTAACAAATATGTAACCCAGAATGTAAAGGCTGCTCGTAAAATTAGTCCAGCACTCCCACCACAGTCCCCACCTTGTAAGAATTATTATGCCCTGAATGGAACAACAAGAATAGTCAATCCTACCTCCTCCGATGCCACAAGACCTGATTGTCTGGGTTGCCACTGACAGTAAATGCTAAAAGCCAACGATGGAACATAGCCAAGAGGGTAGGCCAAGCCCAGCCTCTTCCAGTCGCCCATGCTTGTCTCGCACTGTGGGAGTCCATGCCGTGCTTTAAGCGCCTCCTGGCACTGGATACAAACGTTAGCGCCTCCCTGGCACGAAGAACTGTGGGAGTTAGAGTCCCCACTGCGTGTAGGCTGGATGCGGGCTTGCACAAAGAAACACCGGCTCCCGCGCTGTGGGAGTCCCTGCCGCCCTTTAAGCTCCTCCTGGTGCTGGAGACAAGCGTCGGCGCCTCCCTGGTGTGAAGAACTGTGTGAGTTAGAGTCCCCACTGCATGCGGGCTGGATTCGGGCTTGCACAAAGAAACACAAAGAAACACTGGCTCCCGTGCTGCCGGAGTCCATCCGTCCTTTAAGCGCCTCCTGGCACTGGAGACAAGCATTGGCGCCTCCCTGGCCATAAGTAGTTTATTTGGTGCCAGTTATGATTAGGCAAGACAAAACGTGAAGGATAGAATGCTTGAAGTAAGCTAAATCATTAGAAATTATTTTAACTACGTCAGTGATTTTTTTTCTTTGCAACTGTAAATTAGCATAGTGTAACCACCCATCAACTGCCAAATTACAGTCAGTTGCACAGCTTAGCCTGCTCTACAACATACCTTAAACACATTGGCAGAGCCAATAGCTCTGGTTAAACACTTATAAGGTCCCAAAAGTGAGACCTATTGGCAATGCAGTAGGTCTCGCATTTGCAATAATTTGAGCTATCGGCATTGTAAATGACTTGCTTTTATTTATAGGTTTTGAAAACCTGCAAGCGGTGAATAAACACACACTTTGTATTTAAAGTCCTTGTTTACACTTGCAGGTTTTCAAAACAGATAGATAAAAGGCATTGTCATTTGCAATGCCAATAGCTCAAACTCTCCCAAATGCAAGACCTATTGCATTGCAAATGCTTGTTATCCTTTCTCCCCACCTTTTTCTGAATGCCCTATTCGGATTCTATGAAAAGAAAGCGTCCCCTAAGTATAGGGAACAAACTAGCCTGTGCCCAGTCTACCACAAACTGTGAATCTATTCGGATTCTAACCACTGACTCATATTTCTAAACTGCTTCTTCATTGTCTTTCTCTCTTTTTATAGGCCCACTGGATCCCATTAATGTAATGATCTAGGTTGCAGCTTTCTCTCATCCATTGCATGTCTTAAGAAATAAAGTTTTCTAGTATTTTGAAGTACTCTGTAAAGAAAAACTACATGTCCATGCAGATAGAAGTGAACTAGCGCCAGTCTTTTAACCAAACACATCTATGAGCTCGAAGTTCGTCATCATTTCAAATGCAGGAGAACCTTCGGGAGGAATCCTCTTCCCCCCCATAACAGAAACACTATGGGCTTTAGGGATTTCAACACAGAACCCACTCAAAATAACAATTAGAAAGCCCTCAACATAAACAATCAATACTAGTGCAGCTATGGCAAAGGTCAACCAATCACAGCCCTTCTTACAGCGGTAACCAATCACAGTGTGACTCATGATGACGGCTCACTAATCGCAATAAGACTCTAGGCGTCAGTCAGCAAACAAAATCTTGCCTGCTCAACTTAAATAAAAATAGGAAACTAGAGATAGATGAAAAACAATCCCACTTTTGATAGAAACTGAACTAGGACCTCCACTGCAATTGTCAATCACAAAATTTACACCAAGGCAGTTTCCCATCCAGCGGTAGTTCAGTGTGTTTACTCTCATGCACCAAAGAATAAACAACTCTAATCTAAATTGAACACATTCAATCTAAAGGTTGACAATTCTTAATAACACAGAAAGTCAAGATAGATTATCTATGTGTGTATGTGGTGCCTCAAAAACACACTATTCTGCAGACAAGTACAGCAATATACTTTTGAGTTCTTGGACTATGAACAATCTGATTATCTTAATCCATAAAAAGCATAAAAATTCAACAATTTCTTAGATGCATGCAATTCACTTATTTAAAAGACCATGATAAATGAAATGACAAATACCAATTTATCAACTTATAAATAGGACAAAAACATCAATATAACAATAATTAACAATTCATAGCCAAAAATCTCACATGAAGTTTAATTCATGATTCAATCCAATCCGCACTCTCAAACTATAAATCCCATAATTCATCAATATGTTTCTGGTGCATTATACTAAATCACTTTCAATCACTCAGAATTAATTCTACCCTACTAATACTCACAACTGTTTTGCTGGATAACAGCACTGTAACACTAGAAATAATCCAAATTACAAACTCTAGCTGAAAACAGATAAAGTCCTGATCAGGGACAAACATTATTTCAAAAGAGGTCCCTTATCTTGTTTCTTGATCCCCAGCTGACACCAAAACTTTGAACACGCAATTTCTGTGTACATAACAGTGGTGCACTCAAACACGCAGGGGTTTGGGACAGTGTTAACCTCAAAGCCTATGAGGTAATGTGTCCCTATAAATGAGATTCAAACAGCATCTCAAAATACAGTCAAAAAGAAATTACTTTATCAAATAAGCAGTGTAACTCTCACCTGATGTTTCCGCAAGGGGGAGATTCAAGTTCTGATGCAAAGTCCCAACTTCCCACACCCACCACAAATGCCCAACAAGGTCAAAGTAAGGAATGGTGGAATGGGGGAAGAGGGGAAAACAAAGGAAGAGAAAAGACTCCTGTCCAAGGCGCACTCAGGGATGACTGGTAAGCTTCAGATACTTCCTATGTGTTTTCTGTATAGTGTATGTATATGGTTTGGATGTAACAGATTGCAATCCTGTTATGAAAAGTTTTTTCATATAAGGAATAACTACCTGTTAATTTCCCCTCTTTCACTGAGGCTATAATGCTGGTAGATGCAGGATAAGATTACTATCTAATGAAGTAAGAGAGGACAAAAAGGTGTTATGCAATCAGAGCAAAGTATATATATCGTAAAAGGACAATATCATATGAACTGACCTATGATGGTGAAAAAACAGGGAGTCAAAAAGCCCAAATCAGATGGCCATGAAAAAAGGGAAAAACTAAATAATATGTATTTTTTATAGGAATAGCTCCTAGGAAATGAAATCAGGAATATGCACACATCCGTGCGGTTTTATTAGATAGGGATTAATAAAGGATCATTCCATTTTATGTTGTACAGCATGTTTAATGTATAAACAGAAATGTCATCAACTTCCAATTAATGTGAGTGTCCTCTGGATCAAGGCTTTGTATTATTGCCACCATGCATGTTCGCAAGTTCCCAACAATAAAACGCTTTTACAATAGTAGGACTTGTTTTAAAGTGGGGCACATACAGATCGATTGTATAAAGTTTTCCCCTTTCAGATCCACATAGCCTACATTTTGTGGAGCCACTATATATTCCAGAACTGTTGGTCTGCCAATTATGGAAACTGGCCAAGTCAAATCGCCATGGACCTTCTATTTATGAATACCGCGAATGTCAGGTTTAAGTATGGTCCTGGTTTCATCCTGTCGTTGTTTTTGAGGACCATGCGGGCATGTGAGCGACTACTAAAGATGATTTTGTCATCCACGAGAGAATGCAATTTTGAAGCTCTATTTACCACTTGTATGAATGTTGCAAAGGACAGGTTCTTATTCCAGAGTTCTGTTGTATTAGTTAGCTTTATCGACGTGTAGAGAATATTTATGATGACTAGAGAGAAGTTCCCTTTCTAGGGCTGACCATATGGCTATAGTTAGTGGGTTGTTTAAATTCGATCAAATTTTTTTTACATTTATTTTTATTTATACTACTGCATTGTTATTCACAGAAATTATAATATTCTACATTTCCTCTTAATCTGCCCATGGGCACTCAACATGGTTTACATTGTAATAGGCGTGGTACACCAGGATTTTCTTACCCCCTCCTCTTTTACATCTGCTGTCCACATGTAGCAATTACAATTATTATCATTATTATTATTATTAGGATTTGTAGTGTGCAACGAATCATCCCCAAAGGGATCTCTAGGTGCCTTTGGCTGCACAGTACTGGTAGCTATGACAGAGTGTCGGTTAGAACAACCAGGTTTTAACCCCTTCCATGCTCATGACGAGCTCAGCTCGTCATGCAGTACACTGCTTGTGTGCTCATGACCAGCTGAGCTCGTCATGAACAATGGTAAATATGCATCTGCAGCACAGCAGATAAATATGTGCAGCATCCATGTGGTTAAGCTGCTTCTTAAACTGCACCAGAGTTGTGCAAGCTCGTATCTCGCCCGCCAGTCTGTTCCAATGGAAAGGGGCAAGATGAGAAAATGCACGCCCACCCATTTTGACTTCACTAAATTTGAAATGCAATAGGTCTCGCATTTATGCGAGTTTAAGATATTGGCATTGTAAATGAAAATGCCTTTTATTTATGTTTTTAAAAAGCAAACAATACAAAAAAGGCATTGTTGTTTAGAATGCCAATAGCTCAAACTCACAGAATTACGAGACCTATTGCATTGCAAATGCTTGTTATAATAGCATTTCAGCAGGCGTGCAGAAGAAAATAAGATCTCCAATACGTTGTGGACAAGCCAATCATAAGCAAAGAGTGAACCCATATATGTATACATTGTGCAGCTAGAATTACCATCTTTAAAGATGACTTGGATCCTCAAAAGGTTTGCTTGTATTTCCAAGAGAGGAGAATTACGTTCCTGCAAGATACTGGAGAAACAGATACGAAGAAAGCAGGAATGGAGAAGCCAGCGTTCAGCAACCCTCCAAAGAACCTCAAGACGTGACTAGAAGTGACCTGGAAGCAATCAAGTAGGTTAACGGTAAAGCGGAAGACACCTGTGTCAACTAGAAGACAAAGCGCTCGTCTGCCCGTGCCGGCCAATTTTATTCAGGTTCTCGCTCTGCCCTGTCTCTCCCGATCGGGAGCAGAGCATTCCTGACAAACAGAGGGCAGTAGTGGTTTAGTTTTCGCACCTCGTTAAGGAAGTTGAAGTTGAAGTTGAAATGTTTTATAAAGCGCTCTAACACCATGCGGTTTCTTGGCGCTACGGACCGACAGCACTGAGGGGAAACAGGAGAATTACTGCGATGGATATGCATGGGAGAAGAGATGAGTTTTTAGGGCTTTACGGAAGTCCATATAGATAGGGATGGACCTAATGGTAAAGGGAAGGGCATTCCAAAAGTGAGGGCCAAGGGTGGAAAACCTCATGCCTCCAAATTTTTTCCTCCGAAACCGGGGGACACTCAGGAGGGACTGAGCGGAGGAGCGGAGGTTTCTGCTAGGAACATAAGCACAGATCTTCGAATTAATGAAGCTAGGGGCAGTGCCAGCCAGGACCATGAAGATCAGGCAACCCATCTTGAATAAAGATCGCTCCAAGATGGGCAGCCGGTGAAGAGTTTTAAGCAAGGGGGTAGCTCAATGAGACTTCGGAAGCCTGTAGATGAGGCGGGCTGCTTGATTTTGAATTAACTGTAGGCGCCGAAGTTCGTAAGGGATGCCTACATACAGTCCATTGCCGTAATCCAGGCGGGATAGAATCATAAACAGGAGAATGAGTTTAAGGGCTTCAGCAGAAAAGAAGCGAGAAATGTTACGTATAATTCTAAGAGACAGAAAACAAGATGAAACGACAGAACTAATCTGAGGACGCATGGTTAGGTCATGACTGATTTTGATGCCCAAAGTTTTGACAGAGGAAGAGGGTTGGGGAGGGTAACCAAGGGCTGGGGGCCAGAAGGCAGAGTTCCAGGAGTTGGGGAGGCCACCGGTAAGGACCAACTCCGTCTTGTCAGGGTTAAGTTTTAGGTGATTATGGTTCATCCAGTCATAAATGAACGTAAGTGTGGTTTGAAACTTAAGAATAGAATGAGGGGAAGAGGAAAGGTTGAAAATGAGCTGGAGGTCATCGGCATAATTAAATACCGTGACCTCCATTTTTTGCAGAGCGGCTATAAGAGGATAGATATAAAGATTGAAAAGAAGAGGAGAGAGAGAAGAACCCTGGGGGACCCCGCAAGAGACAAGACAGGTGGGAGCAGAGAAACCCTCCAACTGGACGGCCTGGGTACAGTCTTGTAGGAAAGAAGTGAGCCAGGCCAAAGCTGAACCCCAAATGCCGGCGCCCCCGACACAATCGATAAGGATGGAATGATCGACCGCGTCGAAGGCGGCGGCAGATCAAGGAGAACCATGGCCTGAGGAGAGTTGATGTCAGCACTTCTCCTAAGCTCATCCAGGACGGAGAGGACCACAGATTCCGTTGAGTGAGCTGGGCGGAAGCCGGCTTGCTGAGAGGCCAGAAGATGGTTCTCCTCAATAAAAACAGAGAGACAGGTGGTTACGTGGCTATCCAGGATCTTTCCCAGGAATGGGAGCAAAGAGATAGGACGAAAATTGGAGAGAGAGGTAGGATCAGCACCGGGTTTTTTTAAGATGGGGATCACTATAGCTGATTTAAACGACTCTGGGACAATTCCCTGAGTAATGGAAGTATTAAGAAGGGTTAACGGAGGATCAGGACAGCTAAGGAAGACTTCCCTCAGAATATGGGCGGGGCAACAGTCGAAGGGGACCCCGATTTCACTTTCTTAAGCAGGGAGAGTAAGATCTCTTTAGAGATCAGAGAGAACTGGTCAAGGAGGGTGGAGGTAGGAGACAGTTGGGAAGGGGAGAAGGAAGGGGAAGGCACGGGGATATTGCGTTTGATGGTAGCAATCTTCTCAATAAAATAGGTATTGAGGGAGTTACAGAGAGATTGAGAGGGGATAGGCTTGGGGTCGACTCTGTCAGAAGCTGCTAGATCGTGAACGATGGTAAAAATATTCTGTTTTGGCTAGGAGGATGGCTTTTTTATAATCCCGGAGGAGAGTAGAATATTGTTTCCTGAGAATAGGGCAGTACCCGCGCCTCCAGTGGCGCTCAGCCTGCCTAAGTGCAAGTTTGAGAGCCTTAAGGTCGTTAGTGAACCATCTGTTAGCCTCGTGAGAGCGACACGTTCTGACCAATTTGAGAAGGGGAACTGAGTCACAGGAAGCAGAAAGCCAGATGTTAATGGCAGCCACCTGAGAATCAGAGGGGGCACCGGCCAAGCAAGTGGGCAAGGCCGCTAAGGAGGAGCAGAGATCAGCAGGATCCACACAGTTCCAATTCCGAGGTCAAACGTTTTTAGGAGGAGAGGGCTTATTGACGGCCCCAAATTCAAGGGAGAAGGAAATCAAGGAATGGTAAGACCAGGTGCAAGGAAGGACTATAAGGGAGGAAATGGGCAGATTGGCTGACCAGATCTGGTCAAGAGTGTGGCCGTGTATATGGGTAGGAAGGTGAATCTGAGAAGTGAAATTTAGGCAATGGAGAGATTCTGTGAAATCTTTGGATGTGTGGTCCTCCCGGGGGTCACTAGGCCAGAAATTGAAGTCACCCAGTATCAAAACAGAGGAATTGTCGACCACCAAGGTGGCCAGCAATTCCTGCATAGCTGGAATAAAGTAAGACATAGCTTGGGGTGGACGGTAGAATAGCGCACAGGTGAGAGGAGTCGCTAGGTTGACAGAGCAAGCAACTAGGAAGTCAACTGCAGTGATGGTAGGGTAGGAAAGAAGCTGGAAATGGAGGTTGGAGCAGACTAACATAGCCACTCCCCATCCAGTCATCAGGGTGATCGGCTCGGAGAGCATAATAAGAGTCAGGAAGAGCCGCTAAGGCATCAGGCAAGGAATCAGGTGAGTACCATGTTTCAGTCAGAAACAGGAAATCAGGCTTGGCTGTGTCCAGAAGGTTGAAGAGCTCCAGTTGGTGTTTGACCGCTGAGCGTGTGTTAAGAAGGTAGGCCCTAGCCACAGCAGGGGAGGTAGGAAAAGAGAGGGAGAGGGACTCTGATTGAGCGGTTGACGATGAAGAGGTCTGTGGTCCTAGCATAGGAGACAGTGATGAAGTATGAGTTGGCTGAGATATGCCCAGATTATTAATTCGGGCCAAGGTGGAAACACTAAGAGGCCAATTACCTTGGCAAGCATGTAGTTGTGTCGGAGAGTAGTTTAAAAAACAAGCATAATGATGGGCCCCGGGTCCCAATCGGGCGCGGACGGGCGCAGACGGGCTTGCCTTTGGCGCGCCTACGGCGCGCCGCCGGCTCGCCCGCTGCGCGTCCTAGGATGCATGGCCATTATATGCCGGGGAGGTCGGGAGGGCCGAGCAACTGGTCCGCTAGCCCTGTTCCTCACCCAAGATGGCGGCTAAGGGGCTGGCTCCCGGGCAGCACCTAATCGGCTGCGATGGGGGCGAGGCGCCGAGAACAAGCAAGGCGTGCAAATGTATTTTAAAAACAGGTCAGTGCCAAGAGATTCGGGCAAAAGGTGCAATTTTAAAATAGCTAATGAATGCTATCACAGTCACACAATCCCGGCTACCGCCTCAGGAATACACGCACAAGGACAAGTGTTTACTGTGGGTGCAGTATAAATGACAACAATAGTAGAGTTGAAGATGGTGCTATTTGGTCGTCAACACCCTACAACCCAAGGGGGTGTATACACGTTGGGTCCAAGAATCCCAACAGTATGTAATGTTTATAGAGACGAAAACCAAAAGCACCCCCATATAATATCAAACAATAATATAAGGTCCTATGAGGATTTAATTTGAATATTGGTACACTTTATTGACCCTTTCCTGTAACGTTCCAATTACACTGAAAAAGAGGATGTCATATTACTAGAAGGGCCTACAATAGCAGGATTTTGGTCTTGTGTATCACTCAGGTTACTTGTAATACTCGATACATCTGTTTCACTGGCTGACGTGAGGGTCGTCAGTGTCTTGGTATTCTCAGTAAGTTGACTCGGACAAGATTTGATCTCATCAAATTTGTGAGAAAAGGTGAACACTCTGCCATTTTTTTAAATCGTTTTCATCTCTCCCTAACTTCCTAATTTCTTGTCTTTGATGTATAGTTGATGTGAACTCAAAACACCCTTGAGAATTTTGTAATTTTAGCGGGTCAAGGAGCCATCAACAGTATTGGCTTTTGTTTGCCCACCCTATTTAGAATGGGAAGATAAATGGCCAGTTTTTACTGTTCCTCACAGCCAGAAAATGACCCCCATGTCATGTGAGAAAATACTCAATGTGGTCATTGTTTTTTAGGTCTCGCCTACCATTGCAGCGTGAATGCGCTGCTATCACTTTGCGAGGCATGTAGTATACACTATAGTGGGGGAAGCTCCATTTAAGCTCTGCCCACTCTCTGCCTATCTTTTGGATTGGTTTAAATCATAAATGCTACCTTTGAATGGTTTTTAACTTGTTAGTCCCTCCTCCTGACTTCCATGTTCTGATTTGTATACTTCCATGGCTATGGGCCCCTTTTCCTTTAAAAACAATTTTGTTGCCATGGCTCACCCCCTTCCCTTTCGCATTTCTCGACTTCTGGGGCCACCCCCACTGACCCCCGCACTCCTGTTCATGCCTTTTTGCCCGCCCGCACTCCTGTTTTAAATGCAATAGGACTTGCGTAAATGTGAGTTCTATTGCATTACAAATGCTTGTTTTTAAAGTAGTGCCCCAAATGTCAGGCAGCAGTTGTCTGGTTGTGGGCGGCAACGCATGTCACTTCCGCCAAGCTCGAGCCTCCCTGGAGCCCAAACCTTCCTATAAATATTCATTTTCCAGCAGCTGCTTCCCACAGGACAGTTCGGAGCTGGAACTTTCTCCGCACTGGGCTGACAGGGGTGGGTGATCCCGTTGTCCCGAAATATGTACCTTTGCCGTGGTTGGTGATAATTCCTTGGGTGTATAGCGCCATGAAGTAGTAAGACTATGTAGCAAGCACTAGACCTAATCTATTTTTACCTGAGGCTTTCCAGCGGTAGCACTATGATGAATCAAACGAGCTGTACAAGGGCAGGGCTGCTTTGACTATGTGTAGACAGATTCACCCTGTGCTGTGTTCCTTTTTAGATGTGTTTGGGGTATTAATGCACTTTCCGTGGAGCTGGCCTCCAGCGTGGCTGCCAGGGTGTAGGGTCACTGACAGGACCAGTATGGACTGCAAGTTGGGGCGTCAAACAACTGTATTGTTTACTGCTAAGAGCCACACTTTCTGGTTCCGGCTTGTTCCGTTGTGGGGTCTTTGCCTTCTTCCATGATGCATTGCGAGTGCAGGTGGACAAGTAGCTCAGAGGGTTAACGTGCCCACCGCAGTCAGTGTGATCTGAAATTACCATGCCCCAGTGTACCCTGAACAGAAGGAAGGTCATACCTGCGGAGTACATCACAAATCCCCCCCCAGCACCCCCTCCTACACACACACGCAGTGTCCCCACAAGCTGCCTGGATGTCAAGTATTATCAGACAGAGGTACGAGCTGCTACCCCTTGCTTTCCCTTTATGCCCATGGCAGTACCGCTGGTCACTGGCCTTGCAGCACTATCTACACACTCATAACAAGAGTCTTGGCAGGTCCGCGTTGGCCTTTCATCCTTCAGTGGTTGAGTCCTGTGATGCAAACCTCGTCAGTGAGGTGAACTCTGTAAAGTGACTCAGTAGGGTGAGGTATCAGCTTCAGACCTTGGTGTAGTCTGAAGGTCGTGGGGCCAGTCCTGGGAGGAGCAGCTCCTCCTTTCACTTTTCCAAAGGGCGCTAGCATGGGTAGCATTGATTCGGTTAACGGCAATGCATGTTTCCGAGCACAGAGACAATTTTGTTCCTAATCTGTATTGTAAAATTGAATTGTGTAACAGTAACCACCTGTTCTATGTCAATAGTGCCAGGAGACATCTGGGGGTGAATGTAGCACTCTACAGATACACGCCATGTTCATGCACGTGTGTAATGAAAACAAGACAACACTGTGCAACACTCCATAATTATAGGCGCTACTATAGAAAACCCTAAAGAAAATACATTATTTGTTTCACTGGTGAATGAATAAATGAATACACGCACACACAGACGGGACAGCTCTGTGTGTCAGTTATGCTGTGCGGTGATGGAGACTGGGTGCACGCATGAGGGTGGGATGTGTGCCCAGAAGGCAGTGGGAAGTGGGCCCAGGGGGCTTTGGGAGGTGGGCCCAGGGGGAAGACATTCCCAACTGGACCCCACCAACAATGTCTCGTTGTATGTTTTGAGCATTCCTTCCGCATGGGCAGTCTCTCTGGGCACTGCGCCCACAGCTTCTGTGGTGGTATTTGCTGAGCTGTGGGTGCTAAAAAGGTGAGCTGTTCGTTTTTACATATTAGATTGCCAGGGCAGGGGCCGTACTGATTCCCAGGGCTGCACTACTCAGTACTCACCAAAGCACCATTAGACCCGTGGTAAGGAGAGCGGGGCACCACAAACTCCACATGTCATACCATCCGTGGTAAAAAGCAGTGCCAAGGGGCGAATTAAGGAGCAGGCCCCGTGGAAAGGTAGAGTGGCTGAGCAGGAAGAACAGCTCTGGTGAGAGTCCGGGTGAGCAGAGCCAAGTAGGATGTGAGCCCGGGGGAGAGGCAACAGACACATCGTGACCACAAACCAGGACACACACCGCTCCCAGGCCCATCTGGCACTCGCTTGCTCCTTCTTTCGTGCTCTCCTTTATTCTCACCTGCCCTCTTTTTTCTCTGTCCCTCTCTCTTGCTCTGCTCTTTTCTTTTTACTTTTCTCCCTCTTCCCCAACTCTCTCTTCTAACACTCTTTCCTTCTTTATCTGTCCATACTTGTTCTTTTTCTCTTTCTTTCATTCTTTCTTTCTCCTGTCCGTCCTTCTCCTCTTTGTTCTTCTATCGCTCTCTCTCCTTCTCTCTTGTTCCATTACTATCTCTCTCCATCCCTTTCTACCCACATTTCCACTTCTTTACTCGTTGTCTCAATGTTATTGTTCCTTCTCTTTTGTGGTCATTCTGTCATTCTCTGTCATTTCTTTCTCGCTCAGTCCTTTTATCTATTACTTTCTCTTTTGATTCTCCTAAACTTTCTTGGTGTATCTCTCATCCTTCATTTTTCCTTTATTTGTTCCTATATCTTTCACTCGCTTGCTTTGCTTTCTATTTACTTTATTGTTTCTGTGTCTTTTTTCCTTTAAAGTTGCTTTTTCGCCACGATTTTGTTTAATTTTTCTTTTAATGTCTCACATTTTTGCTTTGGTTGCCAACAGCTTTCCATTTGGCCCATTTCTTCTTCGCCATCCTTGGCACTTTTGTTTGAACCCACCCTCTCCTTGTTCCTTTCTCCTACCACTGTTTCACTATTATCGCATTTTTACTGTCCAAATTATGCTCCCTATTTGACCATTCTGGCTGTTTCAGTCCTTATTTCTCTGCTGCCTCTTGCCCTATCCTGTCCACTTTCTCTGATTCTGACGCAATCACGTTGTAACCATTTCCAGTCTCTGTGGCTATGGACCCTGATGCAAGCAAAGGAACTGGACCGCCTTGTTCAGATTGCTTATAAAAAGACAACCACAATTAAGGCGTGATTAGCGCATCTGGCCCTTGGCTCTAGGCTTAGTTACCACTGCAAGTGTTGCACTCCTGTGACAACCTCTCTCAGTCTCTTAAAGTAGAGGTGGGCGAGCCATCACATTAACAAGCAGAGCCAAGGCAGGGGTCTGTTTTGGCTCTAACATCCGGTACAGGAGCAGAGTATGGAAAGGATTTGGGGGCAGATTTACAAGCCCCTTGCGCCTCCGGTGCATCACGTTGCATGACGCAGCAGTGCTGCAGCCTGGGGAGTAATGTTTACAATCACAGGTAAAGCCACCCTGCGTGACTTAACCTGAGCTTGTAAATATCGCCCCTGACGCTTACTTTCCCTCCTGTTAAAGAACAGTAAATGTTTCAGCGCCCAGGCTAATGTGCTGCATAGCTAAATACATATAAGGTCCCAAAGGCGAGACTGATTGCATTGCAAATGCTTGTTTGCTATGAGATTTTCTTTCTGTAAATAAAAAAGAAATGTAAAGCTTGCTGCACTGCCCCATCCTGTTGACTGAACCATCCGTCAAACTTTCAATGCATTGAAAGGAACTGCTGAAAAGGCAGTTTCTGCCAATGCAAGTGACGTCAGCTAGGCTGGCCAACATTTCAAAATATGGCGGGTGGATGTTCACTCAAGGCGATGGAGTAGTTTACTCCGTTGTCCTGATGGAGTATATACCCATCTGTTAAACTCTGAATCAGGCCCTAAGCCTCAACTTTGCGGCAAATTAATGGAAAATCAGGCACCATCGCTAGTAGTGATCCAAAAACTCTGGCTCACTTCCAAATAGTTCTTGGGTTTATATAGCCATTTTCAGAATGGAAAATCATGGAAACTGCAAAACCAGCACGGTGTGAGCAACATTACAGCAAATAATATATCATATTTTTTAAGTTTCTCCTCACCCAACCATCTTAGCCCTAACCCACTACAAGAACATTGATTTGCTCCTTCTGACCTAATGTCATCCAGAGGTGTCAGAACAAACTAGTAACATAAACAACAGAAACAATTGTGAATGAATGTGATAACAGTGTTCTAGCAGGAAGAGCCTTGGAAAGTAGCAAAACGCTTGATCCCCTATGTTCTTCAAGAACAATACGTCATATAAAATTAACGGTGAACATCTTGTGGCACTTTGTGTTGAGCAAAGAAGATGTAAACACAGAATGAACATCATGATTCAGCAGCCCTTTCAACAAAGATGAAGGCAAGGCCTAGCTAGTCTAATCCGGAAAAATACCCTAAAACACATCATTATTATATTGTTTCAATTGCAATAGCTTACATGTATGAATTCTTAGATAGAACATCTAATATTAAAGCACACAAATAGTTCAAATGTGGAAATCTTACCCCAGGAGTGGAGCACTATATCCTTGATTAACTGGATCGTTTGAAAACCTTATTGGTAAACATTCAGTACTCAGTAGCACCAGCATATTCTCTAATGGAGGAGCTGAATTCTATATACAAATTTTAAACTAATTACAATAACGCTGCACAAATTTAACAATATATACCACTTACAGAATGCCCTGATTTTTTATAAGAAAGTGACCACAACTCGAGACCCATCTGAATTTTTCCAGTTTTATGGTTCCTATTTTACTGACGTTTCTGTCAGCATTTATTCGCACTCACATTTTTCCATCTACATGGTATTTATCCAGATTTATTTCGGTGAGTGAATGATAAACTTGCAACTAGTGTATTTCCATTTGTAAATTGAATACAATCGGCAGTGATTACTTTGTAAAAGGAATTAGTGCTGGTGCCCAGAGCTCTGCTCATTGGACCACGACCAGTGCTAATAAATGTCAGTGTACAGAATACCAAGGCTGCACAGTCTTGAACTCACCTCATGCCTCACTAATCCACCGCTAGACAGTCCATACCTCTTTATCACTCAGTCCTTCATTTGTGAAAGAATAAGTGCCAGTGCCAAAGCTCTGCTCAGAAGGTGCGGCCTGTGAAATTTAACGTTGGTGCACTGAATACAGGGCTTTAAGTGGGACCTGTCTTGCCGCTGCTCAGCACCGGAAGGGTCCCTATGGGGCTCTCCAATTTTGCCCTCACCATCAAGACGAAAAAAAAAAGAAATCTTTACTCTGCTGCAGTACCACTCTTCACTGCCTTTGATGTAACTTCAAAGAGACTAGTTAGAGTTCTTTCACAGTCCCACAATTTCCGAACTGAAGCATTTTCAATATGCAATACTATGAATCCATGGTTGCTGCTTATTCATGTTATACAACTAACACCAATTGACAAAGCCAACAGTACTAGCTTGTTGTAAGAGAAATGTTACTTGCTCTATTATATATATGGATGTGATGATAGAAGTAATAAAATACCAGTAGGGGGACACACCAAGCTAAGAATAGATCTTCAGCTTGGGCGCTTTTAAGCCACACCCTTAATTACATCGGTCACACCCCTTTGAGAGACCCCTCAGTTTATTCAACCTACTTAAAGCCCTGACTGAATAACAAGCAGGTAATCTTTAACCTAACTCAATCTACTTTAATCCACTACCAAATATTGGAACAATTTCAACTCCACAGGGATTGAGGCAAGCAGGACTGCACTTATCTATTAGTGGGAACAGTTAGGATTGGGTTTGGTGAACGGAACTGGAAGTTCAACTCCCCTACACTTCCTAGGTTTAAACAAATCTTAACTACCGATCAACTATATTGGTTCAGCACCCATCTTTGTAATCTAGTTTACAAAACATCAGTTTTCATACTACGACAAGAACCCAGTAGGCTGAAAAATTGACAGCTTCAGTTCCAGAATCATGGGACACCGCCAATTGTAGTGGAATATTTGTTTCAAATATCCAGAATGATGTTACCTCAATACTTCTTTGGATCATAGACTGGTTACCATTTGGACACACTTCAACTTTGAGGCACAAACATTTCGAACCATAGGAGGAGAATCATTAGCATATACCACCATGTAGTCAGAAAGGAATAATTACATTGAAAGCCCTGAGTCTGAGAGGACGAAAAACGTAGGCTATGTGTTTTTACTGACTATGAAGAATAAAGGGTTGAAAGGAAATGAAATTAAATGAAAGCAAATTTATAACGCGCAGACTCAGCCCGTCGGGCATCAAGGCGCCTAACCAACGAAAATATTTTCATGTCCAAAGAATTGAAATACTGGTAGGCTTTCTTGAAACGCCATGTTTTTAGAGCCTTTTTAAAAAGGGGCAGAGAGGATAGGGACTTAAGTTCCAATGGAAGTGCATTCCAAAGATGCGGAGCAACTATGGAAAAGGCTCTTCCTCCCCATCTGGACTTCTTAGTCCGGGGGATCACCAACAGATTATGTTGTGATGAACGTAGACATCTGCTAGGGATATAGCCAGAGAGAAGAGATCCCAGCCCATCAGATGTTCCAGCTTTCAGAGCCCTATGCACCAGACAAATGATTTTAAAGGAGATACGATGCTCTATAGGAAGCCAGTGGAGGCTCTTTCTGGCTAGTATCGCAGAGGAGGAGCGAGGAATGTCTAATACAAATCTTGCGGCCACATTCTGTACTGTTTGGAGGCACTGGATCAGTAACTTATTGATCTCTGCATATAGTGAGTTGCAGTAATCCAATCTTGACCCGACCAGCGCAACTACTGTCTGTTTCCTAGCTTGGGGAGAAAGGTAGTGCACTATTCGTCGGAGAATTTTGATAATTCCCCAGCAAGTAGCCACCGTCCTGTTGACCTGAAGGGTCATTGCCAGCGAGGTGTCAAAGATAACCCCTAAATTTCTGGCTGAATGAGAGGGGACCGGGCATGTTCCCAGGGAAGGCGGCCACCATTCATTCGACCATACATCCTGGTCCCTTCCAAAGATCAGCACCTCGGTCTTTTCGCCATTTAGCCTCAAGGAGTTGAGTATCATCCAGTCAGAGACTGATTGCATGCAACTCCTGAAGCTGGACGCAGAGGTGCTGACCGGTTGGGCCAGTGACACCATGATCTGAGGGTCGTCTGCATATGACGCTACTTCCATACCATGTGCTTTTACTAGTCTCGCTAGTGGGGCCACATAAATGTTAAATAGGGTGGGGCTTAGAGCTGACCCCTGAGGTACCCCACATTGTAATGATGTAGCAGGGGAGAGGTATTCTCCAAGCTTGACCCTCTGTTCTCTAAGATCTAAGAAGAAGGACAGAAGGCTCAAAGCGGGCCCCTCCACTCCTATCTCCCTCAAACGAGATGTTAGAATTGAGGGAGATAGGGTGTCAAATGCTGCGGTCAGATCGAGTAAAACCAGCAGCGTTGTCAGTCCCTGATCCACTTTCATTCTGATGTTATTTGTCACCATAGTAAGTGCAGACTCCGTACTATGCAGCTTCTTAAACCCATGCTGGGTCTGATCTAAGAACCCAGTAGAGTCAAGGAAAGCAGACAAGTGTGAATTCAGGTGGATCTCTAGCATTTTGGCGGGGGCAGGAAGTAGGGATATGGGTCGAAATTTTTTTAAGATGGTGGGGTCTAGAGAGGGTTTCTTCAGTAGTGGCTTAACAATCGCTTTCTTCCAAGCTGACGAAAAAACCCCATGCAACAGGGCACTATTCATTACCTCCAACAATGGAGGAAGTAGTGTTTCCCTACACTCCTTCATTACTCTAAGAGGACAGGGGTCCAGAGGGGAGGAAGATTTGGTCCTATTTAGCAGAGAGTTGAGGTTGTCAAGAGTGATCAACGGAAAGTTAGATAAAGTCTTGGTAGGATCTTTATGCCAGGCTTCTGAATTGGTAAGAGCCTGGATAGTGTGATTCCCTAGGGATTGTTTCTGCGTTTCCAAATGAGAAGCAATTTCATCGATTTTAGTGTAAAAAAAGGTTGAAATCTTGTCACAGAGCTCCTGTGATCCAGTAACTGGGTCTGGAACTTGTAATGAACAGAGGGAGTCCACTACTTTAAACAGCTCCTTTGATGAGGTGAGGGAGGTAGTAAGGTCGGAGAAGTATTGTTGCTTTATCTTAATGACCGTGGACTTATATTCCCCTAACAGTTGTTTATGAAACTCTCTGTCCATAGTGTCCCAAGATTTCCTCCATTTTCTCTCCTGTCTCCTGCACCTCTGTCTCATCAACCTAAGAGGCTCAGTGAACCAGGGGGCAGAGGGCCTAAAATTTAAGTCACCTAGAATAGTGAAGTGGGGATTACCAACATATGGCTCCATGATTCTAAACAGGTCACTGCTGAATTTGGATCTAGGTCCAGGAGGCCTATACACAAGAAGGCCAACAAAGGAAGCTGAAGGAGATGAAGAGATAAATAAATGTAGGACCTGGAAGGGGTCGGATGGTGTCGTCAGGGCATTAATGCGGCAGATAAAATGCGACTGATAGAGAATTGCTAATCCTCCTCCCCTTCGCTTGACTCTGTCAAATCTGTGTAGTGCATAACCCTCTGGGATAGCCATTAGGAGGTCGTGTCCTGAGGTCTCTGAGGCCCAAGTTTCCGTGACAAAGACCCAGGCAGGCCTTCTAGCCAACACAAAATCATGAAAGGTTACATTGTTTTTAATTATAGAGCGAGCATTGATAAGGTATCCTTTCTCCGAACAAATATTTTTAGGCGGAGAGTGTAAATTAATAGGTGAATGGTTAATCATGGGGAATGTGTCAGGGCTCCGGGTACGTATATTATGTGGGGCCATAAGCAGTAGTTCCTCAGGGGTATACCTATGGTGGCACAGGGAGTCAATCGGTTTCCAAACCAGCATTTCCTCCAAGGTATAGGAGTGTGATACCTCACGGAATGCAGCCCGTCCTGTAGCCTGTCCTCAGCGCGGACGGGCGCAGACGGGCTGAACTCTGGCGTAACGCCGGCGCTAATACGGCGCGACCGCTGAGCGCGTCCGCTGCGCGGAGCCATGGCCGTATGCTTTTATGTTGTTGACTCACCCAAGATGGCCGCCGCTAACACTCCGCCCGAGTCCCCGGTATCTCAGCCCTAATATCGGCCGGACACTCTGTGGGAGACAGCGCTGACTTTGGTGAGTGCCAAATGTATATTTAAAAGCTATCAATAAAAAAATGTCTTCACCATAAACTCGATGAAGCAACAAACGACGCCCTAAATCGGCGCGCTAGTGCTGGGGGGGAGAGGACACATGGGGCAAGTGCTAACGAGTAAAAGAATTCAAAGAGGACAAGGAAGATACCGCCCGGCTCAAGCCTCAGGCGTTTACAGCTACAATCTCGCGAGTGGAGCGCTCTGCCTGCTTTTATGTTGTTGACTCACCCAAGATGGCCGCCGCTAACACTCCGCCCGAGTCCCCGGTATCTCAGCCCTAATATCGGCCGGACACTCTGTGGGAGACAGCGCTGACTTTGGTGAGTGCCAAATGTATATTTAAAAGCTATCAATTAAAAAATGTCTTCACCATAAACTCGATGAAGCAACAAACGACGCCCTAAATCGGCGCGCTAGTGCTGGGGGGGAGAGGACACATGGGGCAAGTGCTGACGAGTAAAAGAATTCAAAGAGGACAAGGAAGATACCGCCCGGCTCAAGCCTCAGGCGTTTACAGCTACAATCTTGTATTTATGTATTATTTATTTGTAAGTTTTGTGTAGTGCGAACATGACCCAAGTGGGTATCAGAGCGCTTTACATAAGGACTAGCAGCCCGTCCCGATGTTGTCCGGGTATGAATTGCTGCCGGCCAGTAGTATATTGTTTTGTAGGATTTCATTTAGATAGCATTTCTTATCTGTGACAGGCCTGTGAAACACTCCGATTCACAGTGCACTGCTGATGCACTTAAGAGTGCGCGTTCAGTAGTGTGTGAACTCGAGTTTCCCTACTTTATTTTTCCTTGCAATATTATATAGCGCGAACTCGACAACATGGTATGTGCACAATTTGCATTACAGAAGAACACATTAATTTGTGGTAGGCACGGGGAGACAAGGCGATTTGCCTGAAATCACAGTATGTTGAGCTGATGCCGAGATTCGAACGTAGCTCCCCAGCTCTAAAGTTCGCAATTCTAGAACTTGTGGCGGGAGATGTGTCTAAAAATGTATGTCGGTGCTGGCCATCAATGAGAGAGACCTGTGCATTTTTCAAATGGGTGGTGAAAAAATATGAGTATGTTGCTGGAGATGTGGGCCGCCGTGCCACCAATGTACTTACCGGGGGAGGGTAAACACCTATTATTCCGCAACTTTCTTTTCGCATACCATCACTCCGCAAACTTTCATTACGAAAGTACCATGACTCCGCAATGCCATTATAACGTATGGCATTACATTTTATATGCTTTTACCACGCATACATTTACAACGAAATTCGTTGTACATGCATGAATGTTAAAAGCATGTTTTTTTTAATGTTTGGATAAGGTAAGTATGGGTATAGGGGTATATGTTTTGGGGTACTGAGGTATATGTTTTTGGGTGTTTGGGTATTTTAAGGGTTCAGATATAGTTTTGGGTTATGGGTTACAGGGGTAGTTTTAGGGTTTAGGGATAGGTATGGGTTTTGGGGTACAGGGTAATTTTTAGGGTTCAGGGCTAGGTTTGGGTTTTGGGGTATAGGGGTATTTTTAGGGTTATGGGGTAGGGTTGGGTTTTGGGGTACAGGGGTATTTTAAGGGTTCATGGCTAGGTTTGGGTTTTGGGCTACAGGGGTATTTTTAGGGTTCAGGGCTAGGTTTGGGTTTTGGGGTACAGGGGTATTTTAGGGTTCTGGGGTAGGTTTGGGTTTTTGGGTACAGGGTTATTTTTAGGGTTCAGGGCTAGGTTTGGGTTTTGGGGTACAGGGTATTTTTAGGGCTCAGGGGTAAGTTTGGGTTTTGGGGTACAGGGGTATTTTAAGGGTTATGGGCTAGGTTTGGGTTTTGGGGTACAGGGGTATTTTAGGGTTCAGGGGTAGATTTGGGTTTTGGGGTACAGGGTATATTTACAGGGTTAAGATGGGTTAGTGTTTAAGGGTGTTGGGGTATTTTAAGGAGTAAGGGTGGGTTATGATTATGGGGTGCAGGGGCATTTAAAAGGAACAGGGTGGGATTAGCACACGATATGAGACATGGCATGAAGGGCGGAACGTACCACACGCCCCAGTGTTTGTCACGCCCCCAGCACACGCCCACAGCACAACGCAGACACGGCCACAAGGGACTACTTTGCTGGCACGGTTCTTTTACCTTTTACCTTCTGCTGTGGTTCCTGAGATTACCCGCCTCAAAGGTTTGGGCTCTCTCTTTATTATATTAGTATGGATGACGAAGAGCAAGGAACATAGTTCAAAGAGACACACCAAGTTACAAGTGGGTCAATTTATGAAATAAATTTGTCTAATTGATGTTTTGTAAAATAGAATGTTGTGAACTTGTGTTACACAATTTAAAGCATTTTCTTGGCTGAACTCTACTGTGTAGAAATACTACTTGCATGTTACATTGATGGGTACTGAACCAATATAGTTGACCAATACCAAATATTCCCTGCTCCTTTATCGCGCTCTTGCAGGTTTCTGCTTTCTCCTTTTGTGAGGGTTTTGCTGTCTTTCTCTTCCTTTTCTTTCCAAACTGTGTGTTTTTCCACCTTGCGCTCGGTAATTATGCAGCACTGCTAGGTTTCCCAGCTCCATGCATTACCTTTTAGCCTTGTTTATTGCATTATAGTACAGGACTACAAGTCCAACAATTCATGGAAAATGAAAGGGAACTAGAGCAGCGCATCAAGCATGGACCTGTGTGAACTTGGCAGCTATGTGATGCTGAAAAATAAGTTCAGGTCCCCAAAAATAAGTTCCAGTGGCCCCCACCGGCTCAAATTAGGCACTGAATTTGCACTCTTGCAAGTTTCTGCTTTCTTCCTCAGGCGGTGGTTCCCCAGTCTTTCCCTCCTCCTTTCATGTTTGTCTTTTCCCCCTCTGGCTCTCTGTAAATGTATGGATAAGGAAAAATCAGTCCCCCAAAAATGAGTGCCATTGGGCACCCGCGGCAACCACCAGCTCAAAAGAAGCACTGGCTGTAAGATTGTTTTTTTTTTAAGTAGATAAACGTAGCATTTAAAGCGAGAGCTTTGTAAACATTTCAAGCTGCTCCTTAGGTGCATACATTCGACACGTCTTCCGATTTAATTTCAGCTGTATTATTTTTTGGGGTGGGGGGTAATATCTCATTACAGAAAGTAAAAGTAAAACCTGAGTAATACTTACATGAGTTTATTGCACACCGGTGGTTGAAAGAATGGCTTGTTGTCGTCAATCCATTGCCTTACATTCACCAGAGTCTCCATTTCTCCGTTGGACGAAAAAATCGCAATCGAGCGAACACTGTTTATTAAACGGTGGCTTCGCACTGCAGGTATGAGGCGTTCACTGCCCGACTGTCTTTTGAAGAGTAGTGCTTTGGGGCAGCTCTGTTTACACGGTCGAAGGTTCAAAGGTTACAGGCAAACTCACATCCAGTCAAGGACGAGAGAGCAACATCCGCGTGAGCTCATTAACAAATAACTTCTTTTAAACCGAGGAAGTACAAAGTGGAGAAACGTGTTCCGTTTGACATTTATTGTTCTTGAAGTATTTATTAATTTCGCCATTCAGCGTTTCAAAATAGAATGCACACAAGTTGGCCCTTGTATACAGTATGTTCAGGTCGTCCTGCGAACCATTCTTTATACAGTTTAAACCCTATAGTGTCCCTATTTAGCGATATAACGTTTAGGGAACATACAGTCTTGCCGAACAAAATAAGATTCAAACACTGTATTCAATATACAGACTTAGTACTCATAACCACACTTGACCAATAGTCAGAATTAGACAAATGTCGCAATGACCTGAAAGAAGAAATGCCTATTGAAAAAGGAAGGATCTAGCGACGTGAAAAATCCAGGGCTCGAGTCGGTGTACCACTGCGGGTGGACGGCGTTCCCCCACTTATTGTACCGGGTGGACGCCGTCCCCCCTGCCAAACAGCTGGACTTCACTCTTTGGCCTCTCTGGTAGGAGATCAGAGCTCACAGCACGCTGCTCACGCGCTGACTTCTCAGATGCAATCCTATCTAAGGGGTGAGCGAGGGGAGGCAATGAGCCAGATGGTGCAAGCCCTCTTTCGTGACATTACTTCCTGTCGTGACATCACTTCCGGTGACAGCATCCCCCCCACTTCTTTTTTTAGGACTTCTGCCCTGGAGAAATCACTACATCATAGATTGGTGGGAGGGGGAGGGGAGGGAAAAACAGGGGAAATAAGGCAAGTTATTTTACCATCAGCAATAGATGATTGAGGTGGCATAGGTGTTACAAAAAATCTCAAGAGTTTTTAGGAGTGTAAATCAGCTGTCACCCAGGGACATTTAGTACCCTCAATTATTCATACACTGTAGAGAAGTGATGCGGCTAGGGAAGGAACTAAAATGTTAAGTGACAGGACTTGATGCCCATAAAACTTGAATGAGAGATGCCATAATTACACCGACATATAGATAAATACATAAAACGTCAATATACATTAACCATATTTCCTGAATAGGGAGGCAAATATGTACATTCATTGTTGACAAATACTCCAATACGCCAGCCTGGGACAAAATATTTAGACATTTTGGGATGGGGAACATGTAACTATTTAACATATGTAGATAGACAGAGGAAGGCAGGTTAAATTCTCCCCTGTGCAACGTCACTGGGCTATAAGAGAATATTTATAGATTCCAGTATATTGATATGCGTGGACACAAAACAAAGCACGGTGCTAGTATCTTAATGCTCAGGGCTGTCCACCAATGCATTCAAGCATGTACACGACAACTACCTACTATAATTAAGGAATTAATAATTTTCAAATATCCCTGATGTAAGGGGGAAAACATATGCCAGTGATAATTC
This sequence comes from Lissotriton helveticus, assembly GCF_964261635.1. Lineage (NCBI taxonomy): Eukaryota > Metazoa > Chordata > Amphibia > Caudata > Salamandridae > Lissotriton > Lissotriton helveticus. Next base: position 1,803,490,358 of record NC_136067.1, on the reverse strand, counting down.
TGACTGCCCTTGTCAGTGATAATAGTGGCACGATATGTTAATCTGGTCTAATCAGTGATTTTGCCTCTCAATTAGTGACTAGTATGTACCGGGCTATCCACCCATCTCACATCCTTTACCTTCTTTCACTGAGCAAGAAAAGCACGCCAATCACGGAAAATACCTCCAATTTATCATTCATTCTAAAAGAAATCCTCTCACAACAGGCAACCCCAGGACGTTCAATTTGCTATTCATCGTGAGTAGGAAAGGTCACTTTTTTTAGTTGAAAATGGAACTTTATTGATATAATATAAAACAGCTGAATAAAGTACAGAAATAGTGAATACAATCTGAACTGTATAGTCGTTTTAAAATAAAGGGAAGGGAGGGGAAAGAAAAAAGGCGGGGAAGTGAAAACGGAAGGAAAATGACATTCATGTAATATTAATATCAACGTAACCACTTATATACTTAAGATCTACTGTGTTACATAATAAAAGAAAAGTGCACGGAAATTACATAGTTCTATTATAGAAAACAAATATATAAACAACTAAAATGAAATCATGGAGGTTTAGGCACTTCATCAACCCTGGGATTATGGACTTATGCTAGATTAGCAGATAGAGCCAGAAAATGAGTAATGGGTTACCATAGGTTTTCACATTTCATTGCAAGGGAAATAGGATGGACATATGCTCTATCTAGCCTGTGGTTATAACAAACCCCATACCACCAGGCTTGATAAGAAATGTTAGCCTCATTCTTCCAGGCCTTAGTAATTTGTTGGAAAACTACTGCGAGAAGTAGGTAAATAATATGGAAATTGATTGTATGTGATTCCCATTCAGACGATACACTACCTAGAAATATATTAACAAGAGAGTAAGGGATTTGAGTGTGAAAGATATTATTGATTTGCTTCGAAACCCGTTTCCAATAGTTCTGAACATGGGGGCAAAGAAAAAGCATGTGATATAAATCAGCCGGGGAGGTATTACAGAACCAGCATGAGGGGGAAAGAGCAGGATTTATTTTATGTAGTGAAACAGGAGTCAATAGAAGTCTGTTATAAATGTAAAATAAAGTTTAGGTAGTATTAGCAGTCCTGGAAAACTTCCTGATCCTAATCTAGATCTTATTCCAGGTAGAAATAGAGAATAACAATTGGAGAGTTCCACCTCTGTTTTATCTAGAATAAGTGGAGGAGAGGACAAATGCTTATAAACTTAAGATGCAGATGAGTAAAGAGATAAGATGGAAATGACGGAAGAAGGCCACGATGATAAGGTAGTACTAAGTGCCAAGTTATTACAGGTGAGACTAGGGATGCATGTTTAGATGCACACGAAGCAGGTAAAGAAAATTGCACTTGAGCAACTGTAAAAGGTATACACGCATAATCCTGATAGAGCTAATGTACCCAGTGAAGTCCTTTCATATGCCAATCCTTACAAAAAATAACTCTATTAATGATTTCAAGATGATTATTATACCATAGTGAATATTGCAAAAAGTGATCTGTAGGAGAAAGATGACTGGTAAGTAAAGGTTGGAGAATTCTGCAACTGTTGTTAAAAATCGGAAGAGAAAGTGACAAAGAACGGTGTGAAAAAGATAAAAATTCTTGGAAAGAGAAAGGATGAAGTACATTTCTTTCAATGGAAGTCCATAACGGTAATGATGAATCTTCGTTGTCTTCTTGGAGGAGTAGAGAAGCTTATTTAAGAAAGAACACAGTATGATAGGTTTGGTAATCAGGGAAATTGACACCACCTAACCGTTTTGGCCATTTAATTTTAAGTAAATACATACAAGGTTTCTTATTATTCCATGGAAATTTCGATAGAATAGAATAAATAAATTTACTCAAAATAGACTTTTGGAATATTTACAGGAATATTAGGGAGATAAAAAAGTATTATAAGAACCAACATCATTTGGATCGTGTCAAGACGGCCCCACCAAGATAAGAACAAGGGGTTCCATCTGGACGTGGCATCTTTCAAGAGTGTCTGTAACTTTTTTAAATATGTTACCATGGACTCTTGACTGGAAGATTTGAACCATAAACCCAGGTATTTGATGTTAACCATGGCCCAACGAACACCTGAAGAGACTTTAGTCCACGGAAAAGGATATTAAATTTAGTGGGAGGATTTCACATTTGTCACTATTTAAATTTATAACCAGACACAGAGGCAAATGACTGGACTTCAGATAAAAAAAGCTGGCAAATAGATCTGTGGTTGAGATAAAAAGAGTGAAATATCATCTGCATAAACAGATTTCAATTGTTTAGTGTCGTATTTAAAGCCTGTGATCTGAGAGTTGAAACAAATCTTAATTAAAAAGTGTTTGAGAGCAAGTATAAAGAGAAGAGGTTGAAGAGGACAGCCTTGCTGTACCCCCCGGTATAAGGAAAAGGAAGAAGATATAAGACCATTAGCTAAAATGGAGGAAATAGGAGAAGAATATAATAAAGAGATAACATTTATGAACTTGGGACCAAAACCAAACCAGGCTAAAGTGGAGAAAATGAATGACCAATCGACTCGGTCGAATGGTTTATCAGCATCCAAAGATATGGCCAAGGAATCTTTACATGATTTGGCCTTGGTAAGAACATTAAAGAAAAGCCAAGTGTTATCTGAGAGATGTCTACCCTTAACAAAACCACATTGTTCTCGACCAATTAATAGGGGTAAACATTTCTCGAAGCGCAAAGCTAGCATTTTTGCGAAAATGTTATAGCCCAAATTATTTAACGAAATGGGTCTAAAATTTTTACATAAAGTGTGATCTTTACCCTCCTTGTAAATAAGGACTTCAAGGCTTCTTGAAAAGAGCTGCTGGACTTTTTGGAAGATATAAAGAAATGAAATAACTGATGTAATTTAGGAATAAGAATGTGAGAAAAATAAGAATTAAAATCAATCGTAAAACCATCAGGACCTAGGGCTTTACCATGCTTAATAGAGCGAATAAAAGAAAGGATATCTAGCTCTCGGATATCATCCTCTAATACTGAAAAATCAAGCTCATAAGATGAAGGTGGGTTAATAGAGGATAAGCATTAAACTATAGTATCCTTATGTACCAAGGAATCGGGAGTATAAAGAGTTTGTAAAAATTTGATGAATTTGAATAGAATATCTTCATTTCTGTAAATCATGTGATTGTTAGGAGAAAGAATAGAGCTAATTTTGATGCGTTCTTTTTTAACTTTTAGATAGTTGGCTAAAAGCTTCCCTGCTTTATTTTGACCCCCATAATATTTGGCTGAGGCTTTGAGCAAAAAAGACTTCTTATTCGAATTTGGACCTGATTAGCTCATCCAGACAGGATTTAGAATTGGTATGGAAAAGCAAAGTTCCAGTTGCTTAATGCGTGCTGTAAGTGATTGCATTTTGAGTAGAGAGGAATTCTTTCCCTGGGACACAAAGGAAATAATAAAATCTCTAGAGGCTGCTTTAAAGGCATCCCAAATAATCTGTGGAGACAGGTGTGGAGTTTCATTTTCAAGGAAGAAAGTGGTAATAAAGGTTTCAAATTGTTGGGTAGATTTGGGATCTAAGAGAAGAGAGTTGTTGAATCTCCATCTTCTTGTATCGTGGACAAGAGAAAGCAGATCTAAATGTAAACTAACAGGGTGAGGATCAGAAAATAATATAGGACCAATGTCAGAGTGAATGATATTTTGTGTAAGAGCTGAAGTGAAGAAATAATCTAAGCGAGATTGGAAAAAATGTACTGGCGAAAAGAAAGAATATTCTCAAAGTGTGGGAATGCATATCTTCCAGGCATCTACTAGTGATATTTGATAAATAGCGGATGTAAATTGAGAGTACATATGAGAAGGGATGAATTTGGATTGAGAATTACGATAAATAAAAGGGTTCATAACCAAATTACGATCTCCACAAACTAACAAATATTAATCTTGAAGGGACAGCAGTTTAGATAATATTGAAGGCAAAAAGTAACATCTGGGGCAAGGGGTGCATACAGATTAAAAATGGTCAAGGGGACATTATTCAATAATAGTGAAACAGAAACCCATCTACCCACATCACCAGTATCATGTGAAAGAATTTGTAAGTCAAGGTGTTTATGACACAAAAAGGCTACACCATTACGGTTACCTGTGCCCGGAGAGGCAAAAATATGACTAACCCATTGTCATTGAAGTTTAGGAATCTCTTATTCTAAAACATGAACCTCTTGTAATAAAGCAATTTCACATTTCAAATTAGTTAAGTGTGAGAGTATTCGTTGACATTTTATAGGAGAGCCCAAACCCTTAACATTCCATGAGACAACCTTCAAAGCCATGTGCGTTTTTCAATAAAAAACAAAAGGTGTGTAACAATAATTAAACTAGCAGAAAATTAACAATAGTATAAGTAATGATATTTTAGCAAAATGTTTGCAAAAACCCTTCCAACCAAGATGAATAGCAGAGAGGAGAAAATACGTGGTAATGAAGACCCAGAGAGTAAGAAAAGAAACAGTGATAAGCAGGAAGGAAGGAAGGGATGAAAAGAAAGAAGAAATAAAGAGAAAAAACATTAGTAAAGAGAGATAGTTGTTCGAAAAAGGACAGAGAAAATGGAAAAATGAAGAAGAGTCAAAAACAGTAAACAAAAAACATACACCATATACTCCAAGAACATAATATCCGACTACAAAGAAACACATAAACAAGATGAGGGAATGAATAAATGAATGAATGAATAGTTTATTTGTGTGGTTACTCAAAACCATTACAATAAAACAAAGTAAAAAAGAACACTCAATTTTTTTAAAAATCGAGCAATTTTAAAATAATAAACATTATGATTAAAATCTAAAAGTCTAAAATTCAATGATCGTTAAGTCCAATAAATCTTTTTTGAGCTAGGCCCACAGTTGTTCATGTTCCTGTTAAGCTAAGCAATTAGTTTGAGATGATATGTGACCTCAGCCGCGGAGCTTGCCTGAATACTTAGCTGGGAGAGTCCATCAGCTTCATTCGAGTCTGTTGTACAAATTTACCAAACATATGCTTCACTGTTTCCAGTGTGTACAGTTAATGGACTGCCTCTTTTGCAGTTCTATTCCCCGGTTGTAGCCAAATGGGCCTGAGGTATAGTCTACGGACTAGGCGCAAGGCCGGGCAGCAAAAAAGGATATGGGCCAAGGACTCACGTTTGTATTTGCAGAGCCGACACTCCATGATCGCCATTTTGTCGACCCGAAAGGGTATAGTTCTTTAAGGGAGAGAGGATGTAATCTGAATGCGATGATCCTGTGTAGGGCCTGTCTCCCCACTGCCTGAGTAAGATGCAGTTTGGAATTTTAATCTGTATGTGGGAGGCTTTGGGATTCATGGAAGCCTCTTGATTCCAATGATTCCATGTCTAACGTATGGGAAAAAAAGGCAAACTTGTTTTTTTATTGTGCTTTTGATGGCAGTATACTTGATTGTCTCGGGGTTGCAGTTCACTGTTGCAAGTTTCAAAACGTCTTTGGCAACGGCAAGGCTGGCTGACCAGGGGTTACCGGGTTCCATAAAAATACTTTTTATGATAGACTTCATTGTATTCTCTGGTGCCGCCATAATAAGATAGAAGTATTTACTCAGAGAGGCCATCTCTTCCAGCTTTTGTTGATTCAAGTTGAATTCTAACCGCACTAGGTTATTCCTGGTGCATGCAGGAAGGTTGAATAACTTTTTATAGGCTTAGCAATGGATTTTTTCTAGGTCTCTAGCTAGTTTCCCCGGAAATGCCTGTTGTGTGTAATTAAGTGATGGTATTACCTTCGCCCTCAGGACTTTTTGGATAGCCATCATGTTGGGCTATGTAGAGTGGCATATAGCTGGCAGAGGGCGTAAGTGATGCTTTTCCCTTTCATCTGCATTTTATGGAGGTGAACTCCTGGGCGACCTGTTTCCCAAAACCAAACCCCCAAATAGTTGTAGCGTTGTGTGCAAACCAAAGTCAGCCGGCCTAGCCTCCATTTTGCCAGCTTTTTCTTAGGGTATTGCCGAAAGATTCTAGTTTTCAATTTGGATGGGTTGGCAACCAGCTTGTTTTTTGCATTGTAAATTCCCAGGGCCGTAAGTACTTTTTGTAAGCCTATTTTAGCATGGCCTAGGAGTACCAGGTCGCCTGCGTATTGCATTAATTGGATCTTAGTATGCCCAATCCTAGGTGTTGCTAGTGTGGCTCCAATCAAGGCTTGGCCAATGTCTGCGGTGTATAAGTTGAAAAGCATAGGAGCTAAAATGCACCCTTGCTTTAGGCCGCGAACCTTGTCGATTTTCTCGGTAGCAGATGCGCTAAAAAATTTGATTGTTACCCAGGTTCTCGAGTACAATGAGCGGATAGCTTGTAGTAAAGAAGGAACGATGTTCCAGTGTACCGACTTCTGCCAAAGGATGGAAGGGTCTACGCCCTCAAAAGTTGCCAAATAGTCAATGAAACAAGCAAAAAGCGGCAGGCTTTGTTGTGACACGGCTTGTTGTGCTAGATATGAGAGCGTTATTATATTATCCACTGTTGATGCCCCAGGTCTAAACCCTGTTTGGAAAAAGGGCAGAAGGCCTTCAGTACTGGCCCAGTTTCATAGTTCCGCCAGGAGGGTACTTGCGTAGGCCTTGCCCTCAATGTCAACAGGGCAATCATGCGATAGTTTTGTGGGTTGGATTTTGGCCCTTTCTTATGTATAGGGTGTAATAACGACCCTCTCCAGGAATCTGGAACATTTCCCAAGAACCGGCATTCAGCATATAACTTGGTTAAATTGTCCGTCCAGAAGTCTGTGTCAGCCCTGAAGAGGGAGCCAGGCAGGCAGTTGAGTCCTGGTGTTCCATTGTGTCTGATCTTTTTCAAGGATATACGAACTAGAGTTTTTCCTGGGAGTGCTCGGTTGTCCAAGGTTTTTGATGTGTGAGCAATAATGTCTAGTTCTCCACTCACGTTAAGGCTTTTATTCGGCAAAGTTATGCTTCCATCTTCTTTGAACAATGTTTTCAAGTGAGCGACCCAGGTGCCTATGTCGAGAGAGTTCTCTCTCTGGTTGTCTCCTTGGGTTAGAGTATTCAAATATCGTTAGAACTCTTGGTACTTCCAAGGTCTCAGTAAGTCGAAAATCTTCAGCCATTTTGCCTCAATGCATTCGTGTTTCACAGCCCAGACCTCCTTCGAATGGCTGTTTGAGGCTCCTTTGAGTAGCCTTTTGGCAGATTCTAGGCCGGTTTTCTGATAGGCCCTATGTTTGGCATTTAATTGTTTAGCACTCTCTTTATATGCTGGGACGCGTCCAAAAGTGTGTGATGGGTATGGGGGTCCTGCTTGTTGAGCCTCCTTGGAGCAGTAAAGCTAATTTGCGTGCGGACCAATCCCATTCGTCTATGGCGTCCCTGTTGTTTGCGCTGTGTTTCCGGCCAGCCCATGTTTTTTTCCATTTGTCAAATTCATTGATTGGCACTGGTCCCCATTTAATTCTTCTTGACAGCACGTGCAATTCATCTCCGTTAGATGCCCCAATGCAGCGCAAAGTGTAGTGCGTATCTGCTGTGAGATTTAGCGTGGTCATTAAGGCGGCATGGTCGCTTTCGTTTCACTGGTGTACTGTGTAGTTTACCATGAGGTTTTGTATTCTTCTGCTTAATAATATGTAGTCTATTGTCAGTTGTGAGAGGCCTTTCAGGGTGCCTGCCAGAAACATACTTGACGTTTTTTTTTTCTGTGAATAGCATTTTCAGTGAGTGCTTGATGTATATAGAAATCCCTCCTGATGGTCTTCAAAATATGTTATCTTTGATAGCTGGTTTACAATATTCCGAGTAACCTCTAATTGATATTGATTTAGTTGCCCACATTTCTTGGGTGCAGATTATGTCGGCTCCTTCTAAGAAAGCCAGTGCCGCTGAGTTATGCACGAGCTTTGAAATCCCTGCAAAGTTCCAAGACAAGATGTTTAATCTTTGAATAATGGCCATCGAATTACTGTGTTTGGCTGAGCCGATTGTTGGCAGATGCGGTATGGTCTCATTGGTTGCAGGGGGATGGGTATTGGGGACTGGGAATTAAAGCCCTTGACAACCAAGACCAGTCTTTGCTAGTATTCTCCTTCATAGAGCAAGAGCGAATACCTTGTCCCAGATTTGTTATTATTTTAATTAAGCTATCACTTGTTACATTTATTTTTGTGCCGCTTTTAATCTCATGAAGAATGGACACTGTTGGTGGCAGTAAATGAAGCAAATCGTTCGTGAATGTCTTTTTTTGAGAGTTCTGTTCCTGGGAAACTGTTGGTTCCTTCAAGCTGCTGTTTTTCAGGAGCATTGGGTAGTTTAGCACAGGCTGGGTCATACTTTTTATGCCCCAGTCTTCCAATTGCTTCCTGTTTCTTTTCAAGGCCTCATCCATGGCTAGATTAGTGAAGAATAGCTCTGTGGTCTCGTTGGTCTCGCCTAGTCCTGGAGTGAGGAAGGAAACACTCTCAATGTCTGTTTTATGTATGTTTTCTAGACCAGGGATGTTTGCACACAGTTTTAGAAGATTGCTGCGGTTAAGGATGTCCCACTTGCCCTGTGAGACATATTCAGGGTACAGCAATATTTTCTGGTCGTCGTGTTTTATAGAAGGCAGGTTTGGTTGGATGATAGCCTCCCACGGATCATGGACCTTTGTGGAGTTTAGGGTTTCCTGAGCCAGGGTATCGACATTAACTTCTGCCCGGTTTGTTTCGGCTACCAGCTGCTGGACTTTAATCTCGTTCTGTGATCTAGTTGATGCAGGTTCCATCTCTGCATTAGTGACAGACTCACTATTGCCTTGGGCTGTCCTGTGGTCTTGTGCTAAGATGGTAATTTGTTTATATGTTGTTATAGTTTCTTGGTTCATACTGCTCATACTTTTATCCACTGGTTTAGTCAGCGAGGGACTCTTTACATTAGGTTCCTGGATTTTTTGTAGGCCGTGCTTTCCATCCCTGGCTTGCTGTCCTTGTTAGTGGTTGGAACACCAGCTTACTTTTTGTTTCCCCATGTTCACATGATTTAATCCATGGTCCGTGCGGTCATCCGCAATGTCATCAGACTTAGTTTCAAAGTTAATTTTGCCTGATATTGCTGAGCATGCAATGTTTTAATTTAGGTACCGAGTCTGAGGGGGAATATTAGTCTCTTGATGGTCAACAGTATGTGGTTTTCTGGCAATAACCACTGCCGAATGGAGCCATTATTATTAGATTTTTTTTTTTTGTTTATTCAACTTTTTTAGTTTTTTCTTGTTTTTCCGGGAAAGATGAGGGGTATCTGAGCTTGTCGGCTTTTGGGTGTTTTGGTTTTCATGATCATTGTCAGAGCTAAGAATGTTTCTATTGCATTTGTTTTAGCTCTGCATAGGTCCTCATCCACTGCCCTTGTCGTAGTTGTGTCTTGCTTGGGTTTGTTGTCGTTGGTTTGTGAATTTTGCGCGTTTTTAGTGATTGTAAGCTCCTTGATGTTTTGCTTGGAATGTACAATGGTTTGTTGCCTGGTAGTTTCTTCCTTGAGATCTTCAATTAATGTATTCATTATCTCTGGAAGCTTGGTAGTCCAAGGTTTTTGATGTGTGAGCAATAATGTCTAGTTCTCCACTCACGTTAAGGCTTTTATTCGGCAAAGTTATGCTTCCATCTTTTTTGTACAATGTTTTCAAGTGAGCGACCCAGGTGCCTGTGTCAAGAGAGTTCTCTCTATGGTTGTCTCCTTGGGTTCGAGTATTCAAATATCGTTAGAACTCTTGGTACTTCCAAGGTCTCAGTAAGTCGAAAATCTTCAGCCATTTTGCCTCAATGCATTCGTGTTTCACAGCCCAGACCTCCTTCGAATGGCTGTTTGAGGCTTCTTGGCAGATTCTGAGCCGGTTTTCTGATAGGCCCTACGTTTGGCATTTAATTGTTTAGCACTCTCTTTATATGCTGGGACGCGTCCAAAAGTGTGTGATGGGTATGGGGGGTCCTGCTTGTTGAGCCTCCTTGGAGCAGTAAAGCTAATTTGCGTGCGGACCGATCCCATTAGTTTATGGCGTCCCTGTTGTTTGCGCTGTGTTTCTGGCCAGCCCATGTTTTTTTCCATTTTTCAAATTCATTGATTGGCACTGGTCCCCATTTAATTCTTCTTGACAGCACGTGCAATTAATCTCCGTTAGATGCCCCAATGCAGCACAAAGTGTAGTGCGTATCTACTGTGAGATTTAGCGTGGTCATTAAGGCGGCGTAGTCGCTTTCGTTTCACTAGTGTACTGTGTAGTTTACCATGAGGTTTTGTATTCTTCTGCTTAATAATATGTAGTCTATTGTCATTTGATTGTTATATGTGGGAGCAAAGACTGCCTCTGGGGCATTCTTTAAAAACAGAGAGTGCGCTGTTAGCAGATTATAAGACTGCATCAGGGCATTGAAGGCGTCTGCAGCCCCAGAATAGTTGGTTTGTAATGCAGCGACCCCTATGTTGTGTGTATTAAAGTCCCCAACGATGATGGATTCCATAGGAGCGAACTGTAAGAGTAGAATTTTTATCTGACTTATCAGCTGAGTCAGCATGTCCTTGTCCCCGGCCCATGGGAGTTGTGATAAACATTAATTAAGAGTATTGATAATGGACCGTTAGTTGTGAGAGGCCTTTCAGGGTGCCTGCCAGAAACATACTTGACATTGTTTTTTTTTCTGTGAACAGCATTTTCAGTGAGTGCTTGATGTATATAGAAATCCCTCCTGATGTTCTTCAAAATATGTTATCTTTGATAGCTGGTTTACAATATTCTGAGTAACCTCTAATTGATATTGATTTAGTTGCCCACATTTCTTGGGTGCAGATTATGTCGGCTCCTTCTAAAAAAGCCAGTGTCGCTGAGTTATGCACAAGCTTTGAAATCCCTGCAACGTTCCAAGACAAGATGTTTAATCTTTGAATAATGGCCATCGAATTACTGTGTTTGGCTGAGCCGATTGTTGGCAGATGCGGTATGGTCTTATTGGTTGCAGGGGGACGGGTATTAGGGACTGGGATTTAAAGCCCTTGACAACCAAGACCAGTCTTTGCTAGTATTCTCCTTCATTGAGCAAGAGCGAATACCTTGTCCCAGATTTGTTGTTATTTTAATTAAGCTATCACTTGTTACATTTATTTTTGTGCCGCTTTTAATCCCATGAAGAATGGACACTGTTGGTGGCAGTAAATGAAGCAAATCGTTCGCGAATGTCTTTTTTTGAGAGTTCTGTTCCTGGGAAACTGTTGGTTCCTTCAAGCTGCTGTTTTTCAGGAGCATTGGGTAGTTTAGCACAGGCTGGGTCATAATGTTTATGCCCCATTCTTCCAATTGCTTCCTGTTTCTTTTCAAGGCCTCAGCCATGGCTAGATTAGTGAAGATTAGCTCTGTGGTCTCGTTGGTCTCGCGTAGTCCTGGAGTGAGGAAGGAAACACTCTCAATGTCTGTTTTTTGTATGTTTTCTAGACCAGGGATATTTGCACACAGTTTTAGAAGATTGCTGCGGTTAAGGATGTCCAACTTGCCCTGTGAGACTTATTCATGGTACAGCAATATTTTCTGGTCGTCGTGTTTTATAGAAGGCAGGTTTGGTTGGATGATAGCCTCCCACGGTTCATGGACCTTTGTGGAGTTTAGGGTTTCCTGAGCCAGGGTATCGACATTAACTTCTGCCTGGTTTGTTTCGGCTACCAGCTGCTGCACTTTAATCTCGTTTATATGTTCTTATAGTTTCTTGGTTCATACTGCTCATACTTTTATCCACTGGTTTAGTCAGCGAGGGACTCTTTACATTAGGTTCCTGGATTTTTTGTAGGTCGTGCTTTCCATCCCTGGCTTGCTGTCCTTGTTAGTGGTTGGAACACCAGCTTACTTTTTGTTTCCTCATGTTCACATGATTTAATCCATGGTCCGTGCGGTCATCCGCAATGTCATCAGACTTAGTTTCGAAGTTAATTTTGCCTGATATTGCTGAGCATGCAATGTTTTAATTTAGGTACCGAGTCTGAGGGGGAATATTAGTCTCATGATGGTCAACAGTATGTGGTTTTCCGGCAATAACCACTGCCGAATGGAGCCATTATTATTAGATTTTTTGTTTTTGTTTATTCAACTTTTTTAGTTTTTTCTTGTTTTTCCGGGAAAGATGATGGGTATCTGAGCTTGTCGGCTTTTGGGTGTTTTGGTTTTCATGATCATTGTCAGAGCTAAGAATGTTTCTATTGCATTTGTTTTAGCTCTGCATAGGTCCTCATCCACTGCCCTTGTCGTAGTTGTGTCTTGCTTGGGTTCGTTGTCGTTGGTTTGCGAATTTTGTGCGTTTTTAGTGATTGTAAGTTCCTTGATGTTTTGCTTGGAATGTACAATGGTTGGTTGCCTGGTAGTTTCTTCCTTGAGATCTTCAATTAATGTATTCATTATCTCTGGAAGTTCTTCTAAGTTCAGCAATATAGGACTGCAGCCGCAGCCCTCTTGTTTAACTGTTGATGTTGTGTTTGCCTGTGCTCTGTGAATCAGAGAGTTAAAATGTTCTAACTTGGAGTCTATTCCTGAAATCAGACCAGCAAACTGTTTTTAGTATGTTTATTTGAACGTCCAGTTTATCTGCATCCATTATTGCAGCATTTGCCATTGAGGTCAGGGCATCAATAATTAGTACTAAATATATTTCAATTATGGGCGGCTTCTGCTCTTTTCCTGCTCTCCCTCTGAGAGGACTGCTGATCTGAACGATCATTGTCATATACAGGTCCACTGTGGTTTAAGGAGTAGGTTTCTAATGTTTCTGATGCCTCTGCTGATGCACTTATTATATGAGCATTGGCTATGCTGGCTTTATTGGCCCCATTTTTTTTTTTTTTGCAGAGTTTTATATAGCGCGAACCAGACCCGAACCGAATCGGGTATCTGAGCGCTTTACATAGCACCAGTTACGTTACATGAGGACACACATTCATTTTAGGCACAGGGAGATTAAGTGATTTGCCCAGAATCACAGGAGGTTTTGGCATCGTTACTGAGACTCGAACCCAGATCCCCAGGTCCCCAGGTCCGAGGTCGAGCGCCCAAGCCGGACATGCAAATGGGATCCGCAGCCGTTGAGTTACTAAGTTGCATGGACTATTATGGCTAGACGTGCCCGGTACCGTATTTGTTTGTACTGTTGTGCCCCCCAGAATCATAATTATTTCTGGTGAGAGTAGAATGGCTCGGGCCTAGATGAATGGAGTCCTAAGTTTATGTTACTGGCGTCTGTAGGAGGACTAACAGTACTGATGATTTGTCCTGAACATGGTGAGCTCACTGCTCCTCTAGGTTCACCAAGCTTATCGTTTGGCGTTGTATGGAGCCGAAATTCTCTTATGTCTCTGTTGCCGTCTGTACTGGTTGTTCTTTCTCTAGAACTGAGACTGTTCATGTTAGCCGTGGGCTCGTGTGGAGTAGGAGCTTTTCCTAATGGAGTTGCAGGTGCTAGTACTGGGGCTGGTAATACGTCTCCTGTTTGCTGGTCCTCCAAAGAGCCCTCCTTGGGGCTTGACCCTAATTTGGAACTCCCTCTGCCCAGAGGGTAAAGCAGTTTTAATTTTTGACATCTTGCTGATTTGTGGGGGTGAGGCTTGTCTTGATATTGTACCAGATTTGAGTTTCTTGTTCCCATATTTGTAGTTGCACTGAAGTCACGTGAGGTTGTGTAAATGATAATTAGTCTGTTGAGGTTTTTTTTGGGCTGTTGAAGTAGTTAGGGTAGTTGATGAATCAATGAGATTAAATTGAAAGACTGCCAGGCTGTATTGCTATTGGGGCAGTCCAACTACGCAGGTCCAGAATCTATATCACGGGGACTGGCAGCTATTATAACTACCTTGGTACGCCCTTAGTGCGTGGCGTAATGCTTAAATGTTGCTTAAATGTTGCTTGACCACGTTCGAATGCTGCCTTAGGGCTTCTGCTAAATTCTAATGGCCTTGCGATTTTCAACTGAGCAAAAACAAACAGAGGAAAAGACAAAGAGTATGCCTCGTAATACCAGCCCTTACAAATGATGTTATTGCTTCAATCACGTTAGTAGTGTAGTTTGTGGCTCCAGCCGCTTTATGGTGGCGTTGGCGCTAAAGGAACGCTCCCTCCACGCTGAGGTGAGGTTTTTGCGGAGATATACTGTGGCCCGTTAGAAGGGTGGGTGTTGACGGAGCGCCCAGCTGTGATTAGACAATTTGGCAGCCCCCAATCCCAGCCGGGTTTTGGCAGGGCGGGTGGAAGGGCGTTGAGAGCGGCTAGCTGCTCGCGGCTCCTGCCGCGGTTAGATTAGAAGATGCGGTTCTTGCCGCATTATGATGAATGTTTTAAGATGGCGTTGGTTGCGGGCAGCCCGTTGGTTAGGGGTGGCCCATTTGGAAAGGGCTGCGGCTCCAGCAATGCCTGTGGCCTCGTGAAGCCCCGGACCGTGGGGGAGAGAGCGACCAGCACCTGCTGCGTCTGCGTGTGTCTGTGCCCGCGCCACCAAGCACGCAAGCCGGCCTCGGCAACCTCGGCAGCATGTAGGGCAGTGAGGCGAAGATGAGGGTGGTAAAGCCACATGGGGAAAATGGTACAACTAACCATGTAAGCCAGGGTGGATCGAGGAGGGAGGTCACCATCCAAGCAGACCATGGGTAACAGAATATAGGTATGAAGGAAATATCGCACCTAGAAGAAAAAAGAAAAACATGACAAGGTAAGTAGAACATAGGGAAAGCCGAGAAACTTAAGTAAACGGGAACAAGGACAACATAGTATGTACAACAGAGCACAATAGAAACAATAACAGCACAAGATTAAACAGTAGCATGTCTGGACACATCCATATCTTCTTCTCGGCACTATTCCAAGAATTGTTGTAGCAAAACAGGATCTTCATAGGTTGTAGTTCTATTCTTATATGTCACTTTGAAGAGACAGGGATGAAAGAGACCAAATCTGGCATTGAGAGTACGAAGTGCTGGCCTCATATCAAGAAATTTCTTTCTTCGATCCGCAGTTTCTTTGACATAATACTACACAAAAAAGAGATTAGAGCCTTGCCATAAAAAGCGACTTTTGAGTTTAGCCGCTTGTAGAATCTTCATTAAGTCTATGCATTCTAAGAAGTATTTAATTACACCTCGATGTTTGGCTGAAGAGGCTGCCATGGTTGGAGTATAACCTAAAGAAGTGCTCTTTGAATGTTCAGCGGAGGGGAGGAAGGTATACCAAGAATCTGTAGAAGGAACGATTTGAAAAATGAGATGGCATCTGATCCTTCCAAGCTTTCTACCAGGCCATAAATCTGCAAGTTATTACATCTGTTACGGTTTTCCAAATTTTCCACGTGTTTTTTGAGCAGTAAAATTTCCAACTTCATTGAAGGAACCTGGTTCACCACAACTTGAATAGAGTCGACTTGTTGCTCAATCTGCACAACCCTAGACTCCATAGTAGACCACTTGTCGTCCAAGGCTTGGAGCCTTTTATTTGTTTCTTCCATGTAAGGCCGAGGAGCTCGTTTCTCCTCAAGAAGCACATCCATAGTGTTTGGAGGAGGGGATGCAGTAGGTGAAGGAGGATCTTTTTAATACGTTTTCCAGAAGACAATACAGTTGAAGTGGTCAATTTAGGAGTAAGTTTGTTGGTAGGGAGTGGGATATTAGACGCAACCACCGATGTGTCCTTATTGGAAGATGATGAATTGGTGTCAGAGCTCTCCATAGCTACTGAAAGGACAGAATAAGTATTGTGGTCCATCAAGGATGAAAATGGCAATGAAGAACCAGTAACACGACAAGTAGATTTTGTTCTCCCCATCGAAAGTTGAATACAATTTGAAAAACACGGAAAAAAGTATCAAGACAGTGCGCAAAGGTGATGAATCTTAGCAGCCAAAAGACGATCATTGTTGAAATGACAGCAAGAGTTCCTTTGAAAATGAAAGGTGAAGACTAATAGATTAGACCAAACTCGTTATCCATAATGAACTCTAATTAGATATAACCCAGTCCAGCATGACATGAGACCCTGCCGGAACATAATGATAAAAGACAAAATACATGTGAGGAAAAGGTGCACTGCCTGCAACAAATTGGCCTCTTCCGAAACCTTAATACTGGTCACGATTATTTGCTAAGATGAAACCAGAGACTCTCTGAAGAGAACATGCCATCACACATCATTTGCCATAGCTCTGTATACATTGAAGGCAAAAAGGGCGGACTGAGCAGAAAATTTCATTAAATACAAATGCCTGTCCCATACTTCAAAATTCTCCACAGACTGTAAAGAATTTCTACTAATATTAAGGATATTAGGCTTTAAAATGCAGTTAGGCACCAAGCGTGGCATCAAGGAATGTAATTGCTCGCAGAAAGTCCAGTTTTTTATTTCATACGTATGGTGAGCTTGTTACTTCAAAGGCAAAATGGCGGACGTGAGCCCAGGGAGGGAAACACAGCCGCTTCAATGAAACACCAGAAGCACTCACCAGCAACTTAAAATGGTGAAGAAAAGGCATCCAGGGTCCTTTACTCCATGAAGTGTGGTGTCAAGAAGTGGCAAAGCAGCAGGAGTCCGCAGGGAAAGTCGCCGCTCCCTCCAAGCCGCTCAGAGCTTCCTTAGCAAGCGGCAATCCTCGCTTGGCGTCACGCCACACCCCCCAGGAAACGTCACTTGATGCCAGTGTCTGAGTATACATAACTTTGCCGCTGCTAAAGAAATGGCTAGTGATCTATGAAGGTGTCATGCAAGATAGCCAAATGAGGGGAAGATAGTAAAGCAATGTCCGCAAATGACCCAAACTTTGTCCAAACCCTTGCAAAGTCCTTATTTTTCTTTACATTCTTTGACAAACTCTATGAATTTGTTTTTCATGTTTCTGATTTTGAACTAAGTGTATTGGACATTGCCTGGCTATGCATTATGTCTTTTGAATGTAATGCAACCTGTGCCTTGTTCACTTCTGAGATAAGAAATGCAAAACCTAATTTGTCATTCTTGTTCCAGAAAGCATTCCAACACAATGTTTCAATAGCCTCAGATATGATGAGCATACCTTGTAACAAACTAACATAATTAGCTCTGCTCAATATTCACTGGACAGTTTTGCTTTCAAAGATGTTAGCCCCAATAAGTGCATCGTCTATGCCACATCCACTGAGATAACGTCTTGCACACCGCAACACAACTTTTGTCATGTGGAAAAACACCCATCATCGGATAAAGATCATTAAATTCTACTGGATTGCTCATAAGAATGTCAGCTACAATACAGAAACCACCTTCATCGCAGTAAATTGACAGGATAGGCTGGTCTTCAAGCTGAGCATGCACATTTTGGAATTGTTGCGTAGTTTGTGACTGGAGATAGTATTAGTGGTAAAAACACAACCTTCTTCAGTGGGAAAGTATTCTGGAAGATCAGAGCATGAATTCCAGCCCATGGAGGAACTGGCTTTTCTTCATCCTTCATTCGACACTGAATAAGCAATATGATAAATTCAGTTAAATCAGCCTTGCAGACCACAGCATCAGGTAAAAAAAGAGCCTTGTCCTCAGCCACTTGGAACATTTCTGGCAGTCTGGGATGTGTTGATGGCTTGCAGTGATTTTTCAGCATTGGCAAGGCAGTTAGGTTATATGTTTGCAACATTGTTTATTTATGCCTACAGCTGGCACAGCTTGTTTTCCAATAGCTACTTCATTGGTGCAGTCTTGAAAAAGCACCATGGCAGTATCATGTGCACAGGATGTTCCAGACAAAGAAGAGCTGTCTTCAAATTCAAAATAAATTATCAAGAGCAGCAATTGTAAATCCTTTCCAGGTAAAGTGACTGGGAAGGGGTATGTTTTTGGATTCACAAGATTTTCCAGCGTGAGCTACTAACAAGTTCCTTCTCCGTGCTATGTCATTACAACTTGTTGATACACCAATTCTATTAATTCAAATAATTAACTCTCTCCTTTTGCACTTGATTGCGTGGGCAGTACTCATGTGTAGAGGAGTTTTCTTCTTGCTGTGATGTAATTCATAAAACATGATTTGGAGAAGACAGTACATTTGCACAGTATAAGCCTGTCACTGAATTGTCTTCCACTTCTTTGCTTATATCTTCAAAGACATCATCAATGGTGTTGGCAAAGAACTTTAGTTTGTAACAGTTTTACTTTGCTGATATTAAACATATTAAGTAAAAAATGTTAATACAACTTCCTGCATTCTTGTTGACTCCCATAATTTGAGAAGTTCTGGGGCATCACAACATTTGTCATTAAGTCCAAAATCTACATCTTTCAGAGCATTTTTAATGCATCATGTGTACTCATTTTTCAGCAAGAACTTCATGAATAAAATCAGCTGAGAACACCATAAGTGGCTCATTCTTTTGTTAGATTGACAAAAACGAATTCTGGCATTGTACATTCTCACCAGAAAAATCTTAATGTCATTATTATGGATCAATACAGTTCCATCAATTTTGACTATAATTTCTCTGCTCTCTCTGAGTGTGAACCCGTAGCCAGCACTAAAGAGTGGCTTTAAAACTTCATTTGCTATTTCAAAGAGTACAAAAGTAACTGAAGGCAGGCGGTTAAGTTGCTGCTTGGAGCTCATTGTGCATTCATATTTTTTAATATATGCCCCTATGCAGTTCGGGTGGGCATACAAATCTGCTGCAAATACATTCACCACGCTGTTTAGATCAGCTACTCGGCTGAAAACTTAATCTTGGAAAAAACTAGCTTCAGATAAAAACATATTTGCCCTTTGAGACTCGCATGCTCTGTACTTTGTTCTTAGGTCAATCCCTTTGGCTCTTGATCTGGCTAAGCCACAGACAACACATTGAAGATCCTATGCTTTCTGATCAGTTGTTGGAGGTGGATAAGGGGTAGCCATCGAACTTCTAAGTGGATGGGCATAGGATTTGGTTGTCTTTGAGATGGAGCAAGGTTTGGCACATAAAGCTTCTTGCTTGAACTCAGCTCTCTCGAAATAAACTGTAATACACTAATAAACATCTTTCGTCTTATTAACAATGTAAAACAACAACATTTCTAGTATCTAGGGGAAGATTTTCAATGGGCATTTTACTAACAGTAACTTGGGTGATCTAATATGGCCGCCGCAACGCGGGAACTTTTCTGCGCATGTGTCTGTCACACTCACGTGACATGGCGTATTCTCTCTGCTTGGTGGAAATTTCTTGCTTCTGCGCACTAGAACTAAGATGGCTACCCTGTGTGTTAACGTGCTAACGCTTGCACTATTGCTTTTACTAAGTTGTTCGTTCTGCATAACGACTAATGCTTTAGTTAAAATAAAATAATGGGAACAGAGTAGAGATAAGTGGTATACAATGCATTCACTTAGTTCTTGTTCTAAACCTGTTTCTTTTCTACTTTTGCATGTATCGTATTTTGGGCCTGACATGTACTTCTGAACTCCATCTTTGGAGGAACTGCGCCTGTGGAGAGAAGCTCAATTTCCTGAAGCACTGACATTGAAAACCTGCCAGCTCCCGTCTTGCTAGAAGATGTTCCTGGGAACTCGACCTCCTGAACCTCCAAGAGGATATCAAATTATACATTGTATTATTATTGGAACATTCATTCTTGCGTAGAATAAAAGTGCATGGTAAAATAAAATATTGGGCGGGAACATACATCTGAATATTTAAGAGCATGACCTCATAAATGGTATGGTGTGATGACCTCTCCTCGTCTTTTGACCAATCAAATTGAGGGAATTCACACATTTGCAACATTGGGGAGTGGTACACTGCCCTCGAAAATGGTATATCTAAGGTAGGCTTAGCAAGTTAGATTGTCCGACGTGTCCGAAAAGCTGACCTGTCACTGACCCAAGGCACTCAATAGGCGATCGAGCGCAGAGGAAGATTCGATAACCCAATCGGGGTTCTGGGAAGGAGTACGATAAACCAATAGGGGTTCCTGGGGAGAAGATTCGCTAACCCAATCGGGGTTCGACTGTTAGCTGCAGAGAGGGGTGTGACACAGGAGTTGCACTTTAGCTGTGGGTGCCGGTTCTGACCTGAGGTGGTCCTGTCCTGATCCAATTTGGTCCGTACTTATCCTGATTCTGGTCTGCATCTGTTCTATCCTGTTGGCACCTGCATTATCGGGGGTCCTATCCTTTATCCCAGCCCTTGGCCAGGGTTGGTCTTCACACCATTCTAGGTAAATATACAAATCGTAAGGCTATGTCATTGTGCTGTTTCCCTTTTCTTACCTTCCCATATTTCAATGCTTAAAGAACATTTCATGATACTCTCACATCATCTTGCTTTGCGATTATTCTTGATTGATCAAGCCTTGACTAATTTAGTATGGACATTGACATTTAAACCATTATTTAGATAAAGTGTTTAAATCTTTCCAGAGTCTGTGGTTATTTTATGAGTGAAAATGATTACATACTGCCTATTATTCTAACTCCCTTGATCCCTTAGGACTCTAGGTACTGGTGACAAGGATTGGTAAGACAAGGTATAGGTCCTAAAAAAGTAATATTACTGGTTTAAACGTAGGTTTACCTGTTCAAAGTGTTTATGGGCCCAGGTGAGTATGGTAAAATTCTGGGCAGGTGAACCCGCGCTCTATCAGTATTTTTGGTAGCAGTGAGAAGGTTTGGGTTTAGTTAAGATAGGTAGTTAGCTGCTTGATTGAATTATATTGATTATTGATTATTTATTGATTTTTATGTATTAACCAAAACCTGTTTGTATTGTTCTATGTTTGTTTTGGAATCCCCGGGGGCAGAATAGTGGGTGGTAAATGGAAGCCACTTTGCATTGATGTCACTTGCCTAAGGAAGTAAGTGCATTGTTAGGTAAAACTGGAAGCACTGATTAGGGATTTTCTGTATAAATGTGTGAATAAATGATAGCAAAGGAGTTCGCTGGTGAAATTTTGGCCTTATATCACCTAGAAAGGGTAAGCCTGAGGGAGTAACAGGTTCTCTGATGCTTGTATGAAGGGCAGAAGGGATTTACTCGCAGTAAAAGAAATCATCTTTCCTTTGAATTTAGTTACTTAGGCACAGTGGCAAATGTTTTTACGTTGTTAATTAATATTGCATTTTAAACGTGAAAAGAAGTAAGTTCTCGTATTACCTTGTAAAAGAGGGAGTCAGTTGCGGAGCTGCGCTGGCGTCACTCAGAGCCGCGTTGTTATTGGTTGAGACAGGGGGTGTGTAGCTGTGGTAATTGTAAAGGAGGGGTGAGTGTAGAAGCGTGGGAACTTGTCTCATGAGAAAAGCTGCACAATCATTGGTCAAGAGTTATTTGAATTCTGAACACTGATTGGTTCTCGAAAATAAGAAACGCGCTTGTATTGGTGAAACATTTAGTAAACAATTGAGTGTAGCTGCATATTAAATTTATTGGTGCAAATTATATGTGGCATTTAGATCCAACAGTTATAGGAAATAGACCCGATAGGAGGTACGTTGGTTTTGCGCACAAGCAGTACATAAGGGGAAGACCTTATGTCATGTAAGGAGGAGAGAGAAAAATGTCGCTATTTAAAAAGATTAAGACTTTCTTTAAAAAGGACAAAACAATTAAAACTAGAGAAGGGATTATTATTCCTCCACCAAATACGCCCGCATCGTACATGATGGTAGAAAGGGGCTACCACACCTGTGTGTGGTTAGAGAATTGGACAGAGTACACAAAGGATGATGGTGTTTTGGCATTTCCAGGACATGGTACCTTTATCGTTAGAGTTTTGTACAATTTGAGAACACGCATGAATGAATTAGATCCCAGACCCAGATTAACTCAGTACAAAGCATTAGAGGAATGGGAAACTGAGGATTTGTAGCGAGATAGACCCGGAAGTGACAGAAATTGGAGTAAATGTTATCACAGATTTCCAAAAGAGACAAGAGATAAACAAATGAAGAAATGGAGACAGTCTATGTTAGTAGAAGGATTATATCTTGTAAGGACTTTAGAGGAAGCATCAGGAAGCAAATGCACAGGGAAAACGAAAACTTTAATGATTAGTGGTGAGTCAGATGATGATTACTTGGAGGATTTGTTAATGAAAAGTCTGCCACCTTATCATGAGGAAGCAAATAGAGTTAACCCTGGCCCACCGTTCTTAAATCCGCCTTTGGTTCCGCAAGTAGTGCATGAAACTTTGTTATAAAAAGTGTTACAAGAAAGGGAATGAGAAGCCGTAAACAAACAGAGAAGTGAATTAATTCAGAAAATTTCACAGTTAAATATGAGACCTGAAGCCTTGACCATTCCGGTAACCATAGGTCCCGTTGTCCCATTATATGGAGAGAAACAGACCTGTCCTAGACCCCCTGTTTTAACTACACCTGTAGTGCAACCTAGAAAAGAACCCTTGATAATTGATGATCAAGCAAGTGAATGTGAGTCAGTGATTTCCCTGATTGATTTCCCGATATGGGA
Organism: Lissotriton helveticus; assembly: GCF_964261635.1. Classification (NCBI taxonomy): domain Eukaryota; kingdom Metazoa; phylum Chordata; class Amphibia; order Caudata; family Salamandridae; genus Lissotriton; species Lissotriton helveticus. The sequence continues at coordinate 1,803,467,896 of NC_136067.1, read as the reverse complement.
ACCAATGGGTGATTCTGTCAGAAAAAACACTCCTGGAACTTCTAGAGCGATACGGATGGAAACACCCTCAGGTACAAGAAGTGCTACTGTAGTATCCCCAGAAGAAATAGAGAGATGGTCCAGAGAAATAGAAAAGCCAAAATCCCAGCCGAAGGTATTGGATATTTTTAAATTAAGAGTCAAAATAGAGGAACTGACGGCTAGAAATGTGGGATTTGACAGGGTAAACACTCTCAGTGAGGACGAATTGTTGTTTATATGTTGAAGTATCACTCGCAATTCTAAAACATTTCATGAAAAGTTAATGAGTTTGGCTTCTGAAATGGGAATTGATATTGGAAAATCTAAAGTTTTACAGAAACCTTACAGAGCTGAATTTTCGGACAAAGATTTAGAAAGCATGATTGCGCCAGGACGTAAAGAGCAGATTAAGGAGTTACTATCATTGTTGCAGAAGTGGGGTGATTTAGACAAATGGAAAGCTAGATGGGCAAAGAAAAAGAAGGAGGCCCAAGTGAAAAATATTGCAAATGGATATTTATTAAAAGAACCAGAAAAGGTGGAAAGGTTGGGCCCGATGAGAGAAGTACCAGGAGGAGGTTATGTGCATGTCCCATGGTCCCGACTGGATATGTTATCATTTATGAATGATTTCCCGAAACCCAGAGAGAAACCTGTAGAGTGGTAAAGACAAGTCAAGAGATTTGTAACCGTTTCAAAGGTACTGCTAAAAGATTTAGATGGGTTATTTGACATTGTGGTTCCTGTGGATCTATGGACAGAATGTAAGATAGCGGTTGATTGGCCTAATGATGAGTACCCTAGAGACCCGAAGACAGGAACCCCGTCAGATGAAGTCATAAAAAATATAATCAAGTAATACTGTACTTGAAAGGAAAGGTACCCCCAAAAAAAACTGACTGGACAAGAATAGACAAAACTACCAGTGGCGGTGCGTCCATTGGGGGCGTTGGGGCATTGCCCTACTAGCCATGGACGATCGCACTGCCAATGAATAATACGTTTTTAAAACTAAATATGAGCCGAGCGCACTGACTCAGGCACCCGAGCACTGCGCGCTACCGGCTCGGGACAAGCCCGACTGAATCGGGCATCCATAAGGAAGTGGGTCGTGGGGGGCGGGGCTGCGGCAGAGAGTGACAGGCTGGCAGCGCATAGCTACAGTACAGACAGGCAGCGCGGGGTGACTGAGCATGTAAAATCCCGGAGTCTTCAAATGTTTGACTGGCCCGCGCATGAGTACAGTGTAGCCCTTCCCTCCTCCCCCCAGCACTCAGAGACATTGGCAGAACCCGGGGCCCCGGTCTCATTTATGGCAGATAGTATCCTGCTCATAGCCAATCCTGGCACAGTGGCGCTGTTAACGCTGCGCCAGGTTTGGTTGCTGCAGCAGGATGGTGCCGTGCGTGGGTGTTGGCTGCTCTGCTGAGGGCCGCACAGTATGGCCAATCACATATGGCTATATCCAGCCATGTCGTTTGTGATTGGCCATTTCCCTACGCTGTGGGGACGTCACCGCGCGTGGCACACCAGGCCACCACAGTCAACAACAACTGAAGCGTAAGTGAAACTGAAAGTAGAAGAAGTAGTCGAGGTCGGATGAGTCATAGTGAGAGAGTCAGTCTAGTGTACCGCTACTCATCTTCGACTCGTCGTGACCAGCAGTGAGTCGTTGTGTTGTGTGTGTGGCAACGCGTGCTGCAGCCTAGGACCGCATGCCTGGACCTGCTTTGCTTTGTGTGCAGAGTCAGACACTAGTGTGCAGTGCACTGAGTGAGTCTGACTGACTGTTGTGCTGCGTCGGTCGGTCGGAAGACATCAAGCAGCACAACCGCGGTCGAAAGACATCGAGCAGCACGACCGCGTCCACGTAAGTTAAACTGGTTCATTGTTGAACTGGTTGTCAACCAATAGTGCTAACGAACCTAGTAAGAAGTCGGATGCATGGTTGTGACACACATAGGGGCCGATTATGATTGCGGACGGACTTAAGTCCGTCCGCGACCCCTGAGGAGGAGGGAATGTTCGCAGGGGCTGCGGTGTTCCCTCCTAGCAGATTAGGATGTGACCGCCAGGGTGGCGGTCACATCCTCTATCTTTAACATTGCGGCGGGTGCAGCTTCAAGCTGCACCCGCCGCAAGGTTAAAAAAGCATGCATCGCATTTGCATGCACAAAGCGGCAGGCACCGCGCGGTGCCTGCTGCTTTGTGCACGCAAATGCAGGGGGGTACCATAGGTACCCCCCATGTGCACCCCCCACCACCCCTTCACCCAGGGGGCCCGCAACGGGCCCCCGAAGTGAAAGTCCGCATGCTTTTCCACGGCGGAAAAGCCGCTGCGGAAAAGCATGTCATTCCTACCATCCTAATATGGCTGGCGGTGTCTGATAGACACCGCCAGCCATGTTAGAGCTTTTCCGAAAAAGCTGCGGACGGAATTCCAGACCCACCAGCCATCCTAATTTGGCGGTGAGTCTTTTGAGGCTCCGCATCGGTTTTTCCGCATCCTCCGGGCCGGCGGTGGCTTCCGCCGGCCCGGAGGATGCGGGAAAAACCGCAATCATAATCGGCCCCTATGTGTGGCTTCCAGTTCCAGGCTGACTGTTACTAAGATCCCTGTGTTTGAATACATGCTCTTATGCCTGCGTCTCATATACGTGCAAGTTGTATGCACGGTAAATGTACAAAGCCGTAGAAGTTCGAAAAAAACGTGACCCACAACTTCATCAGCATAGATAGTGCGTAATTTCACAAAATAGCTTTGATGGTGTAGTGTGCACTAACGTATATGTATGTATGTGAGTGCCTTATGCAGCACAAACAAACCTACCACAAAACAAGCGCGCCCTGTGCAAGATGAACGCTCACAGTGACCAGAGCAACAATGGACGGGAGAGGACACTCCGTCAAGAGAGGGGTGTGTGGGGGTTTTGTGTGCCAGTCTCGGCGCATCCATGTTTAATTTGTTCATTCACACAACTGATACTTTTGGGTAGATTGAAGTACTCATCCTCACATTCGCTGCAATCTATGCATCGCTTAGGGAGCAGCTTCCCATGTAGAGTGCGTGTGCAGCGAGTGTGTAAAGCGCTTAGCTGCACGGGGGTCCGAGGATCTCGCCACATCACATCACACTGTGCTCAAGGATGTGTGCCATACGTGAAGCCGCCATTCCACTTGTGCCACAGACAGAGCAGCACACAGGGCACTGTTGGCTGCTGTCTAAATGGCTTACAGTTACTCGCGCCTCAGCATCATCAAGGCTGGGGTTCCGTCGGGGGGAGTTCCCTGTCCGTAAGTCCGTAAAAAGTTTGTGCCCTATTGTCTCGTGTGCCCATGCGTACCATTTCTACTCATGCATACTGTGTATTTTTATTTTGTTATCCAACTTGTATTTCTAATCTCCCCGCACAGCATCAATGTATTTTGATTGGTCACAGGCCCGTTAATCTGCAGTGTTTCATGATTCACTAGGTTCTGTGGTCGCAGTTTCATCAATACCCCTCCAAAAGGAGTGATCCAGAGTACTTCCCCCTTCATGAAACCCACCCCTATCCCGTGCATCCAGCACTCCTAGTGTGTTATGTTAATGTATACATTCTGTGGTCAGTGTTTGCTGAGGACCTTGCCAATGCTTGTTTAATATGGTAATTCCAAGCTTGCTGATTACTCACGAAACTAGAACGGTCTTATCGTATCTATGATTAATGTTGCAATGAAGGGTTAAAAATCAAAGATCAGGGCAAGTCGGCAGAGTAAGGAAGGAACAGTATTCAAAGAAAAAAAGAGACGCGTTTAAAAGTTACACGCGTTCGTGACTAGTGCTCTCGCGCTGTGAGCCGTTCTACACAGCGTGAGGGCAAGTTGGTGCGTGCGGCCGTAAGGAACGTCCCGGGGTGTGGCAGAACTATATAAACCACACCCGGGATTCTAGAAGGTGCTTAGCCTTCCAGACACCCAAAGAAGCAACGCGTCGGAGATTTCTTACCGGCGATCCGCTGGAGCTTGGCCAGAATCTTCAGTCTATGCATCTGATTTCTTCAAGCAGGAAAAAAGCTAAGTAAATCTCCTTTGGAAAGGCGCCCACCGCTAGCTGCAAGACTAATTTTTGGACTCTTTTATTTAAAAGGGACTTAGACACCAAGTAATTTGGAGCTTCATTTAAGGGGTTCATTTGCAGAATTAAGAATTGGATCTTCTTAAAAAGAATACATTGCAGAATTGTTTTTAGAAAAAAGTAATGTTTAGGACTTGTGATAATTTAGGATGTTAAACCTTTGTTTCAAAAAGTGAGAAGTCGTTTGGCCAGCTACTAGAGAATGTTAAGTGAGTATCCTTCAGTGTATATTTGATAAGTATGTACTTATATTAATAAGGGAAAGTGCAAATGATTTCTATTGCTGTTTCTCATAGAGCAATCATATTTTCGATATAAAAGATTCGTGGGAAGACAATTCAACTACCTTCGGATTCTTAAGACAATTTAGTAGATCGCAGGTAGGAGCTTAAAAAGACTGACTCTAGAATAAAGTTTAAAACTGCTGTGAAAGTTAATCTATTAAAAGGATAATGTTCTAAGGAGTTTTCTTGTTGCTTCGCAGGTCGACTACAAGAATATAAATAGCGTCAGAATCCGGCCACTCTCCCTAACTTTTATCCAACACCCTAGTGTTAAGTCACAGGTTGTAAGGTAGGGTTCTGGGAGTTTGGCTCATAGCGTCTCTGCAAACCAATCAAGCACCTTACAGGTAAGAGATCGTGAACATACAGGTAAGAGTGCTTGATCATTCTGACAGAAGGCTAAGCCCACGAAACAAGGTTTGCCCAGACGCTATGGATGAAATTTCCCAGATATCTCTGCAGGATATAGCTGCAATGCTACTAGAAATAAGATCAGAGAATGCTGAATTAAGAAGGGATGTAACAGCAATTCAGAGTAGATTGCAACCCCCTAGTCCAACTACTTGGACCTTCACTTCGGACAAAAAATCTTATGTTAAACCTCCTATTTTTCAACCAACCATGCACACCTTGTATAGTGGGCACACTTCACCTAATACCTCGGCAAATACTCAGATCCAGGTTGTAACTCCAGTTACAGTTCCCCTAGCACCCCCAGAGAGGTTTTATGGAGATAGTAACAAATTTACAATATTTCTAAATCAATGTCAGTAACATTTTGTGGCAAAACCAACTAAATTTCCTGATGACTCCTCCAAGGTTGCCTTCATTTTATCCTATTTAGGAGGAGATGCCGCTTTGTGGTCATTGCCATATGTAGAAAGAAATGATCCGATTTTAAGTGATTTTAGACGTTTTAAAAGGGCCATGAAAAAATTATTCGCCAAACATGTTTTCGTTCAAACAGCTGATCATGAATTACTCAATTTAAAACAGGGTTCGTCTGATTTGTTACATTATATTTCTACCTTCAACAGACTAGTTATAGACGCAGAATGGCCAGAAGAAAAATGTGTGTCTCTGTTCTATCGCGGTTTACGCGACAAATTAAAAGATATGATAACACAAATCTTAGATCCACCCACTGATTGCGAGGAATTTATTGATCTAGTTGTAAAACTCAATTATAGAATTTCTGAAAGAAAGGGTGAAAGAGGGAAGTCAGATTATAGAATGATAATGTTTAAAGAAAGGGGAAATTAAAGACGGAGCCTTCCACAGCTAAATTAGACCCTGTAGAACCTATGCAAATAGGGACCATTAGAGGACCTCTTTCAAAAGACGAGAGGGAAAAGCGTAGGAAGTTAAATCAGTGTATGTACTGTGGAAAAACAGGACATTTTGTAAAGGACTGTCCCACTCGACCGGTAAGACCAAAAACTAAAACTACTGAAGTTGCCGCTACACAGCAGTCGGAAAACTAAAGAACTCGGTAGACAATGAGGTCAATCTATCGAGTGCATATACCAATTTGGCCTCCTTAACACCAACTGCCTCTCATTGTCATCTAAGTATGCCGGTTCTCCTTCAATCTCAAGAAGATTAAAACCTATCTTGGTCTATTGATGCTCTAATAGATTCTGTAGCTACTGGAAATTGTATTGACACTCAATTATTTGGAAAAGTGGGTATGCAAAAAATAGTGAAAAAAGCTCCAGAGATAGTTAGAGCAGTAGATGGTAAAGAACTCACGTCAGGACCTATTCAACATCATACTGAAAAATTGAGAATGACTTGTGCTGAAAAACATGTAGAAGAGATCATTTTTGATATTATTGATGCTCCTCAATTTGGTTTGATTCTGGGGATTCCCTGGCTTGTACTTCACAATCCCTACATTGATTGGACAAATAGGACAATACTGTTTAAATCAGATTATTGTCATGCCAAATGTTTTCAGCAATACCCAGGTTCTGAATTGTTAATACAAGGATATCATTTTCCGAAAGAATCTAAGAGTGTCTTGGTAGTTGCTGGAGTTCCCGAGGAATATCAAGATTTAGTGGACGTTTTCGATAAGAAAAAGGCCAACACCTTGCCTCCCCATAGAGATTTCGATTGTCAGATAGATTTACTTCCAGGGGCGACTTTACCTTGTAGTCGCATTTATGCGTTAACAGAAAAAGGAAATGAACATTCACGTAATTATCTTGATGAATATCTAGCTAACGTATTTATTAGACATTCTAAATCCCCAGTCTCTTCTCCTCTCTTTTTTATTCCAAAAAAAGGAGGAGAAGTGCGCCCGTGCATTGACTATAGAGCAATTAGTAATGTGACAATAAAAAACCGATATCCACTACCGTTAATTCCAACTTTACTGGACCAGATCAAAGATGCCACTATTTATACCAAGCTGGATCTGCGTGGAGCATATCATCTGGTGCGAGTCCGAGAGGGAGATGAATGGAAGACCGCATTCCGTACTAAATTTGGCCTATACGAATACCAAGTTATGCCTTTCGGACTCTGCAACGCTCCAGCCGCATTCCAGTTTTTTTATAAATGAAGTGTTAAGGGATTTTCTGGATGTTTGTTGTATCGTCTATATAGACGATATTCTCGTTTACTCAAAAGAAAAATCTAAGCATGTAAAGCAAGTACGAGCCATTCTGCAACAGCTTTTACAAAATTCATTATTCGTAAAATTAGAAAAGAGCTTGTTCCATGTAACCACAGTGGACTTTTTGGGTTACATCCTTAGTCCAGCTGGCATAGAAATGGACCCGAAAAAGGTTCAAGCTATTATAGACTGGCCTAGTCCTACTTCAGTGAAACAAATCCAAAGCTTTTTAGGGTTTGCAATTTTTTATAGACCGTTCATAAATAACTTTTCACAAAAGGTAACCCCAATCACTAAACTGTTAAGAAAAAACATGAAATTCGAATGGACCTCAGACACTGAATTGGCTTTTCAAGAATTAAAAAATCAATTCATCTCAGCCCCGATATTAAGACATCCTGATCCCTCTCAACCTTTCATTGTCGAAGCCGATGCTTCTCAATTTGCAATTGGAGGCATCCTATGCCAAAGAAGTAAAGATACTGGGCAAATGCAGTCCATAGCATACTTTTCCAGAAAATTATCTCCCACAGAACAAAATTATGCCATAGCAGATAGGGAATTATTGGCCATAAAAGCTGTATTCAAAGAATGGCGACACTACTTGCTGGGGGCTCGTCATCCAGTGACCATTCATACCGATCACAGAAATTTGCAAGCTCTCAGATCTGCTAAAGCTTTGTCTCCTCGACAATTACGTTGGACTCTATTTTTTAATGGTTTTGATTCATAATCACGTATCGCCCTGGAAAAGATAACAACAAAGCTGATGCATTATCCAGAATTGGTCTAAGTGATGATTTGAATGTTAAACAAGAATCTGTTCATCCAATTATTCCCGCAGAACGCTTTTATATAGGACTTATAGATTCTGAGGTTTTTTGGACATTGAAAATGTTTTAAAAGGTCAATCAAAGGAAGATTGGAACAAGATCCATCCATTATTACAGTGGAAAGAAAATGTGTTATGTATGAATGATCAGGTGTTTGTCCCAAATGAACCTTTACAGGAAAAAGTTTTACAAATTTATCATGATTCCTTTTTGTCAATCCATCCTAGGGTAATGAAAATGTACCAACTAATTAAAAGACGGTTTTGGTGGCCAACGATGCTTAAAGACATCGAAAAAATTGTAGATACTTGTTTAATCTGTAGTCAAAACAAAGCAATTCATCGATCTCCACATGGCTTGCTTTTGCCATTACAAATTCCGCCAAAACCTTGGCACACAGTATCGCTTGATTTCATAGTAGAGTTGCCTCGTACTAGGTCTGGCTTCACCACCATTCTAACTGTTGTGGATCATTTTTCTAGATATGCTCATTTCATTCCCCTAAAAAAGCTTCCTTCGGCTTTTGAATTGGCTAACATTTTTGTAACAGAAATTGTCAAATTGCATGGAATTCCTTCTGTAGTACTCTCGGACAGGGGATCTCAGTTTGTTTCGCATTTCTGGCAAACTCTAGGAAAGTCTCTAAACATGGAAGTGCGCTTATCATCTAGTTATCACCACAAACTGATGGATTAACTGAACGCACAAATCAAACTATAGAACAATTCCTGCGTTGTTTATTGGCCACTTGTGATCAGAACTGGTCTGATATTTTATGGGCTACAGAATTTGCATACAACAATTCTGATCATTCCTCGATTGGTATGTCTCCTTTTTTTTGTGTACATGGATTCCATCCAAAAGACATGTTAGGTATAGGTAAGAACGTAACTGTCACTCCAGCAGTTACTGATTATGTAAGTCATTTGGTTTCTGTTCAGCAAAAAGCTCAACAACATCTAGCTATAGCAAAGGGAACTCAAAAGAAATTCGCAGACAAGCATCGCTCTAAAACACCACATTATTCTGTAGGTGACAAAGTATAGTTAGCAACGAAGAATCTAAAATTGAAATGCCATAAAACCTTTCGTCCACGATTCATAGGTCCTTTCATCATTAAAAAGGTGGTTAACCCTGTTAACATGAAATTGTTGTTGCCAGCCACTTACCGTATCCATCCGGTATTCCATGTCTCTTTGCTCAAACCTTGCAACCCAGAAACCAGATTACTGAAGCATCCCTCAGCTGTAGAAATTGAGGGTATGCCTGAGTATGAAGTAAAAGCAATACTAGATTCCAAAAGAGTGAAGGGCAAGTTGTTCTATCTCGTTGATTGGAAAGGATACGGTCCCGAAGACCGCTCGTGGGAACCCCTTGCTAATTTAAAGAATGCTCCACATTGCCTGAAACTCTTTCATACCAGATATCCAGAGAAACCAAAACCAGTCCCCACGGTATTAGGGGGGATTCTACGGGGAGGGTACTGTCATGATTCACTAGGTTCTGTGGTCGCAGTTTCATCAATACCCCTCCAAAAGGAGTGATCCAGAGTACTTCCCCCTTCATGAAACCCACCCCTATCCCGTGCATCCAGCACTCCTAGTGTGTTATGTTAATGTATACATTCTGTGGTCAGTGTTTGCTGAGGACCGTGCCAATGCTTGTTTAATATGGTAATTCCAAGCTTGCTGATTACTCACGAAACTAGAATGGTCTTATCGTATCTATGATTAATGTTGCAATGAAGGGTTAAAAAACGAAGATCAGGGCATAGTCGGCAGAGTAAGGAAGGAACAGTATTCAAAGAAAAAAAGAGACGCGTTTAAAAGTTAAATGCGTTCGTGACTAATGCTCTCGCGCTGTGAGCCGTTCTACACAGCGTGAGGGCAAGTTGGTACGTGCGGCTGTAAGGAACGTCCCGGGGTGTGGCAGAACTATATAAACCACACCCGGAATTCTAGACGGTGCTTAGCCTTCCAGACACCTAAAGAAGCAACGTGTCGGAGATTTCTTACCGGCGATCCGCTGGAGCTTGGCCAGAATCTTCAGTCTATGCATCTGATTTCTTCAAGCAGGAAAAAAGCTAAGTAACTCTCCTTTGGAAAGGCGCCCACCGCTAGCTGCAAGGCTAATTTTTGGACTCTTTTATTTAAAAGGGACTTGGACACCAAGTAATTTGGAGCTTCATTTAAGGGGTTCATTTGCAGAATTAAGAATTGGATCTTCTTAAAAAGAATACAATTGCAGAATTGTTTTTAGAAAAAAGTAATGTTTAGGACTTGTGATAATTTAGGATGTTAAACCTTTGTTTCAAAAAGTGAGAAGTCGTTTGGCCAGCTACTGGAGAATGTTAAGTGAGTATCCTTCAGTGTATATTTGATAAGTATGTACTTATATTAATAAGGGAAAGTGCAAATGATTTCTATTGCTGTTTCTCATAGAGCAATCGTATTTTTGATATAAAAGATTTGTGGGCAGACAATTCAACTACCTATGGATTCTTAAGACAACGTCTCCTCAACCACACTACATAAAGACGACGACTTCCAGGACGCGAAGCCTAATTTAGTAGATCGCAGGTAGGAGCTTAAAAAGACTGACTCTAGAATAAAGTTTAAAACTGCTGTGAAAGTTAATCTATTAAAAGGATAATGTTCTAAGGAGTTTTCTTGTTGCTTCGCAGGTCGACTACAAGAATATAAATAGCGTCAGAATCCGGCCACTCTTCCTAACTTTTATCCAACACCCTAGTGTTAAGTTAAAGGTCACAGGTTGTAAGGTAGGGTTCTGGGAGTTTGGCTCATAGTGTCTCTGCAAACCAATCAAGCACCTTACAGGTAAGAGATCGTGAACATACAGGTAAGAGTGCTTGATCATTCTGACACAGTGGCAGGTGCCCCTTGGTAGTACTGGGTCGGTGGTGGAGGGCATGACAGACCACCACAATAGAGCCTGGTTTCCTGCAGTTGCACAGTATGTATGTAATCAGAGCGCTTTACTGTAAAGCGCTCTGATACCCGATTCGGGTCAAGTTCGCGCTATGAGGTTTCAGCATTGTATCTTGAAGTCTGTTATGAAGCTCTGTGGTTATACTGAATAAGCAGCTACCTATGTTATATGACATCTCTTTAATAATGTAATACCTGCACTTCCACAATTGCTTTATTAACCTTCCTGCTTTCTCAAATTTGCTTGAAAATGCACCATTCTTCCGCTATTTTTTCAAAATTTTCTCGGGCGGAAATCGCCCCAACCCTCCTTAGGGGGTTCGGGCTCGCTCGCTACGCTCGCTCGCTACGGTGCAGTATGATTATCATTTTACACTCACCACTTTCAAATGTCACCAGCCGCCACTGAGAACTACCCAAAATAAAGATGAATCAGGACATGCATATTATGAACGCCTTTTACAGGTATTCAAGCACTACAGTGGTTTGGAAAGCATTGATACGAAAGACATGACCCATTTTATTTATCGATTTGTGTCAGGGTTAAAACCAGAAATTTTGCAAATGATTAAAGATCATAAAATCTGTTGGCAGGCCAATTCGATAGATGAGATACTTACGTATGCAAAATATTGTGGGGATGAAATTGACAATAGACGAAATAATTTAGAAGAAAAGTTAATGTGGGCACAAGTAAAATTTGCAGAGCAACAGGAACTTCAGTTAAGCCAATTGAAAAATAGTCAGAACCAAGGAGATGGGAATGGGGGTAAACCACGAGGTAGAATGAACAGGGAGGAGGCCAAGAAGAAATTTCCTTGTAATGGGTGCAGAAAAAAGGGACATTGGAGGAACGAGTGTAAAGTTGTATTGAGTAACCCTGTACAAAACAATAACTTGAATCCACAGACGCAGAATGGGGTGTCAAGGAAGCCACAGCAGCAGGTAATACAGAACCAGTTACCACTTGCACCTATGCCAGATTCTGGGAACCAAGCAAATTACAAAGTAGATACCACAAATTGTGAGGGAAATGGAAGGAGAGACGCAGTGACATCAACATTTCTTTTGAGTGCCGCATTTTTTGAAGAAGATAGTTGCTGACGGTGCCTAAGAGGGGAGGACGAGGAGTGCATGCTTGGCGCATCCTTACCGGTAGATCAGTCAAGGTCCATACATTGAGGGAAAAGTTGAGGGAAATGATGTTACCTTTTTGTTGGATACTGGCGCTACCCGTTCTACTGTGAGAACAGCAGACGTTCCAAACCTACCCTTCTCGGGAGAAGCGATCCAAGAAGTGATGTTTCTAATACAAATTAGTACCCCTGTTACAGAACCTATGGAGATCAGAATAGGGAATTTTAAAGAGATGCACAAATTTGTGGTGTGTTACTCCAGTCCAGTGAACCTATTAGGTAGAGACTTGCTGTGCAAAATGAATTGCACAATCTTTTGCACCCCAAGTGGTGTTGAAATTCAAACCCCAGACGAAGATGGAGTTTATAAATTAATGTTGGCCAAACAAGAAACTGAAAATAAAAAGATGTCAGTGACAGACCTCCCAAAAGGATTGCAGCGTAGAGTTAATCCTGAAGTGTGGGATTTTACTGGAAAGGATGTAGGATTAATGGCAAATGTTGACCCGGTAAAAGTGACAGGGAAAGAAGGTGCAGTGTACCCAAACATTCGACAATACAAAATGAGCCTGGAAATAAAAGCAGGTGTTGCAGCAGAAATAAAGCGTTTGGTTGAACAAGGCATTTTACAAGAAATAATGAGCAGTCCATGTAATTCACCGATAATTGGCATAAAGAAACTGAGCGGGAAATATAGGGTCGTACAAGACCTTCCTAAAATTAATAAAATTGTCGTCCCATGTTGTCCAGTTGTGCCAAATCCTGCAGTGATTTTGTATCAGATACCGTGGGGAGCCGGATGGTTCACGGTAATCGATTTGTGCCATGCATTTTTCTCTATATCAGTACATCCAGATAGCAAATATCTTTTCTCATTCAAATTTGACGACCATGTCTACGTTTTGAACCGTGTCCCTCAGGTGTACCCAGAGAGTCCATCGATTTTCAATCAGATATTGAATCTCTGGCCTTGCCCGGACAGTATGTCCTGGTGCAATATATAGACGACCTGCTGGTGGCGTCTAAGACTCGAAATGACTGTGTTGTTGATACCATTGCATTACTGAATCATTTGGCAAAGGAGGGCATAAAGTGTCACCTGAAAAGTTGCAATTCTGCACCACATTGGTATAATATCTAGGGCACCAGATAGAAAGAGGTGTCAGACGAGTTACCTCTGAAAGAATTAAAATATTCAGAAACATGAATCTGCCTCAGACACAGAAAGAAATCAGAATGTTTCTTGGAGTTGAAGGTTACTGCAGGCAGTGGATTGTGGGATTTGTAGTCCTAGCCAAACCTCTGATACAGTTGACAACGAAAATAACAAAGTACCCAGTAGAGTGGGATGATGAAAGCATGACTGCCTTTTTGAAAATGCGAGACTGTTTTTGCTCAGCTCCAGCCTTAGGGATGCCCGATTATTCAAAAGAATTTGCATTATTTTGTGATGCATGCGGCAATTGTGCGTTGTCTGTTCTGACCCAAACTCATAGTTTACTGAGACGTCCTGTGGCATATTTTTCATCCACACTAGATCCAGTGGCAGGATGTCTGAAAGCAGTAACTGCAACCTACATGAGTCTTGAGCAAAAGTGAATCCATCATTATGGGACACCCTGTTACTGTGTCTGTTCCACACTCAGTGGTGATTCTGTTAACCAGGAAACGTACTCAGTATTTGACTCCTAGTCGGCTGACTAAATATGAGCAAATTCTTCTGGGTGCAGGGAATGTGACAATTGCCAGGTGCACTGTCTTAAATCAGGAAACACTGTTACCTGATTCACACTTTGCAGAAGTGAAAGGGGAAGTCAAGCATGATTGCATCGACCTCACAGAATACAGTACAAAACCCTGACCAGACATAAGAGAAGAGCCATTGTTGACATTTAAATATGAGCTGTTCATGGATGGATCATGCATGACCAAAGGAAATGATGGACGGAGCGTTGACAATACAAGCACTCACCCCCAGTCAACTGATCTGGGTTTAATCCATCACCATTCTTTAGCCCACTCTGCCACCCCAGTTCAGACATGGCCATATGCAAATCAGTCTGACCCTGTGCCTCATGGGAACAGTCCAGCCCGAACTGCCAAGCCATGCCTTCCCTGGATCGGAAACAAGCTACCGAGGACCGGTTTCTGGCATTTCAGCCATCTTCAGCCCGGCTTGCTTGAATCCAGTGGCAAAGTGAGCAAGGGACTCACGTCTGAGCATACCCTGCAAACTTATGGGGAACAAAGAAAAACCAAAGGAAATGATGGACGGAGCGTTGACAATACAAGCACTCACCCCCAGTCAACTGATCTGGGTTTAATCCATCACCATTCTTTAGCCCACTCTGCCACCCCAATTCAGACATGGCCATATGCAAATCAGTCTGACCCTGTGCCTCATGGGAACAGTCCAGCCGGAACTGCCAAGCCATGGCTTTCCTGGACCGGAAACAATCTACCGAGGACCGGTTTCTGGCATTTCAGCCATCTTCAGCCCGGCTTGCTTGAATCCAGTGGCAAAGTGAGCAAGGGACTCGCGTCTGAGCATACCCTGCTAACTTATGGCCAACAAAGAAAAAGCAAAGGAAATGATGGACGGAGCGTTGACAATACAAGCACTCACCCCCAGTCAACTGATCTGGGTTTAATCCATCACCATTCTTTAGCCCACTCTGCCACCCCAGTTCAGACATGGCCATATGCAAATCAGTCTGACCCTGTGCCTCATGGGAACAGTCCAGCCCGAACTGCCAAGCCATGCCTTCCCTGGACCGGAAACAAGCTACCGAGGACCGGTTTCTGGCATTTCAGCCGTCTTCAGCCCGGCTTGCTTGAATCCAGTGGCAAAGTGAGCAAGGGACTCACGTCTGAGCATACCCTGCCAACTTATGGCGAACAAAGAAAAACCAAAGGAAATGATGGACGGAGCGTTGACAATACATGCACTCACCCCCAGTCAACTGATCTGGGTTTAATCCATCACCATTCTTTAGCCCACTCTGCCACCCCAGTTCAGACGGATGTATGACGGTACGACGCGTACCGTCACAACACGTGCTTTTACAACACGTCCCTTACAACGCAAGTCGTTACCACGACTTGCGTTGGGGGCGCGGATTGAGAATAGTATAATTTACTATTCTAACACCAGTCCCAGTGGACACTAGGGAAGGTGTTGGAATAGTAGATATACTATTCTTAATCCTCTAGCGCCCTCCAGCGCAAGTCGTGGTTACGACTTGCGTTGTAAGGGACGCGTTGTAAAAGCCTTGCGGAGTAAAATCCGCGTGGTAAAGGATGTTTCCCGTTCAGACATGGCCAAATGCAAATCAGTCTGACCCTGTGCCTCATGGGAACAGTCCAGCCTGAACTGCCAAGCCATGCCTTCCCTGGACCGGAAACAAGCTACCGAGGACCGGTTTCTGGCATTTCAGCCGTCTTCAGCCCGGCTTGCTTGAATCCAGTGGCAAATTGAGCAAGGTACTCACGCCTGAGCATACCCTGCCAACTTATGGCGAACAAAGAAAAACCAAAGGAAATGATGGACGGAGCGTTGACAATACAAGCACTCACCCCCAGTCAACTGATCCGGGTTTAATCCATCACCATTCTTTAGCCCACTCTGCCACCCCAGTTCAGACATGGCCATATGCAAATCAGTCTGACCCTGTGCCTCATGGGAACAGTCCAGCCCGAACTGCCAAGCCATACCTTCCCTGGACCAGAAACAAGCTGCCGAGCACCGGTTTCTGGCATTTCAGCCATCTTCAGCCCGGCTTGCTTGAATCCAGTGGCAGTTCGGGCTGGACTGTTCCCATGAGGCACAGGGTCAGACTGATTTGCATATGGCCATGTCTGAACTGGGGTGGCGGAGTGAGCTAAAGAACGGTGATGGATTAAACCCAGATCAGTTGACTGGGGGTGAGTGTTTGTATTGTCAACGCTCCGGCCATCATCACCTTTGGTTTTTCTTGTTCGCCCTAAGTTGGCAGGGTATGCTCAGACGTGAGTCCCTTGCTCACTTTACCACTAGAGTCAAGCAAGCCCGGCTGAAGACGGCTGTAATGCCAGAAACCGGTCCTGGAAAGCTTGATTCCGGTCCAGGGAAGACATGGCTTGGCAGTTCAGGCTGGACTGTTCCCATAAGGCACAGGGTCAGACTGATTTGCATATGGCCATGTCTGAACTGGGGTGGCGGAGTGAGCTAAAGAACGGTGATGGATTAAACCCAGATCAGTTGACTGGGGGTGAGCGCTTGTATTGTCAACGCTCCGTCCATCATCACCTTTGGTTTTTCTTTGGATCATGCATGAGACATGAGGAAGGAGGATTAAGTGCTGCTTATGCTGTGTGTACTTTGTGGGGTCCAGTGGAAGCATCCTATTTACCTGGAGTCAAGTCTGCACAAGTAGCCGAATTAGTTGCATTAACAAGAGCCTGCAAAGTTGGGAAAAATTTGAGAGTAACCATATACACTGACAGTCAGTATGGTTACAGGGGTGTGCATGACTTTGGCCAACTTTGGATGCAAAGGGAGTTTCCGACTTCTTCGGGTACTCCTATTAAGAATGGACATCATGTAAAAGACTTACTAGAAGCAATTCAATAACCAATAGAAGTGGCTGTGGTCAAGTGTGCTGCTCACCAATCTGGAAATGACTAAGTGACAGCAGGTAACCGATATGCTAACCAACTTGCCCAACATAAGATAGCAATAAATAAGAAAATTGATGCACATGGAAACAGCTGCCAACTTATGTTGCTTGAAAGAGTGAAAACATGGGAAGAAGTGAAAGATTTACAAAATGAGGCAGAAATGAAGGAAAAGGAGGAGTGGGAGAAAATAGGATGTTGGAGAAGGGCTGAGGATGGTGTTATTGTTTACCTTGATGGGAGACCTGTGTTACCAGATTGTATGCTTGCTCCTATGGCTAGGATGTATCATGGAAGTACACACGTAGATAGAGATGCTATGATTAGACAATTCAGACAGAGTTGGTTCAACGTGAGGTTCAGGAATATAGAAGAGAGTCTTTGCCAGAGGTGTATACCATGCCAAAAAATTAATCCTGGTAAGAGAACTGTAGTGTTGCCAGGAAAGAGTGGAAAGGCATAAGGTCCCTAGATACGACCCCAGATTGATTTCATCCAATTACCCCCTTGCCAAGGACTGAAGTGGATCACTGACATAATATCGAGGGACAAAATATAGAGTACTCAAAATATCGATTCCAAAATATCGAGAGACAAAATATCGAAATCCTATCTACAAACAGGTAAGTACAAAAATATCGACTCCAAAATATCATTTAAAAATATGTACTTTGTAAAAATATCGATTTTATTAAAATGAATGTCAAATTAAAAAAAATATTAAAAATAAATAACTAAAATAAACTTACAAATACTTAAATAACCTTAAAATTATTAACTAATTAATTTAAGTTATAAAAAAATAATAACATTTTATTTGGTAAAACATATAAATATATATAATATTATTAAATAATATACAACATTATTACCGTAGGATAGCGGGAGTGTTAACATTACTATTCCCACTCCAATGAGTGCAACAGTAGGGAAAGCGTTGGATAGTGTAGCGGTAAAAATTACTATTCCCACTCCAGAGAGTGCAACAGTAGGCAAAGCGTTGGATAGCGCAGGGGTAAAAATTACTATTCCCACTCCAAAGAGTGCAAAAGTAGGGAAAGCGTTGGATAGCGTAGGGGTAAAAATTACTATTCCCACTCCAAAGAGTGCAACAGTAGGGAAAGCGTTGGATAGCGTAGGGGTAAAAATTACTATTCCCACTCCAGTGAGGGCAACAGTAGGGAAAGCGCTGGATAGCGTAGGGGTAAAAATTACTATTCCCACTCCAGTGAGTGCAACAGTAGGGAAAGCGTTGGATAGCGTAGGGGTAAAAATTTCGTTTAAAACGCATGCTAAAAAGACTGCTGGCGTGTGTTTTGGCCTGCTCCGCTCAGCCCGGAAGATCTTACCTTTGCTCCCAGCGTCCACTAGGAGGCTTCTCATCCAGGGATTGATCATCTCGCGGCTGGATTTCAGCAACGCGTTATTCCTGGGTGCACCTGAATCTACCCTGAACAAACTGCAGCAAGTGCAGAATGCTGCTGCCAGGCTCTTGACGGGTCTCCCCAGGCGTCAGTCTGCTCGCCCGGCGCTGAGGGCTCTGCATTGGCTCCCTGTTAGGGACAGGGTGAAATTCAAATCACTCTGTATAGCCCATAAAGTTCTGCATGGGGTAGGCCCACCTATTCTGGGGGAGATGGTCCAGCCTTACAAGGCTCCTCGCTCTCTTCGCTCCGAACATCAACATCTTCTTCAGGTCGGGAGGGTGAAGAGGGCTAGAACTGGTGGCAGAAGGTTTTCGATAAATGTGGCCACTTTGTGGAATTCACTGCCCCTACAACTTCGTTCGGAAGCTAGTCTTCTCCGGTTCCGCAAACTTTTAAAGACGTTTCTGTTTTCTGCTTAAACCCTGCATTATTCTTTGGTAGTGTTATTATCTGGCGAGCGCTGGGATGCCTATTTGGTAACCAGGCGCTATACAAAACTCAGAATAATAATAATAATAATAATAATAATAATAATAATAATAATAATAAAAATTACGATTCCCACTCCAGAGAGGGCAACAGTAGGGAAAGCGCTGGATAGCGTAGAGGTAAAAATTACTATTCCCACTCCAGTGAGTGCAATAGTAGGGAAAGCGTTGGATAGCGTAGGGGTAAAAATTACTATTCCCACTCCAGAGAGTGCAAGATTAGGGAAAGTAAGTACTTCATATATTATTTAAAAATATATATATATTAATATCTATAAAAAAATAATTAAAAGTAATTACCAATTTAATATAATATAATAATTAATCAATTAAAATCACAAATTAAGATTTATTTTTACAATTAGTTACCTATTAATACAAATTAACAATTAATTAATAAACAATTAAAAATTAATTTACAATTAATTCAAATTAAATACAAATAAATCAATTACATTATTTAATTAATTATAATTAAATTACTTCCCACCCTATTCCCCTATAAACCCACAACCCGCTTCAGAAAATAAATTAGTACAATTAACATAATTAGTAATTAATCAATTAAATAAAATTAATTGGCAATGAAAATTTAATTAATTACCCCAAAAAATGAATTAACAATTAATTCAAAATAAATACCAATAAATCCATTTACATATTTAATTAATTATTGCAGTCGATGAAGGGTTTTTCCGGGATCCATCCCGTGGTCAGTTGGCGCAATACCGGCAGAACCCAAGCCGGTCAAAATTGATAACAGTCCAATTTGTAAAGTGAAATTGCGCACTCAGAGGAAGGTTTAAACAATCACCATTTATTGTTCCATGTATGTATGTATGTATAGGCATTTATATAGCGCACTACTTACCCGTAGGGTCCCAAGGCGCTTCGACCGCTGCGAAACCCTTCCTGGCTTCCCTGAGAGATGGTCCCTTAATGGGTATCTCCAGGGTGAGACCAGGCATCCCCGGCGGTCTGGTGGGGCCGTTAGTGAAGATGAGGCAAGCTAATGCCCAGAGTTGCCGAGTGTGAACGCTGATCAGAGTGGGCACCGAGGCGAGAGAATTATCGAGTCCGCTGACCCTGGTCCAGAAACCTGCCGCGCCGGGAATCGAACCCTGGTCCCGGGCCGTCCTCTGCTCTCGGGTCTGCCGCCTCTAACCAGTGAGCCACACTACTTCACTACGCATTTCGCCACCCAACGGTGGCTTGATCACACGATACTTTTGCCTTCTCATGAACGTGCATATCTAGACAGTGGTAACTAAACATTGAAGAGGCACTGCGCATCAGTGTGTTCGGACTGAAAACAGAGTCGCCATTTTTGAATGGTTAACATATAGCCTTATATTATGGTAAGTCTATGTTGTGGATGCGTGCATCCGTGAGCCACATATGTATGACTTGTACCATTGCACATTAAATCATAATACACTCATATTGAAAAAGAATTACTTTTCTTAACATTGTAAATACACATTATTTGTGTTAATTACAGCAGTAACGTTATTTCGAATGACTGAAATATCTACAGGATAAGATAAGACATTGCACTTTTTTCCATATGATTTATGAACTCTAGACAGATTTTGTCTGATTAGAAATAATTTATAATTTTTTGCACGGTGTTACACCTTTGATGGTTGGTATGTAATTGGGGTGGAGGTAATTGCAGTATAGGCCACTCGGCAACTTTAGTTTTGGATGTTCGGCTCAACATGACAAAATTAGTATATAGTTGGGCACTAGTCCGCTAAGAAACTTATATGGAAGTAAGGTGTGGGCACTAGACCCAATACAGATGGAAAGGTTCCTGGTTCAGTAACGCCTTGTTTAAAAACAAAAACAAAAATAACGTTACTGCTGTAATTAACACAAATAATGTGTATTTACAATGTTAAGAAAAGTAATTCTTTTTCACTATGAGTGTATTATGATTTAATGTGCAATGGTACAAGTCATACATATGTGGCTCACGGATGCACGCATCCACAACATAGACTTACCATAATATAAGGCTATAAGTTAACCATTCAAAAATGGCGACTCTGTTTTCAGTCCGAACACACTGATGCGCAGTGCCTCTTCAGTGTTTAGATAGCACTGTCTAGATATGCACGTTCATGAGAAGGCAAAAGTATCGTGTGATCAAGCCACCGTTGGGTGGCGAAACGCGTAGCGGTATCATGGAACAATAAATGGTGATTGTTTAAACCTTCCTCTGAGTGCGCAATTTCACTTTACAAATTGGACTGTATTTAATTAATTATAAATAAATTACTTCCCACCCAATTCCCCTATAAACCCACAACCCGCTACAGAAAATAAATTAGTAAAATTAACATAATTATCAATTAATCAATTAATTAAAATTAATTGCAAATTAAAGTTTAATTAATTACCAAATAGAAATTAATTAACAATTAATTAAAGATAAATACCAATAAATAAATTTACATATTTAATTAATTATAATTCAATTACTTCCCACCCTATTCCCCTATAAACCCACAACCCGCTACAGAATTAAATTACGCAAAAATTAAAAAACATAAAATTAATTAATTAAAATAAATTATAACATAAATACACACTTTTAACACATATAATAACATAAAAAACACTATAAAAATTCGATATTATTAAAAATTCGATAATTTTAATAACCTATATTATATACTTTGATATTTTTACTTTCTATATTTTTAACATTCGATATTACATTACTTACCTTAAAAACGATATTTTTGATGACTACATTCTGTCCATTCGATATTTTGTCCATTCTATATTTTGAACTCGATATGATGTCCATTCGATATTTTTTACTCGATATTTTGACTATTTACCGACTGAAGTACGTCCTTGTCATTGTCTGCCTGTTTTCAAAATGGGTGGAAGCCTACCCTACACGCAGAAATGATAGCATCACAGTAGCTAAGTTAGTACTAAGGGGACTCATACCACGTTTCGGTTTTCCAGTAACGATTGAATTAGACCGAGGGTCTCATTTTAATAATTAAATAATTCGTCTGATCTGTGAAGCATTCCAAATTGAGCAAAAGCTGCACTGTGCATACCGCCCAGAGGCTTCTGGAGTGGTAGAACAACTGAATGGCACAATCAAGTCACGATTGGCAAAGATGTATGAATCTACCCGACTGGAGTGGCCTGATGTATTTATTTATTTATTTATTTATATTTATAAAGTTTTATATAGCGCAAACAAGATCCCGAAGGATATCAGAGTGCTTTACAATAAATTGGTAGAGATGACAACATGAAATAAACATAGTAATTGAGAAAAGGAGAAAAAAACAAAAAACTAAAACAGTAAATAAAGGAACAAATATAAGGTATAATATTGCTTTGGTTGATTTCTTCACACTGGCAGAGAGGAAGGGCAGGAGTTGTCTTGTCAGCAGAGTGATCTGTGGTGCAATGTGTGTGTGATGCAAAGTGCTCTGACACCCCACACTGATATGAGTGGCGCTATATAACTAATTTAATGAATCTGAGAGAGAGTGGCCACGGAGACCCGAGGGACTCAGAAGCATTCCAGACAGAAACACAGGTTTGAGTCCCCATGAGATACTCATGGGAAGAGCAATGAGGCAGGCATGGGTACCAGGACACAAGCTGATAAATATATCTGATGATTTGGTACTCGAGTACTGCAAAGAACTGGCTGACCAAGTGCGTTCTATCTCTCACCAGGTTGGGGAAGACACTGTTGCCAGACAATTAACTCCAGTGCATGACCTGAATCCAGGTGACTGGGTAGTGATAAAAGAACATACTCGAGAATCTTGCCTAGCACCAAGGTGGGGAGAGCCACATCAAGTGATATTGGTTACTACCGCAGCTGTAAAGTGCAGGGGAATCCCAAATTGGATCCACGAGAGTCACACCAAAAGGGTGACTGAACCTGATGACGTAGAAGCTGAAGGTTGTGCAGCTGATGGGTCTCAAGAAGTTGATCTTGAAGTAGTTAATGAAGAACAACCGAGCACCAGTCAGGATGAATGGATTCCAGTAGTCGACATACCTGCAGATTATGTGAGAACCAGAAGTCAAACTTATCTAGATAGACAGAGTGATAGTGAGGATGAGACAGGAATAGAAGAAGGTACTCAGATTATAGAAATCCAAGTCAAAAGTGATTCTGAGGAGGACCAGATAGGGAAAGGTTGGTGTACTCAGACATTTGAAAATCCAGCCAGTACTCCAGAGTCTGAGGAGGGAAAGATAGGTATAAGGGTGAAAGCTCAGGCAGAAGACAATCAAGAATTCCAAAGACCTGAGCAGGATCAGATAGGGGTAGAGAAAACGTGTTCAGGAAGAAGGCGAACAAAATCAAAGTCAAAGTCAAATACAGAAAACTCCAGAAGAAGGCCAGATTAGTATACAGGCAGAAGAAATCAAAGTAAGCCCAGGACCTAGTCAGATAGAGACAAATTCATAGGCTGACAGAGAACTAATAGTGCCATAACTGAACGTAAATAAAGGAGTATATGAAGAAAGTCAAAGCACAGTGCCAGCTAAAAGACTCAGAAAAGGAGATAAGGGGCCTGGTTTTGTCAAAAGACTGAAATTTCGCCTTAAAACAATAAATGAAGAACCAGAGCAAGTAAACGAAATATCAAGCCAAGCTGGACCGTCCACAGAGCAACCTAGAAGGAAAAGTCTAGGTTTGAAAAAACAAGTTCAAAGGACCTGAATGGACCCACGTCATACTTGAAGATTTTGAAAATCTAGAATTGAGTGATGACGAACTGATTGTTGGTCAGACTGATGAAGAAGTGAGACCAATTTGAAGAAAAGAATCACAGGTTAAAAGACTGTGAAAGTTACAAAGAGGGGATAAAATCTCCTTAGTCGTAAAATGGCTGATTATAATGTTAACGGAAGACCGAAAAGAAATTGCCTAAAGACATGTTGTAGAATATGCACATGTAGTATAGTAATAGTAGTTATAGTGTGGTTTGGATTGACATTAGCTATACCTTACCTAATGAGCAAAGAAATGCAGAATAACACTAATGTACCTGAGCAAGTAGATTCACCTAAGACAATAGATACACATACACCTGAGAAAACAGTTAGTCTTAAGCATCATGGAGTAGATTTAGAAGCACCAGATGAGGGAGACTTAAATTATAGAAGAGCTAGAAATAGAACTCCCTAATTTGTTAGTACATTATGTAGAAGCTATGGAAATCAGTGACTGCTACGTGTGCATGAAGTTGCCCACATCAGTAGCTGAAGGGGTCACTTACCATCATTTACCTCTGACCTATGGTATTTCATGTAGTATTTTAGCAAGTCTGTTTTATAGAACTGGAAAATTACATTATTATTATTCTAATGTTGATGTAGTCTTTTCTGAGGTTCCTTTACGTAGAAATGTAAATCATATTTCTTGTACTAGAGACTCTACACACTTTATGGGAGATTATTTTCTAACAGTCGGATCAATAGATATAGCTAAGGCACACAAAGAAAATCTAACATGCACATTACAAGAGAAAGAAAAGATGTTTTTAGATTTAGTCGAGAAAAGGAGACAGGATTTCCATAGAAAAGCCACTGATCATAAATAAAAGATTCCTAAATGGGCTGAGAATAAAGAGTTTACCTCAAGACTCAAGCTGCTATGTTGCTGGATTTCGAAAAGAAAGTGAAACTCTGTCTCCATAGAGAGAAAACAGATTATTATAACAATATACTTCTTGGTTCCAGTGAATGTTAACACAATTTCAAAGTTATTGGGGTTGGGGTTTCAAAGATGGAACTGAACCAGTATTCCCTGGAATGTATTACATTTGTGGGAACAAAGCCTATTTTAAATTGCCTGATCATTGGAACGGGGAGTTGCTATTTTGGAATAGTATTCCCAAAGGTGTACCATGTGGAGAAAATCACTAGAAGCAATGAAGAAACTAATGGATTAACTCGTAGTAAAAGAGCATCATTTGCTGAAATTGTAGGTGACATATTTAGTGCAATAATACCTTCAGTGGGAGTGATTCTGAACACTCAAAGAATTTGCAAATTGTCAACAGTGGTGGATCGCTTATCGACTGACACTGCTAGTTGACTTTTGATAATCAATACCGAATTGGTTTTACAAAATCGACTTGCTCTTGACATATTATTGGCAAAAGAGGGCGGAGTCTGTAGAATGCTGAAGACACCACATTGTTGCACTTACATTCCAGACGAAAATGTTGAGATTAAAAGGTACGTAAGAAATATTACTAATTTAAGAGAAGAACTGAAAACCACTGGAGGTTGACAGTGCATGGAAGAGACTAATTAGTGGTCTCTCCTCAATAGGTAGTTGGTTCACTAACGTAGGAAAGAGTTTTGTAGGTAAAATACTGATGCCAATGGTGGGAGTAGCACTACTAATTTTAGGGATAATCATTTTTTGTAAATGTAGTAAACATAAAAAGACATATACAGTAAATCAGAAAGGAAAGAAAAGAAACTTCAGTGAAATTGAGCTTGAGTAATTTAATGGGGATTTGTACATGAAGATGAAAAACTTCCACATGAATAATGGGCAAACACCTAAAAGAGTGTTTGAAGAAATAGAAATGAGTAAATGTTGAAAAGTTAGCATCTGTATCTGTAATATGTGATGATATAAAATATCATCAAAGAGGGGATTGATGGAGCAAGGTTTCGCACGTAAAGCGCCTTGCTTGAACTCAGCCCTCTCGACATAAACTGTAATACACTAATAAACATGTTTCGTCTTATTAACAATGCAAAACAACGACATTTCTAGTATCTAGGGGAAGCTTTTAAATGCATTTTGCTAACAGTAACTCGAGTGATCTAATATGACCGCTGCAACGCGGGAACTTTTCTGCGCATGCGTCTGTCACACCCACATGACATGACGTATTCTCTCTGCTTGGTGGGAATTTCTTGCTTCTGCACACTAGAACTAAAATGGCTACTCTGTGTGTTAACGTGCTAATGCTTGCACTATTGCTTTTAATAAGCTGTTCGTTCTGCATAACGACAGATGCTTTAGTTAAAATAAAGTAATGGGAATGGAGTAGAGATAAGTGGTATACAGTGGATTCATTTATTTATTGTTCTAAAACGGTTTCTTTTCTACTTTTGCATGTATCGTATTTTGGGCCAGACATGTACATCGGAACTCCATCTTTGGAGGAACTGCGCCTGTGCAGCGAAGCTCAAATACCTGAAGCACTGGCATTGAAATCCTGCCAACTCCCGTCTTGCTAGAAGATGTTCCTGGGAACTCGACCTCCTGAACCTCCAAGAGGATGTCAAATTATACATTGTATTAATATTGGAACATTCATTCTTGGGTGGAATAAAAGTGCATGGGAAAAATAAATATTGGGCGGGAACATAAATCTGAATATTTAAGAGCATGACCTCATAACTGGTATGGTGTGATGACCTCTCCTTGTCTTTTGACCAATCAAATTGAGGGAATTCACACATTTGCAACATAGGGGGGGTGGTACACTGCCCTGGAAAATGGTATATCTAAGGTAGGCTTATCTGGCTAGTTAGATTGTCCGACTTGTCCGAATAACTGACCTGCCACTGACCCAACGCACACAATAGGCCTTCGAGAACAGAGGATTCTGGCGGAGCACTCTTTCAAAAGATTCGATAACCCAATCGGGGTTCTGGGAAGAAGTACAATAACCCAATCGGGGTTCCTGGGGAGCAGATTCGCTAACCCAATCGGGGTTTGATTGTTAGCTGCAGAGAGGGGTATGATGCAGGCGTTGCACTGTGGGTACCGGTTCAGACCTGCAGTGGTCCTGTCCTGATCCAATTTGGTCCGTACTTATCCTGATTCTGTTCTGCATCTTTTCTATCCTGTTGGCACCTGCATTATCGAGGGTCCTATCCCTTATCCCAGCCCGTGGCCAGGGTTGGTCTTCACACCATTCTAGGCAAATATAAAAATCGTAAGGTTATGTCATTGTGCTGTTTCCCTTTTCTTACCCTTCCTATATTTCAATGCTTAAAGAACGTTTCATGATACTCTCACATCATCTTGCTTTGATATTATTCTTGATTGAGCAAGCCTAATTTAGTATGACATTTAAATAAGTATGGGCGAATTTTGCGGATCTGTGGTCCGTGAATTTATGCGAAATCGCAAAAAAGTCTGCGAATTCGCGGAATATCCGCGAAATCGCGGATTTTTTTGCGATTTCCATCTACTCAACTGAAGTACTTTCTGCTGGCTAGTCAGTAAGTGCTACCTCGTTGGGTAAATGTATAGTGCTTTTCCTAAACTGCAGCTGCGTAGAGGGCCAGAAGATTTGTCTCCACTGACCATGTGTGCCTGTAACTTTGCCACCGCACCAAAAGGCGCCGAGATCCCTTGAGTGAGCTGTCCATCATAGTTGGGAAAGGGTGGGAAGACGTTTGATACCGCTAGTGTGTGGTGCGGGGCTTCTATGCGTGTCAACATGCCTCTTGTGTATAAAGGGTCAGAGAGCGAGCAGGGCAGCAGGTGTGGAGAAAGCAGCCTCCTGGTCACAGGAACGGGGATTGCGCTCGAGAAACTCAGGGATGCAAAGATCTCCCTTGGGTATTAAAGCTAATTTTAGACGGCAGATATGGGGCTAAAGCACACTTGCCCAGCCTCGACCGTGCTCACTAATGCTTTTGGGCTGATTAAAACGTTACTGAATTTGAGCTTCAACTCGGGCACCTGCATTATTTATATCTGTAAGTGCTTCCTGTTGAGGTTTAATTATTGTGACAGGAGCCTCGTGCCAGAATGAATCCTGCCCTGCATAGTTATCCACAAAGATGCAACCGTTTTGTGCAATACCTCTACTCAACTGGAGTACTACTGGCTAATGCAGTAAGTGCTACCTCGTTGGGTAAATGATAGTGGTTTTCCTACACTGCAGCTGCGTAAAGGGCCAGAAGATTTTTCTCCACTGACAAGCCTAATAGTATCCGCTTCAATGAATTGTCTTGCCTTTGTCCTTTGATCTATATATTTCATCATCAACTAAGGGCAGGCTTGTATTTTCCCAACAGGAGATCCAATAATATACAAGTTTGTAAAGATTTTACCATTATACGGTGGTTCCTCCGTGCAATTAGAAAACGTGAAGGCACAATCAAAAGGTAAATGGTCTATTCACAATACCAAAGTCACCTAGCAATCGACAATAGTAAATCCAGTCGCCCAGGGACCTGGAGCTATAATATATTATTTTACACTCTTTATAGCTTCCCAGTGTGACGTAATCATCAAAAGCGAATCCACACTGAGAGAATAAAGTTTGAAGATACGGATTAGACTCGAATCTGTAAATACATTACAGGTATCAGATTTTTATGACTAATAATAATAAGGTATAATGTTTAATAAAACAAGAAGTGTGGGGTACGAGAATCTGTCTTAGGCAACATGTGGATACTTTATATTACGAAAAGTTAGCCTTAAGGGGATGCAATACTGTTTAAAAGGAAGAAAGTAAGCCAACTGTAGTTGTGATAAATGTGAAATGTGAAATGGTACTAAATTCCTGTTGTTTAACTTATAGATTCTGTGAAATATATGTTTGTCCTGATGAAGGTGTAAAGATTGAAAGCCACCGAAACGCCGCGTCGACTTGTTTTGTATATTGAATTGTCTTGATTTTCTTTTAACATATTAATTTGATATCTCAACCCTTTTATACAATAGGTTGTTTTAGTTGTTTTTAATTATTTTTAGATTGTAACCCATTTGGGAGGTCCTAATAAATCACGAATTGATTTTCTATCCAGTTGTTTATGCTTATTATTCGATTACATTTGACTGTTTAGTGCTTACTGTTATTGGCTCACTGCTGTTTCCGCCCCGCAATAGATTCTGTGTAAGAAAACCCCTTTGGGACTATTTCCCTCAGCAATTTGAGGCTGCTCCAAAAACACAGGGACTTTCTTTGTCAATCTTAACTCCCCCTCCCTGACATCCGTCACCAGGGGATCCTCCATTTGTTTGAAACTGCCTGTAACTTTGCCACCGCACCAAAAGGCGGTGAGGTCCCTTGAGTGAGCTGTCCATCATAGTTGGGAAAGGGCGGGAAGACGTTTGATACCGCTAGTGTGTGGTGCGGGGTTTCTATGCGTGTCAACATGCCTCTTGTGTATAAAGGGTCAGAGAGCGAGCAGGGCAGCAGGTGAGGAGAAAGCAGCCTCCTGGTCACAGGAACGGGGATTGCGCTCGAGAAACTCAGGGATGCAAAGATCTCCTCGGGTATTACAGCTAATTTTCGACGGCAGACATGGGGTTAAAGCACGCTTTCCCAGCCTCGACCGTGCTCACTTACGCTTTTGGGCTGATTAACACGTTACTGAATTTGAGATTCAACTCGGGCACCTGCTTTATTTATATCTGTAAGGGCTTCCTGTTGAGGTTTATTTTTTTTGTTACAGGAGCCTCGTGCCAGAATGAATCCTGCCCTGCATAGTTATCCACGAAGATGCCACCGTTTTGTGCAATACCTCTACTCAACTGGAGTACTACTGGCTAATCCAGTAAGTGCTACCTCGTTGGGTAAATGATAGTGCTTTTCCTACACTGCTGCTGCGTAGGGCCAGAAGATTTGTCTCCACTGACCATGTGTGCCTGTAACTTTGCCACAGCACCAAAAGGCGCCGAGGTCCCTTGAGTGAGCTGTCCATCATAGTTGGGAAAGGGCGGGAAGATGTTTGATACCGCTAGTGTGTGGTACGGGGCCTCTATGCGTGTCAACATGCTTCGTGTATAAAGGGTCAGAGAGCTAGCAGGGCAGCAGGTGAGTAGAAAAGCAGCCTCCTGGTCACAGGAACGGGGATTGCGCTCGAGAAACTCAGGGATGCAAAGACCTCCCTCGGGTATTACAGATAATTTTCGACAGCAGATATGGGGTTAAAGCACACTTGCTCAACCTCGACCGTGCTCACTAATGTTTTGGGCTGATTAAAACGTTACTGAATTTGAGCTTCAACTCGGGCAGCTGCTTTATTTATATCTGTAAGTGCTTCCTGTTGAGGTTTAATTTTTGGCCCACAGGAAGCACTTACAGAGTTAAGGCAGGTGCCCGAGTTGAAGCTAACTTTGTAACCATTTTAGAATGGCGCCAGCAAGCTCTTTGGCAGCTTGCCGGCGCCATTCTAAAATGGTTACAAAGTTAGCTTCAACTCGAGCACCTGCCTTAAGTGTGCTTCCTAGGGCCAAAAAAAATATCCGCCCGCTCGCGAACTCGCGAATTTTTCGGCAATTTCGCGAGATTCGCGGATTGCAAAATTGCTGAAAATTAGCAAATTTCGCGAGCGGAGCGGATTTTGCGCCCATACTTACATTTAAAACATTATTTAGGTAAGCGTTTTAATTAACCCTGGGCGAAGCACTACGCTACGCTCGCGTAGTTTGCGAAGTTTGCGCAACTTCGCACTACGCGAGCTGCACGTAGCACAGTGCGAACACGCGTAGCACAGCGTAGCGTAGTGCAGCGGTAATTTTTTGCTTTTTCGCGCTCCTCAACGTCATGTTCGTGGCCGCGAGCAAGCAAAATGACATCCCGGCGAGACTCTCAAGGCGGGGAGGTCAGGTTTCTTATTGCGAGTGGTCGTGCTTGCTCGCGACCGCTCGAGTAAAAATCTACTCGAGCGGCAGAAAACTACAGCTCGCACTGTGCAAGATGCCGTTTTCAATGATTGCACAGTGCCGGATGCTTGTTCGCACTGTGCAATCATTGAAAATGCATCTTGCACAGTGCGAACATGCTACTACGCAGCTCGCGTAGTGCTACGTGAAGTTCGCTTAGTGCGAACTGCACTTCGCGTAGCTTCGCGTAGCGCTACTTCGCGAACTACGCCCAACCTTAGTTTAAATCTTTCCCGAGTCTGTGGTTATTTTATGAGTGAAAATGATTACATACTGCCTATTATTCTAACTCTCTTCATCCCTTAGGACTCTAGGCACCGGTGACCAGGATTGGTAAGACAAGGTATGGGTCCTAAAAAAGTAATATTACTTGTTTAAAGCGTAGGTTTACCTGTTCAAAGTGTGTACATGTTTATGGGCCCAGGTGAGTATGGTAAAATTCTGGGCAGGTGAACCCGCGCTCTATCAGCCGCTTCACAGAAGCCTCAGATTCTTGTTGTGATTCACTGGTTTCTATTTCTTCACAATTTTTTTCCAGGCGCTTTTCCATTGTATGCGACTTGTAGCCCTTGTTGTTAAAATTATAAAATAGTTTATCCTCTTCACCCATCAGTTACAATCTTTTGTGAACTTTATATTTCTGCAGCATCTCAAACTCTCTTCTGTCCAGCCACATTTGATGCTAGCTTTTCTTATGGTTTAGTTTGGCATATGACACATTTTTCTTTACTGAAGAAGTCCTCAGATTTTGTGGTCAGCAAAACTCTGTCAGGAAGTAAAGATCCGATGCTGTCACCTGCTTTGCTCATGTTTACGAATTTGAATCAACAGAAAACCTAAAACAAAAACAATACTAAAATAAATTAGCAAAATGATGGCTAAAACACATCATTATAGAGCTGCCATTTCGGAAAATGGAAGAAGGTTTGCTTTGACGAGTTAACTTATATTTTTATGAGACCACTTGATCCCCCAAACCTATTTTTTGACACCAAAATAAAGTATATATTTCTCATGGTTCCTGAAATTTATATCATCACTGCATCGCATCCGCCATTACCAAATATGTTGTTCAGAAAAATTTGGGACTGATTAGCAGTGTATACCCAAGCTAAATTACTTCTCTAATGATTCAAAAACACAAATCAAAAATGAAAATCTCTGAACAATAATTTTTTTACGGAGGTATAGCAAGGGACCAGGACTTATAGCCAGCCACTACAATGACACACTCAGCACCTCTAATTAATAGATGTGACATACTTTCAGTAAACAGTAGGACTAAAAGGCCTCCCTTCAAGTGCCATTGTCATTTCAGGAGAAGTTAGATGACACAAGGTTCCATTGTAAAATAGGTATCCACAATGACTTGTTGCCTTTCATCAGAAAAAATAGATACAATGCTGATTAAACAGGGGCTCAAATGGGTCACTTTTGTAATTTTCAAATATTAAATGCCACACACTTGCAGCTTACAGAAAACGGGGCATATAAGATATTTATTTTTTATAAAGCACAGGGGTGGCTCACCATTCTTTAATTTATCTTAATTAAATATATTACTCATTTCACAACTTGTACACCAGTTTCCTGTCCTGAGGAGACCCTATAATCGATCAGGGTAAAACGTGTCATCACACCTAACCAGGAGCAATAGGCAATAAAAAACTGTGCAAGGCTAACTAATTAAGAGGACCACTGGTTTATGAGTGCTTCGCCCAAACAGAATGCCTATACCCCAAGACTATATTCTCATTACCATTTTGTACGAATATAATTAATAAGGACATTGACTGCACATTGGGCTGAAATTTATTGAATGGTGATGGAGAAAAGGACAAAATACACTTCATGTAAATTGTTATGTCATATTGTTCATGATTTGTAAAAATAAATGTAGTTATGTGCATGACATGTCTTATGAAGATGTTACATTGTATATTATTGAATTGATACGAAAAAATTAAATATCTTTTGTGAAAAGATTTGATCGACAGATTAGTTTCTGTGATTATTCTGCTTAAAAACATTATCAACATTGGGTCACAGGAGAGATTTCTTTTCAGTCTTTTGACTTTTAGAAAAGTTGTAATTTCTCTTCCTGAACCCTCTGGCAATTCTTCTCAGAGTTCATTCTGTTACCTAGAAGCATGCAGGTCCCTGAATGCATGGCTCCCAGAAAAGGGAACATAAGTACCTTGGGTGGTAGGAGGTGTAAGCTCCTCCTGACAGGATACCCTGGAGGATGTGCCCACCAACAGTGCAAGCTTCAAAGGGGCATCCCCTATCACAGACTGATGTACCTCATACCTAGGCCTGCCCCTGCCATTGTCCCAGTAGCCAAAGTGGCACCAATCCCAGTGGAGGGAAAACTCTTCCAGAACTGGTTTGCAGGGGGAGACCCTTATTTCCCTAGACACTCCTGAGATGGTGTCCAGAGCTCTCACCAAGGGAATAAAGATTCTGAAATGTTGGAATTAGGCGGCTTATGGTACTGGGGTAGTTTCAGGGCCGCACCCCAGGGAATTATGTCAAACTGGGAACTTTTTCCCCATTACCCAGGGTGGTTTCTCTACCCACAAGCTAGTGTCAGGGCATACTTTCTTCTGGACCTGTGGAAGACAGAAGAAGGACTGTACCTGCTGGTGAACCTGTGGAGGGAAAACACAAGGGCTGGACCTACTCAGACTTGCACCCAGGATAGAGGAGTGGACTCCAAGGGCTAGTTGGCAAGCTTCCTGTTTAGCTCCAGGAACATAAAAGCTACAAGAAGCCTACAACTCTGCTGGGCCCAGCTGACTAGTTCCAACTGAGTTTGCCCTGAACCCTGCTGGTGCTTTCTGGAGATTGAGTCCTAACCTCCAAGTGGTGCCCAAAATGGGCCCTTAGATTATGTTGGAGCGTACTATTCTCCCCTCCAAAATTGCAAGATTGGACACTTAAAACTTTTTCTAAACTTTTCTCAAAAAGAACCAGAGGCTACCACCAGACTGCCACCGAGCTGCTGCCGCCACCATCAAACTGCTGGTCAGATTCAAATGGCTGTTTTGTCATAACTTTCAGAAAAGTATTTATGTCTGAGCGTAGTGGCTTTCACCAGGACCAGCGCTTAGCAGCATCCTGATGAGGCTGACACCTTCCGGTGCACCGACCTTGGACTTCACCAATTCAGAGTTGTCCTGCCTTCAACAACAAGAGCCTTGAACCTCCTGCTGGAGCCGATGCTTTCAACGAGCACCTGAACTTCAGCTGGCCATGGTCGATGAGCCTCTCTTCAGATCCCACCTGCTCATCTACAAGGACTTTTCTGCAGAAAATTGAGTAAGTCAGAAGGTAAACTTTCCAGTGGATCGAACCAGGCCACTTTATCCGTCCTGCACGCCATTGCAGTCAGTCTTAACTTTTGACTTTGACCCGTTTAGTGTGAACTGATTGTCACAATACACACATTTAGCTTTTTGGCTCTAGAAACACCAAAAACCTTGAAAAATAATATCTCCAGTTTCCAACATCGGATGTTTGTCATTTTAGTGTTTGTTTGTTCATCAACATGTACTCTATTTTCTAAATTGGAATGAGATATTTATTGGGTTGTGTTTTCTGCTCTTTAACTAGTTTGGTACTGATAAATGCTTTAAACATTTCCCCTATATTTATACAGTCTGCTTTGTGCTACAGCTCCCCATAGTTGAGCTCAGGTTTAAATTATTGAGACCTAACTTCACCTGGCAGGGATTAGTGCCATTATTACTTGAAGAGGACTACCAGCCACTTCAAATAATAACCCACTTTTTCACACACTCCAGCTGATGAAGGCTACCAGTTCGTCCATGCTCTCTTCATTCAGCTGTAAGAAGAAATCCCTAATGCCATGCTCTAGTCTAAAGCATCTGTGTGAATTAGAAATTCCTTGGAGAAATGAGTCCCTTGCACACTGGTTCTATGCTCATGCCTCCTTCAGGGTATCAAAAGCCTTCTGGCGCACTTCCATCCAGATCACCTACTTGGGTTGCTTCTTGGAAGTCGGTTCAGTTAAGGTGACAACAATAGTGCTATATTTGTTAACAAATCTTATCTAGTACCCAGGAAGGCCTAAGAAGGCTCTCACTTCGCTCTGGGTCTTGGGAGGCTCCCAAGCCATATTAGTTATATCTTGGGCTGGAGATGCTGAACCTTGCCTCCACTAATTTGGAGGTCCAAGTATACCACTGATCCTGCTCTATCTGGCACTTACCAGCCTTGATAATGAGGCCTGCCTGTTACAGTGCCTGAGACACCCCCTGGAGGTGGTACAGGTGGTAGTACAGGTGGTAATCCCAGTTAGAGATGAACACTGCAATGTCAATCAAGTAGGCAGCACTGACGTTTCTTAGCCCAACCACAACCTAGTTGACCAACCTATGGATTGTGATAGGGTGAAAGTGGAGAGCCCAATCTCTCCTTGGCCCTCTCAGGGTGGACTGCCTATACCCTTATATCAAGTCAAAGGTACAGAAGAACTGGGAAGCACCCAAACGATCAAGGAGCTCTGGGAATCGGGTGAGCATCTGACTTGGTCATTGAATTGAGGCCCACAGAAAATACATTCCGGGATGGTGCCTAGTGGGACAGCCTTGCATTTCAGTACCACTCGCCTTGATCAATGACTACAGGAGGGCTTAATCATCCCCAAATCCCACATCTTGGATACCTCATCTTTCATGCTGGCTCTCACTTTGTCAGACATCCTATAGATTTTATTCCCCCGTGTCTCATGTTGTGGGTATACCAATCAGTGAGCCCGGGGGAAATTGAGAAGAGTGAGGCAAACTGCTCCAATAACAACAGTTACCCTGTTGCTATGGTGTCCGAGTAGGGTAGAGGACAACGCCTTCCATTGACTCATCTTGCTCCTTGGAAGACACAAAGTCTGGAAGCCATTCACTCTCCTTCTCCTTACCATCATTTGTCACCAAAAGTGAAGTCACTTCAGGCCTCTCAAAGTGGGGCTTGAGGTGGGTCACCAGGTAAGGGACCTCCACAATTTCATTCTTTCACCCCATAGGGTCCAGTACGTTGGTCCTTCTGGGCTCGGGGCTCAATTGCTCCCCCACTCATACCTTCTGTCAGGCTGATACTCCACCTGAGAGGCCTTTTGGTCATACCAGTGTTTCGTGACTTCCTCGCTGACCTGAGTGGCCTCTTCGCAGAAGGCCTTCATCTGAGACCGAAGTCTCAACATGTAGGTCAATGCATCTTGAGGGGATTTCTTGGCAGCTTGCTCCCACCCCTCCTTCACAAAGCTGAGAGGTCCAAGTACAGGGCAGCGAAACAGAAGTTCAAGGGAACTGTAACCTATTCCCTTCTAAGGCTCTTCTCTTTAGGTAAATAGTGGA
This sequence comes from Lissotriton helveticus, assembly GCF_964261635.1. Lineage (NCBI taxonomy): Eukaryota > Metazoa > Chordata > Amphibia > Caudata > Salamandridae > Lissotriton > Lissotriton helveticus. The sequence goes on along the minus strand of NC_136067.1, from coordinate 1,803,432,320 downwards.
GTTTGTAAGAGGACATCCCATGTATGCCTCAAGGGCTTTGATAAGCCCACAATATGGATGTATGTCATTACATCGCATTCTAATACCACGCATACCATTACAACGCGGGTATTACAACGTGATGTCAATGACATCGCATGCCATTACATCGCATACTTTTACCACGAGTATGCTTTTACCATGCATGCCATTACAACGCAAAGGCATGCGTGGTAAAGCTATACTTATGGTAAAAGTATGCAAGGTAAGTTACATCCCTATCCCTACAAACTACTCCCACCCCTACACTACCCCAACCCAAAAACACTACCACACTACTACACTACCCACACTACTCCCACCCTTACACTACCCAAAACCACTACTACACTACCCACACTACTCCCACCCCTACACTACCCTAAAACCTAAAACACTACTACGCAACCCACACTACTCCCACCCCTACACTACCCTAAACCCTAAAACACTACTACGTTACCCACACTACTCCCACGCATACACTACCCTAAACCCTAAAACACTACTACGCTACCACCCTACTCCCACCCCTACACTACCCTAAACCCTAAAACACTACTATGCTACCCACACTACTCCCACCCTTACACTACCCTAAACCCTAAAACACTACTACGCTACCCACACTACTCTCACCCCTACACTACACTAAACCCTAAAAAACTACTATGCTACCCACACTACTCCCACCCCTACACTACCCTAAACCCTAAATCACTACACTGCATAAACACTACACTACCCTCCCTAATACACTACACTAAATAAACACAACACCACAACACACACTAAAACGTTTTAAAAAAAACCACACACAAACATTACCACACTACTTTTAAACTACCCTAAACCCTACATAAGTAAATCCCACCCCATGCGCAAAACCCCTTACCTGTCTCCTCTCCAGCGTTGCCTACGGATCCTGCTTCCTCCTTCCTGCTGAGTTCACGTCGTGAATAGCCGCCCCCGCCGTCGCCATTACACATTACATCGCATGCGTTGTAAAAGCACATGCGATGTAATGGTATGCGTGGTTTTACCACGCGTTGTAACATCGCATGCGTTGTAATACATGCGATGTAAAAGCAACGTGTGGTAAAACCCGCGTTGTAATGGTTGTTCCCCCACAATATTGCCTTTTGAGGTCTTGTTGAATGTTTAAACAAACCTATTGATCTGGTGTGGTATGGTATGGAATGGAAAACTTGTAGGTTACCCTTCACTCCTCACATAAACTTCATGTAAATAGACATAAAGTTGGTGCCCCTGCCGACACAACCTTCTTGGGAAACCCTCTATGGGTAAATATCCTTATCAGTGACTTGGCCACCGCACCGCAGGCACAGTCACCAACCTCAGGCGGATGGCCTCAGGGTATATTGTCTGATGGTCATCTAAGACCAGGATAAACCTGTTGCTCAAAGTAGACTTAGAGTCCAGAATCCCAACAACATACATTTCCCACACTTTCAATAGGGTTTCCCACCACAGGGAATGGAAACAAGGAAACCTTCTTTATCCCTAACTTTCCACTGGCCTAGCAGGTTACTCAGAATCTGCAGAATGCATCTGACTGCACTTCGGAGATCAATAAAAGTGGGTGACCAGTCAGACAAACATTTTGGCCTGCCTCGGATGTCATGAGCCAACTTCGAAGCATTTGAGGACAAACAGCACACAGGTTGCTTCTGGCTAAGGGATCTTAGGCTCACTATAGATGAGGCCATTCTCCCAGTAAATGAGGTGATTACCAAAGGTGTTGCCAGCCAGCGTTGCCTTGACAGGCTGACATAGGCCCTGAAGCACAGAGCACTTCCTCTGCACTTTCCAGAACTCTGCCTGGCATGGCCCCCCCTTCAGTGTGCCACAAGGTTACCCCAGGTAGGTTTCCCAAGGCAGCAGTGTCTTCTCCTGTTGGTTACAGGGTACCACCCTCAGGATCATCCTCCTCCTGGGCCGTGGAATGTTCTGGGGTGGGTTTTCCATGCCACTTTCCCTTCCTCTTCTGGGCAGACAACTGGGCCACTTTTTAGGCTCCAGGTTCTTCTGACTCCCGTGATGGATTGCCATGGACTATGTAGTCAGGCATAACCAGTTAGACAATCCCAACATCTCCATGTGAGACCTGAGCTCGATCTCTTTCCAGATAGTGTATTCTAAGTCATTCCCAAATAGACAGTCATCAAGCATGGACACACTTACAACTACCTTTAAGAAACCTGACAACCCCCGCCCCTCATTCAAAGAGAATTAGAGCCACTAGATAGCGGGTCACCTCATTGTATGTTGTCACAACACGGTGGATGCATTCATAGACTACCTGCTGTGAGAACATCAAGTGACATCTAACAGTGCACCCACCCTCTGCACATTGATGTTGACGCACTGCTGTTACTTTATAGTAATATCAGGCATGTGAGCGTTAGGCACCATCAATTTGTCACCCAGAGACGCTAGGGTAATCCCTGCTCTCTGCCCAAACTAATGGGGGCAACTTCCTCCTCGAGCACTTCACTGGCCATTTCTGGGGTAGACCTGCTATTCGGGGGCTGCTTTCTGCAGGGATAGATGGCACCCTCCTTAAAGTGTCCATACTGGTAACATTGATGAAACTTGGGCAGGATGTAGCCTAGGGAATTCTTCCCAGGAAGGGACTGGGATCCTTCTCCTGAAAATTCTTTCACGGGACTTTAGATAACTCCTTTGGTTTTTCTTTGTCTCCCTCTCCTTCTTATGGAGGGATGCTGTCCACCCTCCTGGTGGTCCCCGTAGATACATTCTTTCAGAATCTGGTAGTGATCCAGAGGTCAGCTTCCTTTGCAAGTTTGCTGAACACAGTGAATCAAACAGGTGTTGGTGCAGCTCTGCAAAGCAATTACAGAACATATGCTCTCTCAAAAACAGATTGTACAGCACATCATAGTCACTAACTTTTCTGCCCTTTATCCAACCCTATAGTGTTTTCCTGGAAAAATCTCCACAAAATCTACCAGGACTGGTTACACAACTTCTGACTGTTTCTAAACTTCAAGTTGTACCTCTCTGGGGTCCTGGAGTAAAATGCTTTACAATAAGGGCTTCCTTCAAGGAGCAATATTTCATCCTGTTAGCTTTGCCCAGGGCAAGTAGGGTATTCCTCCTTGAACTGGGCATGCGCTTCCAGACACTAGCCCCATAATCCTTCCCTGAGACTCTGAGTATTTCTAAGGCTGCCTCACAGGCCTCAAACCACTTGTCAATGTCAAGCCCCCCCCCCAAAGATAGTTCCAAGGTGTTTGGGAATGTGGACCGTTTTACCTCCTTTAGACACCTCTGCATCGCTACTGTCATCTTCACTGGACTACGTAACTTTCCTGGCTTTCCAGTCCAGTTCCATCCGATTCACTTTACGAGCCAGCAATATTTTCTTCTCCTTTAGAGCAAGCTTCTTTTTCTCCAGGGCCCTTTTTGCAGATGCCTCAGCTTTCCTCTCCTCGATGGCTAGAGTGGTCAATTTCAGCCGCAGGTCCCCCACTGTTTGCCTGTCCTCTATCTCTTTTCGGGTCACATTGCGAAATCTGACCTTTGGAATTTAACATTTTGGTGGGAAAAAAGTGCATGTTGATGGGTCATCAGCAGACACGCTGCAAGCTGGATTCAAAATAAGGCTTGATGATGGCAGGTTGCTGAATAGTGGGGTCCTAGCGGAGTCATTGTGAAGGCAAGAAAGCTCTGAGTGGTTGAATTCCCAAATCTGTGCCCAGGAAGGCCTCTACGTTACCATGTTCCTGTTTGTCGTTGGTCCCAATGAAGTCCTTTATGTTTGGACTTTTCTGGACCCAGGTCCCCTTCAGCGGAACAAACTAGAAATTTGAATCTGTTTCGTGATTTGGAAGAGGCACCCTCAGCGGACCCATTCTCACATGCTTGCAAAAACATTGTAGGGGTGGACATCAGAAAAATGAGAATCAATTGAGATAAGTGATAGGCAGTGAGGTATGGTTTCATTTGTGGATCGCTCTATCCACCGTTCATGGTATGTGAGTATAGTTTTGCAGGGTTGACTCGGCCTCTAGCTACGTTTCATATTAAATGATTTGTCTCACAATCAATCTGGCACAGTATGCGGCGGGGAGTGCGGGGAATCGCTGGGGAAGCATTTTCAAAACGTAATTGTTCTGGGGGGCTGTTAACAATTCAATCACCTGAACTCTGCCTCAAAATGACAAGTTTTGTATGCAGAAATCTGAGATGATTAGGCATAGCAATTGGTTGATATTATCAGGACTTATGTTATATAGGCCGGTGTTTATTAGTATACCTAGATAATGTAGATTTTTCTAGTATTCATGACGGAAAATCTTAATTTTATTAAAGACACGGAGGCGAGTATTATGCTTTCTTATCTTGCATTTATTTTAACAGCAGCCAAGATAAGTAAAAAACTACAGTTCCCAGAGGGCCAGAAAACAAACTGGGCCATGGGAATGAGAAAGAATGAGAATACAGTAACCAATCACGGAAGACCTATTAGATAAAGACCCTAACTGACTGCGCAGCTTCCTCTTTTCGCTGGCGAACAGATCAAGCATAGTCATTAAACAAAGGGAAAAAGAATAAAATTAAGGATATAGCCAAAGTCCAGGAACATAAGTCTTGTATCAGAGGAATCCAAGGAAGAAGACCAAACAGGAGTCCAGGAGGAGGATCCAGGAGCGCTGGAGATGGAGAACTCGGAGGTGAAGATCGAAGGAGTCGAAGGGAAGATCTTCTAAGATGAAGCCGGTGGCAGGGCTGGATTCGCTGTAGGGAGAGAGAAAAATGTTAAGAATGTTGCGGCGGGATAATACTCGCCTCCGTGTCTTTAATAAAATTAAGATTTTCCGTCATGAATACTAGAAAAATCTACATTTTATGGCAAGACCGGAGGCTCCTATTATGCTTGTTTAAAGCATATTAACAACATCAGAAGCCACAGTATGAACAGGTTTACAATAGAACATGCGAAATATACTGTCATTTGACCAGTCTGCTGATCTCAGAATGTCCTCCAAACGAGAGCCAGACCAAAAGGCTGTAGAAGCAATGGCTCCCCTGGCCGAATGAGCCCCGAAAACGGAGACATCAATTCCGGCAAGAGACATGACCCAACGAACCCAACGGGCAAGGGTAGGAGAAGAGACAGGAAGATGGGGTTTACGAAAGGAAATAAGGAGTTGAGAATAAGAGGGCGTTCTGAGATCAGCAGTTCGTTGTTCGTACACTTTTAAACATTGTCCCACACACAATTTGGGATGAGCTGGAAAATAAGGATAAAACACTGAATCCAAATGAGTCTTAGTACGTCTGCGTATCTGAAAGAGAACACCTGTAGGAGAGAATTGGCGAGCAGAAACATCTAGAGCCTTAACATCAGAAACTCTCTTAATGGAAATTAGACACAGTAACATGGTAAGTTTAGCAGATAGCATCTTGAGTGAAAGAACAGAATTGTCTGGCCAATTAGAAAACAATTTAAGAACCACTGTAACATCCCATAAAGAGGTATACTTAGCCAACGGTGGTTTCGCACAACGAACACCTTTGAGTAGACGACAAATCAGAGGGTTTACCATCGATTTGGGAATGGTAGAGAGAGATGGCTGAACGATAGAGATTGATAGTGCGATAAGCCTTACCGGCACTGGCTTGAGAACCAAGGAAATTAATGATGAAATTCAGAGAGGCTGAAATGGGATCGAGGTCCCTTTCCAAACACCAGCTTGTCCAAAGAGACCAGGCGGATTTGTATGCTTTGGATGTTCCAGGAGCCGAGGCCTGGCTGATAAAGATTGAAGCCTCTTGTGAAATGAGGACGTCAGAAGTGGAAGGCCGGAAACTTTCCAGGCCGAGAGCTGCAGGGAGGAGTCGAGAATGAGACTGTGCTGTACGCCTTGGGGATTGAGCAGAAGATCCTCGAAGGAGGGAAGAAGGACAGGGAAGTCCACTGCCATCTCGAGAAGAGTCGGAAACCACACTTGAGCTTGCCAGAAGGGGGCCACAAGAACCAGAGACGAAGACTGGCGGTGAACATGAGAAAGGACCCTGTTGATCATCAGAAAAGGAGGGAAGGCATAATGTAGATGACGAGACCAATCCTGCCGGAAAGCGTCTGTCGCCAAGGCCAGGGGGTCCGGGCGCCAACTGTAGAACCGGGGCAATTGTGAATTGAGCCGGGATGCAAAAAGATCGATAGAGAAAGGGCCCCAAAGATGGGAAAGAGAAAGGAAGACGGATGGACAGAGCTTCCAATCGCTGGAATCTCAAAGAAATCTCGAGTGCCAATCCGCTACGCTGTTGAGATCTCCAGGGAGATACTCTGCAGTCAAGGAAAGATGATGTGCGAGACAGAACTCCCACAGACTCTTTGCTAAGTCCGCTAGGGGTTTGGACCTTGTTCCGCCGAGATGGTTGATGTAGCGGACCGCAGAAACATTGTCCATACGAAGGAGGATAGAACAGTGAATCCTGTTTTTTGTAAGGCTTTTGATCGCAAAGGAACCTGCAAGCATCTCTAAACAGTTGATGTGCAACTTGGACTCCTCGGCAGACCATAGCATAATAGGAGCCTCCGGTCTTGCCATAAAATTAAGGTTATATGTGACCCACTTGAAACTATATATAAGTGCCCCCTTCTGTAAATTACAGGGATATAGCAAGTCACAGAGGAATTATTTCATGAACTCAATAAACTCTGAGATGGCTTGGATATACTTTTAATTTATGGCATAGGGCATTTTATCCCTTTCAAAGTATGGTTGCACTGCCGACTTTCTCTCAAGCTGCTTAACTTCTTGGTGTCTTGCTCTTCTATGTTTATTGCAGAGCAGAACAATAAACGCTGCATCTGTAGTGCGAAATTACGTACTCTAAAAAGCTGTTAGTAATTTTTTTGAAAATATATTAGAATCAGTTTAAAGTGAGTCTGATTAAATATAGCGTACCTCAGAGCAAAAACATATAGAGATTGTTTCTTTCCTGTGGTGGCATTTAGCTGGAAAAAATAAGCATATTGCATAAATAGCTCGTTGCTGCTGATCACTTTTTCTTTTTTTTTAATATATCAGAAGAGGGAAAAGACAGTTACTGTTTTCAGTGTTTAAACTACAGCTGTAATTATGCTCTGTGGTTTGCCTTTCAACTGGCTGCTGGCTCTTGCAGCAGGCATTGTAATGTCAGAAACTAACCGTAACTTATTACAGTTGAACCACTATGTCATGTCTATATAACGGGTGACTAGAGGCAACACAACTGCCTGTAATAAGGAAATTAGTGATATGTTTTTATACAGGGATTGCAGTCTTCTATGTATTATATATAACTCCCTATCTCCCTTCTTGTAGTGGAGCGCAACATATGAAATGTGTCCCATTTTTTCCAATTAATTTCATATCCACAGATCCTAAAGAAGAGTTCTATAAGTCATGAGAAATGGCAGCAAGGAAATAGGTTCTGTCAATGTCAACAGTTATCATCTGCATACAAAAGTGCTTTTATTTCTTTTGCCACCATTTGTATCCCTTTGGTGGCCTTTGTTGTGCCCATTGCTATCAGAAATGGTTTTAAATCTAAAAGAAAAGGTGGGTGGGAGCAAAGGTATCCCTCAATGTACCTGCCTTCTACAGGCAGAGTTGTCCCTTGCCCCTCCTCTTTCCCAACCTTTCATTTTAGATTTAGAACCATTACTGACAGAAATGCGAGAAACACAAATGCCCTGATAAAAAAGTAAATCATTTGTGAGGCAGGGGTCTGGTCCAATCAGGGAACTTTAGATATGAATTTCCTACCTAACTGAAATCTCTCAAGAATCATGAGGAGTTAGCCCCATTCTACCCAACTGAACACTTTCTTCACATCATTGGAAACAGCAATGCCTTGTTCTTTCATTGTCGAGAGCAAATAAGAAAGAAGTTGTATGCGTAGTCTAGAGATTCTAGCTGGAAAAATACCACTTGGGAATAATGAATTAGTGATTGGATGACACTATATGATCTAATCCCCAGATAGTTTGCAAAGATCTTCCTATTTGTATTGATCAACGAAATTGAGCAGTAATTGGCACAATGTAAGTGGTCTTTGTTTGATCTTGGAATCATTTAAATTATTGCCTTGTTAGGAAAGAAGTGAAAATAGCTGGACATTTAGGCTTCTCTAAAGGCCATGTGTAGTAATTTAGCTGCATGATCGTAGCACATTTTGAAAAATGCACAGAGGAAATTAAATGAATGAAATACATTTTTATAAAGTACGCTAATGTTTGCAGGCATCTTGGCGCTACTACTACAGACGGATATAAGGAAAAAAAAAACGTTTTATGAAAGAAAAGCAGGGAGTAACAACAATGAAAACCTATTGATTAGAATGCCATGTTTTTAATGGTTTTTTGACAGGAAGTAGAACCTTAATTTTTTTCAGACTGAGAGGAAGAGTGTTCCAAAGTTGGACAGTAAAAATTACAAAGCTTCTGCTGCCCCAATGAGACTTTCTGAACTTGGGAACAACAGCATTATTGGCTGAAGAAGAACTCAATGACCTAGATTCAGTACGTCAGATAAAATTGTGTTTAAGATAATCAGTGCATGAGTCATGGAGTGCTTTAAAAGCAACGCACAAAGCTTTGAATTCAATAGGCTGCCTTATAGGCAGCCTGGTGAACTGAGTAAGGGTCTGTGAGACTGACTGGTGCCTAGGGATCCCTAGCAGCAGGCGAGCTGTAGCGTTCTGCATGATCTGCAATTTCTTTAAAAGTCTTTGCTGCATGTTTGTATGAAGCGCATTCTAATAATTCAATTTGGATAGCACAAGAGCAGTGACAAAAGTCTTCTGCAACTCCTAAGGGATACAAGGGAGCACTTTCCTGTGAATTTTTAGGGTGAAAAAGGATGACGAAGTCACAGCATTGATTTAAATTTTGAAAGACAGTTTGTCATTGAAAAGAATCCCTAAGTTCCTCACTTTTCTAACAGGGATTGCCAAAGTGCCCGATTCCTGCGCCCACCAACTAGGGGACCAAAAGGAGATGTTGTTACCGAACAGAAGGGCCTCTGTTTTTCCCTAGTTCAGTTTAAGGCAGTTGTTGTTCATTCATTTGCCTATATGTAACATACAGTTGTGAAATCTGGATGCAGTATCATCAAAATTACTAGAGACAGAGACCACAATTTGGGTATCATAAGCATAAAATATTACAGAGAAGCCAAATGTTTTATGAGCCTAGCCAGGGGAGTAACATATAAATACAAAAGGATGGGACTCAGGGAAGATCCCTGCGGCACACCACACAGTAGGGAAAAAGGGTTGGAGGAAAAATTCGACCAATACAATGTATTATTCTCTTTCTGAAGGAAAGGATTTCAGGAGAGCAAGCGCTGCTCCACTGGTTCCAAGAGAATGGAGACGGTCAATCAACAAACCGCGTTGATTACGGCAGAGAGATCTAAAAGAATCAGGGCTCCATTTCCTCCTTTTTTGAGGTTCCTGCTGCTATTTCATCTATATTATTGAAATTGCACCTTATTCTTTTTAAGTTAGTTGTTTCCTCCAGCATGATGGAATTACAGATTTCAGGGGTTTGGCTTGGTCTTATTTGAAGACTCAGTTCTTATGGGAGATGATCGCTGAATTTGTTGTTACCGATCTTGATGGTGGCTATTTTATTGAATAAGGTCAGTGTCGTAAAGGTGAAGTCTATATGTGATGATGTGATAGTTGAGTGACACATGGCTGCTGGTGGACTGTCGTCCTTAAACTGTTCGTTCAAGGCTCTCATGTTTAAATATTCTAGGCCCCTAAGTAAGTTCATTGCAATCCTAGATGGCTTGGTGGAATGAATTTGGCCTTGTGTTGGGATTCCCCATGCGCTTGAGAGTTCCTGAATTGAGTCTTCTTCCTTAGTTGACCCTAAGAGGTGCATATTGAAGTCGCCAGCCAGAATTATAAGGTCTGTTGATTCTTCTTCCATTACTCTCTGCAACTCCAATAGCAGCTTCTTCGCTGCTTTTGACTTTTGTTTCGGGTGCACATAAACATTTATTATTATGATGTCCTGTTTGGTCTGATTAAACATGAGTGTTAACTTTGTAGCTTGTATGCTGCTTGGTGGTGCCAAATGTATGGTAACTGGGAGTAGCTCACCTATTTCAGTTATTGAGGCAAGAAGCTGTAAGCCCCCGAGCGGTGGCCAAAGGAAGATACCTTTGTTGCCGGGAGTGAGTAGGAGGTGTAACAGTGCAGGTCAAAGGGCTTATCTTCCCAAGTCTCTTGAAGCAGGATGATGTCAAAGGAGGTCAGGTATTTTATGAATTCTTGATCTTGCATTTTGGTGGCTAGGCCGTTGATCTTCCATACACATACCGTAATCCCGTCGCGTTCTATTTGTGAAAGCATTGCTATGTGGGACGCCTGTCATTTTGGGCATGCAGGTGTGATTTGCGGATATATAATTCTGTCCAATTGTTGATGGGGACAATGAGTCAGGGGACCTCGGGTCGTTTGCAGTGCAATTGTCAAATTTGCGTCAGTTGTTGGGCCTGGTGCTCTGCTTCTTGCTCCTTTCAAGACTGAAAATGTCGTCTGGCATGAGTTATTTACTTCTGCTTTAAGAAAAGGAGTTGGGTATAAAGGCTTTGGGATAGATTCCAAGCCTATCCCCCAGTTTTGAAAGCTATCTCTTTCCCGAAGGATTCTACCTGCAACCTCAGCGGTTCGCCATTTTGTTCTTGTAGCTTCTGTGCACTGACTGTTATTTGTTGACAGATATTCTACTGACAACAATAAGTTAGGGGTTTCAATGGCTGCTAAGGTTGTGATGGAGTGTAAGAGCCGTAGAATATTCCCTCTTTTCAATGTGTCCACGTGGCCTCTGGATTTATATTGGGGATGAAATATTATTGTGTGTGTCCCTTCGGCCTTAGTTGTGGCCTGGTCTTGTGACTGTATGTAATTACTAGCAATTGTCTGTGAACGAGAGGGCCTTGATTTCGAGATTGACTGCTTGTATTGATGTTAACACTATTGAGGAGGAGCTCTTGTTCGGGATGATTTGCTGTGAATGTTTCGGAGTTGTGACTGTGATGAGAGTTTTTCGTACGAACAGGCAAATTTCTGTCTGTGGCATGCACATTGACGTCTTTCTCATGGTTATGACTTGAAGATTGTTGGCACTTATTTTGGGCGTCCCTGGAGGCTGAACCATGCAGTTTGGTTGTTTGGTGTGTTCCATTGATTAGTACCGTTCTTCTCTGTGACCTCTTAAAAGGTGAGCCGCTTTCGGAATTAAAAAATGCAACTTGATATTGCTTTTTGAAGAGGCAGAGGTCCTGTTCTTCGTTTTAAATAAAATCCCGCTTTCTGTTCTTTGCAGATTGAGAATAGAACAGATTTGCAATGGCAAAACTCATTACCCGTTTTTGATTCGTGACCGGCTCACGAGTAAGTAATTCCTTTGTGAGTTGGTGAATAGCATGTCCGCTTAAAAATACATAGATATATGGCTAAATTGCCATTTCTTCCCGTTTTTTTAGATTTTAAAGACCTGAGTACCTTGACCAGAAAAGTAGCGAACGCTAGTGGATTAAAAAAACACTCCACATAATAGCAGAAATAAGGTAACTTTCGTTCACAGGACCCTCAAATGCAATGAGAAACAAGCTTTTGCATACAATATCACTTAGAACTCGATATTTTGTTGCAGAGTGGCATTCACTGCTCGAATATACAATACGAAGCCTACATACCAAGTTTGGCATCATACAGGTATGTGGGCAGCCCCTTAGCTAATGACAAAAGGAGCATTTCAGAGATAGTGGGAAGCACACTAAAATTCACCTTTGTGTTTTTGTCATAAACAGTCGGTTTTTAATAAAGGATTTATCCAGCCCTGATGAGAGTCCGGCAATTCAAAAAACCAGGACTCGAAACGCGTCAGCTATGATACAAGTGGCAGTTAAATCCTCGGCCACTTAGAGTATCGAAATTATTTATTCTCTTAGTTTAGGAGATCCTTGAGTTGTTTAATTTGTTTACAACTAAATGAGAATTGAATCTATATATATCAACTGTTTTTGACAGATTAATTGTCACCATATTGCTGTATTTTGTATTTATATAATTGTATTTGTGACACATTTATGTGGAGTGTCAATGTATTGTTGGATGTTTTCGTAATAATGAGATTGTCTGTTTAGTAGATTATGTGTTCTTTTTTTGTGACTAAATTTGAATATGAAAAATAATTAAAACTAAATAGGCAAAAGTGATTGCCAAGATAAACGTATTAACTTTCGTTTATTGTTTCGTATTAGTAATATAATTTAATAATTGGAGGGCCAGGTAAATATTCAGTTTTCTTGTTCTTCTCTGTGAGGCAGTTGACGCCTCTTTCCCTATGTTTGAGTTTGCTTGGCTCTTCTCCGCGACGAATGCAGTTGGAAGTGGGATCTTGTCAGGATGATTCCCTTTCTTTTCAGGGTTGTCCTCTTGTTTGTTGCTGGTACTTTCAAGGCAGCTAGATGTCTTTTTTTGCTGCTTTATGGTTTTGGTGCTTGCATTTGAGATCTTCGTGCTATGTACCAAAACTGGCGCATCTTCCGTTGATGTTTCTTCGTTTAGCAATTCTGTTGTGGATAAACCTGTCGGAAAACGGTACGTTGAGTGCTGGGCCTGGACTGTGGGTTATTTATTCCTGCTTCCCTATTTTGCTTTCGCCTTGGTCTTTTTGATAGGCCTTTGTTTCCGGAGGGTGCTATTTTTGATCCTCGGAGGGGGGGGGGCTGTTGCTAGCTGTTAGAGAGTCGTTGGTTAGTGATGTCAGCACTGTTGGTCGTGTACTCAGTTGTGTCACATCTTCCCTCGGGATGCTATTGTTATCTGTTTGCCGGGGTGCGGTTATTGGTTTCAGAGTCGACAACAGGTCAGCCAGTGTTGTTGGTAGCGTTTGTAGTTTGTCAACTATCGGGGTGCATAGGCATTCTTGTTGCACAAGGTGTGTTTTTTCGGCCGCTGCCTGCCCTCTCTTTATTCGGCCGTTCAGCTCGCCTAGCATTTTATCAATCGCCAAAGTAAAGTCAGCAAGCGTCTGCAAAACAGTTAGCTGAAGGTTCATTTTATGGAATTGAAATTGCAGGGCCGCGGTTGAGTATTGCATGGCGCTTAATAGTTTTCCCAGATTATGGTTTGTTGTTATGATCTGTATTACTTCCTCCTGTTTGCAGGTCTTTGGGTCGATCACTGGGTCCTTGAGTATAAGAGGCGACTAGGTCTTCCCACTCTTGTGAGGCTAGGAAGGTCATGTCGCAGTTGGAGGCAGATTGATCGTCGATTTGTGGGAGCTGCCCTTGTACTAATTGCGCTGTTTCCTTTATTTTACAATGAACGGGTGAGCCTGCCTGAGATTGTTGGTCAACTGAACTGGTGAGTGATAAGGTAGGTGATAAGATCAGTAAGGGGGAGTTATTTGATTGTGGTGTCTGGTTCCTCTGCTTTTGGTCGCCCGGTTTGTCTGGAACTGATGATGGGTGTTGATAAAGAGTTAGGACTGATCCCGTGTCAACCCTTGCTAATTGAAGTGAGAAGCTGGCACCTTGGCCTAGAAAGTTATCGGTAGCGTGATTATAGAGTTGGGCTTTCAGAGGATCAGATCATTGCTGGTGAAAAGTTGGTGCTAACACCGGTAAAGCCACCATTTGTTATCCTAGTTTGTTGAAGGCGAGGGATGCTGATTTGAGCTATATTTATACTATCCTCTGAATTATATTGTGATGCGCCAGTATGATCGTTATTAATGACCTTTTGTTGATTTTGTGGAGGATCCAATAGTCCCTGTTGTTCAGAGTTTTCTACCTTGTTTGCACTTGACGTCTCCGTGTCATTGGTTGCTTGGCTAGATCCCAGGTGATCCTTGGTTTTGAGTTGTGGTCTCATTTGAAATGTTGCTTTAGAGTGAATTTGTGCTACGGTATCTTTCGCTGCCAGTGAGTCTGGTTTATGGTCTAAGCAGCTGTTTGTAGCAAGTGGTAAAAGAGAGGATTGCATTCCTTCTATACTAGCGCTTTTAGAGAATATTGCTGTTCCAGGGTCTTTCAGGAAGGAGAACTTTGTATATATTTTTGGCTGGAATATGCAGGAGTTTCTCCTTGTCGGTGCTCCTTCTACCCCAATTAAGTCCTTCTCCACCAGGCTTGTGCTCGTGATTTCTTTATTCCTTGCCTGTGCTGTGATCCTGCCATCCAGGGGCAAGAGGTCGCAGTTGTTCTGAGTAGTAGTGGGATGCAAGCTGTTCTGAAGTCTGTCTGCCTTATCTTCCATTAAGCTACTTGGTATATCTTCAAGTTGTTCGCTGTTTTGTGTGTCTTCAAGTTTTTTGTGTTTTATCTTGTGGCTTACGCGATTGGGACCCTGTGGGCTGCTGCCCCTAGGACATCTCGTGCCCTCGCTCTTCCGTTTAGTTGGCTTAGATTGCAGTCTTGGTTTAGGTTTTGGTTTTGTTGGAGCTTTTCTTACTCTGCCAGATCTCATGACTCCTGGCACCTAGTCACGGTGTTTGGATCAGTCAATTCAGTCAGTTCAATCGATTTGACCTTTGATTTTGGCCCTTTGCGGTCCAATGATCCTTTGGACAGGTCGGGGCTATTTAGGAGAGCTGGGTAGGAGCTGTAGTAGGAGTCTGGGTTACTTTCAGGTAGAGTTTTCAGGTAGAGGTTGCGGGGGACTATGAGGAGAGCTGTCATGTCAGTGAAGGATCCGTAAGTGCTCAGGTTCGACAAGTGTGGGTGTAAATGGAGTCGCTTTGAGAGCTTATTGTGAAGCTTCAAGCTGTAGTGTTAGCAAAGATGTGGATGTCAAAATAGTTGAAGATGGAGAAAGGTAGTAATGAAAGTGGTATGGATGGCACGAGTTGCTGGCTGTTGCTGGAGTGCTCAAGCCCCTCAGAACAGATACGCTTGTTGGCTAGTATGCTGATTCTCTGGCTCTCTGATAGGCTTGAGAGAGAGCTGATTGGAAGGCCTCCTACTGCCCTCTCCCTCTGTAGAGGGTCTGCTTGTGGTCTGGTAGGCACACTCGCTTGCTCACTCACCCGCTCTAGACGGAGTTGGCACCATTAGACCTGTTGCTCCACTGGCAGGTACCATTGTTTTCTGCTGTTCCTGCTATTTGCAGCTGCTTTGGCACAAGAGAGCGGAGCGGGGCGAGATGGGGCGGTGGATTTGATGGTTTGAGGTGGATCTTATGTCTTCGGACCCGACGATCAGGGCTGATTCAGTTCTGTGCTCACTCCTAAACCCAAACTGAGTAGGGTTAAGCAGTTGGTTGATAATTATAAAAGAAGTTAACTCTCGATTTATAGCCTTTTCGACAATTTTTGCTGGAAAAAGGAGGCATAAAATGGGTCAGTAAGTGCTAGGATTCAAGGGACTAAGGTTAGACTTTTTCAATAAAAGAAGAATTTAAGCTTTTTTTACATGCCTTAGGAAAGTAGCCAGAGCTTAACATTTCGTTAAAAATTTTGGCCAAATGCATGCATATTATCTTGGGGGTCAGTTGTATTATTTTTGAAGGACATGCAACCAATGGTGAACCCGATTTAATAGAATTAAGTAGTCCTAGAACCTAGTTGGCGGGAGAAAGAAGATAGTGTTTCTAAACTGGGTGGAAAAGAGAGGTGCCGCAGAAGGGAGTGGGCTTCAGCCCTTTTGAATTGTTGTATGGGCACCCTGTGCGTGGTCCTCTCAGCCTGGTGAAGGATGGATGGGAGAAGTCTCCCAGAAAACCTCCTCAGGATGTGGGGAGCTACATGTTGGCCTTCAGAAGCCAGATGGCCAAGTTGTGGAAGCAGGCTTCTGACAACTTGGAGGCCAGTCAGGCAGTAATGAAGGAATGGTACGACCAAAATGCTCACCCGGTGGAGTTGGAGCCTGGCCAGAAAGTATGGGTGATGGAACCTGGAGAGCTAAGTGCCCTTCAAGATCGTTGGACAGGCCCATTTGAGGTGTTGGAGAAGAAGGGTAAGGCCACTTACTTGGTGGATCTTAAGACCCCGCGACAGCCCCTACGGGTGCTGCATGCCAATCGCCTCAAACCCCACCATGAGAGGCCAGAGGTCATCCTGATGTTGGTGACTGATGGTGCTGAGGAAGCAGAAAGCGAGCCTCTCCCAGATCTCTTTTCATGCCAAGAGAAGGATGGGTCGGTGGAGGGAGTGATTCTCTCCCCATCCCTAACTCCTGAGCAACTAGAGGATTGCCGCCAGGTATTGGAGCAGTACTCTTCACTGTTCTCCCTTGTCCCGGGAAGAACCCACCTGTGTACCCATGATGTGGACACAGGAGACAGCCCCCCAGTGAAGTCCAAGACCTACAGGCTGTCGGACAAGGTGAAGGCTAGCATCCATGGCGAGGTTGCCAAGATGCTGGAGCTAGGAGTGATAGAACCTTCCAACAGCCCTTGGTCCAGTCCGGTGGTGCTAGTGCCAAAAGCCGCCCCACCGGGCACCACACCAGAACTGAGGTTCTGTGTGGATTACCGAGGACTGAACTCAGTTACAAAGACTGATGCTCATCCAATCCCTAGGGCGGATGAGTTAATTGACCGGCTAGGAGCTGCCCAATACCTAAGTACCTTTGACCTCACTTCAGGGTACTGGCAGATTTCTTTGACAGATGGAGCAAAGGAAAGGTCAGCCTTCTCCACGCCTGAGGGACACTTCCAGTTCTGTGTAATGCCCTTTGGGCTCAAGAACGCCCCTGCCACATTTCAGAGGCTGGTGAACCAGGTCCTCTCTGGAATGGAGAGTTTCTCTGCTGCCTACCTGGATGACATTGCTGTCTTCAGTAGCAGTTGGGAGGACCATTTGCAACATTTGCAAGCAGTTCTCCAGGCACTGAAAAAGGCTGGATTGACAATCAAGGCCAGCAAATGCCAGATTGGGCAGGGGTCAGTTGTGTACCTTGGACACTTGGTGGGTAGGGGTCAGTGCAACCCCTGCAGGCAAAGATTGAGGCAATCATGGCCTGGGAACCCCCCAAGACACAGACTGAGGTCCGAGCTTTCCTGGGCCTCACAGGTTACTACCGTCGCTTTGTGAAGGGGTATGGCACTATTGTAGCGCCCCTCACAGAGCTCACCTCAAAGAAACAACCTCGACGGGTAGTTTGGACAAGGGCTTGTCAGCAAGCCTTCGAAAAGTTGAAGCAGGCCATGTGTGTAGCACCGGTCCTGAAGGCTCCCGATTTCTCCAAGGAGTTCATTGTCCAAACAGATGCATCCGAACATGGCATTGGGGCAGTAAAAAAAAAAAAAAGAGACACCCTCATAAAAGCAAGAAGATGAAAAAAGTGTTTCTGTACTGTTAGGAGAAGGGATGTCATCATGACAGCAAGAGGACAGATGCCTATTTGCATCAAAGATTTTATAGACATCCTCTACTTCAGAGTGAAAAAATGGGTCAAAAGTATTGCAAAAGGATTGGTTGCAGTTGGTATTACTCTTGTCCAGAATGTTAGTTTTTTAACTGTCATGAATAAGTTATCATGGAAGTTTTCGAGGTCTCAATCATATGGATGAAGTAGGAAGATTTTTCCTTTTGGATTATGGATTTGTACTCATTAATAGTGTATTTGTAAAAATCTCTTTCAAGGATGTCATAATTCTTCTCCATCTACGCCCGTTTGTGAAAGTGTTGCTTTTGCTTTCTAAGTTTATCAGAAACACATTGTCCTGAAGGGTTAGCGCTACGGTTAGAATGCACTATTTATGGGCTAACTGATTTACTGCTGTGTCTATCTAGTGAAGGTAATCTGTGATGGCTGAATCTAGGTATGTAGAGATATTGGGTTGGACCTAGTAAGAGTTGAGGCTAACTAAGTTGAATCTATCGTATGCCATGAATGACCTTTCCTGGTGGGCTGGGAGGTGTTAGCCATCAGTGATTTTACTCACGCATGACCGCCTTGTAGTCGGACCATGTCAGTGGCAATAATGCCATAGGACTGAGAAAAGGATTATCAGAAAAAATGCCGTCCAGCAAGTAACCCGCCACATAAATTGGGGTATCTACCAGCTGAACAAGGCCCAGGCTGGCCATTATATCAATTAGTAGCTCAGAGTCTTTATTTAAAATCTCTAAATTGAAATTGAAATCTCCTACACCCTGAAATTACCCTGCCACCCCAAAACCCATAGCCACCTTAAAACCTATAATTACACTTGCCACCCAAAAACCCAAACCCACCCTAAACCCTAAAATTACTCTTGCCACCCCAGAACCACTATACACCCTAAAACCTAAAATTACTCTTGCTACCCCAAAAGCCATACCCACCGTAAACCCTAAAATTACCCTTGCCACCCAAAAATCCATACCCATCCTAAACCCTAAAATTACCCTTGCCACCCCAAAAGCCACACCCACCCTAAACCCTAAAGTTACCCTTGCCACCTAAAAATCCATACCCATCCTAAACCCTAAAATTACCCTTGCCACCCCAAAACCCATGCACACCCTAAACCCTAAAATTACCCTTGCCACACCAAAACCAATACAAACCCTAAAATTAAACTTGCCACCCAAAAGCTCATACCCACCCTAAACCCTAAAATTACACCAGCCACCCCAAAACCCATTCCCACCTTAAACCCTAAAAACCAACCCCATATTTACCTAATACTTACATTTGAAACGCATATCCCTTTAGTATTCATGCCTTTACAATGAAATTTGATGTAAAGGCATGCCTCGTAAAGGCATATGCGTGGTAAACTTTTGCGACGTGATGGTCATGCGTTGTAACAGCATTTGCGTTGTTACAAGCTTGTTGCAATGCTAACGCATTGTAATGACCGCATTGTAATGTTTGTTTGCCTGCAGCGATTGCTTTGCTTATTTCCACTAAGATCTCTCTCTCAAGCAGTTCTTTCCCAGTGGCTGTAAGTTTAGGCATTGGATATCTGGCAAACAATTCTTCTTGTATAACACAGAGAACACAGGGGGTCTACCAGCTCAATTCTAAAGCTGCTCTGTCATACCGAGTCAACAGGATCTCGGGGTGTATATATCACATAAAGACAGCGTATTTAAAAAAAGGGTGAAACCACAAGCATAAGAACAACCGGCACAGCATGGATTATTCATACACGGCTGACAAATCATCAGCAATTAACATAGGGTTCCCATCAAATTGACTCAATGATCAGTCCTATCATTTGGCCAAACCCTGGTGCATGTCAGGCTAGTCCCCTGATCATTGGGACAATAAACACCGCACCATTTGTTGCTGGTTAAGGATTTGGTCCACCAACATAAACAAACCGTCTGTGATGGCTGATCTTAGATGGAAGAAGAAACAAAAGTGCAACAAAAAATATAGTGACTTTAAAATAGGATGAAGTGCCCTCCTACTACTAACTTTATTCTACGGACAAGACACGCCTCCTAATTAAAAACCAGAACAGTGCAAGAGAGACAGTCAACAAATATCTGTCTAGTAACGGGCCAACATGTTTCTGCCTCATGGGTATTTAATCCCGTGGCATTCGTCAGGGCCTCTGTTCTTTCAATAGTTGCACTCTTGGTAGTGAAACAAGGAAAACACCACCATAACCCAAAGGAAAAAGAGAGAATAAAAGGTTGAATACGGTACGACCTGTTACAACCGAAGACATTAGCCCTCCATATCCATTGGAAAATATGAATTCTGTGGAGGAGAACGTCTAATCATTAATTATGTATTTGCTGTGTCAATCACTTATACATTATGTATCACCAAAAAATAATTGAAAAAATAATATGTATCATGCTCACCCTTAATGGTAGGGCAATGGACCTCACCTCACCTGGACCGTGCTCAGGTACTACGAGGCCCCGCTCTACATAGATATAGGAAGTAAAACAGAAATAGAGCACCATAGAGCATAATTATAACACTTTTGTATACAATGCCCAACATCATTCCTGTGAGAGAATTCCCTATATCTAGAGGCCAACATGTGAGAGAATTTAAACCTCAAAATCAGTGTGCCCAACCTCAAAGGATCCCAAAGTCATCCTGAAGCACCAATCTATTAAAATCCAGATTAGTAACCCATTACTATAGGAGCAAGCAATAGGCTACGAACACTTTAGGCTGTATTAAGTATGGCTAGGATTTGCTTACTTCTATTCAAATGACTCTCACACACTCATGTCCCATACAAACTCACCTATCCGTCGGTGCCTCAAGCTCTCATCCGAGACTTGGGGGAGGCACTGACTCTTAGGTGGTTTTCTCATTCATAGTTTCCCGGGGGTGTTGTTGGTATGGTAACCCTCCGCCTATACACTCGGCAGTGCCACCTTACAGCGCTGTTAGATTTTACACCAAACCATCCTTCTGCTTTTCAGATAAAAAGGGGGAAGAATAAGAAGAAAAGAGCCCTTGAGGGTGCTTATTATCCGTTTTTTTGTGAAAAACGAAGCGCACTACTTTGCGCTAGAAAAAGCGCGAGAGCTCCCACTAAGGACTACTAGATGAGGTCATAAACTCCATTTTTGTAGTTCGCTTGCTATTAATGACATATGCTAGTATCTGACCTTAGGCGCGCTACTCTATGTGCAACAACACTAGCGAATGTTCATGTTTTGTATGTTTTTGTTATGAAAAACGAAATGCACTCCTTTACGCTCGGGAGAACGCGAGAGGTTGCGCTCAGGACTCAAAAATGAGGTCATTTCCTCCATATTTGTAGTTCACTAGCTACTAATAGCAGGTACTATTATATGGCCTTAAGCGTGCTCCTCTATATACAGCATCACTGTCAAAATCACATAGGGGACTATTGTTTTGGGAAGGTATCATGAGGCCAAGTCTCCCTATAAATAACTGTTGTTGTAGCGAGATCGTGAATTAACTAGGACCACAAAGCGATGTCAACCCATCCTGTAGTTCCCTTGTTAATGCACAACCAGCATTGGGACTGGCTGGCTACGAGTGTATCAAATACAGAATAAGGAGAAAGTCGAGTTGTACAGACAAGTTTCAGATTATATCTCTGTTCCCACCCTCAATCTAGATAGGCTGTACGTATAATTGAATGGAAAAATGTAAGAATCTACAGTCTTAGCTATCTGTGGTAGTATATATCAAGTGTCACAGACTAGCAGTGGAAGGGGCAACTCCCTCTTTCTCATCTTGGTTGTACGTAAATAGCGCCTATGGAATAAGCAGAGCATACTTATTATATACACGGTCATGTTTTTGAGGTGTCTATAACCCTAAATAGTACATATCGCAACCGCACCTTCCAATATTCGTCCAAGAGCCAACCCACATAGGTGTTTATATTAGTTGAAGTATAAACTCTCTATGGGATTGATGTGGAGCGAGACTTAACCTTAATGTTGGTACTGCAGTCTGCTAAACTCAAAAGCAGGTACCTATAATAAGGTCCAGGGAATATCATCGTTCAATCCACCTTTATCTGACTGGAGCTTATAAATCCACCTTTGTTCCTTTCGGAAAGGAACAAAGGTGGATTTACTAATATAAACACCTATGTGGGTTGGCTCTTGGACGAATATTGGAAGGTGCGGTTGTGATATGTACTATTTAGGGTTATAGACACCTCAAAAACATGACCGTGTATATAATAAGTATGCTCTGCTTATTCCATAGGCGCTATTTACTCTTAGGAATCATGCACATTTTATTTTAACCCTTGTGCATATATATAGAGCTGTTTAAGCTTGATTAGGACATTTGGAGCCTGATTCAGAGTTTGGTTGATAAAGTACTTCTCAACAAATGTGGCTTCCCAATCTGAAGATCTTCCCAACTGGATAGCACCCCGTTACGTATAGGGTGGAGTCACTGAAAGCTTAATAGTATGTGTAATCATATACACCACAGTCTAGTCTTTATCAGCACCTCTATAGTGTGTTATCAGTATGCTGCTACTATTGGACATGTTCATGACATACTGAGCAAGTCAGCATCGTTTGGTCAACATCTCAGCCAATCCCCTGAGCTATTTGGGTAAACAGTGCTTGGTAGGAAAAGCTCAAAATATATTCTGTGCAGCAACTTATATTGCGTTGGTCTTTACTTGACTCTGCGTCTGTCAGTTATACACCGACATCACCCTTTCATGTTACCATAATGCATAGTGGCGCCAATATTTTTCATTTATTAGGGCTGTATAACGCTGAGATTGGTCCCTGTCTATGTATCTAATACTCCTAACACTTATGAATCGTATGGCCTGCTAGGTAACCCCTTCTAGGTCCTTTGTGCAGCTTTCATAATTCTAGCATAAAACAGGAACTTGCCCACTCTAATAAAAATTATGTTTGTGTACAAGCCTTCCAGTGTGCACCTACCTCCTGCTACCTATCCTGCATGTTAACTTGGAAATGATTGAATACCTCATATACCCATCATCCTTTAAATGGGAAGTGTTTCAGGACCCTGCATGCATCCAGTTATGGCTTTCAGCTACAAGGGAGATCAAATATGGAACCCTTGGCCATGCTTTCCCCGAAGACATGAATAAGTAGTTTAACAGCAAATTTGCATGGTATTCCAGCTTCTAACAGGAGCTCCCCTTTAACCTGTTCTAGCCACTTGGGGGAAGGCCGACACTACAAAGCAAAATACGATTCAAAATCTAGGAGAGCCAGTTCTCCTCTATCATATGGGACTTGAAGGCGTTTAGTCAAATCCTTGCTACAAAATCACTGAGGTAGAATCAACATGTACAGTAAGGCTAAAGCTTCTTTCAAAATGTAATCCACCAGTTTATAAAACCGAAAACTGTACCCAGATTCATGAATATATATATCCTACCTGTTGTGTGTAAACTTAATGCCTAGATATGTCAGTGTTTTTGGTTGCCAATGTAATCCCAATGACAGGTGTTGGTTCTCATCGAAGCAGGCCAATGTTAACAGTGGGAATATGAATGACTTATTCTACCTAGTCCTCACGCATAACAGGATTCCAGAATTATTCAGTGTTTGAATAATGTATGCAGGAACTCCTTCTGAATTCCTCAGAAACACCAGAGTGTTATTGGCATGTAGTGAGACTATATGGCTGCTTTCCCTTCTCTTCATGCCTCAACTAGTAATAGCACTTCTTCCGATAAGTACCCTCAGCTACATAAATAGGACAAACAAAAGCGGTGACATTGGGCAGACCTGTCTCATCCCTCGGCCCAAACTCTAACTCTAAGAGATTACACCTTCTGTTGGAACACCTGCTACTGGACAGGTATATGACAGCCGAATCCAACTCATGTATGAGTCAAAACGATATCTCTCCAGTACACTGAGCTTACAGTCCCACTTTACCAGATACAAATCTTAGTTCCCCCCTATGTTCCAAAGTGTGCTGAACATACACCAAATGTTTGTCTTGGTCTTTGCACCTGTTTAGGTGTATGGTTTATGTTAAATTGACGTATATCTATTAAGCACATAAGAGAGTAACTCTAAAGTAACTTGTTTTGACAGAAAAGTACTGGAACTCCTTTATAGTTTTGTTGATCGGATATGTTAAAGCCTCATATAGTCAGTATTACAGATGCACTTAACCCAATTAAGTTAAGATCAAATAGTTCATGCAGTAACCAATTTGGATAAAGTGGAAAAGAGAAAAAGAACATAAGAACACAATTGCATGCACAAGTGTTACTAGAACATCTGAAGAATAACACACCAGTAGGTCTGCAGGTTAGAAATATACCGGTTATTTTCATATTTGATAAAACTTTTTAGGGCCAGATGTATCAAAGGGTTTTACCCATTCTGTGTCTGTGGGAAAATGTGTTGATACATATGGCACTTAGTATTGATGTCAATTGCGTAATGATACATGTATATTCAAGAACGAGATCAAGTCACTTTTGTCAAAATCTCCCGAGATGACATCTCCATCAATCCAGAGTAAGAAATACATGGTCAGGCAGGCCCTGCGACCTAGGTCTGCAGCTACTGTTTATCAGATCCCATGTGAAGTAGCACATAACCAGGCAGACAAACAAACAAACAGGAAAAACCCAGATTAGTACCACAGATAGGCAGCAACACCACAATGGTCCCAGGAGACTGGCCCCAATAAAGCACATATGGCTGGAGGGGTGCTGCATTCCTAAAACACCATAATGTCAGATGTCACATAAAGATAGGAACACTCAGTCAATCAGAGCACAACACACATAGTAGACACGGAGTGCAGAAAAACGAGCTGGAAAGACAAAACAAAGGACAGAAAAGTGAGCAGAACAAGGCAAAACAGAGGGCAGAAAAACAAGCAGAAATGGCAAAACAGAGAAATAAACAAGCAGAGAAGATACAAACAAGATGCAGCAGGTAGACAATCAGCAGTGGGTAGCTGACTGCGGGCAAGCTGGACAAGAGAACTGTCGCAGGGGGAGCTGGCACGAGGACCTGCTCAATGGGATCGCGCTGCGGCCTCCCTTATGTAGGTGCTGGGGGGAGGGCGGGTGCTGGGTGGCAGAAGGAGGGAAATGCAGGAGGTGGGAAACAGAGGGAAGAAGGAAGAAACAAGCAGAAAAAGGCAACACAGGGCAGAAAAATAAGTAGAAAAGGCAAACACAGGGCAGAATAATGAGCAGAAAATGGCATAACAGAGCAGAAGAGGACAAAACATAGTGCAGAAAACGAGCAGAAAAAGCCAGAGGGCTGAAAAACAAACAGCAAAATAGAACAGAGAGCAGAAAATTAGCAGAAAAAGGCAAAACAGAGAGCAGAAAATTGAGCAGGAAATGCAAAATAAAGGGCAGAAAAAGGCAAAACAAAGGGCAGAAAAACTAGCAGAAAAGGCAAAACAGAGCAAGAAATAAGCAGAGGAGGCACAAACAGAGGGCAGCAGGTAGACAGGCAGCAGAGTGTAGTGGATTTCAGGCAAACTGGGCAGGAGAACTGTTGCAGGGGCAGCTGGTATGAGGACCTTCTCAATAGGGTTGGGCTATCAATCAGTGTTTATAAAGCGCGTTACTCACCCGTTAGGGCCTCAAAGCTCTGGGTGGGTGCGGGGTGGGTACAGCTCCGTTGCTGTCATTCGAAGAGCCAGGTCTTGAGGTCTTTCCTGACTTGGTCCAGTGTTGAGCTTCGCATTAGGTTGAGGGGGAACTTGTTCCATGTCTTGGCTGCAAGGTGGGAGAAGAACCTTCCACCTGCTCTGTTCCTGTAGAAGCATGGGACGATGGCTAGGGAGAGGTCGGCTGATCGTAGGTGTCTCTTGGGTGCATGGAAGGAGAGGTGGTTGTTGAGGTATTTAGGTCCGATGTTGTGGAGGGCCTTGTATGCGTGCGTGAGCAGCTTGAAAGTTATCCTTCTTTCGACGGGGAGCCAGTGGAGGTCGCATAGGTGTTGGGTGATGTGGTTTTGCCTTACTCTATGCCAGTGCACTCAACACCAACTACTATGCACCACTGCACTCTAAGCAACTATACTGTACTCTGCAACACTTTATGCCACTGCATTTTATGTCCCTGCACTCTACCCTACACCACTCTACGCCACTCTACTCTATATCACTGCACTTTATGCCAATGCACTCAACACCACTTTACTCAAGATCAATGCACTGTATGCCAACTACTCTGCACCACTGCACTCTGTACCACTATACTCTATGACACGGCACTCTACGCCTCTGCACACTATGCCCCTCTACACCATTGTGCTCTAAGTCACTGCACTCTATGCCACCCTTTTCTACTCTGCACTACTGTACTCTATGCCACTCTACTCTGCACCACTCTACTCTACGCTACTGTGCTCTACACCACTGCACTCTACCGCACTCTGCAAGACTGCACTCTCCGCCACTGCACTCTAGCCCACTTTACGCTACTCAGCACTATTCAAATCTATGCCACTTTACTGCACTCTAAACCAATGCACTCTACTCCAATACACTCTGTGCCACTCCCTGCCATACTACTCAATTCTGAACTACTGCATTCCACACCACTGCACTCTACACCACTCTACTCTACACTACAGCACTCTATCCTGCACCACTCCACTCTACACCACTTCTTTCTACTCTGAAACAATCTACTGTAGACCACTGCTCTCTACGTCACTGAATTCTACGGCAATGCAATCTACGCTGCACCACTCTTCTCTACACCACCGCACTCTAAGCCACTCTGTCACTGTACTTTATGCCAATGAACTCAACAGTCAACACCACTTTACTCAAAACAAATGCGCTCTACACCATTGCACTCTATGTAGAGCTACTCAGCACCACTGTACTTTACGCCACTTCACTCTTACGCCACTTCACTCTAGGCCACCCTAACCCACTCTATTCTGTGACACTACCCTACACTCTATGATACTCTGCTCTATGATGCGCTACTCCATTAAACTCTAATCTACTCTATGACACTTTACTCCACTGTACGCCACTCTACAACACTCCTCCACTCTACGTTGCTCTACACAACTCCCTGTATGCCACTCCATGCCACTGTACTCCACTCTATTTTACAACACAGTACTCCGCTCCTTGTTTTTTTGTTTTTTTGCTTCCTTCTCACCCTGCCCCACCCGAGAAGACTCTCTGCCTGCCCGCCTACTCCACTCTATTCTACTGCACTACTCCGCTTCACTCCACTCTATGCCACATCACTCCATGAAACTCTATGCCACTCCACTTTGCTATACGCCACTCGACTCTTCAACACTTTACTCCACTCTATCCCATTCCACCCTCCTAAATTACTCCATCTACGACAATCTACTCTGTTGTATGCCACTCTACTGTACAACACTCTACTCCTCTCAAAGCCACACCCTCTACACCACTCCACTCTGC
Organism: Lissotriton helveticus; assembly: GCF_964261635.1. Taxonomy (NCBI): domain Eukaryota; kingdom Metazoa; phylum Chordata; class Amphibia; order Caudata; family Salamandridae; genus Lissotriton; species Lissotriton helveticus. Next base: position 1,803,405,456 of record NC_136067.1, on the reverse strand, counting down.
TCTACACCACTCCATGACACTCTATGCCACTCCACTTTATGCCCTCTACTCCACTCTGACACTTTACTCCACATTACGCCCTTCCACTCTACAACACTCTACTCCCTCCATGGCACTCTACAACACTCTGCACCACTCAAACCCATGACAATCCAGTTCACTCCACTCCACTCTATGCTACTTCAAGCCACTCTTTAACACTCCACCCCACTTTACAACACTTCATTCCACACCACCTCCTTTACCCCCCTAACATTTAGCCATGCTGAACAGCAGCCACGTTGATGTACAACATGGCTTAAACATATTGGCAAAGTCAATAGCTCTTGGATAGCCAAGACGTATTGGCTTTGAATAAATGCAAAAAGACTCCCACTAGACCTATATTTCTTTGTTATACATTGGCTATTAATCTACAGGGCTATTCACTATGACCACACTGACAACATGACAACCTAACAATTTCTGAGGCTCATGTTTTTTTTTGTCCTGCCAAAAAGTTACCTTCTTAAGCCCGGTATGAAGAGTTCCGTTTATGTTGGAGGAGGCCGGGAGGAGGAGGCTTCCAGTGTGAGGAGCAGGTAAAGTTTTGTGGATGGCCGTTGGTGTATTGCGAAGATCCGGCCATTTATGGAGCCTCATATTCGTTGATCGTCACAGGGGCTTGCTGTCGGTGAATAGTAGTGCAGGTCTCACATTGCAGGCAGTCGCAGATGTTTGTTGCTGGTACAAAGAGCAGGTCTGACTAGAGTTTCCCTTTGGTGGTCGCTACGGGCGGCAGAGTTTTGGCACGAAGGGACTAGTTTACGGTTGTAGAGAGTTGAAAGGAAGAGACATACGCTGTCTTGATGAGGATCTTCCTTTAATTACGTCCAGCGTCCAGCTCTCCCGGCAGCAACTGCCGTCCCGGGAATTCTATAACACATTACACAACAGAAAGGCGCGAGTACAACATAGCTCGTGGAGAAAGCTCGTGGCAGTTAAAGAGACAGTATATCCCAACACATCCCCCTTCCTTCAATAACAAACAATGAACAAGGAAAAGAAAATTAAAATAAATAACAACTAACCCATCCCATCCCTAAAAAACAAAAAACAAAATGAAAATGCAATCGTTCAATAAGTGACAAAATCCCGAAACTTCACAGGAACAACTTTGCACCTGGTGGAACATCGTTGAGGAATAACATCATTAGAAACAGAACCAGGGTTAGAAGCGGGTAAAACTCGAGGAATGGTATTAGCAGGAAGTAAGCCTGAGTCAGAGGTGGGCAAAACACGAGACTTCAAACCAAATTTGCTCTTCACAAATTCCACTTTATGCTTAGGAACAATAGAAACACGAGACTTGTTCCAAACCTTACCATTCTCCAGAATCACCACATGGTCCTTAACTTCCTTAACCCGAACAGGAGGGGAAAACCGAGCCAATCCCTTACGCAAAAGCACAGGTTTCCTGATTCTCACCCAGTCCCCCGAGCGCACAGGAGATGATCTAAAACTACACTGAGCGTAATTGGCCTGAGTACAAGCTCTAACATCAGCCACTCTACCTAGCTTGACCACATCAACATCTTTCCTCGACATCCAATCTTTGTTCAGTTCCGAACCGGCGACGAATCACTAAGAACACAAGCACCACAGTCACGAACACAGTGTTCGATCGCCCTATCTACTCCAGGCCACAAAAAATCTTCACGTACCCTCCTTTTCATAGCACGAATACCCAGGTGACCAACGTGAGCCAAATCCAAAACCTTTTTGCAAAGAGCTTCCGGAACCACCAATAAACCACCTCTACGTAAAACACCATAAATTAAAGACAATTCATCACATACCCTCCTGAAAGGTACCAACTCTGAAGGCAAAGACTTGTCATCGGGCCAACCATTAGTTAAGTAATCAATAACACAACACAAATTCCTATCCTCAGTTACAGCAAGCTTCCAATCAGCCTCCGATAGCGTAATGCCAACCTCTGACACAGAACTAACCGCACACACCATTTCCAAATCCCCATAACAGTGCTCCAAATCATTGTGACCCTTGCTACTTGCTGTTTTGCTCTCAGGATCCACGTCGTGCACCCTGCTCTGGTGTGTCTGCTGGGCGGAGGCGGCTTCCGTGAACAACTCGCCGGACCCGCTCCGCGGGTCCCGCAGCGCGCCTGAGGCAGAGGAGGCGGTTGGGCACAGGCTGCTGAGAGTGCTGGGAGGAGCGCGAGAGAGGCGTTGGGACCAGCGGGGTTGCGAGTGCCAAGCAGGGACTCCAGTATCCAGGAGCCCCTGCGCGCCCAATCAGTGACACCTGGGCTGCTCTCCCCGCTGGCCACGCCCCCCTGCCTATCAGCCAACCAACAAACAGGCCCTGTGTACTTTGGCCTGCGTAGTAGCCGCTACGCGGGAGCGTGCGGGAGCGCGCCGGGAGAAGCCCGGGACAAGGGCGGGACCGTCTGTGGCCGTCCGGGGCCGTAGGAGGCCGGGCTGGGCCACGTCCCTTGCCCCTCAAAGGCGGTGCATCACACGGCCTGGGTGAGGCCCTGTACCGATCCTCAAACCATGTCTACCCGCTCTGGCAAACTCATCAGGAGTGAAGGCGAGAGAGGATCTACTGCTGGGAGCCCTGTGATTGGAACAATGGACCGCTTCATTACCAGGGTAGCAGCGGTGATAGAAAAGGAGATAGCGATGTCCGAGCGGCGCCTATCTGAGATCTATCTCCCCTCAAGACGATCATCATTGGGGGCTGCTGCCCAGTCGCTCACACCGACTAGTGAGAAGGCTCACTCTGTTCCCCTACCCGGTGCTTCAGGTGTTACTATAGACACTATAGATACGCCCCAGTTGGAGGAAATAGGGCAAAATATAACTAGGTTGGAAAATCTGGCTACGTCCATCCCCTCTGTTTCTGTAGAAGATGGTGACCTTAATTCCCTGTATCCAACTGTAATATTTAAATCCTTTAGTGATGCTATTAGTGTCCCTTCTTCACCAGAATCTCCTACCCCCACACTAGTCTCATTAGACGGGGTCCCAGAAGGTGCTTCTGTCAACATCCAATCTCCCGAAACTAGGCAGGACAATAGTCCTAAAAGTAAAAAGGCAAGAAAACGTAAAAAGGGTAGGCTTGTTAGGCAGGCCGCACTTTACCAAAGAGTAAGAAGGCATACTGGACAAGGTATGAGAATCACAAAGGCTGGGCTGTTAGAGAGTGAGGGCGGCATAGAAGGGCCTGCTGTGGACTCCCCTACGGGGACTTGCACAGATGTCAATATTACTAACGTTCCTGCCCTTGCTGACCCTGTAACGCTTGAAAATATCCTAGAGAAGGTAAATAGTCTCCTGAGGCCTCTTTTAGCCCAGGTTAAGGGCCTGGGGGTGAGGATTGACAAATTAGAGCAATCAACCCTTGACGGACTCCACTCACTCAAAACTACAATTAAGCAAATAGTTAGAGTGGGTGAAAACCGGGACATTGGTGCAAAGGGGAAGGAACCACCTCCTCAGAGAGACCCTAAGCCCCTAAACTGTTCAAAGAAGGTTGATCCTAATAATATAATAACTTCATCTTCTAAAACTTCTCCTCCTCCCAAAGTAGGGCTAAACCGTAAGGACTCTCCAGCATGCCCTGTGCATGTCGCAAGTAAACCCAACCCTATCCCACAAAAGCAGCCACTGACAACCAGAGGCAAAGTGGAAGATCCACAAGTGGCTGGTACATGTAATAAAACTCAAGGCCCAGTGATAGGGAAAACTCCCAGATCTAGGGTTAAGTCTACAGTCCCGGCTCCCACTCCATTGGTCCCCAGAAATCCTGTGCGTCGGATCCCGCCTGTAAACCTCCCGCCAGACTGTCAACCTTTTGTTGCTGTGATGGTAAATGTCCCCCCTCTAAAGGAAGGCCAGATGGAAAATCACCAATCACTTAAGAACAAGTGTATCCACTGGCTGAAGGCATATAAGCCTATTCCCTTGGACGTAGATGGGATTATTTTAAGCGTTCGTAGAGTTGGGTGGGTAGGGCAGGGGAGAAAAACACAGGAAGGGGACTGTATAATTATAAATTTTCAAGACCCTAGAGTAGTGCCCTCCATTTGTTCTCCTATTAAAAACATGGGGGCTCCAGGGATTAAAGTGGTAGACTTATCTTATTTTTACCCTAGGCAAGTTGTAAAACTAACTGGAGAAAGCCAAATCTCCCCTGGGCTGGGACACATTGGGGAGGTTTCCTGGGCAGGGAAAATGGGAGGCACGAGGGCTAATCACGTGTGGGCGCCAAGCTCGAACTGACTGGAACTTGGGAGTAGAGCGTACCCAACAGGAGAATTGCCCTCTCAAATCCTTTTGACTAGCGGGACGCTAGCCACTAAAACTAGCATCCATGGCCCCTGCTCCCCTAAGATATCCATGGCGAGGCCCATAGACGAGAATACTCTTGCACCCAGAGACATTCCAGCTGTGACGGACCTGGCTTTTAAGGTTTTCAGCTGGAATGTCGCAGGGATTGCAAGAAAGTTGGCCCAACCGGATTTTGCTGCTTGGGTTGATGAGCACTCTGTGTGTATTTTTCAAGAGACATGGAGTTTGGCCCCGGCCCATAGGGTGGGATTCTCCTCCCATTCTGTCCCCGCTCAAACCTCGGAAACAGGGAGAGGGCGTCCCTTGGGTGGCCTCCTTATCTGGGTTGCTGCCTCTCTAGATTGTAGAGTAGAGGAGTTCCCCACAGGCTGCCCGGATATTCAAAACATCACCTTAACAGACCAAAGGGGGAGACTGGTCCTAAATATTTATAATGTTTATGCTCGTGGGACCAAGGGTGGACGGAAGTCTCCTGTAATATCTCTTCTTGAGACCATCCTAAAAAATACTCCTCACAAGATGCGTACTTTGGTTGCAGGAGATATGAATTGTACTTTCGAGCCCTTGGGCTCGGACGTAGCCCTTGACCAAGATGAGGAGGATGCTAGAAGGGGGATTCCTGTATTGGAAATTTCTCCGATCAGGAGGTGGTCAGAAGTGGCGCTCCAGCTATATTCCTTGTGTCTCGAATTAAACTTACGGGCAGCAAATGGGAGGACAAATTCGGACAGGGTGGGGGCCCACACTTATAATAGACCAGGGCACACCTCGAGGATCGATTATTTGTTGATAGACGTACACCTATGGCCCCATGTAAGGGACATGCTGGTGGTCCCTGCGACTGAAAGCGATCATAATTCGCTTTCCCTAAAAATGGACCAGTGGTGGCGCCCTAGAGAAAAGGGATATATTACCCCGGTACCTGCTCCTCCCGACGAGTCTGAAGTCTCCCCTTGTGGGAGAAGAATAAAATGGGCGAAATTGGTCCTCTCTGAGGCAAGGGTAGGGGAAATTTCATCTCTCCTAAACCTCGCAGTGGCAACCCTTGGGTCCCCTATTGAAGGAGTGGGCAGAGCGAGTGGGCTGTTTGTCGCCCTGATAGAGGCGTTGACTAATGTGTTTACCCCATACTCTAGTAAGCCGGGCAATAAAAGATCTATAAAGCCCGCTGATGGATGGTATACCCAATCATGTAGGGCGTATAAGTCAAAATTAGTGGAGGCTGTAAAGTTTAAATCCCCCAGTGAGATTCAGGTCGCAAGGAAGACCTATAATAAAGCCCTTAAAAATGCTAGGAGGGAGTGGGAAGATAAGTTCTGGGAAGACCTGCTCTTAGCGAGTAAAAGTAGGGACACAAGGGCTTTCTGGAATCTTATAGCTTCACGGAATAAACCCGCTGAAACTATGAGACCCTGTAATATTCCGCCCCAAAATTGGGTAAATCATTTTGGGGCGTTATACCTCCCTCCAGACGGGGACATGAACATGGGGGTAAACTTCTCACTAGTAATTGAACCTCAGTCCTATGATTTCTTCACCCCTGTAGAAATTGAGGGGGTCATAGGGTGGGTAGCTCCCCGCAAGGCAGCGGGCCCAGATGGCCTCCCGGGGGACTTAATGAAGGCTTATCCCGTAGAATGGGGAAGGGTGATAGCTGCTCTCCTCAATGACATCATGATGGGAGGAGCAGTACCAGAATCTTGGAAAGGGGCAGTGGTGGTCCCAATTTACAAAAAAGGCTGTAGGGAAACCCCGGGGAACTACCGCCCAATAAGTTTGATAGACTCCACCCAAAAGATAGCTGGTAAAGCTATTCTCGGAAGGATCCTCCACTGGGTGGAGGAAAATAAAATCCTATCAGACTTCCAGGCAGGCTTCCGGGCAGGAATGGGGACAATAGAGCAGGTGTTTAGGTTGGCACTATTGGGATGGAAGGTGGTGGATCTAGGTAGGGGTAGTCTTTACTTGGCCTTTATAGACCTGAAGACTGCCTTTGACCTGGTCCCCCGGGAAGAACTATGGAGGGTACTTTACAAACTGGGATTGCCCGATTATATCTTGTCCCTCCTCATTAGCCTCCATGCCAATACCTATGCACAGGTTCGTTGGGGTAAAAACGGAGAGGTCACTGAAAAAATACCGGTGTCTAGGGGAGTAAGACAGGGTTGCGTCTTGGCGCCCACCCTATTCTCACTTTATCTAAATGGGGTGGTGGAATATCTCCAACAAGAACCAGCCGACGCCCCCTGTCTTGGAGGAGTCCGGATCCCCACCCTGCTTTTTGCGGATGACACGCTTTTGATCTCGAAGACTCCCCAAGGCCTCCAGAAACTCCTAACGCGCTTCCAGGAGTTTTGTGCTGCAAAAGGGCTAATAATAAACGTGGACAAAACTAAATACTTAGTCCTAAACCCCCCACGGAAATTGGGCCGCCCACCTATGCTTAACTCTGTTGCCCTAGAAAAAGTATCCGAATTCGATTATCTCGGAATTCGGATCACGGATAGAATGTCCTGGGGAAATCACATAGATAAAATGGTCCTTAACCATAAGAGAGTAGGAGGAGCTCTTATGAGGGAGTACCGGGCCTCACCGAGGAGATCGCTTACCCCGGTAATTGAAATTTACAAGACCAAGGTAGTGACATCAGCCTTGTACGGGGCTGAATTGTGGGGCCACTCCCGATTGGACACTCTGGTAACAGCTGAGACCAAGCTTCTGAAATCAATCATTGCCATCCCCCTGAGCACCCCATCTGTACCTGTGCTGTTGGACACAGGCTGCAGAAGCATTAAGGATCAAGCTCTGCTTCGCCCTCTTCTTTTATGGACCCGAATCTGGAGGGGCGAGGAGTTAAAATCCTATGCTGACGGCCTGAGGGAAATTATGAGCCTGGGGGGTTGGGCAAAGATAAGATGGCTAAGGGATACCAAAAACCTGATGGAGAAAATTGGTTTGGGAGACTACTGGTCATCGCGTTCAGCTCCGCCGAAAGATGTTGTAAAGGCCCTTTTCTGGAAATGGGTCGCGGAGCAACTCATTACAAACTCGAACCATTGTAAATCTACTGCCGCCTTTTTACTTGTTAAAGACATCGTGGCATTTGAACCCTATTTGGATTTAATTACTCTTCCCCTTGATCGTGCCCTTTATTTTAAATTTAGAGTTGGTTCTCTACCTCTTGGTGCTCTGGTATCTAACTGGAGCTCCACGGCCCGTAAGTCCCCGAATTGTGCCTGTTGCCCAAGTAAGATAGAGTCCGTTGCGCATGTACTGTTTGAATGCCCGGATTATGCAAGGCCTAGGGGCACTTGGTTGAAGCCCCTTTGCCGAAATATGGGCACACGTAGCCACTTAACAGCTCTACGTATCCTAACCACGGACACATCCCCCCTGATTGTATGTGGAACTGCAAAATTTTTAAAACAGTTTTGGCTTATTCGTTGCAAGAGATTGTCAGTAGCGATTTAATTCTGTTTAGCTAATTTATCAGCGGACAATCTATGTCCTTTTATCCCTTTTAAATGTGCTTTTTATACTGACTTCTTTAAGTGATGCTTTTTGTATAATTGAAAATGTTTGTATTGCATGTGTGCTTATAAGATATCTTGCATATCGAATAAAAGCTTTTGACTGACATTGTGAGGAAGAGGCAACCTGAACTAACAATCAGCCACATTGTTCCTAATCCCAGGCACATATTCTAGATGATAATCTAACTCACTACGCCTGTATTGCCATTTAGCAATGCGAGGAGAAGCCCTCCCACCACCTTTAGTAGTGAAGAGATCAACAAGAGGCTTATGATCAGTCTTGAGTATAATATGATTCCCCCAAAGAAAATTCCTGAAATGCTGCACACCCCACCATAAAGCCAACGCCTCCTTTTCAATGGTAGAATATGTGCTTTCCGCTCCACGTAAGGTTCTGGAAGCAAAAGCAATTACTTCCTCCTTACCATCAGGCCTCTTCTGCAAAAGAACTGCCCCAAGACCCACATTGCTGGCATCAGTTATTACAATACATTGGTCATTGATATTAAAAAGCTTGAGAGGACGTGCTTGCACAATTGCATCCTTCAGTAATTTAAAATCATTTGCACACTCCTGTGACCAATCATACTTCACATTTTTTTAACAAATTTCCTAAAGACACAGTCCTATCCGAAAAATTACGAACAAACTTAGCATAATACTCAACCAGTCCCAAAAAGGAACGTAGTTGATCCTTGTTCGATGGTTCTGGTGCATTTTGAATGGCATCCAACAATTTCATTTTTGGTTCTACCCCCTTAGCTGAGATGTGATGACCCAAATAATCCACACCATCCCTGAGAAATTTGCACTTGTCCTTCCTTAATGTTAAACCAAACTTCCTTAAAATTTCCAAAACCGTTCTCACTCTGCTATTATGCTCATCCACAGACCTTCCATAAATGAGAATGTCATCCTGAAAGAAGACGACTCCCGCAGTATCTTTAAAAAGATTGCCCATAAGGCGTTGAAAAACTGCGGAAGCCGACGCCAGTCCGAACGGCATCCTCAAATAACGGAAAGCACCCTCAGGAGTCACAAAAGACGTAAGGTGCTTTGAATCCTTGCTTAACACAACTTGATGGTATGCTGAAAAAATATCCAGGGTGGTAAAATACCTGGAACCCTCCAATGTAGATAGCATTTCATTAATGTTGGGTAATGGTTGTCGATCAACCCAAATACAAGCATTCAAGTCGCGCAAGTCTACACACATCCTAAGAGACTTATCGGCCTTGCGCGCTAAAACTACAGGAGACAACCATTCTGACCCCTCTATGGGTTCAATCACTCCCAAAAGGCGCAATCTCTCCAGTTCATTCTTTAATTCGTTTCGCATACTAAGTGGTACCTTGCGAACCTTGTGTGCAACCTCTCTAACCCCCTCTTTCAAAACAATTTGGTGCTGAAAACCCTTGAGTTTACCCAACTTGTCACAAAAAACTTCCGGAAACTCATGCGCCCATTCACTCTCACACGAAACACTCAGAGAGTGCACAGACTCAAGGTCGGGCAAAGAGGCATAATACTGCTTAGCCTCACGTCTTGACAAAACCATGTCCTCATGGTTTGGATCAAGGATCATGCCAAGCTCACCCTGTTCATGCCAACCCAACAAATTTGTACCGTCTTTGACAACATAAATAATAGAAGATGTGAGATCACCTTTGTACTCAAGCTCACCTCTAAACTTTCCTAATACTTCCACTCTTTTGCCCCCATACGCAAACATCTTAATAAAGGACTGAGACAAAAGAACTCTCCCTAGCATGTCTAAATCTTTAACATTGACTATGGAGAAAGGAGAACCAGAGTCCGCTAGAAATTTGATACAAACACCATTCACCTTAATGGAACAAATCGGGGACTTCCTTCTACGAAACCCATCCATAGAAGCTATCTCTACAACACCATCCGCATCCATGGGAGAAGCAGACAACATCAATAACTCATAATGCTCATCATCATCATCAACAACATACTGGCGTTCATCAATACTCTTCACCATGTGTGAAGACCCCTTTTGTACACTAGTGGCTTTGCACATACGTGCTAGATGACCTTTCTTCCCACACTTGAAACAAGATTGATTAGTAGCAAAGCAAAATTTGAAGTTTCCCAGATGAGATCTACTCCCACATTGATAACAAGATAAGCCTTGCGTATCATTCCTGGGCTTGTTGGCAACAATTGAAGAACGAGGAGAATTAGGATTGGATGTTCTCCGCTCAGAAGTCTTAATAGCCGCTTTAGTGGTGACAGTATTGATTTCAGTAGATTCCGCTGAAACCACAACAGTCGACGCAGGAGTTGAGGCAGGAGTACTCATCTCCTTCATGCAAAACTGGGAATGCTCAACTGATTTGGCCAAGGTCAACGCAGTTTCTAAGTCAGGGTCATCAGAAGATAAAAGTTTTTCACGCACCTTCCTGTCATAAGTGCGTTCAATTAGCTGATCCCTAATAATTTCATCCCTGAATTCCCTGTAGTTGCAATTAACTGCCAAAATCCTCAAAGCTGCAACAAAATCGTCAATAGACTCACCGGGCATTTGCGCACGTTGCAAAAACTTATGACGCTCCAAAACAGTGTTTCGTTTGGGACTAAATCTTTTGTCCAGAGTTTTGATAAGGGAAGCATACTCATCCATTATTTGTGCATCACCGTCGTCCCTCGAAACAGATATTCTTACTTCTTCAAGCGGTAAGGTTTCAAGAATGGACCTTCCTTCAGGCCCCAAATTGTACACTAATAACGCCTTCTTCTTTTTAGAGGTGAAAGTATCACCATCAATGGCTTCAATGTAGGCCTCAAACGTGGCTTTCCACTGCTTCCAGGGCATAGGAGGAGGACCAGAAGACTGCAAAAAGGGAGGTGGCGAGGCTACTTTTTCCATTTGCGTGGGTGGGTTGCTGCCACAAAACCCCAAGAAGAAAATTCAAAATAACAATATTTCCAAGGAAAATTATCACTTAAGGTGCCTGTATTCCTCTTTATTTTATTTTTTTAAAGATAGTGCATGTATTCATAGAATTCCACGCAGAAGACACAATGTCCATGCCATGTTATGCCCATAAGCGCATCATAATCTGCTCAGAATAATGCGCGTTGAAATCTGCTCGCAAGTGCAGTGACAGCAAGCGTCACAATGCGCTTCTAATACAGAGCGAGAGCAGAACGGGAATGGCTGCGCGCAGTAGAAGGAATGACGTGCAGAGCTGGCGCGTTGGCTCGAGAGGAGCAGAGCTCGCCCTTAGGCACTAAAACTGTTGATACAGCAGGTTTTTTGAAACACGAAGAAAATGAGGAAATCTTTTTTTAAAACTCACGTCCAAATCAGTCACACCAGTGAGGATGCGTGAACGTCGTGCCGCTTCTGCAATTCCATAAACATTGTCAAGACTCCGACGTCACGGTTGCTTCGTCCTTTAAATCAGACGAAAAGCAACTCTAAGGAGAGGCGAAGCACTGGACCCTCGTTGCCAGTGAAAGGAAGAGACATACGCTGTCTTGATGAGGATCTTCCTTTAATTACGTCCAGCGTCCAGCTCTCCCGGCAGCAACTGCCGTCCCGGGAATTCTATAACACATTACACAACAGAAAGGCACGAGTACAACATAGCTCGTGGAGAAAGCTCGTGGCAGTTAAAGAGACAGTATATCCCAACAAGAGTCCATTTCAGGATTTTCACTTTTTACTTCAGGAGCAGCCCTCGTTGATACCCGCCAAGTGTACAGAACATGGGGGCACCTCTTGGGGATCAGGACTCACTTCAGCAGAGGAACAAAGCAGGACCTAGGCAGTTCAAGGCAGGTCAAGTTACAGCTTGTGTGCTGGGCAGTTACAGGGGTCCTTTGGTAGCTTTTTGCGTCCATGGAGCTCACACAGGTCAGCCAACTGGCCCTTGGGATCACTCTGGATAGCCTACTATCAAGGCCAGCAAGCTCTATCATACTCAAATTGACATCCATCATCAGATCTTAACCCAATCCTTCACTCGTATAGCCTGGTTCCATTTAAAATCATAGTTAGATAGGTTGCTTATTAGTCCACACATCTGGGGCTGTGACCGGCCATGATGCAATGTATAGTCGCATTCCCCAAAGTTCATAGCGACCTATCTAACTATGATTTTAAATGGAACCGGGCTGTACAAGTGAAGGATTGGATTAAGATCCGAATGAAGGATGTACATTTAAGCTGGGCACCATCACAGAGGTAGATGCAAATGTCAGAAGGCATGAAAACCTCAATATTGCAATATCAAAGAAGTAATTTAATCTAATCACTGTGGCTCTGAAGAAGCCCAAATGTTAGGCAAAATGCGTTGGCTGTGCTGAGCTGTCTTTTAAATTTTGAGAAGAAATTGAATAAAATAAGCACAACAAACAAAGAAAAGACCTGTCGAATCATCTTTGTGTTGCAAATACAGCATTGGGATGTGCTATATGTTTTTTTCTTCTGAAAGTTGCCTCTCTATTCTTTTGTATAAATTTGTAAAAATAGTATTTTCCTAATTGCAACTTAAAATTCGACCACCATTAAAGAGGATTTAAAATTTTAATTAATTTTAGTATATACAGCATATACGCTATCTGTTCCCAAACAGAAGTTAACACTAATTAGGTGCATTAAGGTAACCCAGTGTTAGTCAATAGGAGAGATAGGCTTTACAACAGTGAAAAGCGGCTTTTGGCACATTTCTACTTAAACTTAAAATTAAGCACACAAGTTCTAATTTTATATGCAATGCCCCTGCCCTACCTAGGGTCTACCTTAGGGGTGGCTTATATATATCCTAAAAATGAAGAAAAATAAGCTTAGGCCAAGCAAACGTTTTACTTTGCCAGGTCAAAAAGGCAGGTTAAAACTGCACACAAAGGTTGCAGTAACACGCCTTAAACATGTTTTGCACTGCTCTTTACTGGGAAGCACAATGAGTGCTGCAGCCCACTAGTAGCATTTAATTCACTGGCCCTCTGTACATGTAGTATCATTTACTAGGGACGTACAATTAAGTTAAATGTGCCATTCTGATAGATACATCTGCCGTGTGGATTCCTCACCTTGTGAATACCCCCTGCGTCAGCAACATTCGGAAATTCTTTTTTCGTAGCCTCGCGCCGACGTGGACTCCTGACGTCATAGAGACACGACCTCGCTCGCGACTCCGCTGACGTCACCGACGCCTATAATAGGCCCACGCCGGCGTGATGACATCAGTTCCCTTTTTTCCGCGGCGTCGACGCTAACGGTTATCGGGAATCTCTGTAGCCAACGGATACTTTGTTGTCTATATTGTTACCATTTTCTGCTTCTCTGTATCCTGTCTCTTCGACAATGTCTTCGAAAAAGACCGGCTTCAAGCCATGTAGAGAATGCGGCAAAATGATGTCCATTACCGACCCACACAGCGACTGCATCTGGTGCTTGAGCTCGGACCATGATGTGGAGGACTGCTCTTCGTGTAAGAAGATGAACCCGAAGGCCCTGAGGGAGAGAGAGGCGAAGCTCCTGGTGGCTAAGATGAAAGCTGGAAAGGAGAAATCGTCGAAGTCTCGATCTCGAAGGGCGAGGTCGAAGTCAAGATCGAGGTCGAGGTCTGGATCTCGAGGAAGGTCGTCTTCGAAGTCGGCTTCGGATCATGTTTCAAAAAAGAGGAAACATAAGAAGAGGAGACATGAGTCCCGACGTCGTTCTGGTAAGGAGTCGGGATCGAGGTCGAGGTCACCGAAGATACGTTCGAAGGTGGTGACCGTTGAGGTTTCGGATCCAGAGCCTGAAGGTGAGGCCTCCCCTTCTGAGTCACGGGCGCCGTCTCCGGCTCCGTCTCCGACTCCGAATCCGGCTCCGAGTCCATCTCCGGCGCCGTCCCCGGTCCGAGATGAGGAGGAGCCTCGTGAGGATGAGGGTTCCGCGCCCTTAGGTGAGCCGAATCCGAACGCTCCTCAGGACAGGCCTGAAGGTTTTCATCCACCATTTCCTGCCCCAGGCCAGGACCCTTCTGCGTTTCTCAACGCGATGTACGGAGTCTTTTCGAGGGCGTGGTACCCCTCTGGTGCACCTTCGGGTCCCATGGGTCCTTTGGCTTTTAGCTTAGGAGTCCCTCACTCCTACCCTCCGGCTCCGTTTATGCCTTACATGCCGGCTCCGACGCCGCCGTGGCATTTTCCGGCTCCACCGAAGCCGTCGACGCCGGTTCCGGCTTCGCCTGCTCCGAGTCGGCCTCGAACACATCCCTCTGAGCCTTCGGATTCGATCCCGACGTCGATTCCGGATCCGTCGGAGCCGGTGGTGGATCCGATGGCAAAACGAGTCAAGATGAGATCCAGAAGAGAGGCTCAACGCCTTCTGGAGGAAAGGAGGTTTTTGGATTCACAATCTGACGTTGAAGAGGGTGAATTGGATGAAGATGCTTTTGAGGATTTGGCAGAAGCAGGAAGCCTGGATTTCTCTCCAGAGTGGGAGTTACCCTCAGGTTCTAGCACTCCTTCTAAGGACGTTCAACCCTATCATTTGATTATGAGGAAGGCTGCCAGTCTCCTTAAGTTGACTTTGCCTACAGCAGAATTCAAATCTAATATTCTGACTGAAGTACTTCATTCTCCGAGTTCAGTGGTTGAACCTCTTCTTCCTTTCAATGATGCTCTGACAGAGCCCATTCTAGAGGTGTGGAAAAAACCTTTGTCGGCTCCAGCTGTCTCTAAAAGTGTAGCCAGAAGATACAGGGTTGCCCCTGAGGATCCTGCCTTTTTAACCTCTCATCCTTCACCGGAGAATTTGGTCATTCAGGCTGCATGCTCCAAAAAGAACGTTAGTGCTTTCCCTCAGGTTCCTTTTGAGAAGGAGGCAAAGAAGCAGGATCAGGTGGCAAAGAAGTCCTTCTCCTCTGCCAGTATGGCATTGAAGTCATCAAATGCCACTTGCTTGATGGGGAGATATTTACACGCTCTGATGGACTCTTTGCATGTTCTTGTTCCAAAAATTCCTGATGACAGCAGGAAGGATTTTGAGGAAGTCATCTCTGACGCTCAAGCAGCGGCTCGCCAGGTCATTCAGAGCGGTTTGGATACTGTAGACTCTGTGGCGCGCATTATGGGCACTGCTGTCGCTACTAGGAGGTCTGCCTGGTTGAAATCTTCTGACTTTTCGGCTGATGTTCAGGCGACATTATTAGATCTTCCTTTCGATGGTTCAGGCCTTTTTGGGAAGAAGGCTGATGCGGCCCTTGAGAGGTTTAAAGATAGCAGGGCGACTGCTAAATCCTTGGGTCTTCAAGTGAGAGGCTCTTCAACTGGCAGAAGATTCAGGGGTTTTGGCCGCCCTTCCTTTCGGAATTTCCGGCAAGGCCAGCAGCAGCAGCAGCAACAACAGCAGCAGCAAAACTCCTTGTACAGGTCATACAGGGGAAAGCAAAGAGTGCGTCCTCGTGGACGTCAGGCCTCTTCCTCCTCCACTTCCTCCAACCCCCCTGCCCCTGAGAAGCAGCCCTAGATCCGACATTCAGGATCATGTGGGTCCGGTTGGGGGTCGGCTTACCCATTTTCTACAGGATTGGGAATCGGTTACGTCAGATCTTTGGGTTCTCAATCTTGTAGAAAATGGGTATGCCCTTCCCTTTCGGGAATTCCCTCCCAATTTCCCTCCTTGCCAAGGGTATTGCTCCGAGGAGCATCTGTCTCTTCTGCAAGAGGAAGTTTTGACTCTGATAAGAAAAGGTGCGATAGAGGTGGTCCCAGAGCAGGAAAGGGGTCAGGGATGCTACTCCCGGTATTTCCTGATTCCGAAGAAGGATGGCAGGCTTCGTCCAATCCTGGATCTCAGGATCTTGAATCTCTATCTGAAGCAGGAGAAATTCAAGATGCTCATCCTTGCTCAGGTTCTTCAAGCGCTGCAAGAAGAAGACTGGATGGTGTCGCTCGACTTGCAGAATGCTTACTTTCACATCCCAATCCTGAAGTCGCACAGGAGGTATCTCCGTTTTACGGTGGGATGGCAGCACTACCAGTTTGCGGTCCTTCCGTTTGGACTTACTACTGCGCCTCGAGTCTTCACCAAGGTGATGGCAGTGGTGGCTGCGCATCTCAGAAGGTCAGGGATTCCTGTATTCCCTTATTTAGACGACTGGCTGATCAAAGCGGAGTCGTCAGAGAGAGTGCTCCATCATTTGCGAGAGACAACCCAGTTGTTGTACAGGTTGGGTTTTTCAATAAATGTACCCAAGTCTCACCTGGTGCCCTCCCAGCGCAACCTGTTCATAGGTGCGGTACTGGACACAACCGTATGTCGTGCATTCCCTCCCCCTCAAAGGATTCGCGACATACGGGAGATGATTCCTTTGTTTTACAATGGAGCGGTCGTTCCAGTCCTGAAGGTCCTTCGCCTGCTCGGTCTGATGGCTTCATGCATTCTGTTGGTCAACCATGCACGCTGGCACATGAGGGCGCTCCAGTGGTGCCTCCGCAAGCAGTGGTATCAGCACAGCGGAGATCTCAGGGAGTCAGTGAGGATCTCCAGAGAAGCTGCAGCGGATCTGTCTTGGTGGGGCGTGGAAGGCAATCTGTCCCAAGGAAAGCCTTTTCAACTTCCCCCATCGGTGGCCACGGTGATAACGGATGCATCCACTCTCGGGTGGGGTGCTCATCTGGGGGATCTGGAGGTCAAGGGCCTTTGGTCTCCAGAGGAAAGGTTGCTTCACATCAACCTTCTAGAATTGCGGGCGATACGTTTGGCGCTCAAGGCCTTCCTCCCTTCCCTTCGCGGTCAGTCTGTTCAAGTCCTGACAGACAACACGACCGCGATGTGGTACGTCAACAAGCAGGGAGGGGTAGGGTCGCAGTGTCTCTGCAGAGAGGCTCTGCGTCTCTGGTCCTGGGTTCAGGACCATCAGATTTGTCTGATGGCAAATCATCTGGCCGGGGTTCTGAACGTTCGTGCAGACAGTCTCAGTCGGCAGTTCTCTGCCGACCACGAGTGGAGGCTTCACCCGGAGGTGGTTCACGACATCTTTCGGATGTGGGGGACTCCTCGGGTGGACCTGTTCGCCACTCACGAGAATGCGCACTGCCTGTCGTTCTGCAGTCTCCAGTATCCGATGCAAGGAGCCTTTGGGGACGCGTTTCAGTTGAGTTGGAGAGGTCAACTCCTTTACGCGTTTCCCCCCATACCCTTGATTCCTCGGGTTCTGAGGAAGATTCGCCAAGACCGGGCCCAAGTCATATTGGTCGCCCCGGATTGGCCAAGAAGGGTGTGGTATACAGATCTGCTCCACCTCTCCTCTCACCCGCCGCTCCGTCTCCCTCTCAGGGCAGACCTCCTCTCTCTGATGGAGGGGCAGGTTCTACACCCCCACCTCCAGACATTGCACCTTCATGCCTGGAGATTGAACGGGGCAACCTGAATTCCTTTTCCCTCCCGCCTGACGTTGTGGATGTCATCTTGTCAGCCAGGCGTGACTCCACTAAGTCCATCTATTCTTATAGATGGTCGAAATTTGTCACGTGGTGTGGGGAAAGGTCTGTTGATCCTTTGAAGGCCCATTTGTCTAATGTTCTCCAATTTGCCCTTTCTTTGGCGCGGCAGGGTCTGGCGGTTGCCACGGTAAAGGGTTACCTGTCGGCGCTGTCGGCTTTTCTCTGCTTGCCTGGCCAGCCTTCTCTTTTTAAGTCTCCTGTGGTCTTAAGGTTTTTGAAGGGTCTTACTAATATGTTCCCTCCTTCACCTTTCATTGTGCCTCAGTGGGATTTGAATCTTGTATTGACCTTTTTGATGGGTGCTCCCTTTGAGCCTCTCCACAAATGTCCCATGAGGCTTCTTACCCTTAAGACAGTCTTCCTGGTTGCAATAACCTCGGCAAGGAGGGTTAGTGAGCTTCAAGCTCTTAGTTCCAAGCCCCCATTCCTGACCATTTATGCTGATCGAATGGTTCTTAGGACCAGGGCTGCTTTTCTGCCTAAGGTGGTAACTCCCTTCCATCTAGGACAGTCCATTACCCTTCCTACCTTCTATCCTCCCCCTCACCCTTCCAAGGAGGAAGAGAGACTGCACCGTCTGGACCCTAAGAGGGCGGTGTCCTTTTACTTGGACAGATCCAAGGACTTTCGTTTGGAAGACCAGCTCTTCGTTGGATTTGCTGGCTGCAAGAAAGGAAGAGCGGTCCATAAAAGAACTTTATCGAGATGGATCGTCCTCTGCATAAAGATCTGCTACTCTTTGGCCGGTAAGGAACCACCAGAGGGTATAAGGGCTCATTCTACAAGAGCTAAGTCTTCATCCTCAGCATTGGCTAGAGGTGTACCTGTTGAGGATATTTGTAGGGCGGCAACTTGGTCTTCCCTCCACACTTTCGCGAAGCATTACTGCTTGGATTCCGAAGTGAGGAGGGACGGCCACTTTGCTCGCTCTGTCCTTCAGGATTTCCTGGTTTAGAAGAGTGGACACCCTCCTCCGGGAGTGGGGACTGCTGTGGGACTCTATTCACAAGGTGAGGAATCCACACGGCAGATGTATCTATCAGAAGAACAAGTTACTTACCTTCGGTAACGCTTTTTCTGGTAGATACTATATCTGCCTGTGGATTCCTCACTGACCCACCCGCCTCCCCGTTGTCCACTCTTCTATGCCAGAGTTACTGTAATGTAATATATATATATATTTTGTTGTCAAGGAAATGTTTCAGTTGCTTTCCTGCTGTTGCTTAACACTGTGTGTTTTGCCTTGAGTATTGTGTACTGTGTATACTTGTATATTTCTACTGTCATTGGTCCGTCCGTGTGCCTCGATGGCACGGAAAAAAGGGCGGAACTGATGTCATCACGCCGGCGTGGGCCTATTATAGGCGTCGGTGACGTCAGCGGAGTCGCGAGCGAGGTCGTGTCTCTATGACGTCAGGAGTCCACGTCGGCGCGAGGCTACGAAAAAAGAATTTCCGAATGTTGCTGACGCAGGGGGTATTCACAAGGTGAGGAATCCACAGGCAGATATAGTATCTACCAGAAAAAGCGTTACTGAAGGTAAGTAACTTGTTCATTAGGTGTAGTCCAGTTTTACAATGCTTGAAAGAGAGAGCAAAATCACTTTAGTACTAATTAGCCAACAAAAATATGTTAAAAAAAAATCAGGGGGTAAAGGCTAAATGTTGGGGGGAATATCACGCCGAGGATGTCAAGTCTAACATTGGCGTCCTTCAAAAATAAACAGCATTTTTATACTATGTTACATTTAATTTTTTATTACTATACATAGCGTTCAGAGTTGCATAGAGTGATTTTAATAAGAAGAGTGGATGTGACTCAATACGACTGCTCTCAATTCACTGTCATTGGATGGATGAAAGGCTGAGCGCTTCTAAGCTAAGGTAGCACATGTGCCATCTGCGATAAGTAAACTGGCGGAGACATCTTTAAAGGTCTGGTTGCATTCAGTGCTTATATACTGGGAGCAACTCTTTAAAGCAGGGTGCCGGTTAGTGGAGGCAGGGAACCTGTGTCTTACTTACTTTTGATTTGTTTTGGCACGCGCCATTGTTCAATGACGTTTATTAATGAACTCTTGGCATTGCTGCACCTTAGCAACTACTTAACGATTGTTGAGGATTTTAGTGCATTTATATGTTCATATGTGAAAATCATGATAATAAATACTCAACTTTGGTAGTGAGGAAGAGATCTGTCCTGTGCTGCTAGGGATGCTGTCCTTTTCTTCCCTCATTTTGTTGTCCACTTGGGAATTTGAATATTTTTAATTTGGCACTTCTCTGTAATGCCCTATTTGCTGAGAGCCTTCATGACATTGAATCTGAAATGCATTCCTAAATAAATATTTTAAACTATTCAGTTAATAAATAACTCAATTACTGAGTGGGCCCGTTTACATCATTGACTGTTTTTGAACCAAAATTCAAGTGTTGGAAGTTACCTTACCTCTGGGACACACTGCCTCCGGAAACTGAGGTTTACTACTGTCTCCAATTCATTGAATTGTGGGTGTTATGTTGAAGTAAAATGTTGGTATGTCAAATTTGTGGGGTCTCCAACACCCACAAATTTGTGATTGCAGATGCAGCAGAATATGAATCAGGTACAGTTAGTAACCCCATATTAACCAGCATCTGTACAGAATTTGCAGTTTCGTATGAATGTACACGCGCAGCAAAACATGAGAAACAAAATGCCTTACAGTCCAGGGTAGCAGCAGAATCCATTGATTCTGAATGATGATTTTCCTCAGTTTTCTTCAGAGACTTGTTCCTAAGTACAGAGCCTTGACGGGGAGGATAAATGCATAGCTGGAGCAGTCCGGGAAGTAGAACAAAGTGGTCCTCAGGTGGATGCTGAGGTGAATGGCCACCCATGTCTTGCTTGATAGATGCATGTGCTACCCCTCTACAGTTCATTATGTGGAGATTCCAAACCTACTCCTCTCAAGATGAGAAGTTCAAATTGTTGGCATCAGCAGTAAAGAAACTGTTAACAAGGGTACAGACAATGCCCCTGGAAAAATATGATCAATGGAGAATATTCATCAGTCCGTATTGAGTGATTTGAGTCCTGACTATTTGTTGGACAGAGACTTGCTTCATACGACGAACTGCATGATGTATTGCACACTGGATGGTGTAGTCTTTGAAACCTAAGCTTAAGAGTCAGTGATTAAAATTAAATCACATGATTCAAGAGTTCAGCTGCTCTTAGTCTTTACTTAAGATGATTTGACTCTGAATTTAAAAGATACTGTCAAAGAGTAGGTATGGTATTTTACAAGAAAGAAGATAGGAATGATAAAGGTGCAGCGATCTAGACTCCACAACAAGGAACACGGTGAGCCGCATGAGTGAAACCCGTACAGGCTGCTACAGACAAGTCGCAGCTACACGAGGAGTTATCCACTCTCCATTTGCACTTTTTACCTATTGTGCGGGGCTCGTCTTACTTTAAAGAATCGCACTGCGTTAGTGTACTAATGAGCCACAACTGACTCATCGCAGATGTAACCTTTCGAGTCACTGAAGATTTCTAGGACGTTTAGGATCTAACACTATGGGGCCGATTACGATTGGCCAACGCTGCTGGAAAAGGGACCGCCTGCCATAGGTGCGGCGGTCCCGCAAAACGAATTGGGATGCGCCCGCCACACTGGCGGGCGCATCCTGTATGTTTACACAGGATGCGCCACAATGGAAAAATACATGTTTTACATTTGCATGTACAACGTGGCAGGCACCGTGCGGTACCTGCCACCTTGTACATGCAAATGGAGGGGGGTACCAAAGGTACCCCCCACGTGCAGCACCCCCACCCCCCACCCATTGGGGGCCCGCAACGGGCCCCCAATGGCATTTTCTGCCTGTCTTTTTGCGGCGGGAACTCCGCCGCAAAAGACGGGCATCATAATGCCCACGGTGGTGCTTGCACGGCACCGCCTCCATAGCCCCATAGTACCGGGTCCCGCAAGGCGGGCGGAAAGGGACCACCTTGTGGGACCACGGCCGACGGTCTATCTGTCTGCCGCGGTACCTTTCCCATTCCCACCGCCTTCTTAATTTGGCCGTGGGAATATTCAGGACGATGGCGGGAAATCTGCGACTGCCCTGCCGGCGGTCGCGGGTTTCCCACCATCGTAATCGGCACCTTAGGTTCCCTTTTATCGAATACGTCTCTCACCCAACTGGCATATCATCACTAGAGTCTCGGGCCCTGCCGGGTCGGAATTATCACCAGCGGAGCAACTTCCCAATTCGGGTTTAGTTCCAATACAGCCCTGAGGAGTCGCGGAAAGGCTATTCCACATGCGACTAAACACTTGTCGGCTGGCTTGCTTGAGAAAATAAAAGAGACCGAACTGTTTACAAGCCAAACAAGAAATCCTTTTGTATTTTCTGTTAGCTTTGCTCTGAAGTATACATGTCTCCACATTGACAAACTGTTTTTTTAAAATATATTTTATTGTTGTGTGCATGGGTATCTAGTTGCAAGATGAACTGCATGATGTATTGCACACTGGATGGTGTAGTCATTGAAACCTAAGCTTAAGAGTCAGTGCTTAAAATTAAATCACATGATTCAAGAGAGCTCTCAGTCTTTACTTAAGATGATTTGACTCTGGATTTAAAAGATACTGTCATAGAGGAGGTATGGATTTTACAAGAAAGAACATAGGAATAATAAAGGTGCAGCGATCTACATTCCAATAGATGTAGACTTGTATACAGTCATTCATTTATGCCAAGCGTTCTTCTCCATTCATCTGCATGAGGATAATCAACTATTTTCATGTTTCAGTTCCAACAAAAAGCTCTTGTTTGCTTTCGAATCCCACAGGTGTATACTGAAAGTCATTTCATTTTTAGTCAGATCCTAAAGAAAGATTTGGACAGTTTGCAGTTGCGCTGTAAGTCAGACCAGTTTCAATATATAGATGATAGGAGTAGATGCCCAGGCATCTCTCTTCTGCTTTAGTGCGACCTCGACCTCGCCTCGCCCTTCTGATTCATGTTGGTGCCTTGCTCCTATTGTTTTTCTTGTTAGTTGCTCATTCAGCCCCAGACTCGGTTACTGCTCTTTCTTGTTTGTGCCATCTGTTCTATCTGACCATCTGTGTTTTACTGCGTCTTTTTGTGTCCTTTGTCCCTCTTAACTGCCCCTTTTTGCAACTTTTGCTCCTTTAATGCTCCTTCTGCATCTTGATCTCTTCAGTCAGTTTTTGCCCCCAGACTTGCTCTAGTGATCTAATTTTCCTGCCTTGCTACTCCCTCTTGACTTTCCCACTCTTGCTGAACCTACCCACTGCACCAGGCTCTCCTCCCACTCTCCAATGCATTACTTAATGGAGGCTACAGGCCTGCCACACTGAAGGCATGCCAAAGGCAAGCCTGTCTACACCTGTCCTTGACTGGATCACGCCTAGTACTAGGATACCTGGTCCAAATGTCTCCAGCAACTACACTGCTGGTGAACTCCACCTGCTCCCCTATGGACGCCGCAATGAATGCTGCTGCAGATCTGTACCTCAGTTCATGGTGGGCCCCTTTGCCTGCTCACATTGCCATTTCAACTGGCTCGACATACCCGCTCCCACAGCCCACACACACACACACATACAAACTGCACCCCTCACTAAGTCAGAACTCAAGACCCACACTCAAACAGCACCAAACACCCATCCTGCACATCAACACTCATTCGCATGCATGCTCCTCAACACACGCTCACTCAGCAAGCACTCCACTGAGATCTGGGACCTCATAGACTCCAGTGCCTTGAACCTCCTCTTTCTCACTGAAACCTGGCTCAACCCCACATCAGGACCAAGCATTGCCACAGCCATCCCTAGTGGATAAAGAATTCTGCACCAGGACTGATCCGATAAACCAAGAGAAGAACTCTTCATCATCCACAGAGACACCATCAAGTGTACCTCTTACACTAACCCAGAAGCCACTTTGATGGAACACATGCACTTCAAGCTTCAGTTAGATAGTAAAATCACCCTCGCCTACCTGCCCCCAGGACCTCGTACCCACGTAAGTAACCTCCTCACTGACCTCATCACACCCCTTACTGAGGGAACCGAAGGCTTCACCCTCCTAGGCGATCTCAACTTTCATCTTGACAACCCACAGACTCAAACTCCATAAAAAAAATTGAAAGTCTACAGAACATTGGCCTCACCCAGCTCATTCAAGGCTCTAACCACATTACTAGACACCCCCTTCTCTCTTCTTCACCAGCAACAAGGCAAAAGTCAGCCACATCACTCCACTCACATAGATGGACCACTCCATCATCCACTTCCACATAACAGGGCCACCAACCACCCCTACTGAGTTTAGCAAGACCCCAAGCTGCAAAATGGCTCAACACCTTCCAACTAAACTACAAAGACCACACCAACGACCTCATGAACAACGCAAACAACTTCAATAACTGGATCACCACCTGCGCCAATACCCTGGCGCCTGCTTAAAAACACCAAGCCCAAAAGATCCAACAAACATGCTATCTGCTACCCAGAGTTCTCCGCTTCTTCTTTGCATAATTTATTCATCACTCTTTGATTGAAAGGTTATTTTTTGACTTATACTGAGTGCTCCCTTGTGTCTGGGCAAAGCTATACCTCTTTGAAGAGCTCTAATTAGAGCGATACACTGTGTCTGGGGTTGCTTTTACTCATTTCCGGTTAGCTTGGTTTGCATTTTACCAATTCAAAGCTGTAATATTGTGCCTGAAGTGGTAAATGGCTTTTGTCATTTTACAGCTCGGCAAGGACAGCTCTGTGCTAGACTTATGCTTAAAGACTTTGCTGTAGAGATGGCAAAATACTTTGTCCCTTTCTATCTAGGCATGGTTGGCACTGTGCTAATCCTATGCTTAAAGACTTTGATAGAAAAGAAGACATTTGAGGTGAGCAGATCTAGAGTGTCATTCTGGGTAGTTCTCAAGTTTAGGTGGAAAGCAGCTCCTGTATAGAGCACTCTCAACATCAATGACACTCTAGATCTGCTCACCTCAAATGTCTGCTTTTCTATCAAAGTCTTTAAACATATATTGGCGGTCGCCAGTAGGGAGTTATAGTTAGGACCTTGTTTCTATTCAAAAAGCATTTTTTCTTTTGCCAATATCTTTGGCGACGTATGACAAATCTTCACAAACTTTTCAAAACTAATGGTTCACTTAAGTCAGCTCCTGTCTTTAAAGTTTCAGGGTGGTTCATCAAGCAGGGCTGAGAAAAAAGGGGGGTCCCAAAAAGCGTTTTCCCCATGTTAATTTCCATAGGAAACTTTAGACACAGCTACAACCTGAACTGCTAAATGGAATTAGACCAAATTTGGCAAAAAGGTTGCTCTTGGTTCAGGAAGCAACCACGTTTTTAAATGGCGTAAATCCGTTCAGTAGTTTCTGAGAAATTAAAAAATTAAAATGTATATATCTGAGCACCGAGGAGAACTCCTCCCGAGCACGAGCTGACTTCTGATTGGCTGCCAACACTCCAAACCAGGAAGTGTTGGCAGCCTTCTTGTGACTTGGTAGCCGAGTCACAAGAAAACAGTGGAAAAAAGTTTGAAAATAAGAAAAGGGGGCAGGATAGACACACCCTGAACTCCTAGGCCTGCTCAGGGGGTCCCACAAGGACCCAAAGGCCCAAAAGAAGCATAAAAAAAGAAAACGGCCACATTCGTGCTGGGTGCGCGAATACAGCTGAGAAAACAGCTGGATGGGGTCCCCAGTGCAAGTGGCCCAGGAGAGGTGCCATATGGCCCCTCTCCCCTGTAAATAAATATTTAAAACAAAATTTAAAACAAAAGGTCGGCCCCGGGGGATGGGTTCCCCAGGGCCATAATTGGCCTAAGGAGGGGGGACACACGACCCCCCTCTCCACAAATTATTTTTAAAACAAGGCTGCCTGGCCAAAAGTGGCCCAGGGAAGGGGGGGCATGCAGCCCCCTCCCACAAAATAAGAAAAGTGTAAAAAAGAAACTTGCAACTCGTCAGAGGCCCAGCCTCCTCCCTGCAGCACTCTGCAAACACAGCCCCAGGCACGTTCTAAGTTGGGGAATTAAGTCCCTTTCAATACTGAGGGTCCCTGGGGGCCAACTAGCCCACCAGGTACCTCCAGTAAGCACCACACAGCTGGATTGCAGAGAGGTGGTCCGTGGCCAAGCCCCTTTTTATACCACTCTGCAAACGTACCTCTTGGCGCGCTGCTGGTGTGGCGATGTGGTCCTCTTGTGTCCAGAGGATCTCAGGACACAAGTGGACTTCCTCCCCGGAGCAGCAGTGTGCCAGGAGCTGAGTTTGCAGAGTGGTGTAAAAAGGGTGTGTGGCCTTTGAGCACTCAGCAATCCAACTGTATGGAGCTTACCGGAGGAAACAGGAAGGCTAGTTGGGCTCCAGACTTCAACCCTCAACCAAGAGTGTGCAAGGAGGCACGTTTGCAGAGTGGTGGAGAAAGGGGGCATGGCCTGTGTCCAACTCTCAGCAATCCCACTGTGTGGGGCTTACTGGAGGTAAGATGTAGGCTAGTTGGCCCATAAAGGACCACCAGCAGCGAAGGGGACTTCAACCCTCATCCAAAAGCGCGTCAGGGAGCGCGTTTGCAGAGTGGTGGGCAAAGGGGGCATGGCCCGCTATGAGAATTTAGCGATCCTGCTGTGTGGGACTTACTGGAAGTAATAGGAGGGGTAGTTGGCCCCCAAGGATGTCCTTGGGGGTCAACTACCCCTCTTGTTACCTCCAGTAAGTCCCACACGGTGGGACTGCTAAAATGTATTCGGAGGCCATGCCCCCCCTTTCCCCACCACTCTGCAAACATGCCTCCTGGCAGACTACGAGATGGGAAGTCCAATTTACTCCTGAGGGACTGTGGGGGCCAAGAATCCCTCCTGGTATCTCCTGTAAGTCCTACGCAGCGGAATTCCTGAGGGTTGGTCGGAGGCCCAGCACCGATTTGCCCACCACTCTGCAAATGGGACCACTAGTTAAAGAAGTATTTGCAATGTAATAGGTTTCGCAGTTGCGAGAGTTAGCGCTATTGGCGTTGTAAATGTAAAAGTTTTTTACTAATGTTTTTTGGAGTGGAGGGGATGTACACTGTGTGTAGTAGAATTATGTGGTATGTTGTGCAGTGAATTATGTGGATCGAAAGTATGTGGTATTGAGTGTATAGGAATTATTTAGAGTGGGATTATGTGTTATGGAGAGTAATTATGTGGTATGGAAGTCTGTGTTGTGGAGTGGTAACCTCATGTTTCATCTTCCTCGTTTCCATAGAAGCTCAACTGAACCCAGTGAGACAAAAACAGAAGGAATCACTGAGGAGCACTTGTGGACCTAGTCAGAGGTATGAGCAGGGCCACTGGAATTATGCGACTGTTTGGCTGCACTGACTTTCGCACAATTATACATTTTCTGCATTAGCCACATAATTCATCACCTGCGCCCTAATCTGCAGATTTGAACAAAAAAGCCTTGTTTCTAGCTCAAGCGGCTCAAACATTACCAAAAATGAAGTGACAAGTGTTACAGCGTGGAGGAAGGCCCTATGCAAACCTAGAATGGTCACCTTTACTTATTGCTAAATGTGGATGTTAAATTGGTACTAATGGTGTGCAAGCCACTCTTGCTTCCTTTTCCTCCTCTCTTGCCTCTTTCTGCATTTCTGTTGCTTCTTTCTGCCCTTCTCTTGCCTCTTTCTGCAAATCCCTTCTACATTCTGCACCTCTCTTCCCTCTTTCTGCTTGTCTGTTGCCTCTTTCTGCACCTCATTTGCTTCTTTCTCCACCCCTCCTGCCTCTTTCTGCACCCTTCTTCCCTTTTCCTCCAAATCTCTTGCCTTTTTCTGTATCCGTCTTACGTCTTTCTGCACCGTTTTTGCCTCTTTCTGCACTTCTCTTCCTTCTTTCTGCACCTCCTTTGCCTCTTTCTGCACCTCACGTGCCTCTTTCAGCACCTCTATTGGTTATTTCGGCACTGCTCTTGTTTTTTTCTGCACCTCGCTTGCCTCTTTCTGTACTTCTCTTGCTTCTTTCTGCACCCCTCCTGCCTCTTTCTGTACCTCTCTTAACTCTTTCAGCACCTCCCCTACCTCTTTCTGCACCCTTCTTGCCTATTTTTGTACCTCTGTTGGTTCTTTCTGTACCTCACTTGCCTCATTCTGCACTTCTCTTACTTCTTTCTAAACCTATGTTGCTTCTTTCTGCAAATTCTCTTGCCTCTTTCTGCACTTCTCCTGCTTGTTTTTGCACCTCTCTTCTGTCTTTCTGCACCCCTGTTGCCTCTTTCTGGACTTCACTTGCTTCTTTCTGCACTTATTTTGCCTCTTTCTGCACCTCTGTTAATTCTTTCTGTACCCCTCCTGCCTCTTTCTTCACCCCTCTTCCCTATTTGTGCAACTCTCTTACCTCTTTCTACAGCTCTCTTCCCTCTTTCTGCATCACTCTTGCCTCTTTCTGTACCCCTATTGCTTCTTTCTGCCCTTCTCTTGCCTCCTTCTGCACCCTTTGTGCCTCTTTCAGCACACCTGTTGCTTCTTTCTGCACTTCGCTTCCTTCTTTCTCCACCCCTAATGCCTCTTTCAGCACCTCTGTTGCTTCTTTCTTCACTCCTTTTCCTTCTTTCTGAAACCCTTGTACCTCTTTCAGTACCTCCGTTGCTTCCTTCTGCAATTCTCTTCCTTCTTTCTGCACCCCTCATGCCTCTTTCAGCACCTCTGTTGCTTCTTTCTGCACTCCTCTTTCTTCTGTCTGCACCCCTCGTGCCTACTTCTGCACCTCTGTTGCCACTTTCAGCACCTCTGTTGGTTCTTTCTGCATTGCTCTTTCTTCTTGCTGCACCTCACTTGCCTCTTTCTGCACTTTTCTAGCTTTTTTCTAATCCTCTGTTGCTTCTTTGAGCAATTCCCTTGCCTCCTGCACCTCTCTTGCTTGTTTTTGCACCTCTCTTGCGCATTTCTGGACCTCCGTTGCCTCTTTCTGCACATCACTTGCTTTTTTTTGGAACCTCTCTTGCATCTTTCGGCACCTCTGTTGCTTCTTTCTGCAACCCTCCTGCCTCTTTCTACATCCCTCTTCCCTATTTGTCCAACTCTTTTGCCTCTTTCTACACCTCTCTTCCCTCTTGCTGCACTACTCTTGCCTCTTTCAGCACCTCTGTTGCTTCTTTGAGCACTTCTGTTCCTTCTTTCTGCTCCCCTTGTGCCTCCTTATGTTCCTCTGTTGCTTCTTTCTGCACTTCTCTTTGTTCTTTCTGCACTGCTCTGGCCTCTTTCTGCATCCCTCTTTGAGTACCTCTTTTACTTCTTTCTGTACTTCTCTTGCCTGTACCCTTTGTGCCTCTTTCAGCACCTCTGTTGCTTCTTTCTGCACTTCTCTGCCTTCTTTCTGCAACCCTCTTGCTTCTTTCTGCATCTCACTTGCCTCTTTCTGCACTACGCTTGCCTCTTTTTGCATCCCTCTTGCCTCTTTGACTACCTCTTTTGCTTCTTTCTGCACTTGTCTTGCCTCTTTCAGCACCTATGTTGCAACTTTCTGCACTTCTCTTGCTTCTTTCTGCACTTCTCTTACTTCTTTCTGTACCCCCTTGCCTCTTTCTGTACCTCTGTTGCTTCTTTCTGCACTTCTATTGCCTCTTTCTGCACCCCTCTTTTCTCTTTCTGCACCTCACTTGTCTCTTTCTGTACCCGGTTCCCTGTTTCTGCACGTTTTCTATTGCTGTACCTCACTTGCCTCTTTCTGTACTTCTCTTGCCTCTTTCTACAACTCTGTTGCTTCTTTTAGCAATTCTGTTGCCTCTTTCTGCACTATCCTTCTTTTTTTCTGTACCCCTCCTGCCCCTTTCTGTACATCTTTTGCCTCTTTCTGCACCTCACTTGTCTCTTTCTTGCATTTCCCTTGCATCTCTCTGCACCCCTCGTGCCTCCTTCTGCACCTCTGTTGCTTCTTTCAGTACCTCTCTTCCTTCTTTCTGTAGCCCTCGTGCCTCCTTCTGTACCTCTGTTGCTTCTTTCAGCACTCCCCTTGGTTCTTTCTACACTACGCTTGCCTCTTTTTGCATCCCTCTTGCCTCTTTGACTACCTCTTTTGCTTCTTTCTGCACTTGTCTTGCCTCTTTCAGCACCTATGTTGCAACTTTCTGCACTTCTCTTGCTTCTTTCTGCACTTCTCTTACTTCTTTCTGTACCCCCTTGCCTCTTTCTGTACCTCTGTTGCTTCTTTCTGCACTTCTATTGCCTCTTTCTGCACCCCTCTTTACTCTTTCTGCACCTCTCTTGCCTCTTTCTGTATACCTGTTCCCTGTTTCTGCACCTTTTCTGCCTGTTTCTGTACCTCTCTTGCCTCTTTCTGCACTTCTCTTGCTCTTTCTGTACCCGTTGTGCCTCTTTCAGCACCTCTGTTGGTTCTTTCTGCACTGCTCTTGCTTTTATCTGCACCTCACTTGCCTCTTTATGCACTTATCTTGCTTCTTTCTATATCTCTGTTGCTTCTTTTAGCAATTCCCTTACCTTTTTCTGTACTTCTCTTCTTTTTTTCTGCACTCCTCCTGCCTCTTTCTGTACCTCTCTTGCCTCTTTGTGCACCCCTCCTACCTTTTTATGCACCCCTCTTGCCTCTTTTTTGAACCTCTGTTGGTTCTTTCTGCATTGATGTTGCTTCTTTCTGTACCTCACTTGCCTCTTTCTGCACCCCTGTTCCCTGTTCCTGCATCTTTCCTGACTGTTTATGCATCTCTCTTGCCTCTTTCTGCACCTCTGAGTTAGAGGTAGTTTGAATCCCCCTGCCCTATTATATACTGTGGAATTACAGGGGAGGTCCTGCCAATCACAGTTGTACCCCAACCGATAGTGTACCCTAGTGTATGTAGGAGTTTTCAGTGTATTCTAAGTGTCTTTCGGCATAGCACTGGCTCCGGGCCTGGTTAGTCAGAGTCAGTTACCACCAGTACCAGTCAGTAAACAGTTGGGGGCACAGGATGACTTTGCAACAAGGACTATTTCTGGACCTTTGTTGCCTCTTTCTGCATTTCTCTTGCTTCTTTCAGCGCCTTTCTTCCTCTTTCTTCACATGTCCTACCTCTGTAGGCATAGTTAGAAATTATTATAGCAAACAACCCAGCAAACAATCCAGATCTCTTGACTGGCGGGTGAATGTTTTGATTTGTTCTGCATTCCGTCCATCAATTGTGTCTTTTGCTTTCTCGCCTTAGGTGCGCCAGGTATGCCCAGATGTGGTCCCTGGGCTTACTGTGCCACTGGAATCAAGCTATCCAGTGCTGTCAGTATTGGAGCAGTATTTTGTCAGAAGAAAGGTGAACAAGAATATACCATTGCATTTATTTCTAGAAGGTTAAAAAATGCAGAAAAAGGTTACAGTACTATTGAAGGTGAAACCCTTGCATGTGTGTGGGCTGTTGAAAAGCTAAAAACGTACTTGTGGGGTAAGAAATTTGAATTAATCACAGACCATAAACCACTAATCCATATGATGGATGGTTGCTGGAGAGGCAATGGCAAAGCATCATCCAGACTAGTAAGACTTTGTTCAAAATTACAGGAGTATAATTTTAAAATCAAGCATATTCCAGGTGGTATGAATTACCGTGCTGACTGCTTGTCATGCTTACCTATCACAGAGACAGAAGAAATAAGTTTAAAGGATACTGAATGTGTAGTTGCACACATTGATGCCACCGTTATGTGTGAAGGAAATGTTACAGAAAAAGAATGGTGGGAATTGCGAGAAAAAGACAACACTTTAAAACAAGTCATTGAATATCTCACTGATGAATGGCCTTGTGTTAAAAACCGAAAATCGGGACCTGAAAAGCTATCAACAAGTATCTGATGAATTGACAGTAGAAAATGTGTTTCTTAAAAAGGCATGATCTTTTTGTTCCACCTTATCAATTGTGAAATAAATTAATTGTTCTAGCAAATAAAGGCATCCTGGATCAACTGTAACCAAGAAAACTTTTACAAACTACTATTGGTGGCCAGGAATGAGTTCTGATGTAAACTTACATGTTGACCACTGTGTTTAGTGTGTAAAAGCAGACAAACATTGGAAAATAAGTAAAAATGAAATGCAACTTGTCGAAATACCAGATGGACCTTGGGTTAAAGTTGCAATTGACTTCTCAGGGCCATTCTATTTACTCAACAGTGACTGCAGGTACCTTGTTGTTCTATCTGACTATGACTCCAAATGGATTCACTATGAGTTTATTCCGAATATCACAGCTGAGACTACAATTGAATTTCTTTTGAAAATATTTTCTATTGAAGGTCAACCAAAAATGTTGATATCAGACAATGGCACCCAACTTGTTTCAACAAAGATGACTGATTTCTTACAACAACGTGGTATAAAGCAGGAAAAAACACCATTATATAGTCAATCTTGTAACAGACAAGTTGAGCGTATGAACAAATTCCTTAAGGAAGGTGTACAGTTACCTATTGCATCCAACTTACCAGTAAAAGAATATATCCGTGAAAAAGTTAACAGTTATAATAATACTAAAAAGCCTTGGCATGGCCAATAGGTCACTCTTTTGGGACCTTATAAGTATTTAATTATGCAGCACAATACCTTTGGTGCAACAACATTAACTTTTGCTGGGTTAAACACTTATAAGGTCTCAAAGGCTAGACCTATTGGCTATGCCAATGCTTGTATATTTTGATGATTTCACTTCTCTTTGCACTGTTTCAAACACTCTTTTGGGTGGTTCTGTTCACTGTGCAGACGTTTGAAGATCACTCTTTTCTTGACTGTCAATGATACGGCTTATCCCTCGAGAGTTAGAAGTACTGGTAGAGAGATGATTAGGTTTTATTTTTATTATGGATAAAAATTGCGGATGGAAACAATGAATGGATTGTGCACTCCCTTGTAATTCTGATTACTCAGATTCAACAAAGTAAGTTGATCAACGTGCCACGCTTGTGGCATGCATGCCTTGCATTTCTTTTTTTTTTAATTGTGGATGACACTTTCCCTGGTTTTGCATTAAAAGAATGGCGCCCCAGTCCATGGTAATCAGCTGTGGTGCAGTGTTTGCCACGAGCATCAACCGGATGCCAGGGCGGCCTCGACCATCTGATGAGTGCAGGGGTCTTTCAGGAAGCACCTATCTGAGGACTTGAGGCAGCCACAGGAGAATCAGATCTGGAGTTAGAGTGTTGAGCAGCTCCCTACTTTTGTTGGGGTGTTGGAGGGATGGTGCTGGTATGCTGGAGCATCTGACCCGCATTTACTGCAGTCCTGCAAGTTGGTGAGCAGCCCTGCAGCTACAGGGAGCATCCAACGTACTGTGGTACTGTTGGTAGCCAGTGCTCGAGGATCCTACGGTACTGAGGGGTAACACTAAGCCGACCGGTGGCGCTAGATCAGACCTAGAAATAATAGCAGCAGACATAGAGCATCACCTCCAGGTTGGAACAATCCCAGCAGAAAACCACCTGCAGAACACGGGTCCCTAAGGCAGAGGGAGAGACTCGGTTCAACACAAGGCAAATGAGAGGTGGAAAACGGCAATCGCCTCTTGTGAAGTATGGTTTAAAGTTCCCCGAAATACTGTGGGATCTTGGGTTGCAGCCTTTTGAGTAACAGAGAGTTGTTTTTATTACCAAAACACAAACAATGGCGATTAGACGAGTCCATCCATCCGGACAACATATGTCAGAGTCAATTAGCACAAAAGGAGAAAGTTGATATGAGACAGGAAAGCTCTTGATTGAAACCCCGTTCACAGTTTAGGGTTTCCTACCCCAGCCCTGGTGAAAGAGACGCTGCGGGGACTAACCAGAGCAGGCAGGGGGTGGGGGCTCTTTGGCCGGCAGTGCTTTGGCCTCTTCATTAGAGGGCAGGAGCAGCCCCTTCTCCCGCAGCTTGACGGCCGGAACGTGCACTTGCCTTTCTTCGCTACGGCTGACGGGCCTTCAGGGACTTGTAGCCACGCCAGAAACACTTCACCAAATAGGAATTCGCAAGCAGCAGAACGGCAAAGAACAGAGCTACGAAGAACATTTCGATCCACGCTTCCAGCGACTCAGTAAGGGCCAGATATAGGAACCCTAATACCGGTCGGTAACGGCCGAGATTACCGAATTTCGGCTGTTACCGACCGGTATTAGGCATTTGGGATGTAGGTGGCTACATTTCAGACTCGGTAATTTACCGAATCGGTATTTAAGAATTCGGTAAATTACCAAATTCTTAAATACCGATTCGGTAAATTACCGAATCTGAAATGTAGGAAGCACTCAAGTGAGTGCTTTTCACCTGTAAGGATTCGTTATTTACCACCAACTACAAGTTGGTGGTAAATAACGAAAACCGTTAAAAAAGCTAATTTGTGCTTTTTTAACAGTGCCATGTGGCAGAAATACATGCCCTTAGGGCATGTATGTGTGCCACATGTGCACCCATGCACTATTCAGGGGTGCAACAGGGTGTCAATATGACACGCTGCCACCCTTGTAGGGCTTCCCCCTTACTGATTCGGTATTTACCAAATTGGTATTCCCCATTCATTCCTATGGGCCTGGAAACCCATAGGAATGAATGGGGAATACCGATTCGGTAAATACCAAATTGGTATTTACCGAATTTTACAGATTCAGTAAAAAGTACCGAATTAATACCTACATACCATTTACCCATTCTAAAATACCGAATCGGTAAAATTCGGAATTTTAGAATCGGTAAATGGTATTTACCTACATCTGGCCCTTGGCTCATTACATTTGATTGTACAGTAGATGTATAACAACGTCCACCCAGGACCCTTCCTCCAATTCAGGTGGTCTATGAAGCGCAGACAGGGCGGAGTGCGCATGAACAGGCTGCAGATGCTGATGATACCGATAAATAAATCTAGGGTCAGGAAAGTGAGCAGGGGCAACCATAGTGACAGGATTCCTTTCAACTCCCCGCACCACACACCCAGGGCCATCAGCAACAGTAGCAGACCGAACAGAATGCACAGCAGGATCTGGGCTAAATCTCCGCCAAAAGCCAGTCCGATGTATGAACATATACATGAATGTCCCGCAGAATGAATTAATTTGAATGGCAGGCAAAAGATCACCGCGTAATGCCTTAGTTCCCTTGCCATGAGGTATTCCATCTTAGCCTACAGAGGAATATGTCCAGACACTTCTGGGTGCCTCGTTAGTGCCAAGAGAGTCTGTGACACTCAGATAGCTCTACAATGTCAGAGGGACTTTCCGAACGGGAGGGATTGAACTTCAGGCATGCTTGTTCCTGTAACAACAGCACCCAGGCGGAGACTCCTGCGGCAGTATTTATATGCTACCAATCACACAGTGTCTGACTTTTAACTTGTCGGCTTTTGGGATACCCACCAACTGACAGCCAGCAGCCTGTTACCCGAATCTTGGCTGTCATGCGGCACTCAGACATAATCTCTGTATGAGATATGGCTGGATAAGGCATTCTGAGTCTGCCCACGGCGCACCCCAGGGTGCCTATATAAAAGGGCAGACAACTTTGTGCCAGTTTCGGCACCCCCCCGCGCTCTAGTCGGGCTCCCGGGGTGTCCCCCCAAATCCGTTTCCAGGGCCGCATCACTTACGGGGAGCGCCAAGTGGTCCGGGCTGCTGGCGTTATTGTGCGCACAATCTTAACTAACCCTATAACTATTTTGTTGTATACTATCCACAAGGCTCGGGCAGAGACTCATTTCACACGTGCAAAGCCATCGGTTCGGAAAGTCACTCCGTCATTCTCCTGGGCAAAAATAGCATTTTTAAAATATCGGGGCTAGTTGAATTGAAAGGCCTACAAGTTGCAAGTTGACAACAAGTGCAAAAATAGCATTTTTTAAATATCGCGGCTAGTTGAATTGAAAGGCCTACAAGTTGAAAACAAGCGCAAAAATAGCATTTTTTTAAAATATCGCGGCTAGTTGAATTGAAAGGCCTACAAGTTGCAAGTTGACAACAAGTGCACACGCCTCGTGTTGAAGTGGAAGAAAAAGACGAGGAGAGAAGGAGGCAGCAGGGGGAGGGGAGAGAGGAGGGGGCCTGCACCTGTTTCCCTTGCGGGAGCGAGCAGGAATCATATATTTGTAATTAACACATGGTTTGAAAGCTCGCTCCCACAAGGGAATCGCCAATTTCACACATAGACAACACGTGAAATGCACGGTTGTTTAGCCAGGGATTGAATCGTTTGGTAGACTAAATTTTTAACCACCCGGTTACAGACAAACCGCCAGCAATTGAAGTAGCGCACGCCGGCCAAAAACAGAGACCATCGAACTCAGTAATACGGGGGCTTACGGTGTGACTGCAGCCCACGGTGCAATTTTTTGAAGGGATATCACCGACTAAGAATTGGGATGACATAAACAACCGTGCATTTCACATGTTGTCTATGTGTGAAATATGGATTTTGGCATACATGGATTGTAAGCACGAGCTGAAAAACTGAAGATAGCTATTGGTCCTGAGGAGAACCCACTAAACAGCTGGGGTTTGAAACGCGTCGACCTACCCGGTCCCTGATCACACAGAAGTTACTTGTGTATATAGGAAAATATTTCCCTTGCAAATCATTTGATTAATTTAAATTTGTGACACTTGATACATTGTTTGTTTAATCATACATGTGTATGTGACAAAGGGACCTTGACGTTTTGTTTCTATGATGGATGTTTGTGTGAATGTGATATGAATGTGAAATTGGCCAAGTGTATGGTGATGACTTTGTTTTAGCGTGCCCTTATCTTTTGTCCTATAATGTGTTTATGTCTTGTTTGTATTGAAATGCACAACTAAATATGTAGTCCTCTTTAAAATAATTGAAAAAATAAATGAAGATTAAATAATTTCCGTTGTACTAAGTTGCAATTCTTTAATCAACATTTCATGTTTTCTTTCATGAAATGACCCCAAGTAAGTGGATAGTCAGTCTCAGCAGTGGCAACAAGCTTGTTCTATTATCCCCAGGGAGCCACGGCACACAGTTTGGGAACCACTGACATAGCCTATCATATCCTCATTGTCATGATATGTCATCATAGAACCTTCAAGCATT
Organism: Lissotriton helveticus; assembly: GCF_964261635.1. Classification (NCBI taxonomy): domain Eukaryota; kingdom Metazoa; phylum Chordata; class Amphibia; order Caudata; family Salamandridae; genus Lissotriton; species Lissotriton helveticus. Next base: position 1,803,369,006 of record NC_136067.1, on the reverse strand, counting down.
ATTTATGTGATGTCATGGGACGTTGGGGCATTGTAGGATGCACTTCGGTCCCTTGTGGACCCAGTGGTCGAAGTGGGGGAAAAAAGTTGGGGAACTGTTGGCGGAGACTCCGAGGGCGGAGCTAACCCAAGGATTCGATCAGTGGGCGGAGTCAGAGGTATGGCCAGAATGTGCCAAACATCCCAATTTGTAGTATTTGCTTGGCATTTCACTGACCAGTTACATCTTATTGTGTTTTTTTATTCAACCGATGGATTCACTTGATTATTTAAGGTTTATTAGGAGTTATTGGCTTTTAAATACATTCACAAAGTGGGATATATTTCCAATCACACATTGTCCCAAATACGCATAAAAGTGGAATCACAAGCCATGCAGTTTCTCTTGTTAGCACTTCTCCTCCCTTCTTCCACAAGAGCAGTTCAAACATGAATGGCTAAAAATCCTAGTTACAATTTTAAAAATATGGGGACCCCTACTAATAATGTATTCACTACCGGTAGGGACTAACAACAATTATTTTGAAAAAGGTAGTAGTGAAAAACAATTAACCAAGTGCCAAAGAACCTAGGGAAACAACTAGATTAACATACTCAGAGACATGTGACCATGATTAAACGAGACCAAACATGATGTATGTAACAAAAAACTTTTATAAATTCATTTATCTTTTTTTCTTCATTTTGTTTGGATATATATTTAAAAATACAATTCATAGATTAAATCAAAAAAGGACATATAATTATTGCAACACAGAGAAATTTAACACAAAAAATAAAAATAAAAATAAAGAGCCCAAATGAGTTGGTTGTAATTTATGGGCAGATGAAGTTAGCAAAGCGGTAGATGAAAACTCAACGCGCGTTTCGGCTATTGCCTTCTTCAGGAGTCCGTCATTTGCAGGCAGGACAAAAATAAACATACACTGAAAGGAAGATAGCAGAGAAGAGAGTGGTAGCATATGTTGGTTATCACTTAGACAAAAGTGTTTTTTGAGGTAGTTGGTGGGCCAGGCTTGGTGATAAATTGAAAATGTAATTTCAACAGATATATACAAGCTGGCCGCTATTTTTCTAGTTTTATTAAAGCGCGATGACAGATCTTCGTAATAGTCGGTTTATTTGCGGTCACTCTGACTGAAGAGATGCAAAATTCGAACTTCGGAAGTCAGGAGCAGACGTTATTAGCTGGACTAGATGAGAAATAGTGGACCTCTGTGCCAGCTTTAAAATTAATATAGCGTAGTCAGAGTCAGTGCCTTAAGGGAATCCTTTGGTGATAGAGATTTGGTAGCTGATGTTCCATCATAACATTTTGCATCACGGATGTTTTTTAATATTATTTTTCTTCGCTAGTGAGACGGGGTATCTCTTTATGTGTCCATGCGCTGGATTCTGACTGCGTCTGAGGTGAGCAGTATAATTCTGACAGAATAGATAACTAGGTCCGCAGTTGGGGGTCTGATACACCGGAGCCACTGGCCGCAATCGGATTGATCGATTTTTTTATCGACCTGCTCAAGGTTCATGTGACCTCAGTGACAGAGTCACAGTGACTGGAACACTGTTGCTCTAGGGTAGGCCTGCCTGTAAGACTGGAGATGAACTTCAGTATGGATTGTGGTGGACAGGCCTTCAAGGTTAACCCAAAATTGACACCACTAGGGTACACCTGCTTGTGCTAAGACATCACGCCTTCTAAGGTCTAGTGGGGCCTTCTAAGGTCTAGCATGGGAATAAGCTCCCTCAGGAGTGGTCTGGTGGACTGGTCATGAGGGCTGAACCCGGTTCCCCAGTTCCAAATTCGACAGCTCTGGCCATAGTGCCACATCCTCTGCCCCACTAAACACCATACTGCCCCACTGAGAGAAACTCGCACTGACTTCAGCTACAACTTAATTGAGCCCACTATAAACACTTGGATGTGGCTGAATTCAAATTATGAACTTGATAAGAGTAATATGCTGCCTAAAAAAAAAAGTGAAAGCAAACTCTCATAGGGAATGCAAGATTAAGTAAAGCATGTGAAATGTAAGAAGAAACAACATGGTCACCTTAAAGATCTCTCACTCACTATTCAGAAATCAGCGAGTGGTTTTACCTAAAGTTGCTTTATTTAGCTATGTATTTATTTTTCATATTTTAAACAATTTCTCTCCATGCCGAGGCTGCACTTTGGGATAGAAAAATGTCAGAAAAAGGCATTTCCCCGCAAGATTGTTTTTCTTTTTTGGATCAATTTCACATGGAAGCAAATAAATGAAAGAAGGAAGGAGAGGGTGAGAACCGTTTCTTCATGTCACGGTTTTCATTAACCCCTTCAGCGCTAATGACAAGGGTAACTCGTCATGGACTTTCCATTGATTTCAATGAAAAGTCAATGGAGCTCATCGAACACCCTTAGCAGCCAAGTGGTTAAGTGAGGCGCAAGACAGAAAGAGATGGAATAGTAGGAAGAGAGGGGGGGGCAGCTGCCAGCACAGAAAAGAAGAGGACATTGACTGTTTCTTCGCTGGGCAGTAAGGAAGAGACAGTCCTTTTCCATCTCTGCCCGTCCCCGACCATCCACGAAAGCAAGCCGAGCCTTATCTGAATACCTTTGCTATTTCTGCCGTCCTGGGACACAGTTTTGAAAAGAAAAAGTAGGGGAAGTGAATCATTTAATAAAAGAACTAGGGGCACACGGTGCCCTTCCGATCCCGCCCACTTCGATCACTGTGTGGACCATCCTTTATTACTTATGCCTGTGGGCTTTACTAATTAACCCTTATTTTAAAATAAAGTACCTTTCTTCCATTATACCGTCTGCTTTTGACTTAAGAGCGTTATTTGTTAAACACATTCAAATACGTGGCGCCTTTAGCGGTCTAACATAGGGGAAAGTGCAGTCACTACGAAGCAACTGTGACTCGCATTATTAACATTAACTAAGAGTTCGTCAGATTCTCATATGTCTTGGGTGCCTTTATGTGCCTTTGAATTTAAAAGTATGAAATGTGAAGTAACCGCTCAGATAATACTATACCGTATGTAAAAGTACTCCGCTCAGAAGGGTGTATAAAGAGATCTGCGACGAATGGTGTCAGAGCTCCAGTGGCGCAATCGGTTAGCGCGCGGTACTTATACAGCAGTACAAAGCAAAGCAATGCCGAGGTTGTGAGTTCGAGCCTCACCTGGAGCACATACTTTTTAAACATCACATTAGAACCGTGAATGTTTTAGAATGTTTGTCATGTAGCAAACTGCCACTCTTCCGAATCTGCCTTGCACTCTACAACATAAATAATTTTACGATATAGTCATGCTTAGAAAAAACAGGAGCCTTATACACACGCTATACCCGCTACACACTGACAATTCATTTTTTTTGGGTCGCATGACAATTCCCCACCAACCTGACACTATATATATATATATTATAACCATACAAAAAACAAGTATTAACCTTTTACTGTACTAACACTAGTAAAAAGCATATATTTAAAACTCCATGTGACGATGGCATTTTAGTCCTGAACGAATTAATAGCCAGTAACTTTGCATGTGACGTACATAATGAGCAACACAACAGTTCCTAAAATGTATTACTTTTAATTTTCACTCTGCGCCGCAATGCTTAGAATACCTGCACCAATCAGTAAATATCGAGACATTCAAAGATGGCGGTTTCAAATACTCCTGTAACAGCAGAGCTTCGCCTTTTTTCTGTTTTCATAGTTTAAAATGCCAGCTCAAACTGAAGCACCGAAGGTAGGTAGCACTCCAGGAGTATTTAAGAATGAAAGAACCCTGGGGTTCTGATATACCGATTTGAAAATAATTGTTTAATACATCCACAGTGAATTGTCATGGGTTTCAGAATCTACTTTCGTAGCCACGCCCTTCTCAAACGGCAGTCGTCCTTGGCTCGTGGTTGGGTCTCAGAAGACACTTTCGTAGCCACGCCTCTCGCAAACGTTAGTCGTCCGCGCATCCATCCTTGGAGTTTGACACACAGCCAAGCCCATTTTTTTTAGACCCATCCAGTATAAAAATTGACTGGGGGTTTGGTGCTTTTTGCAATATTTTGATATCCCCCTGGAGTTGTGAATTTCTTTTTCTTCGGCTGTCTTCGTAAAATAAGCGTCTCCCTGTGAGGAACAGACAGAAGGAACGGATCACTGCTCCAAGGGAGCGTTATGGGCTAAACAGTGTTTTACTTTGTAAACTAATAAGTGCCTGGACCCTGACCACGGGGCCACTGCAGCTTGCACCATTCATTGCCCTTGACATCTCTGCCAATGGGTACCAAAACCATTACTAATCCTCTCTCTCACCTGCAAGTGCAACAGTTCAGGTTATTCCAGATCCCCAAAGATAAAGGAATGATTGGGGAGCCAGGTATTAGTACTTTTAATGTATATTGTATTCATGAACAGCCGTTCTGCTCATCTTTAAATCAGCTAAACAGCGCCAACAGACTGTCATAAGTGCGATGTTGACAATTAAATGCCAGGTGCCAGCACCGGACACCAATTACACACAGGTGCCGAATACTGGAAACCACTGGCTCAAATTAAGCACTTTACACGATTATAAAATGGAATAAACATCTGTGGAAAACAACTTTAACTGGGGAGTGTGATATTCCAGGTATGCTTGTGCACGTGAGACCTAGGGTTACACCCACGGACTTTCCCTGGGGGCTGCAACCGTCTTCTAGGGATTGGGAGGGGTAGGCCTAACTACTAATGGCAGAGCAGCAATAAGGTACGTCTACACAGATGCTCTGTTCGTGCCGTCAGTCACGTGTGCTGACGTCACCCTTTATTAAATACTCCTCGGTCCGAGCCCGGCCCTGGGAGTTGAATGCAATACAAAGTATGGTAGCGGCCGGGGGGCTCACTACATCCCATCCAACCTAAGAACTTGAAACCAAACCATTAAATACAATGTCACTCTGTCAACTGACGGAGACCACTCCCTGAACTAGTCCCCTCAGCATAGAACTTGATCGGCATTCCTTCTGGAGCTCTTAACACACTAAGTCTCGCAGCCGGGTGCTCGGCGCTGGATTGTTACGCACAGTGGTAGAAGTGGAGGGGATCCGAAGGGCAAGGCGTTCCCCCAATTTTTAAAATTTAGCACAGTCCGTTCCCCTACTTTATTTTAGACATGCATCACAGGACGGCACGAATGGAACGAATTAAAAAATTATTGAGTGACCGTCCAGCCCTGTGTGTTGAACATAAAGGAAGGCGTCTGCAGTTGCCACAACCTCCTCCCCCTTCCCCTCTGTGTCTGGGGCAGTGGTCTGCAAAGCAACATTGTAGGAGCAATCAACTAGCAGGGGAAAACGGCTTCCTTTGGTGGCCCTGCTGCTAGAGAGTGATTCACATCTCATTTAGTGAAGAGGCCGCCTGCCTGCCCCCACTGTGACCAATACAATGGCCACATCGTAAGTCCGAATGAGGTCGCACACTGCTCGTCCCATCAGCGTGTGACCTCGGAGCATGATGGTCGATGTGGTCGGTATCAGCGGGTGCGCTTCTACCCGAGTTTAGAGTCTTGAGGGTGTTCACTGGTGTGCTCGCCATCCCTGGACACGTGTTTCGCGTTCATTAACGCTCATCAGCAGGGATTAGGCGTGTGCACGGGGTTGCTGCGTGGGCTGCCGAAAATATTCATAGGTCCAGATACCTCTTAAGGCGCGCAGGTGCGTTGTCTCGAGGTCGTCACCTCCAGCGGCTCATGGGAGCCTGTATAAATAGTAAGTCCGAATGAGGTCGCACACTGCTTGTCCCATCAGCGTGTGACCCCGGAGCATGATGGACGATGTGGTCGGTATCAGCGGGTGCGCTTCTACCCGAGTTTAGAGTCTTGAGGGTGTTCACTGGGCCACATCAGGATGCATTTTAGGAACCATCCTAGACCTCATCTGCCCTTTATTTTCAGGCTCACACAGACTGAACACCACAAGGAAAGAAAGAGCACTCCACTGTGGAATTCCTGGCAGACTATATCCAAACCGTGGCTCTTTAAAAAACAAGCATTTACAATGCAATAAGTCTATTGTAAATGACAATACCTTTTATTATTGCAGGTTTTTTAAACATAAATAAAAGGCATTGTCATTGACAATGCCAATAGCTCAAAATCTCGCAAATGCGAAGCCTATTGCAATGCAAATGCTTGATGAAGTTTATTTGATAAAATCTGCAAATTATGGATTATGTAGGATATAAAGTTGAGGTCAACTACATTACTACTTAATTCAGTTAATTTTTTCTGGCTACTGGAAGTATGTGATTGTGCTGGTGTGGAGAGTTCCCTCATAATTATGAATATGCTGCACTTGCATAATAATTGACCATCTCTGGCATAATATACAGCTTTGACCCAAAACAATGTTGTTTCTAGTTTGAGTTGATGTGAGATCCGTAGGAGAAAGCACCCAATGTGGTGTCGCAAAGTGTTAGATATATTGGAAAGAACTAACCAATCAACTTTAGTTACTGATTGCAGCATTCGGATTATATTGCACTGGTACTAATGAGGTAAAATGTACACCCTGGCAGTGTTCATTAGTGTTAAAATAACAGCATGGGGAACTAATCATGTCACAGGATGCATTGTGTTATACCGCATCATTTCTGATTTTAATTTAGACAAGTATGCTTTTATAACCCGGAACTCCTTCGTCCTTCTACTCTGCTGTATCACCATAAGTCAGATGAGTGACATCTTCTGCTGTCCTTCTGGGACACGCACTGCATTTCTAATGCATCTTGGTCACGATTTGTGACATTCATAATCACCCTCACTTGCTTAGGGAGACCAGCAATAGCCAGTAATCAAATATATTTAAAGGTGGGGAATAATGGTAACTAGTTCAGCTGCATTAGTATAAACAATAAATGCATTCTACGATCTGTAGTGCTAACATTAGCACTGCAAATTGGGTCTGCTTATAAGTCCGTAGCACATTGTGTCTAAGCTTAAATATGGTCTGTGGAATTTCAGTGCAATTTTACCAGAAATTCACTAATATTTATCAACATTAAATGTTATCGGTCAAATCAATGTTATCTTCCTCAGCCCAGCTGTGAAACAGGAATACATCGAAGCTTAGAAACCTTGCATGGAGTGCAATTTGCAAAACGTGCAGATTGAGTATTGCGTAACATTGTAGCATTTATATAGTGCTTTTACCACTCTGTGCATGTGGGGGTGCTGCAGCACTTGCCCGCAGACATGCCTGGCAGGCTGTGTGGCTGATAGGGTTATGATCCCATGTGGGAAGTGCTTCCTTGTCATGCGTGATGACCTCAGAGGTGCGGTTAACCAGTTATGGGACGCAGGATTTAGCAGTGTGTCTGATGGATGAACTGTGAGAGAAAAGTATCTTAGCCAGTGCCTGTTTTTATTCTGATGTTAAGAGTTTTGTCATGAGTCAAATCCCGTTCTACCCAAATCACCATATAAAGAAACAAGAACAAGGAGTAATATTGAGCGGTTGTTATATCTGTGTTTTTGACTGTTAACATCCACCTCTGTACGATTTTACAACAATCTCACACTTCCCATTGGAACCTTCCTACATTTTACTGCCTTTATCTTTTTTAATATAAGGGCTCAGAAGAAAATGCTTTTTGATAGATAAATAAATGAATTATCGGCTGACTATATTCTGACCAGGAATGCACCTTAATCCCTCATCCAATTCTTGCAATATCCCCGCTGGTGTGCTGAGAAACGCGGGTGTATCAGCAGTTCTATTACAAGGCCTGAGTGGAACTCGTGTCTGGTCCTCGTGGCTCCAGGACAACCAACGGCCCCTCTGGCTGGCGTTTCGCGGTCTGCTCTTCACTCTCTTGGTTTTCATTGCCTGTCAGCATTAGCTGCTCTATCTTCTGCCCTAATCCGTGACTTTAAATTGGTTGTGGTGATATTTTCATCTCTTTAGCCCTATTATTAAAGATAAAAAAAAAAAGAAACAGAGCACGGTGTCCATGCAGCAGCTGTCGTTTTGGGTGCGCTGCTAATACAAAAAGCAGCCGCCATCGTCCCCACCAGTGTCAATAAACAAAATAGTGCTCACCCACCTATAACGCAGACAATGTAACAAACTAAAGGTACAGTCCTTATGGCAGTAACAAATGCAGACAAGGCAGTACCATGGAGGGACTAACAAGCCTATTTATGAATCAGAAGCCATATTTTACAAAGGACAATGACACAAAGCCAGTGACAAGTATGTCTACCAGAATTGATGGCATGTGAATCCTACACCTCGTAGTCCCCTTTGTCTTGTATAACATTTTCTGAACACTGAGTTACACATGTATGATTCATTGTCTCTGTATGTGTGCATGATGTAAAGTGCTCTAAGTCCCTACACTGGCATGAGAGGTGCTATAAAACAAATGAAATACATATGAGAGAGGGGCTATGGAGAGATGAGGGGCAGTGTTGGAGGGTGATAGTGAGGGAATCATTGAAGAGACCCAACAAGATTGTTGGATCCTGGTGCATTGTAAGGTCATCCTTTACTGTGCTATGAATGTTAATAACATTAAATATATAATAAAATGTGTTGTAAAATGCACCATTTATCTAATTTTTTTCCAAAATCTTCTTGAAGATTGAACACCCTCTCACCCATGTCCCCTTTGTAGTGGTCAGGCTCTCTTGCTGCGTTTGCTCACAACACACGTACAGGAGGATGGACAAAATTTGCCAGGGCTGCTTTAGGTTCCCAGTTCCGCCCTGTCTGGCACCAAATTAAAGTGCCCCTTTTAACAAATGAGATATCTAGAAAAGCATTGGCAAAGCCAATAGGTCTTGCTTTTGGGACCTCTTAGGTTTGAGATTTTTTTTGTGACACTTTACAGCATCATTAACATACTATTGTGTCACTAAAAAAAATAAAGTTGGATATATTCTACACTTCCCAAATGAAAATATAATTTGGATTTTACTCTCAAGAGGTCTCTCAAGTTTTTTGTGGGTAGGAGAGTTAGCCAAGTCGGATAGTTCAAAAGGTATCCTTTGCAGAACACTTGAATATATAATATCGATGTTTGAGAAGCTAGTTGGCTGACAAGAATGTGGAGGAGCCCTTGTGGGTTTCCGTGAGTAAGATCAGATTCTCCTGAAGAGTTCCTTTATCTTCTGAGCCCTACTTAACCCCTTCCTTGCTGTTCACGAAAGCAACAAAGGCACACCTGTGTACAGGAGAAGCCCTGTATTCATGTCCTCAACATTTGAGGCAAAACACACTCATTGAATTCTGATCAATGAGTATAAAACCTTTAAGGTAACCATGTCTTTCCTGCACATATTTAGCATGCTTTATGTAATCTTGCATTAGTGTTTGCTTTTTCTTTGATGTTGTTGATTTTTTTCAGGCAGTGCATAATATGAATTGAGTCACATTCAGGGGTTTATAACTGGGCACAATTGGGTTGTAGCTGCGGGCATTGCAAGTTTATCTCAGTGGGGCAGAAATCTATTCGGGGGGGAGAGGATGTGGCATTATGGCCAGAGCTACCAAATTTGAAACTGGGGAACCAGGATCCGGTTTCATGACCAAACCACTCTTCTGAGAGAGCACCTTCCCCTACTAGACCTTAGAAGGCTTTGTTAGACCATAGAAGCTGAAATGAAAACAAAGGCGAGCAATTGCGGACCAGGTAACCGCACTTTCCTGCTATGTTCAATTTATAATTATATCCACAGGTAGTTCAGATCAGTGTGCCCATGCAACTTCTGCAGCTGCCGTTGTTGGGTGCCAGCTGCCAGGCAGAGAGAGAACTAAAATAAAGTTGGAGTGGTGAACTACTCAGGTGAAATTTCTCAATAAGTCATATAGGCCTGTTTTGTTTTGGCTATAAATCCTTTATTCTCAATGTCACACGACAGTAAACAGTTCCAGCCAACACGTTTTGTTTATTTGAAAATGAACTTCTTTAGGGCAATGGATGGTGTATGTTCGGTGGGGAGAGATGATCTTTATATCCCCATATGTTACCTCAAGAGTGAAAAACGAGCTAGTTCAGGTGTGCTTGCAATGTTAGTTACCAAACAATATTTGTTGGGGACACGCAAATTGGTGCGATAGCGAAAACCTCCCTGGCCAGCAATTCGTGGTTTCGAGGTGCGGAACGCATATGTCCGTCCTGCTCAAATCCGGCTCGGTTAACGTGGCTTATTGAGAAATTTTACCTGGGTAGTGCACCACTCCAACTTTGTTTTAGACCACAGAAGCACTAGTCTCTTAGCACCAGCAGGTGGACCCTACTGGTGGCAAGTGTGGGTTAACCTTGAAGGCCTGTACACCACAATACATACTGAAGTTCACCTCCATTCTTGCAGGCAGGCCTACGAAGCAGTACACCTTAGATAAACAGAAATGTTGTCACCGAGGTCCCAGGACCCTTTAGGCCAGTCTGCCTCGACCATTGGTGCCTCCATTGGCCTTGTTCCAGCAATAGTAGTGAAACTCACCAGGGATCTGCAATCCAGCATGCACATCAAACTAAGGGGCATATCTACAAGGACCTTGCATCCTGTTTGCATCATGGAATGTGGTAAATGCAAGACGCAAATCTCCAAGTCATATTTATGAAGCCACTCATAGCTACTTTGCATGGCTTTGAATGGTTTCATAAATATGGAGTAATGCTCCACAGTGCAAATTGCCGCTTTGCCTTCCTCTGCACAAGGAACACGTGTCGGTGGTTGTTCCCATGCAACTTCATGGTTTTTGATGCATTCCTAGATTTACAAGGACTTGTAAACCTGGGAATGTATCAAAATCTTACGCCTCCCCAAAGGACATACAACAAGGAGAATTATATTTATTTCTCCCAGTTGTTTTCTCTTTCTATATGTGCAGCACACATAGAAAGAGGAAAAAGCCTTTCAGGATTGGTTTTGTGCAGGAAGGCGCCCCTTCCTGCACAAAAACATTTCTGCATGCAACAGGGTGCCTGCATCGGCGCTAGGCTGAAAAAACAGCACCAGCATGGAGGGAAAAGACAGAAATGGAAAGTATTGGATAAATGCAATGCATTCCTGCCCTTTCCCTGTTACACAGGGCAGCATAGCAAAATAACTTGCCGCGCTGCCGTGCGCTACCATTCCCGTAAATATACCTCTAAGTTCGCAAACTTCACGATCACCCTGCTTCATGCACAAGCACTTTTAATATGTGGTGCCTGTTTTGGGGGCACTGCAATTATGCAGCAATGGAGGACAACATTATGTTGCAATGTTGACTAAATTATGCAGCAAAGAAAGGCTGCAGCATAATGTGTGGAACATTTTCTGATACTTTATTATTTTGACTATTTTACACATACTAACAGTCTCTGCACAGCTTTTGCCTCATTAATACCAGTTTAACATACAAGTGCATCAGGGAGAATGGTGACCAGTCAACCTTTGTAAAGGGCCTTCTAATTCACAGAAACACAAGTCAAGTGTTTTGCTCCATTTGGTCTAGTTAGTTCGAACCATCATATTATGCAGCAGATGGTGCATTATGTGGCAAACACAGGAGAGCTATAATTATGTGGAAAACATTTGCAAACTAGGATATTTTGGCATTCATGTTTGAACTTCCTCTTGCAGTCTCTGTTGGATGGTATTTCTAGACATCTACACTGCTTGTGGAGAGACAAAGGATGAAGTTGTCTAATACTGATTGGAGAGGATAGTAATCTGAATGGGAGAACATAACTGATTGTGATAATCCGAGGACCACTACCTATATCAGACTCCACCACGGTTTGAGTCTCATAATTTCAGAATTGATAACATTGCAATTCTCATTGGTAACAAACTTGAGTAGTAATTACACAAACTACTAATATATTAATTGTATCTCATTCATCTGATATTCCTAAAAGCATCTGCAAAATTGACAGGTTTGGGTTGTTTTAGGTGTATTTATTCATTTTTGAGTTCTATTTCTAAATACATTAACTGGAAATTAGGAGGCATCTAATGCTGGCTTCATGACGCTGCGGGAAGCACATAAAAACGTAGGACTACAATTTTGCATTGACCGAGGGACACAGAATGATGTAATCAACAGTGCTCCTCAATATGTGGGGCCTCCTGCCATTGAATGTAAACCCACATATTTATATTTATCGTGTTGTGGTGGTTATCTATCTTCAAGTCTGTTTGCCCTCCTCTCCATACAGAAAATGCAGTCAAGTTGATAAAATTGTGGTCAGCTCTTTGAGAGCTCTGCCTTAATCTTTAGTGCGCGCACTGGTGTGGAAGTGTTCACCACGTGTATTGAGGTGCACACGCCCTGGTGCATGGGTCTATTTCTGGTTATTATCTGGCAGTGTCTTGCTGATTCTGAAGACTGCACGTGAGGGGCAGTGCTCTTGACTCCCACGGCTGTAGGTTGGAGCTTTAATGAATGCCATGATGGAGGCCCCCACACCCATCCCTCTATACTCTTGTTCTGGTACGCCCTGATGGGCATTGGTGCCAGCTGGGTGTTGCCTTTAAACCTATTATTCATTATATACTGTGAAACGTGCTTAAGGGAGGCCCTGTTTGGAAGGAAGTGAGCTTATCTGTGGGCTTGAGCCATGTGTTTGTCCAAGCCAACCACACGGAAACCGTCACAAAAGAGGGACGTGTTCAGGAGAGCATATGTGTATTTTGAATGTGTGCATAAGGGAGAGTTGCTCAGTTTCATGGCCCTTATCCTCCCACCCCCACCTGCTGAAGCTAAAACGTGCATGTGATGGTTGCAGGGTATCCCGATCGCCCACCTGGGCACACTGGTGATGCCTCCATTCTCTGAAAGCTTTTGCAGTGACCTGAGGAGGTCTCAGCTCATTCTCTTTTTGGAAGAATCCACTTTCAGAATAGAGGCTGTGCCGCCCAGGAGAAGGTAAACAACGCATCACTAGCCTGGAAGGTGAGACCTGTGGCACAACAGCCGCCTCACGCCCCGCGGTACCCCCAATCCATTAGAAGACAAACCATCTTTCAACTGAAGAGTGGGGATCCATAATCTAAGAATCACTCAGATCACCTGCCCCCACAAACAGAAGAGGGATCACTGCTCACAATGGACAAGTCTTGTTAACTGAGAGCCGCATACGGCGGTGTCTTAACTTTACACTTTCCATATATCTCCTTCCAAAACGCACAAATAGAAAGCATGGTTTTGCATTTCTTTTCACAGCATGTACAAACAGACCCCTGTGCCCCATGTGAATTTACTCAAGCCCCTCTCATTCACAACCCCCCTGTCACTTAGTAATTAGGTTGCGCCTAGGTGGCTCCAACGAAGGTCTACATACTGTGGGTTTACTCACCGGTATGTATACATTGAAGTTTGCGCCCATCAAAATATTGAATATATATTTGGCGAATGATCCTAATTCGTTTTCATACATTATAGGTATTAACCGATGGTGATACGATTCACGAAACTCTATCTCCATTTTTATCCTGCCTACAATGATGTATAATCAAATTGAAAGTAGGCGCAACCTAATTACTAAGTGAGGTATGATTACCCAATGATTCTTTCAATAGATATTTCTGATGATTTTTTTAACAAATTTTAAAATATTTTAAATGATTTAGTATGACTATAACATTGCCTAATGATGGATGTATGATTACAGAAATTATAATGCAATATGACTGTAATGTAAGTGATATATGATATGCTTAAACAAAACAGAGGGGTTAAACTTTGTCAATAAGATGTGATTACTAAATAAACTGTATAGGTCAACAATATGGAGTGTGATTCTAACAAAGGTTGTCATCAGCAGCACTTATAAATGTTAAATTCTAAGAATAACTAATTGCTCTTTACCATTTAGAAAACTGTCCTGAAGAAGGTGAACATCACTGTGGGTCACCGAAACGCAGCGTCAACTTTGTTTTCTGTATTGTAAACATGAACTGTTGTTTTTTTAATACTGTAATGACTGTATATTTTAATGTGTGAACTATTTTTAAATTTTGTTAAATAAATTGAGAATTTATATATTTGCAATTTTTGGTATTTTCCTGGTTTTTATCATTTAGTGTTTTCCTGACGATTTGATTCTCTTGCTGTATACTATTGGACAAGTTTAAGTCAATCCCCTTTGTAATCTGTTAGTCTGCCTAAAACAAACACACACTTGTGTTTACACACTGGGACACTCTAGTTTTTCCAACCTGTGCTTACCCTGTCCCTATTTTCGAATAGTAGGGTTCCTCCCTCCTTTTTTTAGACTACATCCAGTATACCACATTAGAAGCACCATTGCCCAAACCCATAGGTAAATTCCCTACTGAACCCACACAAAGAAGGCCAAAAGTAGCCCAAAAGCCCCAACCTTCCAGAAACAGAGTATAACCCAATCACCCAACTCCATTATGGAGGACCTCATTATACACCACGTGCAGAGACCAGAGAGACATGCACTTGGCAATGGAAACATCACCATTAGCCACAAAACCCCATAAACGTATTAAGCATCCACTTACCCTCACATTGCATGCAGCTCATGCAGGTCAAAAGGACACCCCCGCACAGAGGAAATGGCACACACACATACACACACACACAGGGCTCGACAAATCCACTCGCCCGCTCGCATTTGCGAGGGAGAATGGATGAGGACGAGCTATTTTTAGGTCCTACTCGCCCTTTCTGGCGAGTAGGAAATCAAACTAACTTTTGTCCTCTGTCTTTAAAAACAGAGCAAAAGTGACAAGATAACACGATTTAAAGGCATTTTTATTGCTCACAAAGGAAATGAGCAATAAACATGCCTTTAAATCTTGTTATCTTGTCACTTTTGCTCCGTTTTCAGAGACGGAGGTCAAGTGGGTTGGAGTCAGGTCGAGGGGATTTTCAATGGTACTAGACCTGCAGGACTAGTACCATTTTTCGGATTTGTCGAGCCCTGACACATACATGGAACTGAAGCAGCCCACAGAGAAAAGTACTCTCCCTGCCATAGCGAGGAGAAGGGGGACCAAAGCACTCCCAAAATAACACGAAAACAGCTTAAACACACCATTCACTAAATAGTGCCACCACTCCCTTTTAGTACCCCACCAAAAAGTTTTGTGCACAGTGAAGCTATAGAGTGCACTCCTAAAACTGTCTAATTATGTGTTTTTTCCAAGCTAAGTAAGTTGACTTCATGGACAGTTTTTGATAAAAAGTCTTTTTTTTGCACCACACCAAGTCAAGACACCCCTGGGCGCCCAGACGACAGACATCTCTCCTGAAGACCATCCTAAGACCTACAAATGTTTTCCCAAGTTACATATTGTGGTGTTCTTGTATACTCTCTGTTTAGCATGGGTGCTCTAGTTCCCCTCAGAGAAATCTGCCTAGTTTCTTGTAACCTACCTTGACATTCTTGTAATGCTCCTCTCCTCCCTCACTTACACTTATACTGAGCCAAATGGTAGCATTCCTCACACACTACACAGCACACTCCTATACAACACATGATATCAGCCGTAGGTGCTCAAACCTCAAACAGGTTGTCTTACATATGTTTGCTGATACCCCATGCTGTAGGCGCAGATAGGCTTTACGTATCGCAAGAGATAGCCCCTGAGAAGGCAAAATGTCGAGTCCACCTGCACCTATGAAGGATTAGGGCCAAGATACAACCCAATAGAGTAGAACCCCATAGAGCAGTAGTACACATCACCCGGTGTGAGATCAACCCTACAGCACTGTACCTTTTTGCTGAACCTAGCGACATTCAAACCAAGCTAGACAGGATGCACAGAAGGGGCACTATAGGGGAGGACACTGTGTGGCCCGAGACTTCATAGAAAAGTGGTTCATGGTGGTAGCAAGACCACTTCACCAGTGCACAAATATGTCTGCTCCTGCCTCCATCTGTGGTCCCAGGGTGACCCTTTACAAAATGTCAGTGCCTTTCCATTCACCTCAACGACTCTAGGGGAAATGGATCCCATGGATGGAGGGTCAAACACCAGCACAGGCACCACATGCCAGGAAATCTGGAATACCAAGATTAATAGGTACACATGGTTGGAAGGGGGCGGGCAACCCCTTATTGTATGTAAACTTACTCTGTATTCTTTGTGTTTCAGAGGTAAAGGAACCATACTCCTTGGTTCAAAGGAGAACTGTGAAGCAATACTGTGTATACCGGACCTGCAATTGGGCACCTCCACATTGATGGATATGTACTGGCAGGGTGGTGAGCTTGCCTACATCCACCTCGTTCCCAGAGGGTGTTGTCGTTGCACCCTCGTGACTATATGTTTATGTTTATGTTTTGGCGATTTTTATAGCGCGCAAATACCCAGGGGTGTCTCGGCGCTGACTGATCAGACAATGGCTATAGCAGATCTTAATGTGGGAACAGCCAGGTTTTTAATTTCTTCCTAAAGTTAAGGAGAGTTGGGGCAGTTTTGATGGTGAGAGGGAGTGAATTCCATAGTCTGGCTGTGGAGATCACAAAGCATCTGTCACCCCAGTTAGCTTTCTTAGTGCGTTGGACTCTGAGCAGATGAGCTGAGGATGAACGAAGGGTTCTGAGGTTTTCAAGTGGACGGAGGGCGTCTTTGAGTTGTTGATGGCTTTATAGGCAATGCACAGTGCCTTAAATTTTGTACGGCTCCTGACAGGGAGCCAATGAAGCTGTCGGATGTAAGGAGTGATGGAGGTGAACTTGGGAATGCCCAGTAAGATTCTGGCTGAGGCATTCTACACTAACTGAAGCCTATTAAGAACTTTTTCCTGTGCATTGAGAAGGAGGGCATTACAGTAGTCTGTTCTGGCAAAAACAAGGGTGCTGATCAGAGTTTTACCAGCTGAAGTGGGAAGGTAAGGAAGAAGCTTCTTGATCTTCTTCAGAATGAAGAAGGAGGTGGAGACTACGGAGTTGACGTGATGGTGAAAGAGCAGTCTGTCATCAAATATGACTCCAAGGTTGTGAACCTTATTAACAGGTTCTGGTGGAGGTCCCATCTCATTGGGCCACCATAGGGGGGACCAGGCAGGTTCCAGTTTCCCGAATGTCATAACCTCTGTCTTTTCAGAGTTTAATTTTAGACAGTTTGAGGACATCCAGGAAATGATGGCAAACATTCCCTCTTGAAAGTTTGCTTCAACACCCAACCGTGGTCACCCCTCGAGAAGATCTATATAAGTTGTCCCAACAGCCGCTACAGAAGAAAACAACTCAGTTGCATCAGGCTTGAAGAAGATTAACTGAAAATTATTTTGGATGGGCAGTAGAAGGACAATACAGAAGAATTTAGAATGTTGTCTGAAACTCATGTAACCCCAGAGGGTCCATACCCTTCTTCACCTTGCAAACAAAGGTGAATGCCCACTGATTACTGATAACCAGGTGGGAAATACTTAATATGATCAACAACAGTAAGCTCTGCCCATCCGCCTCCTGGTGATACAACATCGGTATGTGTTGGACTTGATGACCACAATGGAGGGTGGTGTTTGTCAAAATTGGTATTTCCTGTTGTACATTTATTCCTAGAAATGATCTTGAAAACAGAACTCTTGCACTTCACATCCACGCACTGCATTGACTGCAAACTGGCATGAAGAAGAAGGGAGGTGCCCCTGAGCAGGGCTGGTTTCATAGCATGTTTTCCTGGCTCCCCTTATGAGTGTCCAAACTGTTCACATCATTGCTTCCGTTTATCATTCTTGTACTACTGTTGTATGGCTTCCTACAAATGGAGGCTTCCTGCTGTAAAAACGCATTCCTCAAATTAGGTAGTATGCAAATAGCTGGAGAAATTATAGCAGACACTACAGAAACACACAAACCCTCAAATAGTTTGACTGTCATGACATATGAGAAAAATGATGTCGTTGAAAATTCAACTAGAGGGGGAATGATATTATCGGTGAATGCGATGTCAATGTACACCATGATGTATGCATGTATAAAAACTTAATATCAATATACGCCATAATCTATGCACGCATGTCATGCGAGATAGCGTCATAAGGACGCGCGAGGATGCTTTTTGGTAAGATCGAGTTGCCGAACACGCAGAAACTGCATTCTTGCACAGAATAACTCGCGAGCATGTTAAAACCATAATAAATTACCATTTTGGTTAGGAAAAAAAAGGCAAAAAACCTTAAAGTTGTACCTTTGGCTTTATTTTTAGGGGGGAAGGACCCCTCTTTTTGTTTCTACTCTTGTTTTGCAGAGTAAGGAGGAAGGGCTCTTGAGTTTACAACTTCCTGTTCCTGTCCACCAGGCTCCTCCCAGTGCTTTGTCCATGTGGTGCTCACTTTCCTTTGGATTTTGAGCTGGAAGGATCACTTTCTGTCTGTGTTGGCTGCATTACTGATTTACCTTGGATTTAATGAGGACTTTTTGAATTGGAATTCTCTTTTTCAAGTAAGTTTGTGTAATGTATGAGTGATGTAGACTTGTGCTTGTTTGATTTGATTTTTTTTAACAACAGTATTCAATCCTGGAATTAAATTATTGATGGAGGCCTGTACTTTCATGAGGTCCCAAATTGTAAATTTTTTCTAACATTGCATTTTGTGGAATTTAAAATGTTTCTAATTTTTAAGCCAATATGTGACCCTAGTAGCTAGTACCCCATGTAGTTAGTGTGTAGGCATGCATGAGTTCATTTTATTAACTTTCTGTGGTTGGCCTGGCCATGTGTTGGCGGCCATTTAATGTTTCCAGCCACTTTGCTCTTGCCATAGGCCTCCAACCTTGTGGCCTACTCTGGCAGTAGGCCATAGGTACTACTCATAGGGTCATGAAAGTTAATCAACTGTTTTTGTGGTGTACCCTTAATGTGAAAAACATGGATGGCTTGGATTGATATAGAAAATCTTATTTTTATGTGTGGGGTATTTCTGGTTTTGGGTGTGTTTAAACTTTAAATACTCTGTCAATTTCTGCCATTAGGTAACCCTAGGAATACAGCTTGGGTAGTTTTGGTAACTTCGCACCATGTGAGCACGTGAACTTACATTTTTTGTCGTGTTCGCGCACTCAATGTACTTGCTCGGGAACGCGAACACGACTTTTTATTCCGTTCGCGCTGCCGAACATGCCGATTTAGCATTCTCGCGGACAATATGTCCCGAGTTGCATAAAAGTTTCTCAAAAATGTTGCAGGTCTTTCTTGTGCACCTAAAAATTCCTCATTTATGTTATGTTCTCATTTTGGTAGTACTTTTCTCTTTTTGGAGCATGGACCACTTCCATTTTCTCTCCTCTGTTATTTTTTTTTTTTTTTTGGGGTGGGGTGACCAATTTGGGCGGTGGTGTGGTGTGTCCATTTTCTGAAGCAAAGCATTGTCCCTTTGCCATAGGCATTATTGTCTGTCTTCTCTTTCTTGTCATGTTGTTGTTGGTGGCCAGGCCATGTGGTGGCGGCCATTTTGTGTATGCTTCCTTTGTGATTTATTTTGCCATGTTGTTGTTGGTGGCCAGGCCATGTGGTGGAGGCCATTTTGTAAAGTTGTCCATGTTGTTGTTGGTGGCCAGGCCCTATGGTGGTGATCTTTTTGTGTATGCTTCCTTTGTGATTTATTTTGCCATGTTGTTGTTGGTGGCCAGGCCATGTGGTGGAGGCCATTTTGTAAAGTTGTCCATGTTGTTGTTGGTGGCCAGGCCCTATGGTGGTGATCTTTTTGTGTATGCTTCCTTTGTGATTTATTTTGCCATGTTGTTGTTGGTGGCCAGGCCATGTGGTGGAGGCCATTTTGTATATACATCCTTTGTGATTTTGCCATGTTGTTGTTGGTGGCCAGGCCATGTGGTGGCGGCCATTTTGTGTATGCTTCCTTTGTGATATATTTTGCCATGTTGTTGTTGGTGGCCAGGCCATGTGGTGGAGGCCATTTTGTATCTACATCCTTTGTGATTTTGCCATGTTGTTGTTGGTGGCCAGGCCATGTGGTGGCGGCCATTTTGTGTATGCTTCCTTTGTGATATATTTTGCCATGTTGTTGTTGGTGGCCAGGCCCTATGTCGGCGGCCATTTTGTGTGTCCTTCCTTTGTGCTTTTGCCATAGGCATAGGCCTCCAACCTTGTGGCCTACTCTGGCAGTAGGCCATAGGTACTACTCATAGGGTCATGAAAGTTAATCAACTGTTTTTGTGGTGTACCCTTAAATGTGAAAATCATGGATGGCTTGGATTGATATAGAAAATCTTATTTTTATGTGTGGGGTATTTCTGGTTTTGGGTGTGTTTAAACTTTAAATACTCTGTCAATTTCTGCCATTAGGTAACCCTAGGAATACAGCTTGGGTAGTTTTGGTAACTTCGCACCATGTGAGCACGTGAACTTACATTTTTTGTCGTGTTCGCGCACTCAATGTACTTGCTCGGGAACGCGAACACGACTTTTTATTCCGTTCGCGCTGCCGAACATGCCGATTTAGCATTCTCGCGGACAATATGTCCCGAGTTGCATAAAAGTTTCTCAAAAATGTTGCAGGTCTTTCTTGTGCACCCAAAAAAACAGAATTTGTCATTTGGTTGTTGTTTTGGGAGCCTGGGCAGGGGTTTCTTTGTATGTGTTTTTGCGGTGTTATGTTTACAACCTCTGTCTTAGCCATGGGCTATTTATTCCTTGCACATTAACCTGTCATGTGCAGCAGGCATCCTCGTTTTTCTGTCCATATTGGTATCTATAGGCCTGCTTCACTTTATTGGTTCTTTCTGGACTTCATGTGGCCTTTGAGCTGTGGTGCTGCTGGACTGGTATTATTAGTCTTCTGTTTTGTCTTTTATACATTGACCTGTGTGTCTTTCAATTGTTCATGTTGCCTTACTGCTTGTTTGACTGATGTTGTTCTGCCTTCTTTACTTGTAGGTGCACAAAAAAGACTGAGGAGGTGCTGGTTGTTTTTTCATCCATCGCTCGTTCTACCGCCAGACGGACGTCCTTCAGTTGGACGCCACGTGTGGTGTGTGACTCATCTGACCAGACATCTCTGCAATTTGTGCTGCTGTGAGCTGACTGACATCAGAAGAAGATGGGCCCTAAGAAAGCTACCAGGTCCTCCACCACAAAGAAAGTTGCTGCGAAGAAGGAACAGCAGAAGGAAGTGTCACTTAAGTCTGGTATGGACCCCAAAACCTTTTTTGGCACCCCAAAAGGTACGCCTGCAGCAGCGGGGTCTGGGGTGCAAGCTGGGACCAGCACATCTGCATTAGTTGGGGCAAGCCAGCATCCCAGGGCCAAGCACATGATGAGGGTCGAAGAGGTAGCCAGCCTTCTGCTTGCGAGCAGTGATACTGAGCCAGAACTAAACTTATCGCTGTCTCAAAGTAGTACACAATCCACGCAAGATGGAAGTGCTCAACAACCACCGCCAGCAGTAGATGTTCAACAACCACAACCACCGCCCGCAATAGGAGTTGTTCACCCACAACCACAACCACTTCCCGCAACAGTTGTTGAACAACCACAACCACCGCCCGCAACAGTTGTTGTTGAAAAACCACAGCCCGCAATAGTACTTCCTCAAGAACAACAACCACCATCTCCGCACCAAATAGTAGTAGTTGTTCCTCCCGAAGTCGGGGCAGTTCAGGAAGTAGAGCCTCCTTCCGAGCAAGAAGAAGAGGAAGCCACTTCTGTAGGTGATCTATTTCCTTCGAATTCACCAAGGGAAAGGAGGGTTAGTGCATCGAGTTCTTCGCAAAGCATCCCTTCCGATGACCTTGATACGGATTGGCAGCCACAACTATCTGCGCATTCAAAGGAGAGACATCCCAAGAAGACCATGCTAGGAAAAAGGAAGTTTCCAGGCAGGCTTGAACTTATGGAGGTCGATGTAGGTGAGCAGGATACTGCTGGTGATAAAGACGGGTCTGACACTGTCATCATCACAAGCGTTATTCCTGGTGCAGAGGATGTAGAGACAAACATTTTCACCCTATCCAGAAATGCTGCAATGACTGATGAGCAGGTACCACGCATAACTCCTACACACTCAACACCCACAGTAACACCAGCTCCAATTTTTTCAACAGCGAAGGCCCGGCAGCATCCGACATCCAGCAGAAGCGCCACTTCAACAGAAGGAGGTAGTGGCAGTACTAGGACTGAGCTGTCCCATAGTCAAATTCCACAATCCTCCAGTCCATCCGGCATTGACAGTGGGTTCTCCTCTTCCTATGGCAGGAGACAAAAGTTTACCTCCCCAGTGTGGGACTTCTTTACGGTTCACCCAGTTCAGGAGAACATTGCTGTATGCACCATTTGTCATGCCAATGTTAGTCGTGGTAAGCTTGGTACAAACTATGGGACTGGAGGCCAAACGACCCATTTGAAAAAAACACACGTGATCAGGTGGGAGAACCACCTTGCAAGCTTAAAAAATGTTAGCACTCGTGTTGGTGGGGATACAGTGGTACAAGGTCCACTCATGGTTGATCAGGAGGTAGAAGAAGAGGGAGACGATGACCTTCTATCTAGGAGTGGTACACAATCGACCCCTGTCGCCAGCACTGGAGTGGTAAAGACCACATCCTCCGCATCTGCAACTTCTCAGTGGCACCAGAGTCAGCTGGAAACACCAAGGAGTGCAAAGTCTGCGATGCAAGGTGGTCCGTCTAGCACAACTCAAAGACATGCAAAGCAGCTTACCATTCCTAGCATGTTAAGGCAGGAGGGAAAGTACGAGCGGAACCACCCAGTAGCACGTTTATACAATGCCAAACTTGCGAAAATGTTAGCACTGGACCTTCTCCCATTTTCATTTGTTGAGGCTGTTGGATTTCTGGAATTAGTGGCAACCCTCTGCCCAAAATGGAACGTTCCCAGTCGCTACTATTTTGCCCGAGTGGCTGTTCCAGCACTACACCACGATGTGCTGGAATTGATTGGGAAAGCCTTACAACAGAGTGTTGTCCATTGTATCCACCTGACAACAGACATGTGGAGCAGTTGCGATGCTACAGATTTCATGTGCATCACCGCACACTGGATCTCTTTTGCAGGTGTTAAAGACAAGTTAACTTCAGGCCTCCGTGACGTTGCTGGAATTTTTAATGATACGCGCAGACATGCAACTATAGCCATGTTTGGTATGGACAAAAGTCATACTGCTGAAAACATTTTGTCTGACTTTAATGGCAAGGTCTTTGAATGGCTGAAACCAAGAGGCCTTAAGATTGGTTTTGTTTCCACCGACAATGGCAGTAATGTAGTGAAGGCAATGAGAGAAGGACATTATTTCAGGGTACCCTGTTTGGCACACTGCATAAACTTAGTCGTGCAAGACTTTCTGAAAAATGAAGCCAAAGTCAGCAACATAATGGCCATCTGCAGAAGAATATGCACGCACTTTAACCATTCTTTCAAAGGACGGAAGCTGCTACGGGTCATTCAGCAAGAGCATAGGTTGCCAGTCAAAGCACTGATACAGGAGGTCCCAACACGTTGGAACTCAACTTATTTCATGCTTGAGCGTCTCTTTGAGCAGTACATCCCACTGAATGCTTATGTCATGTCAAGAAGATTAGGGGATCCTACTGTTAATCTTAAAGCCCTGACCATTGAGATGTGGCAGTGGGACCTCATTAAATGCATCACAGAGATGCTACAACCCTTTGAGGTCTTCACACGTGCAGTTAGCAGGGAGGACTGTACTATGGGCCAAGCCATCCCATTGTTGTACATGCTTGAGCAACAGGTGAAGGAGGTCTGTGAAACATACGAAGGTGACGAACAAAAAGTTGATGCATATACCTTAGCCAAGGGCTTAGTCAACCGCTTGTGTGAAAATGTAAGGCTCAACAATATTGTGTCAGGTGAACATTACATAACTGCAACAATCTTGGATCCACGGTACAAATTATTTGTCAGCAGTAACGAAGTAATTCCATTTTCAGATGAGGATGTTGACAAGTACAAAACTTCCATAGCTGCGGAAGCTAATGAGTTAGAAACTGAACGGCTGTTACTTAAAGGCCTGCCACTGCCAGCCCAGGCCAGTCCAAGTACTCCTGACGCAAGTTCTTCACAGCGTGAGAGCAGTGCGTCTGCTTTCCAGCAGGCACCAACAGTACCAAAAGCAGCACCTACACGATCTGATTCAGCAGACCCAACCAAAAGCATAACTGCTTTTTTTATACAGAAAGGGATGGGTAAGTCCGTTGCTGTTGCAAAGGGAAAAGAGGACCAGCAAAGCCGAGCACCAATGAACATTGAGCGGATGGTTCAGGCCTATCTGGATGACACAACAGAGGTGTTCATGGAGCAAAGCCCATTGGTCTATTGGTATGAAAGAAGGAGACAGTGGCCAGTGCTGAGCAGGCTGGCGATAAAGTATCTGGCTTGTCCTGTAGCCAGTGTCTCCTCTGAGCGGGTTTTCAGTGCTGCTGGTGCCATTGTCACATCGAAAAGGACTAGTCTCTCCCCCAAAAGCGTGGAGCGGCTGACAATGATAAAAATGAATCAACGCTTCATACCACCAGACTATCAAGTACGTGAATCACCGCCGGATGAAGAAAGCGAGTGTGAAGAAGACGTCCTCACTACTGGGTTACATGACCTACTTCTGTCTGAACGCACAGAGTTTGAGGACGAGCTCCTCTTCCCTGACAACTAGGACAGGTATGTTAAAGGAATGATGCAATGCATTGCATAGGATTGTTTAGCCGACTCTGAGCAAATGTGCATGGAATTAAAGTATGCTAGTAGTAACTTCAGACTCACGTGATGGGCAATTTTCCCATGTTATTTAATAATATAAATTATTTATGCACTTGTGACCCTACTACTACAGGTGCAGTCAGTACTTAATTTATCGTTCGTAGTGCATGTTCATGTTGCACAACGTACATTATTTGGTGAAACAGTCCCCCCTCCACCCCCCCAACAAACACAAATGAACTTCAAATGTTTTCTTGTGAAAATAATATCTTTGTTTTATTTTTATATTTTAATAATGATAATAGAAAAATAAAATATATAACAAATGTAACCCCCTGACCCAGAGCTGTCCCTCCCTACCCTCCCCTAACCCCAACCAAATTTCAACCCAAATGTACACCCCAACTCCCACATCCCACCCACCAACAAAAGGATTAAAAAAGGGGCAAAAAACAGGGTCCATTTCAAAGCCGGCGGGCTTTCAGGTGTTTGTCCACCAGTATTTTGACACGCTCCTCTAGACCGTCCTCCTGCTTCTTCCGCTCCTCCTCCAACTTCGCTACCCGGTGGAGAATCTTTGCTTTGAAAGCACGGCACCTACACTTGCATGCATGTGGTTGTTGTTGTTGTTGTGGGGGGGCCGCCGAAGATGTAACAATGCGGCGGCGGGCGGCTGCCTGACCACGGCGACGTAGTCCTGCAGGCTTGGGGCCCGGGGCATTGGAAGAGGCAGCAGCTGCTGCCGCCGCCTCCTCCTCCTCCTCCTCGGCCTGATCCACCAGCCGGCGGTAGGCCTCTACAATTGCCTGCAGTTTCCGCTGCCGGGCCCGGACTGCCAACTCCTTCCTGGTTGGTTTTTGGGAAGGAGTAACTATAAAGAAAGAAACAGAATTGTTAATCCAAACTCCCCGCAAAGCAAGAACACAACATTGATTCAACACATAGTGGGCGGCACAGTAGCACTAGCAAGCAAGCTGAGTACCAGAAATAGTGTTGCGTCTATCTTGAACATTCTACAGCCTCTATTAATTTTTCGGTTTTTTTGTCACGGCTTTATGTCTGCCCTATTAGCATGGGTGTACTTCAACGGTCACACACATTAGAACGAACACCTGTCTTTTACATATCTCCTTTTGTTCCGGGAAGGCGGGAACACTCTCAAAGTAACATTAATTAACAGGGGGCAGCTAGTAGCACATGTCTAGTAAAGACTATAATACTTTATACCGCGCAACAAACCTTATTTGGTTTGTGTTTCACCAGCAACGACCCATGCATCCAGTCGTCCCCTCCTTCCCTTGCCTTTGGGTTTGCCCAAAACACCGCAGCTGCTGAGACTATCCACTAACCACCGGTATTGGGTGTGTCTCCCAACCACGCTGGCAGCTGTGTTTTCCCCTTTACATGCTTTAACAACAACCCATGCATCCGACTGCTATCAGGCACTTGCATTACTGTAGTGGTAATGCTTAGCATGCTAATGACAAGTAAAGGTAACATATATTTTCCAGTAGAGTACAGTGAGAAAGTTTTCCCCTCCCACCAAGTAATGCAGATCACTATTGAATGTAACTTACCATCACCCGCCGCTGTTGGCTCCCCCCCCACTGCTGCTGGTGTAGGTGCCTCTGTTCCTCCTGTCCCCGCCGGGAGCGCTGAAGCAGCGCCGCTGTCCCCGTCGGCACTGGTCGATGGTAAGGGTTCTGCACCTATAAAAATAAGTACGCCTTTTTAGATGGATGCACAGCCCCCTTTGTACTTGTTCACCAAGAATGGAGTTCTTCAAAACAGTTAAGTCCAACGTACGTAATCAGTATGAGTCCACATTGCATAGTACAGCAGAGTCACTACACATATTATTAGCATTCATTGTTATGGTATGGTACCCAAGCTCATCTCATCTGTCCTGCTACTCTAGTCCTTGGAAATTGGAAGTGAACTATGTAACCTTTGTACATCAATGTATCCAGTTTTGCGCATGTGTTAACTCGCAGCTTGTTGCGCAGTACGAGAAGACGCTCTGGGGCAACACATCATTGTTCAATGCATACACCTGAAGAGGTGGGAAAGTAAAAGGGCCCGTATTTAAGTTTTCTATGTGGATTGTGGGATACAGTTTGCTTACAGGTTACACAACTTCTTTTTAGCATGGCTGCATAAAACTGGCATAAATGTATTTAATACTGTCTAACGTGCACCACTTTTGTCATTATTTTTCGGCAGGTGAGAAGATTGCCTTCTACGAAGCGGACATTTCCATAGCTTACAAAAAAAGAGGAATATCTGACCAGTATACGTTGGTGAGAGGTCTCCGATAGTTGCCACATTTCCCTATTGTGCACTAGTAGCTGTACAAATGTTGATTACTTTATTATGCCTGTTTTAACTCTGGATTTTTTCTGGTGGGCCCTTCAACGTATTGGACGGAAGCACTTAAAAACATTGATGTTACTTACTTACTTCTAACAAAATAAAGCTTTTGAATGACCACTTTGACTCTGAAGTTTATTTTCAGTGTCTGTTGTCTTAGAGACTCACACGAGTGAGTGAGCAAAAGGGGGTTTCTTAGGTAACGGTTTGTGTCCTAAAAGCATTCGGCATCTTGGTATTGGGGTTCAGGAGTGTGATTTGAACAATAGACCAATGACTCAGGCCATATAGGCTGACGTTCAGTGAATTGTGCGTTCCTCAGAGTTCTGTGACTGAGGTGTAAGTAAGGTCCAACCTGCCTATCAGTACCAACAACATCCAATTTTCGTGTGCATAGTTACATAGTTGTGTAATATGTATATAACTCCATAGGAGATAGAAGAATACCCACAAGACTAGTAGTGGTATACTAACGTTTACAAAAATACTAGACAAACATCATTCTGGATGCCTACTTGGTTGCTGTCAATTGACAAAGCACTGCAGACACATTACAGAGGAAAAAACAAGCACTGTTGGACTTACTGGGGACAGCAGCAGGATCCTCAGTAGAGGAGCTCTGTGTAACTGGTGGTTCACCCGCCGACTCGGTCCCTGTATTCTGCTTGCCCCTGGATTCTGTGGTTCATGTAAAAATTAAAATAATAAACATAGATAAATACATTGAGTGATGTGAAACATAGACATAATTGCAAATCACACTGCTACAGTGGAACAGAGCCGGAGGCAACAAATCCATGCCAGGGGCCGCAACGCAAATATGTATCCATCCTTAGAGTATTATTACATTAAGGATATCTATTGGTGCGGTGGCCCCTGAAGTTTGGTGCCCCTGTGCAGTTGCACAGCTTGCACATGCCCCCTAGAGCCGGCCCTGGCTGAGGTAAGAAGAACAAAGTAACGTTAGCATTCTTTGCAAGAAAAGGATTCCATTCATGCAGAAGAGAAGGCCGTGAAAAAAATGCTACAATATGCAAACAACGTACAATTAATAATTATCCATCCACCGCTATTTCACTGACGGACAAAGGAAGGACAAGACTCTATTAATAGCATTAACTAACTCCAGTTCTCAGCAATAAAGAAAATCTCACATCAATAAACAGCAACAGCTAGCGCCAAGTTGAAACAACACGCAAGAGCCAGTGAAGAAGAAGAACACTGTCATACAATGACAGTAGATATACCAGAATACATCGCAAATGTAACTAGGGGCAACAGTCATCGCGTTACTTATTCAGCCAATATTTACAAAGATACAATAACAATATTTAGACAACTATATATCTATATATGTATATATATATATATATATATATAATCTATATGTATATATATATATATATATATATACACACTTTATTTTTGGGGTAGCCACTCACCAAGACCCACAACCTCCACACCAAGCAGGTCCAACAGGTCCTGCTCCCGGTCCAAAATGTCGGCCCAGCGGTGGGACAGCTGATGGTGGGTACGCCGGATACCGGAGCAGCGGAAGACTGCACGGCGCACCTTCGCCCACCGCCGGAGACGCTCTTCAATGTGCTGGTATCCGGAGCCGGGCCTGCCGCCTGCTGCCAAAGTCAAGGGGAGGTGACGTTGGATAAAAAAGACCAGGGCGGCCAACTCCTCCTCCCCAAAAAGTTGGCGGGGCGTCACTCCTGCCGGGCGCATTCTGCCGCAAGGCAGCCTGGTTTTTTTAGGCACAGCCGCCTTGCCCTTTGAGCCGCCGATTCTGCTGGCACCCTTCACCATGGTTCTGGGTGGAGGGGAGAAGGAAAGTTGAAGACAAAAAGGTTAGGGGAAGAAAGAAGAAAGATAAAAGAAGGAAGTAATATAAAACAAGAGAAAAGTTGCAAAAAAAGTGGTAAAAGTAAAAATAAAATGAGAAATATAAACCTAGGCACAGACAGAAATAGGTAAGAAGTAAAGAAAGTTAGAAAAACTGAGGGAAAAGACCAGGATGGAAGAGATAGGAGTGAGATGCTGAAGTAGGCCCAAAACCATAGCCAGAGTGTGAAATCGAAGATGGCTCTGCCCATCGCGACCGCCGCGGTAAGTTCGCGCGATATTTGACGCGATCACGCACTTTGGCAGTGCGAACGAGAAGATGAGTTCCCGAACATGTCTAACACAACGCGAACACGTTACTTGTGACCCGGAACCGGAAATAAGGGAACGCAAGCGGGCGGGACAAACCTCATTGAGTAACTTAGCGCGCTAGCTATCGCGAGCATGCAGGCAGCGCCCCGAACACGCGCACCGCGCTCCCGAAGACGAAAAACGGCGCGCGAACGGGTCTAGCAACCTACTACGCATGTCCGCGGAGCTACACGTAGCTCGCGGAGTGCAAGTGCGTCTTCGCGTAGCTTCGCGGAGTGCGGCTACGCGAACTACGCCCAGGGTTAATGTCAATACCCGTAAAAACGATGTCAATCCACGCTATGACAAATGTATGCATAATAATGAGAATGTCAGTTAATATTATATCAATGACCACCATTTTAAATGTACACGTAATAACAAACTCATATCATTGCTGTTGAATTCACCCAAAATGACCTCCCCATCAACCCTGAGTCAGAGATATGTGGTCAGACAGGCCCTGCAACCCAAACTCAAGCCTAGTGGTTGATAGGCCACAGGTGGGGTTACAGTTAACCCGAAGACAAACGCGCAAACAGGGAAAACCCCAATCAATCCCACAGACAGGTCTCCTTATCTATCCATGTGATTTGTGCGCATACTGTATGCAATTAATTATGTGCCTCTTTGCGTGTTTGTTTTGTATAGTCTAAATTTAGGTCCTAGGGCAGTGGACCTACAAAGGAGGGCACAAAATAGACTCTTAGGTGACCACATTATTAGTGATAGAAGAGTAAGTGCGGCCGTAATTCTTCCCCTCACTGCTTTTGTTGTCTTTTTAAGTACTAACATTCTTCTGGGCTAAATTATTGGAGGGGTAATGCTTTTTGACCTTTGTTCTCTAATTAAACTTGCTTGAGTGTTTCAAGGTCATTATTCCATTACTGTTCTTTCTTTTGTTACAAGTGTTGCATTGTTGCAATTGTCATGATAAATACTTGAATTTTTCTTAATTTAATAGGTGAAGGGGGTCATGCAGTTTGACCTTAGACCTCTAATTACACATTGCTAACTGTTTCAAGGTCAGTAGATCATTACAGTTAGATCATTTGTTCCAAGTGGAGCATTATTAGAATCCTAATGATAAGTATTTAGATTCTCCTTAGTTACTTTTGACCTAGAATTACACATTTTGAAAGTGTTTCATGGTCATTATTTCATTACTATTGGATCATTTCTTGAATGGTCAAGAAACCTACTGAAATTACCACGGTAAAATTGATTGAGAGGCCATGCCATCTGACCTTTGGCCTCTAAAACCCCATTCTTCACACATTAAAATGACTTTATTCTGGGTTTGTTGAATCTGTTCTTTAAAATGTAATATCAATGGACTAATCAGGATGTGTTCATGTATTCCTATGAGTTCTTAAATTTTGCTTGGTCAGATTGGTGGAGCTAATCATTTGTTTGCTTTTTAAACAATCTCAGACAGTAAAACAAGTCAGAAAAGGTGTATTTGCTTGGTAGACGAGGTTATAATTAAGATAGAAAGAGACATAGGAATCACAATCAAATATGTGCAGAGCGAGACTGGTACGGTGATATGCATCATAAGTAATTTGCAGGCATAATTGTTCAGGGGCACTAGAACAAGGCCAGTCACACCATCATATGCCCAAATTGTCACTTACTCCACAATCAAGCCCGATAGTTTCCCACGACCCAGACCCACAATTGGGTTCCTGTGTAGTCTGCAGTCCTCCTCCCTCCAGATTGCAATCTCTCTCGCAGTCCGCCCACTTAAACACTTCCTTCCACCACCTGTACAGATCAAGACATCCAGCTAACTTTCCACTCATCATCAACTGTCTACAGGCAAGGATGACAGCCAAGTTTGTGAATCTGTCTGTCACCTTGCAAGCATCATTGCTCCTGTGGAGGCCCAGCTGGCACAGTTGCGGTGTGCTCCCAAATGGTCTGTCTGTAGCTTTACGGATAACCTGTAACACCATGTCCAGTATGGTGTCAGCACAGAACCGCTTCAGCCCATGTGATAGAAGTCTGCATCCTTTGTGCTACAGTGGGGGCATGCCGCGAAGGCTTCAGGAAATATGGGAGGGTGAGGTTCCCCCTATACAAAAAATAGATCTGAATCAACTTAAACCTAGCATTGCAGGGTATGTTGGGGGTATTGGCCAAAGACTTCTTCCAAGCTGTATCATCAAAAGAGGGCAAAAGATTTGCAACCCATCACTTATGTTGTTGGGCCAGATCCACCTGAGCTCCCATCAGAAGTGCAGTGTAAAGATTTGTAACAGCCCTCGTCTTCTTCATTATAATGAAGAGGCAATAGAGGCAGTTGTGTTCTGGAGGTTCCGCAGACCCTGAACCCCACCAATTATCCACCTTGCCTGTCAGGGTGCGGTATGAAAGGAAGTGCTCAGCTGGAAGATCCTATGTTTCTCGCAAATCTAAGAGCGAGTGAGTTCACCCCCCGTAAACAGATCACCCAATATAGTAAAACTTGCCTCGACGTATGTGTGCAGACATCCCCAGTTGTCCGGGGTTGGCCAATACTGCTTATTCATTAAGGGGAGTTCGGAAGTATAGGGAACCCACATACGTGTCCACTGCAGCACCCTAGCCCAGAAGTGTCTTGCTGTTCTAATCCGTATATTTTCACTGGATACTATCGATACATGGGTTGATTTCAACAAAATCCTGGTCAAAAGATCCCAGAGGGCAGGCCACAGTCTCCCTGACCCAGGTGTCCCAAAGATAAAGGCGTCACCAGGCCACCCACTGTAGCTGTTCAGGCAAGTAATAAAGTTCAAGGTCTGAGTCAGCCATTCCCCTTTTATCCATGGGAAGTTGCAGCTTCTGCAGACCACTTGACGTCTAGATGAGCCCCAGTACGGGGTCAGGAGGACTCCATCTAGTTCCCGAAACTCACCCCTGGGAGTCCCATTGGCAGAGCACCAAACAGGTAGAGAAATTGTGGTAGTATCACCATTTTCGAGACCACTATTCGGCCCCTCACGAAAGAGTGAGAGTGCACCAAAAGGAGACAGAGTGACTCAATGTAGAGAGGGCCCTGTCATAATTACACTGAAAAAGGAAACAAAGAAGGCTTGGGTCTATATACTATCTGGCCTAGACCACAAATTGAAACAACAAAAGTATTGGCCAGGTAGATTGGTTATAACAACAAAGTCTGGTCCCACTTACCCAATTGATCTAAGCGGACACACTTTTAATTTAGTATTTTTTACTCATTTTTTCTTTTTTTCACAAAATTCATTCATATATGTCTAGAGAGCGATACCATTTCAGTAGCAAAAATTCACATCGAATTACACTTTTCAAAACGTAAATTAAACAATCACTGTGAATGAAACATATTTACATTTACACAATATATACAAAAAACACAGACATAGAATGCCTATTATCAATCAATGTTTGAGGTACCAGTCCTGATATGCAACCTACAGACAAACAAGAGGCACTACGGGTTTTTCCTAGCCTGCTTGCTTGTTTATACTGGAACTTGGCAAGTACTAGGGTCAAAAGTCAGATAGAGTTTTATCCACAGTTAGAGTCCTGACATGCCCTTCCTGAATCTTGTTCCAGTACCGTGTCAACGCGTTTCGAACCCACGTGTTAGTGAGGGGTTCTCCTCAGGACCTGGACTGGAGACTGTCCTGTTCTGAAATGTCGCTTTTGCAGGGCTACAATGTTCTTTTCCGAAGGCACTGTAATACTGTATATCTCAAGGCGGGATTCTTTTCAAATGTTTCATTTCTTGGAATGAAGGTGCCCGGCACTGTTTGCTCGTAGACGGGGGACGCGAGTTTCTCACAGCTGGCAACACAGGTTTATTTCATGGTCCTTCCGAAACTGTTGGTAAGATAGTAGACCATGCATTAGTGCTATTTCGCTATAAACCACCTCGACTCCCCACCTTTGTTATAATTACACTGAAAGCGGTAATCCACTTATCTATGTACTGTCGCCCCCAAGTATTGGATGGTAGTCTGTTTCCAGTGCTGGGCTTGTGCAGCCTGAGGGTCCCATAGCTTCTCAGTGTTGGGATGTAGCGGGTAGGGATTGGTTTTATGCCAGGTGACTGTGAGACCTGACAGGTCCGCTGTCTTGACATGGCCACAGGCACCTCACCTTCCAGACCTGCTCCCGCTGGAAGCCAGACAGACGCTGACACATGCCCTTATCACTTCTCATATTGATTACGCGAGTGTACTATACTTGGGTGCGTCTTGAAGGAATCTGGGACATCTACAGGTCCTACAGAATGCCACAGCACGGCTGATCATGAGGCTGCCACGAAGGGCGGCGTCAAAGTCGGCCCTTGATGCTCTTCATTGGCTTCCAATAAAAAAAAGGGTGTTGTTTAAAGCCCTCCTTATCTGCCATCGTATCATTTGGGACAAGGCACCAGCATATCTTAGGAATCTGGTCACCAGATACCTTCCTGGAAGGGACCTTAGATCCAAGGGTACGGGGCTGCTGGTAGTACCCAAGATAAAGAAAGCAAGAATGGGTGGCTGCTCGTTCCGCTTCTTAGACGCCCAAAGATGGAACAAACTTCCGGCCGGCTTTAGGTTGGAGAGGTCGGAGACTAATTTCAGACGACTGCTTAAAACTTATTTATTTAACTACTAGTTTCTTGTGGTCAATTTGTTGGCTGCTCGCCCCTGACAGTTCCTTCCTCCACAGCGCGGGGAAACGCCGGGATGGCGTAACCAGGCGCTTTATAAATGTCTTTATTATTATTATTATTATATACAAAGGCATATCATCCAGGGGTTGCGAAATATACAGGTTATCACCCATGAGCTTTAGCCCATGATTGTGCCTCCCCCATTGTACAGTCAAAGCAAAGGGCTCCATAGCCAAGCCAAACAACAGGGAGAAAAGCGGGCAACCCAACCTGGTGCCCCGTTCAACTGGGTAAGAATCCGATATTACTGAACCCATTCTAACCCTCCCTGCTGGCTTGGTATACAACTGCCAGGTCTGTTTAACAAATTTTAGCCCAAAGCCCATCCAGAGGATAGTGGCATAAAGGAAGTCCCAGTGAGGGAATAAAATGCCTTCCTAATACCTATAGACAGCTCCAGAGAATCCAGCAGGGAAATGCTCATTCATGCCCAAAACATGGATCAATTACCGTATATTGGGCAAGACATTACTAGTGGGGAAGGACCATGTCTCATCCGGATGTATTAGTTTACCAACATAAGGGAAGATCTGGTTTGCCAGAATCTTGCTCAGTATTTTGTAATCCATGTTGAGCATAAAGAGAGGACTATAGGATTCTACCAGTCCCAGGTCCTTGGCTTTCTTAGGCAAATCTAAAATCATGGTGTCTCATTGTGAAAGAGAGAGCATGCCCTGTGCCAACACTCCATCGAAGACACCCGTTAATTTAGGGGCCAAGGCCGCAGCATAAGCAGCCTAGAGCTTGATGAGTAACCAGTCAGACCCAGAAATTACATAGTGCCAACACCTTAATTGTGCTCTTCACCTGCCTGAACAGAGATTTCAGCGCTGAGCTGCTCTGCTGTTTCGAGGCCCAGAACACGGGGTAAGAAGCTGCAATGTACTGTAATACGTCCTTCTCTGCAACCGCTGCACTGGTAGCATACAACACACAAAAATTAAGGGTAAGTACCCCTTTAATCTCCTTCTGAGTGACACTTAGTACAGCGCAATGGGTCCAACACTCACTCTTACATTGCATCACAGCAGAGCTTCACGTCCAACTGAACATCCATCCAAGCCAGAGCCGAAGGAGTAGACTCAGGCCCCAAGTTTGCATGCTGCACTGTTAGATTTGGGGGTCTCTAGTTGGCACAGGTAGGTACTTGTGACAAATAGGGACCCTCTCCTCTAGTCAGGGTAAGGGGATTACACTCCTGAAATAACCCCTGCTCACCCCCTTGGAAGCGTGGCACGAGCAGTCAAGGCTTATTTCAGAGGCATTGTAAGTTAAGCAGTTGTGACCACATACAGTAACCCAGTGACAACACTACAAATGGACACCACACAGGTTTTATATTAAAAATAAGTAGACTTTATATAGAGTTACCACAAGACCATATACAACAAAAATACACACTATGATTACTTTAAGATGGTAGATTTAAGCTTAGTTCAGTTCAGTTCTTAGATGCGACACTCTGCGTCAATGTACCTTAGGTTGCGTTGCGCTTCCATGACAAGCAATGTCGCAGCGATGGGAAATGCGGCAAAGTTCAGATACAAAGAAACAAAGACGTGAAGATCTTCCAGATGTGGCACGCTTCTCGGGGATGCAAGAAGTTCTCAGTTCGATGCGTGGACTGCAGCGGCGACACCCTTACGATGTGATGACAACATCTCCAGTGGCGATGCTCTTTTCCCACGATGCGTGAAGCTTCCGTTCAATGCGACAACTACAGCGGCGACATCCAAGATGCGACGGCAGCAGTTATGATGGCGGTGCGTTTCTTGGGGATGCGAGGTGCTTTTGGTCGATGCGGTGCAATACGACACTTCCAGCGGCGACACCCTCCTTCAGAGTACCAACGACAGGCACAGCGACGGCGACACACTCCGACCTCGTTGCGAGATTCTTCTCCTGATGCGGTGCAGGGCGACAACTACAGCGGGGACACCCTCCTTCGGAGTTGTGACGGCAGCAGCATTGACGGCGACACGCTTCCTCTTCGTTGCGGCACGCATCTCTCCGATGCGATGCGGTGCGACAGTTCCAGCGGCAACACCCTCCTTCGGAGTTGCGATGGCAGGCCAGGCAACGGGGACATGCTTCTTCTTGTTGAGTCGCGCTTCCAACTCCTTACGACACGCAGTTCCTCAGAAGGTCCAAAACAGCAGCAGGCACTTCCACAAGAACTCTGGGGAGCTGGGGGGTGAAGTCTGTTGTCCCTGAGACTTCAGCAGGAGGCAAGCTCTTTTCCAAGCTCTTGGAGATCCTTCACAAGTAGAAAGCAAAGTACACACAGTTCCTTTCTCCTTTGGCAGTAAGGCAACCACTGCAGACCAATCCCCCAAGCAGCACTTCAGCTTGGGAATAGTCTCTCCTCAGTTTCTTCAGGTTCCTCTCCTCAGTAAAGGTTTCTTCTTGTAGTCCAAAAGTGATCTAATTTCATGGGATCAGGGTCCCAATATTTATACTCCAAAATCCTTTGTTCTCTGAGGGGAGAGGGGCCTTTGCCCAGTCCAAACTAGTTCTAAAGCACTCTGTTTACCAGACTTCTCCTTCCCTTTCACAGTGCGGGAAGGCACATCAGACGCCCCACAGGAGGTGGAGCCAGCATTGTGGAAGGCAAGTCGAGCCCTGGAGCACTTTGTTTACAGGACTCCTTCTCTTCTTTCAGTGTGCAGGGCAGATACATCAGCCACTCCCCAGGGGGTGGAGCCAGCATTGTGGGAGGCAGGCACAGCCCTATTCAAGTGAACCTTGAGTGCAAGGTGCAACTCCTCCCTCCCATCTAGATGCAGATCTCTCTATTCACCACTGGGTGACTCAGCCTGTCTCCTGGAATTCCCCAGCCCTGTCACTCACAAAACCAGACATAGGAATACACAACCTAGCAGAGGCAGGTTTGAATGGTTAGACAAGCAAATGCCTACTTTCTAAAAGTGGTATTTGCAAACACAGAATATTAAAATAAACTTTACTAAAAGATGTATTTTATTATTCTGAGTTCAGGCATACTAAACTCGAATTTCTACCATGTGTCTCTGAGACAGTTAGGATTATAAAATGTAATGACTCTAACAGCCCATTCTGGCCTATGGAGAACAGGTAGCCTTGCAATAGTGAAAACGAAAATGGCTGTAATTCACTATTAGGACATGCCACACACATCAAGGCTTGTCCTACCTTATACTTACAATGCACCTTGCCCTTGGGCCTACCATAGGGGTGACTTATATGAAGAAAAGGGAAGGTTTAGGGACTGGGAAGTGGGTGCACTTGCCCAGTCAGCATAACAGTACCAGACTGCATGCAGGCTCTGCAATGGCAGACCTTAGACACATTTTACAAGGCTGCTTCTGGGGGTGGCACAACCAGTGCTGCAAGCCCACCAGCAGCATTTGGATTTAAACGCCCTGGGCACACCCAGTGCCCTAGACTAGGGTCTGACAAGTAAACCAAATAGCCAAACATGAAACCCCTGATTAATACATCAATTTAAAATAGGGAGCACTTGCACTGTGGCACTGGATAGCAGTGGCACAGTGTCCAAAGCATCTAACACCAGCAAAAATACATGAGGCAACAGCAAAAAATGGAAGGGAGACCCACGCCAATGGTGCCAGGTCTAATACGCACCAACAATCTATGTGCACCCATTGCCATGCCCAAGTGTGGTAAGACCCCCATCAATTTATGCGCCGGTGATGCTGGCAATGGGGGGGTAAGACCTGTCTAAGTGATGGTCCCCCACACAGTTAAAATCCCCTCCAATATTCTTCAGGTAAGGCAATGCAGTTATCATCAGGGGTGCTAGACTAGAAAAACGTGCTGGTCAGAGCTCAGGCATAAATATTAAGCAGAGCAACATCTCTGCTGTTAGTCGACCTACCACCAAAACATAGCGCCCCTCAGGGTTCACCATTACCTTATGCAATTGGTAAGGCATTCCAGGCCTGATCCAAATCAGGCCCCCCCTTGCAAATGAACAGTAGGCTGTATAATAAAGTTGCCCCTCCACCTCTTTCAGAGAGCCCTTCCCTAAGTGTCTGACAAGTGTGTCTCTTGTAAAATTATTAACTGCGCCCCTCTGCATTTGATGTATGCAAGGACATTGTAGTGTTTGGATGGTGTGTTCAGTCCCTGTACATTCCAAGTAATCAATCGAATTTGGTCTGCCATTTCTACACTATGGGAGGTTGTATAGTGCACCAGGGCCTCCCACGCTAACCACTCATTGGCAGTGCTACCAGCCATTCACTCCGCACAGCCTCATCTGCTGCATGCACCCAGATAGAGAAAAGAGCAAGAAGGAAAATTCTAACTATCTAACAAAACATCCACAACTTCCACCCCAGACTGTGATATATATGTATATATACATCTTGTCCAAACAAGAGTGGGCAATGTCCCGCAAACTTAAGCCCTTCCATCAGGGATAATAGGAACAGTTACAGAAAGTGTTGCAGGGAAAAAAGTATTGCCAGCCCAGCAATGTTCACAAGAGGACTGTCCAATTGAATATTCCACACAATACTGGCTCCCTGCCCACACTTAGATCCTCCCCAGCCCCACGAGAAAGAATGCTAGTTATATAAGGATATACAACAGTACCACAAATACAACACCACATTTATGTTCCAGACCATTTGATGCTAAACAATTGTATAGGAGAAAGGCAAATTAAGTCATCTGCTGTGCCCGGGGTGACTCCCAATAGGGTGTACTCCAAGAACGGTATCTTTGAGTTAGCCAAGCTTGAAGTTGATCCCCTATGTAACTGCGACCCAGGACGTGGTGAGCCTTCTTCAGATGCCAGTGTGGCTGCCACCTACAACCATATTTGTCTGTTCCTCAGTTGCCCACCACTTCTGGGACATTACAAATACCAAAGGTGCTTGGCCTGCTCCACCACAACGAACACCAAATACTTTGAACACAACGCACCAAAATACGACCCACAATCCTTCACCAATTGCAGATCCCAGAATCTAATTTATTCCATAAGGTGCCCCTACAATCTCCTGTACCTTGGCCAGACAACCCAGATGGTCAAAGACTGCATCTTACAACACCGGAGTCGTATTAGATGTGGCGTGTTAACAGCACCCCAGGTTACACACTTCAAAGAAAAAAAACACAATGAATCGGAATTCACCTGGATGGTGATTGACCAACCATCGATACCCATCAGGGGTCGCAATATCCAAAGTCTTCTGAACAGATGCGAATGTCGCTGTTGTAACAGCATCAAACACGGTCTGTACACTTTAGATGAATGGAATACCACACTCGCATAACCCTCTTCAGTTCTGAAACTAAAGCCTCCAACACTGCACGACAACTGTTGTCCAATTACCCTTTCATAGGCTGCCATGCATTGCAGATAACTCTCCTTACTGTGATGTCTGTTTTCCACCCCATTATTTAATCCCCTTCTTTCATTCATTTGTTCTTACATATACCAATGTTACTGACCCTTTCAGTGTCCGTTCTCCGGACTCCTGTTGTATTTATTAATTCATTCATTTTTTTCTATCAACTGTTATTTGCCCGTCTGGCTCCCCAGTGCACCACGCACATGTTATTTCATTGGTTAAACATTGTTGATTGAATATTGTCGTGGACCATTACTAAATTGTTTAACCTTTTCTTCACTGCGGATTTCGGTGTCTCTTCTCTGGACTCCTGGTGTATTAATTAATTTAATAATTTTTTTCTATGGTTAATTGCCCATTTGGCTCCCCAGTGCACCACGCATATGTAACTTAATTGGTTAAACACTGTTGATTGAATATTGTCATGGACCATTACTAAATTGTGAAACCTTTGAAACCTTTTAATCACTGTCATGGCCCATTGCCATTTGTATAACCATTCTTTAGTCACCCTAGCGGGAACTTCACATCTCCTTGATCCTCTGGGGTCCCTCTGGGGCCCCTCTGAGTCTTTCTTCTTCTTACTCCGCTACTCTGTCAGCGGTTCCTACTTATGCGCTCTAGCCCTTTCACAGTACGTCCCACGTGACCTTGAGCATACTTTTATTAAGAGTGCCCGCTGCGCTGCTCGCAGTCCCCACCGGGCTAACGCCGGCAACCTGAACCCTTCGATTAGCACCGCATCGATTAATTCTGACTACCCACGGCCTTCATTCTGTAAGTACGACTGCCCCCACGCCCCTCGCTAATCACCCGGCACTTCCTTCACCCCGGGAACACGCCTCATAGTTATTTAACTTCCTCCTCAGGTACCCAAGACCGCCTTGCTTTCCGGATTAATCCCGCTCTAGCTTCCCCACAAGTAAGTGTCTCCATAGATTAGTCACGCTACCAGCACGGTACCCCTTCCTTCCCTCCCCCCCAAAACACCACTCTCATCCGGCATTTTCCCTTCCAGGACTAACTTGATGTCTCCACTGTCCTCTGATTGAACCAGCCCCAATTCACATTGTAGTAAGTATCCCCCCACCACTCCGGTGTTCGTGCCATATTGCCCAAACCTTAATCACGCGGCATTCAATTGGAACCTTTACGCATCCTATTCATGATGCCACTGCTTCGGCCTCCAGTGGGTTTCCCCTGATGCAACTCCTTTATTTACTTCATGCTTTTTCACAATGGCCTCGTGGTCATTGTCTACCTCCCATGCGATATTTTGAACCTTAACGTTTTTTGGCATAGCACAATTCTTCTCTGTCTTCTCTCTTATCTGTCCCTTTGTCACGCGGTAATCTTGTGGTACCATAGCGCATCCTACACCCGATGCCACTGCAGTTTCCCCTAGTGGGTTTCTCCTGACGCAACAATTTTATTCACTCTGCGCTTCTTCCAAATCAGCCACACTGCAATTATCTACTTCCCTCATGATAATTTCATCCACAGCGGTTTTAGGCATAAGCATATTTCTTTTCATCTCTCTTCTCTGTCCCACCATAGTCCACACTACCCTGAGATTTATTTCCTTTCACCCTTAGCACTGCTTTTAATTCAAATGTAACCAGTTCTGCTGATGGCCTAGACTTCTGCAGGCCGAAACGACATCGACTTCAACAGTGTACCTTCTGGCGCCCTCTTTTTATGGACACCCTACCCAATCAGCTTCTGCGATTTTTGTATCATTTATTGCTTGGATGTCTTGAAAATGTAAACTATTTGTTGTTTTACTTTGTCCTACGTCGCGCCCATCACCATCGCTGTATATACCACGTCATGTGTCACTTGCACTGTCTCAAACTTCACGAGCACCCGTGCACAGTATCCTGTTGGTTACATGTCAATTAATGTAACTCAGTGCTACCTTCCCATGTGATTGTACATATCATATGATGTTTAATATGTCCAACATGTTTTAATTGTTTCCAATACAAGAAACCTTTACATGAATATGTCTCTCTGTGTTTCTCTCCGTTTGGATTGAATCCTTTGCAATTGAATTTGTCACTTCTATTTGCTTTTTAAATGATACCCATGCTTGAGACATTGTTGTTTGATATAGCTTAGTTGGTCAGGGTGCCAGTCGCCTGCCAGATCGCTGACGCATCGGTCATAGTGGCGTAGGCTGGTCCGATGGGGCTGGCTGCACGGTCATCGCATCAAAGAGTTCCACCTGGTCCCACGTCGCCGCTGGGTCCATGAAGAAATGGGTCGTGCCCTCTTGCTGCACCCTCAAGTGAGCTGGAAGCAGCAGGGCAAAAGGCAAACTCAACTCTCAGAACCTCTTCTTCATGGTGGTGAAGGAGGCCCTGCGAGTTTGAACTTGACTGGTGAAGTCTGCAGGGAAACCTTAGCGTTCTCCATGGTGAAGCGGCTGTGACCGCACACCTGCTGAAGAAGGAAGTCCCTGTCGCGGAAATGTAGCAAGCGTGTGATCACTGGGCGGTTGGGGCCCGGCAGATGTGGTCAGGTAGGACCCTATGTGCGTGTTCCAGTATGTAGAAACTGGATAAGCAAACCGGGGTCATGACCTCCTGCAGCCAGTCCTCGAGGAGGCCAAGTATGAACTCAATCTCCACTCTCTCTGGCAGGCTGACGATTCTAATGTTGTTCCTGTGGGCCCTCCCCCTAGATCATCAAGCCTGATTGCCAGTCGAAGAGTGTGTTCCTCCAAGTTACTGAGGCGGGGATCTAAGCATACCATCTCGACAGCTGGGTCTGGATGAAGGCCTCCAGGGCAGACACACTGTCCAACGTTTTCTTTGAATCCTCCCAGATGAGGCCCAGGTACACCGCTATGGAGTGAATTTTGCCCTCTAACTACTATCCAGTAGCATGGATGGCTTCCAACAGTTTAGCAAACTTGCTATCAAGTTGCCAAGGCTATCCCCTTTAGACTCATGGAGCGACTCAAAATGCAGTGTTATAAGGTAAGTCAGACCCCAACAAGGTCTAGAAACTGGGGCACAATGGGAGCAGGTAGTTCTGCAAAGTGAGTGGCAGGGAGTGGCGGCTGGCAGGGACCAGCGAAGTCATCGGGGCTAGCCCATGGCATTCACAGGTTGGGATGCCCCACACACTATGCATTCTACTGGGGCAACTTCAGTGTTCTCTAGGTAGGTGAGTGCTCCCTATTCCACCTATCATCCATAGTCCAGAGCTCGTCCATCACGAGGATAGTTGCATCAGCAACGGGCCCACAGGGTCATTCGCCGTAATCCCCTCTCCTTCAGTAAGCACTCCCATAGAGTGTCGCCAGCCCGCCATGAGCAGTAAGGGGCATACAGCAAGCAGTTCAATTGTGACAAACAGGCAAGGGGGAGGGAGAATGGAGAAGTAAAAAATCCCTCTTACTTACTGCTAGTCAGGGCAGTCACAGGGCTGTACGGTGTCTCTAATACAGAGGCTCCAGGAGTCCTCCAAAGTATGCAGTGGTGCCAGAGTCTCTCCACATGGCTGCCGCCAGCACAAAATACAATGACCTACTTAGGGCGACAGTCAGGCAGTCATCCCAGGTGCTCCAGCACGACTCTTGTCGAACCAATGCGTCTACAAGGGCTGTGCCTGTGAAGCGGGCGGGGCGGGGCCTGCGGTGATCAAATTGCTGTGGAAGTTAGCTAGCAGGATGGTGAATCTCTGTCCCTTCAATGCTCACCTCACCTGCCAACTCCACACCAGGCTCGTTAAGTGTGGCCGAGGGGTGATAAGCATTGCGGTCTGTGTGCCACCATTACGGTGCCACCATCATGCTACCTCCTTCGGTGGCCATCCCGCTTGGCGCATTCAAGCTCCACACTAAGGCCCCATTCTGGGTCCATTGACCAAAGTCGCCTCCAATATTGCAGCAGGCGGGAACCCACGGGACCAGTGATATCTGGCTCGTGTGGGAGCTCTGAGGGGCTGGGAAGTCACAAGCTGGCCGAGGAGCTCAGCAGAGACACTGCCTATGGCATAGCGGCAAGCTCCGCTCGCCAGTGATAAAGCAGAAGGCTGTAGCCGAAGACAGTTCCACCACGAGAGATACCGCTTTGGTGAAGGACTACTGAAACAGATTTGCTGATGCATTAAAAAAACTTAGTGGGAGAAGGCACAAAGTCAATCCGACTGTCGATGCACCTTGGGCAGATAGGCAGGCAGTTTGGGCCTGGTCTGCTTCTGGTTCTTAAAGGACTCTTTGGCCAAATTGTGTTTAAGTCCTAAGTTTTGAAAAATGGCCATCTGGGCACCTTTAGCACCACAATCAATGGTCCAGAAGTGGATGGAGAACTCTTGCGGATTTAGGGCTAACTTAAGCTGGGTCCAGATGGGGGTTCAAGATGGTGG
Source organism: Lissotriton helveticus (assembly GCF_964261635.1). Lineage (NCBI taxonomy): Eukaryota > Metazoa > Chordata > Amphibia > Caudata > Salamandridae > Lissotriton > Lissotriton helveticus. The sequence goes on along the minus strand of NC_136067.1, from coordinate 1,803,325,360 downwards.
GAGCCTGTTATGTCTCTGTAGCACTGAACAGCAGGCCAGTATAATAGTCCTTGGAGTCACTTCTGACAATCCTAGGCGCAGGTGAAAATGCAGGGCTCAACAGCAGGGCCGGCCTTAGAGGGTTCAAGGCAGGCTCCAGGCAGCAAAATAGTCCTTCCAGGTACAGCAGCAGTATGGCAGAACACACAGCAGGTCACAGCAGGAGGCAGTCCTCTGAGAGTCGTTCCGTAGGTCCAGTAGTGAACTGAAGAGTGGGTCTGACGGTCCTCTGATGCCCTTCTTCTAGAAGGTGGTAGTAGTTTGTGGAAAGGTTATTTGAAGTGCATTGAATTTCCTGCCTCTCCTGCCCTAGCTGCAAGCTGGCTGCAGTGACAACACGGGGTCTATTGTGATGAGACAGGACACAGCCTAATAAGGTGCGAATGGGACTCCAATGAGACTGTCCTGTCTATTACGGCCCATTAAGGCACACCTATGCCCACTTTTGTGTGACTCTCTGGGAGGAAATCACAAAGTCTAATTGTCAGCAACACCCGGAGAGCCTGTAGGCACAAAGGCCTAAGCACAGCAAAATGCCACCTTTCTAAAAGTGGCATTTTCAAAATTGTAATGAAAAATGCGACGGTACTGTTAAAGAGGGTCTATCAATACAATTTCACAGGTACCAAACATGACAAATCTACCTCCTGTCAATTATGAATTACAGCTTATTAAATGTAATAAGGAATCCCCAATGTTATCCTATGAAAGGGGTAGGCCTCATTTTAGTGAAAAATGAATGTGGGAGTTTTTAAATACTAGGACATGTAAATCTTAAAAGGATATGTCCTACCTTATAATTACACAGCTCACTGCCCCATGGGCTACCTAGGGCCTACTTAGGTTCTATAAGGTGACTTATAGGTAATAAAAGTGGAGTTTAAGGCTTGGCAAGGGTTTTTATAGGCCAAGTCAACATTGCAGTGTGACACTGCAATGGCAGACCTGGGACAAGTTTTAGGGTGCTACTTTGGTGGGTGTCACCATTAGGTCTGCAGGCCCACTGGTAGCAATTAATTTACAGGTCCTCGATATATGGTATATCACTCTACAAGGGCTTACAGGCAAATTAAATATGCCATTTAGTTATAAGTCAGTCAACCCATTTTTAATGGCATGAGCACTAGCACTATAGAACTGGTTAGCAGTGGTAAAGTGCAGAGTCCTAAGGCCAACAGAAGCAACCATCTAGCAAAATTTGAGGCAAGCAGGCAAAATGTTTGGGGGAAGACCACCTTAAGGCTGACAGGGCTAACATCAATAATGTCCCACTGCTTGTCAGCAACGAAAAATATGGATACAAAGGGGAGTCTAGAGACAATGAACTGAAGACTAATCTGACTTTTCTGGGGTCATTTTGGACTCTCAAATTCCATGTCAGCAGGGTTATATCTGTCATCCTACCAGGAGAGTGTGAGGTCCCTGTACCATGTAGTTCATAGGCATTATAGTGTGTTGCCTGTCAAGTGCCTTGTCATGCGCTCCAGGTGGGTGAGGTGCGGAGTGTAGTGTTCCCCGCTGCAATCGTGCAAGAAAAACAAAAGCAAAACATTTAGTGCATTCCTCCCTCCACCCACTTCAATCACCCCAACTTGTTGAACAACATTCCCATACCAAAAAACAACAAGTTAACAGAACACCCACATAGAATACATCCTCTGGGAAGCGTGGTGAGCCAGGTGGACATCCCATCTCAGATTGTGTTGGTGGTGGGCGCAAAGGCAAATGTTAATGTTAGCTGCATTCACAAGGCCACAGGCAGGCACAGGGACACATGCCTCGAGCCATGAAGTCAACATTCCACATCCGCACCTGAGGCTTCATCCAAGCGGTCTATTCTTCCATCTCATCTCTATTTTTACTTGCTATGATACAGAAACTAGACAACATTACTAGGATCATGCTTTATGCTGACAACATTGTGCAAGCCTTGAAGAAACCAGTTATGTCTATTACTGCCTTACTTGACAAGTTTCCTATGTCAAATGTTGGTCCTCTTTCAGTTTAACAGCCCCTATGCACTCCCGTTTGTCAGAAGCTGCTGGTAGCAGGGAGGCCAATATGTGACTCAGCTGGTACACCTCATAATGAACTATGTCTTAGCCAACTGCATCTTGCGACTGCCTCGGAACTTCTACTGATTTAGTTGTGAGAGGGGAATGACTTTGAGTGTTTCCCCACTGTCAAAATATCATCGGGTGACATTTATGATTAGTAAGTGACTGGGTAGCATCTTTCTTTCATCACTAGCATCATTAACGTTGGGGTAATTTTCATGGCTAGAGTATGAACATTTGGAACGGAAGCATGTTGTAATATTGGGAGTCCTACTGCCATCAATAATTTTAATAAAAAGTAATATGATTCTATGACCCTTATAGGCATTTAGAGAGGTGTATACATATACAGGTGAACAACTTGTACGTCGTTTAGCTATAAACAACCCTCTAATATATATTTTCCTTTGATCATCTTTTTATAATTTAAAAATGTACTGCCATTTATTTCGAAAAATAGGATCAGCGATAAAAACATTCTTGCATTTTTATCCCTCTTCTAACTTCATCAATCATTACATATATAGCGTGTGACTACACGGGGTACCTCGTCCGACCTGACCAAGAAGCATATTTACCCCTTAATCAGGGTAAACAGTAGTCAGAAATAATATAAGAGAACATTTCACCTCATATGTGTGTTTCGCCTGTGTTTCCAGTTTAGTGTCACACATGCATTATTACAACTTAGGGCCCGATTACGATGTCGTTAGGAAACTGTCCCAAACTAATCAGTTCTGGAATAGTTTCCAAACAAATCGGATCATGTGAGTCTGGACGACCGATTACGATGCTTCCAAACATAGTTCTGATGGAGTCCTATCGACTTCAATGGGATCCTATGTTCCGAAGAGGAACACAGGCTCCCATTGAAAAAAGGGGTGGTTGGGGAAAACATTGCACCCTGTGTTGCCTGACACATTGGGCATGGTTGGGAAGAGGGGTCCCTTGGGTACCCTCACGGGCTACATTCGTAAGTCTCAATATGAAGGGGGGTCCGCAACGAGCCCCCAAAGACAGATTCCAAATCGTAACACCTGTCTGAATTTATCATCTTAATCACTTGTCCGGAAACCGTGACCATAAAGCTGTATGAATCAGCTCTGAAAGACTTGCACTGTCCTGATGCCTTTCACTACCAATTTAGTCTGCACGGACGGTTACCGGGCATCGTAATTGGGAAATCTGTACGATTCGGTGGGAAACAAAGGGTCCGAATCGGATTCTGCAATACCAAATCCTAACCGGAGCCTTTCGTAACGACATCATAATCGGCCCCTTAGTGTTAGTTGTTTCCACATTCCATGATTTTCACCACCTCCTAATGCCAGCAATGTATGTTTCCTAAGTAAAATAATAATTTTGTATTACTTCATTTTGTTTTAGGAACACTAACTCATGCCCGTTTTCCACGTAGGAGCATCTTTTATGACAACTGTGTACTTTTTCTTCTAGGTAGAAAAAACTAGATTTAGAGACAGAATCCCATTTGTCCTTACCAATGCCCCTGACCTGAATTGGTACTAGAGAGGGCAGAGACAAGTTGGCTCGACACAGATGAATAAGTCATTGAACCTAATCATCATCCATCCTGTTTTGGTTTTAAACATACCTGAGATACCCACCAATAAAGATACACCCTAAGGTTTACTTCAAGGTATTTTAAGTCATCTGGAACCCTTCTTTATCCATTATACCTTTTTTTTAAAACTACTTCTCAATGAGGTTGAGTCCTCCTTGGTAGCCTTGCCAGGGTGGAATAATGTTGCCAAGGATGAAGCATGTCACAAAATGTATTTGAGGCTTCCTCATCCAATATGACTGGTATACCTAGGTGTGTTATTGTTTAAATGTAAGCATAAGTAGGGACATACCGCAATTCCTAATAGTTCAGGTTTGTGCCTTAACAGTGCATAACAACTATTACCATTGCATGTTTATGTGGTACCTGGTTTTTTGACTTAGATCCTTCTCAAAAATTACCTAGGCAATCCTACTCACCAGAACTCAGCCGATTGAGGCGCTGAGTGCAGGGAGGACTCTACGACCCCAGAGGCAGCCGATGAAGCAAGCAGCCATCTTGGGGGTAATGAAGGGTTGCGGGATAGTCTTTTCGGCCTTGCGCAACTGCGGGCCACATAAAACCAGATTCCACGACGCAGGCGCCACACTAGGAACTCCTGAGGCGGAAGCCGAGAGTCGTTTTTTAAAAAATGCACCACTGTTGTTCGTTGCACCTAACTTTTAAAAACTGTCACTGCTAAGCTCAGTTAATTGTAAAAATTACCCAGGCAATCCTACTCACCAGAACTCAGCCGATTGAGGCGCTGAGTGCAGGGAGGACTCTACGACCCCAGAGGCAGCCGGTGGAGCGAGCAGCCATCTTGGGAGTAACGAAGGGTTGCGAGATAGTCTTTGCGGCTTTGCGCAACTGCGGGCCACATATAAAGAACGTCAATGCTTACGTGCAGTGGACGCGAGCAGCGGGCGCGCCGATGGCCCGCTGAAGGCAAGCCCGTCTGCGCAAGTCTGAGCCTAGGGCCCAGGACCCCTGGCCATTTTACCTCCGCCCCCCTCAAATACTCGCGCGACACCATCCTGCAAATTGGAAACTCTGTCGATACTGCCTGCAAACACTCTGTCAACCCTGAGAAAAAGCAACAGAAATGCCCGTATTGTGCGTTCAAGCCAATCCCTATTGTGGGAAACCAGCTAAAGAACGGATATCAGCTTAACATGGCACTTCTTAACTGTAGATCCCTGCCAAATCATGCTACAGAAATATCGATATTGCTACAGGATATGGTACTGGATGTGCTCTTCCTCACAGAAACATGGCTAGGATCCAGTTCAGACCCAGATATCGTCCAAGCACTTCCCCTGGGATTTTTGATCCAGCATATCGACAGGATAGGGAGGACAGGAGGACGGATAGCGATCCTATACAAGGATCACTTAGTCTGTCGCTTCTTGGGCAGTCCCCTCTCAGATTGTGAAAACGCACATATTTACATTGCTCTTTCCCCCTCAATTATGTTTGCAGGCCTCCTTCTATACCGCCCCCCAGGAGCCGCGGGACAATTCCCCAATCTACTGCTGGAAGCGGTGGTAAACCTGGCAAGCACCACATCTAACTTCACCCTGCTCGGAGACCTTAATTTACACTTTGATAATCCCCAAGATGCAATCGTTAATGATCTTGCCCAAGACCTGGAAGCATGTGAGATGCTACTAAAAGTCAATCAAGCCACACACACTAAAGGACACCTCCTGGATCCAATTTTTTCCAACCTTAAAGAGTTAAGAGCTAAGGAGCCTATCCCTATCCCTTGGTCGGATCAATTTTTATTACCTTTCCCTTGGCAGTCACCGCTTCCGGGCCCGATTAGGCCTTTTTTTCGGACGCAAGCCCGACACTGGCCCAAGCTAAATGTGGAGGAATGGTCCAAGACACTGATTTCCACCACTCCCCCTTATCATCCTGATGTCACAATAGCCAGCACTGACTTTCACCTGTGGATTGAACACTCTCTAGATGTAGTACTTCCTAGGAGATCCAAAATTCAAAAATCCGGTTCAAACAACTATCCATGGTTTAGCCCTGTACTTTGTACACTCAAACAGGGCTGTAAAAGACTAGAAAGAGAATGGAGAAAAGATTATGGAATGGACAAAAAATCCAAATACAGGGCCTCCATCAACTCCTATAAAACTGCTCTCAAAGCAGCTCAGACTGCCTATTATGCAGAAAAAATTGCCTCCTCCTCCAACGCACCAAAGGAGATCTTCAGGAACGTAAAAACCCTTTTAAAAGCCCCAGACCACCCTATTGCCCCTGACGCAACGGGATCTCGCTGCGAGGAACTAGCAGCCTTCTTTCACACCAAAATCCACCGGATACTAAGTCTCCTTCCACCCAGTAATTCTCCTGATCCACTTGCAAATAATCCTTCAAGATAATGATCCCAAGCTGACATTTTTTACCCCACTTACCGAGGAACTTCTTACCCCTATCCTTAATTTGATCAAAAGTGGCTCCCCGCGGGATCCTACCCCCATCAATGTCCTAAAAGCGTCCTTACCCGCTATCATCTCTCCCATAGTCAACCTCGTCAACACCTCCTTAGAATCTGGTTCAGTACCCCTGGACTGGAAAATGGCCATGGTGAAAGCTTTAATAAAAAAAAACACCTGGACCCCGGAGAACTATTTAACTATCGTCCGATATCTCTTCTCCCGGGAATCAGCAAGCTGGCGGAAAGATTTGTGAATCGTCAACTCTCCACTTTCCTCGAAACCTTCAATTTACTCCATCATTCCCAGACGGGCTTTCACCCTGGGCAGGGCACGGAGACTGCACTCGTAGCAGTGGTCGAAGAGTCCAGAAAGATCTTGGACTCGGGAGGAAAAGTAGCCATCATCCTCCTAGACCTCAGTGCAGCCTTCGACACGGTGAACCACCGCACCCTTCTACTCCGCCTAAAAAAACTAGGAGTGACAGGAAAGGCCCTCTCCTGGTTGGAATCGTTTCTTCAAGAAAGGTACTTCCAGGTGTTTGAAGGGAACTCCCACTCACAACACCTATCCCTACAGTGTGGGGTTCCTCAGGGTTCCTCCCTGAGCCCCACACTTTTTAATGTGTATATGTCCCCCCTGGCCGAGATAGTGGCTCCCTTTGGGATTCAACTGGTCAGCTATGCTGATGATACACAGTTAATTGTGTCTCTAAATCAAGCAGAACAGTCCCCCACAAACTCGAGCTTCTGTCTGAAAGAAGTTGCCAGTTGGATGAGTCAGTCTCATCTGAAACTCAACGGCGACAAGACTGAGCTCATGTTACTTGGCAATCATGCAACCTTCAACTCATCTACATTATGGCCACCATGTATGGGACCAGCCCCTATACCAAAAACTGAAATTAAGAGTCTGGGACTCTGGCCGGATCATGAGCTGACAAAGCACTAAGGGTAAAGGGTCCTAGGGGAGGTTTAACGACCAGACCTGCTATGGCCCCTATCTACAAAGTTACACGAACAAAAAATAGCAGTAGGTCAAAGAGCTAACTAAATTATGTATCTGTGTTGTTCAAAAGTAGAAGTGAAATCCTGCCTAGGGCTCTCCCTCAATGTGAAAAGAGTTCCCATCAGTCATCGATTGAGACCGCCCTTCATCATCTGGGGACCATCAAACTCTGAAGGTCGAGTACCCACAGCAGAATGGAAAATGCTGTAAACCTAGTCTGAAGTGAGTGTATCAGTGATGGATGGTAAAGTATGGGAATTTGTCTCTAAACAACTGAATCGGTACAAAAGGGGGTGGTGATGGACGGAGCATCTGAATCAATCAAACACTCACACCTGTCAAAAGATCTGGGTTTAATCCATCAACGTTCTTTAGCCCACTCTGCCACCCCAGTTCAGACATGGCTATATGCAAATCAGTCTGACCCTGTGCCTCATGGGAACAGTCCAGCCGGAACTGCCAAGCCATGTCTTCCCTGGACCGGAAACAAGCTTCCGAGGACCGGTTTCTGGCATTCCAGCCGTCTTCAGCCCGGCTTGCTTGAATCCAGTGGCAAAGTGAGCAAGAGACTTACGTCTGAGCATACCCTGCCACACTTATGGCGGCCAAAAGCGGTACAAAAGGGGGTGGTGTTCTGCATTCTGTCCATCACCTGTTGTCAATGTGAAAAGATTTCCCATCAGTCATCGATTGAGACCGCCCTTCATCATCTGGGGACCATCAAACTCTGAAGGTCGAGTACCCACAGCAGAATGGAAAATGCTGTAAACCTAGTCTGAAGTTAGTGTATCAGTGATGGATGGTAAAGTATGGGAATGTGTCTCTAAACAACTGAATAGCAGTGCCAATTAAAGTGAATGTGAATCAGTGAAAAGTGAAATACATTAAAATTGGGTAGTGACAGGGGAAAAAATATTTATTCTGTACCCCTTCAATCCAAAATCAATAAAAACAGTGCAAATAGTAGTGTAACAAATAACTACTAATGAGTATCTTAGGTCGACATGTTTCTGCAGACAAACAGAGCCAGAGGGTCTTCTGCTGCTTCCTCAGGACCATTAATGCTACTGCTATAGTAATAAAAAGAAAACGGAATAATATCACCTAAAAGTGTGATATCTTTTCGTCCTCCTGACTTCATGATGAAACAATCCATAGGAGAAATCCAGATACATAAAAAAGAAAGACAAACAAACAAAGCACATTCAGTATCAGCGATCATGTGCTAGAATCTTAGGATCAAGTTAATCCGATTCTTACGCCAGCTAATAAATGCCAGCCACAAAAGGGCAAGCAAGACTGCCCTATATGTTTATTAATCCCATGCTCACTCACCTTTCTGGCAGGAGGGAACAGCCCCACCTCACCTGGCTTCAGCTCAGGTACTTGGAGCACCGCTCTAGCGGAAGGAAGATAGAAAAAATGGCATGTGAACTACGGGATTTTTATCCCCCAGAAACAACAGTAATCCGCCAGTCACTCACGTAACCACCGGACGCTAATAAACTTCTCATTTAATCATTCTATATTAGTGACTGCTGCGTGTATGAGCCCTGAAGAGTTTCAAGAACGTGTACACTCTTGCTCACGTCTAGTAAGTAACCACTCTCAATCACATGTCTGCTGTTCAGCATAATCGTATCATGGAAAGGTTTTCGCATACGGTGAACCTCTGCGATCGGTATAGTATTACCCAGATGCTGTCAAAGACCAACAGGCTCTATCAGATCGATCGTTCCTACAGCAGCGCTATCAGTCACTCGCTCGTGGCAGTGACAAGCTCTAAGCTAGTTGCGCTGTAACTCTAATATACATTGCCCGAGAATTTTAAATCACACACAGTGGCGACGCTTGGAAGAATATGACCTCCTCTCACCTGCCCGTCGGTACCCCAGACGTCCCTCTCGGCTGTCTATTGGGGAGGTACCGACGCGGTGCTCTTGCGCCCATTAAGTTCTTCCAGGCAACGGCATTGCTCATGTGTATGACGTCATCGAGGCGTCCCGCACAAGGGTAGAAGGGAAATGTAGTTCTGTAGTTCAACCCTTCGTTCCCTCCGTCTTTGCTGATGTACTTGCTTCAACTTTTATACAATAATAGCACTTTAGTGAACAAGCAATGCTTAAAAAACTAACGTCTTACAAGTATGTGGCTCATACAATGGCGGCAGAAAACCTTAAATCGGCCAACTTTGTTTAACAGTTTTTCAGAGACCAAGGGGCACATGCATCAACCTATTTAGGAAGTGCAAACGGTGCGAATCGGTAAATTTGGCCGTTTGCACTTCCTAAATACGTTTTTGGGATGCATCAAACACTTTTTCCAATATTCGCATTTTTTTGCATTTCTTAAAAATGCGAATGCATTGAAGGAATCGCATTTGTGCGATTCCTTAAATGCAATGCATCAATTAAAAAAAATGCGAATTTTGAAATTGGAAGTGCAAATTAACACGAGGTTGACCCTCGTGTTACTTTGCGAAAATCTTACAAAATGCAAAAAAATGCATTTTTTACACTGTCATGTTACAGACACACATGTCCTTAGGACATGTGTGTTTGAAACATGCACTTTCAAATACATTTCAGGGGTGCAGGGGGGGTCCTTTGGACCCCCCCCGCACCCTTCGAATGCATCAACAAATTGCGAATTCGTAAATGCCTTCCCATTGACTCCTATGGGCCTTTCGGCCCATAGGAATCAATGGGATTTGCGAAAAAGCAGTTAGGAATTCGGTATTTATTTGCAATTCGGTAAAAATTGCGATTTTTACCGAATTACAAGTAAATACCGAAAAAAATGATGCATAGCATTTTGCAATTCTTAATTTGCGATTCGGTATTTTTCGCAAATTAAGAAATGCAAAATGTATGAATGATGCATGTGCCCCCAAGTGTTGTCCAAAAGACTATGGCTCAAGCAGTCCCCATAGTGGCAGAGAATCTTGAATCACCAAACTTTATTGCCAACTTGTCAAAAAACACAACAACAAATGTCATCAACAGGCTTCATGTGAATGTGCATAACACACAATCACATCTTTAAGTTTAAATCTTTCTCAGATACGACCATTGGTCCAAATCCAATTCTCACTTTACTGACAACAACTCAAAAGCCAAATCTACTACAACGGTTAGATATCCATCTAACCGTATTGAGATCTTGACTTAAAGCGACATCCAGGGAATTTCTTCATTTAACCCTACTTTGTCGAATTTGAGCCTGAACAACCATTTCTGTTCACGTCTGAACAAAAAAGCACTTATATCTGTTACCTCAGATGGAATCAATGGTTGATCTAAAACTGTCCAGTGTAGCTGGGTGGGCAAATGCCCTACTTCCAAGAAGTAGTTAGTTAGTCTGGTAGCCTGCTTTGCGCACCTGATCGAACTCTTGTGCTCAGAAACCCGCACCTTAATTTTTCTCGTCGTCATCCCTACATATTTTTTATTGCAGGGACAAGTGATCAGATAAATAAGGTTTGTGCTATTGCAATTCGTGAATCTTCTGAGCTGCCAAGGTCGATCAGTGCCAATATCAATGTTGTAAGTCTTAGATGTTTTTGGACAGGCTGTGCAGTTACCGCATGGATGATGTCCCGTAACAGCCGGCAGGTCCCAGAGTGTCCCTACCGCTCGGGAAATGATATTCATAGGTCTGGTATGGACAAGTTGATCTTGCAGACTCTGTCCCCTCTTGAATGCAAACAAAGGAGGCGGCAGTGTGTCAGTGCCAGTATTCAGAATCCTCCAATGTTTCCTCACAATTTTCTGGACTTGGTTGGATTGTGTACAGAAAGTGTTCACACATGTGATCCGTTCTTGTTTGGGCTTAGGGGGCAAGCGTTCTAGCAAACTCTCTCTATTGTTATTAGAGGCCCTTTTCTTCGAGCTCTGTATCAGACATTTAGGATAATTTTTCTCCGCCAAATTCGCCGCTAGAGTCCTAGAGTGGATCTCAAAGGCGGATTTCGTGGAACAATTCCTCTGTATACGAAGGAATTGCCCAAAGGGCAAATTATCCCTCTGAGCCTTGGGGTGACAGCTTTCATAGCTCAATAGGGAATTCCTCGCCATGGGCTTCCGGTATAATTCCGATTGTAGACCCGTTGTTGTAGACGTAATAAGCAGGTCTAGAAACGCCAGTTGGTGTTTATCAAATTCAATAGTAAATTTGAGAAACCGGTTCCTCTCATTCAGCCAGATATGAAAAAGCTGTAGCTCCTCTACTGTCCCACGCCAGACTACCAGGACGTCGTCTATATATCTTTTCCATAGTCGCAGACACCCTAAGTGTGGATTGGTGTCTGCGAAGATATGGTCCTGCTCAAACTTGTGCACATACAGGTTAGCGAGACTGGGGGCAAAAACACTGCCCATGCTGGTCCCGCTAACCTGCAGGTAGATCGACTCTTCAAACTGAAAAAAAAATTCAGTCATCGCCAAAGTGGCCAATGTCATGATTAGTCTCGCCGGCGTGATTGAGTTCAGATCTTTCTCTGCTAAAAGCCCCTCAATCACCTCCAGCGTTTCAGTCTGGGGTATGGATGTATATAGACTTTCAACATCAAAAGATACTAGTATGTCTTGGTCTTTGTTAAACTCAATGTCAGGGAGAATTCTAAAAACATCTTTCGTATCTTTTAGGAACGTTGGCATTTCCCTCACTAGTGGTTTCAGAAAGAAGTTGACAAAGATTGATAGAGGTTCTAACAATGAACCTATGCCTGAAATAATGGGGCGTCCAGGAGGAGGTCGTTGTGCCTTGTGTACTTTAGGCAGTACATAAAAATATGGCATCCTGGGGATCACTGTACAGAGATATTGAGCCTCTTTGTGGGTAACCCAACCTTCTGCCAACGATTCTTCCACTATGTGTCCAATCACTGTTGTGAGTCTGTCAGTGGGATCATTAGTAAGTTTCCGATAGGCCTTAGTGTTGTTCAATTGGCGCAGGCACTCATTGCGATAAGTGCATGAGTCTAAAAGGACTATAGCCCCACCCTTGTCCGCTGGCTTCACCACTACTGCCTCGTTATTAGCCAGTGTTTTTACTGCCTCTTGTTCTTTTTTTGACAGATTAATAAAGGGACTTTGCTGATGTTGATACAGTTCTCTCAAGTCATGGTCCACTGCTTCCTCAAAGGCCAAAACCTTTGCTGGAAGTCCAACAGTGGTGGGATTAAACGTAGAAGGCCTCTTAAGGCCTGTGTTTTCTTCAAATACACCAGTCTCCATGCTGTGATCGTGTTTATTCGCAAAAAGATAGTGTAATCTTATTTTGCGGAAGAATTTTCCCATCTCAATCTGGGCAAGGAACGGGTCCCCTATATTCGTAGTGACAAACCCCAATCCTTTATTAAGGACTTGTTCCTCGATATCAGTAAGCACATACGAGCTTAGATTGATTACGAGGCTTACCCTACTGAAGTCCCTGGTTGTTCCTGAGGGATTTTCTTCGCGTTCCTCAGATCCATCGTTAGAGGAGGGAGATTCCAACGAACCTGGCCTTGTTGCTGTGCCCTCCGTCGTCCTCTCGACCGCCCTTGGCCTTGCCCTAAAAAAGACTGTTGATTATAGTCATGGTAGAACTGTTGCGGGCCAAAAGGTCCCCCGGCGGGAGGGTAAGTTGGTGGGCCCCATGGTGTCGATTGCCACCAGGGCGGAAATTGTGGATGGCCAAAGTGTTGATTGTAGCCTCTCCGGTTTCTCCTGTTGTTTCCTCTGCCTCTATTTACATTCTGTGTGTTCCCATGACTAGAGGAATCAGAGTCGCTGGACCCTTCCTCTGCGGTCGACGTACCGTACGTTGATCCCTCTCTGCGTCCATTTTTATTAAATGGCACAGGTACGTAGGTATCACTTGTGCAGGGATACACCTTCTCTGCGGAGAATTTGGCAAGATCTTTCTTAAACTTTTCAAGTTTACTAAACAGGATGGAGTCTCTAAACTCTTTGCTTGATTTGTTCCCTTCATCCTGACCTTTTGAGAAGGCTTTACCTGAGATGGTTGTCCTGATCTGGCCTTCTAGGGTCTGAATTTCTACTAAGATCTTATCAGCCGTTTTTTTTGCGGTCTTTATAATGAGCACCAGCCAATCACGGGTGCACTTCCAGGCGATTAAGTACCAGTCCCTTAAAAAGTCTTTATCTTCGAGGAACAGGCGAGGAGCATTTGTCACAATTAAGCCACTAGGGGCACAGTTCCCCCGTAGGTATTCAGCCATAGATATCCCATGAACACAGACTCTAGCCTGGTACTTCTTAAGTACCAGGATCTTGGCCCATCCATCATCGCTGTTAACCTGGGCAGTAGGTAATAAATTCTAAACACTCAGGTTTTCAGCCAGAATTGACTGCACCTCAGCTTTGTCAAACGCCAAACCTAAATTGGTGGCCATGATCATAAGAAGATACCAGCAAAACTGGCATGTCCGTAAATAACCGGCAGAACCTGTAGTTCCTATCTATTCTCCCTTCCACAAGGAATTATACAATGTTGATTAAAATGGACCCGCAGCCGAGGCTGCACAAGGACAACAAAGCACTAAGGGTAAAGGGTCCTAGGGGAGGTTTAACGACCAGACCTGCTTTGGCCCCTATCTACAAAGTTACACGAACAAAAAATAGCAGTAGGTCAAAGAGCTAACTAAATTATGTATCTGTGTTGTTCAAAAGCAGAAGTGAAATCCTGCCTAGGGCTCTCCCTCAATGTGAAAAGAGTTCCCATCAGTCATCGATTGAGACCGCCCTTCATCATCTGGGAACCATCAAACTCTGAAGGTCGAGTACCCACAGCAGAATGGAAAATGCTGTAAACCTAGTCTGAAGTGAGTGTATCAGTGATGGATGGTAAAGTATGGGAATTTGTCTCTAAACAACTGAATCGGTACAAAAGGGGGTGGTGATGGACGGAGTATCTGAATCAATCAAACACTCACACCCAGTCAAAAGATCTGGGTTTAATCCATCAACGTTCTTTAGCCCACTCTGCCACCCCTGTTCAGACATGGCTATATGCAAATCAGTCTGACCCTGTGCCTCATGGGAACAGTCCAGCCCGAACTGCCAAGCCATGTCTTCCCTGGACCGGAAACAAGCTTCCGAGGACCGGTTTCTGGCATTCCAGCCGTCTTCAGCCCGGCTTGCTTGAATCCAGTGGCAAAGTGAGCAAGGGACTTACGTCTGAGCATACCCTGCCACACTTATGGCGGCCAAAAGCGGTACAAAAGGGGGTGGTGTTCTGCATTCTGTCCATCACCTGTTGTTTTTGCTTTGTCACCCCGAGTGGGACGGGTATGCTCAGACATGTGTCCCGTGCTCTCCATGCCACTGGAATCAAGCTATCCAGGCTGATGAGGGCTGAAAGCCCGAAACCGGTCCTTGGATGCTTGTTTCCAGTCCAGGTTGTACCTGGCTTGGCAGTTCGGCCTGAACTTTTCCCATGGGGCACAGGGTCAAAACTGATTTGCATATAGCTGGGTTCAAACTGGAAAGGCATGGTGAGCAAAAAAACGATGGATTTAGGCCCAGATCTCTGTACTGGGGTGAATGTATGACATTGTTCTGCATTCTGTCCATCACCTGTTGTTTTTGCTTTGTCACCCCGAGTGGGACGGGTATGCTCAGACGTGAGTCCCGTGCTCTCCATGCCACTGGAATCAAGCTATCCAGGCTGATGAGGGCTGAAAGCCCGAAACCGGTCCTTGGATGCTTGTTTCCAGTCCAGGGAGGACCTGGCTTGGCAGTTCGGGCTGGACTGTTCCCATGGGGCACAGGGTCAAGACTGATTTGCTTATAGCTGGGTTCAAACTGGAAAGGCATGGTGAGCAAAAAAACTATGGATTTAGGCCCAGATCTCTACACTGGGGTGAATGTATGACATTGTTCTGCATTCTGTCCATCACCTGTTGTTTTTGCTTTGTCACCCCGAGTGGGACGGGTATGCTCAGACGTGAGTCCCGTGCTCTCCATGCCACTGGAATCAAGCTATCCAGGCTGATGAGGGCTGAAAGCCCGAAACCGGTCCTTGGATGCTTGTTTCCAGTCCAGGGAGGACCTGGCTTGGCAGTTCGGGCTGGACTGTTCCCATGGGCCACAGGGTCAAGACTGATTTGCATATAGCTGGGTTCAAACTGGAAAGGCATGGTGAGCAAAAAAACGATGGATTTAGGCCCAGATCTCTGTACTGGGGTGAATGTATGACATTGTTCTCCATTCTGCCCATCACCTGTTGTTTTTGCTCTAAACCAGCGTTTCCCAAACTGTGGTCCGCGGACCCCCAGGGGTCCGTGACACATTCCCAGGGGGTCCGCAAAAGGCAGTTTTAAAAGGAATGCAAAGTTCCTTGTCTAATTAGCAGTTTTAGAGCAACAATAAAAGTGTCAAAATAATGTCAGTGATTAATGCACCTGCTGGAGAGATGAGAGTTTTGTCCAGTGCAGCTTTGAGATATCTAACGTAGCACAGAACAGAGGGTGCAAAGAACCTGTACCATGCATTTGAAAAAAAAACAGTGTTTTATGTGCATTGGTCAGTGGGTTGCTGCTTTTGTCACAGATTTTTTTGTTACTCTGCAGTTCATGAGTGACAATCGTAATCTAGCACAGTGACCTACAAACTGTCATCAAAGAACTGCTTGCAAACTGCATGGTACAAGTTGGTAACTTATGTTTTTTCCAAGTCTTTCATTATCCTGATGCTGCTAAAAAGGTTTATATGGGCGGAAATCATTTTTAATTTTTTAAAGTCAATGCTAACCACTAGCTGATGTTCTGAATCCCAAGTTTACGCTTCTCCGGATCAAGCACTCATGCCTACTAGTATGAATGACATGTGAATCCTACACATTGTAGTACCCTTTGCCTTATGTAACATTTTCTATACACTGATTTACACGTATTGTTCATAGTCTCTATATGTATGTGATGTAAAGTGCTCTGACATCCTACAATGGTATGAGAGATACTATAAAACAAATGAAATACATGAGATAGAGAGGCTATGGAGAGATGAGAGGCACTGCTGAAGGATGATATTAAGGGAATCATTGAAGAACCCCAACAAAGATTGTCGTATCCTGGTGTATAGTAAGGTCTTCATTTACTATTCGTTAAAAGCCAATACAATTTAATATCTATTGATACATGGTCAGCGACTGGCTGCCGCCCCCCCAACTGACCTCACCAACCCCCGGACACATGAACATGAAACATGGTTATCTTTGGAAGGCGGGAGGTCGCAAGAACCCCCGGCCGTATTTATTAAGATATAAAAATCATACATTTTTAATTGCATGGTAAACGATTTATACAAAAATCAGCAGGACATTAGATACAATATTGTCAACAAGTTTGAGAGACTAACCTTAACAGAACCTCTAATACAGATTGTTTCCTAACCGAATCTAACATCCTCATCTAGATTTTTGTATACTACATTTCTGGTCATATGGCAAGGTCGCTAACCGGTGTCAGGTCCTACTAGCTGCGCCTTACCTAGAGATGTGCGCATGCGCAGCCGGGCCTGGTAATTACCCGGTCCACGCCGTGAACTCCATTTACCCACTAAAGGAGGGCCCTTACTCTGCGCCATCCGGTGACGTCATAAGTATGCGCGCGCAGGGTGGCTACCAGCCTAAGGAAAGCGTGACTACTCCAACCCGCGCCCCTTTGAAGCACCAGTTACCTTGCCCCTGAAGTTCTAGGAGGGGCCAATGGCCCCCCCCCGGGCGGGAACCTCCATGGGATGATGCCCGCCCCCTCAGACCTTAAAAATAGCTGCTCACCGGTCATGACCTTACCGCATGCCCCATACCTAATAAATACGACGACCTATGGGAAAAAAAACGAATGGACAACAACTCTAGCTAAATCACATCACGCATCAACGTATAGCTACAAAGGGAGAAAAGGCCTAAACACAATCAGAACATCAAAAAACATATTTCAGCACATTTCACTAAAGGGAAAAAATTCCTAAAGAAAGCATAATCAGCAAAATATACAAACAACATAAAGTTTGCTTACGCATGGAAAATTGATAACAATAACCTAGCAAATTACACCTAAACCAAACTAGTACAGCATCAACCATTTAGTTCCAGGGATGGTGGGAGGGAAAACAAGAAGCCCCGAGCGCGGGGCACGACACGCTGTGGGGGAGCGTCCAGGGAACAAGAGGGTCTTCTGGGTGCTCCCTGCTTCTTTATCCATAAGAGGCCCGGTGGGGGTGGCTACGCCCCCCCACCCAGCCCCTCCTGCGGCCCGCCCCCCTGACCCGGAAGTCCTACCATGACATCCGGGCCAGGGAGGGCGCCAACCAATCGGTGGTGAGGTGCGCCCGGAAGGGCACGCCCCACCACCGAGCGGCACAGAGGGGGAGGCGGTCGCCGCGCCGCCATGCGGGCGGGGGGGCCAAGAGCCCCCCTTTTCATATGTGTTTTAGACTGCGCCAATGTTTCCTAAATTTCTTGGAGGGAGAGCGTCCCAAAGCCCCATTTGTAGTGGTCAGGCTCACTCACTGCACTTGGTGTGCACTGTATGGCGACAGGGCTGCTTTGGGTTTCCAGTCTGGCCGGAGCAGGAGCAGGAGCCTTGTACTGCGAAATAAAACCAACCATTTAAAAGTTAGTCACGGAGTTGCAGCACTAACTTTCCCATTAAAATGTTTTGTTTTTTGCAAATTCTTTGAATATAAAATACTGAGGGGGATATTTACAACAGAAGTGGCAGAGAGTGTTGTTAGCCTCCTTGGCTTAACGACACGCTCCGCCACTTCGGAAACAGTGGGCTGCACCATATTTACAAGAATATGGTGCAGCCTTTGTTTCCCCCTGTGCTGGCGCTAAACTTAGCAGTGTAGCGCCAACTGGGAACCCTTGCACCATAGTGCAAGGGTGTGTGTATGCAGTGGAAGATTGTTTATGTGCAGGAAGGTCCCGCTTCAATCTTGAAATTTCGTTTCGTCACTTCTATGTGTGCTGCTTAATGCAGCACACATGGAAGTTACAAAATTGATTTTTTTAAAAAGATTGTTTATGTGCAGGAAGGGTCACCTTCCTGAACATAAACAATCCAAGGCGTTTTGCTTTTTCCATGTGTGCTGCAAAAAGCAGCACACATTGAAAAAACAAAAACGAGGAGAAATAAAGGATTTCTCCTCGGTTTCCCAAGTTAAGACCTGGTTTTCCCTGGCTTAATTTTGGCACTACCTCCTATTTATGCTGCCCTTGTAAATAGGGGGCAGCGTCAAAATCAATGGGTGTTGCGGTGGAACGCCCACCGCAACACCCACTGCCCACCCCTTTCACGCTAGGCATTGCGTGACAGGGGATCTTATTTACACGGCAGCGTTAAGCCATGTTAAGTGGCTTAACGCAGCCTTGTAAATAAGGCAAAGCCTCTATTGCCATGGGAACGTTACAAAAAGGGATGTTCCCATGGAGATAGGGGCTTCTAAATATGCCCCTAAAATCCCTAGTAATTTGAGTATTTGTTTTGTGTGCACGCATGTTTATTTTTTCTGAATTACTGTTTAAATGTTTGAAATTTAAATCATAGAAATTGCTTGGGGGTCCTCGGCTTCCAGCGGTGACTCAGTGGGGGTCCTCAGGAGTCAAAAGTTTGGGAACCACTGCTCTAAACAACTGAATAGCAGTGCCAATTAAAGTGAACGTGAATCAGTGAAAAGTGAAATACATTAAAATTGGGTAGTGACAGGGGAATTTTTTTTTTATTCTGTACCCCTTCACTCCCAAATCAATAAAAACAGTGCAAATAGTAGTGTAACAAATAACTACTAATGAGTATCTTAGGTCGACATGTTTCTGCAGACAAACGGAGCCAGAGGGTCTCCTGCTGCTTCCTCAGGACCATTAATGCTACTGCTATAGTAATAAAAAGAAAACGGAATAATATCACCTAAAAGTGTGATATATTTTCGTCCTCCTGACTTCATGATGAAACAATCCATAGGAGAAATCCAGATACATAAAAAAGAAAGACAAACAAACAAAGCGCATTCAGTATCAGCGATCATGTGCTAGAATCTTAGGATCAAGTTAATCCGATTCTTACGCCAGCTAATAAATGCCAGCCACAAAAGGGCAAGCAAGACTGCCCTATATGTTTATTAATCCCATGCTCACTCACCTTTCTGGCAGGAGGGAACAGCCCCACCTCACCTGGCTTCAGCTCAGGTACTTGGAGCACCGCTCTAGCGGAATGAAGATAGAAAAAATGGCATGTGAACTATTGGATTTTTATCCCCCAGAAACAACAGTAGTCCGCCAGTCACTCACGTAACCACTGGACGCTAATAAACTTCTCATTTAATCATTCTATATTAGTGACTGCTGCGTGTATGAGCCCTGAAGAGTTTCAAGAACGTGTACACTCTTGCTCACGTCTAGTAAGTAACCACTCTCAATCACATGTCTGCTGTTCAGCATAATCGTATCATGGAAAGGTTTTCGCATACGGTGAACCTCTGCGATCGGTATAGTATTACCCAGATGCTGTCAAAGACCAACAGGCTCTATCAGATCAATCGTTCCTACAGCAGCGCTATCAGTCACTCGCTCGTGGCAGTGACAAGCTCTAAGCTAGTTGCGCTGTAACTCTAATATACATCGCCCGAGAATTTTAAATCACACACAGTGGCGACGCTTGGAAGAATATGACCTCCTCTCACCTGCCTGTCGGTACCCCGGACGTCCCTCTGGGCTGTCTATTGCGGAGGTACCGACGCGGTGCTCTTGCGCCCATTAAGTTCTTCCAGGCAACGGCAGTGCTCGTGCGTATGACGTCATCGAGGCGTCCCGCACACGGGTAGAAGGGAAATGTAGTTCTGTAGTTCAACCCTTCGTTCCCTCCGTCTTTGCTGATGTACTTGCTTCAACTTTTATGCAATAATAGCACTTTAGTGAACAAGCAATGCTTAAAAAACTAACGTCTTACAAGTATGTGGCTCATACAATGGTGGCAGAAAACCTTAAATCGGCCTACTTTGTTCAACAGTTTTTCAGAGACCAAGTGTTGTCCAAAAGACTATGGCTCAAGCAGTCCCCGTAGTGGCAGAGAATCTTGAATCACCAAACTTTATTGACAACTTGTCAAAAAACACAACAACAAATGTCATCAACAGGCTTCATGTGAATGTGCATAACACACAATCACATCTTTAAGTTTAAATCTTTCTCAGATACGACCATTGGTCCAAATCCAATTCTCACTTTACTGACAACATCTCAAAAGCCAAATCTACTACAACGGTTAGATATCCATCTAACCGTATTGAGATCGTGACTTAAAGCGACATCCAGGGAATTTCTTCATTTAACCCTACTTTGTCGGATTTGAGCCTGAACACCCATTTCTGTTCACGTCTGAACAAAAAAGCACTTATATCTGTTACCTCAGATGGAATCAATGGTTGATCTAAAACTGTCCAGTGTAGATCGGTGGGCAAATGCCCTACTTCCAAGAAGTGGTTAGTTAGTCTGGTAGCCTGCTTTGAGCACCTGATCGAACTCTTGTGCTCAGAAATCCACACCTTAATTTTTCTCGTCGTCATCCCTACATATTTTTAATTGCAGGGACAAGTGATCAGATAAATAAGGTTCGTGCTATTGCAATTCGTGAATCTTCTGAGCTGCCAAGGTCGATCAGTGCCAATATCAATGTTGTAAGTCTTAGATGTTTGTGGACAGGCTGCGCAGTTACCGCATGGATGATGTCCTGTAACAGCCGGCAGGTCCCAGAGTGTCCCTACCGCTCGGGGAATGATATTCTTAGGTCTGGTATGGACAAGTTGATCTCGCAGACTCAGTCCCCTCTTGAATGCAAACAAAGGAGGCGGCAGTGTGTCAGAGCCAGTATTCAGAATCCTCCAATGTTTCCGCACAATTTTCTGGACTTGTTTGGATTGTGTACCGAAAGTGTTCACACATGTGATCCGTTCTTGTTTGGGCTTAGGGGGCAAGAGTTCTGGCAAACTCTCTCTATTGTTATTAGAGGCCCTTTTCTTCGGGCTCCGAATCAGACGTTTAGGATAATTTTTCTCCGCCAAATTCGCCGCTAGAGTCCTGGAGTGGATCTCAAAGGCGGATTTCGTGGAACAATTCCTCTGTATACGAAGAATTGCCCAAAGGGCAAATTATCCCTCAGAGCTTCGGGGTGACAGCTTTCATAGCTCAATAGGAAACTCCTCGCCATGGGCTTCCGGTATAATACCGATTGTAGACCCATTGTTGTAGACGTAATAAGCAGGTCTAGAAACGCCAGTTGGTGTTTATCAAACTCAATAGTAAATTTGAGAAACCGGTTCCTCTCATTCAGCCAGATATGAAAAAGCTGTAGCTCCTCTACTGTCCCACGCCAGACTACCAGGACGTCGTCTATATATCTTTTCCATAGTCGCAGACACCCTAAGTGTGGATTGGTGTCTGCGAAGATATGGTCCTGCTCAAACTTATGCGTCGCCACTGTGTGTGATTTAAAATTCTCGGGCGATGTATATTAGAGTTACAGCACAACTAGCTTAGAGCTTGTCACTGCCACGAGCGGGTGACTGATAGCGCTGCTGTAGGAACAATCGATCTGATAGAGCCTGTTGGTCTTTGACAGCATCTGGGTAATACTATACCGATCGCAGAGGTTCACCGTATGCGAAAACCTTTCCATGATACGATTATGCTGAACAGCAGACATGTGATTGAGAGTGGTTATTTACTAGACGTGAGCAAGAGTGTACACGTTCTTGAAACTCTTCAGGGCTCATACACGCAGCAGTCACTAATATAGAATGATTAAATGAGAAGTTTATTAGCGTCCGGTGGTCACGTGAGTGACTGGCGGATTACTGTTGTTTCTGGGGGATAAAAATCCAGTAGTTCACATGCCATTTTTTCTATCTTCCTTCCGCTAGAGCGGTGCTCCAAGTGCCTGAGCTGAAGCCAGGTGAGGTGGGGCTGTTCCCTCCTGCCAGAAAGGTGAGTGAGCATGGGATTAATAAACATATAGGGCAGTCTTGCTTGCCCTTTTGTGGCTGGCATTTATTAGCTGGCATAAGAATCGGATTAACTTGATCCTAAGATTCTAGCACATGATCGCTGATACTGAATGTGCTTTGTTTGTTTGTCTTTCTTTTTTATGTATCTGGATTTCTCCTATGGATTGTTTTATCATGAAGTCAGGAGGACGAAAAGATATCACACTTTTAGGTGATATTATTCCGTTTTCTTTTTATTACTATAGCAGTAGCATTAATGGTCCTGAGGAAGCAGCAGGAGACCCTCTGGCTCCGTTTGTCTGCAGAAACATGTCGACCTAAGATATTCATTAGTAGTTATTTGTTACACTACTATTTGCACTGTTTTTATTGATTTGGGATTGAAGGGGTACAGAATAAATAATTATTTCCCCTGTCACTACCCAATTTTAATGTATTTCAATTTTCACTGATTCACGTTCACTTTAATTGGCACTGCTATTCATTTGTGTAGAGACACATTCCCATACTTTACCATTCATCACTGATACACTCATTTCAGACTAGGTTTACAGCATTTTCCATTCTGCTGTGGGTACTCGACCTTCAGAGTTTGAGGGTCCCCAGATGATGAAGGGCGGTCTCAATCGGTGACTGATGGGAACTCTTTTCACATTGAGGGAGAGCCCTAGGCAGGATTTCACTTCTGCTTTTGAACAACACAGATACATAATTTAGTTAGCTCTTTGACCTACTGCCATTTTTTGTTGGTGTAACTTTGTAGATAGGGGCCATAGCAGGTCTGGTCGTTAAACCTCTCCTAGGACCCTTTACCCTTAGTGCTTTGTTGTCCTTGTGCAGCCTCGGCTGCGGGTCCATTTTAATCAACATTGTATAATTCCTCGTGGAAGGGAGAATAGATAGGAACTACAGGTTCTGCCGGTTATTTACAGACACGCCAGTTTTGCTGGTATCTTCTTATGATCATGGCCACCAATTTAGGTTTGGCGTTTGACAAAGCTGAGGTGCAGTCAATTCTGGCTGAAAACCCGAGTGTTTTGGATTTATTACCTACTGCCCAGGTTAACAGCGATGATGGATGGGCCAAGATCCTGGTACTTAAGAAGAACCAGGCTAGAGTCTGTGTTCATGGGATATCTATGGCTGAATACCTACGGGGGAACTGTGCCCCTAGTGGCTTAATTGTGACAAATGCTCCTCGCCTGTTCCTCGATGATAAAGACTTTTTAAGGGACTGGTACTTAATCGCCTGGAAGTGCACCCGTGATTGGCTGGTGCTCATTATAAAGACCGCAAAAAAAACGGCTGATAAGATCTTAGTAGAAATTCAGACCCTAGAAGGCCAGATCAGGACAACCATCTCAGGTAAAGCCTTCTCAAAAGGTCAGGATGAAGGGAACAAATCAAGCAAAGAGTTTAGAGACTCCATCCTGTTTAGTAAACTTGAAAAGTTTAAGAAAGATCTTGCCAAATTCTCCGCAGAGAAGGTGTATCCCTACACAAGTGATACCTACGTACCTGTGCCATTTAATAAAAATGGACCCAGAGGGGGATCAACGTACGGTACGTCGACCTCAGAAGAAGGGCCCAGCGACTCTGATTCCTCTAGTCATGGGAACACACAGAATGTAAATAGAGGCAGAGGAAACAACAGGAGAAACCGGAGAGGCTACAATCAACACTTTGGCCATCCACAATTTCCGCCCTGGTGGCAATCGACACCATGGGGCCCACCAACTTACCCTCCCGCCGGGGGACCTTTTGGCCCGCAACAGTTCTACCCTGACTATAACCAACAGTCTTTTTTAGGGCAAGGCCAAGGGCGGTCGAGAGGATGACGAAGGGCACAGCAACAAGGCCAGGTTCGTTGGAATCTCCCTCCTCTAACGATGGATCTGAGGAACGGGAAGAAAATCCCTCAGGAACAACCAGGGACATCAGTAGGGCAAGCCTCGTAATCAATCTAAGCTCGTATGTGGTTACTGATATCGAGGAACAAGTCCTTAATAAAGGATTGGGGTTCGTCACTACGAATAAAGGGGACCCGTTGCTTGCCCAGATTGAGATGGGAAAATTCTTCCGCAAAATAAGGTTACACTATCTTTTTGCGAATAAACACGATCACAGCATGGAGACTGGTGTACAAGGGTGGGGCTATAGTCCTTTTAGACTCATGCACTTATCGCAATGAGTGCTTGCGCCAATTGAACAACACTAAGGCCTATCGGAAACTTACTAATGATCCCACTGACAGACTCACAACAGTGATTGGACACATAGTGGAAGAAGCGTTGGCAGAAGGTTGGGTTACCCACAAAGAGGCTCAATATCTCTGTACAGTGAACCCCAGGAAGCCATATTTTTATGTACTGCCTAAAGTACACAAGGCACAACGACCTCCTCCTGGACGCCCCATTATTTCAGGCATAGGTTCATTGTTAGAACCTCTATCAACCTTCGTCGACTTCTTTCTGAAACCACTAGTAAGGGAAATGTCAACATTTCTAAAAGATACGAAAGATGTTCTTAGAATTCTCCCTGTCATTGAGTTTAACAAAGACCAAGACATACTAGTATCTTTTGATGTTGAAAGTCTATATACATCCATACCCCAGACTGAAACGCTGGAGGTGATTGAGGGGCTTTTAGCAGAGAAAGATCTGAACTCAATCACGCCGGCGAGACTGATCATGACATTGGCCACTTTGGCGATGACTGAATTTTTTTTTCAGTTTGAAGAGTCGATCTACCTGCAGGTTAGCGGGACCAGCATGGGCAGTGTTTTTTCCCCCAGTCTCGCTAACCTGCATGTGCACAAGTTTGAGCAGGACCATATCTTCGCAGACACCAATCCGCACTTAGGGTGTCTGCGACTATGGAAAAGATATATAGACGACGTCGTGGTAGTCTGGCGTGGGGCAGTAGAGGAGCTACAGCTTTTTCATATCTGGCTGAATGAGAGGAACCGGTTTCTCAAATTTACTATTGAATTTGATAAACACCAACTGGCGTTTCTAGACCTGCTTATTATGTCTACAACAACGGGTCTACAATCGGAATTATACCGGAAGCCCATGGCGAGGAATTCCCTATTGAGCTATGAAAGCTGTCACCCCAAGGCTCTGAGGGATAATTTGCCCTTTGGGCAATTCCTTCATATACAGAGGAATTGTTCCACGAAATCCGCCTTTGAGATCCACTCTAGGACTCTAGCGGCGAATTTGGCAGAGAAAAACTATCCTAAACGTCTGATTCGGAGCTCGAAGAAAAGGGCCTCTAATAACAATAGAGAGAGTTTGCTAGAACTCTTGCCCCCTAAGCCCAAACAAGAACGGATCACATGTGTGAACACTTTCTGTACACAATCTAACCAAGTCCAGAAAATTGTGAGGAAACATTGGAGGATTCTGAATACTGGCACTGACACACTGCCGCCTCCTTTGTTTGCATTCAAGAGGGGACAGAGTCTGCGAGATCAACTTGTCCATACCAGACCTAAGAATATCATTCCCCGAGCGGTAGGGACACTCTGGGACCTGCCGGCTGTTATGGGACATCATCCATGCGGTAACTGCGCAGCCTGTCCACAAACATCTAAGACTTACAACATTGATATTGGCACTGATCGACCTTGGCAGCTCAGAAGATTCACGAATTGCAATAGCACGAACCTTATTTATCTGACCACTTGTCCCTGCAATAAAAAATATGTGGGGATGACGACGAGAAAAATTAAGGTGCGGATTTCTGAGCACAAGAGTTCGATTAGGTGCTCAAAGCAGGCTCCCAGACTAACTAACCACTTCTTGGAAGTAGGGCATTTGCCCACCGATCTACAATGGACAGTTTTAGAGCAACCATTGATTCCATCTGAGGTAACAGATATAAGTGCTTTTTTGTTCAGACGTGAACAGAAATGGGTGTTCAGGCTCAAATCCGACAAAGTAGGGTTAAATGAAGAAATTCCCTGGATGTCGCTTTAAGTCAAGATCTCAATACGGTTAGATGGATATCTAACCGTTGTAGTAGATTTGGCTTTTGAGATGTTGTCAGTAAAGTGAGAATTGGATTTGGACCAATGGTCGTATCTGAGAAAGATTTAAACTTAAAGATGTGATTGTGTGTTATGCACATTCACATGAAGCCTGTTGATGACATTTGTTGTTGTGTTTTTTGACAAGTTGTCAATAAAGTTTGGTGATTCAAGATTCTCTGCCACTACGGGGACTGCTTGAGCCATAGTCTTTTGGACAACACTTGGTCTCTGAAAAACTGTTAAACAAAGTTGGCCGATTTAAGGTTTTCTGCCGCCATTGTATGAGCCACATACTTGTAAGACGTTAGTTTTTTAAGCATTGCTTGTTCACTAAAGTGCTATTATTGCATAAAAGTTGAAGCAAGTACATCAGCAAAGACGGAGGGAACGAAGGGTTGAACTACAGAACTACATTTCCCTTCTACCCGTGTGCGGGACGCCTCGATGACGTCATACACACGAGCAATGCCGTTGCCTGGAAGAACTTAATGGGCGCAAGAGCACCGCGTCGGTACCTCCCCAATAGACAGCCCAGAGGGACGTCCGGGGTACCGACGGGCACGTGAGAGGAGGTCATATTCTTCCAAGCGTCGCCACTGTGTGTGATTTAAAATTCTCGGGCGATGTATATTAGAGTTACAGCGCAACTAGCTTAGAGCTTGTCACTGCCACAAGCGAGTGACTGATAGCGCTGCTGTAGGAACGATCGATCTGATAGAGCCTGTTGGTCTTTGACAGCATCTGGGTAATACTATCGCAAAGGTTCACCGTATGCAAAAACCTTTCCATGATACGATTATGCTGAACAGCAGACATGTGATTGAGAGTGGTTACTTACTAGACGTGAGCAAGAGTGTACACGTTCTTGAAACTCTTCAGGGCTCATACACGCAGCAGTCACTAATATAGAATGATTAAATGAGAAGTTTATTAGCGTCCGGTGGTTACGTGAGTGACTGGCGGATTACTGTTGTTTCTGGGGGTAAAAAATCCCGTAGTTCACGTGCCATTTTTTCTATCTTCCTTCCGCTAGAGCGTGCTCCAAGTACCTGAGCTGAAGCCAGGTGAAGTGGGGCTGTTCCCTCTGGCAAGAAAGGTGAGTGAGCATGGGATTAATAAACATATAGGGCAGGCTTGCTTGCCCTTTTGTGGCTGGCATTTATTAGCTGGCGTAAGAATCGGATTAACTTGATCCTAAGATTCTAGCACATGATCGCTGATACTGAATGTGCTTTGTTTGTTTGCCTTTCTTTTTTATGTATCTGGATTCCTCCTATGGATTGTTTCATCATGAAGTCAGGAGGATAAAAAAATATCACACTTTTAGGTGATATTATTCCGTTTTCTTTTTATTACTATAGCAGTAGCATTAATGGTCCTGAGGAAGCAGCAGGAGACCCTCTGGCTCCGTTTGTCTGCAGAAACATGTCGACCTAAGATACTCATTAGTAGTTATTTGTTACACTACTATTTGCACTGTTTTTATTGATTTGGGATTGAAGGGGTACAGAATAAATAATTTTTTCCCCTGTCACTACCCAATTTTAATGTATTTCACTTTTCACTGATTCAAGTTCACTTTAATTGGCACTGCTATTCAGTTGTTTAGAGACACATTCCCATACTTTACCATCCATCACTGATACACTCACTTCAGACTAGGTTTACAGCATTTTCCATTCTGCTGTGGATACTCGACCTTCAGAGTTTGAGGGTCCCCAGATGATGAAGGGCGGTCTCAATCGATGACTGATGGGAACTCTTTTCACATTGAGGGTGAGCCCTAGGCAGGATTTCACTTCTGCTTTTGAACAACACAGATACATAATTTAGTTAGCTCTTTGACCTACTGCTATTTTTTTGTTGGTGTAACTTTGTGGATCATGAGCTGACCTTCAGATTACAAGGCAGGAAAACAGCGGCCATCTGTTTTGGCCTTCTGAAATCAATTCGGAAAATACTCCCCCAGTTGCCTGAGAATGCAAAAAAGATCTTAGTCCAAGCCCTCATTCTATCAAGGCTGGATTACGGCAAAGCCATCTACCTAGGAGCCCCCATCTCGACTATCCACAAGCTCCAGGTAGTCCAGAATGCAGCGGAAAGACTCCTCACCGGCATGAATAACCGCTCCTCAGCCAAACCTGCATTGAAACCACTTCACTGGCTACCCATACAGGAACGTATACACTTTAAGGCTCTCTGTATTACCCATAAAAATCTGCAGGGCAAAGGCCCTCCCATTTTCACTAATCTCATTAAACCTTACAAAATATCCAGGAGTCTTCATTCCACCGACCTCCTCCTAGCTGAAGTACCCAGAATTCGGAAGTCCCGCTCAGGAGGTCGCCTCTTTTCCTACAACGCATCCAAACTATGGAACGCCCTGCCTCTCTCCCTCCGTCAGGAAACTAATCATCTCACCTTCCGCAGAAAATTGAAAACACGGCTTTTCCCTTAATCCATCTGCTCCGTCTCCTATGTTCCAAGCGCTGGGATACTCCCGGGTAGCCATGCGCTATACAAGAACAGATTCTATTCTATTCTATTCTATTCATGAGGCTGAGAATTTGCCTAATAAAATTCAGGTACCTATACACCTAATTTACTTACATGATACAGATGACGATATGGGTTACTCTGACAATGGCAGTGACAAAGTTGAGACAGACATATTATTCTGGCAAGGGCCTCTAGAAAAGAGGTGAAAAACATTTCTTACTGAAACAGAAGAGGCTTCGCTTTTGGTGGGAATTCTTTGCAGGCAGCTGTGCAATAGTATTAAAGATGGCTGCTTCGAACCTCACATGCTAATGCATGTGGCTATGCTTCAACTAAACTTTGCATGTCTTGCTAATCTGCTAATGCAATAGTTAAAATAAAATAATGGGATTAGAGTAGGAATAAGTGGTACACAGTGCATTCATTTATTTTCGTATTCTAACATGTTCTTCTTTGACTTTATTATTAGTTCGTATTTGGGCCTGGAGGGTGACTGAATTCTCCATCTTGTCTGAACTCTACAAATGCGCACTGGAATCATGAAACTCCTGTTTCAATGACATTAAACCACAGCCAAGGACTGTCTCACAAGCCTGAGAACTTCACCTCTTAACCCGGAGAGGGGAGGAAGAATTGTACATTGTACATGAAGTAATGTGAATGTTGCTGGGAGGAATAAAGTATGGGAAAGTAAAATTAAGGGCGGGAACATAGAACAATTAAACCAAAGAAGATGACTTCACATTAGTATGGTGTGATGACCTCTCCCCATCCCATTGACCAATCGAATTAAGGGAATACACAAATATTGAAACATTTGGAGGGAGGTACATACACTGACAATAGTATAACTAAGGTAGGCTTAGTTAGTTTGTTTGTCCGACTTGTCATAGACCTGTCACTGACCCAACACTGCGGAGGAAGATGGCGGATGCCACATAGCTCAGAGGGCTGGTGGAGCACTCTGAAAGAAGAATCGGGATATTGCTGACGGAGAGGAATATGTCCATCTAGAAGGGGAAAAAGAGTAGCACCAGAGAGGGGTGTAATGCTCTTAGAAGAGGTTATCTGTCCTGTCCTGCACCTGTCCTGAACTGCTGGCTCCTGAGTACTCAGGAGCCCCTTTTTTCCAGCCCTTAACCAGGGGTTGGTCCTCGCACCATTCTAGGTAAATATAAATCTGTGTGGTATGTCCTTGTACCGATTTCCTTTTCCACCCTTCCCAGGTACCAATGTCTAGAGATTTTACTAAGTCTATAAAGATTTTTGCTTTGATCATTATTTTTCTCCTTGAGAAGTTGGTGACTGACATGTGTTGGTATTTGACTCACAAAATATTGCATAGATAAAGATTTTAAAACTCTCCCGAGTCTGTGGTCATTCAAAGAATACTTGTGATTCCTTGGAAGCTCAGCTTCATTTTCAACTGAACCACCAAAAAGATCTCAACTCAGAAACCTTGAGATTTAATTTGTCTCTCTTAGATGCGCTTGACTCTGTTTCCCCTCTTGTTCCTCTTACTTCCTGCAGATCCCGTCCCTCTGCTCCTTGGTTTTCCCCTTTGTTGCATGAGGAAAAGAGCAAGTGTAAGCAGCTGGAACGTAAATGGAGACAGAACTTCGATCCCTTAGCCAAATTGGCATACAAATCTGCCCTGAATAAATTTCGCAAACTCTTACGCTCTGCAATGAGAGTTTACTTTTCTAATCGGATTCAACAGGCGCAGAATTCTTCTAAAACTCTTTTTTCCATTGTGAAAGATTTTGTGAACCCCCCTGCTTTGAAATCCGTTTGTACCCCCACTCAAGATCTCTGCAATGGATTGTCTGATTATTTTCAGGAGAAGATAGTTAAACTCTCCTCTTCCTTTGCCGTGACGACTTCTAATCACCCCGAAGATCGCTCTTGTCACCTCTCTTGCTCTCTTAACTCTTTTAGTGAGCTAACTCCAGATCTGGCGTTAGTTTTGCTACGCAACATTAAGTCTGGTTCCCCCCTGGACTTAGTCCCGGCCAGAATTATGGGCATTCTTGCCCCCATTCTAGTGAACCCGTTTCTTTCCATCTGGAATGCTTCTCTATCGCGTGGCCAATTCCCTTCACTGTGGAAACAGGCTAGGCTTGTCCCCATATTGAAAAAAGCCGGTACCGACCCTTTACTATTTAGCAACTATCGACCTATTTCACTCTTGCCCAAACCTGCCAAGATTCTGGAGAAGGTGGTACAGAAACAGTTGGCACTGTACCTTGAGTCAAACCAGCTGTTGCATGACTCACAGTCCGGCTTTAGAACCGGCTACAGTACTGAGACAGCGCTGCTTGAAGTCTCAGATATCATCAGGGAGTCAGTGGATAGGGGCGAGGAGGCCATGTTGGTCCTCCTCGACCTATCCGCTGCTTTCGACACTGTTTCCCATAAAAAACTTACCATCCGTCTACAACAGCTTGGGGTCGGTGGGACAGTGCTGGCCTGGATCACTTCTTTTCTGTCTAGCCGTTCTCAAAGGGTTACGTTGCACCCTTTTGAATCCGAGGACAAACCCCTACTGTGCGGAGTGCCCCAGGGCTCTGCTTTAAGCCCTCTATTATTTAATGCCTATGTGGCTCCTCTGGCCAAGGTAGTTGAGTCCTGGGGTGTCAGGGTGGTCTCCTATGCTGATGATACTCAGCTTATCTTTTCCTTTCGAGACCACTCTGACTCCCTCTTTTCCAACTTTAGAAACTGCCTTGGCAACATCTGCACATGGATGTCAGCCAATCATCTTGCCCTCAACACCGATAAAACGGAGGTCCTTTTTTTCAGCAAAAAATCCCCCCCCCTGCAAACCTTTGGTGGCCTACCATCTTGAATCCCCCTCCCACTCCTGTTCAAGCAGCTCGTAATCTTGGCTTCACTTTTGACAATTCTCTGTCTGGAAGTGCCCAAGTCAATAAAGTGGTAGGGGCCTGTTTCTCCAAATTACGTATGATCAGGAAAATCTTCCCCTTCCTCCCCCAATCTTCACGCAAAACTGTGGTCCAGGCACTCATTACCACCCACCTAGACTATGCTAATAGTCTATATGCAGGCGCCCCCCTTTACCTGATCGACCGTCTGCAAATAGTTCAAAACGCGGCAGCCCGGCTCATTGGTAATATCCCCGCCCGTACTTCAGTCAGAGCCTACCGAGAAGAGCTTCACTGGCTCCCTATTTCACGACGCATCGATTTTAAAATTCTGACCCTGGCATTTCGTGCTATTCATGGAATTGGCCCGTCCTATCTGAGAAAACGTCTCAAAATCTCTGCTTCAGTCAGGCATCTAAGATCTAACAGCTTTCGTTTACTGATGGTACCTAGATTTAGGCTTTCTCGGAGTGGCGGCAGATCTTTCACCGTCACTGCCGCCAAGCTCTGGAACAGCCTCCCACTTGATCTCAGGTTTTGCGAATCTGAGCCTGCCTTTCGTCGCAATCTCAAGACCTGGTTGTTCACTAAGGGTTACGGCCTGGTATTATCAGACGTTGGTACTCTCCTAGTCCCTCTGTGGGATATGTGTCTGGTTTTTTCTTTAAGGGGATAATTATGTAATCTAGCGCCGGGACACCTCCGCCGGAGGTAGCTGTGCGCTCTACAAGCTTCAAAATAAAATAAATAAATAAGAAAAGAGTAAATGTTATTTTATGCCTATTATCCTAACAACCGGATCTATCGACCATAGGAAATCAAGCACTAAGGTGTTAAAGTTTGGAAAGAAAAAGGTGAACAGGTAAACTATATTTCAAGGTAGACTAAGTCCTGATCCACAGCGGAGGATTGCCAGCTTATTGTATGAATGCTTTATGGGCCCAGGTGAGTATGGTGTTTTAGAAATACACCAAGCTAGTAATATCGCTCCATCACTGTACAGGGACTGGTCTGACAACATTTGCCAGAGCATCTTTAGGTTTCCAGTTCAGCCTTGGCATGAGCAGGAGCCTCGGGCAGCGAAATAAAACAAAACAATGAAAAGTTAGTCGCGAGATGCAGCATCAACCTTCTCATTAAGATTTTTACAAATATTTGTAATATTAAAATACTAAAATGTTTAGTAATTCAAGTCTAGTTTTTATTTGATGTGCACATGTGTGTGTTTATGTGTTTTGAAATACAGTTTTTATGTTTGACATTTAAATCATACAAATTGCTTGGGGGTCCCCGGCTTCCCGTAATGACTCAATGGGGGTTCTCAGGAGTGAAAAGTTTGGGAACCACTGTTCTAGCCATTATGGATCCTGAGGCACCAATATAACCCTATAGCCCACTGCCTAGGGCTATACGGTTGTTAAAGGCCCTATAACTAGGGGCTTTAAAAACTGGCATTGCTGAGGCACAAGGGATATAAAGCTATGAGAACATTCCAGACACTGAGGGTAGAATGTTCTGAATTAAAAAAGGGAGAAACAAAGGCACGCATAGACATGTTGGAGCAGAAGGTATATATCAGCCATTATTGGCCCTGAGCCACTTCATTCTTTTCAGTTGAACTCCCAGCATTCCAAAGTGCTAATCATAGTTAAACCCCCATGCCATTTTACTGATCAGTATATTCATAAAAATTCTATGTGACACGGAATATAGCACACGCTACCCCATGTCAAATATTCCAAAGATAAAGGGCAAAGAATGGTTTAAACATTTTTTACCTCCCACCAATAAGTTCTATGGGAACGTGTTATGTTTGAATACATTTAATTGCACCATATTTTGCTTTAGAAGAAAACGTGAAGAACTATCATTGTTGAATGTCAATGTTGGTTCATTAACTAACCTGTATTTCATTAAAAAAAAACGATTCAATCACATTTAAATTTCAGTATCCTCGTTTAGAAGTCGTCCACCTTTCATCTTTCTTTACCTGCTGCACATATTTACGCTGTATCCCCAGTGTAGGCATTTTATCATGCAGTGTATGCTTCATACCAGAGTCCTCTGAACTGACTAATTTTACAACTCAAATTTGCTAAGGTGCCTTACCTCAAAGATGTTAGAATACGTATTTTATAACTCTGCTGAAGTTCCTCAAAACACCACATGATGGCAGCATTACTCCATCTATATTCATTAGTTAGATGACCAGCGATTGATTGTTTGTGTAATTCTCTTGTTTTTTTTTTGGAGGACCTTGTTCGCAAGAAAAAATCAAAATAACACATTTTACAGATTTTATTACAAGCTTAAACAGTAAATATCCTTTAAAGTAGGTGACGGGGGACATCGCAGAGGCTAACAGGGAGATATAAATAACTTGCCCGTGCATGAATTTGTAATTTGAATAAGATGCTCACACAAAGCTCTCCAATACCTTCGGGTCGAGTTTGCGCTAAATAAATATGCAAAAAAAAGAAAAGAAAAACCATCCAGAGATCCAACTAAGGCTAACTGCAGCCACCTGCAAAGGCTCTCAGTCCCCCTTAATAAAAGAGACAGAGTGTATGTGGACTGCATTGTGAAAGCCGAAGAGAGTCCATCAAAGAGCTACTCCCTTTTTACTAATGTGCTAGTTGCAGCCCATTGCCTTTAATAGGGTGCATTGTCCCTGTTTACCACTCTGTGCTCTTTAAATAATGCCACCTCAGATCCTTCAGAATATTTCCGTTTGGTCTTCCAAGCAGTAAATTATCTTTTTGTATGAGGCCCCCGGATGCATTTCAGTTATCCATTTCTTGTGTTGGGGTAAGACATAAGTGACTGTGCCTTAGTATGCACTTTGGCTATGACCAAAGTTCCTGTCATCCATCTCTTCTGGTGGTAGGATATAGCTGTAATGTCAACAGTGTCATGCAGTAGTGCCAGCCCAGCTTGAGGCTTGAATGTTAACTCGCTGATACTATTCACTGTCCTCCAAACCATGGACTGTACATCTCTATTCTAGGGGAGGACCAGAGGATATGTAGATAATCAAAGTCCATAGGAGGGCATCTCCAGCAAAAGGAGTTGGTGACAAGACCTAAATTTACATCAAACACTAATTTGTGGGGCCCAGTGTTAACAAATGTCCTAAGAAGCGTAGTTGAGGGTGAAATCACTGAGTCATGGAGACTGTCCTCTCTCTTCCCTATTTTCAACAAGCATTTGCAATACAATAGGTCTCGCATTTGTTAGAGTTTAAGCTATTAGCATTGTAAATGACAATGCCTTTTATTTATTTGTTTTGCTAATTAACACATAAATAAAAAGCATTGTCATTTACAATGCCAATAGCCCAAACTCTTGTAAATGTGAGACCTATTTAAAGAAGCGGCTGCCATTGTCCCGGGCTGCTCGGAAAGTCAAAGCGCGCTTGGCACGCTGAATGTTGCAGGAAAGCATGTCGTGCCTGCAGTAGGAGAAACACATTAAAGAAAATATTGCTTACAGACTAAATAAAACCTACCGTGTAACAACAGAAGTAAAAGGGCCAGTCATCATGGGAGTTTACAAATGAAGACAAGGCGGTACTAAGGAGGGACTAACAAGCCTATTAAGGAATCAGAAGCCAGTATTTACGAAGGGCCATGACACAAGCCGATGACAAATATGGGCGGAGAGTGGGCGGGGCTTCTATTCAATAATCCAATACAACATGCCACAGATCAGCGAATGCAATGCCCAAGTCGACCTAAAAAGTGAGACAAATTAGCCCCAGCCTGCTGTAGGCCAATCTCTTTAATGGATGCAACTGCAAAAATCTTGGGATGGGTGATTATGTCCAGACTAGAGACATGGGGGGGAAGCTCAAAGCTTCCGTCCGATATGGTCCACAAGGGGAATTATCAACTAAAATTTAGTCCCTGAGAGGTGTAAGACTGGGATGCATTTTAGCCCCTTTCTTGTTCTTGGTTTATATTAATGGCCTTACAGAATACTTATTATGAGTGAGCCTGGATGTCCCAAAGATAGGAGGTCAATCTCTGTCCATAATCTTATATGCAGATGATGCGGTTTTGATTGCTCACATCCCAAAGGCACTGCAGAAGATGTTAGATTATTTTGCAGGGTATATGGAGGGCCTGGATTTGAAAGTAAATTATTCAAAATCATACACCATGACAAGTGGGCCATTATGCACACAACACAAGCCCTTTAGAATGGGGGTACACTTTTAAAAAGAACAAATGATTTTAGCTATTTAGGAATTGTTTTTAGGTCATCCTTAAAAATGAAATCATACATCCATATGAAGTCACAACAAATTAGAAGAAATGTGGAGGCCACTTTCTGCTTTGCAAGGACTCTTAAACATAAACCTTTGCCAGAGATGATAGCCTTGTACAGATCTAAATTCATCTCTGCCCCCCTATACGGGTAAGGGGTATTAAAAAGTGGACATGCTCCAACACCTAGAAAACAGATTTACACGCTGGATGCTTGCAGTCCCAAAGAATACTGCAAATTTTATATTTCACGAGGAGCTGGGCCTACATCATATAGGTGACCAGATAAATATCACAAAACTCCTTTTATAGATCAAGTGTTGGTAAAATCCAGAGGCAGATCTGGTGACAGCATAGATGTCAGACTGTGTATTCCTAGATAATGTGAGTAAGATACCCTGGCTGATGTGTGTAAAATCATGTTTCCACAAACTAGGCCTTATAAAAATGTTTTCGTTCCCTAATCATATTTCACCCAATGCTAAGATTATCTTGAAATCTCGCCACATGGGTTACTGTTTGAAGGAGAAGTTACGGGGCACTTTGAATATAAAAACAGTTGAGCATTATTTGCAAATTTCAACTGCTAAATACATTGAACTGTATTTGGGATGGACTAATTTATTGGATTTATTTAGCATATTTTAGATTAAATGTAATCCATTTTAGAGTTGTTTTTCCGACACAGTGTGCATGGCATCATGTCCTACCCACATGTCACTGTAATAATGCCATAGAACAAAGCACATGTCATTTTATTCTATTTTGTCCACTATATTCAGACCCAAGAGGAACTTTCTTGATTCCCTTGTTGCATCAGGCAGGGATTAAAGAATACCGGTTAGCAATGGAATTGTTACCAAAATTAATGACGACAGACACAGGCAGTGCAGATTTACATATTAATAGATCATCATCATAGATAACTTTATTTCGGTCACCACAGGCCATAAAAGTACAGATAAAATGCATACATACAAACACGAAGTAGATAAAACAGTAATTAGCATGTCCAGTAAAATTTACAGCTAAGAATAGATTAAACCTGTATAGTTATCAAGATAGACAAAATCAAATCTAGAAATAGACATGATTTATCATGAAAAACTTTTCCGTCTATGCCACATGCCAAATAGGAACCGTGAGGCAGCAAAACCAATAGGGGGGTGGGTATCATACCTTAAGACTCTACAAGCTTGGCCACATTGGCTAAAGCCTAGATTCCTACAGAGTGGGATCAACCAACATTTCCCTGTGAACTGATAAGCAGGGCAAAAAAACAAAACATGAAATACATCTTCTCGCTTATAGTTACATGCAGGGCACCCAACGTTCTCTGCGTTAGCCCATTTACAAGTAAATGCGCTGAGTGGAAGACTACCGATCCTAAACTGCATGTAGAGTTTCCTCGCAAGTGAGGGATAAATTACATCCCAAAAATCCTCCAATTTAGGTTCGATTGTTACTTGGAGGAACTATTTGATTGTGATTAGAAACCGCTATGAGTATGTAACCTTTTAATGGATGTTTTGCCTTTATTGATAAATTTGTTTTTTTATTTCAAAACCATTTATGCTGGAAATTTTTAGACTGTCATTTAATGCAGGATTTTTAATAGTTTTTAATGATCAAAATAGTTTTTTCATGCTCAAGTGAATTGATGCTCAGAAATATGATGCTTTTTATGGCACTTTGCACACATTTTTTGTTTAGTTCTAGTCCAGTACCACTTTTGAAGGATTGTGAAATAATAAACTTTTATCCTGGCCTCTCAGAGACCTGATTTATAGAATTCAAGCTGGGTTGACCATTCATTCCCTGTATATTCATTCTGAAGTCCTTTTTTTTCATTTTAGGTAAAAGCAGACAAGATGGTTTGTCCTGAATTGTTTGGTTATTTGTGGTTTCTGAGTCATAGTATTGCATCATATTGAGTTGCACTGTAATTAATTTATAGCCGCAGTGAGCCGTTCTGTGGTAGGTTGGTGGATGCTGCCTGCAGCAACGTTGAACTGCAAGTGGTTAGTCCTTGCCATAACAATGCTGTGTTGGTTGATTATCTTTGTTGATATCACATGGTTTTGTGTAGAATTTGATTAAGTGAAAATGGGTGCTGCAGTGAAAGAGTCTAAAGTTCCTGTGATTAAGGGAGAGAAAATTCCTAAGAAGATTCTCCTGCCTATGAAATGATGTTGGGTTCGGGATCCATAAAAATACAGGGTTAAAAGACTGAGATCAAATCTGATGCCAAAAACATGTAATTTCCTTTGGAATGAACTTTCAATGTGAGATAGGTTGAGTACTTGAGGCGTATGGTGTATGAGTGAAAACCACAACCTAGATCTTTACAGTTCATAGTGTTGAACCGTAAAACGAAAAACCCTTGAGACACCATTTTGTGTTGCCATGCTCTCGGCAACTTGATGAAGGCCCGTCCTCCACATACCCGTTGAATCTTGCAGAAACCCTTGTTTCCTTATATGTTCAAACCAATTCCCAGAAACTGCCTGTGTGCTTCACCACCCCAATGGTGTCAAAAGACTTAGACACGTCCTGTGCATCGTTGGTGACTCAGCCAGTCACGAACCAACTGCCCCGTGACCACAACGAGAAAGGGGAAGCATGAAACGATGCCTCATGATCACACCGGATGAAGCAAGATAGCACAAGGCCGTGCCACATGATCACTCCATATGAAGCAAGGTAGCACGAGGCCACGTCACTTGATCACGCTGGTTGCCCAAGATAGCACGAGGCTGAGGACATTGTGTATACAGGGACGGATGTCCCCCGGCACGATCACACCATGCGAGGCTGACGAAGAACATGTCAAAAGAAGAACTTGAAAGCAGAACTTGTATTGTGTAAATGGGCGTGGCTAGCGTTATAAATATGTGTAATGCAGTGGAGTAAAGCAGCAGTCTCCATAGAATTGTCTTTTTACCATTCTGGGACCTCTGTCCTTAGCGTGAGCTAATAAATTACTTGCTTCCCTCCACGGCTGGTTGTCCTGGTCTCTTTGGTAATGTATGATTGATGCAAGAAGGACCCGTAGATTTAAGGCGTCTCCCTGCGCCACTGGCTTTGACTCTCCTAGTGGGGGAGGGTATCCGAAAAGCCGGTTCTACAATTTAGCGCCCCACGTGGAGCGTCTCCTGTGGTCGTCATCGAGCCTGGTGGTCGTGAGGAGTCCGTAATCGAACGCTAAGGGAGGCGCACCACTGCATTGGCTGAAAATTGTCAT
This sequence comes from Lissotriton helveticus, assembly GCF_964261635.1. Classification (NCBI taxonomy): domain Eukaryota; kingdom Metazoa; phylum Chordata; class Amphibia; order Caudata; family Salamandridae; genus Lissotriton; species Lissotriton helveticus. The sequence continues at coordinate 1,803,286,299 of NC_136067.1, read as the reverse complement.
TGTGGTCCCGAGGTCTCCGATTGCGTGAGTACTCCCTCCAGTGGGCTACCCGACTGCGGCCCCGACTGACGCCCCAGTTCTGGTTCCTAGTCTTTGGAGATCGAGATCCTTGTGACACCTGCCGTGCGAGAGAAGATTGATGGTCAGGTAAGAGTGGGAGTGGCCCAATTCTTTGTTGAATTGGTATCTTTGTTTTTTGGTATTTTGATTCAACTTTTGCAAAAGCCGAAGCCGAAGGGTAAGTACAGTTCTAGGCTGTAACAATTAGATTTCGCCCTTTGACGTTTGAAACCAGTATACACGTCTAGAGATGCCTGGGTTTAGTAAGTTCCGGAAATTGTGTGTTTGTTATTGTTCGCAGGACACCGCATTGGAGGAATCTTGTCCGATTCCCCCTTTGGGGACCCCTAATCATGAAATTTATGCTAAACATGGTGTAGGCCCGATTTTGTTCTGCTCACTTTGGCATAAGTACACGAAAGGTAATGCCGAGTTACAATGGCCCATATACGGTAGTTTTGAAACTTCTGTGCTAGATAATTTAGAAGAAAAATTGTTTCAGAGAAAAGCTAGACCTGCAATGTTTGATTCCTTTCGGGTTTGGCGGAAGGAGTCCAAGCAGAAAGAAATCAAACTCAAAAAGAATGAAGCTAAAATAATGCGTATGAATGTGATCCAGAAAGCCCAGACGAATGATAACCAGAAAATAGAAGAAGATATAGTAATACGTGACAGATTGCACTGAATGCAGATAGATGGATGTTATATTACAAAGAAGGCTCCCGAAAAGGCCCGGGACAAGGAAGATGACCCTCTTATGTCTTCTATGTTGAGCCCCCCTCCGCCCTATACCCCTGCCATATACCCGACTGTTGACCCTGTACAATTGCCTCATGCCACTGCTCCAGTTGTTGCCCCTGCCCATGCCCTGGTTTGCCCGAATCCCCTGCCATCTGCTCCCGACGCTCCGACTATTCAGGACACTGTATCCATTCGAGTACACCCTTCCCTTCTCCCTGTCGCACCTTCCACCAATTCCGTGTCTGCCCCTTCAACTCCTGCCACGACTAACCCTCTCCCTGTTGGCAATCATCTGACACCTTCCCCTAGTGCAGGAATGATAGCGAATGCGTGGTCAGTAGTTCACGATTATATCCCTTATGCAACTTCACCTAGGCCACCCACTCCCAGACGACGCACTTTGTGCAGCCTGGTAGGGGATACTCTAGAACAACTAGCTATGAGCCAACAGGCCCACAGGTGGATGGAGAATAACGATATATACACTGCCCGGGATATATGGATGATGTTGGATCAGTGAACACGCATCCAACAGATTGATAACTTGTGTGAAATGTGCGATATACTAATCAAAATGTGGGAAGATTTTGTAGAGTCAGGACCACCCCCGGGTCTGTCTGAGCTTCGTCAGAGGGTTAAGAAGGGGGACATACAGGGCCCAGCACTATTATGTGACCTAATCACACTAGTGGCCTACAGAGACTCCTTGTCTGGTGTTGCGCTAAATAAAGGTTTGCCCATGAGGGAGGTACAGCCCGTTTGGGGGGACCGTGTTGTTGGCACGGATGGCCAACCTGAAATACCTGCAGGTTTTAGACAAATGTGGGTTCATGTCCCTTGGAAAAGGTCTGACGTCCTCCAACTTAAAAGCCAATTGCCTGACCCGCGTAAAAATCCTGCAGGTTACTACAAGGAATTAACTCAGACACCCCAATCTTGCGTAATAACATTAGCAGACATAGACATGTTAATGGGACAAGTAGTACCGACTGAGGTATGGTCAAAAATACGCCATACTGATCAGGCAGAATTTGGCCATACATGGAAAGATCTTGAGGAAGTTGACAGAGCTCGAACTGATGGGGGGAAGCCTGACCCCATGATTCTAGCCCTTCCAGTCCAGATACTTACTGCCATGAAGAAAATATTGACACCCCACCGTATTAATTGGGACCGATTAGCAGCTTGTAAACAAAAGAAAGACGAAAGTGTATCTGACTTTTTCACACGATTTGAGAGTACCTTCACAGACTATAGTGGACAGGACATGACTTCGGAGGGGGACAGCGACTGTTTGTAGATAAATTTGTGTCAAATTTGTTACCGGTACTTGGGACTAAACTAAAAATGTCAGAAAGTGCATGGCCCATCTCCTCCCCGTCCGGCATCTTGACAATGACTCAGTACCATGAGAATAGGGAAAATGAAGAGCGAGACAGAACAGACAAAAAGACTAAAGACTTAAAAACGAAAGTTTTGCTACAACGAGGATACCCCACAACGACCCCGACCCAAAACAGAGATAACCCCAAGTTTCAGCAAATATTTCAGAGACCTGCCAATGTGACTCCTCGCCCGCCGCTAGGACCTAACCAGTGTGCTTATTGTCGCCAGGAGGGTCATTGGCGCGATGAGTGTCCCTTGTTGGCCCGAAACAACTCTGCATCTACAGACCGTTTCACAGGCCAAAGTCCCCAGAGAGGACAAGGACGAGACGGACCTAGGCCACAAATGCAAGACAGGCGAACACTTATGCGAGAGAATAAATTTGATACCACTAACAATGGAAGCCATAATTACTTTACTGAGGATTACGAGCCTGAAGAGGGAAGGGGATTTCTGTCCCGCTAGGATTGCCAAAGACAAGAGAAGGGACCCGTACCCTTTCCTATTGACCAGAAGGGACCGTATGTCCATGTTACAACATTGGGCTCCACGGAGAAATTTTTGGTCGACACTGGTGCAACAAAAAGTTCTATTGCTAGGTCTAAAGTCCCTGGGGCCCCCTTGTCTGGCACAAATAACATTTCTGTGGGATTCTCTGGTACCCCAGTATTCAGCCCAATTTCACAGCCACTGGAACTAACGATAGGAACCTACACAGTTGACTCCCCTTTAGTCTTGACTTCCACATGTGGTGAAAATTTGTTGGGTTTAGATCTACTAAAAAGATTGCATGCAACCATATACTGTTCTCCCGATGGTGTTTACGTCACTATGGGTCCCCCTACCACTAATCCAGTATACCTAGCCGCCCCGAATCAAATACCCCGAGAGCTCCAGAATGTCCCTCCCAGCCTTTGGGCCCAAGATGATACTGATGTTGGCCTTTTGTCAATACCCCCATTTTCAGTTACCCTGAAAGAAAATGCTCGCCCTCCCCGACTCCCACAGTACAAGATACCCAAAGAAGGAGAAAGGGCATTGCTCCGGATCATTTCAGAGCTTGTGTAAGGGTGTGGTCGATGAAATGTGTGCAATAGCCCAATTCTGCCTCTCCTAAAGCGCTCCGACCCTTCCAAGCCCCCTGTCTATCGCTTCATCATCGACTTACGAGAGATAAACAAAATAGTAGTTCCCCAGTTCCCGGTGGCCCCAGATATCACCACCCTACTTACTATGGGTCCCCCGTCTGCATGTTTCTTTTCTGTCATAGACCTAAAAAATGCCTTTTTCAGCATACCAGTCAATGAAAAGAGTAGAGATCTTTTTGGATTATCATTAGCAGGACGAGGTTTTCGATTCTGCTGAGCTCCACAAGGATATACAGAGAGCCGCTCGATTTACAGTCAGGCCCTCAAGGGCCAACTTGATTCCCTGACCCTACCCCAAGGCACCACATTGCTTCAGTATGTGGATGATTTGCTGATAGCGTCAGACACAGAGGCGTTATGTAAAGAAGCTACAATGAAGTTGCTCCTACACCTGGCACAGTTCAATCACAAGTTTTCCCTCTCCAAACTACAATATTGTCGACATGAGGTGACCTACTTAGGTCATTTCTTGTCGAAGGAGGGACGCCGCCTCACCCCTGAACGAATACAAACAATCAGCAAAATGCCCACACCAAAAACGCAGAGAGAGGTACGTGCCTTTATTGGTATCACCTCCTACTGCCGCCAGTGGATACCCAATTTTCCTTTACTCATTAAACCTTAAATAGTTCCACACCCACTCCCTTGGACAGACGAGTGCCAGCTTGCATTTAAAGAACTAAAAACAGCCTTGTGTTTGGCCCCAGTACTAGGCACCCCAAGTTATCAGAAACCCTTCACTCTTTTTGTACACAAGCACAATGGTTGCGCATTGTCAGTATTAACACAGTATTTTGGTGACAAACAATGCCCCTGTGCATATTTTTCTGAAGTACTAGATCCCGTGGCCCGCACACTTCCCAGTTGCTTGAGAGCAGCAGCTGCAGCTGCCATATCCATTCGCCAATCTGCTGGCCTGGTCTTAGATACCGCACTTACAGTCATGGTTCCTCACGCAGTTGACACTTTGTTAAACATAACGAAAACCCAACATCTCACTAGTGCACGTTTGTCTGGATATGAACTAACTCTCTTAGCCAGCCATATCACCATCCGACGCTGCATCACACTGAATACAACCACATTGATACCTTTTGTTGGTAGTGACACTAATTCAGATCCACATGATTGCGTCCTCCGGACGGAGGAAGAAGCAAAAGGTTGTGTGGATTTAACTGACATACCCCTCATTGACCCTGATGGTACCCTGTATGAGGATGGTTCTTGTTTTAAACTCCCTGATGGTAGCACAACTGCCGCCTACGCTATCACCACTTTACAGACAGTAGTGGAGAGTGAGAGACTACCTTACCAATCAGCACAAGCCGCTGAGTTGGTGGCACTAATAAGGGCGTGTGAACTTAGTGCAGGAATGGTCGTCAACATCTACACTGACAGCCAATACGCTTTTGGCGTGGCCCATAACTTTGGGCGCCTTTGGGCGGAAAGGGGATTTTTCACTTTCAACGGTACTAAAATACAGCATGGTCATCTGGTCACCAGATTGTTAGAAGCATTGACTCTCCCTTCAAAGGTAGCAGTGATCAAATGTAGTGGCCACAAGAAAGTGACCGATGACATAGGAAGGGGTAATGTAAATGTAAATGTAAATGTAATGGAATTTATATAGCGCAAATCACCGAGCGGTTTCTAAGCGCTTGCTTAGGGAACCCGTCCTGGTATTCCCCTGTGAGATAACCCCAGCAGGGTATCCGCAAGGTGAAAGCCAGGCATCCCGCCGCGAGGGGCCGTTGTGGAGATTAAGCAAGCTATTGCCCAGAGTCGCAGAGTGTGAACCCGTGAATCGAGTAGGCACCGGAGCGAGAATTGTCGAGTCCATTGACATTTTAGGACTCAAGACCCCGCCGAGCCGGGAATTGAACCCTGGTCCCAGGCTGACCTCTGCTTCCAGGTCTGCCTCCTCTAACCAGTGAGTCACACTTCTCCATTCGCCGACCAGATTGCGAAAGAGACAGCCAAAGATGTCTCGACCCGCATGTATGCAGGCCCCTCAAACTGGGTGCCAGAGAAGGGAATGCATGAGAACACCATCGAAAATGCAAAAGAAATACAGGCAGAGGCAACCATGAGGCCCATGGCCCGGCCCACATTAGCGCAAAAGGTATCTGCAAATTACTAGCTCCGGTATGGCAAAACAAACACATCCCAAAATACGCTGAAAGATTAGTCAGAAATTGCATGATTTGTCTGATGCACAACCCAGGGAAAGGCACACCAACACCTGCAGGAAATTTTGCACCTCCATCTCATCCTTTCGAAGTTCTCCAGATAGACTATATACAGATGGAGAGGTGCAATAATCTCCGATATGTCATGGTGGTTGTGTGTGCCTTCAGCAAGTGGATTGAGGCCTACCCCCTGAAAGACAACACTGCCATAAGTACCGCAAATATACTGTTGAAGGAGTTCTTTCCAAGATTTGGAATGCCCAAAATTATCTGGAGCGACAACGGAAGTCACTACATAGGGGAGGTAATGAAAAAAGTCTGTGTAGGGATGGGGATCAGACAAAAGTTCCACGCCGCCAACCACCCCCAGTCAGCAGGTTTAGTTGAACGCCACAATGGTACTTTAAAATTGAAAATGGCAAAAATACAGGCTGACACGGGACTACTCTGGCCGGATGCCCTGCCCCTCGCTCTCCTATTAACCAGAGCCACGGCACATTCTCGTACAGGACTATCTCCGTACGAAATAGTGTTTGGTCGGCCAGCAAACGTTTGGGGAGTGCCACGCCTGAAAAAATACTCTGACATTGAATACCCGATGTTGATTGATTACTTGCATGAATTGACCACTAATTTACGTCTCATTCATCGTCAGGTACAAGACATCCTGCCACCCAAACCAGAGGGCCCAGGTTACACCATCCAACCCGGTGATTGGGTCTGCATCCGAAACTTTCAGAAAACAAAGAATTTGGAACCGAGGTGGAAAGCACCCCAGCAGGTGTTGCTGGCTACCAGATCTGCAGTAAAGGTGGCAGGAAGAAAAAACTGTGTCCACGGCGTGCACTGCAAGAAAGCGCCTCTACCACTACCATACGACCTGTGGGTCAAGGAGGGCCTGGGAGACGACGAGTGCGAAAAAGTTCCCCGGTTTGTACCCTTCAGTGACGCCAACATTGCCTGGGCTTCATCCGAAAGGGAGGACGACGTCATCCTGCAATCTGCCATTCCTCCGCATCTAAGGTTACGAGGCACCCCGCAGCCAGAGACTTTGTTTCCCGATCAGACAACGCCCAGGTCCACACGGTACAACCTCCGACCCAGAAATAAGGACTGAAGAGACAAAAGTCTCTACCCTCTGCTTGACTTGGACCAGAAATAGCTGCAGGGCTGTGATACACAGGCATCTTATTTTTTTATTTTTTTTCGGCCGGAGCCAGTACAGCGGACCGGGTCGGGCTAATAGGGCCGCCGGAATCACTGACTGGTGAAACAACCACCAATCACAGGCAGCACCCTAGAGGACCAAGTGAAGCAGACGAGACGGTGACAAAGAAAATGAATACCGAAGAAGTAAAAAGCAAAGAAGCAAGAAAACAGAAATGCATAAAGACAATATGTGGCCCGTACCCCCTCTGTCTAATGGTACTACTGACTATATCGCTGGTATTGGCCTGCATCGGGTGATACACGCTAAAGCACCTGAGTCTCCTACCTCCACAGAGACACCTCACCAGCATGTACCACCACCCACCCATGAGACAAACAGAAGGACAGGGTTCTTCAACAACACCTTCATCCAGATGCTACACCAGCACCAGCTTGTGACGAACAAAACAAACTGTTGGGTATGTGGTCTGCTGCCACATACTGCAAGCACCGGAATGGCCCTGATTCCTGCTCCATTCTCTCGAACTGGCTCTGCCTACAGCTGGTACACTGTGTTCTTTGATGCATTCTATTCAGATGACACAATCACGAGATCTGCGGGGAAGATCAGCAGCAGACAAGCATTTCGCCACATCATGGCTGAAGAATGGCCAGGCATGGACAAAGACTCCGCAGAGAAAAATGAGTATGAAAACCATCATGGGTCCTTTTTCCCATCAAACATATACAATGGTGGGGGAAAGAAAAGACTGCCACCCATCAGAGATGTCCCTGTCTACCCACAACCCGGAAAGTACTGTGTAAAAGGGCAATGGAACAGTGTGGGTAGGGCGAAGTGACTGCGCCTACACACTACAGCTGAATGGGTCAACTTCCCCAGCTCTGGTGTCCTCGCTGAACACGTACTTTGTGTGTGGGAACAAAGACTACATCAGACTGCCAAAATCCAGGGCCGGCACCTGTTACATTGCATGGCTACTCCCTCCCACCTACACAGCTGATGCAACACACCACATCCAGAAAAGAGGTGTGGTTGACGTAGATGACACAGCTGGCCAAGAGTTTGGGGACTTTGCTAAAGGGTTCCTCCCCTTCTGGGGCCCTATGATCAACAGCCGCAATCTGCGACATCTCACGAGAGTGGTAGAAGCCACTATCAATGCAACTGCCGGCGCACTTGGTAATATCACGGCTGAACTTCAAGCAGACCGCCTCATGACTTTGCAGAATCGAATAGCGCTTGACATTGTACTGGCAGACCGTGGGGGAGTTTGTACATTGATCAAAACAAATTGTTGCATCTTCATCCCTGACAACGCACCGACAGTCTACCAAGCAATCCAGAAGCTGCACAAGATTGCTTCCGACATCCATCAGAATGAAGGTTCATATTCCCTGGCCGGCTGGTTTTGGAGCCTCAATGGGGGTGGAAAATAGTAATCTTCATTGCCATCGTTGCAGCTGGACTGTTCTCTTGCTGCCTTTGTGTTCAATGCATGCCCGCACTGTGTAATACGAGATTAATTCTCCTTGTCTATGAGTGATGTTACTTGGGAACCTTTGCTCATTAATTTGTTTGTAGAGGTTTTTCTAATTTTAATATGATGTAATAATCATGTCACAACACCTTTACCCTGTCCCCCTCACTTTTTCACTTACCCCTTCCTTTTTCACTGAGAGCACCTAATTTGAATACCGATTGTAATGATTTGACAATTACGTATCAGTACTTCTGTTTGTTATTAAGGACTATTGGCTGCAATTTGATCATACATTGACTTTGCATGAATAAATGCCAATGAAAATGAAATGAATAATCTACAAATTTTCTTTCAATCATTTTGAATTTGATGGTGATTGTGCGATTAATTAAATATTACAGTATTGTATGATTTTAATACACCTGTAACTCAGACCGCTTCTCTTTTGTACTGATCTATGGACCCAGGTCTATAGTTTTAAGGGCCAACCCCTTCTACACTCACACTCTCAGAGCAAGAGGCTTCTTGCGAGGGTTTTTTTCATATAAATAGTTTTGATTGATCATACTGTTGTATAGATAGGGTGCCATAAATATGGAACTTGAGACCCTATCTTATACAGAAGATTACATAAAGAATTTAATTGGGGGCGAAACGGGGACTGCCTTTCTAACAACCAACAACGCCAGTGTAGATTACTCTCTCAATGAGAAGATTAACAGACTTGAACGTCTGGAGAAAAAACTGGTAAGGACCAAACTGCATGGCCATTTACTAACTGGCTACCTTAGAGCAAACATCATCCCAACCGGACTGCAAGTCCGTAACGAACCTGCCATCTTCGTGGACAATCCAAAATTCAAGGAAGGGTTCAGTTTCGTGGCCAATAACTGCTCCCGGCACTGGATGGTGCTGGGAGTAGAGACGGCCAGGGACCAGGTGGAACAACTCACGAAGGAAATCGACGACCTCAAGGCTGAGATAGCCAATCATTCAGCCTTTGCTGATGCCAAAGATACTCTAGAGAGATTGAAAAAGAACTTAAAAGACTTTGACGTGGATACTCAAACCAAAAAATTGGACAAACTAGCCAAAGACATTCAATATTACGACCGCAAAAAGACCTACCCGTACTTACAACCTGATTATTACAGACAAGACAACCAAGGCCATTTCTCCAACCGAGGACGAGGAGGGTACAGGGGCACCAGAAGATACACAAATTTTTCTGACTCATCGTACAGTGGGGAGAGTGAGAACGACCAGACCCCATCTAGCACCAATTATCAACAACAGGACCAATGGTACCAACCGCACGAACATCAACCGGCTTTTTTAGGGGACAGCCAGTGGAGACCACCAAGAGGGCGGGGCCGCTGTGGATCATGGAACAGCCGTCCGAACCGAGGTCACAACCAACAAAATTGGGACAACGGGAGACAGCAAGGCAATACCACCAAGCAAGTACGCTTCCAGCCGGAAGACCACGGCGAGAGGAGTACCAGGAGGAAGACCTACAGATGGTAACTGACACACTCAACAAGACCAATCCCATCCTGAATCTATCTAAATATACACTCACGAAGGATGAGAGAAGCATACTCTGCAAAGGTCTATCGTATGTGCCAACTTCCTACCCCAATAAATTTAACATACAGACGGAACTAACCAGGTTCTTCAGAAAACTGAGGTTGAAATATTTCTTCAGGAATAAACCGACCACGGCCATGACAGCTTACACAAACCTACGACCTCCGTCAACCTTCATGCCCACAATGTCATCAGTGTCTCATGAAATTCTAACATATGAAAGTGTAGTCATGAAAGATGTCCTCAGAACCATTGACAAGAAACATTATGTCAGACAAAACATCAGTATTGGCGAGAAAAATGCATTGGAATCCTTAAAAAACAACATGTCAGTAGTGATAAAGCCAGCTGACAAAGGTGGATCAATAGTTGTACTAGATGTGGAAGATTATAAAGCAGAGATCCAATCTCAACTAACTGATGGTGTCAGCTATAGACCATTGAGGAGAGATCCCACCAAAGAGATACGCATGGACATTGTGGCTATTACAACCAAGGCACTAGAGATGGGTTTCCTGTCCAAAAAAGAATTTCAATACCTCAACGTGGATCAACCCAGAACACCAACCATATATGTCTTACCGAAAGTACATAAAAACCCAGTCAAACCACCAGGGAGACCCATCATATCCGGTTGCGGCTCCTTGCTAGAACCACTCTGCAAGTATATTGATATATTCTTGAAGCCCTTAGCAGAGGCTACCCCCTCCTATGTAAGAGACACCATGCAGGTTATTAAACTCATGGATCAGAAAGCATTCAACAAGCAGGATCAAATTCTGGTAACCATGGATATTGTCTCCTTATACACTAGCATCCCACAGAGACCGGCTTTGGAGTGTATGAGGAGAGTACTAAATGGTCGGGAGCAACCCACTCCAGTACCCACTGATTTCCTGACAGAACTATTAGAAATTGCAATGACTAAGAACTTTTTTATTTTCCAAAACAATTTCTTCGAACAAAGCAAAGGAGTATCCATGGGCGCTGCCTTTGCTCCTGACCTGGCGATTCTCTACATGTCGGAATTGGAACAGGATTGTATCCTTTCACATCACAATCCATACAGGGAGATGATCACATCATGGCATCGATACATCGATGATGTCCTCATGGTATGGACAGGACAAGAGGAATCCCTACATGCATTTCTTACCTGGCTGAACAATCAATCGGAAGATATTAAGTTTACCATGCAATTGAACAGAGAGTCGATTGATTTCCTAGACATTAGCATTAAGGAGAAGGAGGGTTATCTCTACACTACCCTCTATAGAAAACCATCCGAGAGAAACTCCCTCTTACGCTATACGAGTCATCATACAAGAGGATTAAGGGACAACTTGCCCTTCGGACAGTTTCTCCGCCTCCGGAGAAACTGTACCCTCAAAGAGGACTTCTTCAAGGAATCAGACGACCTCATCATTCGCCTAATAGATAGAGGCTATCCCAAACGCCTGGTCAAGAGATCAAGAAAAAGAGCATGGTTCCAGGACAGATCCACTCTACTCGAACCAAGAACAAGAACAACTTCACAAGAACATATGATATGCGTCACCACCTTCTGCACTGAAAGTAATGCCATACGCAGAATTGTAAATAAACATTGGGGTTTGGTAGCAGACACTCTCAAGGTCCCCGAACCTCCCATGCACGCTTTCAAAAGATCCAGGAATGTCAAAGACTCGGTGGTGCGATCACTGTTGAAAACCCCCCCGGCACCCACAATTCGGAATCTATGGAAACTACCGGAACTAGTGGGCCATTTCAAATGCACCAAATGTAAAGCATGCCCAATGTGTCTGGAAACCAAACAAGTACAGTACAACAACCTTACAATAGATCTTAAGTCTCTGACCAATTGCAACTCAAGTGGGGTGATTTATGCGATCCTGTGTCCGTGCGACCTCATGTACATTGGTCAGACACAGCAAAAAGTGAAAAGTCGCATTTTTCAACATTGCAGCAGGATCCGCTGCACCATACCGGCGGCCCCCCTGGTAGACCATTTCAAAGAAAGAAACCATGCACCTGAGTCCCTTCGGTGGCTAGTAATTGAAAAGATCTCCCTGGGACCACGAGGGGGAAACTTGAATTCTATCCTCAACACAAAGGAATGTAAGTGGATGCAGAAATTCCAGACCATAAGTAGGGGGTTGAACGAACTTGATGCCAACTTTTAACAAATGGCTGGCTTGAATCCAGAATAGACTATGGACAATCAGAACGTTCACCCTTTACTGCTTTAAGAACAGTCCACTCATTATGTACTTACACTTGATCAACTTAACATGTACTTCTGGGTTGGGACTACATGTATCTTATGACTTACCTTTCAAATGTGCATCTAGGTTAAATGTCGGGAACACATGGAACTCTTGACTTTTGTAATTTTTATCCTAATTTGCCTGCTAAATGTACACCGTGATACAACGTGCATTATGTATATGCTTACAATATCAGATTCATTCACGATCTAGCCAGGGTTTCCTTTGCGACTAACCACCCCACTCGCCCTGACCAGGGTATTGCAACCCTCCCAGCTCTCCTTACAAGACTCTTCCCTTGAACCTTTGGAGACGCAATGTGCATTATATACATGCTTACACTATCAGGTTCATTCACGATCTAGCCACCACTCGCCCCTACCAGGGTATTGCCACCCTCCCAGCTCTCCCTACAAGACTCTTTCCTTGAATCTTTGGAGACGCTCCCTTTGGCCTCTGAGCGCATGAGTCACTTCCTTGCTTTTGATTGGCCCCGCGAGGCGGGCCCCTTTTTGGTATCTAGCATCGAGCGCCTGCACCGCGAGTTTAGTCTGATGCAGAACGCCGGCGGAGCGGTATCCCTCCTGGCAGGTCCCCGATCTAAGGTAAATACTAACTGAACCTTGTGTAAGCCGGCCACAATGCTGAGACAGCTTACTCGGCGGCTTCCCTTGATGCGCTCGGAAATGTTTAATGGCTTTGAATTTTCCACTGCTCACAAGCCGTGCATGACGTGACGCTTCTTCCCTTTAAATCACAGTAAGAAGCACATCACGACCCCAGCTGAGAGGATCTCACTGCCTGTCCAAAATGGTTTAGTGACTGCGTGCACGTCACGAAAGTAAGTTCCCTCTTTCATTAAACTCTACACCCCCGTTAATTAATTATTTCAAATCAGGGCCCTGATGGCACTTTCCTGTATTATTTTTTTCAGCAATCTTCGGAGCTTTGTGTGAGCCCGCTTTTAGACGGAATAAGTGGTGACCGTCACATGATGTAGGTAATTCCACATCCTTCCCCATTTAATTATGCATTATCACCGTCCAGTACTGAATCCAAGTTTACATTATTCCATAGGCTCTCTCCTCCTTCCTGACGAAGACCCCAACATGAGGCCACAATGTACCCTTTAGCGTAACCAGGGGTCGAAACGTAGAACTACGCTGCTTTTCTACACACCATAGGATCCTAATACGAGATTAATTCTCCTTGTCTATGAGTGATGTTACTTGGGAACCTTTGCTCATTAATTTGTTTGTAGAGGTTTTTCTAATTTTAATATGATGTAATAATCATGTCACAACACCTTTACCCTGTCCCCCTCACTTTTTCACTTACCCCTTCCTTTTTCACTGAGAGCACCTAATTTGAATACCGATTGTAATGATTTGACAATTACGTATCAGCACTTCTGTTTGTTATTAAGGACTATTGGCTGCAATTTGATCATACATTGACTTTGCATGAATAAATGCCAATGAAAATGAAATGAATAATCTACAAATTTTCTTTCAATCATTTTGAATTTGATGGTGATTGTGCGATTAATTAAATATTACAGTATTGTATGATTTTAATACACCTGTAACTCAGACCGCTTCTCTTTTGTACTGATCTATGGACCCAGGTCTAGAGTTTTAAGGGCCAACCCCTTCTACACTCACATGCCCGCACTGTGTGGGCTCTGTGTCACCTCTTTGGCACCCAAGCAAATGAAGTCAAGCCATCACAATGCCATGATGATGGTAGAGAAAGAGGTCCAGGAATTGATGGACATTGATCTAGGAGATGACTGATTGTTGCCTTGGCATGGCAAAAGGAGCGTCTGTTGAACCGTAAAACGGAAAACCCTCAAGACGCCATTTTGTGTTGCCATGCTCTCGGCAACTTGATGAAGGCCCGTCTTCCATGTACCCGTTGAATCTTGCACAAACCCTTGTTTCCTTATATGTTCAAACCGATTCCCAGAAACTGCCTGTGTGCTTCACCACCCCAATGGTGTCAAAAGACTTAGCCACGTCCTGTGCATCGTTGGTGGCTCAGCCAGTCACGAACCAACTGCCCCGTGACCACAACCAGAATGGGGAAGCATGAAACGATGCCTCATGATCATGCCGGATGAAGCAAGATAGCACAAGGCCGTGCCACATGATCACGCCGAATGAAGCAAGGTAGCACAAGGCCACGTCACTTGATCACGCTGGTTGGCCAAGATAACACGAGGCTGAGGACATTGTATATACAGGGACGGATGTCCCCCGGCATGATCACACCATGCGAGGCTGACGAAGAACATGTCAAAAGAAGAACTTGTAAGCAGAACTTGTATTGTGTAAATAGACGTGGCTAGCACTATAAATATGTGTAATGCTGTGGAGTAAAGCAGCAGTCTCCGTAGAATTGTCTTTGTACCATTCTGGGACCTCTGTCCTTAGCTCGAGCTAATGAATGACTTGCTTCCCTCCACGGCTGGTTGTCCTGGTCTCTTTGGTAATGTATGATTGATGCAAGAAGGACCCGTAGATTTAAGGCTTCTCCCTGCGCCACTGGCTTCGACTCTCCTAGTGGGGGAGGGTCTCCGAAAAGCCGGTTCTACAATAGCACTGAATGAGTGGGATCAAGTCGCAATTGAGAAGGAACAAAAGAGAATGAAGAGCCAGGTTAAAAATGCTGTGAGTCACTGGCTAGATTCTAGATAGGAATGCAGAAAAGAGCATGGAGACCCAGGAGCTGAACGGCATCCCCACTCCCTCCTTCTGATGCTCAAGTGACTCTGAGCTTCAATGCTTGAAGTGGGTCTGCTTCCTGCAATTGTCAATGAGGCTAATAAGTAGAAATCAGATAATGGGAATGATGAAATAAAATAAAAAAACAATAGAGAAAAAGAGAAGAAAAACATACAGAATGATTCAGATGAGGACTGTAGATTTTTAGATGATTATTAGGCTTAACACACCCTGGATGTAATGTTTTAGAGGCACCTAGACTGCCTCAAAATATTGGAGCCGAAGAGACGAGTACAAGTTTATATACACTGGGAGTACCTACTGCACAGCCCAAGAACAAGCTGGTTCTAGTGGGACTGCTACTACTTATTTTGTTATATCTTCAACTAATACAGCTGCTTCAAATATTTCTACGGTTACTAATGTGACTACAGTACAACCAAGTGAACTTAAAATAAGTGAAATGAATAGTCTCAAATTAAAATCTTAATTTTCTGAAATGTTGCAGGGCACAATTAGCATACAAAAACTCACTAGCTAGAATGAGAATGAATTGAGATTCCTGAGCAAGGAAGCAGCTGGATGTGTGTGTATGATGCAAATTGTAGGTTTGAAGAGTTGGCAGAAGAGTATATCACTGATCTATATAAAAGAAAAGAATGACATAGAAACTATAGAATGTATCTAGGTGATTAAGAAGTGAATAGAATACGTTTTTTAACTCTACAAGCACATACAAGAGAACTAATTAAAAGCATTTTAAAGTGGTCGAATTTGAGAAAATACAAAGATAAATAGAATAAGCAAGAGGATGGCAAAGTAAAGAAGAAAAAGACTGAGACATAAAAAAGAAGCAAAATAAAGTAAAAGTGCGTCTGGATATCTTTTGTGAGACGTACATGGATGTGATGATGTGCATGTTCCTTGGAAGAGGTCTGATTTCCTTGTGTTTACAAAAGGCTTTCCAAAGCTTAGAGAGGATCCGGCTAAAGAGTATATGGAAGTAGAGAGAACACTTCTAAAGTTGTTTGGGTAGATTTGGATATGCTGTTTGAACGTTTTGTCGCAAAGAATTTGTGGGCTGAGCACAAAGCAGCTGTAACATGGACAATGCGGGACCCTCCAAGAACCCTTCCTTATAGTGGTCCTTCTGCTTTTGCTATGGAAAGTATAAGGAAGTTATTGTGCATTTGATATAGAAAGTTCCAGAGAAAGAGGTGAATTGGTCGAAGTTCATGAGAGGTACTCAGCAGCCAAAATAATCAGTGCATGCTTATTATGGGAAGTTGATGCAGATATATAGAAAGTATTGTGGAGTTGTAGATCTGACAAAAGAACGCATTAGCCGATTCGTATAGGTTCTGTTGGACTTTGGCCCTTAGGGCAGGTTCACCCCTAGACTTTTTGCTTTAAATGGTGACCTGTCAATGGTGATTTTAGGGATTCTGCGCACTTTCACTGTGTCCCAGTGGAAAGTGCGTGCGCACTCTGAGTGCATGTGCTGAGCTAGGCCTGCCCGCCCATAGGAATGCATGGGGAATGTATGTGTCCCTGGTAGTTCCTGATGCGTGGGGTGTACAGGCTTGAGTCTGGTATGTGTGAACTCGTGTGAGTGAATGCTGCGCAACGGTGTATGCAGCATGTATGTGTCTAGTAGGGAAGCGCCATTTCTAGACATGGCTGTACATGTGCTGTGAGGGTGCTGGCGTGTGATTGGCTGGAGCTGGCTGGCATGCCAGGCTCCAGGAAGTCTGGATGGGTCTGCCCGGTGGTGAGTGGGAGATTAGCATGGGTGATGTGTGGGAGGAGTGTACCTGTGTCCTGGATGGGCTGGGTTTTCCCCACACAATGCTGGCTCCGCCCCCCTGTGGTGTGTCTAATGACCCAAGCCCTGCCAGTGAATAGAGAGGGTGGTTGAGGTAAACAGAGTACTCAAGAACCAGCTGCGACTGGTTCCGCCCCCACTCTGCACCCTTGAACAAAGGAATGCACTGTATAAAAATGGGGCTGTGTCCCCACAGAGGTTGTTCTTTTCCAGGATCCTGAGGGGGCTGCTGCTGCTGCTGCTGGGCCAGAGGACCGCCACTTGGGGTGTCTCCCTGCCTGGAGACCCAGTGAGCTGGCTCTGGGCCCAGACCTGCCCCCCTGCCTGCCTACAAGG
Organism: Lissotriton helveticus; assembly: GCF_964261635.1. Lineage (NCBI taxonomy): Eukaryota > Metazoa > Chordata > Amphibia > Caudata > Salamandridae > Lissotriton > Lissotriton helveticus. The sequence continues at coordinate 1,803,269,380 of NC_136067.1, read as the reverse complement.
ACTTTGGGGCCTGAACTTTGCCTCTAGCGCTTGGTAGCGCTTCCTTGTGGCCCTTAGCGCTTGAGAGCGCTTTCTTTTATCCCTGAAGCGGTGGAAGCGCTTCATTTGCGGCCCTAGCGCTAGAAGCGCTTTATTTATCAGCTGAGCGCTGGGAGCGCTGTCACTGCCCCTCCGCGGCTGCCCACGCCGCTTTAGCTGATTTCAGAGTCCCCTGGCAGGTGCCCACCCTGCCCGGGACATTGCCGCTTTGATTTGGCCCGTTTTGGTGATTTACCACGAGGGAGGCCACCCCTCGGTAAAATTCATCCCCTGCCTGCCTGCCTAAAAAGCGAGCCGCCGCGCTGCCCGCGGCGACCCGGAAGTGGTGAGGCGGCCGACCAATTACAGCGCGGCCCCGAAGAGGCCGACCGGAAGTCCCGCCCCGCTGCCGCGACCCGGAAGTCAGGCAGGCCGGGGGCAGGACAGAGAGGCAACCGGAAGCGGACGGGAGGCCACCCCGCGCTCCGGTGAAGAGAGAAGCCGGCGTCTTCCCTTGTCCTCCCCAGGCTCCCAAAGTGAGGGAGAGCCCAGGGAGAAGTGTCCAGAGAGCCCCGAGGAGCGGGAGCTCTCGATGAGCAGAGCCTGCCGCGTCGTGCCTGGAGCCCCGGGACGAGAGGAGAGGAGCCGCCCGGCAGCCCAGACAGCCGGTGAGTGACTGCTCAGGGAGAGGGGGGCGTCGGGGCACATTGACGGTGCCCGCCCCTCCCCTCCAGTGCGAGGCTCACGGCGCCACATGTGTCAGAGCCACGAAGGGCTCAGGGGGCAAAAGTGGTAACGAGCCCTGAGAGGCTCGTGAGGGCATTTTGTTTCGCGAGCCCAGAGAGGCTCAGGAGACAGTCAGTTGGGCAGAGCCTAGAGAGGCTCCCACGTTGGCCCCATCCTCATCTCCAGCTGCCCAGCACTTCGTGGGCAGCTGCTCCGTTTAGGCCCTGACATTGGGACACATGGACAGTCACAGGTGGTGACTTGTGAGATTGGCGCAATTGATATTGTTTTTACACCTCTGAATGAATGTCATGCATTGCATCATGTGTATGTTCTTACACCCCTACAGGTATTGTGATACATAGGTGGTTGTTTTCTCCCTAGTGCAGGTGGTGCTAGTGAGATCCTGTTACCAGTAGTTACTGGTTGTGTGCTATTTTGTGCTATATTCTATGTACTAAGTGCTATTTCTGAAAGTGCTACTTCTGATTCCTGACAGTGGTCTAGGTGGCCCTGTCTTGTAAATATCCCCTTGTAAATTCTGCCCGTGCCTCTGGCACATTGTAAAGTGTGTGTTTTATCTAATGTGTTTTGGTGTAATACAAAGGCTATTTTTATATAACCTTGTGTGGAGTTTCCTTTGTGGTGGGCCTTTGGTTGTTGTTGCTGGGGTGCGTGCGCAAATACTTAACTTACATCGCCTCCAAGTTTAGCCTTGCTGCTCGCGCCACGTTACCTAGAGGGTGAGTAGGGGTTATCTTGGCGTGTAACTCCCTTGCCCTGACTTGGGTGTGGTGGTCTCTGACTGACTTTGGCGAAAGCCCTGGCCAGCCAGGGATCCCATTTCCAACAGGTTCTGTGTTGGGTTTGCATCCAGAGCTTTGGGAAAGATGTAAAACTTTAGGAATACTGATTTCCTAATCTGGATTCTTTCCGAATTGCAATTAGGAAATTGGTTTTCTTAATGTATGAAACTCATTGAGTTACATTTAGGGATTTATTGTGGGTCACAAATCAACCTACCTCATGAATATTAACCCCTTCCATGCTCGTGACGGAACCGTTCCATCAAGAGCCTCGGGTGGGCTGTGCTGGTGATGGAACGGTTCTGTCACGGCCCGCTTGCCGCGCCTGCACAGCGCGAATTCCGCGCCTGTGCTGACGTTCTAAAGAGCGGGCGGGGCCGTGATGGAACCGTTCCGTCACAAGCACAGCTCACCCGAGGGCTGTGACGGAGTGATCCGTCACGAGTACGGGAGCGCCGCGCGGCCCCGCCTCCCCCTTAGCACTGCGGCGGAATAGCCGCCGCAGCGAAGGGGTTAATAAGGTAGGTTGAAGTTTGCGACTCACTAGAAATCACAGCCATCAGCATACCACCATGTCTGTGATTGCTTTTTCATAAAGCAACCTTTTTTCTTTTTTTGATTGCCCTCATTTACCTTAAAGGAAAACGGGATGCATATTAAAAAGAAAAAAATGAAATCTTGAAGTTTCATTTTTTAAGAGCAGGCAGTGGTCTGTGGGACCACTGCCTGCTCTTAAAAATATTTTTATTTACATTCTCAAAGGGGAAGTGGTCCCTTGTGAATGCCTTCCCTTTGTTATTGGGTTACCACCAGTTTTAAACTGGTAATAAAGTATTTATGTTTTACAACTGGAATTCAGTAATACATACCATAGCGATTCAGTATTTAGGAGGGACGTTCTAAACACGCCCCTTCCAAATACCAAACCACAAATGCAAAATGTGATTCAGTAGCAATTTACGGAATCACATTTTGTATTTTTGAAAAAGTAATATTCCATTTGCAAGGAGCCTAATTCTGCAAATCTGGCCGTTTGTGACTGGAAAAATGCTTTGTACATCTGGCCCTTAGTTCTCATATAGAGCAAATCATGATGTGTTGACAGACTAAGAGTATCAATTAACTACACAAAGTACTGTGGTGATTGCTTTAACACAAAGCATAACAAATTGAAGGAAAAATTACTGATTGTGCAGACTAGCATTTCCAGAAAAATTGTAAAAATCAGGTGATTGATGCATGTTTTGATTCTGGTTCTGTTGATGGTACAAATTTGAAAAAGCAAGGAGAAAATATGCAGAGAAAAAGTGTATTGAAAATATTTCCTCATGGTAGCAGAAGGGGTAATGTGAATAACTCAAATGAGATGGATATGCATATGAACATTTTGAAGAAGAGCATTCCTTGTCACAAATCGAATTCAAAATTATTTTGTTCCCCAAATTCAGTAGAATGCAAATCAGAGAGTACAGAATACTACTCCAGTTGTAGTTGACCCAGCCCAACTCGCTTCTGTGCAGAACTTGCAAATCAAGGCCAATTCAATGCAAATATGCCTGTAGCTCCAACGATGCAACAAAATATCAATTTACAATAGAATTCTATCTTCCAACAAAATTCTTTAATGAATAATAAGGATTTTCCACCATTTTTAGCAACTACGACAAATTTGCAATGTCGGTGTCTGAGAGTGAATACATTCTTGTTGCAGTCCTAGAGGTAGAACAGTGGGCCATATGTAGATGGTAAGGTGAATGGTCACCCTGTATTATTTATGATCGATTCTGGTGCAACCTGCTCCACAGTCCATACCATGGAGGTTTCAAACCTATCCATTAATGGAAAACTAGTCCATTTTTTTGGTAGAAGCAATAAACAGTTTACGTATCACGTTTCAGAAAATGTTCCTGTAAAAAAATGGCTCACTGGAAAATGATCATAAATTTAAACCATGTGACACAATTTGATTAGCATATGAATTAGGGATCTTCTCTGCAACATGAATTGTGTGATTTATTGTACACCAGATGGCGTGGCTGGCTATTCAGATGCAGGATGAGGTCTCTGAATTTAAAATAAAATTGAGAAGTCAAAAGTCAACTTATTCCCAGTTCCTACAAAAGATGAATTGTAGGATTTTAAAGGTAAAGAAATTGGGATGATTGACAGCGCAGAGCCAGAGAAAATGACAGTTGATCCAAGTAGTTCAAAGAAAAACTCCTCAATCCAAGCTTACACAGGAAGAGGAGGAGGACAGGAAGCCCGTCATTGAAAAGATGATGGACCACACCTGTTATAGGAATTTACAAAATGGGAGGAATGTCAAATTAATCTAATTTTAGTCCCATGCTGTCCAGTGCCAAATTCTGCTGTGATTTTGTATTTGAATCCTGCGGATACAGAATGGTATACAATCATCGACTTGTGCCAAGTGTTCTTCTCCATTCCTCTTCATGAGGCTAGTCAATATCTTTTTGCGTTCAGATTTTTAAATAAAGTTCTCATGTGGTGTTGTATGCCACACGGGTATACTGGAAGCTCGTCGATCATTAGACAGATTCTCAAGAAAAATTTGGAAAATAAGTCTGCAGTTTATCTGTAATTCAGTGCTGGTGCAGTATATAAATGAGCATATGTTCATCTCCAAAGCAAAGGAAGATTGCAAGTTGAATATAATTATGCTCTTGAACCATCTTTCTGACTATGGACATTCGTTGACTCCCGCAAAAATGGGGTAATGTATGAAAGACGTTATCTATTTGGGCCATCATGTTGAAAAAGTGGCGATAAACTAGCACAAACAATGTATTTCTGCAATCCTGAGAATGAATCCACCAAATACGCAAAGAGAAATGAAGGTGTGTTTGGGACTGGTTGGTTGTTGTAGATTTCAATCTTTTCCTTGATTGCAAAGCCTTTACTGATGCTTACCCACAATGATGTATCTGATCTGGTTCCATTTGATGACAAATGCATGAGTGACTTCTGTCGTATCGTTAGCCCCCACAGATCACAGGACGCGGTGGCTGATCATAAGGTACCTTTATTCATATCTTGTGGTACAGTGTCCCTAACCCCTGACCTCTTGGTCTGCTGGCACGAAACCTTCCTTGATCTCAGAGACAAAGGGCCTGATTAACAAAGGTAAATGTACACTTTTGTGTAAGTTTACTACTTTTCGGTATTCACAAATCTAAACTTAGACCAAAAGTGTAACTTTACTTTTTTCGGTATTCACAAAGGTAAACTTAGACCAAGGCTAGTAGTAGCTTACCTCTGTGAATACCAAAAAGTAGTAAAGTTAAACTTTTGATCTAGGTTTACCATTGTGAATCGAGCCCAAACTATCTAGCACACCTGCTCTAGGAAGGCCAAATAATGAGAAAGATTTCTACTTATTCTGTCTTGAAAAATAAGGGCATATGTTGTTAATTTTGACCTAAAAGCATGGTGAGATTAAGAGGCCCATGTCTTACTTCTCGACCACATTTGATCCCATTGCTGCTGCACTTCCTGGAAGCTTAAAGTCAGTGGCAGCAGTTTATCTGGCAATTTAGCAAAATGAAGGGATTGTGTTGGAGTACACACTTATAGTGTTAGCCCCACGTTCAGTTGAGATTTTGTCAAACTGCCCATAAACTCAGCATTTGGCAACAGTTGTCTAACCGAACACCAGCAGACTATTTTGTGCCTACAATCTTCATGGTAGTGGCCAGACGCCGTGGGATTACTCTGGTCTAGAATGCACTGTCACTCTCAAAGGATACAAAGGCAAAGGCAGTACTTCTAGTCTCTTCAATTGGGTACTCTTCATTTTCCTCACTAACTTCAATGTGAGAGCACATCCTCTGCCATCTATGGGTAGATAGCTACATGGGAATTCTATCTGAATGTAGGTCCTCACACATAGAGGCATTGTCTAATGGGGTCAACATCTTTTGAATTATTACATCTGTGTGTTCCTACATTCTTCGTCTAGAACATCTCATAAGGAAAAAATGCATGATACAGATTATCAGGGACATGTAGATATCTCCCTTTAATAATTGTGCATCAGGTGCACTATGCAATACATAGGCTAATGATAAAAATGTGGAAACAAAAGGCAAGGACTAGAGAGTCCTGGTATTTCCATGATTAGAACACATCTGATCCCACTGAAACTCGAAACAGCAGGGACAAAAGGGTAAAACAAACTAAAATACGCATTAAAATAGGTCATGTTCAAAAAAATAAACGTAAGGTATCCCCTATTGAGGTGGAAAACTTGTCTACTATAGTAAAAAATCTTATTGAGTCAGTTAACCAGTCCATCACTACCCTGATAGTCAGACTGGAAAACAACAAAGTGGGCATGGAGAAAATTCTCAAAAACCAACCTGGTCATACAAAAAGGGAATTATACATAATATGGGTGTCCCTAGTACATCACTGCAGTCTGGGAGTGTGAACTTGAACAATACACCAACAATAATAAAAGGGCTGACAGCTGAAAGGAATACGGGAAAAGGAAATGGGACTAGGACACAGCTAAAATCCCCAATAACTAGGCAAAATGCGACATCGATCAGGGGGGCGGGGCGGCAAAAGAAAAATCTATAGGAAGAACAGGAAATTACTTGGGTGATAGTCAGGCATGGCACACAACACCAGGAGTACGAGCAATACACAAAAGCCAAAGTAGTACAAAGATTTTAACTCTACCACCGGCTGCTACACCATATACTGTAATCTCAGCTAATGTTCCAGTTCCTTCTCCTGGGAAAATGAAACTTAGTTCCCTTTAAGGAATAAAGCCATACACTGCTCAGGAAGCAGAACAGGATTAACTAGTGTAATATCATGAGAAAAATTAGGTCACTTTTAGCAAGAGCCATAGATTTATAGTTCATCTATAGGGTCCAATCAAGAAAAATCAATCTAGGCTGCTTATTCCTTAAAAGAAGGGGCAGTAATGTGACTAACTGCAGGTGACATGCATTTAATCCTGTGTTACTCTTTTATTTTTCTTCAATACCATTATAGCCAAATAGACATGCACTGGTAAAGTGTTGTCTCTCCTGTTCACAGCATGAAATATCATATCTGTGGAATTTAGTAACCAGAACAAGTCCAACCAACTGTTGTGTAGCGATGGGTATCGTCATGACCATCCCCTCACCACACAGGGAAGCTTGTAATAGTACCAAAAGTAGAATTGTCAAAACAATGCAAAAACAAAAACACACATAAGATAAAAACACACATGCCAAGCCATCAGGTATACTTGCTGTATACCAATCACAGAAAGCATAAACAAATTACAGTAGCACATGCAAATGAGCGGTGACACACAATACTATGTCATGCACTTTATGCACAGTGAACCTGCAGCCCAAAACCCAATATTCTGGCCCGCTTAATTTGTAAGGTTTAAAATCAATATTCAATTTCCTCACCTTCCTCACCCCCCTTTTTGACAGCAGGTCACCTTAGTGATGATCGGCTGTCAATACAACTTACTGTGTCGCTGCTGACACGCAAAAATCCATGAATGATCTGTGGGCAGAAGCAAAAATACACAACACACAAAAGAGCGATACTTCATATAACACATAAAAATATCAACTGTAACTTTTAATGAGGAGACAAAACATAATACACAATAACAAAACACAAAATAGTAAATATATATACTTAGCTGTAACCATCTTGTCGACTTTGCGATGACTAAAACATGTAAGCATGTTAAGCCACGTTAATTTTGACTGGCTAAAATTAAAAGTCAATTGTGCGGGATCAGGGGCCAGATACATGGCTGGGGTATAGGGTGGAGGGGTGTTCAACATGGAGGACATGAGGGGGTCATCCTCCGTGTCCAGGGCCTTTTCGGGAACCTTCTTTGTAATGTAACATCCATCTACCTGCATTCGATGTAATCTATCAAGTATTAATATACCTTCTTCTATTCTCTGATTATCATGATTCTGGACCTTCTGAATCACACTCATGCGCATTACTTTAGCTTCACTCTTTTTGAGTTTGATTTCTTTCTGTTTGGACTCCTTGCGCCAAACTCGAAAGGAATCAAACATTGCAGTTCTAGCTTTTCCTTTGAAACAACTTCTCCTCTAAATGATCTAATACAGGAGGTTCAAAACTACCATATATTGGCCATTGTAACTCAGCATTACCCTTTGTATACTTATGCCAAAGTGAGCAAAACATAATCGGGTCAACACCATGTTTAGCATAAACTTCATGATTAGGGATCCCAAAGGAGGAATCGGACAAGATTCCTCCAATGCGGAGTCCTGTGTACAATAACAACAACACCATTTCCGGAACTTACTTAATCCAGGCATCTCTAGACGTGTATCCTGGTTCCAAACATCAAAGGGTGAAATCTAATGTTTGCAGCATATAACTGTACTTACCCTTTGGTTTTCGACTTTTGCAAAAGTCGAACAATACCTAAAACAAAAATACAATTCACCAAAGAAGTGGGCCACTCACACTCTTACCTGACCATTAATCTTCCATCACACGGCAAGTGTCACAAAGGTCCCGATCTTCCAAAACTAGGAACCAGAACTGGGGCGTCAGTCGGGGCTGCAGTCGGGTAGACCACTGGAGGGAGGAATCATGCAATCGGACTCCTCGGGCCCCCAAAGACAATTTTCAGCCAATGTAGTGGCACGCCTCCCTTAGAATTCGATCACGGACTCCTCACGACCACCAGGCTCGATGACGACCACCGAAGACGCCCAACGTTGGGCGCCAAATTGTAGAAACGGGTTTTTGGAGACCCCTCCCCACTAGGAGAGTCAAAGACAGCGGTGCAGGGGACACCTAGAATCTACGGGTTCTTCTTACTTAAATCATACATTACCAAAGAGACCAGGACAACCAGCCGTGGAGGGAAGTAAGTTATTTATTAGCTCGAGCTAAGGACAGGGTCCCAGAATGGTACAAAGACAATTCTACAGAGACTGCTGCTTTACACCGCAGCCTACACATATTTATAGCGCTAGCCACGCCCATTTCCACAGTACAAGTTCCTTATTCAGATAAGTTCTTCATCTGACTAGTTCTTCGTCAGTCTTGTGTGGTGCAATCGTGGCCAGGGGACATCTGTCTCTGATTGCACAATGTACGCAGCCCCGTGCTTCCTTGCCCAACTGGTGTGGTTATGGGGCACAGCCTCGTGCTTCCTCTATCAGTTGGTGTGGTCACAGTGCACAGCCTCGTGCTTCCTCTATCAGTTTTGTGGTCACAGGGCACAGCCTCGTGCTTCCTCGTCCACATGGTGTGGCCACGGGGCAGGTGGTCTTGAGAGGCTGAGTTGCCAACAATGGACAGGATGTGGCTGAGTCTCTGGCACAACTGGGGGGGTGAGGCACACAGGCAGCTTCTTGGAATCGGCTCGACCACAAGGAGCGGGGAGGGTTGTGCAAGTTTCAACAGGGACATGGAAAGCAATTCTTCACCAGGTTGCCAAGAGCATGGCAACACAAAATGGAGTCATGTGGGTCATTTTAAAATACAGTTCAACAGGAAGGAGGGAGGAGGCAGGGGCACAACAACGGACCAGAAAAGGCAGGAGAGAGGTGATAGTGGCTTGTACATGGAAAACAGAGGGCAGGGGGCAAGGGGGCAGGGCTGGAGCCACAAGCAGAACATGGAGGGCAGGTAGAATGGGCACTGGAAGCACAGCACACCATAGAGGGCAACAGTGATACTATAATGGCATACACACAAACAACTGAGGGAAGGTGGGAGTGGGTCAGAAGCAGCAAGCTGACCTCACAGGGCAGGTGATAGGGGCTGTGGCAGCACAGAAGACCATGCATGTCATATGGGAGGGTCAGTGGTAGCACATCAGCCATGGTGAGCAAGCAGGAAGGGTCAGGGGCATTCACAAAGGACCAAGGAGAACAGAAAGGAGTAGTAGGGGTAGGACACCGACAAAAGAGGGCACGGGAAGGGGCTTCACAACAGCCCACACAGGGCAGGCAGGAAGAGTAGTTGTAGCATAACAGAGCATGGAGAGCAGAAGGAAGGGGAAGCAGAATGAAACATGGAGGACAGGAAAGAGGGCATAGGGGCATGGGACCTAGACAGGCAGAAAGAAGATGGCAGGAACAGGTGGCAGCCATCTGGCAATGCTAGGCAGGTGGGAGGGGCAGTGGCAGCTCAACAGAACACCCAAGAGCAGATAGAAGTGGAAGTGGCAGGTCCATGAACCATGGTTGGCAAAAAGGAAGGAGCTGGGCATGCACGTTGATATCAGAGGGAAAGGGAAATGTAGGGGCAGCAAGCTAAACACAGGTTAAGCTAGAGGGCAGTGATGGGGCATAGAATCGGACAATAGATGGCAGGAGGCATGGGCAGAGATATCAAGCTAGATGGAGGGCAGTGGCAGCACATTGGGCATGCAGGACAGGAGAGAGTGGGATGATGCATGGACTCAGACAATAGAGGGTAGTGAGGAGGTGGCTGGGGCAGCAAGCTAACTGTTCAGGGCAAACATAAAGGGCAGTGGCAGAACAATGGACACACAGAGCTGTAATGAAGGAGAAGGTCATGAACATGGACAATGAATAGCAAAAAAGGTAAGGGCAGGAGCAGCAAGTGTGTGTAGGAGCAGCACAATAGCAGGCCAGGCCCTGCGGCCAACCCCCACACGTGCATTATGATAAGCATCTTACCCAATGTTAAAAATGCCCTAGAAATTCACTGAAAAAAACAAACTTTACAGGGACGTTATAGTTCGGAAATAGAATTTAAAAATCTTGGAAATCCACTGAAAAAAACAAAGGTTACTGGGACGGTATAGTTAAGCTCAGATTTCTCGCATACAAAGCAAGTGAAATTCAGCAGTTATAGTTACCTGAGCTAATTATAACTTACACCCCGCAGTGCACAGCTTATGACTTGTTTTGTGTGCACTGGTATCCGTAGCTGGAGAACTTCAGTGGTTTTGCACATTTGAGACAGACCATTTTTTTACCGTTTGTTTTTCACTGAATTCCATTTGGATTTTATGATGAATTTAAATTGTGCAGCGGGTTGGGTGCAGGGCTTGGCATGCAGTGATTGTCTGTACCACCTGGTCTTTGGGAAGGCTCTTGGTCCAACCAAATGAGGAAGTTGGCTGCTGGGCCTGATCTTTTGCCAGGTGCTGCACGCAACTTGCCTCACATGGCATTGACTCCAGGCCTTGCTCTCTAGCAAGGCCTTGAGCTTTGATATACATGTATCCATCAGAGTGGCAGCCCTATGTTATGCTTCAGCTGCACTTTAATCAATATAATTAAATAAGGCCAAGAGCTATAGGTGTTGGCCGTCTGTGCTGGGTTGAGCTCAGGTCCTAGCCAGAGACAAAGGCCTGGAGTGAATGCCATGCAAGGTGCATTGAGTTCAGATCCTGGCCAATGACTTGGCCGAGCAGCCAACTTCCACATTTGGATGACCTAAGAGCCTTTCAAAAGATCATGTTCTACGGTCAACCACTGCTGCATACGGCCGAAGGTCATACGCAGTATCCTGCCTATGTGCTAAGCCCAAAAGACAGCCATCACTGCATAGCAGGGATTGGAAATAACTACATCATAAAATCCCAATGAAATTCAGTAGAAAAAAATATTTAAAAAATAGCCTGGCACAAACGTGCAAAACCACAGGAATTCTCTAGTTATGGTTACCAATGCACATAACTTGCACTGTCAATCAAGTTCAAAATACCAGAATAACATGTTGAATAGTGTAAGTTATGGCATGCGATGTATGTGCTGGTAAGAAAAACTGGTAAATTTCAATGAATTTGACCACTTGAGCTAGAACCATAACTACGTTTTTAAATGTGTTGTTTAGTAAAACAAATATATACATGTGTGTGTATGTATATATACACAATGTATATATACATTTATCCAAACAATGCTAAAGAAATACTGTAAAAAAAAAAAGGAAGTGATGCATAGCCAAAAGAAATATAGCAAATGCCATACACTTGCAAACAAGTTCTACATTGCAAACTGGAGACATTGAAAACCTCATCATCTTAAGTAAATATTCCGAAGTTGACACTGCAAATAATGAAGGTCTAATAATGAGCAGTATGATAGAATAAATCGGAATATGTAATTATTTTTTAAAGAAACATTCAGAAATGTACCCCAACATGCTCAGAGGTGCAGAAAACTGCTTTTATGACATCATCACTCAGGAGCTCACATAATTAAGAAACAAGAAAGGAGTGTTTTCAAAAACAAGTTAAACAAAAACAAGTTGAGTATGAACAAACTCAGATGGGGTGACAATACTATCATTAAGATTCTGACAAAGGTGGTAATTTTGTTTTGTGTAGTCGTGAGCCAGAGAGGAGTGTGCAGGTGCTATCGACTCAATGCTAGCTGAGCCCAACAGACTCTCTACCGGCCGTTCATGGGCTTTTCCTTCAGCAAGGCGCTGGGCGACCCTGGCAGATCCGAGTGAGTAGTACTTGCTGATGGGCAACTTTTATTGTGGGGAGGGCTGCTGCTGGCCTGCTTTTTGGGGAGCTGTGTGGGTTCTCTCTTTGGCATGTTTTTGGGGTTACATATGCAAACAATTGATGATATTTTTGGTCCAGAAGGTTGTAGTTCATTTGTGATGGGTATTGTAGGGTGGACAGAACTCCGCAGAATCTCACTGAGTTTTTAAGTATCTCCTCGGAATTCCACTGTGTACAACTCAATGAGTTCCACCCTCCCTAATTGAAAAGCTGGTAAATTATTTTGTAACATAACACACAAATATGAATTGATATGATATGCTTTTTCTTGACACATATGTCTTTTCATGTCCTTGACCAAAACTGCTGTCAGCAAACATCCACTGCTATGTCCACATGTTTTGTCCCAAGCTATGTCAATGTGTTGATGGGGTGGTCGGAAGAACAAATGAGTGAATTGAAGAGAGTCAAATCTGTATTACACATGTGCTATCTTGGCTGAGAAACATTGATGATCTCCTTATTGTCTGGAGTGACTAAATTGTACTTGATTTCCTGAAAATACTGTAAAGAAATTAGGGAACACTGGGCTAAATTGCAGAAAGCTGTGGGAATAGGATTGGACATTGTCCATTTTCCACAAATAACCTACAGGCATGCCAAGTTACTAAAATACATGTTGGTGCCCTGTTATACTGCAAAGAGAAAAAAGAATTTAATTGGTTGAATGTGGAAACAGGTTTCAAAAAAGGTGACCATTACAAAGCATGCAGTAATGCTTGGGAATGCAAGGAATACAAACGTACAGCAGGAATAAATATATATAGAAAAGCCTTGACAGTTCTAGCAGGTATTTGGAATGTGTATTAAAATGCCCTTGTAATGAACTGTACATTGGAAGTACCATTTCTACATTCATAAAACTGCTTTTTTGAACATAACATGTGAAGGCTATTACAAAAAATCATTTTATGTATTCAGCAACCAGGCATTTTCATAACATGCATTAAGACAATCAATGAACATCTCCTGAAGTCCTTTGTAATTGTTCCGGTGCCTACGAGTATATGAGGAGGAGACCGTGAATCTGAATTAAGAAAATTAGAACCCAAATGTATAGTTGATTTCCAAGCCTTGCGCCTGACAGTCTCAAGAGTGATGAGGAATTATGACCACATTTATGGTAAATGAAATCCATTCAGTTATCTGCGAGAAGTGTGTGACCATGGTTAGATTGTAATTACTTAACAAAATCATTTGTTTCTACCAACAACATTACTTCACACATTAAAACCTTTATAACATTAAGGTACCAAATCACAAAGTTACACTTAGACAGGGGCCCATCTTATAAAAGTAAACCTATTATTAGATACATTTATTTGTATTGGGTTTATACCAAGAAAAAACACAACAATCACCACAATATGTCACCAATCATAAGGATATTAACCCCTGCCCAGGGCACCAGTTCTGGCCATCTCCCCGCCTCTACGGTACCAATCAGAGGGCTCCATAGGTTTTCCAGGTGGACCAGATTGTGTCCCATTTCTTGAGTCATCCTTGACCCTTATAAACCACCCTCTATGCCAACATACACCAGTCCATGTCCCTTTCCTATTCAGTAATTTCTGGCGTCTCCTTCTCCCCACATTGTCAGGGTATGTTAGGGTTCATTACTATGAGTCCTAGGACCAACCACAGTCTGGGGTGTTTTGTTACAGCTTCATCCCCCATATGTTCATCACAAGCCATTTAGTTGTCTTTACCACTGGGAGCCCTTCTCATGTGCCATTCAGTTCACCAATCCCTAACAAAAACCCTGCAGTTTGGGGTATTCCCACACCATGTGGGAAAAGTTGCCTATTTGCCCGCACTCCCTGTTACAAAAGTGAGAGGCGCCCCTTCCCATCTTGTGCAACATTGTCTTGGAATAATAGGCTGTATTTAGCATTGGGAGCTGGATGAGTCTAAGCTCCACTCTAATTACAATGTCTTTGTGGCATCCTCTCACTCTTCATCTTCAAGGTCCCCGAGCCCTTATCCAAATCAGTTTTCACTTTACGGAGGACGTCTGGGGAATTGTTGAGTATTTTCTTGTGCACTAAGGAAGTTGTGCCCTTAGTCAATTGGTGAACCAGCAGCCATTTTCATATTCATTTGGTGTTTCTCTAAATGTTTGTTTGAAGTTTTCTGTTTCTATTTAGTTTGTATTACATTATTGTTGTAGGAGGTGATGAGTTTATTTTCACGTATATATTGATTAATATAAGAAGGGAGAACTGTGATGGAACTAGATTCTACATTGGAATGTTACATGAGCATGGACAGTATTATTCAAGATGTTTTGGCAGTTGACAAAGAGAGCTGTAAGGGTGAGGTGGAATAAATGGCCTGCTGGCATTTGGAAACCTTACTGTTGTGTCTGGTCTTCTTGACATCATTACATTTGGCAATGATTACAGGATCTGGTGCCCCCCTCCACCTCAACATCAGTTTCTTTTCCTCTGTTCATTCTTGTGTGTTTTGGCACAGACAGGACATTTGCGCTGTGCCTGCGACAGTGTGCCACTGGACGACTTATCAGGCATTTGTTAAGGCAGTGTGCTTGTGGAGCCTTTGTCTGCGCTGATGAGTTTGTGGACACATGTGTCATGTCACGCAGAAACAGGCAAACCTTAGTTAGTTTCACCAACAACAAACTATTTTCTTTTTTTTAAACCACCACCCATGTGTCCTTCCTTCCTTTCTTGCCTTTGTGTTTGACCAATGAAACACCCTGGAGGATTCTTGCTATCCACCCATACAGTTTCACCCACCCAGGCAGGCATCTTTTCTTTCACCTCCCACCATCCTTCAAACACCCAAACATCTGATTCATTTCAGCCACCTATGCATGCATTCCATGCATCCTTCTCCGCCAGTCATATATATTACATCTCCCATCCTTCCTCCTTCCATCCTTCTTTCCCTTTTCGTTCAACCAATACATCATTGTCATCTGATCTGACTCTTAGTCTTCTCCATAACATTTTCACAGCTGAGTTGAAGTCAGATAGAAGAGGCCATTAGTTACTGAACTACTCCCGCCGCTACTGCTATTGCTCTAATGCTTAGTAAAGGGTGTCTTCTTTAACTGTTATTCACAACAACTTAGTCTCTCTCAACTGACACAACACCCTTGCAGCGAGTGTGTAACTATTGTCAATAAGTAAGGATTATAAGAATAACTTACCACCTCGGTCACTGCTGCTGGCTTACCCACCCCTGTGGCAGCTGCCGCATCCACTGCTCCCTCCTGGCTGGAGTCGCCTGTCTCTCCGCTGGCCCCGGCAATGGTGGTCGTGATCGGTACGCTTAGAAAAAAAAATGACACATTTTTTAGATGCCATATACACCTCCCCATATTTTTCACTAGCAAGATTGAAAAAAAAGTTAAAATACATACATATACCACATAGATCACTGCAAATCGGGTACTAGAGTAGAGTAGACACTACTAGTAGTAATATGTCCTATCCTATCAAAAATAGCAAAATATCTGGTTGGGCATTTTGTTGAGGGGAATTGTCGAAAAGCCTCTCAAGATTAAGAAGACTAGAAGATGCCAACCCAAAGGACTGAACTCAGTGGATAAAGCTATTGATGATTCTGAGTTTTAATAAAACCTTATAAATAAAGAGTGGCCAACTGGGCAAGCTTATCTACAGACAGACTAATAATAGTAGTTTTATAGAGAGTCATAGCAGAGGCAGTTAGAGGAAGGGATAACAAGAATTTAGAAACAAATAGTCTGGATCGAAGAAGATTTGCTAAAAAATAGAATTTGGAAACGGAAATGATAGTTCAGAAAAAATAAGGTGCAGTAAGAGTTAGGGAAATATAATTATTAATATTAACAACAGGAAGACTTACTGGGGCCAGCAGCAGAGACCTCTGTAGAGGGGCGGTCCTGGTCCTGGTCCTGGTCTTGGCGTTCTCCAGCTACTCACGCTGACTCCGACCCTGTATTCTTGCCCCTGGATGGTGATCATGTAAGATATAATAAAGAAAGAGACAAACATTGATAATTGGTGTGAAAGAAATAAAATATTTTAAAACGCTCAGAAAAACATTTTTGGAAACAACAATTGCAATAAAAATGACCTATGTAATCTGATCGGCTGATAGTATTGCGGGATTCGCGGACCATCTAGTTATTATTTATGAACACTAATCCAGTGTTCTATTATGATTCCAGAATACTACGCCTAAGTACCACCTGAACTACCCCACCTATTCAGATGGGCCAATAGTTGTTCACTAAGTCTGCATTTCCATTTATTTTAGTCCTCAAAAATGCATAGATGGAGGACACATGCATACATTTTTGCATACACCAAATTGTTAGTTGGTTGCTTGCTGCTGATGTTCTGCTAAGCCTATTACTCCCTCACTAAACAAACTACAAAAGGTTCTACTAAGAACTGGAGAAAGCAGCACTCAACAGCACGGGACGCGACTGAAGATGCGTCACGCAGACTGCTTAAAAATTACCAACTAATACTAAGTACTTAAACTACCTATCCACCACTATCTTAGTGACAGGAGGACAAAGGAAGGACTAGAGTCTCTCTAGCATTACCTAACTTAAGCCCAAGCAAACGCAAAGTTGCTAACAACAAGTAAGATTAGTAGCGCCGAGCACCTGTGTCTAGAAGAAAAACAATCACAGAAGATTTTTAAACTTAATTTACCTGCAATGTAAGCAGCAGCATTCTTGCTATTCTGGAAAAAAATAATATTCGCAATAACAGTAGCACATTCTAGAGAACACACAATACTAATAGTATTAGCTACTCACCAAGCCCCACGACCTCAACACCTAGCAGGTCCTGCTCCCGGTCCACGACGTCTGGCTACTGGTGGGTCAGCTGGTTATGGGTGCGCCGTACCCCAGAACACTGCCCGGTGCACACTCGCCCACCGGCGATGACGCTCCTGGGTAGTGTACCCGGACACATGCCTGCTGCCAAGTTCAAGGGGAGGTGGCGCTGCACAAACAAAAAAAGGGTGGGCACCTCCGCCTCGCCGAAAAAGGGACCAGGCCTGCACCCCTGACAGATGCAGTCTGCTGCAAGACAGGCGGCTGTTTGGCTTAGGCGCCTTGCCCTTGGAGCCGGTATCCTCTCCCTCAGCCATGGTTCTTGGGTGGGCAGTGGGCGGGGACGGAAAAGAAAATTTAGCAGGAAAAAATAAAGTTAGGGGAAGAAGTAGGAGAGTGAAGATGGAAGTAATATAAAACAGTAGAAAAGTAAACAGATATGCAGTAAAAGTAGAAATAAAATGCAAAATTTAGACTCAGGGACAGAGAGGGATAGATAATAAATAAAAAAGTTCATAGAAACTGTAAAAAACAAAGGATTGAAAAGATTGGAGAGGGATTGAAAAACAAGCCCCAGAACCATGCAAAATATAGGAATACAAGATACATTGCTGACCGCGTGGTGAAGTTCGCTCAAAATTTCCCCAAACACGTCATCCGCATTGTTGAATGTCAAAAACATCTCGCAAGCATATGCGAGCACACGTGAGCATGTGGAAACAAACAACTCCGCATGCTCACGTAGCTAACCATAGCATAACGGAATTTTTGTGCAACTTCACACAACCTTGCATAGCGCGACTAAGCAAACTTCTTCCAGGGTTGTTCAAAGTACCATGGATCATAGAGATGGGGAGGAGGTGGACCAGTGGAGTTGGGTAGCTGGCTCGTTGAATGCTTCCAAAGAAGGGAAAAAAATCCCTATGCTGCGGAGGTAGCCTTCGAAAAAAGTTATGTCCTGGAACATGGCTGGGCTAGGAAACCCAAGCTCTAAGCTAGATGCCCCAGTTCAACATGATCCAATGATATTCTGTCCACAGGAAACAAGGTGCAGCACAGATTTTAATTTAGAACATTTCTCTGTATTCTGCTGTGCAGCAAAACACCCAGTAATGGGTCATGCAAGCGGTGGTTCAGCTATTTTACTTAGTTGCAGGATAAATTGGAACCCATGGTTTTCTCCCATCCGTCTAATCTTTGCATGGCCATGAAACGTAAGCTGGGTAATGGGAGACGTTGTCAGTACATGTCCCTGTTACTGGTAAATGTATATATTTCTCCTGGGAGGGCGTCTGATTCTCTGGTTGAATCCTTTTTCTCTTTTATCCATGAAATTAATACCTCAGAAGAATGCACAATGATATTGGTGGTGGGAGATTTCAATGCAAAAATCTCTAGGTGTTCCTCCCTGGTTTACTGCAACCAGGAACTGGAGGATGTATGGACCATCCCTGAGCCAAGGTTGCCCGGCAATATTAGGTCAGATAAGCGAGGATTGAATTTTTTGCACTGTTTGAGAATGAATGATCTTGTTATTTTAAATGGGAGATTCCCAGAGGGTTCCAAGCCTTCCTTACTTTCCACGCCTCTCGAGAGCAGTCACTTATTGATTATATGGCAGTATCCTACCCGCTTTCTGGTGCCTGCTCCCAATTTAAGGTACTGAGGACAATTTTGAGTGACCATAGTATTATATCAATGGAAGGCAGTTTGGGGTTCAAGTCTTTGGAGCCCTAGAATTTTAGAGGCAATAGTATTATGTATAATGAAACAAATGGGCACACCTTTTGGACGAATAAAAGCATTATATGCCTAGGAGGCTGGTTGAAAATGTGAGCTGTGGTCCTATAAAGGAAACTCCCATTTCCAGGTTATGAAAAAACCTATTCTAATTTAGATCCTGTAGAAGTAAGAATCAAGCCAGAGGAACTGAGCAACCTGCGGTTAGTTCGGGGCAGTAAAAAAGTTAAATCAGGTGATAAATGCCTTAGTAAGGGAACAATTTAAGCAATCTTCTTTGATTAGTCAAAGGCAAATTAGTAGATTAAAGCAGATAAGAAAGAGAATCAATGTGTCTGAACGCAGAAAGGTGGGGGACTCAAATTGGATTAAACTAAAGAGGTTGCTCGGTCTGGTGACTTGCGCAAATACTGGGACCAAATAGCTAAATATTGTGACAGTAGTGTTAAAGCTTAGACAGAGCTCTTGAGGCGGAAAGCCGAGAGCTAGGAAATACCCTTCAAAAAAGTTGATTTTAAGAACTGTATAGCGTGTTTTTACCTTGTGTTATTTTAAAAACTTGCACTTTGCTCACCTGGTTGTTTGACTCGCCGCTCAGCCAAGTGAGGCGCTGAAGCAGGCAGCAGGCAACCTCCGCGACCTCCCGGGCTCCGCCCACCGATTTAGGCCACGCCCCCTTTTGTATATCTAGGCGCGCCCTGGGGACCAGCGCTGCTTAGACAGAGCTCTTGAGGCGGAAAGCCGAGAGCTAGGAAATACCCTTCAAAAAAGTTGATTTTAAGAACTGTATAGCGTGTTTTTACCTTGTGTTATTTTAAAAACTTGCACTTTGCTCACCTGGTTGTTTGACTCGCCGCTCAGCCGAGTGAGGCGCTGAAGCAGGCAGCAGGCAACCTCCGCGACCTCCCGGGCTCCGCCCACCGATTTAGGCCACGCCCCCTTTTGTATATCTAGGCGCGCCCTGGGGACCAGCGCTGCTTAGACAGAGCTCTTGAGGCGGAAAGCCGAGAGCTAGGAAATACCCTTCAAAAAAGTTGATTTTAAGAACTGTATAGCGTGTTTTTACCTTGTGTTATTTTAAAAACTTGCACTTTGCTCACCTGGTTGTTTGACTCGCCGCTCAGCCGAGTGAGGCGCTGAAGCAGGCAGCAGGCAACCTCCGCGACCTCCCGGGCTCCGCCCACCGATTTAGGCCACGCCCCCTTTTGTATATCTAGGCGCGCCCTGGGGACCAGCCCTGCTTAGACAGAGCTCTTGAGGCGGAAAGCCGAGAGCTAGGAAATACCCTTCAAAAAAGTTGATTTTAAGAACTGTATAGCGTGTTTTTACCTTGTGTTATTTTAAAAACTTGCACTTTGCTCACCTGGTTGTTTGACTCGCCGCTCAGCCGAGTGAGGCGCTGAAGCAGGCAGCAGGCAGCAGGCAACCTCGCGACCTCCCGGGCTCCGCCCACCGATTTAGGCCACGCCCTTCTTACTGATATTTAGGAATGTGCTGTTTCCGGAGGCGCAGCGGACGGGCGCAGCGGGCGCGCCGGCGGTGCGCCGAAGGCGCGCCAAAGGCAAGCCCGTCTGCGCCCGTCCGCGACCAGACGGGACCAGGGGCCATAAACCTTGGCTCCCCTACTCCCCAGGGCAGGACATATAGCGCGGCAGCCATACACAGCATAGGAAGAACTGTCGCTGTCCAGTGCACGCATATATATGCCCCTACAGAGCTTCCCCTCCGCTGTCCAGACTGCAAACATTCCTTTCGGAACACTCCGTTGGCCTCAGCTCAGGAATACTGTATGTATGCACTAAACTGCCGATCACTGCCTAAGCACTGCACACAAATTGCCATGCTGCTTGAGGAGCTCAAGCCGGACATGCTCTTTTTAACAGAAACATGGCTCACGGCTCAATCGGAGCCTGATATAGTCGTAGCCTTATCAGCTGGCTACCACATCCTCAGACTCGACAGACCGAAAGGGAGAGGGGGTGGTCTGGCCATCATTACAAAGGACCAGTACCACTGCCGTACTACAGCAGATACTATCCCTGGCTGTGAGAGTCTGGAATTCTGTATAGAGTTCAACGCAAATAACTCCTTTTCAGGCACTTTGATTTATCGTCCCCCCGAGCCTGCAAAACTATTTCCTAGAGCTCTCCCAGAGATCATAGCAAAAAGAATTCTATCGACGGCCAATCACACGGTGTTGGGAGACCTCAACCTGCATTTTAACTCGCCGTCAGACCACACCGCCAAGGAGTTAATGGATGACCTTGGAGCCCTTCAACTGGTCCAGTTGGTCACAGCCCCGACCCACGAAAAAGGCAACCTCCTGGACCCTATCTTTAGTAACTGCTCGGATCTTATTACGGATCAACCCATCCCCCTTCCATGGTCAGACCATTTTCTGGTCCCGTTTACCTGGGTCACCCATAAAGTCCCCCAATTACCCCCTCAAACTACAATGAGGAGAAACTGGTCAAAACTCCCCGTGGATCCCTGGAGACGTGAGCTAGACTCCACCCGCCTGCCACCCTGCCCAGACCCCAACGTGGCATACGGAAACTATGTTAGCTGGATCACAAAATCCTTGGACTCACTCCTGCCTCTTCGCAGATCGTCCTCAAAGCGAGTGCAGAAATCAGCTCCCTGGTTCTCCGACTCGTTAAGAGAGTTAAAACGCCTGTGCAGGCAACGAGAGAGAGCTTGCAGCTTAGATTTCCTTCCAGAAAAAAAGGCATCCTATAGAGAGGCGATCAGAGTTTATAAAGAAGGGGTCAGGGCAGCCCAGACACTCTACTACTCTGACAAAATCTTGGAAGCCAAATCAAAGCCCAAGGAAATTTTTAATATAATAAAACAATGTTCCAGTGCCGTCACTGTTCCCCCTCTGATCAAGACCAAAGAGCAATGCAATGAACTGGCGGAATTTTTCCACAATAAGGTGCTAAACATATACTCCACCTTTCCAGCCATGGCCCCAAATCATGAGGCGTCTGATTCATTCTACCCGGAAAACTTCCCCCTCCCAGGCCAGTCTACTTCTGACCCTACTCTTGACCATTTCCCCTTCCTGGACCTTGACACTTTAGACAAAGTGGCACGCCAAGTCAAGTCGGGCTCCCCTCGCGACCCAGCCCCTCCAGAAATCTTGATGCAGGCAGGTGAAGCCACCCTCCCTGTAATCCTGGAATTGCTAAACCTGTCCTTATCCACATGTACAGTCCCCATTGCTTGGAAGCAAGCCATGGTAAGGGCGCTCTTAAAAAAACCTAGCCTAGACCCTGATGACCACTCTAACTACCGCCCCATCTCACTCCTCCCGTGGGCTGGCAAGGTGCTGGAGAAACACATAAATGCCCTGTTGGTCCAGTTCCTGGAGAATCACTCCCTACTACACACGTCCCAAACAGGCTTCAGACCAAAACATGGGACTGAAACCGCCTTGTTAGCTGTCACCGAAGAATCTCGAAGGATACTGGATCAGGGAGGATCAGTGGCAGTGATCCTCCTTGATCTAAGTGCTGCCTTCGATACGGTCAGCCATGCCACTCTGCTGAACCGTCTCCAGAACATCGGAATCTCGGGAAATGCACTAAGGTGGTTCAGTTCCTTCCTAGCTGATAGATCTTTTCAGATCTTTGATGGCGACACAACATCTACCATCAGGCCTCTCAGCTGTGGAGTACCGCAGGGCTCGTCTCTGAGCCCTGTATTATTCAATGTATACATGAAACCTCTGGCTGGGGTAGTCGAACCGTACGGCATTAAAATCGTGTCGTACGCCGACGATACCCAGCTAGTGGTTTCACTGGCCCAAGAGAACAACAGGCAATCCTCGGCCGGCCTGTTGAATTGTTTGGAGAACGTGAGGGAGTGGATGACCAACTCCTCCCACAAACTGAATGGAGGAAAAACAGAGCTCATGCTCCTAGGTCCAGCTTCACCAGTACCCTTTACCTCCTTGTGGCCCGGTGGTCTAGGTGTACCCCCTACTCCCAAGGACAGTGTTAAGAGCCTGGGAGTATGGCTAGACAACAAGCTCTCTTTCTCCACTCAGGCCACCAAGCTGTCTGCCACCTGTTTTGGCCTACTTAGAACGCTGAGGAAGGTCCTTCCACTTTTGCCCCTAGACGCCAAGAAGGTGGCGGTACAAGGCCTCATCCAGTCCCGCTTGGACTCAAACAATGCTCTCTACCTAGGGGCACCTGAGATGACCCTCCGGAAGCTGCAGGTTGTACAAAACTGCGCAGCACGGACCATACTCCAGATTCCACGATCCCAGTCTGCCAGACATGGACTGAAAAGCCTACACTGGTTGCCTGTGAGGCAAAGAGTGGCATTTAAGGCACTGTGCATTACGCATCGGGCCTTTTGGAAGACCGGAGCAGCAATTAACAACAGCCTTGTCACCCCCTACCACCCTAATAGGAACCTCCGGTCTACGGGTGCCTTTCTGGCAGTTGTTCCCAGAGTGAAGAGAGCTAGGTCCGGGGGTAGGCTGTTCTCGCTGAACGCCGTCAAGCTTTGGAATGCCCTCCCCCTCGCTCTTCGATCCACACCTGACCTGCTCTCATTTCGTAAGAAATTGAAAACAGTACTATTCACCAAGCCCCTCTAGTTCCTACTTCCCTGCTCCATTTCGTCTCTGTTTAAATTCAGCGCTTGGACGCCCCTGGGCAGCAACCGCGCTCAACAAATCGATAAATAAATAAATAAATAAATAAAGCAAAAGTCATTTTAATATCTGATTCAGAATGGACCCAATACATCTTACAGTGATGTGCTCTAAATATAATGGCCATGTCCAAGTTAGAGGTAATTAAGGAGATCCACATGGGGAGAGACAACGGCTCCCCTTCTTGTAAAGAAACAGAGAGCTTCATTAAAAGGGCTGATGATGTTCCAATAGCTGTAATCAAACAAGATACTCCGCATGGACTCAATTAATTTGTTCGGTATTTTCTCATTGCTATACATATGGGATAACTCCATCTTCTTGGACAGGAAGTATTGTGATTCCATTATATAAAAAGGGTCCCAGAATGTGTCCAGCCAGCTTTAAGCAAATCGTACTGTTAGAGGCGACCATAACATTGTTTGCTAAAAGCACCCTTCTCCATTTTCAGGATTGGGCTTTTGGAAATAATTTTGTCCCGGCAGAGCAAGCATGGTTTTGTAAGCATAGTGGCACATTCGATAATATTACTGCCTTGCAAACCCTGATTGGTAAGGGAATGGCCCTGTATATTGCCTTTATAGATTTCTCTACGGCTTTCAACAGGGGACTCTATGGAGGAAATTGGATGCAATCGGGATCTCTATGCATTTACTGAGATTGATTATAGCATTGCACTCCTCAACTTGGACTCAAGTTTTCATAGGGGATAATTAGGGTCTGTCGAATAAAGTAGAGACTCATAATGGGTTGAAGCAAGGGTGCCTGTTAGCCTCTCTTCTCTCTTTATATCATTGACTTGCCGAGTAGGGTGGGGATGTGTAAAGGGGACCCCCCCAAAATTAGGAACAATGAAACTGAATTGTCTGCTTTATGCGGATGATGCCATCCTGATGGATCTAACCCAATAGGAATTCAAAGGCGCCTTAATGAGTTGGCATGCAATGCTGATGATCATTAAAAAAAATATATATATTGTAAAAAGTAAAATGATGATTCTCAGATATCAGGGGTGTAGAGTCAGGAAAAATGTGCACTGGTTCCCACGTAAAGGCAAAATTGATGTTGTGAAATTATACCCGTGCCTGGGAAGAAATGTTACAAGCAGATGTTCGAGCAGTGATCATATTGACCAATGCTGAAGTAAGGCAATATCTCAGGCACGTGCAATTGGTAGATTCTACAAATGTTGCGGCAAAGACACTTTGCACACGTTTTATCAGTTTATAACGTTAAAATCCCACCAGTATTGAGTTACGCTTGTGAACTAGTTGGCGAACAGCAGTGGGTTTATTTTGAGAAGGTTGAGGGACGTATTTGATGCCAGATCTGTTTTTTGAATAGAGCAGCCCCCATTGCGGCAATCAGGCTTGAATTCAGGCTCCTCTCGACCATGTGTGTTCACAATTGCTGCATGTTTGAGATGCCTTACTGAACAGAGCTGAAAACCCTTTACAGGCAGCGCTAAGGTGTTAAATATTTGCAAGACTGAAGGGGAAAAGTGTTGTTTTTAGGAATCATGTGAAAGCTGGACTCTTATATGACACTGGGCATAGTAGCAAGCTTTGAAATGCTAATTAAAAAGACCATTTATGAAGTTGGTCATAAAAGAGATACTTCCCTGTGCTTGGGTCATTCTGGCAATGTTATAATAGCTGGGAGTAATATTTATAAACAACCTCAACCGTTTGTTGTATGGAATCTCGCTCATGGATTGCACAGAACTATCCTATTGTTAAGGATTAGTCAGCTGCCCCTACGAAATATAACAGGAGCATGGGAGGGATTAGCCAGGCAGGTCAAACGTTGCCATTTATGTGGAAGCTGGGTACAGGTTTAAATCATGTCTTATTTGTCTATCCCCGAATACAACCATTAGGATGTCGTTTACTGAGGCCATTGTATTTAAAATATAATATCGCCACAGCAGGCCCGAAATTTCTCCCCCCCCCCTCTGAACAAGTGTGTTTTAATATTTATATCTTTTTTAAACAATTTTTAAATATATTTTAGATAAGAACTCACGTGAAGAAGTGGGCTGTGGTATGCTGATGGGGTCCTTGGTGGATAACATTCACTGCATATTATAATTTGAATTGCAGGGTTCTTGTACGATATGTTTAATGATGTCACGGTACAATTTGAATCAAACATTACCAGTTAGTTGGCTCCATAAACGATCAAAGGATTAATGGAATTGGCATTGCACTTACGCACTTGCGATATCATGTATACTGCTACGTAAACTGCATCGCATAATGAATACATTTTTCACCTTTTAGGCTACTGTTTATATTTTTTGACTAGGGTCTGCCTGAACTCGATTTACTATTAATTTTGAAAGAAATGATTGCAGGATGTTTTCACATTTGCACTCTCAATTATCTTGGGCACAATTATGTATTTAGTATGTACTATGAAAACTGTAACCGTTAGGTATCTGTATATACCTTGTACTTATAATATATAGAATTTTAAGATGCTGTATAATGAGTTAACGTTTTTAGAATATTTAACAGTACAGCTTGACCCAAACTGTCTTATCTGTATTCCATCACAACAGTGAAATTGGTCTAACTTCTGCGTACTTCCACATATAGTTGCAGCAAGCTGCTAGTATGTCATATTGCTCAACAAAATTGATGAATTTATGGTTTTATATGCATTTTAATCTGTTACTGTTATTGTAGCTCTGGATGATTTGTTAAATCAGATCATTTTTGTGTGTATTTTTATGTGGAACTCTTAGGAGCTCCAGTTCATAATAAAAATAATGGAATGAAGAGGGCTCACAAATTACCTAATTAACCTAATGATTACATTAGGAGCTCAATTTATTCATTTGATGATTTTCATTTGATGGTTTCCGTGTCTATTTAGTTTGTGTAGCATTATTGTTATGTGTAGGGTGATAAGTTTATTATGATGTATATGTATTCATATAAAAAGGGAGAAGTGTGATATAGCTAGGTTCTACATCGGAATGTTACAAAAACATGGAATGGATTATTCAAGATGTGTCAGCAGTTGACAACGTGAGTTGTATGGGTGAGGTGGAATAAACAGCCTTCTGGCACTTGGTAACCTTACCATTGTCTGAGGTCTTCTTGACAACATTACACTGAATTAAACTGAGGGCTCAAGTCACAAAGGTAAACATAGACTTGAAGTCTAAGCACCCAATTCACAAAGGTATACTTAGATTTCTGGTCTAAGTTTACTTTGGAGAATATGGCCCTCAGTTTTAATTTCTTCCATGGTGCCATGCTAAAAAGTATTTCTCCATAGAAACAGTATGATGTGTAGGCTGTGTGAAATATGTGTAACCTAAGATATTTATTTATCAAACAATATCAAACCTGATGGGTTTACTACTCTGTACACGTTTGACTAATAATATAAGCTGAGAAAGTTTAGATGTATGTAGGAAGAATATTAATTTCCACATGGAGAGTAGTGTTGTATTGGACATATTAAGCATACATTTATTATGTCCTTACATCATTTTCTCTCTAGGGATATTCAAAGTAATTTGGCAGCATTGACATAATTATAGGACCGTTTAGTACTTCCCATTTCACATTTTCTAATAAATATCCTCACAGAAAATTAATAATGTGGATATGTGAAAAGTAATTTCTGTCAAACATTTAAGAATGCTACATTATACTATAAATCTGAGAATTATAAGATATTCAAGGTCTTTTTATTTACTTGACACAGGATGAAATTGCTGCACAAAGTGAGCGCTGACAGCAAATATTAATGAGTGGTTGTAGTATAATGAAGGTAGTTGAAATCCAAGTAGTTTTCATGTAGATTTATTGAGTAGCAGGTTATGTGGAATAGAGCCCCACCAGGAGCAGCCACCCTGCTGTTCAGCCCCCCGGCTGCTCAGCCCGCCTGCTGCTTAGCCCGTACACCAACTGACTCAGGCACTCCAACATTCCACATACCAACATTCTCTCATTCAATTATTCTGGCTGAGCTGCAGGATACCACATATCTCCCTCCTTTCCAATGGAATGCATTAGAAAAAAAGCAAGAAAAAGTTAGAAGAAAATACATTGAAGGAAGGAATGGAAATAAAAGGTGGAAAAGCTGGAAACACAAACAAGAAAAGATAATACAAACGTCTCATGCATCAACACCCTTTCTCACACCAAGACAACCCACACGCTCCCTCACATAAATAACAAAACAACCCAAGTACAAAGATCATGCAAGCTGGCCAGGCAAACACGAGGATATATAAGGGCATAAGCAACACGGTGAAGGAGAGAACAAAACACAGAAGCAAGAGAATAGCAAAAGGGTAGAAGATAGCTGTATATAGAAAAGTCCCCAAAAAGTCAGCAAATCCTAGAAAGTGTCACACAGTACATTGTAATATACAGGAATGCAGAACTAGGTGTGGCAGAAAGTACCGCACAGCACAATACAATCAAGAACAAGGTGTGTCGGAGAATACCACACGGTACATTGCAATATGTGCAAACAGCAAAAATACGTGTGGTGGAACATACCACACGGTACAATGCAATATGTGTGAACATAAGAATCAGGTATGGGAAATAACCCACAGTGCAATACAGAAACGTAAAACTAGGTGTGATGTAAAATATCACACAGTAAAACGCAAGGTATGGAGTAAAATACCACACTGAACAGTGCAAATTGTAGGAATAATACGTAGGTGTGGTAGGAAATGCCACACAGTAAAGTGAAAAACACAAAAACTACAGAAGTAGGTGTGATGTAAAATACCACGTGTAATAATGTAAAATGCAGGAACTGTAAAATGAGGTCTGGGGACACGCCACAAAGCACAACATACAGCAAAAAACTTTGCAACTACCCCAATATAAACTGGGGTGGAAGGTGTGGAAAAACCACACGGTACCAATAGGAACGGTAAACTACTTCAAACACAGGAAAGGTGTGGGCAGGCACCACACACTACAATGCAATATGCAGCAAAAGCAGAGGGTAGAGAACCACCAGAGTAATAACATCAAATAAAGAAAGGTTACAAAAGCATACAAGGGCAAAAATTTACAGTCATGCAAATATAAATTGCGCAGGACATCGCAGGAAACAATAAAATAAATAGATAAATGAACAATGAAGAGAATAAATGTCAAAGAAAATTGCAGGTTTACAGCAGATTGAAAAATCGTGGTAGCGCAGCAGGGAGAATCCTTGTAGCACAGCAGGCAAAGTTAAAGAACTAGATTGCACAGTAGGAAAAGAAAAATCCAGTATTTTGAGTGTGCTAATAGTGAAACGGTTGAAAAAGCAGGATTAAAAATGTGCAAGGTTCCATTATCAGCAAGCGCACCCAAAGGGATACTTCACACCAGAGTCATTCCCAGAAAAGAAGGCTTGAATCAAAAGTCAGCGCAGGAGGGGCAGCAAGTTTAAAAAACAGTACCTGCAGTAAAATACGATGAGCCACAACAGCGATCAGAAGAAGTTTTAAAGGAAATCCATGTGTCAGGAGAAAAACGTCGGACTGAAAGAGGCACGAAAGGGGAGCCTTGAGGGGAAAATACATGTGGCGATGACGTTCCCTGAGACAACTTGAATAAACTTTATTGGCAAACATAGGGGCCTATTACGATGGAGGATTTTCCGCATCCTCCGGGCCGGCGGAAGCCACCGCCGGCCCGGAGGATGCGGAAAATCCTCTGCGGACCCACCAAAGACCCACCGCCACAATAGGATGGCTGGTGGGTCCTGGTTTCCGTCCGCAGCTTTTCCGCCGCGGTTGGCTTACAACCGCGGCGGAAAAGCACTAATATGGTGACGGTGTCTCCCAGACACCGTCAGCCAGATTAGGATGGGCTCTGAAACATGCTTTTCCGCGGCGGCTTTCCCGCCGTGGAAAAGCATGTGTAACTTCACTGCGGGGGCCCGTTGCGGGCCCCCTAGGTGAAGGGGGGGTAGGGGGTGCACATGGGGGGTACCTATGGTACCCCCCTGCATTTGTATGCAGAAAGCGGCAGGCACCACGCGGTGCCTGCTACTTTCTACATACAAATGCAATGCGTGCATTTTTAACATTGCTGCGGGTGCAGCTTGAAGCCGCACCCGCCGCAATGTTAAAAATAGAGGATGTGACCACCAGGGTGGCGGTCACATCCTAATTGCACAGGAGGGAACTCCGCAGCCCATGCGGAGGTTCCCTCCTACTCTATGGTGGCGGACGGACTCAGGTCTGTCCGCCATCATAATGTGCCCCATAGTACGTTGGCAAAGCTAGTAATATGCTGGTAGCTGCGTGTTAATTGAAGGAAGGTGGCAAACACAAAATGGCGACACACACTGGTGACGCCGCACAGGATGGCTCCCGGTATCACCGTGCATCCAAACGTCGCTTAATGGTAGGAAGACTTGGCAGGCACACATCACAAAAGAAGTTGATGAAGCATTGTAGAAACACATTTAAAATGTACGGCAGCAGTTCAACTGCCATGACGCGAGCACAGAGTGAGACAATATGCAAAACACAAAGTATTCACAATTGGTGTTCCGAAGACAGCAACGTGGCTCAGGGAAATGTTTTCCATTATAAACATGAAAGCCTTTGACCTCCAGTAGGTGGCAGCAAACATCCACACACACCTCAGTTTGTAAAATCCACAATATTAGATTGCCATTTAAGCTGTAGAAACGTGAAATTGACAATTCAGCTCGGCTCCTGAGCTTCTCAATTAGCCTCTTGTCTTGTAGAAGCATTTGACACACTGGCCGGATCTTGTCCTCATTATCCAGCTCTGGGTCTCCTTCTCTGGTTTCAGTTTTCCTTCGCTGGTTTTGAAAACTTGGACTAAGATCAGGACTCACTGACCCGGGTGATATTTCTTGTGCTAGTTCAGATTTTCTGCCCCCGTTCTGGGCTCTCTGTAAACTGGGCAGAAAATTGAGAAAGTGAGGGCGACAGATGTCGCAGCAAATGGCAGACAGCAGGTCAGTAGCAGGCAGGAGCAGCTAGTACAATAAAGTTGAAACTGGCAAGTTTGAGTTGTGGGCGACTGATGGAAGGTCACTGGTGGGGTTCGGAGGTGCCAGCTAACTTGATGTGCTCCACATTAGTTTCAAAGAAAATCCTTTAGATTGATTGTGGGTTCTAGTATCTTCAGCCTCTTATGTTCCAGACTGTAGACACCCCACTCCTGGTACCAAAATGTAGTATAATGAAGGTAGTCGAAATCCAAGTCGTTTTCATGTAGATTTATTGAGTAGCAGGTTACATGGAATAGAGCCCCACCAGGAGCCTCCACCCTGCTGCTCAGCCTTTACACCAACTGACTCAGGCACTCCAACATTCCACATACCAACATTCTCTCATGCAATCATTCTGGCTGAGCAGCAGGATACCACAGTGGTGGCTTAAATGTAAACTGTATGTAGTATTGTGTTAACTCTGTGTTTCATTTGTGGTCATACATACATCTGAAAAATGGCTTCTGTGTTCCTGTGTTTATAAACACTTTTCACTTTGACAAAGTTCTAGCGAGCTCCAAATTTGTTGATGAGACTGTCATATTGCCATGCTAAGTAAATTGTCCAAAGACAGAGTAATGTTGACGTCGTAGAGCCCTCAGCATTTTTAAGAGACGCAGCATTATGTTTGAATTGCAGAGAACATGTGTGTGGGCATTCAAAACTTATTTGCAGAGGTTGTCCCCTTTGTGCCAGTCTAGGATATAGTTACATAGATTGTGGCTATAGTTATGTAGATTGTGGCTGTACTGTTCCAAATAACAATGAACAACTAGGTAGCTGCTACTTCCCAGTACATGGAAATGCAAAGATCCAACACCAACATAAGAGGTATACATTCATTTCAGTGAGATAAGAACACCCTCCAGAGATCTAACTGTAACCTACATTTCATTCATGCCATAACTTTCCATGTTCTTTGAGTGTTTAAAGCTTGTACTTGTTTGCCTTACTAGATCTCTTCTGCAGTGAAAAGAAAATTACACTTTCTGCCTTTTGTGAGAGAGGAAAGATTGCTTTACACTGCTTCCATGGCCAATCCTCTGATGGCCCTAACTTTGTCAGGCTCGGAGTAGCATATCAGTGATGTAGAGGGAGTAGTCACTGTTCAGACCCACCAGCATTTTGAGGCTGTGGGTGGCAAATATTGTTGGCAAAAAAAGCAAAATTTGTGGCCAAAACCTCAACATTCGCTATATTTTTGTGGTGGACATAAAATATGGCTGCCACAAAAATACTGCCAGTCCTCTGCTGTCACTGTTGGAGACTATGCTATGTCACAATCTTCAACCTAGCTAAGTCTCCAACAGTGCATCGAATTGGAGGATGTCTGATGCCAAAGGAGCAGAATACAATATTAAACCTGCTCTTTCTGGCATCAGACAGCCAGTGTGTGCAGGACGGCAGGTGCTGCGGGGACGGCAGCGGTCGTTGAGGCACATAAAAAATGCAGACGTGGAAGAGGTTAGGTATTAACATGAGACAGAGGGGGCAGAGGAAGAGGAGTACAGTGGAGTGTGGTGGCAGGAGTGCTTTTCAAGGGCCTGCAGAGTCCACAGGGGGCACACTGAAGCAAGTGAGAGCAGACTGCAGGCTAATTGCACAGGATGGGGTTCTGTGCATTTCAAAGGCAAGCAACAGGGGAAGATAACTCTTCTGCTGGCTGCTAGCTTGTTGTTCACCCTCCCTTTACTGGTCAGCCGCAGCACAGTAAAGAGAAGGTTAACACCATGTTTTTTTGCACAGATTTTGCTGCCAGTTTTGTAAAAATCACAAGATTTTTCCCTCTCCACCAAACTATAAATCAGGCTGATAGTAATGAGGTAGGTGTCTGAGCCAATAACGAAAATATTCGAGTACTCAAACATGCTGACCAAAAGGATAAGCAGAGTGTATTGCTCAATCCTTCTGTTTCTAATCTTGTGGTAGGGAAACAAAAATAAAAAACATGAAACCTTAATACAGCTTTAAAAGTTTAACTAGAGGACATACATGTCAACATTTGGGACCCAACCTCACCCAAACTAGAGAACTCATAACTAGGAGCCTTTACAACTTCAAAACAGCTTCACAGTACTAGGTGTGAAATCAACTCATGAAGCATATCACACTAGATAGGTAAAGATTCATCATCCTTTAGGAGTACTTGAATGTATGGTAATTTGCTAAGAGGTTTAGCTGTTTCTTCCAAGAGTGTTGTACTTCTTGTGTGTTTATGTTTGTTTATAAAGAGCGCACAACAGTCCTTTAACTCTTGCACTCTCTCTCTAGTGAATTATCTACCTGTGTTGTACCTGTTCTATGTGAGTTGAGTAAAAACCATGTGATGCTCTTTCTGCTACTACCACCTGTCAAGGTTGCTCTGCTGCTACTCCTTTTGTATCTTTGATGCATTGTGAAATTCAATATTACATTTTCAACTACACAAAAGACAAGACTATTTGCATTTCCACTGCTTGTTTTAATGCACAGTGTGATTGAAAGAGTGAAAACTCACAGAATAAGTGACCAGTTTACTTGTTTTACATGTGAAAAAGTCGTTTTTTTAAATGGACTAGAAGACTTTGTAAAATTTTAAAACATATCTGACAAGTGGCTCCATGTCATGTGTAACAAGTTACAACCGTGGACAGTTCTGGCTTTTTTGAAAATCCATATGTGGCTGATGATATCATATGGAATTACACCACCTTGTAGACTTGGGAAATGCAAAATAAAATTTAGTTCCTGAGTTTCTGCCTTTTTGTAGCAATCAAGCATTAAACAGCTCAGTGTGTGAGAGGGCAGGCAGAAATAGCCTTTCAAATGCAAACACTTAGCAGCTCAATTCTAATGGCTACTATTAACCTGCATTAGAAAAGCAAAGGAAATACTAACAAGGTGGTAATAATGGGAACAATTTGAGCAGTACAGCAGACCTTGTCCTCATAGACACTGAGAAAGTAAAAGCAATGTTCTGGTGTCGCTCTTCCCAAACCGGTCATCATACTAGAGGTTTGTAGATTTTCGTTTGAATGCCTGTTAACATTAATGTAATGTGCTCTGGGTTTAAGGGTTGCTACATGAGCAACCCTTACACACATGAGAACCTGGGTATACAATAATATTGTGCAACTGTGGTTCTCATAGGTATTATATGTGAAAGAATGCTGAAAATCAAATAGACAAGAAGGTCTTACAAATATCAACAAAGCCTAACAAACCTAACAAAACCAAATGGTTCTGACACATTAAAGTAAAACAAAAACACATCGAACACCATTCATATGAGAGAATTGTTTTAAAATCGATAGTAGTGCAAACATATAAAACCAGTCAAGGGGACAGGCGGTGAAAGAAAAACACAATTGCAAAGATTTTAAAGTGCAATTTGTCCCCAGTGTCAAAGCTGCAACATTAATTGTATACATGTGATCAACAGGATGCATGAGACTTTTGTGTAGTAACCGACAACTCCAAGAATTTTTTGATAAGTCTCATGCTAAGGTGAAAACAAACAACTATCTGTCTGTCTGTTACAAAAATCAGTTGACAACGTTTTTGACCCCTGGAAAGAGACTTTAAAGAAGCAGGGAGATCCTAAATGAAAAAGGAAAAGGAGACAATGAAGGGGTGGTGCGTTGCTGTGAACTGTTGTGAGGATCTTTGACATAAACATGGGTACTTGAAAACAGGAAGGTATGACGCTGACATGCAATTGGTGCGCATGCTCAATGGTTGATTTAATCAAAGAATATTGTACACCTTACTCTCTGTGAGTCACTGCAAGAGAATAGGTGACATAATTACGGGATGCCTAGGCAGCTAATGCTTAAAACAGGTTACACGGCCTTGTGACTTATCGAGAGTAAAGCGTGTGATTGCATCCCTTGGGAAATAGACATTGCCACAATCTCCTCTTGCCTGAAATGGGAGGCAGAAACAAAAGCACCCCACTGTCTGATAATACGAAGAACCTCTAGAGCAGCATAGTTAGTGCTGCAGGAATGAGAAGAAGCGTAGTGTAGCATCCTGCTACTAATAAACCACAAACACCATAGTTATATTTATGGAGCTTTATTCTGATGCTTCCAACCTGTCTCCTGTCCCTATTCTAACTAACTTCCCCTCGCCGATCTCCTCCTCTTCCTGTCCACCCCCTACGCTCCACCCACAACCACTAGCCTGCTAACTTCACAACATCTCCCCCCTTTGTAACAAAACAAAATAGACACACTGACTTCTTAGTCCATTTCTTCAATAAGTCTTTTGGGTGGACGTATGTCACGGTGAGGTCGTGGTGATCTTGTCCTCAGAGTAGTGTCACTCCATGTTTCATTTATTGGACCAGTGTTCTCACACCTGACTAAAGGTGGTTCTTCCGAACCGGGAGTGTCCATTTCACTCAGTGAGATTTCGGTGGTATCGCGTGGCACTTTCTTGAAGTGCGAGATATTTCTCGTGATTCGTCTCTGCTCTGATTCAGCAGTCACCATGGTTCCTTTCCTTTTCGTGACCAGTAATGGTTCATCCTTGAACAGGCAGTCAGTCTTTTTCTGCTGTTCTTGCTTGACAAGTACCCGGTCTCCGTCATGTAACGAGAGTGACCTCGCTCTTCTCCTGCGATCTGCATATAGCTTCATTTTGTCCTTTCTGCGCTGGTCTGTCTTCATCATTTCTTGATGATCTTGAAGGGGTGTCAATGATGGTCGTAAGGCCCCTTCCCACGTTGGGATACGATTCCTCATGAGACGCCCCAGCATGAGAGTTGCTGGGCATTTCCCCGTGGTTGCATGGGGAGTCGTCCGGTAAGCTCGGAGGACCTCGTTAAGGGCGACTTGTAGATCTTTTCCTTCCGTCGCCGCATGTTGAAAAGTCTTCTTGAGCGTGGCCATGAACCTTTCAATCGTTCCATTGGCCTGTGGCCAGAGGGGTGTAATTTTACGATGATGGAAATCTAGGTGTTTCGCAAATGCTGCAAAGTCTTTTCCATTGAAAGGGGGTCCGTTGTCCGTCTTTACCTTTGAAGGAACTCCCCAGGCCTCAAAGACTTCGTCCAGTACCTTGAGAGTGTTTGCAGCATTTGTAGACGGTACAAAGCGTGCAATGGGGTATCGAGAGTGTTCATCAATGATGGCCAGCACGTACTTGCCTGATGCCAGGGGTCCATAGAAATCAATAGCAATTTCTTGTCACACTCCAGGTGGTAGGGGAGTCATGGTCAGTGGTGCTGGAGGGTCACTCTTGCTTGTCAGTTGACAAAGATGACAGTCCTTCAAGGTAGCTTCGACCATTTGGTCGAGATACGGAAACCACACTCGCTCTCTTAATGCGCGTTTGGTTGACACAATACCCCGATGTCCTTCATGGGAAAGGGCAACCACACCATGTCTCAGTTGAGTGGGAATCACGATTCTCTGGTCTCGCAGTATTATGCCATCAGTGGTGGCTGACAGCTCACTGCACACATGTCGAAAGGCCTGCATTTCTTGTTTAAGGACGGGATCAGTCTCTTCATCCTGAGAAACATGCCTCCACCTGTTGTGTCGAATCCTGCGCAGGACCTCCTGCAGGATAACATCTTGTGCCGTGCTTTCTCGGATGGCGTCCAGTGGGATAGCGGGAGGAAGGGCTTGATCAGTCACAAAATGTATGTACTCTTCCGCAATGGACGACTTAGAGACTGACAATGTAGCTGGGTGTCTAGACATATAGTTAGCCGGGTTTTCTGACTTCCCCGGCTTGTGGATGATGGTGAACGTGTACTCCTGTAGCCTTAGGCCCCATCTTTCAATTCTTGGGGGCATCTTGGATCGTGGGTTTCCATAAATGGTGACAAGAGCTTGGTGGTCTGTTATTAAAGTGAAGTGTTTTCCATATATGAAGACATGAAAATGTTCACATGCCCACACTACGGCAAGACTTTCTTTTTCGGGCTGCGAGTATGCTCGCTCTGGGTCGGTCAAGCTACGACTCGCATATGCAATTATTCGACGTGGATCTGAGTCGTTGTCATATTGTGCCAAGATGGCACCAAGTCCAACAGGGCTGGCATCCACAGTTATTTCAGTCTTTCTTTGTGGGTTAAAATATGACAGGTGATCCGCAGATGCTACCACCTTCTTTATCTCCTTGAAGGATTTCTCACATTGGGGAGTCCACTCAAACGGTTGGCCTTGTTTGGTCAGGAGGCGAAGGGGATGACTGATTGTTGCGTAGTCCCTGATATAACGAGCGCAATAACTGGCCATACCAAGAAATGACCTGAGCTCACTGACGTCCTGGGGACTCTTGGTGTTGTTCAGAGTCCCAATCTTGTCGGGGTCAGGTTTCATGCCAGCGCCTGAAAAGATGTGACCAAAGAATTTTAGTGTGTCCTGGTGGAATTCGCACTTCTCTTTGTTAAGAGTCAGGTTTGCTTCTAGTAGTGCATGGCAAACACGATTGAGTGCGATATCATGGTCTCGCAGGTCCGAACCATAGACAAGGATGTCATCGCTATAGTTGAAGGTATTGGGAATGTTCTGAATGACCTGCCGAATGGCTTCTTGAAATATTTCGGCTGCTGAGGAAACCCCAAAACTGAGTCTCTTATATCTGAACAACCCCAGATGGGTTGCAAACGTGGTGATGTATCTCGACTTTGCCTCTAATTCTAATTGGTGGTATCCTTTATTTAAGTCCAATTTGGAGAATATCTTTGCTCCGTTTAGAGCCGAAATCATATCACTCAAGTGTGGCCCCGGATGTCGTTCTCTTTCAATTGCAGTGTTGGGCAGGCGCATGTCCACACAGAGTCTGACTTTGTTGGCCGTGCCCTTTTTGGGAACGATAACTACTGGGGACACCCACGGTGTTGGACCCTCAGTGCGCTCGATGATATCAGCAGCTAGTAAGTCCTGGAGTTCTTCTTCTACGGCGGTTTGGAGATGGAATGGTACCCTTCGAGGGTGTTGAGCGACAGGTCTGATTTGTTCATTAATGTGTAAGCGTACTTGGCAGTCTTTTAGCTTGCCTAGTCCTTGAAATAGTCTGGGGAACTGACGGGTCACATCTTGGTTTCCGCTAACTTTGAAAAGGATCTCCACTAGATGAAGACGTTCAGCTGTCGGAAGGCTCAGCAGACAGTCCGCTTCCGGGCCTTTAATGACATGAATGACCGCTGGGATGGTTGTGTCTTCATGTTGGAGGGTCGTCGAAAACTTCCCGAGGCAAGGAAGTGGCTTCTTAGCCATCCATGTAAAAACTCTGACTGGTGCAAAGGTCAGCGGAGGACGCGGCTTCATTCTTTCATATTCGGTGACTGGAATATAGTTCAGGGATGCATCTGAGTCTAGTACAAATCGGGTGTCATGATTGCCAACTTTGATGTCCAGCCGGGGATATGTCTTAAGCTGGTCTGGGTCTGCGGCTAAGTTCAGATATTCAATGGTATATGTTGAGTCTCTGGATGACGGTCTCGATTCCTGGGATGGTGACCTCCGTTCCCACCTGGACCGACGTGACTCTCGGCTGGAGTGTGACGACCCAGGGTTCGGGTACTCGCAGGTGTGACCCACCCGGAACCTTTGGCTTGGCATCTGGCGGATTTCTATTGTCATCGGACATCGTTGCAGTGTTTGTTTGTGTCTTTGTCACACTCACTTGGTCTCACCAATGCTTGTTTATTTTCAGGTATCAATGCTTGTTACTTTGCAAATGCTTGTTTATTTTCAGATGCCAATGCTTGTTTCTTTGCTAATGCTTGTTTATTTTTAGGTACCAATGCTTGTTTCTTTGCCAAAGCTTGTTTTATTTTCAGTTATCAATGCTTGTTTTTTTTTGTCCAATGTTTCTTTTCAAATGCCTGACTTCAAAATGGCCGCTCTATGAGACTAAAGGGTCTGTCCTGACGAGTGCCTGACTTCAAGATGGCCGCCGCGTCAACAGGCACACAAGGCACACGAGGCTCTCTCTCTTCAATTCAGGACTCACCGAAGGGCAGCTCACGGACGCAGCACACGCTTGGGTCCTCTTCCCTACAGTTGTGGCCACAGTCAGGTAAGGTCGGGGTGAGCTCCCACCTTGTTCTTTACTTTTCCGCTCTGCTTCGCCGGTGACACGCTGAAAGCCACGCATCGGGCGTGAGGTTTTCAAACCTCCGAACGCCCACAGGCTCCAGTTCAGGCGTTGAGTCGCGCTTGGTCGCAAACTCTCGGGGGCAGCGTCCCTCAATCCCACACCTCTTTTGCACTTTGGGGGCACTGGACAGGGTCGGAGTGGGCTCCCGACTCCTGTTTCTTCCGAGATGTCAGGCACCACGCATCCGGCGGGACTCGCGCTTTTGGAGCGAAGTGCTCTCTGGCATAGAGCGTTGCAGCGCTCGCTGTTGCGAATCTCTCGGGGCTCCCCAGTGGTCTCTGGGTTCGGGATCACTCACTGCCGACTTCCTCTTCTCGGCGCCCACTTCATTCAGCAGCGGAGCTCGTTTCTCGACGCTGCAGGGACAGGGTGGTTTCACGAGGTGCTGTGGCTTGTGGGTTTTTACTCTATCCCACCCTCGTCGCCAGTTGTAGCATCCTGCTACTAATAAACCACAAACACCATAGTTATATTTATGGAGCTTTATTCTGATGCTTCCAACCTGTCTCCTGTCCCTATTCTAACTAACTTCCCCTCGCCGATCTCCTCCTCTTCCTGTCCACCCCCTACGCTCCACCCACAACCACTAGCCTGCTAACTTCACAACACGTAGGCAGAGAATCCTCCCTTTATGCTTATGTGCACAGTCACGGCCCGGGGCGGGGGGACGGGGGAGAGGGAGAAGGGGAGAGAAATCAGAATAAAAGTTCGACTTGCAGACTAAGTTAGGGTTGTTCTTTAGAAAGGCGTTTAAGCTGTTGCAGAAATGTTTTCACTTAAAAATGACACGCAAATAAAATGTGACCATCCCATAATGTGAAAGAACCTTATTAATGCTGGAAATAGCTTTATTAATCCTACATATATAATGAAAGTGCGCTTATAAGATATTTATGAAATGGTATAATTAAAAGTTTTTGTACTAAGCTATCATTCTTAAATGTGCATATTTAGTTTAGGCCTCAAAACCTTTTTCTATCGACTCTTGCTCAGTGTTTAATAAAAGTGTATTTGAATACTTTCTCTAGCACCAGCAACTAGCTTAGAATGTGCTGACTTCAGGCCTATTTTCCATTCAGTTCCCTCACCCCATGTTAGATCATTGACTATAATACAATGATGCTTGCTGTGTTTGTTATAATAATAATATATAAATAAAAAAAAAATATAAGATTTAGGGCCAGATGTAAGAACCCTAATACCAGTCGGTAACGGCCGAAATTACCGAATTTCGGCCGTTACCGACCGGTATTAGGCATTTGGGATGTAGGTGGCTACATTTCAGATTCGGTAATTTACCAAATCGGTATTTAAGAATTCGGTAAATTACCAAATTCTTAAATACCGATTCGGTAACTTACCGAATCTGAAATGCAGGAAGCACTCAAGAGAGTGCTTTTCACCTGTAAGGATTCGTTATTTACCACCAACAACAAGTTGGTGGTAAATTACAAAAACCTTAAAAAAACAATTTTTTTCATTTAATAACTGGGCCATGTGGCAGACATACATGCCCTTAGGGCATGTATGTCTGCCACATGTGCACCCATGCAAAATTCAGGGGTGCAACAGGGTGTTAAAGTGATACCCTGCCACCCTTGAATGTTTCCCCCCTTTACCGAAACGGTAAATACCGATTCGGTAATTCCCATTCATTCCTATGGGCCTACAGGCCTACAGGCCCATAGGAATGAATGGGAATTACGTAATCGGTATTTACCGATTCGGTAAATACCGAATTGCACCGATTCGGTAATACTTACTGAGTAATTACCTACATAGCATTTACCGATTCTAAAATACCGAATCGGTAAAATTCGGTATTTTAGAATCGGTAATTGTAGTTTACCTACATCTAGCCCTTAGACATTTATGAATGCTACATCAAAATATTATTGCTAGTTTGCCTCTGCATCTCTGAAAAGTCTTTGTCTTAATATTGAAACTCATAGCACATCTTCTAGCTTAGGTCAGGAGGTTCTCATGAGAACTTTTCCTCCATCTAGCAACATTTGAAACAGTGTTTTACTAATGTACCAGCGTGAATGTGTACTGTGGGAATCAAGTGAAGTGAAGTGAAGTAACATTGGAAGTTGACAATAACATCGGATGAGCGGATCCCATTGCCTGAATGAGCTGAAGTCTAACAGTGTACTGATACAATAATATACAATTTTATAATAATGAGTCTTCCTAGCTAGTTTAGGCAGATTAGATTGAGACCGGGATGGAGAGAGAGAGAGACTACACGAAGTTCCCGACCCAGACCCATTTTGCCTGCCTTGCGACTCTTCTCCTCTTTGTTACCAACAGCGACTGGTACAGGTGACTTGTTTCCTTTTATTTGATGGCTTCACTCTGATCAATGCTACTGTGGAGATCATTTTATTATTGTTGGTAACTACTGCAGCTGTGGGGAACTCGTCTGAGTTTCCAGAATGACTTTTTATGGGAAGTTCTTCTTTCACTCTCACTCCTGCTCTTTCCTAAAAGGACTCTTCATGGATTTTACTTAGAATAGTTTAGGTCTTAAAGGTAGTTTAGTGACGCTTCCCTTTATCGAACACTGTGCATTGAT
This sequence comes from Lissotriton helveticus, assembly GCF_964261635.1. Lineage (NCBI taxonomy): Eukaryota > Metazoa > Chordata > Amphibia > Caudata > Salamandridae > Lissotriton > Lissotriton helveticus. The sequence goes on along the minus strand of NC_136067.1, from coordinate 1,803,228,394 downwards.
TTATGCTGTCACTAATCAATTGTTTTATTGATATTTCTGTGACCCGACTTGTTAGACCTGACACCTTTTGGCGTGGTTCTTCCCCCATCTTTTTGCCTCTGACTCATGTGTTTTGATGCTGTGCTGGATTTCGTTTTTGCTGATTTAGATGTTTTGGACACTCTGCCACTGCTGATCAGTGTCAGAGTGTAAGTGCTCCTTCTGTAAATTGTGATATTGATTGAGTATACCTAATTGGCATATTTGTATCACCACGAAGTCCCTAGTAGAGGGCACTGTGTGTGCCAGGGCTGGTGATGACAAATGCTGCTAGTGGGCCTGCAGCGCAGATTGCGCCACCCACATGAGTAGCTTTAAAATGGTGACTCAGGCCTGCCAGCGCAGGGCCTGTGTGCAGTCAGTGACTGCCATGTCAGCCTGGCCAGTGTCCCCACTGGCTAGGCCTAATCCTTCCCTGTCTGTGCACATCAGTCACCCCTATGGAAGGCTCAAGGTACCCCCCTGGGCAGGGTGCAGTGTATGGATAAGGTAGAGCGTGTACTAGTGCAGGTAACATGCTCTGGTAGAGAGCAGCAGCCACTTTGTGTGCTCACTGCTGTAGGGCTGTAGGGCTCCCTAGGGTAGCCTGGGGAGGCTGGTCCCATTGGATCCCAGCCTATCTCCCTATAGGAACAAGATGGAACATCCATGAAAGATATCCCTGAACTCAGAATTAAATGACACATCTTTTGGTGAAGGTTGTTTTTGGATCCTGGGGTTGAGAATAGCATTTTTAGAAGTGGCTGTTCTTTTGTATAAACCTTTCTGTGTGCCTGGGCCTGTGTGTGGAATGCCTGCGTGACAGGAGCTGCAGGGCCCCGGAGGGGGTTGGAGTCAGCCCAGGGGTGAAAGGCGACATCTGTTGCCCGGGGAAGGGGAGAGAGAAGAGCCTGATAGTGCTGGGCTGTGCCTGCCTGACCACCGTGCTGGCTAACTCCCCTGCCGATCCACTGTCACCTCTGGCCCTGAAGCTGTCAGGAAGAAGAACACCAGAAACATTCCAGAGCCAAGGATCCCCTTGCACAAAGGACTTCAAAGGCGTTCAGGGGTATAAGGGAAGGACCCCTTACTACAGTAGATTAGATTCTGAAATTCTACAATCAAGACGGACCCTCTGCTGGAAGGAGGACGGCGAGAGAACTAAAGGAAGATTGCCTTGCTGTGTGCTCTAAGGGCTGACCTGTTCTGCTGTATCACTGGAAGCTGAGGAGGAGAAAGGGACTTTGCTGTGGGCTGTGTCCCTGCCTGCTTGAAACTGCTGAGACTTTGCTGTGTGCTGTGCCTACAGCTTGAATCTCCAAGGGCCTGAGAAGAGCTGGCTCCCTGTCTGCAACCCAGGAACATAAAGGTTGCCCAAGGCTACAAGAATCTGCTGTGCCCCCCCCCCTGAAGCTGCTGTGTGGCGAGGAGATCGTGCAACCGTGTGGTTTGCCTGTTTAGCGCATTGGCTGCTCTCTACTGCTTGAGAGCGCCGCGCTGACCCAGCCTGCTGCAGGGCCAAAGTCGACGTGTTCATCGACACGTGTGTGGGGCAGACCGGAGACCTGTGAGCCTCTGCAGCGCAAGGGGCGCTGAAAAACAATTGCTGGCCGTATCACCGCCGCTGCCCGGGGCCAGAGAACCTCCGAAGGAAGCGCCATCCTGATCGGCGCTGAACCGGCGAAGAACGAAGCCGCCGCGCTCCCATTGGTGGAGGGAGCCGAGCCCCCTCACTAACGCCGCGACGGGATTGGCCCGTGCGGCGCAGCGTCATCAGCAGTGCTGGGCCGTGATTGGCCTAGGGAGCGGAGCGTCATCGTTGCCTGTCCCGGGAGCCGCACTGCCATTGGCTGACTCCCGGGTGCTGTGGAGGCTCGCCTGAGGAGCCGCGAGGGGATTGGCTGCCTTCGCTGAGGCAGCTGAAGAAGCCGAGGAATCAGCGCGATCACCGCCGGGCCCGGGAAGAAGTGACCTGACCTCGCCGAGGGATCTCCGCATGTGCTCCAGCCCCTGGCCTGCCGTCTCTGCTCCCCGCTGCTCTTTGAAGGATCCAGAGCGGGCGGAGAGCGTCCGGAGACCGGCCGGGCGGGAGCCACACTGAGCCTTCCCCCGCGAGGTGCCCCTGGGGGACCCGCGTCACCGCGAGCACGGGGAAAGAAGTCCCCCCTCCCTCAGGATACCGGGTGAGACGCGCTAGGAGCGCTTGTGGTCCCTGAAGCCAGGGGACCATTGGGGCATAGTCTAATCACGCTGGCATTGTTTCTTTGCTCATTTGGAGAGCATTGTCAACCCAATAACTCTGGCATATCTTCAAAACGCTGGCATTGTTTGGACTGCTCGTTTTTAGAGCGTAGCCATTATAAATCGGTGGCATTAGGTTTAATACTGATTTGAAGAGACTTGAGACATTTGTTTTTATGTGACAACTTCCTGAAACTACGTACCACCATTAAGATTAAGTGCCTCATTTTAATAATGAAGTGATTATCGTGCAACTGCTTGATTTACCTTGCTGAGACTAGATAAAGTTATATATTTTTATAAAAATATACTTACCTGTGTGGTCTCAGTTTGTGGTGGATTGGGGATTATTGTTGTGTTAAGTGCAAATGTTATCCACATTGTCTCCGAGTTTAGCCTAGACTGCTCGCGCCATGCTACCTAGAGGGTGAGCAGGGGTTATCTCAGAGGGTTATTCCGACGCCCTGACCGGAGCTAGGGGTCCCTACTTGGGCCAAGGTACTTACCTTTGCCAACCAGAGACTCCCGGTTCTAACATTGGTGGCTCGCGGTGCGGATTTTGAACTAATAATTGCACTTGACCGGCAGTGATTTCTTGTACATCACTAGTCTAGTTTAGCAGAACAGGTTGCGCAAGACTTTTTCTTTTTGGTGAAACCTTTTTAGTTGAAAAAGGGTAGTAAGCATCATGTCTCGGAAAGCGCCAAGCGTGAATGGAGACGTGGAGGTGGAATTTGAAATCCAGAAGTTGTTAACCTATAACAAGGAGCAACTGAGAAAAGTCTGCAAACAGCTTGAATGCCCAGTGAGGGGCGGCGCAAATAAGGAAGAGCTAAGGACAGCTCTGAGGGCCTGGTGGGAGGCCAAACATGGTGTCCCAGAAGCTCCTATTGAAGAGGGTGGCGCACAGGAGATTGGGTTTTTGCCCAGTGAATTGCCAGTGGCGAAGCCAGCGTCTAGGGCCGGCAGCACCCACTCCAGTAGGAATATTTCTCCAGAGGAAGTGGAGGAGAATCAGAGAACTAGGGCCCATGAGATTGAGCTTTTGAAACTCAGAGCGGACGCCGATGAGAAGAAACTGCGCCTGGAGATTGAGAGAGAGGCGCAGGAGAGAGCGGCGCAGGAGAGAAGGGATGCTCTCGCTTTGGAGGAGAAGAAGCTCGAATTGGCTCATGAGAGGGGCATGAAGGAATTGGCCATCAAATATAAAGAGAGGGTGTCCAGTTCTAATGGTGGCAGCGCACAACCAGTACAGGCGGGTAAGGTATACATACCAAAGGATCTGGTACAGAATTATCAGAGGGGTGATGATATTTATGCGTGGTTTAGAGCGTATGAACTAGCCCTAAGGATGAATGAAGTGCCTGAGAAGAATTGGGGAGCAGGATTGTGGAAGCATTTTGAGGCCTCTGGGAGGGATGTTTTGGCACCCTTAGAAGCAGAGGATGCTTTGTCCTACTCCGCCATGAAGGAGGCTTTGTGCCTCAGGTATGGGCTCACTGCTGAACAGTACCGCCAGAAGTTTAGGAACTTCAAGAAGCTTGATTCAAGTACTTGGGTGGAGTGTGTGAGTATGTACACGCGTGCACTGGAAGGTTGGATGAAGGGCAGCAAAGTTACTGATTATGTGGGGTTGTGTCACTTGATTAGTAGGGAGCACTTAAGTAGTTTGTGTGTCCCAGAGCTGCGCCAGCATCTTTTGGATAGTAAGTTAACTGATCCCAGTGAGCTTGCTAAAGAGGCGGACCGGTGGACTAGCACCAGGGTCCACAAGGGGGTGGTAAGTACCCCAGCCAAGGGTGGACAGGGTCCCCAGCAGAAGAGTGGGGGGGACACGGGTAATCAAAAGGAGTCTTCTAAAGGGCCCCAAACTGGTTCCCAGGAGAAGGTGTCTCAACCCCCCAAGTCTAAGAAGTCCTGGCCCCGTAAGGGCAAGCAGGACAACAGGCCCCCGCCTACCTGCTTTACATGTGGGGAGGTGGGGCACATTGCCCCCAAATGTCCAAAGAAACCTCCAGCACCCTCTGGTGCTCCAGCACCGGCATTGGCCAGTGTAGCTTTGGGAGGGGATTTGATTTCTAGTGGGGAGGAAGGGTTAGCAGTGATGACCCTTGTCTCTTTAGGAGACCGAGAGATGGCCCAGGAAACCTTGCTGCCCCAAAACACTAAGAAATACGGGCAGAAGGTGACCATCAATGGACAGGTGGTGGAGGCTCTGAGAGACACAGGGGCCAGCGTGACATCTGTTAGGTGTCAGTGGGTGTCTGAAGAGCAAATTGTTCCCCAGGTACTCCGGCCTGTGGTGGCAGCTGACAGTTCAGTGCGCTACTGCAGGCTGGCGAAAGTTCCATTTGAATGGGGAGGAGTCTCCGGTATTTTGGAGATTGTAGTAAGTGATGCCTTGCCTGTAGATTGTCTATTAGGTAATGACCTGGAGAGCTCCCCATGGAAAGAGGTGGAGCACCGGACTCACTTGGAGATGTTGGGTTTGCCTGCGTGGATCTGTGTGTCCACCCGTGCAATGACAGCAAGAGAGGGCGGTCTAACAGAGCTGGAGCCTGGAACAATGGCCCAGGGACCTGCCAAGAGAGGAAGGGGTAGAGGGCGCGGGAAACCAGCCCCCACCGTTCCCACGGTCCAGGAGGAGGCAGACCCGGAAGGGGATGCCCTGGAACCTACGGGGGAGCAAGTGGCCGAACTAGGGGAATTGCCTGAGCTGTCCCAGTGGCAGCAAGAGGGTGGTCCCTCCAGGGAGGAATTCTGCCAGGCTCAGAAGGAGTGCCCTTCTCTCATTGGTGTGCGGCAGCAGGCTGCCGACCAGGCCGCAGGCCTGGGGTCCAAGGAGCATTTGATCTATTGGGAGGATGACTTACTTTATAGTGAGCCTAAGTTCGCTGAGCCCGGCGCAGCCCGTGTGCTGGTGGTACCGGAGCGCTTCAGGAACTTCCTACTGGGTCTGGCTCATGACGTGCCTCTCGCAGGACATCTGGGGCAAGACAAGACCTATCACAGGCTTGTCACCCATTTCTACTGGCCCCAGATGAAGACGCACGTCTCTGCCTTTTGTAAGTCTTGTCAGACTTGTCAGGCCAGTGGCAAGAGTGGAGGGAAGCGCGTGGCACCCCTCCAACCCTTCCCCGTGGTGAGCACCCCTTTTGAGCGGGTGGGCATTGACATCGTGGGGCCCCTGGATCCCAAGACAGCCCTAGGCAACAGGTTTATCCTGGTCTTGGTGGACCATGCCACTCGGTACCCGGAAGCCCTTCCGCTCAGGACAGTCACCGCCCCAGTGGTGGGCCGTGCCCTGATGGGGATCTTTTCCCGGGTGGGATTTCCGAAGGAGGTAGTTTCGGACCGCGGGACAAACTTCATTTCTAAATATATGAAGTCCCTGTGGAGTGAGTGTGGGGTGACCTACAAATTCACCACTCCTTACCACCCTCAAGGAAATGGTTTGGTTGAGAGATTCAACCGCACATTGAAGGGCATGATTATGGGCCTGGAAGAGCCCATGAGGCGGAAATGGGATGTCTTGTTGCCATGCCTGTTGTTTGCCTACAGGGAGGTGCCTCAGAAATCATTAGGGTTCAGTCCCTTTGAGTTGCTGTATGGCCACCCTGTCAGAGGACCTCTGGCTCTGGTGAAGGAGGGGTGGGAGAAATCCCGTGGGAAAACCCCTCAGGATGTGTTCAGCTATGTGCTGGCCATTCGCAACCAGACCAAGCGCTTCAGGAAGCTCGCTCAAGAGAACCTGGAGGCTAGCCAGGAGGAAATGAAGAGTTGGTATGACCAGAACACTTCTCTGGTTGAGTTCCAACCTGGACAGAAAGTGTGGGTGATGGCGCCTGTGGAGCCTTGTGCGCTCCGTGACAAGTGGTCTGGGCCATATGAGGTGGTGGAGCGCAAGAGCGAGGTTACCTATTTGGTTAACCTGAAGACTCCCAGGCAGCCCCTGAGACTGCTACATGTGAACCGCCTCAAACCCCACTTTGAGAGGACTGAAGTGACTATGCTCATGGCTACAGATGTTGGAGGGGAGGAGGATAGTGATCCTCTCCCTGACCTCCTGGCAGTCAAGGAGCAAGATGGGTCAGTGGATGGTGTGGTCCTCTCCCCCACCCTGACCCCAGAACAGCAGGAGGACTGTCGCCAAGTCTTGGGTCAGTTCGCCCCACTGTTCTCCCTGACCCCAGGTGTCACCAAGTGGTGCGTCCACGACGTGGACACTGGAGACAGCATGCCTGTGAAACAGAAGTTTTACAGGGTGGCTGACAAGGTCAGAGCTAGCATCAAGGAAGAAGTTTCCAAGATGTTGGCGCTTGGGGTTATTGAGCCCTCCAGCAGCCCCTGGGCTAGCCCAGTGGTCTTAGTGCCTAAGAAAGCTGCTACCCCCGGTGGCCCCCCAGAACTTCGGTTCTGCGTGGACTACCGTGGGCTCAATGCGGTCACGAAGACTGACGCGCACCCCATCCCCAGAGCTGATGAGCTGGTGGATCGGTTGGGAGCTGCCCAGTACCTGAGTACTTTTGATTTGACTTCAGGGTACTGGCAGATTGCCTTAACTGACGGGGCAAAGGAGAGGTCAGCATTTTCAACGCCCGAAGGACACTTCCAGTTTCGTGTCATGCCCTTTGGGTTGAAAAATGCCCCCGCCACATTTCAGAGATTGGTCAACCAGGTACTGGCAGGGCTGGAGCAATTCAGCGCAGCCTACCTGGATGACATTGCGGTGTTCAGCTCCACTTGGGAGGAACACCTGCAACACCTCACTGAAGTGTTGAAGGCTCTGCAGAAGGCAGGCCTCACTATTAAGGCCAGTAAATGCCAGATAGGGCAGGGATCTGTGGTGTACTTGGGACACCAGGTGGGGAGCGGCAAGGTGGCGCCCCTACAGGCAAAAATTGATACCATTCTGGCTTGGGAACCCCCCAAGACCCAGACTGAGGTGAGAGCCTTTCTAGGTCTCACCGGGTATTACAGACGGTTTGTCAAAGGCTATGGCACCATTGTGGCCCCTTTGACAGAGCTGACATCTAGGAATCAGCCCAGGAAAGTGAATTGGACTGAGGCCTGTCAAACTGCTTTTGACACCCTCAAAACTGCCATGTGCACAGCACCGGTGCTTAAGGCACCTGACTTTTCAAGTGAGTTCATTGTGCAAACTGACGCTTCAGAGCAAGGCGTGGGAGCAGTGCTCTCACAGATCAATGACGAGGGAGGAGACCAACCTGTGGCTTTCATTAGCCGGAGGCTGATCCCCAGGGAACAAAAATGGAGTGCCATTGAAAGAGAAGCTTTCGCTGTGGTCTGGGCTCTGAAGAAGCTGAGGCCCTACCTGTTTGGGACTCACTTCCGTGTTCAGACCGACCACAGGCCCCTCAGATGGTTAATGCAGATGAGGGGCGAGAATCCAAAATTGTTGAGGTGGTCCATTTCCCTACAGGGGATGGACTTTACGGTGGAGCACCGCCCTGGTACAGAACACGCCAACGCTGACGGTCTGTCCAGATTCTTCCGCCTTAGTGATGAGGACTCCCAAGAGGTTGGGTAGTTCTCCCCACTTTCAGCTGGAGGGGACACGTGTTAGACCTGACACCTTTTGGCGTGGTTCTTCCCCCATCTTTTTGCCTCTGACTCATGTGTTTTGATGCTGTGCTGGATTTCGTTTTTGCTGATTTAGATGTTTTGGACACTCTGCCACTGCTGATCAGTGTCAGAGTGTAAGTGCTCCTTCTGTAAATTGTGATATTGATTGAGTATACCTAATTGGCATATTTGTATCACCACGAAGTCCCTAGTAGAGGGCACTGTGTGTGCCAGGGCTGGTGATGACAAATGCTGCTAGTGGGCCTGCAGCGCAGATTGCGCCACCCACATGAGTAGCTTTAAAATGGTGACTCAGGCCTGCCAGCGCAGGGCCTGTGTGCAGTCAGTGACTGCCATGTCAGCCTGGCCAGTGTCCCCACTGGCTAGGCCTAATCCTTCCCTGTCTGTGCACATCAGTCACCCCTATGGAAGGCTCAAGGTACCCCCCTGGGCAGGGTGCAGTGTATGGATAAGGTAGAGCGTGTACTAGTGCAGGTAACATGCTCTGGTAGAGAGCAGCAGCCACTTTGTGTGCTCACTGCTGTAGGGCTGTAGGGCTCCCTAGGGTAGCCTGGGGAGGCTGGTCCCATTGGATCCCAGCCTATCTCCCTATAGGAACAAGATGGAACATCCATGAAAGATATCCCTGAACTCAGAATTAAATGACACATCTTTTGGTGAAGGTTGTTTTTGGATCCTGGGGTTGAGAATAGCATTTTTAGAAGTGGCTGTTCTTTTGTATAAACCTTTCTGTGTGCCTGGGCCTGTGTGTGGAATGCCTGCGTGACAGGAGCTGCAGGGCCCCGGAGGGGGTTGGAGTCAGCCCAGGGGTGAAAGGCGACATCTGTTGCCCGGGGAAGGGGAGAGAGAAGAGCCTGATAGTGCTGGGCTGTGCCTGCCTGACCACCGTGCTGGCTAACTCCCCTGCCGATCCACTGTCACCTCTGGCCCTGAAGCTGTCAGGAAGAAGAACACCAGAAACATTCCAGAGCCAAGGATCCCCTTGCACAAAGGACTTCAAAGGCGTTCAGGGGTATAAGGGAAGGACCCCTTACTACAGTAGATTAGATTCTGAAATTCTACAATCAAGACGGACCCTCTGCTGGAAGGAGGACGGCGAGAGAACTAAAGGAAGATTGCCTTGCTGTGTGCTCTAAGGGCTGACCTGTTCTGCTGTATCACTGGAAGCTGAGGAGGAGAAAGGGACTTTGCTGTGGGCTGTGTCCCTGCCTGCTTGAAACTGCTGAGACTTTGCTGTGTGCTGTGCCTACAGCTTGAATCTCCAAGGGCCTGAGAAGAGCTGGCTCCCTGTCTGCAACCCAGGAACATAAAGGTTGCCCAAGGCTACAAGAATCTGCTGTGCCCCCCCCCCCTGAAGCTGCTGTGTGGCGAGGAGATCGTGCAACCGTGTGGTTTGCCTGTTTAGCGCATTGGCTGCTCTCTACTGCTTGAGAGCGCCGCGCTGACCCAGCCTGCTGCAGGGCCAAAGTCGACGTGTTCATCGACACGTGTGTGGGGCAGACCGGAGACCTGTGAGCCTCTGCAGCGCAAGGGGCGCTGAAAAACAATTGCTGGCCGTATCACCGCCGCTGCCCGGGGCCAGAGAACCTCCGAAGGAAGCGCCATCCTGATCGGCGCTGAACCGGCGAAGAACGAAGCCGCCGCGCTCCCATTGGTGGAGGGAGCCGAGCCCCCTCACTAACGCCGCGACGGGATTGGCCCGTGCGGCGCAGCGTCATCAGCAGTGCTGGGCCGTGATTGGCCTAGGGAGCGGAGCGTCATCGTTGCCTGTCCCGGGAGCCGCACTGCCATTGGCTGACTCCCGGGTGCTGTGGAGGCTCGCCTGAGGAGCCGCGAGGGGATTGGCTGCCTTCGCTGAGGCAGCTGAAGAAGCCGAGGAATCAGCGCGATCACCGCCGGGCCCGGGAAGAAGTGACCTGACCTCGCCGAGGGATCTCCGCATGTGCTCCAGCCCCTGGCCTGCCGTCTCTGCTCCCCGCTGCTCTTTGAAGGATCCAGAGCGGGCGGAGAGCGTCCGGAGACCGGCCGGGCGGGAGCCACACTGAGCCTTCCCCCGCGAGGTGCCCCTGGGGGACCCGCGTCACCGCGAGCACGGGGAAAGAAGTCCCCCCTCCCTCAGGATACCGGGTGAGACGCGCTAGGAGCGCTTGTGGTCCCTGAAGCCAGGGGACCATTGGGGCATAGTCTAATCACGCTGGCATTGTTTCTTTGCTCATTTGGAGAGCATTGTCAACCCAATAACTCTGGCATATCTTCAAAACGCTGGCATTGTTTGGACTGCTCGTTTTTAGAGCGTAGCCATTATAAATCGGTGGCATTAGGTTTAATACTGATTTGAAGAGACTTGAGACATTTGTTTTTATGTGACAACTTCCTGAAACTACGTACCACCATTAAGATTAAGTGCCTCATTTTAATAATGAAGTGATTATCGTGCAACTGCTTGATTTACCTTGCTGAGACTAGATAAAGTTATATATTTTTATAAAAATATACTTACCTGTGTGGTCTCAGTTTGTGGTGGATTGGGGATTATTGTTGTGTTAAGTGCAAATGTTATCCACATTGTCTCCGAGTTTAGCCTAGACTGCTCGCGCCATGCTACCTAGAGGGTGAGCAGGGGTTATCTCAGAGGGTTATTCCGTCGCCCTGACCGGAGCTAGGGGTCCCTACTTGGGCCAAGGTACTTACCTTTGCCAACCAGAGACTCCCGGTTCTAACATGACTAATCTGAATAAAGATGACAAAACCAATACTAATCCTTTAAGCTAAATAAAGGTATTGAAACTTCACCAACCTCTCATAATTTAGGGCACTTTTAAAATTCTATTGTCAATGACCTATGCAGAGTTTATGTCTTGTTTTGGCTTAATTCATACTATGGTAGCAAAAGTCCATTGACTTTTTTAAGATCCATTAGGATTTACCAAGTACAAATTCAGTAATTTGGGTGTTTTAAATCTGGAAACCATACTTGGCTAATCCTCAGGCTCCCGCTGTGGAGTGCTGTAGCAGCACTCGGTGTGCCTCAGAGTGAGATGAACACATGGGGGAGAGAATCCTCCATACACGTGGGTACGCGGAATGACATCCAGAATGGAGCTGCATTCATGCATGCACTAATAATCTTAAACAAATGCTGGGCTTGGGACTAAAATCGATCCGGGTGTTGAATGCATGCCAAGCCTCTGGGATTTAGTGGAAGTTAAAGGAGGCATACACGCGTACTGTGATGCGTGGCGGCTATAAAAAAACTCAAAACAAGAGGACATGTGGCAGTGAAAAGAGAAACAGGAGAATAACATGAAAATAGAGTAAAGTTAAACAGAGCCCCTGAATAAAATGTAACTGCTCAACTTGGAACAAATCTAAATATTTGTATAAAAAGATTTCAATCAAAAAAATATTACAATAATTTCTGTACAATTATATATGGATGGAGGTCATCCACCAAAGGAATATTACTGGAACTGAAAAAGAAGGACTTACAGGTCTAATAGCACTATAGTCAATCCTGTAAGGTGGTCCAGCAATCACATTAGGGTAATGGTCACCTCTCTAAGAGGAAGAGCAATGGTCCTCTACTGATTACGTGAGATGAAGTTCCTCCAATCTTCAATGGATTCCAATTCCTTAGTAGTGGAGTTGCAAGTGCCCCCTAAACAAATAATCTCTCATATAAGCAGTGTTCACCATTTTACTTTATTGTGTCAGAACAATTTGATTTTTTAGGTTTTGGTGATATTTGTAAGACTTTCCTGTTTTGAACAGTAGAAGAACGTGTTGTATGTGTTGACCTACAAGTGATGCAATTTATGGGAGTGCATCCTTATGTCCATAATTTATTTCTCTTCTAAAATACTTAACACGACTAATAAGTCGAAAGAAATCTTCAGGATTGTGACTGAGTTGTGCAATGATGAGAGAACTTCTCTCCCGGTTGTCCCCTCACAATTGCTCTGCAATTCGCTGAATGACTTTTTTTATGATAAGATAGTATTGATCAAGGATACTCTATCCAAGCTTCCAGTTTGTGCCCCGATAGATGATATCTTTTTAAACCCCCTTACTTTGCACTCCTTTCCCTTAATCAATGACCAAATCTTTCAAGATTTGCTCATTAGAGTTAAATCAGGATCTCCTCAGGATGTCTGCCCTCCCCAAGTAATGAGAGAAATTGGTCGGGCATTCCCAGATAGCCTGATTTCTCTGCTCAATAATTCCCTCATGTCAGGGATAGTCCCCAACAGTTTTAAACAGGCCCTATTGATCCCTTTAAAAAAGAAACCTGGTATTGATTCTTCAGACCTTTCAAATTACAGACCAATATCGCTACCGCCTTACTTGTCCAAAATTTTGGAGGCTCATGTAACCAATAGCCTATCAAGTTTTGTGGAAACTTCTGGTTATTTACAACCCAACCAGGCAGGTTTCCGGCCTGGTCATTCCACTGAGGCAGTGATATTGGCCGTTCAGAACACCTTAAGGTCTAATGCCGACGGGGACTTGCACCAGGCCTTGGTGTTATTGGATCTGTCTGCCGCGTTCGACGCGGTTGACTACACCATCTTGGTCAACCGTGTCGAACAGGCCGGTCTTCGAGACTCGGCCTTGGCCTGGCTCAAGTCCTTAATTTCAGAACGTACTCAGTCGGTTCGACTAGGTTCTTTTACAGCCCCTAAAAATATCTCCTTCTGTGGGGTTCCTCAAGGATCTTCCTTGTCCCCCTTATTATTTAATTTATACATGCGGCCTCTTCTGTTCTCCCTACGAGAGTTTAAGGTTAAGGTATATAATTATGCAGACGATCTGCAGTTGGTCTTCGTGCTAAATTTACTCAATGCGGCCGAGGACTTTCGAGCAACTATGTCTTTTATCCAAAGGTGGATGTCTTTAAACCACCTTAAGTTAAACCCGGGAAAAACCGAGCTCATTTTGCCTGGGAAGAGTGAGATCAGTTGGAGTCCTTGTTTTTGGCCGTCGGACATGGGTTCGCCCCCAAAAAAATCCCAAACAGTAAAAAGTCTGGGAGTGACTCTTAGTGAGGATCTTACCTTGGAAAGTCAAGTTGGAACGGTGGTCTCCTCGGGTTTTTTTCAACTGAGGAAGATTAAGAAAATAGCACACTTCCTCACCGACCTGGCCTTAATTCAGGCAGTTAGTGCTCTGGTCCTGTCTCACATCGATTTCTCAAATGGCCTTTACCTGGGTGCGCCAATTGGCCAACTCAAAAGATTGCAATACTTGCAAAATCAAGCTGCGAGACTTATTTGCAAAGTACCTAAGTGGGAATCGATTAGACATGGACTAGAGACCTTGCACTGGCTGCCTGTGGAACAGAGAGCCACATTCAAGGTGGGCTGCATTGTGTTCAAGGCTCTGGAGGGTAAGGGTCCTATGTTCCTTAGACAATTGTTGAGCAAATACAAACCCTTACGCAGCTTGAGATCTGCCCACAAAGACCTACTTGAGGTCCCTCGTTTCAAAAAGAAACGACAGGGAGGCAGCAGTTTTCAATTTTTAGCTGCTTCACTGTGGAACTCCCTCCCTTTGACTCTGCGACACAGTAGGGACCTCCTTGCCTTTAGGAAGGCATTTAAAACTTTTCTTTTTTCTCAGGCCTATTGTAAATAGTGATTATATGTCTTTTATGCATTGTTATGTTCGATTCTCTCACCAGCGCCAAGAAGCCCTCGGGCGTATGTGCGCTTAACAAGTAATAAATAACATAACATAACATAACATAACATAACATAATGGAAACCATGACTATCACAACAGCCACACAAACCATAACTCACAAACCAAATGTAATGCTTGTGAACTCACCTTCAATGAAACAGGTGAAATTATAAAAGGGGAAATTATCTTACAGGTAAGGGTACATATCACCTTTTACCACTCTGCCAGAGCTGACTATGAATGTAATATTAACAATTAGTTTAATTAGGTGCTGTTGTTTGATTACATTTCGCTTTTAGGTACTGTTTTTTATTGATATACATATTATATGGCCATAAATATTGAATTTGGTGTGGGAGTTATGGTTTGCACAGCTGTTTTAAGAGTTAGTGTCAGGAATGTGCCTGTTCCTGCAAGGGAGAACCAGGCTCTGGGCTCTGATGATAACCCTCCAATCTCCACTTTAGGGCTTTCCAATAGTGGACATTTAATCCAACCACCTACATCAGTCTGGAGCAGGTAAAAATTGGTGTAGGGGCAAGGGAAGGCAAGAGAGAAACATACCACGCTAGTGAGATGTCCATCGCGGAAAAGTCTCTGCAATGAATGACATTGGAATAGGAAATTGAGGAGTCTTAACTGAAGTCTCAGATACTACTGAGGATATTATTTTAAAGAGTCCTGAAGGTAACGCGAAACACCCAGAAGCTTAAAAGACTACTTCATTGTCGACATTTCAACCTCCTTTCACCAAATTATAGAATCCTGTTGCGAAATAGAGTTCAAGGATGGGGAAGGCATAGCTCTTGTACATCACTTTTCCCTCCCCTTCAAGATTATTGATTAACCATCCTTCCCCTCCTTTGAGTTTATCCTAACCAAAGTCGTCACTGCCCCCACCTCCTCCATGATCTGCATGGTCATCTACCGCCCTACCAAGAATTGCCTTCCCACCTTCCAATCTGACCTTAAGCTTGCCCAACATGCTGCTGTTTTTTCCAACCATGTTATCTTCCTGGGTGATATGAATATCTGGGTAGGTGATCCAGCAAACACCTACTCTCAATGCTTCATAGAGAGCATGGACTCCTTTGGCTACATAAAGAAGATTAGGGAACCAACAAATGAAGGGGGCCATAGTCTTGGCTTCCTGTTCTCCCCTTTCTCAGATTTCAAGACTCCTCTGCAATGATCGCTTATCATGGTCAGATCACTTCCTAATAAATTCTCCTTAGACACTTTGCTAGACAAGGTAAGAAGCCCAGCCATGTATGCTCATGGTGAAACCTTAACGTTATCATTCATCCTGAAGCCTGCACTGAAACATTATTGTGATATCCCAGTCTCCCCAATGATTAACCCAAATCTAATTTTAACCACTTAACTAACCTCTACGGTCTCGATGGCTCTTTAATCTCTTCCCCCCATCATAATCAGAAAGTGAGTTCATACTAAATTAAATGCTGGTACACAGACAGATTGTAGAAATGTATGAGAGTGCACCAAAAAAGGCAGATCGCGGGGCAATCCCACACCATATGATAGAAGTCCACCTCTGAAGAAGCACACTGCGGACAGGTGGGGTGTGCTGTTGGATACATAATATTGGCCGTTTTTGGAGGTGAGGTAAACTCTGTGTAAGAAATAATACAATATCCGTCCACGAGCTCTGTGGGGGAGCTTTTCCCTTATCTACACTTGTCCACTCCAGTCTTCCTAATGTTGTCACTTTATCACTCTGAGGACACTTAGGGGCCTATTATCAATGCGGTCGGATTGCCACCCCCGACCGGTGGTGGCGATCCACCTGCCAAAGTGCTCTGCTGCGCGGCCAATTACGCCCGCCACATTAGCATGACAGGGTGTACCGTGGCAGACGGAAAGTCTGTCTGCCGCTTTTCCGCACGCAGGCTATCGTCACGATTGCCTGCCGGGTGGAAAAGGCACTTAATATGGTGGCACCATCCATATAACGATGTGTGCGGTAGTATGCCTTTGCATGGCAGAGACTCCGCCATGGAAAGGCATGCGGAGTTCACTTTGGGGGCCCGTGGGGTTGTGTGGGGCTGTACCTGGGAGGTACCATACCCTCCTACATTGGCATACACTAGGTGGCAGGCACCGTGCTGCGCTTACAGCACCACCCGTCACAATGTTGAATATGCGGGATGCGACCGTCAGGGTGGCGGTCGCATCCTAATTGCCATATAGGGACCGCCGCACCACTGGCGGTCGGTCCTGTTTACCGGGGCAGGCAGACAACGTCCGCCCATCGTATTGGCCCCATATTTGGGTGATTATTAGTGCCTAAGAAAAATAAAATAATAAAGAGAATATAACTTTGAGATTGTTGGACAGGCCACATGAAGGGCTCGCTCCCTCCCCGCAGGACAGGGCCCGGGCCACCGTCAGCACCATTGCCCGGCCCAGCCGCCATCTTGGACACGGCACCACGCGGCCGTGCGGCCTCAGCCCGACCCCAACCCTGGGCCTGGCCAGGCCCCGACATCCCGGCACCACCCTCCACCCAGGAGGTGAACGGCCCACTTGGCAGGTCAATGGGAGTACGAAGTGTCGATGGCTCTCCCCCGCCAGGTGCCGAGCACCCCCAGCCTCCTCGGGCGCTGGCTCCACCCCCCTGCTGGGTGTCTGGACTCCCTCATCCCGGACCTCCCGACCTCCAAGAGCGAGGGTCCGGACATCAAAGGGCGCCAGACCTATAACTGAGGCAGCCCCAGGACAGGAAGGCAGTTGTATCCTGGAGTCGAGAGACACCGCGACGAACTCATCCTTGACGGACTGTTGGCGCTGCCACAGCCCTGCCTTGTGAACTATTGTCCTGCCTGCTGGCGCTGCCGCGGCCCTCTGCAACCTTCATCCTCTTGGGACCTGCTGGCGCTGCCGCGGCCCTCTGCAACCTCCATCCTCGTGGGACCTGCTGGCGCTGCCGCGGCCCTCTGCAACCTGCATTCTCGTGGGACCTGCTGGCGCTGCCGCGGCCCGTTGTAACCTTCATCCTCGTGGGACCTGCTGGCGCTGCCGCGGCCCATTGCAACCTGCATTCTCGTGGGACCTGCTGGCGCTGCCGCGGCCCGTTGTAACCTTCATCCTCGTTGGGACCTGCTGGCGCTGCCTCGGCCCGTGCCACCTACGACCTCTTCGGGACCTGCTGGCGCTGCCGCGGTCTGACCCATCCGAACACCGAGCTCGAGGATTGTGAGCTATCACCGTTACACCCCCGTACCCGTGGGTACCAAGACTGTCCCGCTACCCCCTTCCCTTACTAGAGACTAGAATTGAGAGGATCATCGTGTCCTGATCGCCCTGTATCGTACCACTCTACTACCCGAAGTGCCTATAAAAGGTGTGACCATAAGCTTTGTGTGGTGTCCATCTGTGGGGGGGAAGTTACCTGTCTGTGCGATCACTCTGCTCGGCCGACCCTCCAGGTCCCCGTCTAACATTGGTGGCTAGCGGCGCGATCCGAACCAACGCGTACCGTACAGACAGTAACTCACCCTACGACTAAAACCACAATGACGACCAAAGAGAGCGGATCGGCGGAGAAGTTCCAGATGGAAAAGCTGGAAGAATACAACCACCGAGAGCTCAAACAATTTTGCATGGACTTAGGCATTGCTACCACCGGGCTAAGCACAAAAGAAGACTTCAAAAACGCCCTAGAGGCCTGGACAGAGACAAATACCGCAACCCCCCGGGACCCCGCAGCCCCGGAAGTCAACACCACCCGGACGGAGGAACGGAGACCAGGCCCCTCCCATGAAGAGATCCAGGAGCGGGAAAAAAATAGATTACACGAGTTAGACTTGGCACGACTCAGATTAGACGGAGAATTGAAACTGGCGGAACAAAAAATAAACTTAGAACACTTACGGCTCAGAGAAGAGCGAGAGGAAAAACAGAGACAGAGAAACCTCAAAGAAAAAAGACTGGCATACGAGCACGAGTGCAAACTAGCGGAGATAGAAATACGCAAACTGAACAAAAACCTAGGGGTGCCCGAGCAACCGCACTCCCCGGGTCCTACCGAGCAGAAGGTCCACATCCCCAAGGATGTGGTCCGAGAATATCACCGGAACGACGACATACAGCAGTGGTTCAAGGCCTATGAGATTGCCATGACCGCCCACCGGGTCGCTCGAAGTGACTGGGGGGCCGGTCTATGGGGGAGATTCGTCAACGAGGGTCGTGATGCCCTGCTGCAGCTTCCGGACCATCAAATGACGTCCTATGACCATATGAAGGCCGCCCTCCTCAGTCGATATGGACTTACACCCGAAATGTACCGCCAGAGGTTCCGCAACTGCACCCGGATCCCAGGTACGACGTGGTTGGAATACGTGAACTATTTCAGCCGAGCCTTCGAGGGGTGGATCAAGGGTAACAACGTAACCACCTACGAACAACTCTTCAATCTCATTGTGTGGGAGCACCTCTCCAACAACTGTTTCGTCGAGCTCAGGCAGCACCTCCTCGACAGTAAATTGACTGAACCCCGGCAGCTCGCCACCGAGGCTGACCGGTGGGAGAGCACCCGAGTGGCCCGGAGTGGGCCGAATGAGCAGAACAGAACCAACCAAGGTCACCATCGTCCCCGAGGAGGAGGAGGAGGCCCGGGCCGGGGCAGAGACGCCGCCCCGGCCGCACCCACGAATGCCACCCCGGCTCCAGCAGGCCGGGGAAACCCCCCGATGCGCCCGGGGTTCCGAGCTAACGTGACGTGTCATCGATGCCAGCGAGTCGGCCACTATGCCAGTGACCCGACCTGCCCGAAGAACCAGGTCCCCGGGCCCCGCCAGATGGCGGCCGCCGCCCTGGGAGAAGAACAAATCTCCGAAGACACGGAGACCTATGAGTCGGAGCAGTTCGAGTGGGAACCCGCCGCCATGACCCTGGCATGCCTGGGAGGAAGAGACATGGTCCCGCGGACTCCCCTACCCGCCAACACTCGGAAGTACAGCCAATGGGTGAGCATCAATGGGCGCAAGGCCGAGGCCCTGCGTGACACAGGGGCCAGTGTGACGGCCGTCCGCTGTCACCTGGTGACCCCAGAACAAATCCTACCAAACGTACTTTGCCCCGTCCGATCGGCAGACAACTCGGAGAGCCTGTGTCGGATGGCCTGCGTCCCCTTCGAATGGGGAGGAGTGTCCGGCATGCTGAAAGTAACTGTCCGTGATGATGCCCCCGTAGACTGCCTCCTGGGGAACGATCTCGAGAGCTCCCCGTGGGCCGCCGTGGAAAGAAGAGAGCATCTGGGGATGTTGGGTCTCCCGGACTGGGCATGCGTAACCACCCGGTCCATGGCCACCCGCACCATCCCTAGACCAGAAGAACCAGAATGGGCAGCGCCTCCGCCCTCGATCACTCCAGAAGAAGACTTCCCCCAGACCGACCACCCGGACCCCACCCCAGAGGGGTCCACACAGCCCCCCGAGCTTCCCGACCTGGCTCAGTGGCATCAAGAAGGGGGGCCCACCCAGGAACAATTCCGGCAGGAGCAAAAGACCTGCCCCTCCCTCGAGGGATTGCGACAGCAAGCGCTCGCCCAGAGCCAAGGAGACACCACCGGGGCCCACTGGGTTTATTGGGACAATGATCTCTTGTACAGCGAACAGAAAATCGCAGAACTGGGGGCCGGGCGAGTGCTGGTGGTGCCCCTCCACTTCAGAGACTTCCTGTTGAACCTAGCCCACGATGTCCCCCTGGCCGGGCACCTGGGCCAAGACAAGACCTACCACCGCCTGGTGACTCATTTTTTTTGGCCCAAAATGAGGAACGATGTATCCAACCATTGCCGGTCCTGCCCGACCTGCCAGGCCAGTGGGAAGAGCGGCCGCAAACTCAAGGCACCCCTACAACCATTCCCCGTGGTGACCACCCCGTTCGAAAGGGTGGGAATAGACATTGTGGGGCCCCTGGACCCCCGAACAGCACAGGGACATCGCTTCATCCTGGTCCTGGTGGATCACGCTACCCGCTATCCTGAGGCGGTCCCCCTTCGTACGATAACAGCCCCAGTAGTGGGCCGAGCCTTGATGGGGATCTTCTCTCGAGTGGGCTTCCCCCGAGAAGTCGTCAGCGACAGGGGTACGAACTTTATCTCAAAATACATGAAGTCCCTCTGGCAACAGTGTGGGGTCACCTACCGATTCACGACCCCCTATCACCCTCAAGGGAACGGACTGGTTGAGCGGTTCAACCGCACGCTCAAAGGGATGATTGGGGGGTTGGAAGAGCCCCTCCGTCGCCAGTGGGATGTGCTACTACCGTGCCTTCTCTTTGCCTACCGAGAAGTCCCCCAGAAGTCCCTCGGCTTCAGCCCTTTCGAACTCTTGTATGGACACCCGGTGCGAGGCCCGCTCAGCCTAGTCAAAGAAGGCTGGGAAATGCCCCCTCTAAAGAACCCTCCAGATGTTTTCAAGTACCTCCTAACCCTCCGCAACCAGACCAGAAGGTTCAGAGAGATGGCAAAAGCAAACCTGGAGGCCAGTCAGGAGGACATGAAAAGGTGGTACGATAGAAATGCATCCTCCATCGAATTTGAACCTGGTCAACAAGTGTGGGTAATGTCTCCCACCGAACCATGCGCCCTGCAAGACAAATGGACGGGGCCCTTCAAAGTAATCGAGCGCAAGAGCCCTGTCACCTATCTCATCGATATGGAATCTTCCCGAAACCCTCTCCGGGTCCTCCACGCTAATAGACTGAAACCCCACTTTGTACGCTCCGAACTCAGCCTCCTGATGGCAACCGACAATGGAACCGAGGAGGACTCCGAACCCCTCCCTGACCTCCTACGGTCACGGGAGAAGGACGGCTCCGTGGACGGGGTCCGACTCTCGGAGGCCCTCACCCTGGAACAGCGCCAAGGCTGCCGAGTCCTCCTGCTACAGTTCTCCACCCTGTTCTCCCTCACCCCGGGGGTCACCCCCTGGTGCTTACACGACGTGGACACGGGAGACAGTCCCCCTATCCGCCATCGGGCCTACCGCGTACCAGATCGGGTACGGGCCTGCATCCAAGAGGAGGTGGCCAAGATGCTCACCCTCGGGATCATCGAGCCCTCAGACAGCCCCTGGGCCAGCCCAGTGGTACTGGTCCCCAAAGCGGCCGCCCCCGGCACCACGCCGGAGCTCCGGTTCTGCGTCGACTACCGGGGCTTGAATGCGGTCACCAGAACCGACGCACACCCCATCCCCCGAGCAGATGAACTAATAGACCGCATGGGAGCTGCCCGCTACCTCAGCATCTTCGACCTGACAGCGGGCTACTGGCAGATCGGTCTCACACCCCGGGCCCAAGAACGATCGGCATTCTCTACCCCGGATGGCCACTATCACTTCAAGGTCATGCCATTCGGCATGAAGAATGCCCCAGCAACCTTTCAGCGGCTAGTAAACCAGGTCCTGGCAGGACTCGAAGGATTCAGCGCCGCCTACCTGGACGATATCGCTGTGTACAGCCACCACTGGTCCGACCACCTCCACCACCTCCGAGAGGTGCTACAGGCCCTCCAACGAGCTGGCCTCACGATCAAGGCCAGCAAATGCCAAATTGGCCAGGGGTCCGTGACCTACCTCGGGCACCAGGTGGGAAGCGGTCTGGTGGCCCCTCTGCAACTCAAGATCGCTGCCATCCAGTCGTGGCAGTCCCCCATCACCCAGACCGAGGTCCGCGCCTTCTTGGGACTCACAGGCTACTACCGACGGTTCGTGAGGGACTATGGCAGCATCGTAGGGCCCCTCACGGAACTCACCTCTAAAAACCAACCCAAGGAGGTCAACTGGACCCCAGACTGTCAAGCGGCCTTCGAGAAGCTGAAGGCCGCCATGTGCTCCGCCCCGGTGCTCCAGGCCCCCGACTACAGCCGGGAATTTATCGTCCAAACAGATGCCTCCGACCACGGCGTTGGGGCAGTCCTTTCCCAGCTGAACCCCGAAGGACTTGACCAGCCAGTGGCTTTCATCAGCAGACGGCTCCTGGCCCGAGAACGACGCTGGAGCACCATCGAGAGGGAGGCCTTCGCCGTGGTGTGGGCCCTCAAAAAGCTCCGGCCTTATCTCTTCGGCACCCACTTCCGGGTCCAGACCGATCATCGACCCCTGCAATGGCTCATGCAGATGCGGGGGGAAAACCCGAAACTACTACGTTGGTCCATCTCCCTGCAGGGGATGGACTTCACTGTGGAACATCGACCCGGCCAAGACCACGCCAACGCGGATGGCCTGTCCCGCTTTTTCCGCCTCGACGAGGAAAGTCCCCAAGAAGATGGGTGACTCTCCCCGCCTTCAGCTGGGGGGGACGCATGTTGGACAGGCCACATGAAGGGCTCGCTCCCTCCCCGCAGGACAGGGCCCGGGCCACCGTCAGCACCATTGCCCGGCCCAGCCGCCATCTTGGACACGGCACCACGCGGCCGTGCGGCCTCAGCCCGACCCCAACCCTGGGCCTGGCCAGGCCCCGACATCCCGGCACCACCCTCCACCCAGGAGGTGAACGGCCCACTTGGCAGGTCAATGGGAGTACGAAGTGTCGATGGCTCTCCCCCGCCAGGTGCCGAGCACCCCCAGCCTCCTCGGGCGCTGGCTCCACCCCCCTGCTGGGTGTCTGGACTCCCTCATCCCGGACCTCCCGACCTCCAAGAGCGAGGGTCCGGACATCAAAGGGCGCCAGACCTATAACTGAGGCAGCCCCAGGACAGGAAGGCAGTTGTATCCTGGAGTCGAGAGACACCGCGACGAACTCATCCTTGACGGACTGTTGGCGCTGCCACAGCCCTGCCTTGTGAACTATTGTCCTGCCTGCTGGCGCTGCCGCGGCCCTCTGCAACCTTCATCCTCTTGGGACCTGCTGGCGCTGCCGCGGCCCTCTGCAACCTCCATCCTCGTGGGACCTGCTGGCGCTGCCGCGGCCCTCTGCAACCTGCATTCTCGTGGGACCTGCTGGCGCTGCCGCGGCCCGTTGTAACCTTCATCCTCGTGGGACCTGCTGGCGCTGCCGCGGCCCATTGCAACCTGCATTCTCGTGGGACCTGCTGGCGCTGCCGCGGCCCGTTGTAACCTTCATCCTCGTTGGGACCTGCTGGCGCTGCCGCGGCCCGTGCCACCTACGACCTCTTCGGGACCTGCTGGCGCTGCCGCGGTCTGACCCATCCGAACACCGAGCTCGAGGATTGTGAGCTATCACCGTTACACCCCCGTACCCGTGGGTACCAAGACTGTCCCGCTACCCCCTTCCCTTACTAGAGACTAGAATTGAGAGGATCATCGTGTCCTGATCGCCCTGTATCGTACCACTCTACTACCCGAAGTGCCTATAAAAGGTGTTACCATAAGCTTTGTGTGGTGTCCATCTGTGGGGGGGAAGTTACCTGTCTGTGCGATCACTCTGCTCGGCCGACCCTCCAGGTCCCCGTCTAACAGAGATGAATGGAAATTTCCACAGCACCAGTAGCGTTTAATTAAAGCCATGACATTGTGATAGATCTGAGGGAGCTTGTAAAGCAGCTGAAAGCATAGTTTTGTTATCTCGCTTTGAAATTGTTATGACCTGTTTCATGATGGGTTTTTATAAAAGGGATGAGAACTTTGTTCCAACACGTGTGAGTGCAGAGTACGGGGAATGGTCGCTTGACAGTGCATCCATTAACAGTTTACTCAGAAGGGCTGGCTTGCAGCCACGAGGAAAGGTGCTTGTTTCTGTAAAAGTGTTATTGATTAAAAAAAAAGTCATTTGGGGGCGTGGGCACGGAGCTGTACAATTGTTTTTACAAGTATGAGTCCTTCTGCTTCGGGGTGAATTGCTGCAATAATAAACACATTTCATTTCTAACTAACCAAACGTAAACATGAGTAGGCGAAACCCTTCTAAAATAATTACTCTAAGAGCTCTAAAACAAAGTTGGTAATAGTACGTTGTCAAAATGATGTAACACTGCAAAGTAGAATTTTAATACATCACAAATCCCAAAGTGGTTGGACTCCTTGTTGAAATAAAGAATACAAATTGGCAATTTTACAAATGTAGGTTGTTGTTTGAATACAGAATCTGACAGGAGGCGTTCCCGTCTTAATACATTGCTCCTCTAAAAATTCATAATCATCCTCGCAGACAAAAGCTTTCAGCTTTGATCCTGCCCTCGCTGAGGCGGTTATATTGTTATTGTGTCCCTTGTCTCTTGAACTATGGATGACTTACTTCAACTTACTACCGGAGACACTGTATTACGAAGGACGTGTGGCAAGGCCTTGTGATGCAATCCGTAAAACGTTGCACATTGCCCTCACGTGACTAGCACTTGAAACACGTTGGCCCATACTGACAACGGCGACTTAAATAATATTTGAGAGATGGGTGGACTGCACGCTGATTGCACAGCCCGACTCCGCATGCATAACAAAGCACCGACTCTGCATGCATAACGAAGCACCGACTCTGCATGCATAACACATTGGTTCCCAATACCCAGGTTACTGTAGGTCCAGTGACCTGCTGACATCAGTAGACCCTGCCCCATCCTCATATACTGGGTTTGGGATTTGTGTCGAATGGTCTTGTCGGTAGATATGTGTCTTTGCCATCTCTACCCCTGAAAAATATAGATATTGACAATTATCATGCCAGGGCACGTATGTCTTCCAAGATCCTGGCACTTTTCTCCAGATGCTGAAGTCTGCTGTAGTCAACAGTAGGACCTACAAGATCCCCACTTCCCCATAAACTCTCTCCTCTCATCAGCATCATGTCACATTTTACATGATCAGGACAGATGATATTACTGAGGATTGCATTGTATGTAACGATGTGGCATTTTTATAGCAAACATAACCAAAAGGCAGCTGAGCACTGTGCAGTCTCAAAGATCAGCATAAAGTCAATGACCGATAGTTAAGCTAGTGAACGGATAAGGCATTGTAATGTAGACTTCTTTAAATACTTGTGTATTGAACTCTTTTTAAATTGGAGACGCTTTTGGTGTGGTCCTGATGAATACAGAGATTTTGTACCATGTCCTGGAGGGATGGATGGAAAAGGCCTGCTGCCTTGTATTTCTTCATTTTAAAACTACTTAATGTCCAGTTAGATGGTGTCCTGGCTGTGGACATGCTGAGAACCACCAGAGATGGTGAGTTAGCAAGATAAGTGGGATGCTGGTCGCAACGAGTTTGTTCATTGATGAAACTGGTTTTGAAGAAGGTGTGAGCCAGAAAAGAAAGGAAGGCAATGGAGGTCTATAAGGATTCAACAAATGTAACAACCAAACCCTTGGTGCAAGACATTTAAGATCTCCATCGGGGTGTTAAAAACTGATGACAACCAATTGTGTTCCCATGCTGAACATAGCAAGAGTTACATGCTAAGGAATTCCCTCCATAGCAGTGGAGAAGGTGGTTGCCATGATGTCTGGTTCCTAGTACTTATTGCAGCATTCATCACTAAACCAATGGCCTGTGGTCGGATCATTGTTCAACGAGTTCAGTGTTAAGAGAACTACCTGCACCGCTTACTACATTTTCAATTATTCATAACTTTTCTTCTGTGATAGGGCTGAACATACGTTTTATTTTCCTAGGCATTTCCCCAGTGAGCTGGAGCCTTTAGAGACGGTTTTGGAAGTCCAGGGCTGCTCCGTGTGCTTCTGTCACTTTTCCAAGCTCCCAAGGTTAATTGCAGCAAGTATTGGGAAGCTTGAAGAGAGAGTGAGAGAGGCATGGAGGGGAGTTATGGAGAAAGTGATCAGGGAGGAAGGAGAGAGAGAGAGATAATTTAAGGATGTAGAGAGAGAGACAGATTGCACAAGGGCACGAAGGGAGTGGGCTAGTTTGAGCATTTTAGGCAGGACAGCTTTGCTTCCCAAGTGTGACCCAGTTCTGTGAAGTTGAAGCAGAGCAGTGATAGAAAAGTATCTGCATCATGTTACATGTGCTGTTGTTGAAGCGTCAAAGGCCATTTATTAGGACAGGGTTGCAAACAAACTAGTACACTTTTAAACCTTAAATAATTCCAACAATAAATCCTGACATAAGACCGTACTATTTCATTTCCCCGCACCATTCGAAACTCACCATCTCATTTGCTTTACTCCTCTGCCTTTCACTCGCTGACCTCATTCCATATACCCAATCTCTCTTTCACTTGCCTTCCAAAACATCCTCCCTTGAAGTTCCTTCCGTTGTACTTACATCCCGCGCACTGCCATCTTGTCCACCCTTGCCCCCGAGGGGTGGATCTGACCGTGTGTGACTCCCCACCCCTCCGAAGTACCGCCTATGCCCTGAAACCTGTCCTAAACTGTCAACGCTGTAATCACAATTTTCTCTTACCCATCCTTATACAACATGTAGAGTGGGCAGGAGGACAACATTTTTGTAGGCCCCTCCTGGTGGTGCTTGGTGTCAGGAAAAGTGCTGTCCTCTCCTGACACCATTTATAATCCTGGCTAACACCCTCCCTTTCCCCTATCTCGCCCTATCCCCACCTTGTCCTTCTGGTCCTGCATAAAGCACCCCGGGGGAAGACTGGTCTGCAACCTTCATTTCCCCCGGGGGCTGAGCATCATGCAATACCCACACTCCATGCTGTTGTTGAAGTGTAAAAGGCCATTTATTAGGACAGAGTTGCAAACCAACTAGTAAACTTGAAAACCTTAAATAATTCCAACAATAACCCCATTCGAGAAAGGTGCACACCATCATCTCTGAAAAGATCAGACTCTTCATCCTTAATCCCCTAGTCCCCTTGATATCCAGAGCTTGATCAAAAACTCTCATTGCCCTGTTCAACTTCCGACGAGCTTTATTAATTTTCTGCATGCTTGACGGCCCCCCCCCCCAGAATCTAGGGAGCACAAACTCAGTCCACACAACACAAGCTCCTGAGAAATTCTGTTTGATCGTCTCAAAATCCCTTTGAATGTGCTGTAGTAATGTCAGTTCGGACAGCCTCACTAAGTCGTTTCCCCCAAGATGTATCAAAAGCATGTCTGGGCAACCCCTCTGAGGAACCAACTTTGTCAGCAAGGGTAGCAGCACACCCCAACGCATCCCTCCTTTATCCCTTTTAAGCACCTAGTGCTGGCTGCTCCTCAGGCCCAGGTTTCATCCATACACCTGCTGATCTGCATACCTTGTTGCCCAATGCACAAAGGAATGTCCCACAATCCAGGTAACCGTCTTGGTTCCTGGCCCTCTCACTCACTCCGCAGTAGAAAAAGAAACGATTAGCCCAGGAACCAACTCCCCCCTTGCACCCTCTCTCTCCTCCCAGGTTTGGCTTCCCCTTCACTTTCCTACATATTGCTTGCAGCATCTCCACTTCCATCTACCAATCTGGCAAATTCTGCTCCAGGACCACCCCAGTCGTGCTGCCGCAGTAGCTGCTCAAATTCTGAAAGAATGAGCGCCAAAGCTAGCGGGATCCTGGCCTAGCTTGCACAATGCCTTGCGTAAAACCCACCAATAACTGGAAAGCGGTAACCTTGCTGCCCATTGCATGACAAAAAAAACCTGATAATTGCCCACCAGGCAACAAAAGTAAACTCCTCCGTTCCTGGACGAGGCAACCCTTGCTACACACCCTCTCCACCAGCCATACCCAATAACCACTGCCCACCTGATCTGTTTTAGATCGACTGAGCCGGATCCCCAGCCTTCCCTGGTCTAGGTGCCCCTCCTCATAAAACACCCCCCTTTGCCATATGGTCCTCAACAGTTCCAAGACCTGAAAGACCCCAAAAAACATCCAACTCATGCAAAGTCTAGACACTGCCGAATCGAACGAATCATAACAACATAAAGGCAAAACCCCCAACAGCTCCTGTAACAATTCAAACGTATTAGCATCCTGTGGCGCTGCCCCTCCCATCCCTGGCAGGGTCGAAAGTCCACCGTAAAAGGAGATCCCGGCTCATTTGCCCGCAATAGTCGTATGTGACAAACCTTTATCAATGAAACTAAGAGCAAAACTCAAAACTCCCTGTTCAGTGTCCTGCCGCTTAAGACACTTTACTTCTGCAGACTAGCCCAAGAATTCCCCAAATTCGGTCCACGCCCCCCTTTGCTCTTCCTGCTAGATTCGGCCAGTGACTTCTCAGGCTGATCACTCTCATTCCCTCCCATGCCCAGATGTCCTACGGCAGCTCTGTCTTGAATTCCTCTGCACCAGACTGTGGAAATGATGCCACTGCAAACAAGACAAGGAATCAGCTACATCATTGCTGGTCCCAGGTACATGCTTTGCCCTGAAAACCACATTCAGTCGCAAGCACACCAGCATAAACCTCCACAAAAGCCGTAACACCCTCCAAATTCCAACAGGCCCCCATGCTGGGTCCCAATGTTTTTTGTGGATATCTACCCACCAGCTCTCAATGGAGCAGGACATGACTGAAAAGACAGATAAGTCACTGGTAGGCCACTAGATGTGTGGGTTTTGGCAGTGGTTTGGTTGGGCGACATCCACTGCATCCAGAACTCTGAATCCACCTCCCCCTTGGTTTGTCTGAGTTAATGCTGACCCTAGCCCTAAACTCCTCATTATAGCTTAACCAGGCGTATCCTGTAAATTGCATCTGTGCCTTGTGAATAATTCCATATATTTCAACAAGGCGATTGCGCTATTTAAATAACGCTCATAGTAGATGCTAGCGTAAATCAAGAAGGTGGAAGTCCAATTTTCCATATTGATAAGCACCCTGGTCAATTTCCACTCCTTTTACTGATATCCCTCTTTGACCTGGATGTCCCTATGCAGGAGTTTGAAACGTCAACGTAATCATGTTTCCAAATTCTATGTTCTATGTACAAATAAGACCCTAAAGGCATCCCCAGGCCCATGTAGTGCATTTTTTTGGTATGCTTGTCCTCTGCCTTTTCGTCTTTCCCATCTGCTCCCACCATACCATTCATCTGGACGCTGGTACCTACCAGCTGTTTAACGTTATCCCCCTTCTTGCCTTCTTCTGATGCCGCTATTGCGTCCACCTTCGCGGTCATTGGTTCCTCCACCAACACATCGCCCACCCCCACAAACCTACATGCTTTTCCCTTAGGACCCCATCCCCACTCCCCTTGGCCGCACTTGCCACCTGCAAAACACCAAGAACTCCCGTTGTCTGCGCCACTGCCCCTTGTCACCCGACATCCTCCATTCGTCACTCTAATTCTCATAATCCAGTACCAGCTCCCCATCACCTTCAAACGCACCACATGGAGGCTCCTGCACCACTCCATTCTTCCATTGCACAATTGAATCATTCAGTGACGAGTCGTCTTTAGCTCCTGGTTCTTGTGTGCATGAAAAGGCCTTTCTACCAGCCTCACTTGCCTGTCTCGCTCCCCTTCCCCACCAGCTGCTACAACCTGTGGGGTCTCCAGCACCAACGGGCCCCTAAGCCACGCTGGCTGTCCTCTTCACTCCCTCACTCCCTCTCTAGCTTGCTCTTCTGGGACCCGCACCCATTACCCGCAATCCCCTTACCCGCCTTCCCAGCTTGCTTTTCCCTGAGTTTTCATGGATATGGGGGCCCCAACACTGGTGTGATGGCCACGTCCCTCTCCCTAACCTCGCACATGCGGGCACACCTCTCCTCTGTCTGCTGGATGAGGAGGTGCAGTTCTCTTATCTTTGCCTCCAAATCCACCCCCTGCCATTTGATAGTCTGCATCTCCCTGGGGGCCTCTCCACCCCCCCTTTGGAGATCCCTGCCCCTGGACTTTGATGCCTCATAGGAGCCCATCTCCAGATAGCCATCCAGCCCCTGGCTTTGCCCACTTGAATTTTTTTTAAATTGGGCCCTTTAGCCCTACTACTCCGGGGGGAGTCTCACTGAGAACTTTAATGGCCCTGTTCCCCTGGGAGATCCAGAGCATGTGAGGCCTTACCTGCAGAAGAACTGTATCTTCATTGGCTAGCCCCTCCCTCCCTCCTCCCCTCCGTGTATATCTCCCAGGGGGAGGCACAATGGGAGGCTCCTTCTCCTGCCTCCGCTTCGCTTCCCCTGGTCTTCATGAGCTGCCCTGCCAGCGGCCTCCCGTCATCTTCACCACAGGTAGGGCTTCGAAAGACAAGCTGCCACCGCTGCTGCAACCCCACCGGGTACAGAATTCGTCGGGCAGCGCATCCCAACCCAGGCCTGGTCGAGGACTCCCGGCTGCAGCAAGTCTGCCTTACCTGCTTGGCCCAAGGTGATTAGGGCCTCCCTGACCGCGTCATTGTCCCGCACTCCGCACAGCTTGAATCTAGGCTTTATCGTCTACTCCTGGTGGTAACTGGTGTCAGGAAGAGACTGGGTGCTCCTCTCCTGCCGCACATGCAGCTTCACCTGTGACAGAGTCACCAAACCACCAAGGACCGGACCCAACCACCTCTGCTGCATACTCCTTAACACACGCTCCGCATGCAAACACGCCGTCGAGCTCTGGGATCTGCTCAACACCCTTGCCCCAGACGTTGCCTTCCTAACCGAGACCTGGTGGAACGACTCCTCGGCACCCGACATCGCCTGCTACAAGATCACCCTGCTACAAGATCACCCGCAGGGACCGCACTAACGGAATCGGAGGAGGAATAGCCATCGTCCACAAGTCCACGCTCAAGGTCTCCACCCACTCAGACGACACCCTCAACTCCGCCGAACACCTGCACTTCCGGATCCACTCCGACCCCAACACCACCCTCAGAAGAACACCCGTCTACAGACCCCCTGGACCGAGGGCACAGTTCAGCGACTCTATCGCCGACCTCATCAGCATGCACGCCCTCGCCTTCATGGACTACATCCTCCTCAGGGACCTGAACTTTCACCTCGAGAACAACGACACCAACTCCGCCACCCTGATCGACAACCTTGCCAACCTCGGCCTGAAACAACTCGTCACCGCTCCCACCCACGTCGCCGGTAACACGCTCGACCCCATCTTCTCCACAAGCCCCCACGGCTCCTTCAGCCACACCACGAACTCCACTGGACCAACCAACACTGCATCCATCTCACCTACGAGAAACCCACAAAGCACCACCGCACCCAACTACCTGCTGGAGGAAAGTCACCGAAGATCAGCTGACCAGAACCTCACCCAGAACCCTCCCTCCGACCCCACTGACCCAGACGCCGCCACCCGCAACCTCAGACAGTGGATCAATGACTGCACCATCACCCTCGCCCCGCTCAAGAAACCTGCCAACAGCCGCACCAGGAAGAAAGCCACCTGGTTCACCGAAGAGCTCCAGACCTCCAAACGAGCATGCCGGAAACTGGAGAAGAAATGGTTCCACAAACGAACCTCGGACAGCCATGCAGCCCACAAGGACGCCACCCGCTGACATCACCACCTCATCAGACTAGCCAAGAGATCCTCCTTCAAAGCCCACCTGGACAACAACACACACGACAGCAGAGAGCTCTTCAGCATCGTGAAGGAACTCTCCAACCGCAGCGCCAACGACATCCTGCCCTCACATGAACTGTGCGACTCGCTGGCCACCTTCTTCCACTGCAAGATCGCTGACATCCATGACAGCTTCAACACCACAACCGCCCCGACAACACCAGACCCCACCCGCCCTACGAACACCACCCGCATCAACGGCTTGACCGCCTGGACCAATGTCAACAATGACGAGACACGCAAGACCATGAACTCCATCCACTCAGGATCACCGTCAGACACCTGCCCTCACCACATATTCAACAAAGCAGATGCAACCATCGCACCCCAACTATGGAAGGTTGTCAACATCTCCTTCGAGGCAGCCACATTCACGGAAAGCTGGAAACACGCAGAGATCAATGCCCTTCCCAAGAAACCCAAGGTGGAGCCCAAGGACCTCAAGAATTTACGGCCCATCTCCCTGCTCCCGTTCCCGGCGAAGGTCATTGAGAAAATCGTCAACCCGCAACTGACCCGCTACCTCAAGGACAACAACATCCTAGACCCATCCTAGTCCAGATTCCGAAGGAACCACAGCACCGAGACAGCCCTCATCGCCGCCACAGACGACATCAGGCTCAAACTAGATAACGGCGAAACATCAGCCTTCATCCTCCTGGACCTGTCAGCCGCCTTCGACACGGCCTGCCAGCGCACACTAAAGTCTCGCCTTCAAGAAGCCAGAATCCAAGAGAAGGCCCTGGACTGGACCTCATCCTTCCTCTCCGGCAGAACCCAGAGGGTCCGAACCCCACCCTTCCGTTCCGAAGCCAACAACATCATCTGCGGCGTACCCCAGGGCTCATCCCTTAGCCTGACGCTGTTCAACGTCTACATGGACCCCCTCGCACACGTCGCACGCCAGCACAACCTCAACATCATCTCCTACGCTGATGACACCCAACTCATCCTCTCCCTCACCAAGGACCCGCACACCACCAAAACCAACCTCCACCAGGGAATGAAGGCCGTCGCCGAATGGATGATGATCAGCCGACTGAAGCTGAACTCGGACAAGACGGAGGTCCTCATCTTCGGTCCCACCCCCTCAGCCTGGGACAACTCCTGGTGGCCGACCACGCTGGGAACAGCACCGACCACGCACGCAACCTAGGAATCATCCTCAACTCCTCCCTCTCCATGTCGAAACAGGTCAGCGCCGTCTCCTCCTCCTGCTACAACACCTTCAGCATGCGCCACAGGATTTACAAGTGGATCTCTACCGACACTAGAAGAATGGTGACACAGGCTCTCGTCAGCAGCAGCCTGGACTATGGCAACGCACTCTATGCAGGAATCCCGGCCAAACACCTGCGACAACTGCAACGCATCCAAAATGCCTCAGCTCGACTGATCCTCAATGTCCCTCGTCGCAGCCACATCACCCCCTACCTGAGAGATCTACACTGGCTCCCCGTCGACAAGAGGATCACCTTCAAGCTATCCCCCGCATCCAACGAACGACCTCCGGCGGCAGATCCTTCTCCTTCCTCGCTGACACCCTCCCTACCCACCTACCACAGACCCAAGGCCTGCTCATCTTCAGAAAACTCCTCAAGACCAAGTTCTACGAGCAGTAGCGCCCGCCACCCCAGCACCATGAGACCCTCACGGGTAAGTAGTGCACTTTATAAGTAAAATTGATTGATTGATTGATTTATACCCTATCTCGCCCTATCCCCACCCTGTCCTTCTGGCCCTGCACAAAGCATCTCGGGGGAAGACTGGTCTGTGACCTTCACTTCCCCCAGAGGTCAGCATACACAACATTTTTGGGCGAATCTTTGAAACAAATCTGTGGAGGCTTCGGTTCTATGATTTTAGCTTAATTATAAGACTTCAAGAAACCTACTGAATATCCTTTGGTAGATCCATCAACAATAAGAAAAAAACCTCTTTGTTTAAAGTATTCCTTATTTTATGCTAGAAATAGCATAAGAGCACCTAAAAAGTGGAATTTATTAAGATGTTACCAAAAAGGGCTATGACACAAGAAGATGTCTTCCTGTAATCATTGAATGAGCCCCATCCATGCAAAATTTTAGAAGCCAATATATACCATTGTTGGCCACACAATTATTTTCACCAGATACAAAGTGCATCTAACTTTATCCCAAGTAAAGACCCACAGCACTTCTAGATTAGAATGCTTGGATGTTTTTCAGTTAAGTACCATTTGGCCAGTGTCCTTTTACTATGAGTTACTATGGCTGGTTCGACCTGTATAACTCAATGGGTCTCTCTACACCAGTGCTAAAAGTATGATTGAAGTCTCCTTTCTTTCTAGCCCTTCTCAATGTTACTTCTCACAATTTATATTGATAAACTTATTAACTGCTGCAAAATCTTATCCTAGGTCTTGAATGTTTGACCACTGCCAAGGAAACACAGCCTGCATGGCACTGTATCTCGGAAGTAATAGCTCAGCAGTGTTTACAGCCAATCTGCAAAACTTGTGTGATGTGAGCGGTAGCTATGCTGTGTTTTAAGTGACATACTCACTTATGCCTACTACCTCTCCTGGATTACAGGCCATCAGTTAGGACTCTCCAGCCATCTCTGTCTTGGGCTTTCATTTCAATCTTACTGCAGGTGTACCCAAATCCTTGCATTCAGCCTCATAGCCTCAGCCCCAGGTGTTTCTTGGCCTTCTTCTTTACCTTTTCCCTTGGGGGTTCCAGGTCCGGGATTGTCTTGTGGTGTTTGATGTGGAGTTGCGGAGGGTGTGACCTATACAGCCCCAGAGTCTTTTCATGATTTCTTGATGGGCAGGGAGTTTGAAAGTCTGCTGCTATAAGTCATTGTTGCTGATGGTGTTTGGCCAGCTAATTTGGAGGACTTTCCTTAGACAGGTGTTGATGAAGGTCTGGAATGTGTTGGTGGTGGTCACTGATGTCCTCCAAATTTCTGCTCCATACATAAGAACTGAGTTTACGTTGGTGTTAAAAAGCCTGAAGTTAGTATGCCATGTTCAAGGAACAAGGGCAACCCTACTCACAATGAACCGGGTAAGTAGTATGCAAGGAAAGACAAGGGTTTGTGAGTATCATATAAACAAAATAGATAATAACATGTGCACAATCGTTAGTGAGAAGATAATCATAGAGAAGAAACAACCTTTATACATATTTCAATAATCTGACCAAGCACTCTATTTTATAAATATTCATATATATTTGGGAAAATGTATGTACAATTGGAAATCACTGGTGCTCTGTGTCCCAAGTGAATATAGAACCAGAAAAAGGGACACATTGTGGCATACTACAAGGTTTCTAAAGGCGATTAAAGAACCATAGCATGATGCACAATTCAAAACTTCTGCCAACTGTATACATTCCAGCGATAGTAAGTGGTTTGTTCATTCAAATAGCCAATGGCATTCCAAATCCATGATTATTGAGGTGGTCTCATCAGGACCAAAAGATGAGAGACCCCTGGAAAGGTTATTTCAGTGTTGCCAAACAAAAGGTGCTCAGAAACCATGTGAGAAGGAAGTATGCTACTCACAAAGGGGTCCAGCCGGGCTTCTAGGAGAGGGAAGTTGCTTGTTACAGACAGGTATCAGGAAGTACAATAAAAGGAAAAGCAAGCAATTGCACACCGCAGGTAACGTCTGGAGCGTCAACATCAAAACTTTCATTCATTGTAGATGGAAGAACCAACCTCGGCGGTTCATTAGTAATATGGGACACGTCTTTGTATATCTTTGTGCCCACTCACCCTGTCATTTCACAGGCAGGGCTGTTGGAAGAAATGCGGATACATTCACAACCACGAGGCAGCCTAGGTCTTATCCTGTGTGCTCCTCTTACCCTCCATTGACACTCGCATTCCTGACACTGCCAGACTTTATATTCGGTGTGCAATAGCCCACTTTTCCTTTCATTGCACATTCATTCATCTGGCACCATTTAGTTGTGGAGGAATTTCCAAAGGGTCTTTTTGGGGGTCTCAATGAGATATCCTTCTTTCCAGTCTGGTGAAACTGTTTCCTCTTCCCAGATCCTTCCAAACATAGAGTAGAGCATGGCAACTGATGTTTCAATGTCTGCCTTCAGTGACTCTGTAGGAATGTTGTCAGGTCCTGCTGCCTTCCCATTTCTCTGATGTTTGAATGTTTGCTGTATTTGTTCCTTGATTGGTCTGCTGCAGTTGATTGGCAAGTCCTTTTCAGCTGGCTGTGTATCTGGTGGAGACTGTTGCATTTGTTGGTTCAGCAGTTCTTCAAGCTACTCCATCCATCTTTGTTTTCCCAGCTTTGTCTTTAACAAGTCTTTCTGACTTGCTCTATCTGCTGGGAAGTTTCCTTGTTATGTCAAAAAGTTCTTTCAAGTTTCCATGGCTTGTTACTTCCTAGGATTCTGTGGCAAGACCATCAATGCATCTTTGCTTGTCTGATCTTTAGCTTCTCTTTCTTTCCTTGTTGGTTTTGGTGTCTTAGCCTTCCACTTTTGCTTTTTCTGCTCTTGTTTGGTTGGTGTTCACTGCAACTTTCTTTTTCTTTCTCTTTTGGA
Organism: Lissotriton helveticus; assembly: GCF_964261635.1. Lineage (NCBI taxonomy): Eukaryota > Metazoa > Chordata > Amphibia > Caudata > Salamandridae > Lissotriton > Lissotriton helveticus. Next base: position 1,803,192,876 of record NC_136067.1, on the reverse strand, counting down.
TTTTGTGTAGAATTCTCTGGTGTTTCCTAGGAAACACCAGGCTGATGTCACTGTTTCTTGCAGGCTGATGTCACTATTTCTTTGATCTCCTCACCCCTCACTTTCTGTTGGGCCTCTTTCGTCTATAGTTCTTGCAGGACTTGAAGCTTGTCAATAAGGATACCTGAGTATTTTTCTCAGTTTCTGTGCAACTTTGAGCAGGGTCATGTTATATCGCTGGCGTTGGGTAGTTGGTTCCATACAAGCTTTATTCAGCTTTAGCTTTTGCCTGGCCATGAGAAAGAGATGGTCTGATGCCATGTCCGCTCCTTCCATCACTCTCACATTCTGCAGGGACCTCCAGAACTTCTTAATAATGCAGGCATGGTTGGCCTGATTATCTGTTTAATTGTATGCATGTATGTATGTATGTATGTATGTACATGGATTTGTATAGCTCAAATCACCACTGGTTTCTAAGCGCTTGCTTAGGGAACCCGTCCTGGTATTCCCCTGTGAGATAACCCCGGCAGGGTATCCGCAATGTGAAAGCCAGGCATCCCGCCGCGAGGGGCCGTTGTGGAGATTAAGCAATCTATTGCCCAGAGTCGCAGAGTGTGAACCCATGAATCGATTAGGCACCGGAGTGAGAATTGTCGAGTCCATGGACATTTTAGGACTCAAGACCCCGCCGAGCCGGGAATTGAACCCTGGTCCCGGGCTGACCTCTGCTTCCAGGTCTGCCTCCTCTAACCAGTGAGCCACACTTCTCCACTGTCTGGTGACACCCCATTGCCTTGTGTTTTCTTTTGTGAGGGAATACACTACTGCCTATCACCAGACTGTTTAGGGCACAGAGATAAGCAAACTTTCACCATCCTCGTTTATGTTGCCAAGGCCATGGTTGCCCATGACCTTCTCCTAGCTAGTATTGTTGCTTCAAATTTTGGCATTGAGGTCCCTCATCAGTATGGTGATATATCTCTCAAGGCATTTGTCCAGGATGGACTGGACTCTGTTGTAAAGCTCTTCTTTACTGTTATTTGTAGGTGCATAACACTTGATAACATTCATGTTGATCCTCTCTTTCTATGTGCATATCTCGCTGAGATGATTCGGAGAGCAATGGCTTCCCATCAAATCAGAGCTCTGTTAGCTGCTGGTGTTAGCATCAGTGCTACTCTGAGGAAAATTGAATTTTGCCTTGTCATGTGTGCCTACGTGTTCCACATCCTATGTCATATGTGCATGATCGATATGCATATATCCCCTTATGATCGATTAAAGACACAATTCTAGTTGTGTCCAACTTTAGTATGCCAGTTTCCAGTCCCCGTGAAAGCAACGAGTATTAGACCTATGTTGCCAACGTTTTACATTATGCACGTTTATTCATTGAATTGTCCCCGTTTCCAGGCCTCAAAAAGGGCTCGGACACCAGATTCAAGCTCCAGTCTCCTGAAACCATTCCGAGGAGCGATGCAGCCCCCACCTGCATCCCTGACCCTTCGCTTACTTCCTGCCGCGCAGCACAGTGCCCGGCCTGGCTCTGCCTGCCTGTCTGCCAAGAATATGTTATGCCTCTAGTTATCAGTTCAGCTCTCCGTCTTCACATTCCTAAGCTAACGAACCGCATAAACATCTTCAATTATAGTCTAGTCTTTCTGTCTCCATGCAAGTGAATTACTGTATTAATATTCATAGAAGATTCATAGCATAAGCAATACATGTAGAATATATGCCTACACCAGCCTTAGTGTCCAGTAGCCTTTGCTCTGATAACTTTTAGATTCTGTCAACATGTACTCCAAACACAAGATACCAGATATGCTATAGGTACATGTCGTCCTGACATCGCAGACTTTAGTCTCCTCTTCTAGCACAGAAGTCATAGCCCCCAGTTCTCCCAGTCACACGTCATGGCCCGTTTGCGCGCAACACTAGGTTAAAGGTTCCAGCTGCCCAGGTAGCCCCCTCCATGTATCCACCCATTTTATGACACTTCTGTGACGTTCTCATCACATGTCTTCGTGCACGCCCTGTGCACGCCTTCTTTTCACGCCCATGTGTTCTTATCTTACGCTTGTCACTTGTTACGCCTACTGTATGCAATGTAATTCTAATGTTTTACTGTATATACCTTGTACTGTTAATGAGACGGAGCAGCTGCCACTCGTGCCATTCTATTTCAGGCTGTTCAGATCCTGTCCCTTCCCTTGTGCCTGATTAAAGCCTGTTAGACTCAGATTCCCCGGATCCTGCCTCTTATTTATTGAGCTATCTGTTTTATTAATGTATTCAAAAATAGTACCGGTAATTAATTATTTATTTACCACATAATGGCGCCCGAATAGGGACAAGCCCCTTCCCCACGCGCCGGCGATGTAACGCAGGCCCCCTGACCCTTCTACAGCCGTGACGGAACTCTACCGTGCACGTGCAGATATTTCTGCTTCATCAAGTCTCCCTCAGGCCCACGGAGGAGACGGAGACTGTGGTCCGGCATCCAGACGAGGCGGTGAGGAATGCGGTTCGTCCCGACCAGAGCCCAAGCCGAGAGAGCAAGGTCCGAGGTATCCGGAGGCCCACCTGTAACCGAAGCCCGAGGTCCGAAGCGCATGCGTAGTAACCAGACGTCGTAGCAGTCCAGTCCAGTCCGAGGCCTTCAGTTTCTGCTTCCCGGTGAGTACCGTTGCGGGGGAAGTATCTAGACAGGTTCATTAGTTTGTTCCTGGTCCGATGGGTTTGGGTACGCAGATCCAGTCCGACGTGTCCACCTGGGTGGATACGGTATGACGTGTCTCTTTACGAGACCGGTATGTTCTGTACTACTTTAGCAGTGCATCCAGTAATTCTAGTAAGTCCGTTCTCGAGAAATTCAAGTGTTATGTTTTCAGTGTATCAGGTAGTATTTTGTTCGAACTGTTATTAATGTATTTCTATGTCATGGTATGAGTGATTTGTTTGCCATTCCATTACTGTGATTATTGTGTATTGTGTTTAGTTTAAGTACGACCCGATTATGCCTCTATTTTCGAAATTACGTCAGATCAAAACCAGAAAAGGGTTACTCGAAGAATCAGTTCCTGTCCCTCCTAGGGACAGTCCTGGACATTTTATGTATCACAAGCATGGCTTAAATGCCATATTATATCTAGACTTATGGGTGGATTACACCAAGGATCTTGAAGAGAAATATAGATGGCCTGTATCAGGTACATGGGATGCCGAGTGCATCATGCGAGTAGAAGAAGCATTATGGAAAAAGAAAGCCAGACAGTCCCAGAAAGATGCCATCGAGTTATGGCGCAAAGAATCTCATAGAAGAACCGAAAAAGAATTCAGAAAAGCTGAGTTAAGTAGGGAATCCGCAGAAAAAGCCCAAGAAAGGGAACTCCTAGAAGAAGGTGAACGAGTTAGAGCAGAACAGTCAGACAGACAGAGAAATGCCCTTATTAAAGGTATGTATCCTCTTCTTGCCGAGGGTTTGCCGAAGGCAACCCCGGAAGCACCCTGTAATTTACCGCCACCATTGGTCCCGATTAAGCTACGTCATAAACCGACTGCAGCTGAAATTTTTCTTTCGTCCTATTTGGACGATACAGTCCCAGAATATACAAATCCTATTCCGCCCGCTCACCCGCAGCACCATGTGAATAATGTAATTCCTGCTCCTCCAGCCACTGGTGGGGACCAAGTTAATGTGCCAGTGCCCCCGGACCAGCCCACATTAGGTGTGCCCGTTTTGCCAGCCACTCTACCAGCACGTACAGTATTAACTGACGATACCAGTTCAGGAGGTGCGGGGGGAGGTGCTCCTATCACCCCGCCTCAAGTAAGACGACTGACGCCGCGAGAAGCAGCGTTACAGCGTACGCCAAAAGTGGCTACATACGCAGACCTCAAGCGACTTCTTACTGACTGCATATATGATCCAGTTCCAGGCGAAGATCACATGATATTATATTCAGTACGTTTAAGACGGGTTGCCAACTTTTTGGCCACCCTGCCCGACATGAAAGAACATCTAGACAGAATATATCATTTTGTCCGTACAGGGGAGAATCCAGGAAGTATTCACGAAGCTATGGCACACAGGAAAGCCGAGATTCAAAATATGATTTTACAGTTCTTGATTAACTGTTTAATAAGAGAACAAGATTATCCTGATAAAGACCAAGACGAGATGAAAGGCCTGACTAGGTGGAGTGACAATATAGCCGAGGGAAAATAAAAGTCACAAGGTAGTATAGAAAATATGTACAGGAAAATTCGTAAGGAAATTATAAGTATACACCAAAAGGAGGAAGCAAAAAGAGCAACCGAGAAAGAGAATGACTCTTCAAGTGAAGAGGTAGATAGCGAGAATCCCTCCAGAATAGCGTATGTAGGTAGAACTAGACTTTCTGACAGACATTCACGCCTAGATTACAAGAAAGTTTTTCCTCCTCCCATAGCAGAACAGTGTTCTCTTGAACAAGTATTCCAGGCCACCGATAAAATTCTGAAATTACGAATAGGTTATAGTGAGCTTAATACCATGCATGAACAAGAACTAGCCCGATCAGCAGTCCGATGGACTAGTGATTCTACCACGTTTCCAGATGAAATAGTGGCCCAAATGTTTCTGAAACTGCCCCCAGCCGAGCAGCGTCTGGTGGGTATGTATATGATCCAGCACCTCATTACCCTGTATGAGGATCAGCATTCTGATCCAGGTCCTTTACATGATGTACTGAACGAGTTACTCCTAAACAGATGGAAAGGTCTAGGTACCAATTTAATTAATGTCATTTTAGAACAGCGCCACAAATACAGAACGTTCCTGAATCCACATTTTGTTCCTGTTCCACCCCCAGTAAGGAAATCATTCTACATAGATAGACAGAATCCGTTGAGAGAAGTACATCCAGTTAAGGGAGAGGGGGGTGATCTAGAACGAGTATTTGTTTACACCCCTATCACGAAAATAGAACTTCTAGAAATGAAAAAGTTAATACCCTGTCACGATAAAGATCCAGCAGGGTTCCACCGTGAACTAAAGGACATGCTCCGTATGGGAGAATACACGTATCCTGATATCATTAAAATGTTAAAGGTCCTGTTGCCTGCGGGCATATATGAAAAACTTAAAGAAAAAGAATGGGAGGTGGGAGAGAAAAGGATAGATTGGACCGCATTAGAGACTGAAGATAACACACGAGTTCCAGGTACCGGTCTTGGGGAAAAAGCTAAAGCATTACCCGAGTTGTTAATACAAGTCTTGCCAAGATTATTCGACACTGCCTGCCACCGCACCCTAGTACAGCGCCTCAGCAACGTCGGAATCCAGGACAAGGCGCTGGAATGGATCATCTCCTTCCTCGACGGAAGAACACAGAGAGTCCGCCTACCACCGTACAAGTCAGAGGCCACCGAAGTCATCTGCGGCGTCCCCCAAGGATCCTCACTGAGCCCCACCCTCTTCAACGTCTAAATGAGCCCCCTCGCGGCCATCGCACGCCAACACAACCTCAGCATTATCTCCTACGCCGACGACACCCAGCTGATCCTCTCCCTGACCAACGACCCCGCCGCCGCCAGAGCCAACCTGCACGAAGGGATGAAAGAGGTAGCCGAGTGGATGACGACCAGCCGCCTGAAACTGAACTCGGACAAGACGGAGGTCCTCATCCTGGGCTCTTCACCCTCCGCCTGGGACGACTCCTGGTGGCCCCCCGCCCTGGGCACCACACCCAAACCGACAGACCATGCACGCAACCTGGGCTTCATCCTGGACTCCTCCCTCTCCATGACCAGGCAAGTCAACAACGTCTCCTCGGCGTGCTTCAACATCCTACGCATGCTACGGAAGATCTTCTGGTGGATCCCCACCGAGACCAGGAAGTCCGTCACCCAGGCCCTCGTCACTAGCCGACTGGACTACGGCAACGCCCTCTACGCCGGTACCACCGCCAAGCTCCAGAAGAGACTCCAGCGGATCCAGAACGCCTCAGCCAGACTCATCCTCGACATCCCACGAACCAGCCACATCTCCGGACATCTGAGAGACCTTCACTGGCTCCCCGTCAACAAAAGAATCACCTTCCGCCTCCTCACCCACGCACACAAAGCCCTACACGACCAAGGCCCAAGCTACCTCAACAGCCGAATCAACTTCTACGCTCCCAAACGCCACCTCCGATCAGCCAACCACGCCCTCGCCGCCGTCCCCCGCATCCGAAGAGCGACTACAGGAGGAAGGTCCTTCTCCTACCTGGCCGCCAAGACCTGGAACTCCCTCCCGACCGACCTGCGCCTGACCCAAGACCATCTCTCTTCAGGAAGAAGCTGAAGACCTGGCTGTTCGAGCAGTAGCGGCACCCCCCCCTCCCCCAGCGCCTTGAGACCCTACGGGTATGTAGTGCGCTCTATAAATGTCATTGATTGATTGATTGAAGATTACTAGCCACGAAAAAGGAAGACTGGGATGCCATCTCAGCCTGTAAACAGAAACAAGACGAAGACACTAGTGATTTTTATTCTAGATTTGAGAAATGTTTCATTATAAATAGTGGTCTGAAAACAAGTAGTGAATCGTATCCACATCTTTTTGTTACCAAACTAGTTGAGAATTCTTTACCACAAGTTAAAAATCGAGTACTGAAAGTCGAAAGTACCTGGCAAGCTAATACTCCATCACAAATGCTCCAGATGCTACAGTATCACCAGAACAGAATTAGGGAGGAGCAGGAACATGAAAGGAGACGTATGAAAGACACGAAAATGAAAGTATTAGTGGCACAGTCTGTTCCACAAGACAGTCAGAAGAGGGGTCCGAATCAAGCTAGTCATCCGGCAGCTCCCGTTAAAGGGACTGCAATTACTGTAAACAGCCAGGTCATTATATAAACGAATGTACAGTTCTGAAACACAACATAGCTACTGGTAAAACGAAAGAGAGACCACGTCCGCCTAGACAAGAACAGGTTCCGCAGAATTCTCAGCTACCGCAGAACACACAACAGACAGTTACAGTACCGCAGCCTATAGCTGCCACACAGCACGTTACACAGCAGATGTACCAGTATGCACAGTCAGAATATCCAGATTACCAGCAGTATTCATGAAACAGCCTAGAGAGGGAGGTTGGCTTGCCTCTCATCGAGATACCTGTAGATCAAGAGGGTCCCTTTGTACACAGTCAAGTATTAGGGAAAGACAGAAAGTTTCTGATTGATACAGGGGCAAGTAGGACTACCATCAGTCATGACGAGGTTCCAGGGGCTCCACTCTCAGGCTCTAGAAATGTTTCCCTTGGATTTTCAGGAAAGCCTATTGTTAATGAAATATCGAAACCAGTTTCCCTAAAAGTTGGTCCATTGTCCCGAACTACAGACTTGTTACTCACGAAATCATGTCCAGAGAATTTACTAGGCATTAAGACTCTGAAAGAATTAGGAGCAGTTATATGCTGTTCCCCAGAAGGAGTACGATTGTTTTTGCGCGATTTTAAAGGTCATTATGTATTACGTGATTTTGATCCAAGATTATTGAATGTACCTCAGCATTTATGGGCGCAAGGTCCAACTGATGTAGGTTGTATGCACATTACACCCTATCGTGTCACTCTGAAACAAGGTGTTGTATTACCACGAATCCGACAGTACAAATTGCCACCTGAGGCTGTAGCAGCCTTATCCAAAATTATTGACGAACTCATTGCTCAAGGAGTAGTTGTAGAAACTGACTCCAATGTATGTAATTCTCCTATCATTCCGATGCTAAAACGTGCAGATCCCAATGCACCTCCAGTTTATCGATTAGTGATTGACCTTCGAGAACTTAATAAATGTATCATACCCCAGTACCTAGTGGTTCCAGATATTTCTTCCCTATTGACTGCCATTGATTCCGAAGCTACGTTCTTTACTGTTATTGATCTCAAGAACGCATTCTTTAGTGTCCCCATTCATTCAGACAGCCAGTTTCTTTTCGGATTCTGTTTAAATGGAGAGAGCTATAAATTTACACGAGCTCCTCAAGGTTTCACAGAAAGTCCTAGCATTTACAGTCAAGCACTTAAAAGACAACTAGACAATATTCACATGCCAACTGACACTGCCCTGCTCCAGTATGTCGATGATCTATTGATCACAGCCCGTTCTGAACGTGACTGCGAACGTGCGTCACTTACAGTCTTGTATTTTCTGGCCGAGATGGGGCACAAGGTGTCCCCTTCTAAATTGCAATTCTGTGTCCAGCAAGTGGTCTACCTAGGACACTTACTGTCCAAGAGGGGTAGGCAGTTGACACCTGACCGTATCCAGTTAATAGCACATCTTCCACAGCCCAAGACTCAAAAGGAGGTGCGAGCTTTTATCGGCCTCACTTCATACTGCAGACAATGGATTCCTCAGTACACATATCTAGCCAAGCCACTGATACAGTTAACGACACAGGAGGCAGCCACATCGACTGTCCTCCCTTGGACCCAAGAACATACACTTGTTTTCAATGAGTTAAAGAAAGCTTTATGCCAAGCACCTGTTCTAGCGACACCAAACTACAGTAAGCCTTTTACACTTTTTGTTACTGAACGTGATGGTACTGCATTATCTGTTCTCACACAAGATCAAGCAGGACAATACAAGCCCTGTGCTTATTTCTCTAGCACATTAGATCCGGTGGCCCAGGCTCTGCCTGCGTGCCTCAATGCAGTTGCAGCCACAGCTCTAGCTATCAGACAAAGTGATTCCATAGTGTTAGGACACTCCCTGACAGTACAGGTTCCACACTTCGTGGAAGTTCTTTTAAACCGAACACAGACTCAGCACTTGACAATTGCACGTTTAACAGGATATGAACTGACATTGTTTCAGCCACACATAGAAATCAGACGCTGCAACATTTTAAATCCAGCTACATTGTTACCCTCAGTTACTTCAAATCCTGCCACACATGACTGTGTGTAAGTTGTTAACACCATGACAAAGCCAAGACAAGACTTGACCGACATCGCATTACCTGATCCCGACCTGACACTTTATGTGGATGGTTCATGTATGAGAACAAGTACAGGAGAACTAGTAGCCGCGTATGCAGTGACTACTGAAACTGAAATTATAGAAACACATCGTATTGACACCCTGTCTGCTCAAGCAGCAGAGCTCGTCGCTCTGACCCAAGCCTGCATACGAGCCAAGAACCTGAAAGTAAACATATACACAGATTCACGTTATGCATTCGGAGTCGTACACGACTTTGGAGTACTCTGGCAAGAAAGAGGTTTTATGACTTCTCATGGAACCAAGATTCAGCATGGCCCCCTCATTCAAGCTCTGTTAGATGCAATACATTTACCGACAGCTATCGCTATCATGAAGTGCAAAGCACATACGAAAGTCACTGATATCATTTCCCAGGGTAACGACCTGGCAGATCGAACAGCCAAGCTTACAGCTCAGACTCCAGACATTCCAGTTAACACGACACAGACAGACATTCCCGATCAGACTACTTGTATGACAGTTAAGGACCCTACACAAGACGTACTAGATATACAGTCACATGCTACTCCCGATGAAATCAAGAAATGGTCTGAACAAGGAGGGGTCCAGACAGATCAAGGATGGTTGACGAAGGGAAAAGCCACATGGTTTCTCCCCGACTCTATGGTTCAAGTCATTATTAACACCGCACATAGTCCAGCACACTTGGGAGAAAAAGCCATGATAGACAGTATTCAGAACCTTTGGTTTAACAAGCATTTACGAGCAGCAGCCAAGCAGAAAGTGCGTACCTGTATGATCTGTTGTCAGTTCAATCCAGGTAAAGGTGTTCCGGTGGAACAAGGTGGATTCCATCCTCCTGACCACCCTTTTGAAGTCCTCCAGATGGATTATATTCAGATGGATCGATGTCAAGGTTTCAAGTATGTCCTCGTAGTTGTATGCGCTTTGTCCAGATGGACAGAAGCATATCCAGTCCCAGATTACACTGCCGCGACCACTGCCAGGCAGTTGGTTCGTGAGTATTTCCCCCGCTATGGATTACCTAGGGTCGTGTATTCAGATAACGGCCAGCCATTCTCATCCGAACTCATGAAACAAGTATCCCTTCTGTTAGGGTACCAGTGGAAGTTCCACTGTGTACGACATCCTGAAGCAGCTGGTCTTGTAGAGAGACATAATCAGACTCTGAAAATCCGCATTGCCAAAATATGCGCAGAAAAAGGCGTAGATTGGATGGTAGCCCTACCAGTCGCCCTTTTTTACATGAGAATGGTCGCTCACTCCCGTTCAGGTCTCTCACCTTTCGAGGTAGTTTTCGGTCGTCCCCCGAACATGTGGGGTACACCTAGGCCACGTACAATTACAGATGTTGACAGTAATATGCTGACAGATTACCTGGCTTCCTTGATGTCTGCACTACTCTCTTGTCGTTCACAGGTCGCCGCTGCTTTTCCCGACAACACTCAAGTGAAACCGCACGAGGTCATACCAGGCGACCTCGTTTTGATTCGTAATTTTGATCGTTCCAGTCCGCTGGAGCCCCGCTGGAAGGAGCCAAAACTCGTCCTGCTAACAACAAGGACTGCAATCAAGGTCGATGGTCGCAAGGGGTGGTTGCACTCCAGTCACGTGAAGCGATTCCATGGACTCTCTCCAAAAACTGTTTTCAAAGACTGCCCCGTTTTCAAGGACTGCCCAGATACTGACTCTAAACTTCCTCTGTTAGAGAAAACTCCGCAGCAGGAGTATAAAGAAAAGTTAAGGTCTAGTAAGTCAGCCAGTTTAATTGTCTAAGTCCCTCTCGGGTGAAACGGTTAGACAGGTTCCTGACATGTATGAGATAGACCAACCCAGTGAGAGAGTTAGTCAAAACTCTAGGAGAATACGTAAATGTAACAATCTTCGAAGTCGATGTATTATTACTCTATCATTAATGTTATTTCTGAGTCTTATGGTTACCTGCATAAGTTATGCCTTACATCTATGTTTTCCTATTAATTTACATGTACATATGTTCTCCAATGTCACAGTAGAGCACACATTTAGTGAACTGCCTCCTCACGAGTTATCCTATCGTCTTGCCATGCACAATAATACTTTTATCCGAATGTCACACTATTCACACCAGACCAGCAATACCACAAATTGTTGGGTGTGTGGTCGACTCCCCCCTTTCCAGATACCGAAGGGAGTTCTGCCACTCCTTCCCTACCCGTTTTCACACAATGGTTCGTGTGGAGCATGGTCCACGTTAACGTCATCTTCGGCTGATATGTCCCTTCTGAATAGAACATGTTTCCCAGACAAGGAAGGTCTTTCCTACAGAACAGGGTTAGATCTAGAGAAATGAAGTATATGATCTAGGTAATTATTTGTCGAATTTCATGGTTTTGAATGTTCAGTCCGAGACTACTCCAGATTTGCCTACTATTACAGTTCTACCAGTGAAAGGCGAATTATCCACCAGTTTTTCTAGCCCCATCCGATTATCACAGAAACACACATCTAGTACACGTAAGACATAGAAGGGAGATGGTAGCCGAGTCCCCAAATTGTCGATCAGACTGAAACTGCTTTAGAACAGTATCAAGACTTCAATAAAGGTTTCTTTTTCTTCATAGGTCCTGTCCAGAATAGTAAGCTAATACGTAGGCTGACCAGAACCCTTGAAGCAGTAGTGAATGAGACTACTTCCGCTCTAGGTAACTTAACTGAAGAGCAATCTGCTATGAGATTTGTTGTGCTCCAAAATCGTCTCGTCCTTGACGTCATACTGGCCGATGGGGGATCATCGGATCTAGTTGCTGATTTTCATTCCTAATAACGCACCGTCTGTTTATTCAGCTATTTATTATTCAGCTATAATAAAATTGCCCATCAGTTACACCAGAATCCAGGCACCTGGACATGGTCCGGTTGGCTCTGGAATATAATATCTGCCTGGGGATGGAAAGTATTATCATTCCTGGGTATAACAGTAATGATCATATTCAGTTGCTGTCTCTGTTTACAAATGTAGCCCGGCGATTTGCGGCTTGTATACTACCTCTTGTAGTCCTAGTCCTAAGTCCCGTTCCAAGAAAAGTCGAGACGAGCTATATGAACAGATAGATGGTATCATGAATATTGATGTTTCCTGATGGACACGTAGGGCACAAGGAGGGAATGAGGAAAATTGAATTTTGCCTTGTCATGTGTGCCTACGTGTTCCACATCCTATGTCATATGTGCATGATCGATATGCATATATCCCCTTATGATCGATTAAAGACACAATTCTAGTTGTGTCCAACTTTAGTATGCCAGTTTCCAGTCCCCGTGAAAGCAACGAGTATTAGACCTATGTCGCCAACGTTTTACATTATGCACGTTTATTCATTGAATTGTCCCCGTTTCCAGGCCTCAAAAAGGGCTCGGACACCAGATTCAAGCTCCAGTCTCCTGAAACCATTCCGAGGAGCGATGCAGCCCCCACCTGCATCCCTGACCCTTCGCTTACTTCCTGCTGCGCAGCACAGTGCCCGGCCTGGCTCTGCCTGCCTGTCTGCCAAGAATATGTTATGCCTCTAGTTATCAGTTCAGCTCTCCGTCTTCACATTCCTAAGCTAACGAACCGCATAAACATCTTCAATTATAGTCTAGTCTTTCTGTCTCCATGCAAGTGAATTACTGTATTAATATTCATAGAAGATTCATAGCATAAGCAATACATGTAGAATATATGCCTACACCAGCCTTAGTGTCCAGTAGCCTTTGCTCTGATAACTTTTAGATTCTGTCAATATGTACTCCAAACACAAGATACCAGATATGCTATAGGTACATGTCGTCCTGACATCGCAGACTTTAGTCTCCTCTTCTAGCACAGAAGTCATAGCCCCCAGTTCTCCCAGTCACACGTCATGGCCCGTTTGCGCGCAACACTAGGTTAAAGGTTCCAGCTGCCCAGGTAGCCCCCTCCATGTATCCACCCATTTTATGACACTTCTGTGACGTTCTCATCACATGTCTTCGTGCACGCCCTGTGCATGCCTTCTTTTCACGCCCATGTGTTCTTATCTTACGCTTGTCACTTGTTACGCCTACTGTATGCAATGTAATTCTAATGTTTTACTATATATACCTTGTACTGTTAATGAGACGGAGCAGCTGCCACTCGTGCCATTCTATTTCAGGCTGTTCAGATCCTGTCCCTTCCCTTGTGCCTGATTAAAGCCTGTTAGACTCAGATTCCCCGGATCCTGCCTCTTATTTATTGAGCTATCTGTTTTATTAATGTATTCAAAAATAGTACCGGTAATTAATTATTTATTTACCACAACTCCCTGAGTGTATGTGGTGTTCTCTTCCTCACATCCAGAATACAGCAGCATTCCTTCTGGAGTCAGTCTTTTCTGTCCAGCCCGAATTTGCTGATGCCAGGCAGGGCAAGGTTGTATTTTTTCATCTCCACTGCCACTTAGGCTGCTGTGCGTGTCTCTTACATGGTCCTCACATTCCATGTCCCAAACGTGATGATCTTGGTCAAAAGCTGGTGGATTGGCTTTGTGGCTTCCTTTGTGGTTTCCAGGGTTCTTTGGCTTTATCCACAAGATCAATAGTTCTCACTGAAGGAGATTCCTCTCTCCCCAAGGCTGGAATGTCTTTTTTATATGATGTGGTAGCTAACCCCACGCATAATTCAGTGAGGTTGCATTTAGCATTTTGTAGAATAGGAAATTACACCATATTATATTTTTAAATCCTAAATCCGGTAGTTGTAAAGCACAAACTACTCACCCCTAAGTGTCTCAAGGGGCTGGGGGCCATTGGCGAGATTAAGTGAGTTATTGCCTAGAGTCACATGGTGCTGAGCTGAGCTGCTGCCGGGGATTGAACTGTGAGCCCTCTGCTCTGGAGTCGGCCGCCGTGGGGCCGCGCTACACTTCTCCCCATTTTCTATCCTGAAATTTCATATCCTGCTAATAATAAAGTGGAAGTTGCCTGGGAGGACATTCTTAAAAGACAGGGGGATATTTCCTCGTTATTAGAAAGAGAAGGAGACTCTAGGGTTTAAGAACAAATATTTGGCTAGCATTGGGATGAGGATAGAAGGGTAACTCAAGGCATGCCTTTTCATGTTGTTCTCTCAGAAGAGCAATGTAGCAAGCGGTTCTTTTCTCCCTCTTGTATGTGCTGGGTGCCAGACAGGCTAGGATTTTTGCTATTATTCAATTAGGGCTCACACGACTTATGCATGTTCAACTTTGGGAGCTTGAGTTGTGGACCCTTGCTGGAAAATGTTTGCAGGCTTAGGCTTAGCAGGAGTGGGTAAATTCATAGCCTTTATAGATTATGTTGGCTCTTCTCCAGTTGCCAGTCTTCATTGTTCTTCCACTTCTTTTCTCGCACAAGGTATTTTTGTACAACAGTAGGCATCATACATGTCTTTTAAAAAGGACATTGCAACTGCACAAGTCACCAACTTATATTATTGCCCATATTGCATCATGTTACACTTTTTTCAGCACCTCTACATTTTGCATGTTGCAGTATGGATTACTACGCTTTCTCTGAGCTTTGATTGCCACTTGTTTTGATGTACACTGGTAATCAACACATCGGTAAGCCTAAAGCCCACCTACCACTAAATGCATAATATCAGGCAGCGGAGCATTTTATCAAAAGGAAATTATCATTTCAACGGAGCAGGGCTCTCATTAGAAAATGATCAGTCAAAGCCATGAGCGAAAACACAACTAAAATATACCTGGTATATATATATATATATATATATATATATATATATATATATATACAATTTCTCTACACACAAGTCAATGTAGTATTTATTTATTATTTATTTTTATTATAATATATATTAAGCGCTACTGTTACCAGTAGGTGTCCTGGCGCTATGTGAGATCTTGCCCAAGGCTCAAGGCGGAGGTCAGATTAACCTGTAAACAGCCAAGTTTTTAAAGCTTTTCGAAAAGCTAGTAAGCTGGTCATACCTCTGAGGTTTGGTGGAAGATTAATCCAAGCCTTGGCTGCATTCACTACAAAGCTTCTTTCAGCCCAAATGGCCTTTTTCACAAATGGCACATACACCAGCTTAGCATCAGATGAGCGCAGTGATCTGATTGGAGTACACCAATACAGCCGCTCTTTTAAATAAGCTGGACCTGTCCCATGAAGCGCCTTGTGAACCAAACACAAAGCTTTAAACTGGGTATGCTTCCTAACTGGCAACCAATGAAGCTTCTGTATCTCCCTCGAGATTGGTGCGTATTTTGGAATGCCCAACACGAATCTAGCAGCAGCATCCTGTAGGAGTTGCAACTTCTGCATTAATCGTTACTGGATATCAAAATACAGCCTCTTGAAATAATC
This sequence comes from Lissotriton helveticus, assembly GCF_964261635.1. Taxonomy (NCBI): domain Eukaryota; kingdom Metazoa; phylum Chordata; class Amphibia; order Caudata; family Salamandridae; genus Lissotriton; species Lissotriton helveticus. The sequence continues at coordinate 1,803,177,532 of NC_136067.1, read as the reverse complement.
AAGCCTAGACCTGGTGAGAGCTGTGACGACAGTTTGACTACACTCTTTAGGTAAGAGCGGCAGAATTTTCTTGCAGGACCTGAGATCAAAAGGACATAGCCGAGGCCACTAAAATCACTTGGTCTCTGAAAATAAGCTTCTGGTCCACCCACACTCCCAGGATTTTTACCTTCCTGTTAGGTGAAGGAAGAGGACCCAAGGTGTCTGGTCAGAATTCTGGGGTCCAAAAATTTGGATCATTGCCGAAACATACCACCTCTGTCTTCCCGGAGTTCAATTTAAGGCAGTTTTGGGCCATTCAGTTCCCTACGGCATTCATGCAGTCCTTAAAACGGACCGCTGTGCTCCGCCACTCATCTGGTTGTAATGAGACCACAATTTGGGTGTCATCCACGTAGGAGGTCAGGTTAAACCCAAATGACTGAATAAGGGGCGCCAATGAGGACACATAAATGTTAAATAGTGTTGGACTCAATGAGGACCCCTGCGGGACCCCACATGGTAATGAAAAAGGATCGGACAAGAATTCCCCAAAAGACACTCACTGACTCCGGTCTGTCAGAAAAGATTTCAGAAGTCTCCAGGCAGAGCCCTGTACTCCTATCTCCTGCAGCCGGTCCATCAACTAATTGTGATGTACCGTATCAAATGCTGCTGAGAGATCCAGCATGATCAAAGCTTCCTTGCCCCCTTGATCTAAAGTGGTCCGGATCTCTTCAGTGGATTTCAGGAGTGCAGATTCGGTACTATGCCCCCCTCTGAAGCCATGCTGGGTTGGGTCTAGTGCTTGAGTAGACTCCAAAAATTGACTAAGTTGCGTATTTAAATTCCTCTCAACAATTTTTGCAGGTGATGGGAGTCTGGATATAGGCCTGAAATTGTTGGGGTCCTTTGCGTCAAGATTCGGTTTCTTTTGTTTAGGCAGAATTTAGTTTTTTTTCCATTCTAGCGGGAAATACCCTTCTGAATACATAGTATTAAAAATGGGGGTCAAAACTCGTGATCTCACGTTCATGAGGGAACACTTCCATATAGAGGTTCTGCCCCTAATTTTAATATGGATATAGGGCAAGGGTCAGAAGGGGAGCCAGATTTAACCAACATAAGAAGATTAAAAGTATCTGTAACTGTAAGCTGGGCAAATTTGTCCAGTTGAGATTTCTTTTCTATATTTAAATCATCCAATTGGCCCAAAGTAGTCTTGGATGTTACGTTAGAGAAAGTGGAGAAGATGGCATCCACTTTTCCATAGAAGAATTTGGCAAATTTATCACAGAGTTCCTGACTAGGCGTAGTTGTAATAGCCACTGGGTTGGCCAAACTGGTGACTGTGTTGAATAATTCCCTTGCTGAATTTTTTGCATTGTTAATTTTAGAGGAAAAGAATGTTAGCTTTGCATTATGAATCAACTGTTTGTACTTGGTCAGGCCACGTTTATATTCCTCCTTATCACTATCCTTATATTCCTTTCTCCAATTTCTCTCCAGATGTTTACAAATCAATTTGTGTTCCCTTAGTTCCTGAGAGTACCAAGGGGCGGAGGGTTGATGTCTAGTATGATAGCACATTTTTCTGGGAGCTAGCTTATTTCCTGCTCCTTCTAGCCAGCTAGAGTAGGATCGCATTGCCTCGCTATATTTGTAGGGGGCGTGATTAAGGTCTTGCTTAGGACATCAAACAGATCTTCAGCCCACGCTCTTTTCACCAATTTCTTTTTTTTAGCTGGCTTATGATTGTGGTTATTGGGGATGGTGAGTTTTAATAATACAGCCTTATGGTCAGACCAGAGTAATGGGAGAATATTCGTAACTTGCAGCTGTGGATTATTAGAGAAAATACCACCAAGTATGTGTCCTGCCTGATGAGTCGCACCTATCACCAGTTGCTCTAAGCTACTGCCCTTCATTAAATCTAGCAGTTTAGCAGTGTCAGGGTCTGATGAAGCTTCCAAATGGATACAATCTCCTAAAACCGTGTAAGAACTGGCGATCATACCAGTTTCCATAAGTCTGTCAGCCTAATCAATGAAACGGCTTCTAGGGCCTGGTGGTCTATAGATGAGAGTGCCTTGAAAGGTGTAATGAGGAGCTAGGCGAAAGGAGAAGTCTAAAGCTTTGTAGCCTTCCACCTCTCCCGGACTAAAAGTGGAGATAAGGGAGAAATGGTAGATGACTGCTAATCCGCCTCCTCTTCCAATGGGTCTATTCAAAGTATAACATACATAGTTAGGAGGCGTCGCCTTAACTAAGTCCGGACCTGATGCATTATCAGTCCAGGATTCTGTGATGAAAGCAATCTTTATGTTTTCATCCTCTATAAAAGAAGCACACTCTTTGCTGTGTTTAATCAATGATCTCACGTTCATGAGGGCACACTTCCATGTAGAGGTACCTATCTCCCTCTCTGCCTTTGCTGCATAAGTTCTAGAAATATCTAAGGTGTGAAATAGCAGCTCTGGTATATTAATCCCACACACTGAGCAAACCTTATGAGGCTCCTGGAGCTGGATATCAGGACTGATACAAAGACAAGAGTGGGTGGTAGTATTATGGTTAAGACGTTTTAAAAGAATACTATCATAGTGCAATTTAGGATGATTACCTGAACTCCCCTGAGCAGGGGGACTGAAGCTGAGCATTGAGCGATCACGGACGGGCGCAGACAGGATCGCCTTTTTGTGTTTGCGCCAGGCTGTGTTTAAGTAGCGCCTGGGTCCAAAAAGCCTAGCCCGTCGAGTCAGAGACTGTCTCAAAATGGCGGCCCGCTCTCCCACCGCAGGATGGCCAATAACAGTGCTCGAAATTGCGGAGAAATGTAGCAGAGTGCAGGTAAGGAAGAATGAAATACTTAAAAACAGCTAAAGAACACGTTTAAACATTTTAGAAATCAAAGTGCAAAGTATCGCATTACTAGCAGCATTAACATACACTCCCGGCCGAGCCTCAGGAGAAATCACAATGAGCCCGCTTGAGCCAGGCTGTGTTTAAGTAGTGTCTGGGTCCAAAAAGCCTAGCCCGCTGACAAAGAGACTGTCTCAAAATGGCGGCACACACTCCCACCGCAAGACGGCCAAAAATAGTGCTTGAAATTGCAGAGAACAAGTAGCAGAGTGCTGGTAAGGAAGGATAAAATGCTTAATAACAGCTAAAAGACACGTTTTAAATATTTTAGGAATCAAAGTGCAAAGAATCGCATTAGTAGCAGCATTAACATACACTCCCGGCTGAGCCTAAGGAGAAATCACAACCATGTAATAGGAAATTGTTGTTCTAAGCAGAAATGTATCTAGTGTGCAGGTGTTGGGATCTTCTCCTCATGAAAGCACAAGATGGCCTTGAAAGGGAAATATGATTTATATCCAGAAATATTGCTTCCATTCTTTTCACAAATTTCTACTTCCTTTGCCATTTTTGAAAACAAAGTAAGGCTTCCTGATAATCAGCAGTGTACAACAATGGGCATTGTGGCTCCCAGGCCTACTTAGGTCTTGTAAAGTTTCAGCTAATACAATCCCCTTTGTTAATTCAAATAAATGAAAAACAACATATTTTATTAACAGTGAATACATTTGTACATATATACATATAATCAGTACACAAAAGAGGGAAAGCCTCACAACTGATGAACTCCTAACAATATATATCAAAGTACAAAGCGATCTCTACCCAGGTGAATCAGGTGCAGATACCTTTCCACTTTATTATATATTGAGACCAGTTAATTTGACCTCTTCAAATGCTAGGAGTTTATCGGTTGTGAGGGTTTCTGGGTACTGATTACAATGTTTAAGGAAGGCTGAGGGTTGTTCCAATTTAGCTTCTCACTTCCCCTTGTTTTTCTACACATATAAATGTATTCCAAAGAAATATATGTGCATATAAATTCACTGAAAAAGCCATTGGTTTTACAGACGTTATAGTTAGGAATTAGCATTTAAAAAACTTAGAAATTCACAAAAAAAAACATAGGTTTCAGGGACGTTATAGTTAGTAGAACATTTGACTCATATAAAACCAGAGAAATTAGCCAGTTATATTTAGTTGAGCTAACTATAACTTGCGCGCCCGCAATGCACATATTACATCACTCATGACATGGTCAGTGACATCACTCATGACATCACTGATGACATTTCAAATGACATCACTGGTGATATCATCCAGTGAATGTGTGTTTCTGTAAACTTTGAATATTTTTCATATATATCTATGCCAAGGTATATTGAAAAATGGGTGGATTTACAAGTGCCTGAAGGGATTCTTTAATAGGTGCGTGACTGACAGTATATGTGGGTGACTGAACGTGTCTTACTGAATGCATGGGTTAGTGTCTAAACTGTGTGAAAGTCTGTTTTAGTCTCTCAGTTGGTGTGTAAGCAGCTGCATGGGTTGGTGAGTAGCTACATGAGTGTCTATATGGGTTATTGATTTGTTGTCTGAGTATCTGTATGGGTGCCTGAGTGTCTGTGTGGGTGGGTGGGGGTGTGTGTGACTCTGTGCATAGATGTCTGAGTGGGTTATTCACTAGTTGTATGGATTCAAAAGTGTATCTGTAAAGGGCTGTATGGGTGACTTAGTGTGTGTATGGGTGTGTTGGTGAATGAATGAATGAATGTCTCAGTGGAATATGTGTAAATAACTACATATGTTTTAAGGCAGTATATGTCAGTGTTGGAGCATATAAATGAGTATACATCAGAATAAGTTATTTGAAGAGTGGGTGTATAAATCACTGTCTGCTTGTATCAGTGGTTGTATAAGACACAAATCTTAGTATCTGCATAAATAAGTGATGTGGTGTGTGTATAAATAACTCAGTTGGTGTATATAACTGTATACATTAGTAAATGAGTATGTAATTCATTCTTTGCATGACTGACTAGGTGTGTGATTAACTCTATGGATGAGTGGTAGAGTGTGACTGTATTTATAGGTGTATCAATACATATTATAGTACTGTATTGATGCGTAACTGTATGTATAAGACACTGGATGTGTGTAGAGACCTAGGAAATAGTCGGTGGTATGTAGTATCTGGCATTCTTCAGTGTATGGTTTCAAAAATAGTAGTCTATATATTAGAGTGCGTGTATCACAGTTTATATTAGGGCATCAGTATGTGCATCAGATTATCACGTGGATGATGTCATCAGTGATGTCATTTGAGATGTCATCAGTGATGTCATCATTGGTGTCACTGACGATGTCATGAGTGATGTAATATGTGACGTCATCAGCAGTACATTGCGGGCGCGGAAGTTATAGTTAGCTCAACTAACTATAACTGGCGAATTTCTCTGGTTTTATATGAGTCAAATGTCCAACTAACTATAACGTCCATGAAACCTATGTTTTTTTCAGTGAGGTTTTTTAAATGTTAATTTCATATTTTAATATTTATAAAAACCTATATTTATTCTAATTGTTTTTTAATATTTTGCAACTCTATTATCCTTTTTCTAACTTTAAAAATTATGTAATGTTTTATATCTTCCCCCAAAAATATGCATATCAAACTTTTTTTTGGGGGGGGGAGAAAACTACAGTCTCGTACCGGTAGTCTACCAACCTCGATCAGCACGCAAATCCTATCCACCACATTTAAATGATGTGCATTTCGTATCCTACAGGTTTGTGACACTGCGTCCCGCGTAACAACATGTACGTATGAGGTCACGCCAGCTGCTACTGTGGTATGCGACCGGTAAGCATTAACAAGCGGCGCATTATGTCATGTACGTAAGGGGTGGCACCCATTGCGCGTTCCAAATGTGACGAATGCACGCTGCCACGCCCTGTGTTACGTCATAGACGTATGATATCGCACCGCGTACGCAATTCCCTCATTTTTTTTGTCTCAAAACTATACCTAAATAACTTTAAAGTGTATATGAGAGCAAGCAATAATTAAAAATATTTTAAACAGTTATATATTTCTAACGGTAATAAACTTAGATTATAGTAAATATATTTTCTCAAAATCACATCAGGTGCGATCTCATTGTGCACTGGCTGCGCGATTGCCATGTGTCCATAAGAAAAAAACATATCATTCCTTCATAACATTTCCCATTGTAACAATTCGAAAACGCCACCCGTTTTAGTCACTATCTGTACTGCATTTCATGAGACACTCCTCTCCTGCTGGGAGAGCTTTGTTCTACACATTTTGCAATATATACATATCTGAACCTACAAACAACATGCAACAATCATTTTCACCAATATTCATGCTCTGTAAAGTACTTTTCCACCTGTGATAGCCATACACCTAATAGTTAGAGGTAACATGGTTGCATACGCTGTCCATAGCACAACGTAATATAGTACGGCCCAGAGACAGTATCATGCATAGATAATGAACACACAGACACAGATAGTGGGTACGGGCACGTGCGCTCGACCTCTTTTTATTACCAGGGTGACGTCTGTGCTGGATGCGTGTAGGCTGAGTGTAAACCAGCCTTCAGGGAATGGTTGCTGCTAGCATCAACTACAACAGTAATCATTGGATCACACACACAGACTCAATATTAAAGGAATCAATAATTTGTGCTGCAGTGAGGTAGGGACAGTGGATGTGAAATAATACAGAAATAAATCTATCGTAAAACAATCACAACTTGTGGTATACTGATACACAATCAATAGATCTGAAATAATACACAAAAGGATATCATAAATGCTCCATCAGTTCTAGTGCACTCACATGGCCACATCAAAAGCATTTAGCATGTGCGCAGCCAGCAATAATACGTGCTGTAGACAGGCCGTGTTAGAAGCAATATCTGTTGCCATCGACACTGCATCATCTGCAATAGCGACTCAATCCGAATTGTGAACACTGCTGTCTGCAGTGTTGGTCACAGAGAGCGGTCAGCAATGACCCACAGCTACATAAGGTGACTTGAGCTGCCCAGGTTGTAAGTGAAGCAACAAAAAAGCGTGTGCGGAGCCTGCAATGATACTCATGCATGGTGCAGACAGTAAGCACTAGAGCAATGTCTTTTCCTACAGGACTACCTCACCTACAATAGCAACTCAATCTCAATTGGGAACACTGCTGTCTGCAGTGTAGGCCAGAGTGAGCGGTCAGCAAGGGCCCACAGCCACTTGACATTGACTTGAGCTCTACAGTTTGCAATACGCAAAGCAAAAAAAGTGTGCAGAGCCTGCAATGATGCGTATGACTGGTATGGACAGCGCGCACTGGAGCAATGTCTTTTCCTACAGGACAGCATCATCTACAATACCGACTCAATGTCAAATGTGAACACTGAAGTCTGCAGTATCGGCCATAGAGAGCGTTCAGCAAGGGCCCACAGCCGCATGACATTGACTTGAGCTCTACAGTTTGCAATACGCGAAGCAAAAAAAGTGTACAGAGCCTGCAATGACACGTATGACTGGTATAGACAGCGTGCACTGGAGCAAAGTCTTTTCCTACAGGACAGCATCATCTACAATACCGACTCAATGTCAAATGTGAACACTGAAGTCTGCAGTGTGGGCCAGAGAGAGCGTTTAGCAAGGGCCCACAGCCACGTGGCATTGACTTAAGCTCTACAGTTTGCAACACGCGAAGCAAAGAAAACATGTGCAGAGCCTGCAATGATGCGTATAAGTGGAGCAGACAGAGCACACTACAGTAATCTCTTCTCTTACCGGACTGCATCATCTATAATAGTGACTCAATCTGAATTGTGAACACTACTGTCTGACTTGTTAATTGAAGGCAATCCTCACCCACACAACCATCAATACTTTTTCTCACTCCCTCTTTACAAAATACAACAACATAAATTACATAAAACTCTACAATAAATAAATGAAAACAATTTGAATTGGGATTTCATCTGTCCACAGTCTACACTATTCACTGTTCCTTTCGACTTACAAGATGAATTTGGTCATTTTACTAAACCTATAACTCATCTAAAAAAACATCTTCAAGCAAGTAAACTGTAGCCTTCTAGCCCACCGTAGCACGTTAGGCCTTTAACAAGGGAGAGGGACTTTAATAGCCACTATAGCCCAGCTACAAAGGGCTATAAGGTGATTTGAACATTCTGCCACTAGGGGGTAGAATGTTCTAACAAATAAAGCAAAGCCTTAAGAGAGTGCAGGGGGTTTGGAATCCCTCCAGGCTCCCTGAAGCCTTTGCTCACAGCCAGAGCTGTGAACAAAAAAACTTTGCAATGTTGGAGCTCCAGGCTTATACAAGCCATTATAAGCATGGAGCTAGTCCATTGTTTTCAATAAAGCTCCCAACATTCCAATGTTCTAATAAAACAATATTGTGTATGTTTCAATAGACGTTCTAATTACTTAACTACTGGATTATGTAAATAAACAATCACCACTCATTCTAAATTGGGATCCCTGCGAACCGCAGTCTAGACCAGATGCAGTGGTCATTAACACCTCACAGCCACATACCTTTGGATTCGAAAGCACGGAGTTGGTTGCACCTGATCAGAGAGGGTACACAGAAATCATCACAGACTTTAACTTATGACATCCTCAATCATAAAATAAAGACCCCATTTCACTGTTCGTACCTGCTGTACCACAGTATACTCCACCGACTAGTGTCAACCAAGCCCAATAATCATGTACAGCAGTTAGCTATGGAAGCACAGGGTGTGATACACCTCAACACACGAACGTCTGAGAAAAGCAAGCAGCCCGTAATATCGGGCATAGTCCATTATGGGATCAAGACACCGTTCCACTGTTCAGACCTAGAGTTGGTTGCACTTGATCGAAGAGAGTACCTTCATCTCCACTCTCAAATGCAGTTCTAACATCGTTCATTGTGGAATCAACACACCGTTCCACTGTTGGGACCTAGAGTTGGTTGCAGCTGGTCGAAGGGAGTACCTCCATCTCCACTCTCAGATACATTTCTAACATCGTCCATTGGGGGATAAAGACACCGTTCCACTGTTGGGACCTAGAGTTGCTTGCACCTCATCGGAGGGGGTACACATAAATCATCACAAACTTTAACTTCTTAAATCCTCAATCATAGAATCAAGACGCTGTTTCACTATTCGGACCTGCTGTACCGCGGTGTATTCCAGCGATAGCGGTCAACTAGGCCCAATAATTCTGTGCAGCAGTTAACTACGGAAGCACAGATTCTGATGCACCTGAACAGAGGGAGTTCTGTGGAAAACCAGCAACAGGTAATATCAGACATCGTCCATTGTGTGATCAACACACCGTTCTACTGCTGGGACCTAGAGTTTCTTACACCTAGTCGAAGGGAGTACCTTCATCTCAACTCTCAGATACAGTTCTTGCATTGCCCACTACGGTATCAAAAACACTGTTCCACTATTGGTACCTGTCGGACTACTGTGTTAGTAGTATACAGAGCACTCCATGGTGCTGGGCCTCAGGCTGGGCACCGTGTGCCTGTGTTGCGGTACCCAGTGTTAATCTCAGGAGCCTTCCGAGCTTGCAGACCTCGGCCCAGGAGCTTCCGTCGGCACGTGGTGGGCCCTCTTTCATATACGGCGGTTTATAAAGGTGAACTGTGGAGCATATCTGCGTTGCAGCGGACATTACACTTTCTAGATACCACCACGCTGAAAGTATCGTTCACGCAGCCACCTTTGCTCACGGCGTCAGCCTTGTGGCAGTGTAAGCTGCGCAGACCTGGCAGACACACTTGCCAATCTGGAAGAGAACCACACTCAGAGAAACATGCCCCTTCTTCAAACCCCTATGCTAGCCGTGCGTATGCTGAGCCAGCTCACTACCCTGAACATTTAGGGTGGGGGGAGGAGGCACGTACGCGCTACCATTCGGTAATCTTCCCTACTGACTGTACTATCATGGTCACGTCCACTGTCCACTTCACTCAATAGACCATCATTGTATGTTGCCATGTACATGTCTATGCTCTGCATACTCAACTCTGTCCGGCACATCCGCTCAAGACTTTGCATTATATACTTTTATAACTGATAATTACTTACCACCTTTGCACATACTTTGCTCCCATTTCTCCCCGCATTCTGCATTGTGAGGCAGAGGTGTCATACCAGGTTTAGTTTGTGTTCATGGCTAGCCAGGCTTCCCACAGTATATAGTGTTGTTGTGTCTACTAGGTGCACATGTTATTTGTCATGTTGTATGTGATTATATAAGATAGCACGTTTATTCACAATCAGTGATTTCTCCCATTTACATATCGCTGTTATAAAGAGCATACAGAAGTTTTTCTCACAGGCGACCCGAAAGACATTCATTTATTTCTATTCAAGAATGTCCAACTACACAGCGCTTCTAAGCTTACAGCCCCAAACCTTGCGTCCTTTCTTTAAAGAACGCTTACTCCCACAATCAGACTAACATTCACACAGCTTTATAATGGCAGTTATCTGCTTCTCAACAACATGCAGTCCTATGGAATGTGAGCTGGCACACCTCATGTCCTTACTGTTTCAAACACAGTAACTTCCTATGGCAATGTCTATTCCCACCCACACAAACTAACTCCCAAACTTCAACTTGGCCTTCAATTTTTAGTTTGAAAACAGATTTCAAGAAACAAACCAAACTAAAAGCGCTTTTGTTCAGAACAGAAGTCTCCCTCACTTCTGCAAAAGAAATGTATCGACTGCAGATACCACGAACTTCAAGTAAAATACACTCCCTTTTTAATACGAACCGCCAATGACACTTTGTGAATTGTTACACAAGTTTCAACACATGTCACATTCAAGGTCTGGCACACTTTTTTAACACAATCTCCTACAGCCTTCTAGCACGCTTTCAAACGGTTCTTCTTTTAATACCAGACTACATTCATTCGATCATCTCTGGAATAAAAGGCACAATGCCCATAATTCTCGCTTTCTTTGAGGCCATCCTACTACTGATTCTATTTCTAGAAATGGCTACGCTCTCTGTGGTAACAACTTTGTCTGACAGAATACGACTCTACGCCAAGCTACATCAATACTGTAAAAAAAAAATGGAAAAACTTTTCGGCTACCTGCCTCTATCTATTATCGGAGCTAGCTACAACATAACATTTATCTACACTTATGCAATATGCATACAACCATAGTTGATTGCAAAACTTGCCCATTTGACTGGCGAATGGATGTAGGCCTTGCCAACATCCCAACAATCACTCCCGATATCCAGCAGGTAATGCTTTATCTGGAAAACCATGAATGTGATTGTTCTGGCAGTGGAGAAATGGCAAATGCAATGGAAATAGGAATTGCGGCGGAATCTTGGTGAGCCCAACTCTGGGAGACAGATTCCCTGCCCGCAAGAGCACGGGCAAGGAAAACGTGTCTGCTCAAACCCGGGGGGAGTAGCAAAAAATGATCCCACCAAATGAGAGCAGATATTTGTTTCCATGCCTGTGCTCTAGCATGCATCAACATTAAATCAATAATAAGGAACTAGTGGACAGCAAAACCACAAGAGTATTGAGAGATAAGCAAGAGAAACACCCTCATGCTGCTCTATACCGTGTTTACATTCCTGAATTCAAATGGTAGTCAAATGCGCTATATGCTGTATATCACTCACTCCGGTCTTTGCAGTTGCCAATAAAACAAATACTACATGTCTGATTTTTATGGTGTTCCTTAAAAATCAGCCATATAGTATTTGTGTTATGGGTGAATGCAGAGACCGGAGCAAGTTATATCCATCGATGTACTGCCCAGCTGGACAAGAGAAAATAACCTTCGCCTGCCAGGCCAGAGCAGCAATACTGGTTCCCACTGCACCCAGCATGGGTGCATTGCGGGAGCCCACATGGCTGTGGGGGCTCTGGGGCTCCTCCCCTACACCCCTTCCCCTCTAAAAGTAAAACAGGATGGGGTCCCTGGGGCCTGTAAAGGTCGAGGAAAGGACCATATCCACCTCTCCACTTTAAAAAAAGATAACAACCCTGGGGGATTGGACTCCGGGGATTTGCAAAGGCTTGGGGAGCAAGGGTGCAGGGGCCCACACACTCCTCCCAATAACTATACGTTAAAAAAAAATCCAGCTCCCACTGGCACCCAGGTTGTATGCTGGCAGGGGGGCCTGAGAGGCCATGGGGAGTAATAAGTGAGAGGCAGGAGCTCCTTGCAAAGGAACGCCCATTAATGCCCTCAAGGGCTTTTAAAGCTACTTTTATCAGCCTTATGGTGCTCCTAGAATGGATAGAAGCACCACCATTTGTTTGGAGTTTTGGGGGGTTGCAGGGATTGCAGCACCGCCCCCAGCAACATAGAAAAAAACAGAAAGTCCCCATGGCAACTATATTTTTAACGCAAGGAGAGCTTACCATATTGTTTTGAAGCACTCCTGGCTGGAGCTGAATTCTCAGGTGGAGTGCCGAGCCTCCTTAAGGACTGTTGTATGGCTGCACTTTGTAGACTTAACAATGGTAAAAGGTAGACTTATAGGCGTGTCAAAAGAAATATAAGTTTTATTGAACTTTTAAATCACAGGCACTTTTATCAAGCTCTGAACTGGTTGCGCACGCACCGAGATAGCCGCGCGTTAGTGTAGCTCTGCTGACTCAAGACCAACATCCGCCATAAATACATGCAGGAGGCATATGAAAGCAAACCTACTACATAGATTTGGACATCGGAATGTGGGCGCATTTCAAATATGCTGCAGTGACCTGCTTTCTGAAATCGGCATGTCTATAAACTTTGGAGGTAACGTGTACAGAGATCCGAGCGCAAATCAAGATGGCGGCCGCCTTCCGCTACGATCACGGTGGAATGATCACGCTGACATGATCCACTTGCTGACCTACCTCCTACTACAGGGTGAGTTCTAGTGGTCATTACAGCATGCAGTAGGACCAATTACTGCACACAGACTTCCTTATTTATGTCTAGATGACCCCCGCAGTCTGACCGCATCCAGCACAAATTCTCGCTTTACCAAAATGCAAATGGCGGCTTAGATCGGGAAAAACTTTATTCAAGATGTCGCTCAATACCCCGCTGCTGATAACACCCATGCTGTATGATTGCTGCCCAAAGCGCTTCAACTGCATAGAAGCAGCCCGGTCAGCAGGCAGCGGTGAAAAAGATCAAAGCCAGGCTGTTGGAGAAGAGCGCCGAGATGCGTACTACGGTAGCGGCTCAGCGTGTGTGAAACAGCTGATGTGGGGAGTGGCTTCAACACAGAAGGGGCAAGCAGGAACAAAGTGCTAACAGAGGAATGGATTGGAGGTGTGGGGGGTCCCCTGTCATTAAAAGAAACTGAGTGGGGAGGCGATCCAGTGGAGCCTTGCCTGACCCTAAAATGGCGGCTATCTCTTTTTCATGAGGCCCTATCAATGGGGTCTTCCCCTGACTACGCTGAAGCGACAGCAGCAACTCCAGAATGGTCCCAGGATCAGTCCCACCGGGATAACCACAGCAGTGGGGACATGTGGAGACAATCATTTTATTCTCGGCCTATTTGTGTGAAATTGCAGCAACAGCTCAAGCCCCAAGGCAAGCCCTCGTTAGTGTCACAAGCAATCCGAGTGAGTGGGATATTAGAGGTCCCCCGTGTGCCCTATTATGGCGTCCGTCTCTCCCCATGGCAGCTATAACGCAGAAATACTCTCCTCCTTGGGTGGCAAGCGGACACTGACACTGGCCTCAAGCTGCTCCATTGCACAACAAACACCCCTCCCCCCCTCGAGCGAAAGTCTAAAATGGGTTCCTGGGTGTTTCTAACTCCAAGAGTTAGTGTGGCTCACTGGTTAGAGGCGGCAGACCCGTAAGCAGAGAACGGCCCGGGACCAGGGTTCGATTCCCGACGCGGCAGGGTCGTGGACCAGGGTCAGCGGACTCGATAATTCTCGCCTCGGTGCCTACTCTAGTCAGAAACCACACTCGGCAACTCTGGGCATCAGCTTGCCTCATCTTCACAACGGCCCCCCCAGACCGCCGGGGATGCTTGGTCGCACCTTAGAGATACCCATCAGGGACCATCTCTCAGGGTGAGCCAGGACGGGTTCCCCAGCGGTCGAAGCGTGGAGATACTCCTCCGGGAGTCGATTCCTAGCGCTATATAAACCCACAATTAAATTAATTAAATTAAATGTCAGAATCTCTTGCCTGACCCCAAGATGGCTGCCACAGTGTTCCCTACCTCGTCGTGCTACTCTGAGAAAAAAACGGACCTCGACCAGACCTCGAACACATCCCCCATCCGGCCTAAATGGCAGCCCCAGCTCCTTCTCTTGTTTGTTTTTTACTCCCCCCCTTCTTTTATCTCTATCCTCTATTGGGGACATGCTCTTCCACTACTTGACTATGCTACTGTAGCCAATGTATCTATTCAGAACTTTTTCCTGAACGCTGAGACCTGAGGAACATGGCTGATGCCCGGTGGAGCTGCTAGACAACTATTGAGGAGATTGGCCTTGGTTTTCCCCCTCGACCGTCACCTACCTAGCCGGACATTGGGCATAGATCTTCCTCATCTTCCTGCTATGGCTCCTTCTTCCCCTCCCTTCCTACGAATTCTCTCCACTTCGCTGTTTGTTTACTGTACCTTACTATGGAATTGTAACTGATGTACCTTGTAGCACAATGTTCCTCTGGTAAAGCGCTCTGATACCTCTGGGTCTAGCAAGCGCTATATAAAACTTTTTAGATGTACCTTGAAATACAATGATCCTCTCGTAAATCACTCTGATACCTCCGGGTCTAGCCAGCGCTATTTAAAATTCTCAAAGCAAATAAACTCAAAACTGGTTTTTTTGAATGCTGAGAATTGATCAACATGGCTGATGTCCGGTGGAGCTAATAGACAGCTATTGAGGAGATTGGCCCTGGTTTCCTCCTCGACCGTCACCTACCCAGCCGGACATTGGGCACAGTTATTATTATTATTATTATTTAAGGATTTGTAGAGCGCCTGGTGACCCGAGGGCATCCCCGCGCTATAAACTGTGGGTTGGCTAAGAGGGGGAAAAGGAGGAGCGGAGCTATTTATTTGGGGAAAAGCAGCGTTTTAAGTTGTTTGCGAAAGCGAAGGTAGCAGGGTTCCAGTCGCAGGATGCGTGGGAGCAAGTTGCAACGGGAGGTTGCCTTTACTGAGAAGCGACGGCCTCCGGTACGTGCCCTCCTAAACTTGGGAACATTCGCCAGTCGTTCACTGTCCGATCGCAGGGACCTCAAGGCTTTATACGGGGTAACCATTTCTTTTAGGATGGAGGGGCCTTGTCCATTTAGGAGCCTGTGAGCAATGCACATAGCCTTGAACTCAATCCTCTCTCGTACTGGCAACCAATGGAGTGCTTTAAGGGCAGGTCTTGCGGAGGATCTGGAGGGGAGACCAAGCAACATCCGAGCGGCTGCATTTTGGGTTCGTTGCAGCTTACCCAGGGTGGATTCGGGGGCTCCTAGATAGACAGCGTTACTGTAATCCAGTCGGGCAAGAACCAGTCCTTGGATCAGTAATTTCCTGGAGAGAGGGGGGAGCAGGGGAAGGATCTTGCGGACTGACCGCATGAGTCCAAAGCAGGTACCGGCTGTTTTGGTAGCCTGGGTTTTCATGGTTAGGTCTGGTTCAAGCCAGACCCCCAGACTTTTAAGTTCTTTCCTGGGGGTGGGCACCTCACCCATGGAGTCAGGCCAAACAGATGGTGGGATTGTTGTCCATTTCTTGCCCATCAGCATGACCTCTGTTTTGGACCCATTGAGCTTAAGCGAAGATTCGCACATCCAGTGGTGGATCTTCTGGAGGCAGTGCAAAAGACTGTCTGGGCGCTGGTCTAGATGTGACAGCGAGACGACCAGTTGCGTGTCGTCCGCGTAACTCACAATCTTGATTTCGAAGGGGGCAACTACATCTTCCAAAGGAGCCATATAGGCATTAAAAAGGGTAGGGCTCAGTGAGGAGCCCTGTGGGACCCCATTTATCAGTTCCTCCTCATCTCCACACTTTGACTCCTTCCTCCCCTCCCTCCTACGAATTCTCGCAAAATTGTTTTTTGTGTACTGTACCTTACTATGCTCTTGTAACTGATGTAACTTTTAACGCAATAATCCAAAATGTTAAAGCGCTCTGACACCCTCTTGGGTCAAGTTCACGCTATATAAAACTTTATAAATAAATAAAATACAAATAAATGAACTGTATGAATTACCAAAATAGCATCAACACGTAGGAGTAACCCTTGAAAGCTGAGTGGCGGTTTCGTTCCAGGGGAGTTTTTGTACAATTCAGTCTAGGAATAACTCCACAATTTGCTGCCAGGATGTACCCGACCACAAACCAGATACTCAAGGCAGAAATTAAAATAGAAGGTCAGACCCACAGTGGAATTTGGAATCCAGGAGGTGAAGGCTGCTTACTGTGGATGGATGCAAAAACAACAATTGATGGACAGAATGCAGAACAATGTCATACATTCACCCCAGTACAGAGATCTGGGTCTAGATCCATCGTTTTTTTGCACTCCACACCACCCCAGGTCAGATATGTCCATCACCTGTTGTTTTTGCCTACTGTGGATGGAAGCAGTAATGATGAGAGGCTGTTGTGGCAGATGCTTCGGGAAGAATTCCAGACATCAGATTAGCAGAAGATCACCATTGTTTCAGGAGGACCAACTCACTTGCAGTGGGAAGATGGGATTCACGTCTCCAGGAATCTATATTTAAATTTAACACCAGTGTTTGTAATGAGCAGTACCTCGGAAGGACCACGTCAGGGGGGCTGAAAGGCAGCCTTCCCCTGGTACACTCATACTTAAACTCAAGCTCGGGCATGAAGGGAATGCTATTCTTTAGTTGGACACTCATATAAGGCACCTCGCTCCTAAGAACAAAAACTGCATAGACATCACATTTCTGATATATTGCAAACAGCATCATCCTTCACCTGCAGATCTAGTTTTGCAGATGACATGGGGGGTTTGAGGGAAGCATGATGGGTCAGCTCATAATTATCTCATATGGGTTTAGATTAGTCTTCTGGCAAGGGATTGATCTCAAAACTTATGAGGCTAAGGACAAGGCATTGGCCCATTTCAGCTGTGTATGTGAATATATCTTAGCTAACCTATGCTTCGGAGTCCCATTACCCTTCTCCCCTTTACTCTCTGACTCTGGGTAATGTACATAATGAAAGTTTTGCTCTATTAATACCTTGCAAACTGTCTGTACTACTGTTGCTACAAAATATGTCCCCTGGTCACTTCTAATTGAGCTCAGTATTCCAATTTTATTAATAGAATTCATGAGAATTCGCTTAGCAAGACTGATGGCATCATCATGGGCACAGAGGGACACTTCCACCCATCCTGAGACCATGCAAACTACGAGCACGAAAGAGTAATTCGAACATTCAGATCATTGCATAACATTGACTTGGATGTGAACAAAGAAATGGCAGGCAGGTTGCACAAGATAACTTTGGGCTATGAAGGAAAAGAAGGGTGCATGCCAGTGGCTTGCTGCAGCACATAACATGCCATCCCTTCCAATGTGGGCAGATCCACAGTGCAACCTGGGAAGTTTGGGGTGTAGAATGTGTGGTGCTTAATACATACAGTGCTGTCTCCTCACACCCCCTCAGGGTCTCTTTTAAATTGTTGCTTTATCCAGGCTAATTTTTTTTGCTTTTAGAGGCTTGCTCCTGCAATTGAGACAAATCCTTTAGAGTTGGTAGAGAAACATAACATACATGGCTACAAAAGCAGTGCTATACAAAGCAGCATTTTGCAGCAGCACAACCAGCTTGCACATTGTCTCTTGAGACATCATCATTGCTGGTGGGCTAAACCATTTCCTACAGTCACCTTCTCTGGTAAGTGCAGAGTGCTTACAAAAATGTCAACATACTACTCATGGTTTTTAGAGGTCTCTGACGATGTCAGATATTCCCTTTGTATTCGAAAGAGCACAAAATCATGCGTTAATCCAAATACATACCTTGAGGCCGAACATATAGTGACAGCATTTACTTTTGTGAGTGCAACAAGCTCCGCAACCTGGGGCAATTTCACTATGGGCAGTTTGCAACTTTCCACACATAACAAAACAAAACAATACAAAAAAGCATAACCAGCAACTAGAGTACCTTCTTCGTTTCTGAGGCAGAACCCATCTGTGAAATATGTTAATTCACATTCATCTTGAGGCATGTTTGTTAAAATCAATAAGTGGCTAAGCAAACAGTGCAGTAGTTGAAATATAATCATGTGGTTCTCCATCTTCACTAGTAGGCATCACAAAAGGAGGATTCAAAGCAGGACAACAAAGAAAAATCATAGGAAAGGCTGATAGTAATAACATTTCATATTTAGACCTTGCTGTGGACAGAGGTTGCATTTTCATAGTAACAAGATGGGCAGCCACAAAGTGTGGCATAGCAACAGTTAAAGGGGAACTTAAGAAAATATTTTCAAAGGCTTTCACAAGACTGACAGCCGCTGCCACATGGCATAAGCCCAGCAGCTACTGTCCAACATTGAGGAATAGTGAACTATTGGTCTTTTCTTATCTCCATGTCTTTGTTCCACTGCTCCAAGTGCAAATACATTTTGATTGTGGCAACACAAAGTAAAGGTTTCACATAATTGGGGAGTTCTAAGGCTGGTGCTGAATTCATTGCCTGTTTTATCCTAACAAATGTATTTTCTGTGTCACAGACGACTGCAAGGTTTCAGGGGTGTAGTTTTTTGTTGTTGAAGTTTTTTATTACTTTAGCACAGTTACTTAAAACAATTGCTATAAAAATCAACATTATCACATTTGTCGTATTAAAAAGACAGAGCCGAAAAACAACTCTCCAGGCTTAATGACCATTACACTTATAAAGGAAACAGTATTTTAGTTGCCAAGATAAACATATTACTGTACTAAGCCCAAAATAAAAAATAGATTAAAATGGAGGGTACTACACCGGGGGGCAAAAAAAGTCTGTAATGAGTTTTTGAGGGGGAAGAGGTTGGAACACAGGAACCAAGGAAGGTAAAAAAAGATTGTCCAAAAGTCTCACAAATTTTCCAGACCTTGCAAGTACTTGAGTGTCTGTGGACGTAAAACACAAGGCCGAGGCCTCCCAGCATATCCTGATGCCCCATTTTAAATACAAAGGTTTTAAAAGAGACCTTCTAGGGGCTGCCAAGGCGGGGCAGCAGCACAGGAGATGCAGCCATGATTCGGAGTGATAGTTACACAATCTGCAGGCCCCCCCCTCACTTGTTGGGGCCCATCTGTTAAAGGCCGTCGAACGCAGGCCTAGGAGTCGCATAAACATTATGTTTTTCCGAGCCGCTGCATTTAAATTTTCCTGGAGATAAGATTGCGGTTTCCTGGGAAGATACGAGGAGTTCAAGAGGAGAAAAATGGTAGATGTTTTTAGAGCCTGAAGGTCCATACGATGAGAGATTAGTTTGACCTGCTTATTGATACGTTTTTTCCAGACTGAGTATGGAATGGTGTCTGAAAGAAGAGATAAGTTGTCAATCTCTAGCACTGTTATGGCCTTTACAATCTGAGTGTTCCAAGGGTTACCATGACTAGAAAGAGTTTCTTTTAGCTGGGATTTTAAGGTATTGTCTCCATCTTTTAATGTCCTTATAAAATACTTCAGGGTGTCTGCCTCACAATAGATTGATTGTCTTTGTAGGCCCAGCTCCAAACGTAGTCTTGCCCGCTGGATGAAACTTGGGAGATGGAAGATTTTTTTAAAGGTAGAAATTTGAGCGAGGTCGAGACTAACAGAGCATGCGCCGGGGAAGGCCTGATGCCCGTAGGTTAAGGCAGGAAGTAAAGTAGCTGTGGTCATCTTCAGAATGGATTCTGAGGAGGGGCTGCCCAGGGACAGGTTCCGTCGGGTCAGGGAGTATGTGATTGCTCCTGCTCTCTTTTTCAGGGCGGCTAGATGAGCTACTGGTCTAGATGTCTCATTGAACCAGACTCCCAGGTAATTATATTTTAGAGTTGTATTAATCCTGGCAGACCCAATGTTCCACTTTAGACTTTTCTTATTCTTGTATCCGCCAAATATCAGTACCTTGGTCTTTTCCTGGTTGATTTTAAGGGCATTGACAGTATTGTATGTATGGAGCATACTTAAGGCTCTTTGGAGACCCGATTTTGCTTGGTCCATTATTACAATGTCATCAGCGTATTGTAATATGTGCAGAGTCCTTTTTGCGGGGCCCAGTTTTGGCGGAAGAAGATTACTATTCTCCAGGAATGTTTCAAGGTCAGCTGTGTAAAGGTTGAACAAGAGAGGGGCAAGGACGCAGCCTTGCTTCAGCCCGTCTTCAGTGGCGATTTTTGAAGAGACTGTCTTTGGGCTGGTTTTAATTCGCACCCACGTGTTCTTATGCAGGGAAATGAGTGCTCCTAGAAGGCTCTGCGGAATCCCCCACTTATTCAGCTTCCTCCATAAGATGTTACGAGACACTTTATCGAAGGCCGCACTGTAGTCTATAAAGCAGCAGTAAAGTTGGAGATGGTTTTTTGTTCTGCTTGTTGACTCAGAATGGCTAGGGTTGTAATGTTGTCTATTGTGGAGGCCGATGCCCGAAACCCTGTTTGGTAGTAGGGTATGATGTTATTTTCTGCAATCCATTTTTCAACCGACCTTGGAAGACTCCGGGCATATGCCTTTGCCTCGAGATCTAGTAGGGCAATGAGTCGATAATTAGCCGGTAGCGTGGAGTCTCCTTTCTTAAATATGGGGCACAGAGTCGAGCCTAACCATGAGTCCGGTAGCTGACATGTCTTAAACACGTTGTTATATAGGGGAGTCAAAAGTTCCGGCCACTCTTCCAGGGCACATTTGAATACCCCGGCAGGAAGGCCATTGGGCCCTGGGGCACCGTCGTTCTTCATGGCTCGCAGATACTTGGAGACCTCGGCTACAGTGGTCAGCTCATGAATTTCTATTTGGGTGGGGTCAGCACGGTCTCTTAATTGAATCACCACGGGGTCCGAGGCGTCACTACGATAAAGTTGGGTCACGTGCAAGGCCCAATCTTCTTCACAAACCACGTTTCCTCTCATCTTGTTCGTGGAACAGAGCTTGTTCATGTGACTCCAAAACTAGGACTGATTGTTGCCCTTTAGCAAAGCGAATATTTTTAGCCACTCATTCTGTTCTTTTAGTCTCTTGTTCTCCCACGAAAGTTTCTTAAAGGTCTTTCGCAGTGAGGCCACATTATTGGCAGTGTGTACAGTTCCGATCAATTTGTGCCGGCGCACAGCCCTCCTAAGGGTCTTTCTTTGGGAGGCAAGAACTGGATCATAGGTTTGCTTTGGGCGTGGCCCGGGTGATCTATGATGAGCCACAGGGCCCGCTAAGAGATCTTGTAATTTAACGATGGTGTTGTCCCACCGCTGATGTAAATCTGTGGGAGCATTGTTCCTGAAACTAGGAGTTTCGCCCTTAAGCCAAGTTCCCACCTTGTCAGAGCCCGATGAGTCCCATTTGATTCTTCTAGCCAAGGTGTGGAGTTTGACCTGCGTTGAGTACCCCACTTCTGTTATTTCGACGGCGACTGGGATTTGCAAGTGCATTGTTACCATTAGGCGTTTGTGGTCGTTCTCCGAGCCATAAAGAATTTCCATCCTAACCAGTTTATTTCCCAGAAGCGGTGATAAAAAGATGTAATCAATAGTCGAAATGTTCCTAAACGTTGGCAAAAAATGAGCACCCGGATGCTGTTCCAGGGTAATTTGCTGAGCAAAGCGGAGGTTGTGAATTGTTAGAAAGGTGGTCATCGCTTCTTGCTCTTTAGTTTTGATTGCTGAAAGGGCATTGGTAGCGAGGTCTTTGATGTTGAAGTCCCCTAATTACAGTACCTCCGCGGACGCAAATTCCAGTAAAAGATCTTCCAGGTGTTTTATCAGTAAATCTGTTACAATTGATTTTGTGGTATTCGTTGTATTATGGTAACAGTTAATTAGGAGCATGGAAAAGGCCCTGCCTGAGGATGAGAGGCCGGTAATAAGTACAGTCTGCCCTGTCGTCATGTTCCGAAGAATAGGTATGGCCGTTATCTTACACCTGTGCTTGATGAAAATAGAGAGGCCCCCAGAAGGTCTTCCGTGTGAGTTGGGCTGGACGGCTGATTGAAAGATTTCGTAATAGCCGAGCAGAGGTGATGGAGATAAAGACCAGGTCTCCTGGAAACAAATAATATCGCTTTTGTTCAGAAATTCCACGGCTGATTTTGAGGCAAAAGTTGACTTTAGCCTGGCCGCATTCCAGGACGTGATTGTTAGTTTAGAGTCAAACCGGTTGGCTTCCTTGTTAGGAAGGACGCTGCTGGGCAGAGATGGTTGGAGGCTCTAGGACAGGGTGCCCATGATGGCTGTCGTTAGCGTGGGAGACAGGATGATTGAGTTTGCAACTTACCAGGCTTTGATTATTATGGCATGCAATGTTTATGAGATTGTACACTTTCAACGCTTTTGGAAGCCAGGCATTGGTTGCACCCCGGGACCCCTTCAGTACGCTAATAGGCTGCTTCACTGGGGCCTTCGGGAGAAGAACATGGGGGTATTTTTGTTGAGTAGGAACCCACATTTCGATACCCCAATTTTCAAATAGACTAGCTTCCCTGAAAATTGCATTCCTGATGGATTCCTGGGACCACGTTGTAATGGTGGCCTCTGAGCCCCCTTTCCCTGGTATTGAGGAGAACTTGACCAATGTAAGGTCTGAGGAAGTGACCCCGGACAGCGCTGGAACACAGTTGAGTAGACGGATAAGGTTATTTCTGTTAAGAATATCATATGGGCCCTTATGGTCATAGTGAGGATGAGTTCTGCTCCATTTTTCGGGCGCTGGTGATTCTGACTCCAAGCTATTTCAGTTAAAAGTGCTTGCGCCTTCAGATGTTGGAGGCGAGCTTCGGGTGGGTGATTGTTCCCCCCGGTTGGGTTGTCGTTCCCGGGACTTGTGTCAGTTGGGACAAAAAATTCCTCTGCATATGCATAGAGGAATCCCCACCGACTTTAGTTGAATCCTCTGGTAGATGGCACGCACAACGACCTATCGCATTGCCATCTATCGCACTTTGAAGGTTCGTGTTCAACATTTTTGCCATTCCCTGGCATTTGAGTGGACTATTCCGTGCTTCTGGCATTGCTGATATGGACTGTACAGTGTTGTTGGTCATAGATAGTTGTTCCTGTGATTTTATTTATCAGTGATCCATTCGCTGTCATTGTGGAATAAAATTTGATAGCTCTTGTGGCCGCAAGTGCTCCCTGTGTTGATAGCCCGGGCTGATCACTGGTATCCTTTGAACCCGCAGGGGTCATGCTTGTCACGGTGGTTTTCGTTTTGGATTTTGAGGGCAGATTGAAGATGGGGAAGTAAGAGAGGCCCCTTGATTTAGTAGCTAGCGTGCTGGGTGCCGCTAACTCTTCGTGCCCCGCTCTCCTTTTTGCTAAGCGTTGTTTTTTAGATTGTTTTTTAAGTTTCTTTCTCTCCCTCCTTGACAGTGAAGGTTTCATTGGAAGATTAGAAGAACTGTGGGTTGAATCAGTATGGGCAGTGTCAGTGCAGTCCAATCGTGTAGTTGCTAGCTGCGTTGATGTTAGACTGCTAGTATCTGTGAGTTCCGAGCCCACTATAGGGTGGCCGGGGCTGGTTGCCTGTAACAAACTGGCCGAACTTTTAATAGCTGGGTCGGCAATAGGGGGAGTATTTTTTCTCCTTGGTGGTGGACCGGCTGGTGTAGCGGGGCATAAAGGCTCTTCAAAGGTAAATGGAATTTGAGACTCTTGCGTGGGCTTAGGTGACCCATATCCATTACTGTGACACTTCACGCTCTTCATGATTGTTCCCAAGATTTCGGGGAGAGACGAGAGTTTATTGATTATTGGAGAGCAAGAGCAGGAAGTCAAGTTGCCCGTTGGCCCCACCAAGCCTTCAAGTGAGCTTATCCTGGAACCCAAGTCCGACAGCGCTGAAGCCGAAGTTTGCATTAAATCGATCTGCGGTTCCATTTTCTGTGACTGCCATAGCGTGGCTTTAGTGATTGCATCTTGCTTTGCATGAAGAGATGCCAATGAGACCGAGATAGAGTTTGTGCGGTCCACAGAGGCAAACACGGGTGATTCCTGATCCTCTAGTAGAGTTCTAAAAGAATTTGAATGCGGGCCGAAGCCCGGAGAGTGAGCAAATGATTCTTCGATTCGAGTTTCTAGGGAAGCCAAGAATCGGTTGGATAATTTGTTGGGTAACAAAGGGCCTTCATAGTTTGGGCTCTTGTTTGGAGATGAGAGGTTGTTATGGCTGATTGGGGGTGCGCCTGGACATAAGCTTAGGCTGTGTTGTGGTGGGGGCTTCGGTGTTGAATTAGCCACATTGCAGTTGTCAGAGTATTCTGACGATATGGACAAGACGCTGCAGTGGACTTGAGCTTGGACTTGGAGCTTAGTTGCGGTGTTTAGTGCAGTAATGTTTAAGGAATCAGAGCCGAAGACTGGTGAGGGGAGATTTCCCGGGGCTGTGGAGGAGGCACATAGTGAGACAAAAAAGCTGTCCTGGGTCATGATGAAGTCTTCCTGGGAGAGCGTATCCAGCTGGTGGGTCTCATGTGAAACAGAGGATTTGGGCGAGGGTAGAGGGGGGTTCTCCGGGGTTGGGCTTTTGATGTAGGTAAGGCTGGAAGAGCAGTGGTTGTCAATCTGAGTATCAGCATTTGAATCTGCGTCGTGCTGTATTGCTTGGGAAGAGGATGAACTATTTTGGAAAACAGTTTTACCAAAAAAGTCGCTGATCCAACATTGCGATGGTAGGCCACCAGAGTATGACGTTTTATCTTGAGGTGGCGACGACTCCTGTTGAACCCCCTGGGAGAGGCGGAACGGAGAGTAGTGCCCTTTCTGCGTGGTAGTTTTCTAAGTTGCTTAGAGGTTTCCATGGCGGGCCAACAAGGTATTATTTCTGGGCTTGACGGAGGTGGGACTTACACACCCCTTGTCTCCTCTCAAGAGTGATGAAAGCCCAAAAGTGATGGGAAGGAACTGTGAAAACAGCGACAGCCCAAGAACAGTCTGATTGAGTTCCGGCTCGCTGCGCAGATGAAAGTTGCCAGTTGTCGCTCTTCCTTCCAATTCTGTAAATGCCAGCTCACTCAGTAATGGTTGCCACCACTCACCCCCTCTGTGCACTCGGTCGTATAGCACCCCCCCCCCCCAAGGGCACCGTCATCTCTGAGTCTCAGAGAGGCGCAAGGGAGCAGACCGGCTGAGGTCGTATGAGCTGCCTCAGCAGTGCTCGGCGACTCAGCAGCAGCCAGTGGTCAATGAGCAGGCAACCAGTGGTCAGTCAGTCCGTAAGCTGCACCCACTGAGGCATCACACCCCTAGGCGCTGAGCGACTGTAAACGTTTGATACGGTACCGGCCTCAGCCCAGCGCACCGCCGGCCGCTTAACGGAGACAGGGACCAGGGGCCAGGGACCAATTCAACTTCTCACCTGTAGACCGGCATGCCCCCTCAAGGTTGGTGGCGGTGTGGCGTCGCCCCCTTCATGCCAGGTACTTCCTGCACATGGGCGCCTCCCACGGCCACAGCTGGGCCAGAAACAGATTCCGTGGAGAGCCGCGGGGGGCTACGTTAATCCTCCGTGGTTGTTCGCCGTTTTACCGCAACACCGCAGCTCTCCTGGGACTCCCCTCTCCCCTCTCACCCCAGTACCCAGTATTGGGTGCTGCGGGCCGAGTGCTGGGTGCCCTGTCTGAAGCTCTGTCTGGCGTGCTCTGTCTGGCGTGGCGTGGCCGTGGGGAGTCAGGGGAGGCGAATCAGCCGCGAATGGTAGAGTAGTGGAGTTGATAGGATTTGCTCGTCTTGGCTCTGCTAACTCAGCTCAGCCCGTTTGCTGTGCTCCGCCGTGGAATAATGGTGATCTGGCGTTCTGGGATGTATTTTCCGTTAAATTCTTGTAAAGGCGTGGCCATTACAGCATAGCACAAAATCCATTGTCTACAGTCCCCTGTCATACCATAAAAGCTACGTATCTGGGAATCAGATACAGGTCAAGGTAACATTTAGATGGCTTTAACTCTTTTGGAAGACAAGTGTTGCTTACCTTCAGAAATCACATGGCCAAGGTATCTCACCCAGGGGAGGCAAAACTGCTTTTTTGAAGGCCTATGTCCCTTTTTTCCCACTCAGTAAGGAGCTATATCACATCTTTCTTCTAGAATAAGTCATGCCAGCAAGAAATCATCAAAATATTGAATCAGAGGGCGCTAGGTGGCGCACGTGCAAGACAGCCACACTGATGTGAAGCTCCTGCCGCCCGGTGTTAATAGCCTACAATTATCCTTCCATATGGTGCCATCTACGGTATTTGAGTGCGCCAATTGCAAGAACTAGCCTGACTGCAGCTACCTACGAAAAATCAGGAGCATGGGACACTGTTTTTGCTTGCTCTACACTATCATCGCCGGGCCCGGGAGGGGAAACAGTGCTGCGCATGAGCCGGGATCAGCTGTTGTGACCACTTTAGACCGAGGCTGACCTCGAGGCGCCTAGGCCGCAAGGGAAACATCGGAGGCTGAGGGAGACGTGGCGGCCTTGCTTCCCCCCCTCACGGACAATAAGAGCGACTGGCGGGGGCTGCGGCAGCTCTTATTGGTCATTAGGGTGCCTGTACGAGTAGCCGTTGCTGGTGATATCGGCGGTGGCGGACGGCAAATGGCGGAAAGCCTCCCGCGTGGAGAGCTCTTGAGATCTGGTGTCGGCGATAGGTGGTGGCGGCCCTTGGCGCTGTAAAGGAGCTAAACGGCGTGAGGGTGCGCTGCCGGCCTCTCTCACCCCCACTCTCACCCGTACTGGAGCAGTGTTGGGGCCCTGAGTGGTCAGACTGTATACCCCGCTCGCTGCACTGGAAAGGGGCTCGGTGTTCCGAGGTGAGGCGATGCGGCCCTGCGAGCTGCACGAAGCAAGCAGACCCTGGCGTACAACGGGAACTTATTTTCCATCTACCCGGATTTCACGCCCTTAGTTCAGGAAGAGCAGTGGAAATTTCTAGACGTCAAGACTCAATTGCGGAAGGCACAAATTGACTATGCGCTTTTATATCCTGTTCGGCTGAGGGTTACGCACCAGGGCAGACAGAGGTTCTTCACCAAACCGCAGCAGGTGGAAGATTTTCTTAAGCAAGTGAAGAAGATGCAACGATCAGAAGGGGGTGTAGTGGACTCTCAGCGATCCCTACTGGATGACGGGGATGGCAGCCCCCAATGAGACTATACTTGCGGTTTATGAATATTCTAACTGAGTGTTGGGACACGTGAGTTATTTACTTGTGGGCAGTGATGCATGAGAATCTTTGTGGTACCTACATGATGACCCATATTGTGCTACTAATAACTAGCTCACCGGGCACCCTCTGCCCAATGGGGCCTAGCGGATTCGACTGCGGTGTGCTCTGTGGACGGAGGGCTGCTGTGTTGCCACCTAGAGCTGTCCCCCATAGGGAAAGACCCCGGGATTGTCCACTACATGCTTACTGTGGGGACAATATTGTTACTTTTGTTGAGGGGGTGTTGGGGGAGGGATCGGGAGGGCATGCATTTCTGGCAAGTAGGGGTTGCTACAGTGGGGGTTTGGGGATACTAGGAGTATGTTTAGTTCCCTGTATGCCAAATTTTCAGAAACGAGTTAGCTTTTTTGGTATAGTGAGATTGATAGTCAATTTGGTAGTTGAACGTCCTGTGAGCGAATTGTTGGCAACGGACTCTGGGGAGGACGAGGTAACCTGCATTGGGGGAAGGCATGCACATTGATGACTGAGGTACATGAGTATGGCTAATCCCGAGGTAGGGAAATTAAAAATTCTTACGTGGATTGTCAGAGAATTGGGGGATGTGAGGAAAAAACAACACATCTTGGCTTATTTAGAGGCAGGCAACACACATTGCTATGTTGCAGTAAACACACTTCGCCCCACAACGTACCACTGCTTTTGCAAATAGATGGGCTGGGCACAGAATCTTCTCCTCTTACTCCACCTTTTCGAGAGGGACAGCAATACTCATAACAAAACAAGTGCCGTTTCACTTGACCGGGGCGTCCTGGGACGTGGAAGGCCGTTACTGCCTGGCATGGGGGAGGCTGGGATCTGTCTCTGTCACACTAGCCTGCTGCTATGGACCCAATATTGATGATCCCCATTTTTACACTACGCTTTGGGCCAAGATATTTGAAGTAGGATCCGATCATATTATTTGGGGTGGTGATTTTAATGTAACAGTTAACCCAGGCCTGAATAGATCACACCGGCCCCTCATCATCATACCAGAGCGTGCAAGACTCTAGGTGGTAAAATTACCGATTTTCAGTTGATAGATGCCTGGTGACACACCCATCCACTCGCATGGGAGGTACACACTACACGGCACAAGCTATGTCATGGGCTAGACTGGACTATTGGCTACTGTCCCGTGGGTTGGGCCCGACTATAGACCAAGTGCAACATCTGGCTAGGACATACTCGGACCATGCCCCGGTTAAACTAAACTGTTCTCATCTGACTTTAATGTGCCACGTGGCACTTGGCGGCTACACGCCCCTAGCCTGTTGAATACTGTATTTCAGGAAGAACTGCGAGATGAAATACAAGATTTCTTCTCGCTCAACAAAGGTTCAGTGAATAGTGTAGAAACCATTTGGGAGGCATTCAAGGTTACTCTCTGCAGTTTCTGTATTGCTAAAGCGTCGGGAGTGCTTAAGGACATCACCAACCAGATACGTAAGTTGGAGACAGAACTTAAATTGCTGGATACTGATCTGGCAACGGCACTGACCAATGCTACCCAAGTCTAGTTCAGAGAGACACTTACAGAATACATGGACGCAGCCCAGAGAGAAACAAGATTCCGAGGCAAACACTGGGTGGCGCAAAGCTACGGTGAAGGGGAGCGACCGGGTAAAATGCTGGCGCACATGGTCAGGATCTCTAGATATGCGAATTTAATACTGGAGATAGAGGATTTGGAGGGGCAATATATTGTGACACAGCAAATATACTAAATGCCTTTACACAGCAATATCAATGCTTATACACAAGCCAAAGGGTGGGCGAATTAGATTTAGAGGAATATCTGGGGGATGTGGCCCTGGGATTGCTCAGTGTTGTACAGCAAACTTTTTTAAGTGC
The DNA here is from genome assembly GCF_964261635.1 of Lissotriton helveticus. Classification (NCBI taxonomy): domain Eukaryota; kingdom Metazoa; phylum Chordata; class Amphibia; order Caudata; family Salamandridae; genus Lissotriton; species Lissotriton helveticus. Next base: position 1,803,148,396 of record NC_136067.1, on the reverse strand, counting down.
CCCGTTTGAGCTGGACGAGGTCAGAGAAGCCATCATGGGGCTGCAATCAGGGAAGGCCACGGCAACAGATGGAATCCCGATAGATTTTTACAAAACAATATATTGACTTCATGGCCCCCATTCTAAGAGAGGTGTATGAGGAGTCTCTAGAAGTTGGTCTCCTCCCTGCATCTATGCGAGAAGCTTTGATTATTTCATTGTTAAAGCCAAGGAAACTGCCCCAGCACTGCGATTCCTATAGGCCCCTCTCCCTCCTAAATTGCGACGCCAAGATCTTAGCTAAGTTGGTCGCCACCCGGCTGAGCCTGCTAATGGAAAACCTGATCCTTCTTGATCAGTCGGGCTTTGTGCCTGGAAGAGCTACGTCCCACAACCTAAGGACGTTTTTACCATTCTTAATAATGTATCACCAGAACTGCCTATGGCTGCTATTTTTTTAGATGCCACTAAGACTTTTGATTCCATTGAATGGGATTTCATATTTGGAGTGCTGTTGAGAATGGGGTTCCCCCCTCTCTTCCTTTCATGGATCCGGCTATTATATCAGATGCCTGTGGCCAAAGTGTCAGTTAATAGAAGAACATCTCAGGCGTTTCCTATCACTCGGGGTACTCGACAGGGGTGCCCTCTCTCCCCCCTGCTTTTTGGGTCTCGGCTAGAAGCGCGCGAAGAACCATAGTCGTCGGCTCAGCCGACAAGACCCGACAAGGAGTGGAGACAAGAGCTGGCCACACGCGTGCATTGTCTACGGCGGAGGCGGATTCCGACCTGCGCCTTGGGATTGGGTCGCGCGCGTGAGCTTGTAACATAGACAGCTGACGCGCGCGACCCAACCATGAGGCGCGCGTCGGAATGTCGGGCAGGCACGGAGCTCACAGGCGCAGGGCGCAGGGGTTCACAGGGAGGACAGAGGGATCCCGGCAGACTCGTTATCTTCCCCCAGCTCTATTTTTTTCACGGCGGGCTGCGACATTAATCACCCCTGCGAGTGACTTGAGAATACTAACGTGCTTGGTGAAGTATTTGGGAAAACTTCGTATGGTTTTAATAAAAGTGGTACGAAGTGTTTCTCATCTGGCTTGTGTGCGTGCCTTGACCTGCGCGCGCGCCTCAGGCACGGACTCACAATGTAGCATGAAAAACGTGTGGATGACGTGAGGTGGGGTGGGGTAAAAACAATAGGTGATCGGAAAAAGCCCTATTTGCGTGAAATTGTTGGTGAGTAAAATACTTTAAAACGATTAGTCTTCGAGGTCATCACCTTAGGCACAGGGCTGATGCAGTTATTCACACAGCTCTGATGATGCACCTCAGGCAGGGGCTCGCAGCTGTTATTATTATTCACACAGCTCTGATGATGCACCTCAGGCACAGGGCTGATGCAGTTATTATTCACACAGCTCTGATGATGCACCTCAGGCAGGGTGTCACAGCTGTTATTATTCACACAGCTCTGATGATGCACCTCAGGCACGGGGCTGACGCAGTTACTATTCACACAGCTCTGATGATGCACCTCAGGCACGGGCTGACGCAGTTATTATTCACATAGCTCTGATGATGCATCTCAGGCAGGGGCTCACAGCTGTTATTATTCACACAGCTCTGATGATGCACCTCAGGCACGGGGTTGACGCAGTTAATATTCACACAGCTCTGATGATGCACCTCAGGCACGGGCTGACGCAGTTATTATTCACACAGCTCTGATGATGCACCTCAGACAGGTGCTCACAGCTGTTATTATTCACACAACTCTGATGATGAACCTCAGGTACGGGGCTAACGCAGTTATTATTCACACAGCTCTGATGATGCACCTCAGGTACGGGCTCACAGCTGTTATTATTCACACAGCTCTGATGATGCACCTCAGGGACGGGCTCACAGCTGGTATTATTCACACCGCTCTGATGATGCCCCTCAGGCACGGGCTCACAGCTGGTATTATTCACACAGCTCTGATGCGCTCTCTAATACTCTTTACTAATAACTCTCTCCTACTCACTATCAACTTCTCACTCTACTACTTACTCTGTGTGTGGGTGCTAATGCAATAGGTCTCGCATATGCAAGCGATGAACCTATTGGCAATGTAAATGACAATGCTATTTATTTATGATTTATAAAAAAAAGAAAATAAAATCATGAGCAATGCCAATAGCTCTACCTTTAATTCTGCCGAGACCATTGCATTGTAAATGCTTGTTGCAATAGCAGTCGAACCTCTTGCAGCAAAACTAAGGCAAAGCCACAATGACAAGGCCCTGCAGTGTAACATGCGGCAGGTGCTCGTGTCTCTCTATGCGGATGTTATCACGCTCTACATCCGGAATCCGCAACACAATCTGAATCCGATCCTGCAGGAGTTTATTATATTTGGGAAACTGTCGGGAATCCAAATAAACTGGGGGAAATCTTGTATTTTTCTGCGGACGGAGTCTACAATTCGGTTCCCGCTGGATTACCCCCTGGAGTGGTGCGAGGACGAACTGCGCTACTTAGGGATACAGCTCACCAGGGACAGGGAGGAACTTATGCGTTTGAATTATGGCACTGTAATGACCCGAATAGCAGACAATGTGACCCGTTGAATTGCGTTGCCCTTGTCTATGGCAGGCCGGACCTCATTGTTTAAAATGGTGATTTTATCACAACTACTTTATCTGTTTTTAAATATTGCCTATTACCCTGGGATATTTTTTTTCAAGACGCTCAGGTCGGAAATGACGTGCCTAGTCTGGGGAGGGAAACAGCCGAGGTTACAATGGGACATCCTCACCAGATCATATGCCCAGGGAGGGTTCAGAATTCCAAACTTCGAACTATACTGCATCAGCGCACAGGCACATTATGCATGATTCTGGGTTAAACAGCCGAGGTATATGCCACACGTTGCGGCGGAGCATTGGCTTGCACACCCCCTTCCCTTGGATAGAGTGATTCATGAACCACCCAGCCCTAGGGAACAAATGCAGACCACTGTTACATGCACGGTGATGGCGTGGCATCGTATAGGGCGCATACTACAATCACCCCTACTATATTCCTCATTGCTGCCACTTACATACCACCCGCGTATGCCCCTTCTCCAGGAGACACTGTTCCACGATTTAAGGAAGCTCACCTATATTCACACATGGGGGGACCTATATTGCGAAGGACTGTTCCGCTCGGTAGAACAGATATTTCATAGACTGGGACAATCCCCTCTTGATGTCTTTTTGTATCTCAGACTTAGGCAGGGTATCAAATCTCTCACCCCAAACTTCCCTGAGGAACCACGGAAGCTAACCACACTACAATTGTTACTCAAGAGTAGGACGGCTAGGCGGCTTGTCTCCCTGTTATATAGGACATTCCACACACGGAGGGAGTTGCCGGCTGCCCCTGCTAGCGCATCATGGGAGGAGGACCTGGGTGTTGAAATGACAGACGACCAGTGGGAATATTGTTGCCTACAAACAGAGAGAGTGTCGTCCAGTAGTAGACTCCGTATCATACATTATACATTTCTACATAGGCTATATTATACACCTGCTAGGCTACATAGATATAACTTGCGGGACTCAGATAGATGTGACAGATGCAAAGCACCAGGGGCGGATTTTATACATTTAGTCTGGGCCTGCCCAGGAGTGGAAGAATATTGGGCACAGGTGTTTGAAGCGTTGTCATTAATGACAAACATGCGCTTGGAACCCACGCCATTGATGGCCGTGCTGGGCTATGTTCAACCGGTGCAGGCAGTGCACTGCAAGTATGTGGCACTTGCTCTGCTCATTGCTAAGAGGCGGATACCTTGCGGATGGGGCTCGGGGCGGGAGCCCAAATTTAAGGACTGGATTACTGATCTGGTGCAATGCCAGGAGCGCCTTACTAAATACGCTGAGCTGCTATCTAGTGCTTCACGGCCTAGGGACATCTACTAGAACACACACGGGTAGAAGGGACAGAAAACATGGAGACTACCATACACTGACGATGCAGAGACGCACACACTGAGTGAGGGGTGTCCTCCCTGAGTAAGAAGGAAAAGTGGAGTGCAACATAATATGGAGATTAGTGGTGTAGTCTATGTGACGCTCACCTCTTGGTAGTGATACTGGAACTTAATATAAGAAAAGCTGATAGTAACTGCTCCATTCAATGTGCTGCAATTCACCGATTAGGAACATTTAGTGACGCTTATACAAGTGATATCTTCCCCTACCCTTTGATAAAAAGAAGTTGGATAATGTTATTCTGTGCTATGTAAAATGGACGTACTTGTAGCAAATACCTTATATATAGGATTGATGTTAGCATGCTATATATGACTGTAATGAAAAGATGGCTACTATTTTGTTTGTTTGGAAAAACAATAAACAGAAATTTAAAAAAAATATATTAAATCAGAGTATACCCCGTGGTGTAAGACCGTCATGTCCAATTCCTCCTTTAGGGCTTGGGAAAAGATTGAGGATGGCTCTATAAATCCTTGTGGAAAATGTGTCTACGAAAGCCAAGACTCTCTCAATGTGATCAAGAAGAAGTCCTGACTCACTTCATGAGCGAAAACAGGAAAGAAGGAAGAACAAAGAGCAACTACAGTCAACTAGCTAGCACTGGCTTGGATGCAGGAAAGAATGTCAGCAAGGTAGGGAAGCTCTGAATAACTACATTATTAATGGCCCCAAGGTCGTGCTTGAACATGTATACCCGTTGAGCTTCCCCACCTTGCGTGCTGGGAGAATTAGGGTGTTGCAGCTACTGAAAAAAAGTACCTTGGTTTAACAGATCTACTGTTACATGGCGGATGCCTTTTACTGCCTCAGGTTTTAGTTGGTACTGAGATATCATGGATAGTTTCTTCTGCAAGAAACTTTTACCTTTACAAGCTCCATCAAGGAGATGAACTCCACATTGTTGGCCCCTATGGTCCTTAATGTGGGCGGTACCTGTGAAAGCAATTCAGTTAAATCTGGAGAGATAACAATAGGGCACGCTTTTTCACTATAAGTATCGTACTCTCTTGTTTCCGATGTATATTTACAAATTCTCCATCTGTTGTACAGAACACTATGCAGTTCAATTTACAGGGGATATCCCTGCCAACCAGGTTAATCGAAGAAGTGAGGCTGAGCAACGAGGAATGTTTGCCACTAATAGGCTATACAGAAATAGACACAAGATCTGTAATATGGTGGGTAACTTGTTGATTTGCAATACCATCTGCATTTATGGACAATCCTGAGAGAGGCAAAGAAAGGAATTCAGACATTTGGAGGGCAGAGTGACATGTGTCTGTAGCAATGGGGCAAGTGGTGCTTTTACCATTGATGATGCAATCTATATAACGGTTCCTTTGACCTTTGTTTTTCAAAGTATTAATTTCACAGTATGAACATATCGGGCTGTCCTAAAACTCAGAGGGTTTGGAACAATTTGGATGTACCCTTGATTGTTCCAGAGGTGCCTGCTCACCAGAAGTGGTGTTAGGACAATCTCGCTACCAGTGCTTCAGTTGACTGCATCCAAAACAAGAACCCCTCAACCCTCGACCCTCCCTCTGAAACTTCTGTTTCCTCTTTCCATTTCTCCCACCTCCCTGAGCTCCTCAGTTCCGCCCTTTGTGGTGTTCCTCACCCTGCCCATTTAATCACGTTTTAAAAGTTATTCAATTTCAATTACATCAACTTACTTTCCATTTCATTCATTTTCTCATTTGGCTCAACACAGTGGTTTGTGCTGGTCACTAACTCTGCTATCTTCTTAGTTTACATATGGTGGTTAATAGGTTCTTAATATTCAATAAAAAACATGCAAAGAAGCAGCAGCAACAGTTTCCTGACCCATCTCTCTCAGACAGGCTGTACCTGAGTACTTTTCAAAACACATCCTTGAGCCTGTCCAGACAATCACCTGGTTGCTTGCTCTTGTTTTGCTTGCAATTAGAAATTTTAGTTCAGTTCTTTTTCACTGGGCGTACCTCTGGCGTTGCATTCAACAAAGCATCCTTTGCTGGAACGAACTCTCCGTCACTTCAATGGTATACCTGGAATCACTTCCAGGGTCTACATGGTTTGGCCATAGTGCTTTCTCCAATAATCTCTCTCCACCTCACTTGGCACTATTAATGTTTTAAAATGCTCATTAAATAGTTAAATCTGTCTCTTTCACTTTTCTTCATTTGAGTGCCGGCGTCAGTCCAGGCTGGCAATCTCCCCAGCAGGTCCGCATGAAAGTGCTGCTCCTGAGCCTTTCTCTCTGCCTTCAGGGTTCCCGCCGGCAGCCCATGCTCTTGCTGCACCGGTATTCACTCGCAGTGCCCTCGTGACCTCCTCAGCGTTTTTCCAGTCTCTTTAATTGCTGATTTCTGCTGTATTCCCTTTGTTGTGCTTTTTACTGTTTTCCATTGCCATTTAGCATTTTGTGTGCCTTTGTTTCCCGCTACTGCTGCCCCGCAGCCCCTCCCACCGTCACAGCCCCCGCTCCCTACCTGCAGTACCGCCCCGTCCCCTACTTAATGGCGGCAGCTGAGGGGGAGCGCATGTGACCTCCTAGACCTCGGTCCAGGCCGGCACTCTCCCCAGCAGCTCTGCATGAAAGCGCTGCTCCTGAGCCCTCCTCTCTGCCTTCAGGGCTTGCGCTGGCCCTTGCTCTTGCTGCACCCGTATTCACTCGCTGTGCCCTCGTGACCTCCTCAGCATTTTTCCAGTCTCCTTAATTGCTGATTTCTGCCGTATTCCCTCTGTTGTGATTTTTACTGTTTTCCATTGCCTTTTAGTATTTTGTGCGCCCTTTTTTTCTGACGCTGCTGCCCCGCGGCCCCTCCCACCATCACAGCCCCAGCCTCCCTACCTGCAGTGCCGCCCCCTCTCCTACTTATTGGCAGCCACCGTGCGATCGCGCCACTGGCGCGCCGATGGCGTGCCTAAGGCAAGTCCATTTTCACCCGTCCGCGACCCGACTGTGACCAGTGCCAGGAACCCTGGCTCTCCGAGGCCACTCCGCTATGAACCCACCAGCCTCCAGGCACTCAATCCCGGAAGACACACCAACTATGTAAGATCCGTGCTGAACAGCACCCATGGACAGTTCTCTTGCAGAACCTGCCACAGATCCTTCAAAATCGACAACACCCCCACTACTGCTGAAGGCCCGCCTGACGCACACACCACAAATCCCCTGACATGCATCCTCCTCAACGTGCGCTCCCTACACCGATACGCCGTAGAGATCTGGGACCTGATCGACACACTCTCGCCCGGCGTCACCTTCTTCACAGATATCTGGACCAACGCCACCTCCGGACCCGACATCGCTACTGCCATCCCGGATGGCTACAAGATCCAGAGAAAGGACCGCTCCATCACACACAAGTCCCCCCTCCGACTCTCCACATCGAGCACAAGCGACCCCCCACTCAAACACCGAACACCTCAACTTCCAGATCCATACCAGCCCCAGGATCACACTACGAGGCACCCTCATCTACAGACCTCCAGGACGTCGCACCCAGGCCGCAACCACCATCGCCGAGCTCGCTGCACCCCATGCAATCACCTCCATGGACTATATCCTACTCGGGACCTGAACTTCCACCTTAACAAACGGCAATAACCCCAACTCCATAACTCTCCTCTACAACCTCGCCAACCTCGGGCTGCAGCACCTGGTCAACACGCCCACCCACTGAGCTGGACACACCCTTGACCCAATCTTCGTGGGTGGAACAAACACCTGTTTCAACCACAGCACCCAGCCCCTCTGGATGGACCACCACTGCATCCACTTCACCTTCAACACCACCACTGCACCCAAACACACCCGCGACCGCCACGAAGGAGCTGGAGCAAGGTCACAGATGAACTCCTCATCACCATCCTCCTCCAAAACCCCCCCAGCTCCACGACCGACACCAACTCCACAGCCACAGATTTTTACCGCTGGATCTCCTGCTTCGCCGACAAACTTGCACCCCTCCGCCACCCCGCCAAATAACGCCCTCTGAAGGCCGCCTGGTTTACCACAGAACTACATGAAGCAAGAAGCCCTTGCAGACGCCTAGAGAAACCTGGCAAAAAACCAGAAAACCACGGAAACATGGAACAACCACAAGAGCGCCCTGAAGGCATACCACCAGTGCATAAGAGAAACCAAACGGACCTTCATAAAAGACAAAGTCCAGATCAATGCGACCAATGCCAAGGAACTGTTCAACATCATAAAGCAGTTCACTAAACTCCCCAGCGAAGCCGCGGACGTCACACCTTCCTAGGAACTTTTCAATAAGCTCAGCTCATATTTCCATCTGAAGATAAAGGCCCTCTAAGACCTGAAAAACTACCGGCCCATCTCTCTCCTCCCTTTCATGGCCAAAGTCACAGAGGGACTCGTGAACGCCCTGCTGACCATCTTCATCGAAGAGCACTCAATGCCAGACGCATCCCAGTCTGGATTCCCCAGAAACCACAGCACCAGGACTGCCCTCCTCGCTGCCACTGATGACATCTGCACGCTACTCGACCGGGGTCACACCATGGCCCTCATCCTCCTAGATCTCTCCGCAGCCTTCAACACCGTGCCTCACCACACTCTCGCAGCCAGATTTCACCACCCGGGGATAAAAGGAATCGCCCTCGACTGGATCCGATCCTTTCTCGCTGGCAGAACCCAAAGGATCAGACTCCCTCCCTTCATCTCCAAACCCACCAACATCAACTGCGGAGTACCCCAGGGATCATCGCTCAGCCCCACGCTCTTCAACATTTACATGGACCTCCTTGCCGCCATTGTAAGACAGCATGGGCTCAGCATTGTATCCTACGCCAATCACACCCAGCTCATCCTCTTCCTCACGAACAAATCCCGAAGACACCAGACTCTGCTTCTTGGAAGGAATGAATAACGTGGTAGAATGGATGAAAGAGAGCTGCTTGAAGCTCAACCCAGAGAAGACCGAGCTACTCATCCTCGGACCCTGAACCTCCACCTGGGACAACACCTGGTTGCCCTCTGCCCTTGGGAATCCTCCCACTCTCACAGACCACGCTCGAAACCTCTGCATCATCCTCGACTCCTCCCTCTCCATTTACCGCCAGATCAACGCCGTCGCTTCCACCAGTTTCAACTGCCTGTGTATCCTCCGCAAGCCCTTCAAATGGATCCTCTCTGACTGCAGAAAAACCATCACCCACACGCTCATAACCAGCAGATTAGACTTCGGCAATGCCCTATACACCAGAATCAACAGAACCCTACTACGCAGACTCCAGACCATCCAGACCGCCGCTGCCAGACTCGTCCTCGGGACCCAGTGACAGGAACACCTGACCAACACTTGCGAGACCTCCACTGGCTCTCCGTCGAGAAGAGGGTCACCTTCAAGCTTTTCACCCATGCCTACAAATCCCTCAACAACATCAGACTCAAATACCTCAACAAGAAAGTATCCTTCCACGTACACAAGAGGAACCTCCACCCCGCTGACCTCGCCCTGGCAGAGGTCCCCCCGCATCTGCAGAAGCAGAACAAGTGCGAGAGCCTTCTCCTACATCGCAGCCAAGAACTGGAACGAGCTCCCCATGAACATCAGATGCTCCCCAACCCTGCACACCTTCAGGAAGGACCTAAAGACCTGGCTCTTCAACTGATCCTTAGCCACGACTGATCCCAAGCTCCCCCCAACTCCTAGTGCCTTGAGACCCTCACGGGTGAGTAGGGCACTTTACAAACACCTTGATTGATTGATTGATTGATTCCTTCTCCAACCCTGCATCTATTTCTCACATCTCCTCCATCACACTGCTAAGCGTGATGTCTAAAGATAAGATAGGAGCATTTCTCTGTTCATTAATACAAGACACTAAAATGCATCCCCTATTGAATCACAGGCAATACAACATCAACCAACCAGAAACTCCCCTACAGTTCAGTACACTTATCATTTGATAATGCACTTCGCTGTCCCTTAATTTGTGTAGTGCCAGAGGAACTCCTATGTATTGGGACCACATGATGACCTTTGACTACCATTACTTTAATTGACTTTAGATGTTTTCTTGAATGCACAACATCATTTTAACTGCATGTGCCCTTTTCCTTGAAGATTTCTTTTGTGTGTCCTTGTTGTAGAGGATGTGTTCTCGCTTCTTACAGCCTTGCCAGGAACAGAACGTGTGGGATGTGCATTTGAAAGCATGAGAGAGAGGTGCGGAATATACTTCTTGGTCTTGGAATGTAGTGTTATATGCAGTGGTGCCCAAATGAGCATTGTGTTGTACGTTGGGGGTTTAAGTGTGTAGTACTACAGGCAATGGTGCACAAATGTGCATTGTGTTGTACACTGGGAAGTATTATGAAGTTCTTACTATTGGCTTTGACATGCTCTCATCTTGAATTCTGACTCTATCTAGCTTGCGTTTTGCACACATGGGAGGTCCCCAGATCACCCAAGTTGTTTAGATTATTCATGCTCAAGGTTGTTTTCGGTACTTTTGGAGACTTTCGTAAGCTTCGCTGAGATAATGTGTAGAATGCGTGTTTGGTACCTTTCAGAGCTGAGATTGTGGTTGCCAGAGGAATGTGTGGAATGTACAGCTCTGCCTCAGAGTTAAAATACAGGGGCCTGGCCACCTTCTGTCTTGACCTTGACACAAACCAGTATGGTGAGCTCAGTTTTTCATAACAGAAGAAAGGGGGCAAGGTTTCTAGAACCTTCTCTTCAGGTTGAGTAAAAGGTTTAAAAGGTGTGAATTCTTGGCGCCCAGACGGGAGCTCGCTTGTGGAGCAGAAGTGTTGCCACAGGGAACTTGTTTTTTTGGGTCCCAATTGAAGCTTCCCGTCTGACTGTCAATGGCTCCACCAGCCGAGTTGGCAAGAATGCAGGGAGAAAGCAATCAGTGATGCGTTTTCTTTTGATTACTAACATTGTGATGGTGTTTTCATTGTGATGTGTGAGTGTGTCTGTATGCACATTAAAGTCTCCAGTGGTTATAATCATTCCTGATGTATTTAGTGTATATATCCTTCTGATTTCTTGCAGTGGAATTCTAGTATTATTATCAATATTATCTGCTTGTATTTTATTCCATGCATTTATCAGTTGCATTTGCTTACTTATAAGTGTGTTATTATTGCTTGCACATACATATATATATTTGTAGAACATATCAATGCCAATACATTGAATATGGAATTTACTGCTTGTGTAGATACAAAGACCATCAATGTTTTGGATGTGCAAATATATGTGAATAACAACCAATTAGAGTCTAGACTACACCGAAAAAGTGCAACAGGTATTTTCCTTCTTGCATGCATCCAGCTTCCATCCCGAACACTTAATAAGTAGCATTCCTTATGGGGAATTTTTGAGACTACGTAAAATCTCTAGTTCGGAAATTGATTTGCACACCAGCCAACAAGAAGCTGCAACTAGATTCCATAAACGAGGATATGATGCTAGCATCCTTAAACAGGCCATCAATAAAGCGAATGAGAGAACCAGGGAAACCATTCTATTTCAAACTCCCAGTGATATTGACAGCAAACCAGAAAATGTGCCTTTGGGCCGTAATGAAGTTAATAACATCAGGCTTATCACCACGTTTAGCCAACAGAAAAGGAGGATTAGATCCATTGTTAATACACAATGGCCCGTGATGTCACTTTTGGCCACTGCCTTCCTGAGAAACCCACTTTGACTTTTCGGTGAGCCCCCTCCATGAGAAGTGCACTGGTAACTAGTAGCCCTGAAATAGTTAGTAAGACCAATTGGCTGTCCCCTAAAAATGTTTTCTTTAAATGTAGTTCCTGTAGGGCATGTCATTTTGTAGGCAATACTTCTAACTATATGGCAGTGTTAAAGTTCGAAACCAATTAATCTAAAGGGACACAATAACTGTAGAAGAGATCTTGCAGTTTATGTTCTAGGGTGTACTTGCGGCCTACATTATGTAGGTAGTATGAAGCTGCAAGTACATATAAGAATTTTACAACATCTTAGGGCTATAGTAAACTCGGACCCAACATACCCAGTAGCACATCATTTCAAACTTGTGCAAAAAAACAATTTAAATAATCTGACATATGTTGTTATAGGTGCAGTACCAGGCGAGGTGGCAATAGAGAATTTTTTTTATGGCAGTTGGAGTCCAGGTTTATTTTGGATCTTGATTCCAAAATACCTAATGGGCTGAACACTAGTGAAGACCTCCACAACTTTTTATAACTAGCCATCACCACTTTTGAGTAATATTAGCTTTACAACAGCACTATTATAGCTATAATTTGTAACATCATGTTCCCCATATATTGATATGAGATGGACCCACTCCCACTAAAACTGTATTAATATAGTGGTTTTTGCAATAGAAGAATATGCTTTGAAATGTGCATAACTAATTTGTCTAGATAACATTTAGAATTGAACATAGCAGCTGCTAATTGATTCTCTTGTTTTCAGCAATTTATCACACTAAGCACTTTTTTAGGCACTATGAACTTTATACATTTAGCACTTTGGCAAGCACTCTCCTGAGAGGTGACAACTTTGGACACAATTGATGTACCATGTATCGCTAATTGCCAGGCATTCTCTTACTGCTATATTTTGTCATGATATATCCTGTGTGAGTCTGAGTTTTTTAACACACATTTATTAATAATATCATAATGATGTTTCATGATAATTTATTAATATGTATTGATGTGTGAATTTTATCATTCATAAGAATGAATTTCAGTATTTTGTGATCAATGAGCAGAGATGGGCATTTATACAAACGCTCTGGCAGTCGGTCTTTTACATGAGGCAGTAATATGCTGTTACGATAGTCTGTGGTCGGTTGCTATCAAATAATATTGGTTTGCTTAGGTTTTAAATAAGGGTGTAATGCTGCAACGTGGCTATGTGATCAAGGCTATCTTGGTTGAAATGCGTCATGGACATTTGTGAGCAGTAGCAGGAGTAAATTATTTGCACGTTGATGTCTGGAGTCCGTGCCCGCTTCTTTTGAAGTTTCGCATGTGGGGATTGCTTTTGTGTGTGTGTGTGTATGTGTGTATATATATTTATATATATTCCAAAATAAATAGTTCAATAACCACGCTCTCAGAAATCAAAATGTCTCGCACTGGATCAGGTCCAAGGGTGTTTATTGCACCTACAACATGTTTCGGCTTTGGCAAGCCTTGATCACGTAGGTGAGCCCATGTGCACAACGTGTAAATAAAGTTTGCAAGCACGTGAATGACATAGAGAAAGGACAAGGAATCATCTGTCATAGTGGCCGCCATCTTAGCATGGTAAATTACATTCATTTACAATTGTAATCAGCAAATGATATGCTTCATTCATGATCAAACCAAGCCACACGGGCAACGTATATACACCAAAATTGAAAATGCCTGCTTGGTCAAATGCTCATGTCATAACACACAAATAACTCATAATTCCAGTGATATAGACCCACTCTGCAGTAGGTATGACGTCTTGATTTGTGTAACAACTCGGAATTACAGCAGAGCATTGCATTTGCCGAGTATGTTAAACCCTGTGGCGGTTATAAAAACGTTATAGCTGTAAAATACATGCATGTCGAAAAGTCAAATAAGGATCGCAGAGAGTGCAGTAGCCAGGTCAAAATCCCAGAAATGATAAACTGCAAGTGATACCTGTTGGTAAAGGTCACTGTTGATGATGATCATGCACAGAACAGTCACTAGGTCAAATATCATAATAAATTGCTGCAGGCGATACCTGTTCTTGCTTGTCTGACCCAAATATTCTCTCAATGTCAGAGTGCCTGTCAGAAAAACCCAGGCGGGTGTGCTCAGTGAAGTGACTATACTGGTGAGAAGACGTGAATGGCCGTGAAAATAAGTGCAGTGTCGAGGCCCCGTTTTTTCTCACCGTGCTCCTGTTGAAAATGCATAAACAAAATAATATTAGAATTAAAACCACTGTATAGTACTCACAAAAGCAATAAACTGTACTTAGCAAGGAGGGACAAAGAAGGGGGAGAAATACTTTAGGGAGAAGAGACCCTTCAGTTGTCTTTGAAGTGAATTGCCAACTCTTCATCCTGATTCAGCCCCCCAGGATCCTTCGTCAGGAAATTGATGATGTATTTGGATTCTTTCTGTCTAAGTCTGAGAACCCTATTCCCACCCCTGGGATTTCTCTCAATCTGCTCTAGAATAAAGAAACTAAGCTGGGAAGGGTCAGAGTAGTGTTTATCCCGAAAATGTCTGGCCACTGGGTATTTTTCATTATTGTGGGCTATAGCTCGATAGTGTTCCAGTACCCGTTTTTTGGCATGTCCTGTGGTGCTGCCAATATACCAGGAACCACAGGGACATGCAATCACATACACGACATGGGTGGTACTACATGTAAGAAATTGGTTGATTTCCTTCTTGACCCCATTGTGCTCAACTGTTCTTAAGTGAGTGCTATTGCGGCAAGCTTTACAGTGCCCGCAAGGGAAAAAGCCCTTGAGGCCTAAACCTTGATTGGAGGGATAGCTGGTAATGTCACTCCATACAACCAGGTCCCCAATGTTTCTGCCCTTGCGGTATGTGATGCTCGGTCTCAATTGCATATCGTCCACTATGACATTGTCATATTTGAGGATATCCCAGTTTTTTCTCAAGATCTTGTGTATCTGTTGCGACTCATTGTTGAATGTTAAAATGAGTCGTGTGTTTTCCTGGTCATTACTACTGTCGTCTACGTTCTTATCTTCAAGAGTTGTGCTTCTAGGTATAGCGTCTGCTCTTTGTTTCGCCTTTTTCAACACCCATGCCGGATAACCTCGATTTTTGAAACGTTCCAGCATCTGACTACTTTCACGTTGGTAACCGGTGTCGGTGTTACAATTTCTCCTAGCCCTCAGCAGCTCACCGAATGGAATGCTCCATTTGAGTGTTTCAGGGTGGCTACTGAGGGCATGGAGAACACTGTTACCAGCCGCTGCTTTCCTAAAGAGAGATGTCTCTATCTTATTGTCCTTGATGTCAATCCTGACATCAAGGTATTCTGCTGTTGTTTTGCTGATGTTACTGGAGAGAAAGATGTTATTGGTATTAGTATTCAGAAGATCAATAAAGCGCCTTGCTATCTCTTCTGAACCTCTACATCCACGAACAAATCATCTATGCAGCGCCACCAGGTGGCAATGTGGCCTACATACTCTGACAATGTTGGGTCCATGAAGATTTTTTGCTCCCAGTACCCCATGAAGAGGTTCGCGAAACTGGGAGCAAAACATTAACCCATCACAGTCCCAGTTTGTTGTTTATAGAGGGTGCCGTCAAACAGAAAAAAGTTATTTAGAAGGCAGAATTCCACCATCTCTAACAGCATCTTACTGTGTTCTCTAAAGCGAAGTGGACGAGCGTCCAAGAAGTGCTCACACGCTTCAAGGCCCTGACAATGGTCTATGATGGTATAT
Organism: Lissotriton helveticus; assembly: GCF_964261635.1. Classification (NCBI taxonomy): domain Eukaryota; kingdom Metazoa; phylum Chordata; class Amphibia; order Caudata; family Salamandridae; genus Lissotriton; species Lissotriton helveticus. The sequence continues at coordinate 1,803,132,953 of NC_136067.1, read as the reverse complement.
AATGCTTGTACATCCATGGTAATGAGATAACAATCATCATCCCAGTGAGGATCTTGTAATTTAGTGAGGAAATCTTTGGTGTCCTTGATGTAACTGGGCAAGCTGCTGACCCAGTCACGTAAGTAGTGGTCCACATACTTGGACACATGCTCAGAGACACTCCCTCTGGAAGACACGATGGGTCTGCAAGGTGGGTTGTCTTTGCTCTTATGTAGTTTGGGTAGGAGATATAGTACCGGCAAAACAGGATGGTTGTTTTTCAGGTACCTATATTCCTCCCATTCAAGGATACCCTTGTCCTTCAACATGGTGAGTCTATCCCATAATTTGGTGATGCTGTAATTATACATCTCGTATGTGGTTTTGATGTAAAATTTCGGGTCACATACATGTCCCAGTCTAATATCACGATATTGCCTCCCTTATCTGCAGGCTGGATGACCTCACCGTCATCTTCAATAAGGGATTTGAGGGAATTTCTTTGCATCAACGTGAGATTATTGACATTGCAGGTGTATTTTCTTTTCTTGGGTCTATATTTACAAAAATCCTTGCTCATGCATTCCAAAACCCCTCCTCCCTATGAAAGAGTGGAGGCCACACGGGGGACGTTCAGGTAACACTTTAATCGAGTAAAAACGGCATGATACATTTCGGCCTACACTGGCCTTCTTCCGATGCCTTAATGTTCAGGCGGCTTTTAAAACACCAAAATATACAAGTCCTGCCACTTCCCCATTGGTGGGAATCTGCTCCACCTCCTTTCCTCATACTTGCTCTCTAAACCGCAATTTGTAGAAACTGCAGGTCCCAGGATGTACCTGTAGTCCAGGTAGGTGCTGCATGGGGTATTTCTGTCCACAGTGGAATGGTGGGTGCAGGACAACCAACGGTGTGTCAAATTCCTATTTCCTGTGGATGATTGTCTCGCCGTGTCTCCTTACGTCCCCAAACACTGCTGCAGCCCCGTGCTCCAGGTCACGATGCTGCCAGAGGCAGGAGTGTAAAATACATCCCGCCCTACATATAGCTGCCTCCCAATGCTCCTGGATTTAGAGGCGGGCCACGGACTTCCTGATACCTCGGACACACACAAATCTGCCGGAGCAGCTGCCAGTAATGTCCGTGGCCAAACTTGCACAGCGGGGGCCTCCAAATCAATTTGCTGGCAAACGTGAAAATATCCAAAACACCTCCTCCCTAGGGAAGAGAGGCGGCCACACGGGGGACGTTCAGGAAACACTTCGAGTAAAAACCGCATGATGTATTTCGGCCTACACTGGCTTACTTCCGATGCCTTAATGTTCAGGTGGCTTTTAAAACACCAAAATATACAAGTCCTGCCACTTCCCCATTGGTGGGGATCCGCTCCGGCCCCTTTCCACATACTCGCTCACCAAACCGCAATTTATAGAAACTGCAGGTCTACACAGGCCTTCTTCCAATGCCTATATATTTTGTTTTCATTAGATATCTGGGAAATCCTTTTGTTAGAGAGTGTTACACAAATAAAAACAGTCTTTTGATGTGCCACATTTTATGAGTGTAATCCCGTTCTTCGTGTTTTTTCATCGCTTTGCCTTTCATCGCAAGTGTCTTGTGTGTGCCTCCATGTTGGGGTGCAGTACTTTCTATTATTTGGGCGGGTGAAGCAATACAAAGGTGGTATGGTGTGCAGTAAAATTGCTACTATGTAATACAGAACAATACTACCGCTGCACAGAAACAGCGACCAACACGGCTACCTACAGACAGTGGAACAACTCAAACTGCACTCACATTTCACCACCGCCTCACATTCACAGTCAAATAACATAAGTAGAGTGGCTCTACATCTGCCTTTCAGAAGCCTTCATACAGCTGATGCCAATCATGATGAGCAGATGCCCTAGCTATATACAAACCCTTTTGCTCAATGAAACTGAAGAAAAATGCTAGTGGAAAACACAAACAACCAAAATGACCGAACACATCTCCAGCAACAGGATCTAGAAGTCATCCATTAGAATGGCAAATGGACTGCCAGTGGATCTGAAAAGTCAAATGCCTTTCCAATGATGTTGGCCTTATCCCTATCTTGCAGGGTCACCACAAAAAATGTGGCCTTCTCCCCTCCTATTTTGCTTGATTTGTTTTTGTTCGCCCTAGGACTCTGTGCACTCTACCACTGTTAACCAGTGATAATGTGCATGTGCTCGCTCTCATCTTTAAATATGGTGAACATCCAATTGGCACATTTAATCTACTTATAAATACCTTGCAAAGTGGTACTATAAGTACCCAGGATCTGTAAATTAAATACTACTATTGGGCCTTCTGTCCTTACTGTGCTACCAACTTAAGTAGCCTTTTTAAACATGTCTAAGGTCTGCCACTACAGCCTGTATGCAGTTTTAAACTTTGATTCAGACCAGGCAAAACAAACCTTTTTCCAGGCCAAACGTTCCTTTCCAATACATATAAGTCACTCTTAGAGTAGGCTTTAAAAGAGACCATAAGACAGGCCCCTGTGTATTAAAAATGTTGGACATGTATTTTAAGTTTTACATGTCTTGATAGTGAAAAACTCACACACTTGTTTTTCACTACTGCGAGACCTACCTCTCCTGCAGGATAACATGGGCCGCCTTATTACATGTAATAAGTGATCATTTTTGATTGAGAACAGGTAGAAATGTCATGTGTGCCCTCAAATGAATTGTAATTTAAAACCCTCATTATTGGTAAAGAAAGTTAGCATTTTCTTCTCCTAACCATTTGCTGCCTGCAGTCTGTCCCTGGGCCACATGACTAGGTGTAGTTGGCAGTTGGCCTTTGTGTATTCCTCCTTGACAGCCACACAATAGAGGTGATCCTGACTAATTGGGAGAGGACGAGCTGTCACCTGTCACCCTTGGACTTCAAAGATACTGCCTCAGCCCACAAAAAAAGAACTTCACACTAGTATTTTGTGAAACCAGACCCAGTGGAGGCAGTAAATTCCAGAACCAAATCTGGGGGTGGGGGAGTCTGGAAGCTTCTTCCACTTCAAAACCGGCACCAGATATACAAAGAGGACCCTCAGACCCACTCTCCAGTGCACTTCTGGACTTGTGCAACTACAGATGCTGCCAGACGACTGCCCTGCTGTCTGAGGCTTGCCATAGTGTCTGAGAAGGAAGATTGAACCTGCTCCCTTCATTCCAAGCTACCTGTGTGACTCCAAGGGTCAGCTTACTGACCTCCAGTTCTGAGCTACAGGGACATAACAAGCTCCAAAGACCTCCCTGCAACTGCCCTTGACCTATTATTCGGACCCTGCCTGGACTGCACCTGGACCTGCCTGAACCCTGCTGTCCTCTGCTGAAGTGAGTTCAAGATCCCCAAGTGGTGCCTTCCTAGGTCCAGGGCCTTTGGCTGGCATCAGAGGGCGCTCCAAGTGTCCTAACTGAAGGTACAACCAAATATGGCGTGAAACGGCACAGATCCCCGGAAAGCATTGGCAAAAGTTGCATGCTTCATCGGAACTGACTCCGAGTGACACAAAGCCCCCCAAAGCCTCACTGCTCGGCTGCTAGCCTCATCAGAGTTGACACCCCACCAAGCTTTGCTGCACAGCTGGCAGCCTCATTGAAACCGACACTGAGAGATGTAAAGTCCCACAAAGCCTCCCCACTTAGCTCATTGCTATGAACACAGGGCAATGCAAAACCCCGTAAAGCCTTGCTGCAAAGCAGCAAGCTTCATCGGAACCGATGCCGAGCGAAGTGAAGCCCTGCAAAGCCTTACCACACAGCTGTCAGCCTCATCGGAATCAAAGCCAAAATATGCAAAGCTTCACCACATAGCTCATTTGTACCAACACAGAACATGCAAAGTTCATAAAGCCTCTCCTCATAGCTTCATCAAAACTGACCCCTGATGACCCAAAGCCTTGCAAATCAACCCCATTCAGACTGCCATCTACGACATAAGGTACAATCCTCAGTGGCTAAACTTGGTCCTGTGCACGGCCTGTGCTCCATCGCCATCAGCCTGGTCCAAAGCAACCAGATGCTCAATGTTGGCGCATTGTGCCTTTTGATGCTACTTTCATCTAAACCTTTAAAAATGCACATCTCCAGTTCAACTGATAACATTTTTGTTGTTATGGTGCCAAATCATTTATTAAAATGTACTCTATTTTTCTAAATTGGTGTGGGATTTTTCCTCTATTTTATTTTTACTTTATTGCTGTTCAAGTGCAGCATAATTACTTTACAGATTGCCTCTGAGTTGAGCCTGACTGCTTTTGTTCCAAGGCACCAGAGGGTTAAGATCAGGTGACTTTTTGCGGTTACCATAACAGGGATTGTGCCTGTTGCTTGAACAGGGTTTCACCCCCCTCAACCAACGTCCCATTTTCTCACAAACAAGCAACAGGGAATCCTTATATAACCCCACAACCAAAGGTTTACAACCACTTAGACCCCACACGTCTGAACCATCTGGTTTGCCACTGGAGATGCATCTGTAACAAAGTTCATACACGTTCATGGTGTGGCTTTGGATGTACGGCATTACGACGCGTACTTTTACAACGCGTGCCGTTACAACGTGGTTACCACGACTTGCATTGGAGGGGGTGCGGACTTAGGAATTTTTTAATTTACTATTCGAACACCAGCCTACGTACAGTAGGGAAGGTGTTGGATAGTAAATTAAGAAATTCCTTGTCCTGCAGCGCCCTCCAGCGCAAGTCGTGGTAACGACTTGCGTTGAAAAGACCGCGTTGTAACGGCACGGCGGTGTAACAGCCACGTCGTAAAGGCTGTTCACCTGTGGCTTTCCTCGATACAAGTGGCTAGGCTAGAGCGGTGTACCTGGAAGCTGGGGAATGGGGTTCGAGTCTCGGCAGGGACGCTCAACTTCCTGTGATTCTGGGCAAATCACTTAATCTCCCTGTGCCTAACAAAAAATGTATGTGCTGGTCTGTAATGCAACTGGCGTATTCTGTTTACTTGACTATACTTGTTACAGTAACCAAGAGACTCGTCGTACTAAAACTACTGCATGTTGATTTCACCCAATCTCTGTTTCCTCCAAAGCTTGTCCAAACACGTTAAGTACAGCTCATTATTCCTTAGTCAGAACATGATGTCGCTTTCATAGGCTGTTTGCTTTCAATCTAATTGTGCCGCTTCATATTCCAGGCACTGACAAAAGCTTACAGTCTTTCATCCTTTTCCTTGGTTTCCCTTCTCTAACTGTTTTCCTCAACTAACTCTAATTTGCCTTGGAGACAACGTTCTATGGGGCTGCTTTATTGTGTAGAACACAATCTAGATTCCTGTTATTGAAGAGTTGTCTGTTGCAAGAGATCTCGATGGAATGAAGTGGTCTGAACTTGGCGAGATGTTGAGGATTGCGCTTGCTGATGTGCCAGAAGTTGTGGTCAAAAGAAAGTTTGCCCCTGGCAGGCACAGGGCCAGGAGCTGGCTGAACAGCTTGCCTTGACTATTTCTTTGAATTACAATTGGGAGAGTACTTTAAAGGAGTCCACAGTCCTCCTCCGCAACTTTGCTTGTTAATCTTGGTTTGAGTGCCCTAGTGGTCAGCGGACTTGCGCAAGGATCTATCTAGCTTCGTGATTTCGAAACCTACCTCATTCTCTAAATGTTACATATCTCCACATAGTATGGACATAACACCACATAAATCCATCAGACAATGTGTGGGATCTGTTGCTGCATCCACAACAGACAAGCCAACGCTTTTCTATTTGATGAAGTCTGTTTACATTACAAAAAAAACTCAGTGTAAGCTTGTGGGCTTTCTGTTAGGAGATGTAACTTGTGCCAATCTTTTGAGCCTTTCCGTCTGTTGGGTTTTTGTCCTAATTTTCATGACATGTTTGTTTCAAGAACCGATTATGCATAGATTACTTAAATGGTCTATTGTTGTGCCATTGCCATATGTGGCACACCCCTCCCAGAGAGTTAAATCAACTGCTTTATGAGGAGAGTGTTTTTCGAATTATGGGCTTCCTGTGTTCTGTTCAAGGCAACAAACAATTAAAAAAAAACAATCTGTTTTTCTTACAATTGATTGAAACAATTACAAAACAACAACAAATGTACATAGCTTTGCAATTAGAAATGTAGTTGTTTGCTCTCAGCCGTTCCAACTTTAGTTTAAAGGGCAGCTGATGTTTGCACAAAATATTGTTGTTAAGTGCACCAGAAAGTTTTGAAAGAGATGCCACGTTTTGCATTTTTAGCAAGTCATTATGAGCTGTTGGGATGCAAATCGAGCGTGAATGATGCAAACTGAGAGCATCTTGTCACAAGATGTACCTTTCCCTAGTTCATTCTGTAAATTTATGTCCAAAGATCAAGTTTCCATGTGACTCTTGTTGTCCCAGAGGAAATATCTCAAGCTCATGGGCGCACTATGAAGCCAAAAGGAATCCCAGATATTAAGAAGTTTCAAACTACTCTGTATTAACTGAAATATGGGGGCAGATTTACAAGGAAGTGCCGCAGCGCAGCAACGCAAGCCCTTTGGCTGCACTAGGCTGCAGCACTTCCAAAGCACAGGAATGCGACATATTTACAATATTATGTCATATTCCTGTGCTCTCCCCTGTGCTGGTGCACAAACTACTGCCATACGCCAGTGCAGGCACCCTTGCACCAAGTTCCAAGGATGCCTGCGTAATGGGGAGATTGTTTTTGTGCAGGAAGGGGCACTTTCCTGCACAAAAACAATCACTACAGGCATTTTCATCTTTCAATGCGTCTTCCTCGTTGTGTTGCGCTACACCACCCTTAGGGTGGCGTATTATTCAGAGGCATTTCCAGATTTACAATTCCTCGTAAATCTGGAAATGTGTCTTGTTCCATGGGTGGTGCGTGGGAACACCCACAGCAAAGTGCTGTGTGTAAAGGGACCGTATTTACAAGGACAGGAAAAGCCACGCAGGGTGGCTTTTCCTGTTCTTGTAAATATGGAGCAGTGACATGCGCCACCAGTACGTCACAAAAAGTGACATACTGGTGGCGCAAGGGGGCTTGCACTTCTGCCCCATAGAGTTTTAAATAATACCTTTCAAAAGTATAATTTTTGGAATATAAACTACAACAATATCATGAAAATTAAGTATAAGAGAAGTATAGATGTACCATTCTCAGCTACATATATATGTTGCTTGCCGATTAATATATCTTCAAGATATTAAGGTGAGAAGTAACCAATAGTGCATCTATTATTACCTATACACATGTCCCTTCACAATATCAATGAAGTCGATATTCTGCCTAGGATTTCTTTGTGCTATATGTGTATGTTTATAAGCATATACTTGTGGTGGTGTGTGTCCATCTGAAAAAAATTGTGGTATTAGTTGAGGGGTGTAGGTACCCACCTCAGGTAATCACCACAATCTTTGTTAGTCTGAATCACTAAAATGAGTAAATTAACCTGGGCTCAACTTCCTGGTAGGTATGGCACAGAGAAGACAGACTTAACTTAGAGGCAATGTGTAAAGAACTTATGCAGTACTAAAACAGTGAAATACGTTTGAAATACGAATCAATAAAAATCCCAAAATGAATTAGAAAAGAGTAACATTTAATTAAAAAATAATGACAAAAATCCATTAAGAGGAACCAGAGATATAATGGACTGTGGGTTGAATACACTTACCAGTTTCGTCCTAGTTAAAGATTTTATCTTCTGTCTTAAGGCCTTTCGGTTCCAATCCATCATGGGAGTACATTTCTAAAGCCTCCCAGGACCTTAGGGGAGGCACTTAGAGAGATTCACAGGATGGTAGGTAGAGGTCAAAAGGAGAGTCCATAGCAGATCTGATTGCCACTGGACTGCTGGGGACTTGCAGGAAAGGCCTCTTGGAGCTTGTTGCATCCCTGTAGCTTAGTCAGGCTTATGACCCTTGGAGCCAAGAAAGAACAGGTCAAGTCCTACAGGGCTCTTCTCAGGTTACAGACAGCAGGTTCAGTCCTCTTCTCATCCTCCTCAGATCCAGAAAGTCTTCGGAAGTGAGCTAGTGGGTGGGAATGACCCTTAGGGACACTCTAACCAAAAGAGTAAAGTTTGTAGGGCTAACTCTACCCATGTTCGGCATGTACAAGATAGCCAAAATCTTTGACCGCACTCAACTTGGGCTCAAGCTCAGACTACATCCTACCCCAAAACATCACATCATAATTCACAAAACCAACCCTCAGCAAACTCCAGCATACTCCTGTAGCATTTAGTAAGACTCCACGCCACAGCACAGAAAACCGTAATACAACTATTCACATAACATCAGATGTACGAATGAAAATCTACTCACACAATTGGATGCATGAAAAATGTTGGTCCCTGAATTCATCAATTTAACTTGGTAGGTAATTGTGTTGTGGTCTATAATAGAGAGTCAAAAGAGTATCTGTTCCTCGTAAGATGGTTTTGGTCTTGAGGCGAACCTGGTTGGTGTATGAAATCTCAGTGTTACGGTGAAACTTTTTTAACAATAAAGCAGTATTAAATGTGCGTAGAGCAAATGCTTTGGGTGTTTTCAACCTTATCAAAGACATTGTCTTGAAGGGCGTCATACAGTATTACTTGGTAAGCACGTTATTGCCGTATTGATATTGCAACAATAATACCATGTGGTTTGCAATATATAACTGCTGATGAGGTAAATATCAGCATTTCACAACATTTGAGATTTTAGCAGTTTTTTCTAAAATTTTGCTGGCTGGATTTACTCCACAGCATTCACATTTCACTGCATTTGAGTCTAACATGACTATTGGTGCCCTGTTTATATTTGTTCATATTGGGCCCCCCTCGTAGCCCGCCAAGCACCTGTTTATTGTATTACTCTCCTTTGACTCATCTGTCTTGTAATTATGTGATTATTCTTGTTTTTTATTCTTTCTTTTGATGTCGATTTTTCATTTATTACCTTCCTTCCATCCATCTGTAAAGCGCTCTGATGTCCTTCGGGGATATAAAACTTTATAAATAAATAAATATACCAGTAACTGATGAGTAAAATAAATGTGTGAATCTGGAGTATACCATTCTCATCAGGTTTAAGGGGGTACAGGCATTTTACTACTGGTTAGCATGAGTAAGGTGTGCAGAGTTCTATGGCTGACACAAATAGTCAAGGCAAAAATGTAGGGGAATATCTCGCAAAAGATGCTAATTTCCAAAACCAGGGTAAAGGCTTAGGTGAGCAACGAAAGGGGAAAAGATGAGCTACGAGCATTATTAGGCGATGAAGCAATGCCCCTAGAAAACGTCCTGCTATGTTATGTCATAATTGCACAGCGCTTACTGACAATTATATAGTTGTGTAGCACTTTCACAATATGAATAGCTTCTGCAGTTCTGAGATAATTGTTGAATAGAACCTAAGGGCCACATGTATAAAAGTAGTGTTTTGCAATTACCAAATATCGATTTTTACCAAATCACTTTTTGGTAATCGCAAAATGCTATGTATGTAGGAATTGCAAAATATTTTGTGATTCTGTAATATTACCTAATAGCGATTCAGTAAATAACTAATCGCTATTAGGTAATATGCCTAAAAGGCCCATAGGTGCGAATGGTTTTACAATAGCTAATTTGCGATTACCTAATTGTTAATAGCAAATTAGAGAATGCAAAGCCAAGGGTGCCCGGGGCCTAAGGACCCCCTGAAGCACCCAAAATTCTAATTGTGCACATGTAAAGCGCATGCATGCCTTAGGGTCATGTGTGTGCAACATGGTACTTTGAAAAATTCCTTTTTGTGAATTTTTCAGTTTATGTAGTTTATGGTAATTAGTGTTTCCTAAATGCACAGTTCACATTTAGAGAAGGCTTCTTACTTGCGCATTAGAGATTCCCAAATTGTGATTACATATTAGCAATTGCAATTTAGATAATTACAAAAAATTGCGATTACCTAAATTGCAAATCCAAAAGCCTTTCATACATAAGAAAAAGCGCATTTTGCATTCGCAACAGCTGAATTTTGTGATTCGCACCGTTGAAGAACCGGGCCCTATGGGCCTGGCGGCGCAGGGCTCGCCTTAAATCTCCGAGTTCACCTGCCTTATCGGACAGAGACACGAGACACTCTGTTAGGCGTAAAACATCAGGTTTATTAGCTGCAGCTAAGCACAGTTGTCCCAGAAGTACAAAGTAGGTTCTTAGGAGACTGCCACTTCAATTCTGTGGCGCACAATCTTTTATAGCACACATATTTACAACGTATACTCCCAATACATACAAGGCTAGCCAATAGGAAAAGTTGGAAAACAAGCTATCGAATGTCCCAAATACGCCCTTCTTACAGACCCTGTGTGTCAACCCTCCCCACAAGTTAATCAGTACTAGTGCCTGTAATCTAATTTGCAGGTGGCAGGACATATTTGTGTGTCTCAAAGGATAGTTGTGTAACAAGAGAATACAAGAGAAGAATAGCTAAGGCCAGTCGGATAAGATAGAATAAGGAAAGAATAGAGAAAGCCAAACAGTCAGTCGAGACAGGGATCAATCAGTCCAGATATGGATTAGTGGACTCGGCCAGACCCTGACATCTGTTGGGTAAGCAAGGGCAGGAGGTTACTTTTTAACAGAAGAGACACATAGCAGCTGGAAAAGGCAAAAACACTCCGGTCGCCGTGCTGCCTGAGTGAAGGCAATACAAAATGGCGACAGGACACAAAATGGCGGCTAAATACGGAACGAAGTCGAAAATCAAAGAACCTCAGAACCCTCCTTTTGCCATTACTGAGGCAAGACACAAAAGACTCAAGTTAGTCTGAGTCGATGTCAATGGCCATGAGGTCGTGGAGCTCTTGCGGCAACATCATTTTAATGTGCTCTTTTCTCTGTGACACAGGTCTTGGGACACACATAGTGGTAAAAAGACCGCAGATGGTAGGGCCACACAGTATACAAAGGCAACAAGAAACAATGATGGCCAAAACCATTCTAAGGAAGGTTAATACCTTCCATCCCCATGTGGACAGTAGTCCCCAAAACCATCCCATCATAGACCAATCTACTGCATCCTGGTGAATCGACTCGGAAATTACATGCAATTTAGAGATGGCTTGGTATACTGTAGGGGCATTATCAGGAATATAAATGCAGCAACTAGACCCAATCAATTTACAGACTCCTCCGCGATCTGCAAGAACAATATCTAGAACCATCCGGTTCTGCAGAGTCATAAGGCGGTCCACCTGAAGTTCGGCTGTTAGATTACTCAAGGTTCCGGAAGTCACGTTTATGGTAGCCTCAACAACACAAACTAACGGTTTAATGTTTCCGCTATTGGCCATCGGCCCCAGAAAGGAAGGAACCCTTTGAGAAAGTCCCCTCCCTCTTGTCCTGATGTGTCTTTAGTATCGATAACCCCTCTGCCATATCTATTTCTATGATGACCTGAAGGAGCAGTGTATGTCGGAGGGAGAAGAAAAGCTACATAACATGTTCCTGAAAAGTTGGTGGGGAGCCATGTGTAGGTTCTATCGTGGCAGACAAAGTATGTACCCTGAGATGGTACTAATGGTGAGGAAATCTGGGATGAATAGATGTATGTTCGAGAACAAAACACCCTTTTCCTGTTGGTTTTTAGTTTCTTGACCATTTATCTGTAAACACAAATTTCCTCAATGAGGTATGGTCCAAATTGGTGGTGATCTCCTTAGTCTAGCCTTATCGGTGAGGCTAGCAACGTAACGAGTCACGTTCCAACCATCAAACGCTTGTTTCTCATCGACAGGAATCTTACCACTTTCGGCAACTCTAGCCATAGCCCTATTCCCTTTATTACAGAACTATGACTAAAATCTACTTTTCCACCATATGGACCACCAAGAGGATGTCGAAGTTGATTCTGGTATGCATTGGAAAACATGGCCAAATAAGCCCAAGCGGAACCTTCATAAGAAAACGGAAGGACTAAATATGGCATCCCTTTCTCTGTGTTATGGGGCATGAGTCCACAAACCCAACAGTCAGTAGTATTGACTGCCAGTTGATGCTGATGTAACAGCTGGATAAATGAATTGTTAAAGTACTCCGTTCTCCTAAATTGTTCATGTTCTGGGAGTGTATAAAACTGGTGTGGAAAAACAGTAGTGGACAAAGGCAAAGATACAGAAGTAGGAACAGGTGCTTGCTGCATAGTGTGAACGACCCAACCCACACAAGCCAATAAAATACATGAACATATTAAAATGCACAAGGTTACGCCACATGGACTAAACAACAATTTCCTATATTGGCTATTCATTTTTTACTTTTTATCATTCTTTTCAAATTCAATATCCATTCTCTAAGGCGTTGCTCACGGTAATCTTCCTAGATCACTTAGTTGTGGTTATTAGCCGTCCGATGACACTGCAAGTCCTGCAGACCTACTGTCACTACTCAGGTCACAGCCTAAGACTCCTACAGTGACCCTGCAACTTGATGGATAGTAAAAAAGAAATGTCTCTTAAAAGTATAACCAAAAAAAAAGAAAAGAAAAAGTTCAATTGTTCTTAATCAGTCGAGTCTTGTCAGGTACCGTTTGCTCCCGAAACAAAGTCTCTGGGTTTGTTGTCTTCAGTCACAGATGTGATGGTACAGTTACTTGTAACATGTCGTCGTCTTCTTTTTCAGATCTCATCCGATCCAGACGTGCACTACTGAAAGGTACCAACCGAGGGACCCTTTCGCCCTCACTATCACCAATACCCTTGCGGACCCACGGGTCAAATGGCAAAGGCAAAGGTACCCTTTTGCAGTGCACGCCATGGATCCAGTTCTTCTTTCCAATGACTTTCACTGCTGTACGTGTCACCAGAAGGACCTGTCGAGGCACCCCCCACCGAGGTTCCAGATTCTTCTTTCGCTGAAAATTCTTCAGACAGACCCAGTCTCCGGGTTGGATGGAGTGTCCTGGGTCTGCGGGGGCCTCTGGCAAAGCGTTTTGAACCTGCTGATGAAGAACACGCAATTTAACGGTGAGGTCATGTAAGTAGTCAATCAACATAGGATACGGAATATCAGAGTACTTTTTAGGTCGTGGGACTCCCCAAACGTTAGCTGTGCGCCCAAAAACAACCTCGTATGGGCTGACTCCCAAACAAGAGTGTACAGTTGTTCTCGTAGATAAGAGTGCCAAGGGTAAAACATCGGGCCAAGCAAGACCCGTGCTGGCCTGAATCTTTGCCAATTTGAGCTTGAGAGTGCCATTATAGCACTCTACCAAGCCTGCTGACTGAGGGTGGTTTGCCGAATGGAATTTCTGCCTAATACCAAGGCCTGCACACACCTTCTGCATAATTTCGCCTACAAATTCACTCCCATTGTCACTCCAGACAATTCGCGGCAAACCAAATCTCGGGAAGAAATTCTTCAAGAGGACTTTGGCAGTAGACAAAGCAGTATTATCCTTTAGGGGGTAGGCCTCTATCCATCTGGAAAAGGCACACACCACCACCAGAACCAGAACATACTTTAAGTTATTGCAACGTTCCATATGAATGTAATCAATTTGCAATAGCTCAAAAGGATACGTAGGGGGAGCAAACTGACCTGCCGGAGTTGGGGTTCCCTTTCCTGGATTATGCATCAAACAAACGATACAATGTTTCACCACATTTTCCGCACATTTAGGATTCCCTCATTCTGCCATACTGGAGCCAGAAGTTTGCATATCCCTTTCGCACTGATGTGGGCTGGACCATGCACCATGGTAACTACAGGCAATACCTCTTCTTTTTAAGAAGGGAACTAGGGATTGCCCAAGTAACTATCGCCTGATTGCGCTCCTCGACTCAATCGGGAAGGTTTTCGCGAAATGCCTCCTAGGATCCCTATCCGCTTGGGTTGAGGAGAACAATATCCTGCCGTTTGCTCAGACTGGGTTCCGCAGGAATCACGGAACCCTGGATAATCTTACCGCTCTGCATGTGGTTACGGACAAATATGTAAAGGTGCGACGGGGGACGGTGTATGCAGCTTTTATTGAATTCTCCACCGCGTTCGATAAAGTGGACCGTGGAATGTTGTGGAGAAAGTTGGCTGCGCTCGGTCTCCCGCCTTACCTGTTGGAGCTGGTGCGGGCCCTCCATACAGAGACCTGGTGTAGGGTCCTGTTGGGGGGTGAAGGGGGGCTCTCTGACCCAATTCCATCGGGTAATGGCCTCAAACAAGGCTGCCTGTTGGCACCCCTTTTATTCTCCTTATATACGGCTGATCTGCCCGCCGCTCTGTCTACCACAGAGGGTATCGCCCCCTTGGTGGGGGGGACCCCTTTATCCTGCTTAATGTATGCAGACGATGTCCTCATCCTTGATCTAACTCCCAAAGGACTTTCAAATCGGCTACATGCTCTTCATAGGTATGCTGTGGCTCATTGCATGAAGATTAACATAACCAAGAGTAAAGTTATGTGTATAGTAGGTAAAAAGAGGTGTCGAGCAGCAGATTTTGGTTGGTGCATCGGGGGGCAAAAATTAGAGGTTGTTAAGTCATATATTTTTTTGGGGAAAATTGTTACGGCCAATCTGAGTGAGAAACTCCATATAGAGCACTGTTCTCGCAAAGCTCTTGCTCATGGCAAAGGTCTAAATTCACTATATCATGCAACGGGGAAACGGCACTTTCCGATTTTATTGGAGGTGTACAGATCTAAAATCCCGGCAACAATCCTCTATGGCATAGAGCTAATAGAGGTGAAAAAGTGGGACTTCTGCCATAGGATTGAGGGGAAACTTTTAAGATCTCTTTCCTCATTAAATACTGCATGCTCTTTGGCCGCCTGTAGGCTCGAATTCGGCCTAAGGAGCAGTTGGGTGCAGGGACTCTGTGCCCTAGTAAGATGGGTGGCTTGTCTTGCAAGAGCGGAAGCTGGAACATTGAGAGCATTTATCAAAAATGAACTATTAGGTAATCTCAATGAGTTCTCCCAACTTGTTCGTAATTTCAGAATAGCCGTAAAGTTTTTAAAATTAGATGAAACAACTCTTTTTGTGTATTCCCCAACACAGTTAAAACTTGTTTTAAAAACAGCCTCTTGGGACCTCTGCTTCCAATCGGATAAAAAATTAATTCATGGAAAGAGGAATGTAGATATCCTCTATGATACTTATCTGATGAAGCAGCCACAACCTTATGTGCGATGGTCCCTCCCACATGGTATACGAAGATTTTGGTTCCTGCTACGCTATGATTTAATACCCTTAAATCTCCTGCTGTCTAAATGGTATGGCTCCACCTCTTTATGCAATCTATGTAATTCAAATATTCAGGACTGTATGCATGTTCTATTAATTTGCCCGGCGTTATGTAAATGGCGCTCTAGATGGATAAAAGTAATTTGTCTCCGTCTTGGCATTTTAACCCTGAATGATTTTCTTCATGCACTATATTGTCCTCCTAACGAAATGTTCTGCTTCCACATTTTTAATTTTTTTAAAGGTTTTTTAGCTATCTATTGATACTTCATGGAGATGCTTTTTGACTTGCCAATTATTTACTGTTCTGGTGTGTAAATTACTTTGTATGTAAGTTAGGTACTTCTTGGGCGGATAACTTCTGCACTCGTATTGTTTTGTATTGTATTCTTGTATATTTTATGTGGCCCTCTGTTGAGAGCCAAAACATAATAAATAAATTGAATTGAATTGAATTGAATTGTACAGGCAATACATAGAAGTCTGGTAACCGCCAATGCTGGTGTTCTGACAATTCCGTCCACCACCCTGTCGCGTCCAACATTCCCGTACTTTCTCTCCACTTACTCAATTCCTTCTCTGTAGCCTCTTCTTGAATCATTCTCACACTTTCTATTGTGTCCTCACACATTCCTACTTCTCTGACCCATCTTGCAGGGCCTGCAACATACATATAACTTGTAGCATCTCTCGCTGTTTCTTTCGCTACCTCGTCTGCAAAAGCATTCCCGCGACCCACATCATCAGTGATTCTTTTATGTACACTACACTTCACAATTGCTATCTGGGTAGGCAAAACAAGTGATTCCAAAAGATCATTCACTAACTGACCATGCTGTATTTTAGTACCATGTGAAGTAAAGAATCCTCTTTCTCTCCAAAGGCGGCCAAAACTATGGGCCACCCCAAATGCATATTGGCTGTCGGTGAACACATTCACTCTCTTCCCTTCAGCCAATACACAAGCTCTGGTCAAGGCTATTAATTCAGCTGCTTGGGCTGACTTCTGCCTAATGCGTTCTGTCTCTACAACTGTATGCAAAATGGAAACAGCATAGGCTGCAGTCGTTTCACCATTAGGGAGCTTAAAACAAGACCCATCCACCCATAGGATCCCATCCGGGTCCACGAGTGGTGTATCTTTTAAATCTATTCTGCCTTTTGTTTCCTCCTCCGTACGGAGAAAACAATCATGTTGTTCTTGGGTGCCTTTCTCTTCTGGAATGGGTAACAATGTTGCTGGATTCAAAGTATTACATTGCTTGATGTGTATATGACTAGCCAAGAGCGTCAACTCATACCCAGACAAGCGGGCACTCGTAAGATGCTGTGTTTTCGTTCTATTCAAAAGAGTATCCACTGCATGTGGTACCATAACAACAAGGGTGTTATCCAGGACCAATCCAGCAGATTGACGAATGGAGATCGCTGCTGCTGCTGTAGCTCTAAGGCAACTAGGCAATGCCATGGCTACTGGATCCAATGTAGCCAAAAAATAGGCACATGGCCGCTGTTTGTCTCCAAATTATTGTGTTAGAACTGACAACGCACAACCCTCTCTTTCATGAACATAGAGTGTGAAAGGTTTACTGTAATCTGGAGTACCTAACACAGGGGCAGAACACAAGGCAGTACGTAAGTCAGAGAAGCTCTTCTGACATTCGTCAGTCCAAGGAAGAGGTTGGGGTGTGTCTTTCAAAGTAAGTGCCAGCAAAGGTTTAGCCAACAAAGAAAAATTTGGAATCCACTGCCTACAATAAGAGGTAATGCCCAAAAAGGCACGCACCTCCCTTTGTGTGGATGGTACAGACATTTGTACGATTGTTTGAATACGTTCTGGGGTCAATCGCCTTCCCTCCTTTGACAAGAGATGACCTAAATAGGTAACCTCTTGGCGACAATATTGTAGTTTAGAGGGTGACACCTTGTGATGTAAATCAGACAAATAACAAAACAACGAAACAGTCACACTCTTACAAAGATCCTCTGAATCAGCAGCGATCAACAAATCATCCACATACTGAATAAGAGTAGCACCTGGGGGCAAAGTGAAAGCATCAAGCTGAGATTTCAAAGCCTGACTATAAATGGAGGGACTCTCACAATAACCTTGGGGTGCACGTTTAAATCGAAAACTTCGGCCCCCAAGAGAGAAGCCAAAAAGATCTCTACTCTCCTCAGCAATAGGAATACTGAAGAAAGCGTTCTTGAGATCGATACTGAAAACCAGGCAGCCGAAGCAGGTATCATTGTGAGCAAGGCAGTGATATCTGGGACGACAGGAAACTGGGGCACAACAATCTTGTTAACCACCCAGAAGATCGATCACAAATCGATAGACAGGAGGCTGAGAAGAATCAGTGTGTTTAAGAACAGGTAGAACAGGACTATTGCAAACATTTCCTCTAGTTTCCTCAACCACACCCTTCTGAACCAAATCATAAATAATAGCCAACAGAGCTCTTTCTCCGTCGCTAGAAATTTTATACTGAGGAATGCGTGGTAATTTAACATTAGGCTTGACAGTAACCACGTAAGGTGGAATTTGAAGCAAAACAACATCATTCGGACCTGTAGCCCAAAGCGTAGCAGGAAGGGAATGCAATTCAGGTGGGATGTGGTCCTTGGACAAATACATAGGAGGAACCAATTTCTCACCTGAAGTAAGATGTACACCAGAGGGAGAACAGTACAATGTTGCATGAAGATGTTTTAATAAGTCCAAACCCAACAAATTCTCACCGCAACCAGTTGGTAAAATTATAAGGACCAATTGAGATAGGCAAAGGGTAAGAAACCGGGTTACGAACTGGGGCGCCAGAGAATCCTACAGAAACATTTGTTAAGCCAGACAAAGGTGCCCCAGGGAGTTTGGAGTGAATAATAGAACTTCTCATTGCACCAGTATCCAAACGAAATGGCTCTGAAACACCCAATGCAACAACTTCAACATAAGGCCAATTCTGATCCACCGGAACTGATACGACTCCCTTGCTTTGTCCATGGCTGTCCTAACTAGAGTGAAAATCCTGATTCTCACTTTTAATACAATAGTCGTCATTGTAATATTGTGCACACTGAGTATTCTGCTGGTCAAAATAATTCATAGAATTCTGAGGGGGAAAGGAACGCTGTCCCTGAGACAATGCACCTCGCCCCCTACCCCTGGGTGTTGACTGAAAACCACCACGGTCTCGTGGCCCTGGAAATCCACTATTACGCTGCAATAAAACCTGACAGCTATTCTTAAAATGACCTTCCTCTTTACAATAGGCACATTGATTAGGACCGAGCAAAGGTCGCGGAACAAAAGGTTCAGGTTTCTGTAATAACCTCTGAAACTGGGGAGGCTGTTGAAATTGGCGCTGAGCAGAACGAGGGGGATAAGCCTGTTGTAAAAGAACTTTTGTTTTCAATTCTTTAGTCTTTTTCTCGAGTTTATCCTTTTCCTCCTTATCCCTATTCTCGTAATACTGAGCAGTGGCTAATATCTGAGCAGATGAAGAAACAGCCCACGAACTTTCAGAATCTTTCAATTTATGTGACAATTCTGGAAGTAACTTAAATACAAATTTATCCACGAATATTCGCTGTCCACCCTCAGTACTCATATCTTGACCACTGTGGTCAATGAACGTCTCCTCGAAACGGGTAAAGAAATCAGAAACACTCTCATCTTTCTTCTGTTTAGATGCAGCCAACTTATCCCAATTAACACGTAAGGCAGGCATCGTTTTCATTAAAGTGATTATCCTACCGGGCAATTCTGTAATCAAAAGCAACTGGTTTAGCACCACCTACTTGTGCTGCATCCGCTGCAACTATAGCAGCCCAATCACCACCTAAAGCTTGGTTGTGGTCTTCCCTACGAATCCGAGCCCATAATGCTTGTGGGACTACATTTCCCATGAACATATCAATATCGGCCAAATTCATGACGCACGCATCAACAGTCTGGGACAGCTCTTTATAATACCCGGCAGGATTTTTATGAGGATCAGGTAAAGACTGCTTAAGCGCCAAAACTTCAGATCGTTTCCAAGGGACATGTACCCATATACGCTGGAAATGAGGAGGGACACCCGCAACAGCTCCTGCCTGTGGAACCGCATCTATCCATATTGGAGGAACTTCTCGCATGGGGTAGTGTTTCACTTTTTGTCTAACTGCAGGATCAGGTTCAAGAAAAGACTGAGAAGAAAATAAAGACCTGAAAGTGACAAGTGTCCTTACGGCGTTTTTGACCTCAGAACCCACTATAAGTCCTTTATCGAATGTAGCCTGTACATCTAACAGACCCTGGGGAGCCAAACCCAAATCCATATCCTCCCATCCTTTAACAAGAGTGTCACACATAACATTGAAAACATATGTCTGTCTGGGCGCATCCCACTGGTGAAAGGTGCTCATGATATCTGGCACACTATACTGTGGATCACAAAAGAGAGGTCCCAGGGGTAAATTAAAGACTCTAACTGTTGAATCCCCTGAACAGAATTGACACCAACAAAAATCAACAGAGAGTCTGCACACATTAACAAGGTACCCAAAAACAAACACAAAATACTAAGGAAAAGTTTCACAGAAACGAGTTCCCATCAGTACACCATCGAGACCGCCCTTCATCATCTGTGATCTCTTCAGACACTTATGCCTATTGCTGTAAGAGGTGAAAAAACCTGCACTGGCCATTAACAAGTCATGTACTAGGAAAAACTACAGCAATTATATAGGATGTGAAAGAAACCGTGTCTGGTGGAGTACTGAATAGCAGTGCAAAGAAAAAGTGTGTGTGAAAAGAATAAGAAAAGGGGTTCTAACATTAGGTAGTGTTCAGGGACAACAAATTTAATAATCACCGTCACACTCCTAAATCAATAAAAACAGTGCAATAAAGTGGCGTAACAAATAACCACTTAGTAGATGTATAAGGTCGACATGTTTCTGCAGTCTAAAAGAGTCTCGAGATCTCCTGCTGCTTCCTCAGGACCAATTAGTGCTACTGCTAGATAAGATCAAAAGGATCAAAAATAAATGAACCATATCACCTGAATAGTGTAGGTTACTGTGTAAACATCTTCCCATCCTAAATATAAGAAGAAAAAGTGTAAGTGTGTATCACTGAAAATTATCAAAGAATAGCTGAGTACAGTGTGAGGTGTATAAATAGCATGCAATATTATGCATACAGAAACATATGATGCCAGTCACGTGTAATTAATGGCCGGCACAGGGACCGTCTAAGTCAGTCACCACTCGACAAATTGCGAGTATACAACATTAAGTTCACTCACCCACTCAATGGGAAGGAAAAACCCCACCTCACCTGGCGCGAGCTCAGGTATATGGATGCACCGCACTACAAAGAAGATAACACAAATACAATCATTGATGTAAATAACACCTGCTGGTACTCCCAGGCAAACCAGTCCTAACATGCGCCACCTCTAGCGCCAAACAACACAAGCCAAACAGTCAACATTCTGGCTGCTTACATCTCCAATTGCAAAGAGTATGTTCAAAGGAGCTGTAAGCTTCCACAACCACTCATTCAGGTTTACAGCATATTCAGCGTGCTTGCAGCGTAGTTAGGCTCTCAACTGTTGTCCCTGGTGCTGCACATTCAATCGTTATCATTACTCCACATTGGTCTTGAGGCAGAAAACGCTTAAATGTGGGAGCTATAGAGCTTACTGCTTCCACCGCCGCTCGTTTATGTCCCCAGCTGTTTAAGTATGCAGACGGCGTGATTACGCTTGCTAATGCAATCCCTCCCGCTGCGCACCCAGTCAACTTCTTTCCGATTCTAAAATGAAGTTTATAAGCAAATGCAGGACAGCTCACCTATCCGTCGGTACACCGGTCGTCCCTCTAAGCTCTGTCTTGAGGAGGAACCGACTCGGTGTACCGGGAGGTGTAAATGTAAACAGCCTGCTTCCGCGTCAGGCAGAGGGCGTGTACGGACGTCCACCAGACGCGGTGACGTCACCCGCAGCGCGACCAGCGCGCTTTGCCCTTAGGGAAATGTAGTTTTACAGGCATTTGGCAGGCTCAATGGGAGGTTCGAATCCCAACTGGGATCCAGATTTACGCCTGGTTAAATGAGTCTTACTAAATTATGCAATTATGGTCATAATAGCCCAGTTGTAAGAGCTATTGACTTCATGAACAGAAAAACGCGATCTGCAATCCTTAATTAAAGGAGCAGGGCAAGTAATCCCAAAGAAAGCAACCCTTCAAGTTGCACCACCAGTCTAACCACTCAGAAGTAGCTAATCGCACTACACCACAATAATTATAGAGAGTGTAAGAGTGAAAACAATGTATGAGTGAAAACACTACGTTGCATTCCCACCATTAATTACATGATATTAAATGCAAATTTGTGCATCAGATAGAGATGCCACCTGTAGTGTGTCAGAGAAGTATTTAAAGAAGTACTTGAACTCTTGTTTCAGATGACACATGCACTCAGGCTCAACTGCTAATTATATACAGGTACTTGGTAAAATCTTGAACAATTGAGTTCATACAGATGAGTTCATACAGAACTATGGTATGTGGGAGGATGCCTACTGTCTATAACGACATCCACGGAATTTCATCATTTAACCCACATACATCACTCCGAAGCCTGTAAACCCATTTCTGTTCACATTTGAACAGAAATTTAGAGATGTCGTCTACCGTTCCCCGCCATACCACAAAAATGTCGTCAATGTACCTTTTCCATACTCGCAGACACTGTAGATGGTGATTAGTGTCTGCGAGTACGTGTGTTTGTTCGAAAGTATGGACATACAGGTTAGCGAGACTAATCTACCTAATAACATGCCCCTGCAAACTGAATGTAGGGATGACCACCAGAAAAATCAAAACCAGAATTTCTGAGCATAAGAGTTCAATTTGTTGTGGTAAACAAGCAACGAAATTGACGAACCACTTCCTACAAGTGGGTCACCAGCCCTCAGACATCTCGTGGACTGTATTGGACCAACCTTGGATTCCTCCCTCTGTAACTGACATCTCTAAATTTCTGTTCAAATGTGAACAGAAATGGGTTTACAGGCTTCGGAGTGATGTATGTGGGTAAAATGATGAAATTCCGTGGATGTCGTTATAGACAGTAGGCATCCTCCCACATACCATAGTTCTGTATGAACTCATCTGTATGAACTCAACTGTTCAAGATTTGACCAAGTACCTGTATATAATTAGCAGTTGAGCCTGAGTGCATGTGTCATCTGAAACAAGAGTTCAAGTACTTCTTTAAATACTTCTCTGACACACTACAGGTGGCATCTCTATCTGATGCACAAATTTGCATTTAATATCATGTAATTAATGGTGGGAATGCAACGTAGTGTTTTCACTCATACATTGTTTTCACTCTTACACTCTCTATAATTATTGTGGTGTAGTGCGATTAGCTACTTCTGAGTGGTTAGACTGGTGGTGCAACTTGAAGGGTTGCTTTCTTTGGGATTACTTGCCCTGCTCCTTTAATTAAGGATTGCAGATCGCGTTTTTCTGTTCATGAAGTCAATAGCTCTTACAACTGGGCTATTATGACCATAATTGCATAATTTAGTAAGACTCATTTAACCAGGCGTAAATCTGGATCCCAGTTGGGATTCGAACCTCCCATTGAGCCTGCCAAATGCCTGTAAAACTACATTTCCCTAAGGGCAAAGCGCGCTGGTCGCGCTGCGGGTGACGTCACCGCGTCTGGTGGACGTCCGTACACGCCCTCTGCCTGACGCGGAAGCAGGCTGTTTACATTTACACCTCCCGGTACACCGAGTCGGTTCCTCCCCAAGACAGAGCTTAGAGGGACGACCGGTGTACCGACGGATAGGTGAGCTGTCCTGCATTTGCTTATAAACTTCATTTTAGAATCGGAAAGAAGTTGACTGGGTGCGCAGCGGGAGGGATTGCATTAGCAAGCGTAATCACGCCGTCTGCATACTTAAACAGCTGGGGGCATAAACGAGCGGCGGTGGAAGCAGTAAGCTCTATAGCTCCCACATTTAAGCGTTTTCTGCCTCAAGACCAATGTGGAGTAATGATAACGATTGAATGTGCAGCACCAGAGACAACAGTTGAGAGCCTAACTACGCTGCAAGCACGCTGAATATGCTGTAAACCTGAATGAGTGGTTGTGGAAGCTTACAGCTCCTTTGAACATACTCTTTGCAATTGGAGATGTAAGCAGCCAGAATGTTGACTGTTTGGCTTGTGTTGTTTGGCGCTAGAGGTGGCGCATGTTAGGACTGGTTTGCCTGGGAGTACCAGCAGGTGTTATTTACATCAATGATTGTATTTGTGTTATCTTCTTTGTAGTGCGGTGCATCCATATACCTGAGCTCGCGCCAGGTGAGGTGGGGTTTTTCCTTCCCATCGAGTGGGTGAGTGAACTTAATGTTGTATACTCACAATTTGTCGAGTGGTGACTGACTTAGACGGTCCCTGTGCCGGCCATTAATTACACGTGACTGGCATCATATGTTTCTGTATGCATAATATTGCATGCTATTTATATACCTCACACTGTACTCAGCTATTCTTTGATAATTTTCAGTGATACACACTTACACTTTTTCTTCTTATATTTAGGATGGGAAGATGTTTACACAGTAACCTACACTATTCAGGTGATATGGTTCATTTATTTTTGATCCTTTTGATCTTATCTAGCAGTAGCACTAATTGGTCCTGAGGAAGCAGCAGGAGATCTCGAGACTCTTTTAGACTGCAGAAACATGTCGACCTTATACATCTACTAAGTGGTTATTTGTTACGCCACTTTATTGCACTGTTTTTATTGATTTAGGAGTGTGACGGTGGTTATTAAATTTGTTGTCCCTGAACACTACCTAATTTTAGAACCCCTTTTCTTATTCTTTTCACACACACTTTTTCTTTGCACTGCTATTCAGTACTCCACCAGACACGTTTTCTTTCACATCCTATATAATTGCTGTGGTTTTTCCTAGTACATGGCTTGTTAATGGCCAGTGCAGGTTTTTCCACCTCTTACAGCAATAGGCATAAGTGTCTGAAGAGATCCCAGATGATGAAGGGCGGTCTCGATGGTGTACTGATGGGAACACTATACTGTGGACCACTCATGATCCATTTGTGAGCTAGATTGTTCAATACAATTCGCTCGTCGGGACCTGGGAGTTGACTACGGGATTGCCTTCGAGAAAGAGCAGGAGTCAGATTAAAAGACCCAAAGAGGGGGAAGAAAAGGCCAGAAACAGTATCGACCAATCGTTTATGAGTTGTGGGAGAATCAGACAGTAGAACGGGAGACAAAGCATTAGGGGGGGGTGACAGTTACAAGAGGAACCGAGTGTAAAGGAGACTGAAGTACAGGAGTCCGAGGAACGGGAGTCGGTGGCAAAGGAGGCAGGGGTGGCAATACTGGAAGAGGCAATTGTGGAAGAGCCGGAACAAATGGTGGAACGACAGGTGGCTGGACAGGTGGTAATAATGGGGGTGTATTAGCACCTTGTACATAGGGCGGAGGCAATCTCAACAAATGGGACATTAAGGGATCTTCGTCAAGATCCCTACCATGTGGGGAAGTAGGCAACACAGGGTAACATTTATCGATTGCCATACAATGCTGTCTGTCAGAGACTTCAATCACCTGATCAATCTCATTATCTTTAAACTGTTGGGCAGCCTGTATAATCGTCATACCTTTCTCTTTCTTATCTCTTTTCGCTTGCTTAATTTCTCTCTGTTTGGCTTCCTTACGCCAAAGGCGGAAAGAATCAAACATTACGGGCCGGGCTTTTCTTTTGAACAAAATTGCTTCTAGATTATCTAATATATCAGACTCAAAGCTACCATTCTGTGGCCACTGCAGAACTCCATCTTTCTTCGTGTATCGGATCCATGCGTCGTTAAAGACAATGGGGCCAACACCATGTTTTGAATTAAGCTCATAAGTGGGAGTTCCAACCGGAGGAATGGGACAAGAATCCTCCAGCCGGCAATCCCTAGTACAATCAAGACAACAAAACTTCCTAAACTTACTAAGACCAGGCATTTTTAAATCACTGGTCTATTTACAAACTTCAAGGGGTTTAGAGCTAATCACACAGCACAAACGTCTTACCCCTTGGCTTCGGCTATTGCAATAGTCGAATAACAAACCCAAACAAAAACAAAAACAAAGAAGTGGGAGCTACCCACAAATACTTAACTAAATGTTTTCCCACGCCAACAGAGGTCCGTCTAACGTCTTGCAATACCAATCGTCACCAAAGGGGCCAAGGCAGGGCGGAAGTCAGGGCAGCAGTCATCAGCAGCCATCGGAAAGGAGTAGCCGCGCTGAAAAAGACCTTCGGTCCACTTCGACATACAGGGGTCGCTTGACGTGGTTCGTGAACCCTCCGGAATTTTCTTGCGAGGATCCTCACGACACTCGGGCTGAACCGCTACCAATGATCCCGCCATACGTTGGGCGCCAGTTGAAGAACCGGGCCTTATGGGCCTGGCGGCGCAGGACACGCCTTAAATCTCCGAGTTCACCTGCCTTGTCAGACAGAGACACGAGACACTCTGTTAGGCGTAGAAAATCATGTTTATTAGCTGCAGCTAAGCACAGTTGTCCCAGAAGTACAAAGTAGGTTCTTAGGAGACTGCCACTTCATATCCGTGGCGCACAATCTTTTATAGCACACATATTTACAACATATACTCCTAATACATACAAGGCTAGCCAATAGGAAAAGTTGGAAAACAAGCTATCGAATGTCCCAAATACGCCCTTCTTTCAGACCCCGTGTGTCAACCCTCCCCACAAGTTAATCAGTACTAGTGCCTGTAATCTAATTTGCAGGTGGCAGGACATATTTGTGTGTCTCAAAGGATAGTTGTGTAACAAGAGAATACAAGAGAAGAATATCGAAGGCCAGTCGGATAAGATAGAATAAGGAAAGAATAGAGAAAGCCAAACAGTCAGTCGAGACAGGGATCAATCAGTCCAGACATGGATTAGTCGACTCGGCCAGACCCTGACATCGGTTTCGTACTTCGTTACTTTTTAACAGAAGAGACACGTAGCAGCTGGAAACGGCAAAAACACTCCAGTCGCCGTGCTGCCTGAGTGAAGGCAATACAAAATGGTGACAGGACACAAAATGGCGGCTAAATACGGAACAAAGTCGAAAATCAAAGAACCTCACAGTTTGCGAATGCAAAATGTTTTATACATCTGGCCCTTAATGCTCTTTTGAGGTAATATTTGATTGTGCTTCACACTGTTTGGAAGTTGTATGGGTTCTTCTTATTACATAGAAAATAATATGCAGTACTAATGTTTGAATAAATACAAAACTATTGATAATCATAAAATCCTTTGCAGTTGTCTAAAACAGTACAATAACATTGTTAAAAATGAAAGTGAAAAAATGAAAGCTACAATAAAAATAGAGCAGTCAAAGATCTGGTAAATACACTACACTATTACACATGGATCTAATTATTACAGGGCAAACATCATAGTTGTATGGGCTTCCTAGAATCTAGTAATCAACAATTTTTACAACAAATATATCTTCAAATAGAACTCCTCCTTAGCGCTGCTAAACATCTGAAAAGCTAGTCTAACTTGACTTGTAAATCACTCCAGTATTTAGCAACAGTTCCTACAAATTTCAACTTATTCCCACAGATGATTTAGCTACTGTTGGAGCTCTACGATTTATGCGCGCAGTCTCACTATCCGACCTATTGACTTAATCCTCCGACCTATTTGCCGCACTGGCCATTGAGCAAGGATACATGGCATGCTACGCTTGTCCTCTTTTTTGGGTGCTCCTTTCCCAGGTCACAACACTAGTTATTCCACTGTGGCCTGCACCAACTTTGCGTGGTGACAATTGGCTAAAAACGCCTATTGTACTCTAAGTTGTTGCCCCTACATTTGAATCCAGTCACACACAAGGCCTCTTACCACAACATGTTGAGAAAGAGGGGAGTCCACACCGGGGGGATCTCTATCAGGAGGGAATATTTAAAGATAGAGACACATTGATTAGGAAGGGAGGCCCCACAACCTTGAACGTTTTTTCTATACATCAGGATGAGACAGGACGTTCGGACTGCCACACCCACCTTTCCTACGATTCTCCCACACTAGATACGCTGCACGGCTTACTACAATTGCCAGGACTTACACACACAGTTTCCAACCCTTACTGGTCTGCCCTTACAGAGCGACCGGTGCTGCAGACTGGCTCGCTAGTAAGCTGGGACTTAAAGCTAGATGCAGCACGATCCGGTGAGCAATGGGCTTACTGCTGCAAACAAACCTTCATGAGGACACTAGCAGGCCGCACATCATACACTTCAAATTCCTACATAGGGTAGATTAGACGCTGGCACAACTCCACAGATAAAACTTATGTATAGATGACCGATGTGGCAGATGTGGACAAGAGTAGGAGGGCATTCTGCACGTAGCATGGCAATGTGGAATCATACACAGGTACTGGATGGAGGTGGCGGCACCAATAACCCGAATGGTGGACACCCTCATTCATCTCACACCGATCTTTTAACTCTTAGGCTACACAGAAGGATTACCAGCCACACACAGAAAAATCATTTCACTTTGACTGTTCCTGGCAAATTGTAGAGTGTCAGGCCGATGAGGCAGAGGACGTGCCCCAAAATTTAAAGAATGGTTGAACGATCTAACACAATGTAGGGAACAGCTGACCACCTATGCAGAGCTCCTGCCACTGACTTCCCGACCTCTGGATTTCTGGGACCCCTGCTGAAATACTTGAGAGAGGATTCAGGGTGTAACCCGCAAAACTGATAAGGGAAAATTGAGGTGGCAGAGCGCACGTGTGGGAAGATATTGCGCCCTGCGGGGACAATGATAAGTTAACTCCTGCAATGGGAGACACCGATCTAGGCCTCGCTTGCACATTGATGTTGGTTGCCCTCTCAATCCTGGCAGCACAACCCTATGGTTTGTCATAGTGATTTATGGGGGAAGTTTGGGTGTGTATTAAGTATTTACTCCTGAAATGCCGCCTACAACTACTTGGTTAGTATAGATGGAGTAATTGTTTTGAATAAGGACATTTGTACAATGCAGCTACATGTGAAGACACTACTGCACCTAGTTGTAAAATATAATAAAGAAATAAAAAAAAAATGTTTTAGCTACGGGTTGCGTTAAAGATCTTATTTCCAACATGAGAACATGCAGTTAGACAATCTCCTCTTCTCAAATGCCATTCCTTCTCAGATGCATAGGTTGGTGGATCAGAGGACAGACAGGGGCTAGAGGGCGCCAACCATGGTGGTTGAGATCATTTGCACACTGGTGTGCTAGACCCCTTTCTACTGTGACTCTGAAAACTAAGCCAATGGCAACCCTTTCTGCGGTTGACTCTCACGGTAGCAAGGGCAAGCAGCTAATTGCGTCTCAGAGAAGAAGTGTGGGGTAGAAGAGCCCAGAACTAAACAAACTATGAAAAAACACAATAAGGTAACGTTCAGCCCAATTATTTAAAAAACAAGTACTTTTAATCTCACAGCAAAACAAAATACTGTGTAAATTAATGGGTATGACATACAGGGTTTCA
The DNA here is from genome assembly GCF_964261635.1 of Lissotriton helveticus. NCBI lineage: Eukaryota > Metazoa > Chordata > Amphibia > Caudata > Salamandridae > Lissotriton > Lissotriton helveticus. The sequence goes on along the minus strand of NC_136067.1, from coordinate 1,803,104,128 downwards.
GATGTCACCTAGGTGCTACAACCTCTTCCCTTCCCAGTACCTGCCCTTTTTGCTGCTACAGCCAACACTCCTGCTATTACTTTCCCCATCCTTCTATATTTAACCATATTAGCCTCAAGTGCAGTAAACTCAAATATTCTTGTTGCTTTACAGCTTATTTCAATAGTTTATCATTCCTTTAACATCAAACAACAGTATTTAATGGGCATGGGACATCGGTTCAGGCAGGCTAACCCCTGCAGTTTACCTCCAGGTTGCTCATAACAGTCCTGGACATATGGCATATGTGGCCAAACCCGGCTATGTAGGGTGGCCTCTTTTTTGTGGTACCATGGTGTCAGACTTTATGAACGATTTTACTAGATGAAATAGTTTCTGCTGGTCTTTGTGGCAACTCATGGTCTAGCAGCTGCAGCCCTCTTAAGAGTTACAGGCCAGCTATAAACAGAGATAGCTGTGACCTCAAGACTGAATCTTCATGCAGTGCTATCTTCAGGCCAAGGCAGCTCCAAGCAGGTTGGCCTCTTTGCTCTGTGGTGACGCAGGGGCATATCATCTAGGAAACGCGATAAATATCGCATTTCCCGCTTTCCACGATTCTGTTTAACGACGCGGATGACTGGATTTAAAAGCTGAGATATCACGATGTTACCAAGGCATATCTCCACGGTGATTAAATCCTGCGATAGTGGTGTGTAACAGAATCACGGAAAGTGGGAAATGTGATATTTATCTCGTTTCCTAGATGATATGCCCCTAAGCCTTCAGTCACACAATCCACCTGCCATAATAAGTATCGCTAAGTCAGTTAAAATGCAGGCATAGCGAATCCGCGATAACTGCGATTAGCACCGTTATTTTATTTTAACGTGGGTTTCCTCGTGGCTTGTTAATATTGCGCTGCTGTGTCTGTGCCAATTTCCTAGAAGAAATGTAAGGGAACTCCTACTTTGCATGTCATTAGCAATATTCATCGCTGACATGCAAAGTGGCGTTTAGAGGTCTGCTTACTCAAGGTAACACGCGTTAGCGTGCCCTTGATGATTGAGCGTTAACAAAATCGCCGCTTTTTGGCCGAAAAAGGCCGCTAAAGTGGCGGTATTCGGCTTGATGATATGCCCCGCAGTCCTTTGCTCCTCGCTGGTGGCAGCAGCACTAGATGATCAAACCTGCTGCTATGTGACACATCTTCTGCAAACCTTGTATAAGAGAAGCCAGTCAGACCTTTTCGCAGTGTGGAATATCTGACATAGTGCCTTGGATGTCAGATTTCTCTGGGATTACCCTCACTGGTAACACCCAGCCTCTCTTTCTGGACAGTCTGTATTCCTGCGGGGCAAGACACACTCCTTTCATCTCTATGCAGGTAGGTTGGTTGGTGGCTCCTTAGGTAGACCCCAACTGCTCCAACAGAAACTGTTGACTTTAGGGAGCCTGGATGTCAGGCAGTCACTGTCCTAGTTGTAAAGCAGCTCTTTGAGTAATTGACAGATCCCTTCTGTAGTCAAGAAGGGGTGGTTTTGATCCCAGTTTATTACGCGCCTTTTCGGACGGGGATGTGGATCCTTTATTTCAAGCATTGGAAAAGGATTAGATTGGTTCTAGTTCAAGTGCCAGTCTGCTCTCTAAACACAGCCTTTGTGACAAATGATGCTTCTCACAGCAGTTAACACAATGGCTGGCTCCCAGAAGGAGCATCCACTACATGAGCACAATGAAATGAGATTTTTCGGCAACTGCCTTCAGAATTTGTGGAGCAGACAAAAGGGCATGCCCGCTCTGAAACATCCTTACCTTGAACAACAGAAATTGCTGTGAAGCCCACCCCCTGCCAAATTGTAGTGCTTAGGAAGAACTGATCAGCAGCCATTGATTTGCAAAATCTCCAATGGAATTTCTAAAGATAGCCCTACCCCCATCCTCCTCATTTGCATTTCACCTTCGAAACAAAGAACTACAGGCAATAAGCCCCCACTGTTTGAGGAAGGTATCCTCACCCATACTACATTCAGGGGTTCCCACTGTTTGAGGAAGGTATCCTCACCCATACCACATTCAGGGGCCCTCAAAATAGATCTCACTGACTTGAGTACTCAGACTCATACACAGAGCCCTACTACCATACAGGTGTCACATGCTCACTAGACACACTTGACATGCATACAGGATGTTCAAGCAAGTTTCTGTGTTTAACATAGGTGTCACAGGGCTGCTGCTGAACGGGAGCCGGACGTTAATGTTTCTTCATTTCCGCCCCGTGGACAGGATTCCTGCGGCCCCTTTAATGTGGCCTGGGCTTTACCGGAGGAGGACTTGTCAGCTGTGACGTCGCTGGCTTCTACCCAACCAGAGATCGAGACGGAGCTGAAAACCTGCCTACAGGAAGAGCACGGCGCGAAAGCCGGGCGGAGATCGACGGAGGAGACGCCGAGCAGTTTAGAGAAAGTACACCGCGACGAAGGGGAAGCAGAAGACGCACAGCCCAGCCGAGAAGGAGCGCCAGGAGGCCAACGTTCCTACGAGCCGCCCGCCACACTTCTGGGGAAGTGTGGCTGGACAAGGTACGGGGACGGATAAAGGGGCTGTTTTCTACACGGGCGGGTACGGGGTAGGGGAGGACTGAGGGAGGTCACGAGACGGTCTTTCGCTGTAAACGGTTCTTCATCTCCCGAGCACAGGCACTCATTGACAAGTATAGCTCAAACCGTTGTGCGTTAGTAAAGTCACAGTTGGTGCTGGTCTCCTGGTGATTCCCTCACTCCCTAATTCCCTCTCTCAGCTTAAGTTCCCCAGAATTGACAGTAATCGCGGCCCTTTGTTCTTCTTTTTCTTTTCATGGTGGAAACAACCCTTGCTGTGATCCGACATCCCTCCCGGTAACCACGCCTACAACGAGGACGACATTACTCTGGCGACAAGACTTATAGGAGGAAAACATCCTTTACAGAAAAGACTGTGTCTGTTACATATTCATTTTTGTCCCTCCTGAGCGAAGGATTATCTTTACTTTGGAAGCAGAGTTTACTGATTATGTAATAAAAGACTTGTTGAACACTGAGAGCCGTATGCTGCGTCTTTCACAAGTCAGGTCATACCTGCATACCCAACAATAGGATAACAGATGAACTGTACATAAATGGGGCCAGTAGACCACACTCTCACTGACACAGATAAAAAGGCCTGGTCACACTAACGAAATACGGTATGCGGTCACCACTGCTTTCTGTGCTACACTGAGTTGTCTACTGTCTATTATGAGGCATGCTTAATGGACCCCTCCAGAGCACAGGACAGGTCCTGGACCTTGAATTGGCAGTGTAGTTCCTATATTCCCAATAGGCTCTGCGCATTGGAATAACATAAACGATAGTTTAGACGTAGGACTGAGGTCGACTAGGTCTCTATTGAATATGTTAGACTTAATTATGAATGCCAGCTAGCTCAGAGGTCACTAGAAAATTTCTCGAGTAAACAGGGATGAGATAACTTCTCTGAATAGACAAGAAGGGATTAGCTTCTGACAACCGCATTAACATGACAACTTTGCTCCCTCCAGAAAAAAGGAGTATATCTCCAGAGTCGTGTGAAAACAATAGACAGCTATTTCACTCAGTCAATCATGCATGCTTAGTTTCACCAGAGTGCAGAGAAATAGAGAGACAGGCGTTTTCAATAAAAGTTGTTATTTATTGAGCAGTCCTCTTTCTCGTGCAAGAGAAGTGAATTGCCACAATTGCAATACTTGTTAGAAAGTAAAGTGCATACAGTAAAAGGAGTATTATGAAATAATACCGTAAAAGCATTTATATGGTTTCTGAGCCATATGATACTTAAAACGGATAAAATATATACATACATAAAATCATTGACTAAACGTACTCAACTGGTGCTTCTAAGATACACCTACCCCTGTGTACCTAACCTAAGCCTAGTATGTGGGAAGGAGTAAGTGAGCTGCAGTTTAAGTTAAGTTAGTTTTTGCCAAGAATCTGAATCTAGAATTCTCTTAAGGATTTAATCAGCTCCTAGTGTTAGCGAGGCACCAAGTGGCATGCCGCTAGGGCAGAGGGAGAGCTCCTAAGTGTAAGGAGTGGATACAGGACATGAGGACATGGCAGGAAAACTTGCAGGTCTATGCGGAGCAGATGCCGGTGAAGTCCAGACCTAAAGACATTTGGGGCCCTCTACTAACATACCTTAGAGCGCAGCAGGAGGTTGCGGTGGAAGACCACGTGGACACTGAAGATTCCCACTCGCGCTAACCAGTATAAGACACTGGGTTCTTGCGTTGGCTCATCCCACTTGACACATCCCGCCACCTTTGCACACTGCAATCAACTATAGACGTCACATACAGACTTCACTCCTGTGACCTGAATTAATCTTGTAGACTCATTCACATTGCCATCATGCCCGAGGGGGTTGTTCCGGGGAACCTAGGGGGTGGGGGAGGGGGTTGGCTGAATCTGTCCTGTAGGAGGACTGATGAAAACCTGATTTTAAGATACTTTGCTATACTGACAAATGTTTGACATGTTTTTATTCCATATTATACATGGGACCCAGAGACTGCGTACATACCTTTACAACCATGAAAGTAATGGGGGGGGGGGGAAGTTGGGGGTTCTTTTTTCTGAAAAGTTGAAGTGGCTGATGAACAGCAGTGACATATGTCTCTTGATGTGAACATTCCCCTGATCCTGACCTGTTGATTTACTCTAACGCTTAATCTTGTGACACTGTCATGCTTACCAAGTAGACACGCTGCAGAACCCCCGGGTTGTCGGCTACCAAGCTGTGTTAAGAGTGAATGCATAATTTAGGTAGACGTTGCCGGCCCCCGGGTTGTAGGCGAGTCAAGCTGTGTTTCTCAAGGCCCAAATTAAAAAATAAATAATAATAAAAAAAAAAAAGGATTTAATCAGCTCCGTACCTTGGTTATAGAATGAAGGAGGTCTTGTATCTTGTTCTCAGAATTCGATCTCCCAGAAACCCGCAAGGATGACTGGAAACACTGGGGCTGGATTTCAAAGCATTGCATGGACAGGGACCTGTCTTGTTGCAAAATCTTTTCTCCTGGTATTCTACCTCTCGAACTCTACGATCTTCTTCGGCATGTCTGGTAGTTGTTCCCAGGATCCAGAGGTTAAGGATGGGAGGCCGTTCCTTCGGGTTTTCAGCTGCCAAGCTTTGGAACTCTCTCCTGTTTTCCCTGAGGAGTCAGGGAGAACGTTTGCCGTTTAAGAGAGGGTTGAAGACCTATCTCTTTCCAAGAGCAGTATGATCCTTGTAGGTGTGCATTAGCTATGTATAGTCAAAGCGCCAGGATACCCTTTGGGTGACAGTGTTGCGCTATAGAAGTATGCAATACAATACAATACAATACAATACAGTTTAAGTTAAGTTAGTTTTTGCCAAGAATCTGAATCAAGAATTCTCTTAAGGATTTAATCAACTCCGTACCTTGGTTATAGAATGAAGGAGGTCTTGTATCTCGTTCTCAGGACTCGATCTCCCAGAAACCCGCAAGGGTGACTAGAAACACTGGGGCTGGATTTCTCGGCAGGAGAAAAGACAGCGTCTCTCTCAGTGCGTCAAATGGGAGGGTCGGCTTCCTTCAGCTTTCGCATCAGCTGGGCTTCGGGCCTCTCTGCTCCAAACCACCGTGTGTTTGCTTAAGGCAACGTTGGTATATTTATACCTGGAAGGTGCCGAGTTTGACGTAAGGTTGGACATAAGACGTCACTAAGAACTTACAGTTCTTTCTGGACTCCAGGAGTTCTTGGACAAATCAAAACAAAAGCAGGGGGAATTCCCGGGCTGCTGGAGGCTTGGTTTGTTTAAAGAACGCATTGTACTTTCTAGGAGTCTATGGGAGTAGCCTTGCCGTATTTGGACTGCATTGGCTATGACTAAATATAGATATGATTCTTATGCCTTTATACGGATATGTTCTGTTATAACCACATAAGGGCATGAATCGGGAATATTTAAATAGGGTCCTAGATACGTTTACAACATCCACTCCACATATTATGTCAATCATTACTAAAATACTAAGCAATACTAAACATATAACGATGCATGTGTTTTCCAACCCACCACAAAAAACATAAATTGCATTTGAAATGGTAGATGGTATATACACGAAAATTAGTATTTGTACTGTACGGTTTTCAAGCAGTGGTATCATTCAGATAATGCTTACTTAAATATTGGCTGAATGAATTGCGAAAATTTACATTTATGAAATGGCTCTTAATACAGAAAAGAAGGTCAAGACCATTTCATCACATATTTATAAAATACTGTACATGTGCTAGAAGCTGAATCAAAATATTGTCTCTAGAGTTTCAAAATAGAAGTTCTGTTCTCTAAGAATAGTTCTACTTTAAGCAGAGTACCGTGTGCCAGAAAAAAGGTAAATATTTTGGAAATGGAAAAATAATTTCGCTTTCGGGGATAAAAAAGAGTTCCAATTGTTTTCAGTAGTCTTGTTTATAAAAACCGAAGGCCGAATTCAAAGTTCAGGGAACGCTGTGTGCTCGTTGTTTTTAAAAGTTATTCCCGTTGTTAGGAGGGAACATCAAATCAGACAGGCTTGCGAAGAATTGGTCTACAACAGTAAGTGAAAGTTCGACCAAGTTCGAAAAAGCTGAAATTGTGCATATGTGAGAATCATTGCAATCATCGATGTCTGGATCAGCAATGCTCACAGAAGGTTGTACCTGTGTGGTGCTGCTTTCATCTCGTACTTCACCGCCACCTAATCATAATGGTGAAGTCTCAACGAATGCCGTCATCAGAATATGTAGCAGCTGGGGACAACACGTTGCATGAGCTGTTACCAAACCAAGCAAAGTATCGATATCCGTAGGTACTGCTGATGGTAGTGTAAGACAGACGTCCAACACGCATTCTTCTTCGCATAGCAGACATCGAAGCACAGGTAAGATGCAATCTTGCCAGATTGGTCTGAATGAAAGAAACCAGGTAGTACTCAGATCTCTTAGCCGGGCAAAGCCGAGGACTTTAGTGATCCGTTCTCGGTATAGTAAAGCCACGATCGTTTCCTCCATTGTAGCCTGAGATTTGTCTGGAGCTTGACTTGCCATATCGGAGCAGAAGGAACAAAAATAAAATTCCTGCTACGAGTCCCAAAATAAGAGGCAGTCCGCCAAATACAGAATGCACAAAATTTGGGAAGATGCCCAAAACTGCTTTAAAGGGTGCTAACAGTCCTGAAAAAAATGGTCTTAAATACATGTGCAATGCCACTGGTATCAGACATGTTAAAAATTTGACCTAACATTTCTATAAAATGTCTGGGGCAATTTGTCGATTATAGGGAATGTATCTCTGCCGCTGTCCTTGCCACTTGCAGATCATACGTCTCTTTGGACGAGGTTAAAGGCACAGTTGTCTGTAAAAGAATAGACTTCATTCTGCTTAAAGTATCAATTCGAATAGAAGAGATATTCAGAGAAGGCCATATTGCTGCCTCCTTGTCTGGTTTGCTGTTTGGATACAATACTTGCATACAGCAAATGACCCTGGAAGTAACGCTCACGAGATAGGCTAATCCTGGCACCATGCCACAACAGCTGCGGTCATTTATTACAACGTAGCTGCCGTTGGAAAGCTGTCTGAAAAAAGGCTCTATCTGTGTTGCAGGAGTGCCATGCAGGTGACATGAAAGGCTATTTGATGAACCTTCGCAGGCTCCATGCAAGTTAATACCTTGACACAGAAGTGTACCGCTTAGTGCATTTTTACAGTTATTACCACTAAGAAATACCTCTTTTTTCCCTTCACTATAACATTTATGTGTATAAGGTAATTTCCAGGTTGACTTGATGTATCCTTTACCCAACCTTTCATACAGGCCTGCTGGTATATACTTTTGGCAATACTGAAACTGAAAAGTTGTTATCGGAATTGTAATTGTACCATGTATTAACTATTCAATGACAGGTCTCTCTGACATTGTCAATGGTAATCTCTCAAGTTTTTCAATACTCAGAATCATATAGTCTGCTCCTTTTTGTGCCAAACTGATTTGTTTATCAGTAAGGTTAAAGATAGAAAATAATGACGTTTTTTTTGATTAGACGCCATGGCACGTGAACTGAACGCAGATTTTGTAACGTCCAGCCTAGCTGTACAATAGAACGTAATTGGGACTGGCCATGTTGTAACATTAGCAAGTCCTGCTCTATTATAGCAATGCTGTCCAGTGAATAAATTCTGGAGGACAGAGTTGTTAACCCATTGTCCACTACTGTCATGTAGCTACTGAATATCTTTATACCGTGTTAAGTTAGCATAGGCTCATTAGAGGTTTAAACGCCATTTTTCCTTTTTGCAACTTCTGCACACGACACTTAATTGTTGATTTAGCTTTCACCCTAGTAGTTCGTTGTGGTTTACATGAGAATAATATGTTATTACTCTGATATCAGCTTTGCTTAATAAACTATGTCTGTACAGAGAGTGCTGAAGTTTCAGGAACAACACGATACAGATTTGTTATGAGGTCTGATCTTCACGGCTTCATAGACATAACATAAGTGCAGCTTCTGCCAACTTTGGGCTTGAGGCTGGTTTTATATTGCTTTGCTTGAGGCACAAATACACACTTGATGCGGTTCACATGAAGAGAGAGCTGGTGTATGCTGATGTGATTCCTTCATGCTAGGACACTAAGGTATGGGCCCGCCCTAATACAACCCAAAGAGACCTTCTTAGCTAATAAATATAATATGTGTGTTAGGGAGGGTGAGATATAAGTGTTGTTAACTCTTATTCATTTACAGCATGTTATCATGCTGTCACCGTTCGCTGTTTATGTACTAGTAACTATGCTGGTAACTTTGCTATTGATAATATGTTTACTTGTATTATCTAAGATACTGCGCCTGAGAAGACGGCATTAGTAAATAAACATTTCAAATGCACATGTGTTCTTCTTTACTCCATGTTCTGGTTTGTAATGATAGTATAACGAAAGAGTGTTCATGAGTTCCACGTATCCTGAGGTACTGTAAGTTCATGTTCTGGTTTGTCTAAACATTGGGAGTTTGTTATTACCAATGAGACACTGTAGCTAGCTCGGTAAGGGGTTTGTTGGGTACTTAGGTGAGTTTTGGGTCACCCTAATTCTCCGAGGTTCCAATCCTCTGTGCACAGTTCTGTGTGAGAACAGAAACCCTGCGACATGGCGCCCAACGTTTTCGGTGGTCTTATATCATGACACTCAAGTAGTATATCGTTCGAACCTTTACCCCTTCACATCCGTTTCCGGAAAACGGGGTGTCGGTGAAACCTACCTATTTATGATAATAGGTCTTTTTCAAGCTTGATTCTTACTAAAACGGTTTCTTTGAATTACTACCCAGTTGTGCTACAAAGTGTTCTTTGTTTTTCCGTAATTCCAGTGTTATCATGGCGGCGGTGGCAATTGCGCAACATAGTCACGTAGCGGTGCGCACACATCTACAGACGTACCAAGTCCCGGTGGATGGGATGGCTGTGATTTTAGTGGTGTGTGCTGATCCGGCGTTCCCTTTTGAATTGTTTTACTCTTGGGTTACGTTTCCGGCTGTGGACGCAACTTCTGGTTTGTTCCACTCCTACACGGCATCCCCTGTACCGGCTGAGTATACACCGTACAGGGCTCTGGAAATACCTATTGATCATTGGCAGCATCGAGTTTGGTTTGATGGCGCCCTCCCCCACTCTTTGTCCGTTGCGAGGTTAGGTCCACTCTCAATTCCAGGTACTAACTGGCCTGCGTTGGGTGGTTTTACCCCGCACCCGAATCACGGGGCTTGTACCCTTGCAGAAATCCGAAGGCTACATGTAGTCTCAATTTCCGTGATTCGAGCTTTAGTGCAGTACATAGGTCGACATCTCCCGGGTGGTCCCCAGGGGGGTGCGGCCGTTCCAACGGAACGTGGTGGTTTACGGCTCAATCCAGTTATGGTAAATTCGGTTTTTGGTCAACGCCCTGATAATAAAGATGATTTTCCTTTTTGGCTGGCCGAGAAATTTGACCAACTGGAAGCCGTGTTTCCCAATTCTACTCCTGCTGATAAACATAGAATGTTGACGATTACTTTACCTAAGGATATCACTCCCGAACTCGTTGTCTGTGAAAGTTGGGGTAAAACTTTTGCGGCTGTTTATGCGAGGTGTTTCGGCACCCCATCTATGGCTGTACTGCCTACGATCATAAAACGTGTTCAGGATGATCACGGTCCAGAGGCAGCGGTTGAATTGGGTATGCGCCTGTGTGGTTCTTTTGAGATTGTGTAAGTGATCTCATACTCTCCAACATCAAGGGAGATGCTGTGAACTTCCAGGTTTTTAATGCACTGGCGGCGTTACCCGATGCCGAAAAGCCCCACCAGTTGGCGAAGATTGTGGTGGCCGCTTATAAAACTATCGGTCGCACTAGTAAGGGTTTGAAGTACTTCGCGGTTAAGGAGAAGAAACAACCACAAGTGCAATCTGCTGCGGCAGATGTACAACCAAAGTCCAAAAAACAGAATTGGCCTCAGAAACAGGGGAAGCAACAACAGCAAACTCAGGAATCATATCCTGCGTCACAGGTCCCTGCGCCGGCTGAGAAAGTTTATGATTTGCGCGATCGCGCGATGATTAAATCACCTGATCGATTTCAGGTTTCTGATCAACGCTCTCCTCGTTCCTTTCAGGGCTCATCGGCCCCGAAGACCGGTGGAGGAGGAGGCGGACGGGGACGTGGTGGCCAACAAGGACGTGGCCAGCCCCGCCAGACAGAAGGCGCATGGAAGCAGGAGGATTCTACGCCAAAAAGACCGCAGTTTGCGAAAAAGAAAGTCGCAGCCTTAACAGCGCATCGATATGCCACAGATAGTGAGAACGCGGCTTCGGAATCTGACGTGGGCTCTGACCTTGCTGGACAGCGCGGCGGAGATAACCATAGTCAGAGAGACGCTGCGTCCACTACTGAGGGTGACAGCGACTGATGTCTACGTTGTGATAGAAACAGCGGATACGAGACTTGCTCCCCCTGAAAGACTTTATGAAATTGTCCTGTTAATTGAAGGTGACATACAGCGTACCGTAAAAGGGGTATTTTGGGAAAATCTGTCTTCTACGTATGATATTTTGCTTTCGGAGGCTGACTGGCCCCCACCTTTTGTGCTCGCGGCGCCACGAGGAGAGGAGGTAATCCTCCCCAGTTTCGCGAACACTGTCTCGAAAGAGCATGCGCAGCATTTTGCAGAAGAGTGGGCTCGGGCTCTCGCGCCGGCTCTGTACCGTAACCAATGTGGTTGGGATAAATTGTCGCCTTGCCACGAAATTCCGTTGCGGTCTCAGCCGCAGCCTCAACCTCAATATCCCATTCGGCGTGAAGCAAAATCTTCCGTCGCGGAAATCCTTGAACAATTGGAATATCAGGGAGTTATTGAAACGTGTGTGTCACCGATGAATAATCCCCTTTTTACTGTGAACAAACCTGACGGATCATATCGTTTGGTTTTGGATTACCGGCATTTAAACTCGCATTGCCGTAACTGTGCAGTACAGAATACTCACGGCTCTGGCCTTGTGGATAGTCTCGTGCAAAAGCGTTTCAAGACAACGCTTGACATATCCAACGGTTTTTATGCCCACAGATTGGACAGCTTTAGCTCCCAATGGACCAGTTTTACGTGCGCTGGGGTCCAAAAACAATTCCGGCGTCTCCCAATGGGCTATAAGAATAGTCCTGGTATATTTACCAATCGCATTGTCTCTATTCTGGAGGCACTCGACCCAGATGCTTGTTCGTATGTGGATGATATATATCTCACAGACGACGATATTTGGGAGCATCTGTGTCGTGTAAATTCGGTTATTTGTAACTTCGCTGACATGGGTTACAAATTTAACTTTGCAAAATCGCACATTGCTGAACACACAGTGTTGTTTTTGGGCTATGAGCTCAACAATGAAGGTAGAGGTTTGGCTCCTCACTTCTTAGTGAAGTGCGCACAGTTGCGCGCTCCGACAACACTGAATAAATTACAGTCCTTGCTGGGTTTCTTAAATTTCGGGAGAACATACATTCCGGAATATGCCCAGCGTATCAAGCCATTGTATGCTTTGATACAACCAACTTTTTCTAAATCATGCTGGCTGCCTGAGCATTCAGCCATTTTGCAATCCTTGCAGGCTGATTTGCTCGCTTCTAAGTTCTTACTGACTCGTGACAACCATACCAACCTGGTGATAAGAATAATACCAGGGACAGTGGGTTTCACGTACCTCACTTTTAATGAAGGAGACACAGTACCTATTGCTTACAAGTCACACTTGTACACTTCGGCTGAGATGCGATTTCCCACTGTGGAGAAGGTTTTAACAGCTGTACAGATGGCTATTCTTAAGGAACGGGCTCTGTCACAAGGGAAACGCATGTTGGTTGTAACACCCTGTCCTCACTTGGAGGCAGTCACGAAAGCCAGTGTACCTAATTCAAAAACTTTGCACCCTCGGTGGATTCAGTGGGCTGCGTCCTTGACGTCCACGGATGTCACGTTTATTTTTGACGCCTCGTTGCGGTCGCAGGAGTACTTGCAGTATGAGTTTGTTCACCCTGCTCCTCTAGCTATGCGACCTTTGGAGGACTTCCATTGCATCATTTACACTGATGGTTCGGCGCAGGTTGCGCAAGGCTCTAAACATGCCTACGTTTCCGCTTGCGCCATTGTGGTCGGTGCTATGTTGAACGATGAATTCATATCCAGGGAAGTGCACACGTTGCCGCTTGGAGATTGCACCGCACAATTGGCAGAGCTTCGTGCTCTTTTACTAGCGTTGGAGTATGCAGATCCTAGTGTTACTACTCTTATTGTAAGTGATTCTTTCTACTGTGTCCAGTCTTACAATGAAAACTTGTTCTTTTGGATTCAGAATGACTTTCGTGATTCCAAGGGTAGCACAATAAAACATAAATTGATCTGGGTTCGAGTGGCTGAACTTAAGGATAAGTTACCACTCGTTTATGTAATTCATACTCTTGGCCATCAGCGTCTTGGGGTTCACGCTGTCGGTAACTCGCTTGCAGATGAAGCGGCGAAATCAGCAGTATCTACATACTTAGTTGCAGCAGTTACTAGGTCCAAAACTAAGATTGATAGCGACATCTTAGCAGCAGTTGCTGCCTGTGAGAAGGGAGGTAAACATCCTTCGGGATTCCCTTCGAAGTACAAATACCACTTAAGTCCCGAAAAGGTTCCTTTTGTGACAATTCCTGACGTTGGGGAACGTCTGATTCCCAACTCGGATCGCAGGGCTGACTTGATTACAGCGGCGCATGAAGGTGTGGCGTCTGCGCATGCGGGCGTCTCGGCCACTGTAACTCAATTACAACAACGTTTCTGGTGGCGGGGACTGTACAAACAGACGCGTGATTATGTCCTTCTTTGTGACATATGCCAACAGATTAAACCTTCTACTGCTACGCGTCCGCCACAGACACGGTTGTACATTTCTAATAAACCACTGGGATGTGTTTATTTAGATCACTGCGGTCCTTTTTCATCTGATACTGCGTATAAGTACATCTTAGTAGCAGTTGACTCATGCACACGCTTTGTGTGGGTATGGCCCCATTGCAGCGCTGATTCACGGACTGTCATTAGAGATTTGCGTGTCTTTATAGGGATTTTTGCCTGTGGTACCTTCCATTCGGATCAGGGTCCGGCTTTCGCCTCTAAGGCGTATAAGGATGCCATGACTTCGTTGGGGGTCCAAGTCAAGTTTTCGTCTCCCTACAGACCTGAGGGTAACAGTGTGGTGGAACGAATGAACCGTGATTTAAAGCAATCATTGACAGCTCGAGTTATAGGCACTGGCAGAAACTGGCTTACCCACCTCAATGGCGTGCAGCGTGCTCTTAATAATCTCCCTAGAAGGTCTCTGGGTGGGCGGACCCCATATGAAATGCTCTTTGGCATCAAGATGTACGTCCCTGACCTTGACGGTCTAGACTGTGTGGTTCGCGCCACTTCCTTTGACGCAGATGAACATTGCAATGTTTTACAGAATCTACAAAAGACCAGAGACAGTCTTGCAAAGGAACATTTGCCCTCCACGTCGGATGATGCGTTGCAGATCCCGGTAGTCGGCTGGCTACCCCAAGTTGGAGAACTGGTTCGAGAGAAGATCGATAACAAGAAAGAATTTGGTCCTTCCTATCGAGCTCTGGTTCCAGTCCTTGGAGTGAAGGGCACCAGAACAGTCATTTTGCCACCACTTCCTGGTCGTAAGGAAAACAGGTTTATTTCAATTGACAATGTCAAGATACACAGAGTGGCCGATTCTTCTTAGCATGACACCGGCTGTTTCATGTCCTTCCATTGTGAGAAATTCAGTTATGCCCACTGCTTCTATTATTGAGCCTGAAGTGGCCATCGAGTTACCTGCTGTTTCCAGTCCTTTGTTAAATACTTTACCCGGAACTAACAATGATGAGATAGACTATACCTACCCCACTGATTTGTCCATGCCTGACCTGCAAGCACGTTTAGCCACGGAATCCAGATTTTCATTTGACTCTGTTTCCCTTGCCTCGAAGAAACCCTCTCGTATTGCAGTTTATGCCAGCCTGTTTAAAAAACATTTTTTGATTCCCCCTTGGACATACATTTGGCTGGTCCTTTTTACAGTTTACCTCTTTATGTCAATTGGTTTTGTGTTTTATTTTTTTCGACTCATCAATGGACACTATGTCGAGGAAAGAACGTGCATTACACATCTAAATGGAACTTTGGCCCCACTTTCCTCGTCTCATTCTACACACAGATTGAAAAGAGACTTAACTTTGGTTAACATCACAGCATGGCCCGTCCTTGATGGAATTGTGTGGGATGCGGTTCGATTTAAAATTCATGGCCCAACGGAAGTCGTTAAAGTTCCTAATGTACTTAGAGTAAATATGGGGGATGTAGTGAAACAAAACATTCGTTCTGATGACTGGGATGTTAATACAGTTGAAAGTTTGTTTTCTGATTTGCAATATTATGCTGCCTTTGATGCTGAGGATTTATATTTAGAATCTGCTAATTATGGTGATTTATTTTGCTACCAACATTATGGCAACCACTTCTTACATAAAACATCATCCCGAAGGGATACTGTTAATTTTACACAGTGGGAACATTGCCCAGCGCCTGCACTAGGCAGTTCAGGAACTTTTCTGAAAAAGTATACTTATTTCACTGACTTTAACCAGTCCAATCCCGAGTCCTTTTATTTTAAATTTATAAAAATGCCAATGGCCAAGGTTAGACTTACCGATACTAAATTGTTGTATTCGAAGGCCTTCCTTGATCAATTAGTTATTGGAGGCTACGATGTATGGAAGGAAACAATAGACCTTAAATCAGTCTGGGGTTCAAGAGCCTGGCAGGTACAAGGCATAGAGGCTTTGCACCGTGCATGTCTCATCCCGAATCATATGTTGTTTTTGAATGAAACTATTTCCCAGACCACATGCTTTGGATTGGCTACTTCTAAAAAATTAAACACCCCTACTGTCCCGGATTTGGAGGAATATGATGGTTGGAGTAATTTTACTCAGTTGTCCATTAGAGAATTACAGGCCCTACTCCTTAATTCTTCCTTTAACATTTCCAGTTTGGATCCAAAAGGTTGGTTGCTTTGGCACCGTGGTGCTGATTCTTGTCAGCATCGATTCTTAGGTTTATCTGACGGGTTTAGAACTGTTAGGTCTGATCCCCGTTTTGACTTAGTCCACACTGTCACAACTTATTCTGTAGGCAAATTGTGTCAAAATTGGCTGAAACATTCTACTTTACCTGCAGTTAAAAGTCACCTTTCTAAACTGAATGCAGACGTGGATTTGAATGATTTCATTAAAGGTCCGGCTAGTGGCAGGTCAAAAAGGTGGATATATGCAGTTTACAATGAAATTTGGAAAACATCGCAGATTGAGGCTGCTACACGCCTTAGGGCCATTGATCAGGCAAATTTGGAGAAAGTGCTTGCAGTTGTTGACAATAGTATTAACGTGCTTTCCTCCCGTATTTACACTTTAGATAATATTGTGTCATCCGTTGTGGATATTGTGCATGATGAAGTGTCAGTATTGTACCATGGTCAAAATCAGTTACGGTCAATCATGCAATTTGCATGGACCCTTCAGACTCTGAAAAATAATAAGGTTCCCTGGACGTACATGAACGTTTCTTCACTCTTTGCCCCGTTTAATTTGACTGACAAACAACGCTTGCTTTCAATGCGTGATGCTACCTTTAGTATGTTACATATTGAGAGGTTAGAATCTTTGCCTTTTTCCGTGGCAGAGGCCACTGCTGCAACGTGGCTTATCCACGGTTTAATAACGCTGCCTTTTGCTTTATATAAATTTTCAAATTGTATGAAATATGTACCAATTGGTCGTTATGAACCATTGGGTAGTGGTTTTCTTCATGAAGTCTGGTCCCTTCCATACACATACAGGTGTTTCAAAGATGGTCAAGAAGTTTATCTAAATGGGGAGGAGTGTACTGAGACACCAGATCATTCATTGATGTGTAGACATATACAATTACACGGTTCATGCAACCAACACCGACCGAATTTGGCTTGTGTTTTGCAAGGCACACCGGTTCCTGCTATCATCCCCACATTTACCTTATTAGATAATGGTAGTTATTTACTTTTAAATAATGAAGAGTGTTGCGGGTTAATAAAGGGTGTCCCTTATATTGTAACAGTGAGTGAACGTGTTATTTGCTGTAGGAATGTTCTGTATCCACCCACACATGAACATAGGGAGTCCTCCATCTGGCCACAGATATCAACCTTGAGAGCAGAATTCAGCGGCATGGCAAGAATAAGGGCTCTTTTGTCCCAGAAGGAGGTGGCCTTGAGTTCGGCTCGTGAAACTTTCGTTCTTCACGTAGCGAACACCCGTACAGAGGTTCAGGCCCTTTTAAATACTGATTTGCCTTTACATTTCGGCGAGATGATTCGTACTATCTTTAACGCGTCCTCCACAAAGGGCCTGGCACATTTTTTTAAAACTGTTAGCAGTGGTCTCGTGACTTCCTTTGAAACAATTTTTGGAGTCATCCCTGCTTTCTTTCATTCTATTTTTTCATCTTTGTTTGGTGGATTCCCAGTTTTACTTGCATTAGCAGCGGGCGCTCTAGTGGTTTTCTGTATCTTTAAATATGGATGTCCTTCCTGTACAAGGCACCGCCCGGCAGCTGCTGACGCTGTTCCGCAATCGCATGCTTGAATATTATGGCACGCTGCCGTTAGCGATATTGAGCACGGCATATGGATTATCTTTTCGATTCTCCTACTTCACCTGTGTCCAGCCTGTATTTCACTGCCTGGCCTGTGATTTCGATTGGGCCATTGATTTGTGTCTCTGCGGACCGGTTTCTCCTGACGTCGACTTTAATCAGCTGATGAGTCCTATCATTACTCACGAGTTGGTTTGTCCTGGCGAAAGGATTATGGCCTTAGCAGTTATGCATGGACTGATTGGTCCCTGGAATATACTGGCAGCAGCACAGGATTTCCTGGAACTGAGCTTTCTTGAAAACCCACCGAGCTGTCCTCTGATGGTGATAGAGGATCCGGTGCTGGGAGAACACGTATGTTCTTTTCCACTTTTAAATTGGATGGCTGAACTGTTTTCGGATGAAGACGGTGATTTCCTGTTGGAGGCTGTTGCTGCTTATTTTGCATACACAGTTATGTCCTAGACACTTCCGTGTATTGACGTGCTGAAGTGCTAGCATGTCATTGACACTTATTGACTTATCTGTCGCAGTTTTTTATTATTCCCTTGCCTATTGGCTTGAGCCACTATTGTTTTTTTGGCTATTTTTTAGCATTAAATTTTATTACAAATTTTGAGGTATTTTTAATGTTTAGTTTGAGAACCATGCTCATATAATGTTGCACTCTGCTCTCATGTGATGGCACTTCTGTTATCTTATTTAGTCCGTTCCCGGATCATGGGGGGGTGTCATGTAGCTACTGAATATCTTTATACCGTGTTAAGTTAGCATAGGCTCATTAGAGGTTTAAACGCCATTTTTCCTTTTTGCAACTTCTGCACACGACACTTAATTGTTGATTTAGCTTTCACCCTAGTAGTTCGTTGTGGTTTACATGAGAATAATATGTTATTACTCTGATATCAGCTTTGCTTAATAAACTATGTCTGTACAGAGAGTGCTGAAGTTTCAGGAACAACACGATACAGATTTGTTATGAGGTCTGATCTTCACGGCTTCATAGACATAACATAAGTGCAGCTTCTGCCAACTTTGGGCTTGAGGCTGGTTTTATATTGCTTTGCTTGAGGCACAAATACACACTTGATGCGGTTCACATGAAGAGAGAGCTGGTGTATGCTGATGTGATTCCTTCATGCTAGGACACTAAGGTATGGGCCCGCCCTAATACAACCCAAAGAGACCTTCTTAGCTAATAAATATAATATGTGTGTTAGGGAGGGTGAGATATAAGTGTTGTTAACTCTTATTCATTTACAGCATGTTATCATGCTGTCACCGTTCGCTGTTTATGTACTAGTAACTATGCTGGTAACTTTGCTATTGATAATATGTTTACTTGTATTATCTAAGATACTGCGCCTGAGAAGACGGCATTAGTAAATAAACATTTCAAATGCACATGTGTTCTTCTTTACTCCATGTTCTGGTTTGTAATGATAGTATAACGAAAGAGTGTTCATGAGTTCCACGTATCCTGAGGTACTGTAAGTTCATGTTCTGGTTTGTCTAAACATTGGGAGTTTGTTATTACCAATGAGACACTGTAGCTAGCTCGGTAAGGGGTTTGTTGGGTAATTAGGTGAGTTTTGGGTCACCCTAATTCTCCGAGGTTCCAATCCTCTGTGCACAGTTCTGTGTGAGAACAGAAACCCTGCGACACTACAGACAGTGATTTTTCCATTTAATACGATCAATTTCTCGTATTTTTTCTGCAGTTTCAATTTGTATTACTTTCCAAGCCTCGTTGTAAGCTGCGTTATACCGGCGTATATGAAATGTTTTTGACGCTGTTTGCGAGGTCCCAACATGAAATCTCGCAAGTCAGCCCCTTCTTTAAGTAAAGTCAAGTGTTGCTTAATTTCCTGCAGTGTGGATTTCTGTAGCCATTCGAGGCAGAGTTTCCCTACCCTGTATGTTGTTACTATCCCTGGATGTTGTCTCTGGGAATATCTTGGGTCTGGCCTGGTCTGTTTGAACCCCTGTGTTTTGTTCAGGAATCTATTCTGACAGTTATTAGTGTCTGTGGTCCAGATCAACCATTTTTTCCAATCAGGATTTGTTCTGTTTTGGTGTAAAATGTGTGATACGTCTATCTCCGAATCTGTAGTGCTATTACTATCAGGTATGGGCTTTGGAATAGACGGTTTGTTTAAGTCTTTTATCTTGTCTAGGCCAAGACAGGTTGTTTGTTGAATGGTGTCATTCAGGAACAATATCTGTTCGGGGATCATGCAGGCTCTGAATAATGCTTCTAGACCTTGTACCTGCCAGTCTTTTGTACCCCAGATGTTTTTTGTCTCAATGTTGTTTTTCCAAAATTCAAAACCAAATGTAGAAATTTTTTCATAACATTTTTCAGAATAAATCAATTAAGTATTTGTCAACATGTTTTTCATTCCTGTCTTATTTAACATTTTAAAATAAAACGTTTCTGGATCAGTTGTATTAAACCCTGAGAAGTATGGGAATTTCTCATAAAATGTTTTTGAACTGCCTTTTGGAGGTGTTGGACAATGTTCCCATTGATTATAACTAAAAACATTTCTAGGATTAGCAGATTTATGCAAATAGTGATGACCATAGTGGTTAAAACAGTACATTTCTTAATAGTTAGAAGAACCCTGCAAATAGTCATGTTCTGTGAATTTTGCTGACATTTCTAAATCTGACATCATATTATTAAAATGTTCAAAGTCCCAATCATCAGAGAAAGTATTTGGTGTCACAAAGTCACTTAATGAAACCTTAAACTGATGTGGATATTTCACGAGTTCAACCGGTTCATAGATTTCGTAATCTGTTTTGTCCCATGGTACACCCCCAGGTATAGGATTGGCTGTGATGTTCACTGATTGCAGTTCTCTTTTTTCAATGTGAGACGATCTGTGTGGTTTTAGGGCCAAGTTGATGTTCTGGCTTGCTGTGTCCATTGTACTATATTTTCCATCAATGAATCTACCCAAACATAAAATCATGATGAGCCAAAGTAGAAGGAAAAGTACACCTAACACAATCCATAATTCAATCCATGGTGAAATCAGATATGTTTCTTTGAGTTGATGATAGAGTTCAGTCAATTTTTCTTTCAAAGTTTTTGTTGCTGGCGTTTCTTCATGTTCACTTGGATCATCCTAAAAGTCATCGAAATTGATGAAGTAGCCAGATGCAGTTCTGTCAATTGTTGGAATTGCTTCCGGATTTTCATTTATCTTTGGATATGTATGTTCAGATGCTACATCATTGTAGACAGGTGTTTCTTGACGAACTGTTGCAATTTGGGTTTCAAGAGGCACAAGTTCCATGGCTTTGTTGAATAGTCCTTTTTTATTCACTGCAGGTTTATCAAATGTGATTAGTCTCTCAGTTTGAACCTCTTGGATTGTAGCAAGATTTGGTCTTCTTCTACTTCTTGTGAGTCCACTGGACCTACTACTTATTATTGGCCACATGATTGTGGTTTTACCAGGTCGATTGATACAACTCTGTTCTCCTTTTTACCAGCAAGGGGCGGTAATACTACTGATCTTGTTCCGCTGACAGCTAAAACAGGTACTGCTTTTCTGTAAGAAGGCCCAAATTCCTTCTTCACCGCGATCTTTTCTCTGACTAGATCCCCAATCTTTGGAATCCAGACAGGTCTTGCTGGGACAGGTGGTTTTTCTTCAGTGGCTGTTGGCTTTAGCTTTGTGTTAATTAGACTTCTTCTTGTTTCATTTAAGTCCTGTAAAACAGCCAAACGATCTTTGATATCAAAGGATTTTTCTTTCACCACTGAAGTCTGACAATCTAAATCCTGGTTTATCATTCTAGTACCGAACAAAAGTTTGTATGGAGTGATACCTCTTAGAGAATTTCTTGGCAGAATATTAAGACTACGTTGGACACTAGTTAGATGCTTGACCCACCCATCACCCGAACCTAATACCCTCCCCGTTATGTCCCGGTTTTTTCTCTCCACTACCGCATTTCCCTCGGGATGGAATGGACTAGAGTACCGCAATGCAATGCCCATGCTGCTCATGGCCTCTTTGTAAGCTCGAGAGTTAAACGCAGGACCCTGGTCAGAATGTAGCATGCCAATTTTGTATGTGCCGATAAAGACTTGCAAATCTTTTATAACAGTTCTGGCGCCAGCCGAGCGCTGGGGCCACATCTAAATGAATCTCGTCTTAATAATTATGGGATCGCCTTTTTCCATCTGGATTTTTGCGTATAGATTGCCTAATGCTTTCTAATAAAGGTATCTGGGCTGGTGTCTCGCCCGGTTCACCACTGCAATCTCTATTGCAGTCCTGACAATTCGTTGCAAAGTTGTAAATTTGCACGTTCATCCCCGACCACCAGTATTGTGATTTTAATTCTATTAGAGATTTCAAGATCTCTTGGTGCCTAAGACCCATTCCCATGTGTGCTTCTTGAATCAAGTAAGCTCTCCGGTTCGTGTTTGGAATTACTCTATCCCCCACTCCAGGGATTTGAGCAAAAGGAATGGAGTTCGCATCAATGTATTTATTTCCGAGTGGATAATTTAGAGGTAACGCCGCATAGTTGCCTTCCATTGAGGCTTTTACTGCTAGTAGCGTTTCACCGTCTATCTGTTTTTAGTACGCTTTTTTGTAGCTACGGAATCCGGTTTGACAGCTGCCGCTGTGGCTCTGTTAGCCAATGAATTCCCTGCAACTTGAACGCCATCACGTTGATGGCTCAGTGTATGTATCACGTGAGTCTTTTGAAGTTCTTCCTGCAAAAGAACTACTTATTCCCAAATTTTTTCATGCTTTATTGTGGCACCTGTCTCATCTTTGTAACCGTTTTTGATCATGTCTGCATGTCCTTATTGTAAGACTGGACGCAGTAATGCGAATCACACACTATTAGTGTGGAGAATTCGCGATCAGCAGTTTTCAAGTGCCATCTTTAAAGATCTTATTTCAGCTCGCTGAGCTGTACAGTTTCTGATTGATTCAGTTTTGGTGACCATCGGTCTGAATTTACCTAAGCGCCAGCGACCCTTAACAATCGCGCATGCTGCATTGTAAACTTGTTTTTTCACAACGTAGTGTTGTGCAAATCTGTCCGTGTAGATTACACAGGTGTATTATTCGAGAGGCAGGATTTCGGTCGGCAGAGGACATTCATATTCATATTGGAGAAATCCCTGTGTTATTAAGTTAGGATCGAATTCGTATACTACGTCTGATGCAGCAAGAGAATTAACCCATTATATCCATCTTGGATGTAAAGCTTTAGCATTCGGAATTCTTGCTCTTGTTACCGTTTCTAGGGCAGGTACCGGTGTAACGATTATTATACGTTTACCTTGTGCGAGGGCTCTTTCTTTTCCTACAGCAGTTTGAACTGCAGTCAAAATTTTTTCAGTAGAACTGAATTTCATTTCAGCTTGTGTGTACAAGTGTGATTTATAAGCTATTGGTACCGTTTCTCCCTCATTAGAGGTCAGTTATGTGAATCCGCATCTTCCTGGGATGACTCGGATTACAAGGTTGCGTTCATTTGCGCGTGTTTGTAGTTTTGTTTTAGTCTGTATGTCTGTTTGTAATGTTCATAAAATTTCTGTGTGTTTCTGAGTCCAATTGATTGGTTTGAAATCAGGTTTTATTAATTCGTAGAGAGGTTTAACCCTCTCTGCATAATTTAGAATTTATGTTCTTCCGAAATTCAGGAAACCTAGAATTTATTGTAAGTTCTTCAGC
Source organism: Lissotriton helveticus (assembly GCF_964261635.1). Taxonomy (NCBI): domain Eukaryota; kingdom Metazoa; phylum Chordata; class Amphibia; order Caudata; family Salamandridae; genus Lissotriton; species Lissotriton helveticus. The sequence goes on along the minus strand of NC_136067.1, from coordinate 1,803,081,096 downwards.
GTTTTTGGAGCTTGGAGTACAGCACATTTCTCTAAGAAATTGTCTGCTAGGCTTTTGCCTTCACTTGATAATTCATATCCTAAAAACAGGAAAGTTAGATGGGCAATTCGTGACTTTTTAAAGTTGAATTTATACCCTTCAGATGCGAACCCAAGTATGATGGTGTTCACTCTTTTCAAGTGTGTCTCCAGGTCGTCGTCTGTAAGATAGATGTCATCGACATATGATAATGCCGCATCATCATACATTTGTAGTAACTCTGTTACCCTGGATGAGAATAATCCTGGGCTATTCTTGAATCCCTGTGGGAGACGGCAAAATTGTTTTTGCGCCCCCATTGTTGAGAAAGCGGTCAAATACCTGCTTTCAGGTGCAATGTTTTGACAAAAGAAACCATTTGAGATATCTAATGTTGTTTTATATTTTTTGCGCACGATGTTATTCATTAGTGCTGCACTGTGTGAGTTTTGTACTGCAGAAGTTTTGCAGCAAGAGTTTAAGTGTCTGTAGTCCAAAACTAGACGATATGTATCGTCTGGCTTGGAGACAGGAAACAAAGGATTGTTCATTTGTGAGGTGCATGTTTCAATCAGCCCCAGTATTCAAGTTGATCTAAGATCTCCCTGACTTGTTTTTTAGCTTCTTGATTAACAGGATACTGCCTTTGTGCAGTAGGTTGATTTTTTAACTGAATTTTATGGTGAGGAGAATCCTCATCCCATCCTACATGATTTGTATATAATGCAGTGGCTTGGGCAACTGCCCATTTTCTTGCAAATGTGTATTGTTTATGAATTGGAATTTGATTTGAGAAGGCAGGCATAATCATTTATTTACTATACAAAAGAGAGGGGGGGACCAAGGAGCTATTAAAGGTCCAGTACCCCGCACACCCGCATGCACCATCCGGCAGTCCTAAAAAAGATCTCCAACAAAGAGACCCTTTGGGGGACCCGTAGGGAATTGCAGCGCCGGCCCTACGAGGAGCAACTGCCCGATGATGAAGCATGACACCTTTCAAGGTGTGTGAGGGCAACAGAGGACACAAAATGATTTTCGTGTTTTCTGTGGGTCTTTTTACCTAGGGATTCTGTTTTTCTCTTTTTTCAGTTTCTTTTTTCATATTTGGGTGACTTTTAGCACCCTCATGCATTGGTGACTTTTGCACCTTGCATTAGGAACAGTGTCCCCTTTTTGATAATGATTTCTTTGCCATGTGGGCATTCCCTGACAAACTCTGGTGGCCAGTCTTTCTCTGCTAGAAGGATATCATAGCCTTTCAAAAGGTTATCCCAAAAGAGACCCTTTATTTTCCTAGTTTTGTCCCCCTCTATACGTAATGTTATTTCACATAATTTATGGGGTATGCTAACTCTGGTGTCTGCAGTTTCCACCTGAATGTATTCATTCGTGTCCACTGTCTCCAGAAGATTCATCAGGATCTTGCGAGCTATGGTCACTTCTGCTGCGCTCTCTAGCATTGTCTGGGCCCACTCTCCATTTATCAGTTGTGTCCTCAAAATCCTCGGCATGTTTTATTTTAATACTGGCTACCTTCTTTTTTGGAAATTGTAATTTTTTACTTTGATGAGCAGGTTCCTTGTCTTTGGACTTGACGTGCTCTTCCTTGTGTTCTGACCGTCCACTTCTTTCCGATTTCTGTGAGGAAGTCTGAAAAGATCGAGAGGGACGGTATCATTATCTTGATATCTGTCAGGTTTTCTCAATTTATCCCTATCTCTAAGGTTGTATCTTTTTTCAGAGGGCTCCCTGTGGTGAGACTTACCTCCTCGTTCTGGGGATCTATCTCTCCGTTGAGGAGACCTTCCTCTGGACTGAAACTGTTTTTCTCTGGGAGTGGTTTGTTTATTACCTTCCCACTTCTTTTTTGAAGTATTGAGATTATTTTTAATAAAGGTTTTTTCAGGATTTTCAATTAGTTGTGGTTTTAGTGTTTTCCCACCCAAACTATCTCTACCTAATTCTTCATAGGATTTTTCTATGATTCTGGCAAGTTCAAAAGGTTGTTCTGCTATATCTGTTTCTTTCAATTTTTGGCAGCAGGTAATACCGTCAAGTGCTAATTGAACTAATTCTATATATATTTTTGTTAATTCTTTTAGCCTAACAAAAAGTTCTTCGCTGGACATTTTTTCAATGTCGGTATGTGGTGTATAGCTGGCTAGAACCGGCCATGTGGCTCCTGGTCTACCTAGTGGACCGAGCCTGGTGATGTGATTTTGATGTTTTAGGGCCCCATTAAACTAGAGCAGGTGCTCTTGGTATGTTAGTGGAATGTCAACGTCCTCGAAAGGGGCGTATTCCGTTGGAGATTCCTCTATTTTGTAATAGTTGAAATCGTGTGTTATTGGATTTGCTTCAGGAAAATGTATCCATGAATAGAATACCTCTGTCTGCCGATATTCAAGGGCCTCTACCACAAATATGACTGTACCACCCCTTGGTGATAGTCCATTTTCTATAAGTTTAAGAGTTATAGTTCTTCTTACGTTTACCGGAATGATTATAACATTCGGGTCTTCATTTTGGAGACTTGTGTCATCCGCTATAAGTTGAGATGCTATTCTAGCTCTCTCTCTTTAATCCTCACTTTCCCCCATTTTTCTGACAGAAAGTTTTGTTTGCAGAGCAAGTTTCAAGGAAACAAAGATTAGGTGCACAATATTTTGGAACACTGTATCCTACAACGTTGACTAAACCAAAAACTAATACATAGGATTCTCATCCTACTAAGTTCTGGCGGATATTAACCTTTCACCCACTCCAGACGTCTATTGGAGTATTTACGGGAGAAAGGGGTCTGTGTCACGACTGAGTTACTCTAGTATCTTGCGTTAGATTATCGCCTTACCACGGTTGGGCGCCATGTAGTATAGTTCCTATATTCCCAATAAGCTCTGCGCATTGGAATAACATAAACGATAGTTTAGACGTAGGACTGAGGTTGACTAGGTCTCCATTGAATATGTTAGACTTAATTATGAATGCCAGCTAGCTCAGAGGTCACTCGAAACTTTCTCGAGTAAACAGGGATGAATTAACTTCTCTGAATAGACAAGGGATTAGCTTCTGACAACCGCATTAACATGACAACTTTGCTCCCTTCAGAATAAGGAGTATATCTCCAGAGTCGTGTGAAAACAATAGACAACTATTTCACTCAGTCAATCGTGCATGCTTAGTTTCATCAGAGTGCAGAGAAATAGAGAGACGGGCGTTTTCAATAAAAGTTGTTATTTATTGAGCAGTCCTCTTTCTCGTGCAAGAGAAGTGAATTGCAATACTTGTTATAAAGTAAAGTGCGTACAGTAAAAGGAGTATTATGAAAATAATACTGTAAAAGCATTTATATGGTTTCTGAGCCATATAATACTTAAAACGGATAAAATATATACATACATAAAATCATTGACTAAACGTACTCAACCGGTGCTTCTAAGATACGCCTACCCCTGTGTACCTAACCTAAGCCTAGTACGTGGGAAGGAGTAAGTGAGCTGCAGTTTACTTACTGGCTTGCTGCGCGCTTGCGTGACTCGCTATTGCTTTTGAGTGCCTTTTGATTTTAGCTGTCCACCATATTGGGTGTGGGTATCCAGGAGGGGAGAATTCCTAGGCGCCATCCTGGTTGAGGGGCCAGCGGCTTGCCCTTACAGGTTTACCGCGTTCGGAGGAGGAGCTTATATAAGCAGGAAACCTCTCCGAGTCAGGTAGACTTACTGGCTTGCTGCGCGCTTGCGTGACTCGCTATTGCTTTTGAGTGCCTTTTGATTTTAGCTTTTTAAAAATATATTTGCATTTGCCATATTCGCGCAGCTCGAGTACAGGTCACAGGCGCCCTTAATCTTCTATAGACATTGGGAATATTAGGTAGAGCTTACCTGCACCATAATAGTTTTGCCACCCGCTCTTTGCGGGACAGAGGAATACTTGGGGCTTACTGGAAACGCTTCGCGCCGTTTCTGGCCGCCATATTGGGTGTGGGTATCCAGGAGGGGAGAATTCCTAGGCGCCATCTTGGGTGAGGGGCCAGCGGCTTGCCCTCACAGGTTTCCCGCGTTCGGAGGAGGAGCTTATATAAGCAGGAAACCTCTCTGATGCAGGTAGACTTACTGGCTTGCTGTGCGCTTGCGTGACGCGCTATTGCTTTTGAGTGCCTTTTGATTTTAGCTTTTTAAAAATATATTTGCATTTGCCATATTCGCGCAGCGCGAGTACAGGTCGCAGTCGCCCTTAATCTTCTAGATACATTGGGAATATTAGGTAGAGCTTACCTGCACCATAATAGTTTTGCAACCCGCGCTTTGCAGGACAGAGGGATACTTGGGGCTTACTGAGAACACTTCGTGCTGTTTCTGGCCGCCATATTGGGTGTGGGTATCCAGGAGGGGAGAATTCCTAGACGTCATCTTGGGTGAGGGGCCAGCGGCTTGCCCTCACAGGTCTCCCGCGATCTACGGTATTTAAGATGGACTCCTCCCAAGCACGCAGCGTAGGCGCACAGCGGGCGCGTCGTAGGCGCGCCGGAGGTGTGCCAGAGGTAAGCCCGTCTGCGCCCGTTGGCGCAACGGGCGCGTTTAGGGCCGGTTATGCTGTCTCTCCTCTCTCCCCTCGTAAAGTCTACTCTAAGGCAGAGCTTTCACAGCTTGACCCGGGTCGAATGAGCAATGCCCAGCAGGACAATAATGTTTGCAAGCCGGAGGTGCTTGCTTGTGGCCTGCTTAACGTCCGGTCCCTTTGCAAGCATCATGTTGTGATCACACTTCTCATTGAGTCCTTTGGGCTGGATGTGCTTTTCCTCATGGAGACATGGACGCGGGCGGATAGTGATGTAGAACTTGGACTGGCCTGTCCATTGGTCTACAAAATTAAGCACACTCCTCGCCGGAAGAATAGAGGGGGAGGAATAGGTTTCATATTTAGAGAACCTCTGGCCCTTACTCAGTTGGAGATCAAGGAGGTGTTGGGCTTTGAACTTATGGGGTTTTCCTTTAGTGATCAAAAAGGAGTATTGCAATCTGGAGTATTATGCTACAGACCGCCAGGCAATACACTATCAACTCTGCCTGAGTTGATTGATCTTATTTATGATCTTTCAAACTCCCATACTAGACTAATTGTTCTGGGAGATTTTAATTTGTGGCTGAATGGGCCTCTAGATACAGCCTA